>NC_143385.1:88444984-90844984 GCF_980474605.1 Leiobunum rupestre
GCTTCACAATTAGATATTTCTAACATAAGCACCAACATCCTCGAAGATAGCGCACTTGGGTTATCATTACAAGAATCGGAGTTAGGAGTTGATACTTCTTTGGTTATGAATAGCACGTTTAATGAAATAAGCTTATCTGAAGTTTCGAAATCTTATTTAAAAAACATTTCCAATGATTTTGGAACGCAAACTTATATGGTACGGAAGGATTTCAGTGCCCAGGTAACGGTTGGAAAAGAAGTGTGCGACTTCAGCGGGCCAACAGATATCGCTCCAAAAGCAAGTTCTGATACTCAAACAATGAAAGTTGAAATTATGGAAAATGAAACCCAAACGCTCTTCAGGGTTATTGAAAGGTTTGAATTTGAAGCAAGCAAGCTCAAAGTTGAAGAATCTTTCACCGAAGCTGAAAAATTGAAAGCATCAATTAAAGAGGCAGAAGATAAAATTAAAAATTTGTTTGAAGACAATGTTCAGCTAATTTGTAAATTAGAGAAACTTCAAAATGAACTGAACTTAAGAAACTTCGTTCAATCAACATTCGTCAATGATGATTCCCGCACAAGGTTTTTTACCGGACTAGAAACCTACTCAACTCTCTTGACATTGTTTAACGGAATCAAAAGCTACTTGTTTCAAAATTCCAAACTGACCCCTTTCCAGCAGTTAATTTTGACTTTGATGAAACTCCGGCTTGGGTCCAACAACAGAGACCTAGCGTATAGGTTCAACGTTTCCGAAATGACAATATCAAGATTATTTTATAACTGTTTGAATGCGTTATACAAACGTATGACAAAATTTATTCACTGGCCAGATAGAGACGAGCTACAAAAAACAATGCCTATGTGCTTCAGAGATAAATTTGGTCAAAAGGTTGCAGTTATCATCGACTGTTTTGAAGTTTTTATGGAAAAACCATCAAATATACTAACAAAAGCCGAAACATGGTCTAGTTACAGTAAAATTCCTCATTGGAATAACCCCGCAAGGAACAGTTTGTTATCTTTCTAAAGGATGGGTTGGAAGAGTAAGCGATAAACGCTTAACAGAGAATTGTGGTTTTTTGGATAAGCTCACGCCTGGTGATGTAATTCTCGCAGACCGTGGGTTTACAATCGAAGATTCCGTAGGATTGTATTACGCAACTCTGAAAATTGCGGCATTTCGTGATAGAGGGAAAAAACAGATAGATCCCCATAAAGTAGAGTCAACGAGGAAAATGGCAAATGTCCGTATCCATGTTGAAAGGGTGATAGGTACTGTAAGACAGAAGTACCCTATTTTATTCTCTAAGCTTCCAATTGAGTTGCTACACACCACAGATGGGGAGAAAGTAGCAACTATAGATAAAATTGCCGTAGTAACTAATCTTTGCCAATCAGTTGTGCCATTTGATTAAAATAATTTTCAAAATTAAAATCTTGCTCGTATAACCTGGAAAAATTTGTAAATAAATATCAAGTGATAGTTTTAAACAACTTCATTTTCTTTTATTTTTTACTATGGTTTTTTTACGCTTATTTGATCGATTAACTTTAACACAATCAGGGCAAAACCATTTCCCTTTTGGAACATCATTTACATTTATCTTTAAACACTCTAAATGAAACCACTGCAGTACACAATTTTCAGCATCGCAACCAATCATTTCACCTTCATCATTACCTCCGCAGTAACAGTATGTTAGGGTTTTCTTTGAATTTATTTTATTGGGCGAGTTAAAATATAAAGGATTAGCCTGAGAATTTGCAGTGGGGACACCCCATTTCCTTCTTTCACCAGTGCAGCTCTTTAGTTCCCGAAACCTCACGGCATACTCAATGTAGTATAGTAGAGAGGCTACATGTGTACAACACTCATCTAACCCTGCAACACACGTGCAGTGGTCACCCAAAATGCGTCCTGTTTCATCAGTAATAACCCAGCAATGTAATGGCTCATCTCGTAGGGATTGTGAATGTAAAACCTATAACAGCACTACATTGAGTAATAGTTTCTTTGAAGAAATTAATCAGAAAGAACTTACCGAGCATTTCACGATGTAGTTTTTACCTCTCTGTTTCGATTGAACATCACGGACAAACCCATTCTCAAAATTATTATAGGCTAAAAGGCTTTTTCGATTATTTAATTGGTCCTCAGTAAATGGTGAAATACCGTGAATTAAATAATGATAAAGATGCCCATATTCTGTAGGCGGCAAATGTTCAAAACCAAACCCTACACCTCTATGTTCTCCATCCCCTGAACTTGTTTCAAATCGTCGGAATTCATTTTATACGGATCGATATTGTTGATTAATTTCATTTTTTCAAGGTACCTCTTTTTAACATGATCAGGGAGTTCATTAACATAATCTGAAGGAACATCTTCCTTTACTTTCTTAGTCCTACCCATGACTAGGTTATTCAACTTAATCTACGTTTCTACCCAATATGGCGGATACTATAGTTAATACAAATTCACGAGAGATGGCGCCAAAATTGCCAGCGAAAAAAAAACCTCTACGTAATCTTTTTTTTACCCCTCGGATGTTAACTCCCTATAAGCGAAAGCTAGAAATTTCTTTCGGTGAGCTTTTATATTTTAAGCACGCTTAAATTAAATACAATTAACGTTGAAAATCATCTTCATTATCGATAGAAAAATCTAGGGCTCGGCGTTCGGATAGGGAATTTCCCGTTCATTTCTTTTATATCCATATCCGAAAATTATCCGAATAAAACTTAGTTGTTGCATATTAAATCGTGTAATAATATCCATAAATAATCAGTTAATAAAATGTTTTATAATTCATTGAAATTGAGAAATCTTTCCTATACAATTGAATTAATAGTACTAATGTACTTTGAAAGTGATAGATGGCGCCACACTATAATGATAGATTTGACGGCTGAGTGCGCCCAACGGGGGCGCATTCGAAAAAAGGTGCTCTTCTGCTGAAAATGCTCGTTCTTCCCTTCCTTCTCTTGCGCAGACGTGAGTGGTGTCACTGGCTGTCGCTTTCTATTAAGGGGGACCTTTTCGGCTTACCTGTATTGGTCTGTCACCTCCGTTGTCACGTAGCAGTCGTAAATATTAGACCGCTATTTGGGAAAATTTTCAAAGTTTAATTAGAATAGATTAAACACAGCATACATCAAATATTTAGCTTTGTCCTATTTTAATTAGTTTGGACCATTAAATTTAAAAATAAAACACTATTAATAATTAAATATATAAATAAAATACTATTAATTATGAAATATATAATTAAAACACTAATAATTATGAAATATATAATTAAAACACTAATAATTATAAAATTTATAAATAAAACACTTAATTATTAAATATATGAGTTTAAAATTCAATTAATTGAATTTTTTATCATTATCAAATTATTATGATATCTTCGTTTTCATCTTTGGTAAATATTGTTACGTTAAATAAATAATCCTATATTTGATTTTAATTTTAATTTTCTTAGTGCTGAAGAGATTGTTCATTCTCAAAATATTAATATAAAAAAATTATACTTAGGACAGAACTCTGAGTAATTTCTTGTACTAAATGCACGGCTCCTGTAAATCAAGCCATAACGGCTAAATTTTAAACTTTACGAAGGAAGAAGAAACGAAGACTGAAAGTGAAACTGTTCCTTTTTCGAAACACTTTCTTGGGGCTAACAATAGAGGCAGATGTATATCTATTGAAATCAGTGACAAAGAACTTTTACTGGCGTAAATTCCGCTGTCAAGTGACCAATGCTAGAAGTATCAAGAGCACCATTGTAAAGGAATCCCACCTGCCAACAGCTTTTAGCCTCAGTGTGGCCGAGTCGCACGTGCGCAGTCAAAGATTCAAATTCTCGTAAAAAAGGAACAGCGACGACTTGTTGTCTGACATCCAGTGACGTTTCTTTCGGGGAATAAATCGATGTCTTCCCCCTTTTCTCTCCTTCGCGAGTTTTACATTTTCTCGTTTGAAAAGGGGCTTTATGCGCCAACCTAATTGTAAGCGTAGCTTTTTCCTAGGAACCTTGGAGTGCGCCGACTTGTAATTTCAGAATTTGTTTCGCGAAACCACGACTCCCGAACGTGCCTATGTCATTCTAGCGGTACTATAGACCCATAACAAAAGAGGGGCCGCAGACGAGGCTTAAGTGAGACCTCTGGACGGAACATCCTGTTTGTGACGTTTTGAACTACGTGACCGCCATTGCAATATACAGGCGGAAGTAATTAAACGGATGTTCCGTCCAAATGCTGAGTTGCCAGGTAAAAATGTTAATTTTCGCCCCCCCCCCCCCCCCCAACTTTCATCATAGGTCTATTCCATTTCAATGGTTTAGACTTTATTTCGCGCCAAAATGTGGCCGCGGCCATTTCGTCCAAATTATGAACGGCAACACTGCTTTCTCGGTTGTTTATGAGTGATAGTCAAGTAAAAATGGGAAAATGGCACAGTAAAAAAGTATCACTTAATTTGGTATTTTTCTAAGTCACCAACCTGAAGGTCGATATTTTGTTTATTTCTAATAGAATATTTTTTGAAATATACTAGCAAAATTTGATGAAGAAAATATAAGAATAATATAAATGAAATAATTACAGATTATCGCGGTCGGACATTGACCAAAGTCTCGTAAATATCCTCAAATACAAAATCCGTGAATTTCCTTCCCATAGACTTTATGTTAAAATCCTTCAAAGAAAATCCCGGATTTTTGTTAAAAATTGAAAATACCGTAGCCCAAAATTCAAATGTTACACCCTTATTGGTTAAATGAACCGGATTACAATTTTCACACTTATATCAGTATATTTAAACTTTGACTATGTATGAAGTTTGCCCTCCTTTCAAAAATGTCTGCTTCATTCTGAACATACTTTCCCAACGCCCATATAGTGGGCCCCCGTGGATGACGCAATCGATCTCCAACCTAATTGGCTGCTGAAGAAAGCCCGCCTAGAAATCTTAGCGGACTCACTGTAGTGCAATAGTAAGCGTCATCGGTGAATGGACCCCGTTTTTAAACCTTCGGGTCATAGGTCGCCACTTTCGGAGAATTCTGAACGTGGACAACTCGAGTGAGAATGAGTCATATTGGTGTGGTGGCGGAGTGGTTAGCACTTTTGCCTCGCAGCAAGACGAGCCGGGTTCGATCCCAGCTTGTTGTAGTAATAATAATAATACATTTTTGAAGTACATACGAGGGACAGGGCTAAGTCTTTGCAGATTTTTAAGCCTGGTTAATACATGTATAAAAACCAGATATGTATATAGTCAAGGCAAAAATTTATATAGAAAATAAGCAGGAGACCTAGTTCGTTTAGCAGCTCTTAAATCAAGAGATATGGTCAGATTGTAGGGAATTCAATAAATTTGTTCCCTTATGAAACACTGAGTTAAGCTTGCGCTTCAGTTTGGATTTAGCGAGGGGCAGGTCACTTCCTTGATTAACGACGCACCCCTCAAAAGACTAAATCCTATTTAATCGTGATTATTTTGATTAAATTCAATTTAATCACGATTAAGTTGATTAAATCACGTTTAATCATGATTAGAATGTTTAAATCTGATTTAATCATGATTAAATGATTAAAATGATTAAATCTGTTTAAAATGATTAAATCCTGATTAAAAATATTATATCATGATTAAATCGTACTTTAGTTTTGATTTTAATGATAAATTCTCGATTCGACCGATTTTATTGATTAAATCGTGATTAAAATGATTAAATTTAATTAAAATGATTAAATTTAATTAAAATGATTAAATTTAATTAAAATGATTAAATTTAATTAAAATGATTAAATTTAATTAAAATGATTAAATTTAATTAAAATGATTAAATTGAATTAAAATGATTAAATTTAATTAAAATGATTAAATTTAATTAAAATGATTAAATTTAATTAAAATGATTAAATTTAATTAAAATGATTAAATTTAATTAAAATGATTAAATTTAATTAAAATGATTAAATCTAATTAAAAATATTAGATCATGATTAGAATTATTAAATCTCGTTTAAATGATTAAATCCTGATTAAAAAGATTAGATCATGATTAGAATGATTAAATCTCGTTTAAATCGTGATTAGATTTTTTAATCTTGATTACCCTGATTTAATCATTTTACTATGATTAAGACGCACTCAAAATGGAAGTGACCTGCCCCTCGGGATTTAGTTATTTTTAGCTCATTGGTCTGTCTTAGCTCATATATAGGATTGTTGTCATTCAGAGTAAAAACATTGTGGATTTCATTATTTATAGAATTGAAAATAAAGACCAAATAAATGTAAATCATAATTTGAGACGCCGTAAAGATATTTAGAGATTGAAAGATCGGGGCTGTATGTTCATAATAGTCCTTTTTAGCAAAAACACGAACAAAATATAAATAGTCTATTGATATTTTCTTGGGTTGTGTTACCCCAAATAAAGGTGCAGTAGTTGACATATGAATATATTAAAGCGTAATATAAATTTAACATAATTTTAGTACTAAACAAAAGACGATTGCGAGAGATAGCGTATATATTGGTGGTAATTCTTTTAGCGACATAATCCACATGCTTTGACCAGTTTAATGATTCGTCTATCCAAAGGCCCAGATACTTGTAATATGGAACTTTTTCCAGGGTATGACCGGCGATATGGACATTGTTGTACTGTGTGACAACTCGGAACCACTCATTCCGCGTTGAGTTTGCAAGTTCTCTCTTCACTGTTTAAAGGGGTTTTCCCTCGAGATCTTCGGTTTCCCCTTCCATAAAAACTTGTTGGGGTTAACGGTAATAGTAAGTGTAGGGAGCTGTTGGCTCGCGTGGCATAAAGGGCTTGCCATCACCCTCCTACGCATTGTAACCCGGCCACCTGGATTAATGGGTTTAAAAGTCGCTTGATGACTTAGGCCCGAGGTGGTGCCTTTGATATTAGCCTAGCTGATTATTTTTATTATTATTATTATTTTTCTCCAGCAGCGTTGAGCTTGAGGGAAAGGTTGTAGGTTTAATTAAATAACACTTATCTATTATATTAATATAAAACTAGAAACATAACGTCATTATATCTAATGTACAATACTAATAAATAAGCATGTTTGACAATGTTACTTTACACTTGACAAAGGATCTTGTGAGATCCGAAACGTACTGTCGGGAACGTTGAATGTCATTCTAGCACTAAGTATATTTAAATGGATTTTAAATAAATTTCAAATTAAATAACCATCTCATGAAATTTCCGTAATTAAGTAACCTTTTAATAAAGGCAAAGGCTGTTAGGGACAAAGCCTAAATTTGAGAGTGCAAATGCGGGCTTAACAAGTTAAACTTGCAGATCACAATCAAATTTACTAATATTAAATTCTTAATTTCAGACTCAATTGAGCTCTTGTCAGAACACTTGCGTGTCGAATTTTCATACTAACCAACGTATTTCGGGAGGTCAAGTAAAGAGATTATCAATTGCAACTCAAGTAAGGTGACTATTTTGTTACGCGTAATTAAAAACACGGAATTAAAGGGAGAATAACCTTTTCAGGAATTTGGGGCAATACATAATTCCCTCCCCTAATTTTTCTAACCACTTGTTATACGTAGTGTGAAATACAGTGGTTTTTGAGTATTATCCCACTAAAAGTATCCTCGCTTTGGTAGTGCTTTAATATTCTCATATATACTACAAAGCCTTTCGTGAATCTAAAACCTCGTACCTCATTATTAAGAAATTATATTTGAATAAATATCCAAATTATATTTAAAGTAATTAAGTTATAGCTCGGAGTATTGTTGTTTATATGTTAATGAAGGGTGCATTTAAAAAATAAACACTAAATATGAAACAATAAAGGTTTCAAGTGAGAAAACCTCTTCAGGGCGGGCACGCTTCCTGTAATAGAAGAATTGGGTGTTTCTGCTATCGTTCTAGACTAGCGCCATGAGCGAGAAAAGAGAAAAGCTAATGCGCACCCTACCAAACAAGGAGGGTTCTACTCCCTTTAAATTAGAAATATCACAACATTTCCATTTTTCATTTTGAAAATAAGGGCACTATGTTTTTATGAAAAGGGATACCACCATGAATATATTCATTTCAACCCTAAATATCGAACTATATCATTACCCTTTCTACCATCTGGGACTAAGATGGGCGGTTTTATGTAATCACTTGAGCCAATCAGGAGACAGACATTTGTCATTGACTCGATCCACAAAACGTTTCCGGGATTGCGTGATTTAACCGGCGAAGAAAATGACTCGTGATTCTTAGGAAAATACCTCTACTATTACAAAATTAATTGATAATCATAAATAAAGGAATTTGTTATTCATATACCTACTTATTTTCGTTCAGTCAAAAAGATGTGTATTAAAATTTTAGAAACAAAATTTAACGCTAAGCCTTGGCACTGAAAGTTAGTCAAGTTTCAAAACGTTGCCCTTCAATACAATTTTTTAGCGGCGGCGCGTGACCGACGTCATGATAGCTAAGCCCCTCCCCATCCTAGCGACTGAGGTCAGACTACCTAATGCAGTTCGATATTCATGGTTGAAATGAATATATTCATGATACCACTAAATAGATTAACTGTATGACTATGAATATCAAACGGGATTTGTACCCTTCCTACCACCTGCATTTCAATTTTATCTGTTGTGGACCCTTATTATATTCCCAGATTTCTAATAGCTTGAAATGATTCCTTTTTTTTGGCATGAACTTTACAACGACGACTTACAATGTTAGTTATTTCCGCTAATTTGTAGATAATGTCAAAAAGGCCAATTTTAATATGCGACGAGCCTACGACTGGACTGGACTACTTCTTGGCATCTGAAGTCGTGGCTCTGCTCAAGAGTTTGGCGCAAGAGGGCACGACGGTCTTGTTTTCGATTCATCAGCCGTCATCGCAGATGTTTCAGAGCTTCAACGGCATTTATCTTCTGGCTCAAGGCAGACTCGCGTATTTTGGTTCTCTTCAGGGCGGACTCACATTTTTTGACAGGTAACTTTCTTACAACGATTCATTCCATCTGAGGCATAGCGATGTAGGGTAGAGTAGTAAATTCTAAGAGCAGCTTCAGTTTCACTTCTTCTGTCAACATTAATTTTCGGTTAAAAAGATAGTGTTAGCATTTTCTTGGTGTATTAGATTTTTGCATGGGGTATATAAATAGAAAATGGAAGGAATCCATATCTCTACTTGGAATGCTTATCGTGGCAGATTTTCGTCTCGATGTGTCTAATGGTTTTTTTGACGTCACTATGTTAACTTAACAAACAACAACGTGAGAGGGGAGCGCGCTCAAAGGGGATTTTTTATCTCGTAGGCTGGGTAAAAGCCGTCAGAGTGATCTTACCATACGCGATACGGCAGGATAGGTATTCCAAGTAGAGTTATGAATTCCTGATAATGATAATAATAATGGTAATGACGATTTTACTCTAATAAGAATGATTCACTAGCAAATTAAAGTTTTTAAATTGAAAGGTAGGCATCTCTGCATTTCTTTGGTGCCTATTGTTGATGTCATTTGCGGGTAGATGTTTATATTGGTTGCTTCTAGAGCAAGCTGAATGTTTAGATTGAAACCTTATATCTGAAGCCTAACTTTGGGATTTTCAAACATTATTTTAACCCTTATGGAGAACACTAATACGACATCGGAATCGTTATTGTACTTTTAATAAAATCATTTAATTGTTTTACGTAAAAGGAATTCAATTATCAAAAAACATAAATCAATATCTTTTGTTCAAAACATACGATAAAATATTTCGAAAAATATTGGTGGTTTTCGCACTGTTAAAGACCCGTGATTTTTCGCGCAATTTTCGGAAGCGAGAGCTTTAAAAAAATCCAGCGATATCGGGAGCGATTAATTGTGCTTGCGAATTACTACAAGTTAGGAAATCGCGATAGCGTTCCGTTTTCGTTATGGCGATATTTTGTTGCGAGAACATTCGAAAAGCGTTTTTTGCCTTTTTTAAAATGGCGGCCTTTAACCGGAGGAGCCGTTTGCTCAAATTTCTCTTGAAGAAAAAACTTTTATTTCTTCGAATAAGTTATTATATAACTTTTATTAAGAAAAGAAAATATACACCTTAAAGCTGGTGGCAAAATCCTATTTGCGAAGGGGATTAAGAAACATTGGTAATTTAAAAATATGTAATGCAAAAACAGGCATGACAATTTGCCATGTTAAAATTTCAATGCTTTTTATAACATGATCCTTCCATGTTCAAAACATACATCAGAACAATTCAACCCTTTGTTATCAATTGTTAAGAAAAAAGTTATTAGTGATCCAATTCCACCAGGTTTAATGTTGGCGCTGACGTAAAGGTAAATATTAATCAAGTTCATTTAAGACGAGGAAACAGTTCGTTAAAATGCTCAAATAAGTATCTTGCCACTGGGATCTGTTTGTCGACCCTAGTTCATCATCTATGCAATTATTAATTATGTTGACAATGTCATTTTGACATTTTCTTTTCTCGGCTGATGGGACATTATCCATAAGCTCAGTGGCATACATTAAGAAACCTGGGGTTTGTGGCTCATTTTACATGCATTTATTTATCTAAACATATAAAATAATTACCAATAATTTATATTATTTACATTGTCGTATATTATTACTTTTCAAGTTTTGACATTTCAGCCAAAAAGAAATCCATTATATCAGATATGTTTTCTTATTTTTTTGAGGGCTTTGATACAGGTTTTATTTTCAAATTGGAACTTGGAGAACTAGTAACTTCTTTATTTTGGCTTACATCAGGTTCAGTAATCACCAATTCTTGGTGACCAATAGGAATAACCTTAAACAGAAATATTAATTAATTAAAAACAACCCTACAGAAAATTTAATATTTTTTTAAGGTTTTAACAAAAACTTCCCATATCAAAATATACAGGAAAAATAAACCCACAAAGTAAAATGAAGTTAGATATATTATTAACCCTAATTATTAATTTAGTATTTAAATAAGTTTGCATGCCTGGTTATTTGGAATTTATTAAATGGACCATTTCAAAGATAAAAACTATTATAACATAAATATCTCCTTGAAACCAAAATAAAAATATTTTTCAATAAATAATACAATCTTTGATTTTATATGAATAGTAAATGAACAATAGAAATCGTTATTATTTATTACTTCTGGCTCCATTATTGTAGAAACTGATTCATCAATGTTTTCGTTCCCACCGCAGGCATCTTCGCGAATATAATTTGAAGATCATAAGATGTTATATGAACATTAACAGCATATTAATTTTAAAATTGAATCTTTACGTAATAATTTTAATACTAATCGTATAAATTAAATTTTATGACCATGGTCTCGATGTATAAACTAAAATTAAAATCAACGACGGATACTTCATGGTTAAAACATTTTTATTTTTAAAAATGTTTTAACCATGAAGTATCCGTCGTTGATTTTAATTTTAGTTTAATTTTAATACTAACTACAGCCTTTAAAAATGGAAGCATTTGGAAAAAAATGCCATTTAACTGGAGTTGAAAGGTTCTTCATCATACTCTTGTCCGCTTTTTACCTCTCCGAGGGGACAAAGTGGAAATCGGCCTCACTCGGCATTTTCCCTCTTCCCGCTTTGCAATATCGCTACCATGAAAACGACAAGAAATTTTCTCGCGCAACTTTTGAACATATCTCTCGCAAATCGCTGGATTTTTTCTCGCAAATCGCGCTCATGAAAACGGGCCTTATTAAAGTTAATGAGCGCGCTCGTTTTTACACACAATCCTAAGGATTTGTGTGTATTAGTCTCACGTACAGTGTAGCCGTTGCCGATGCCGCCGTGTCACGCCTACCTCTTCAACGGTTAGGGCTAGAAGAGTCAATGATATCTCGTTCGAATGTACCGACATCGCCATTGATAGCCTTTCATAAAGTTTTCAAATCGGAGCCCAAGAAGTTGGGCATTTGACCAATTTACTATTTTCGGTGATTTCCTTTATGTGGTAGATATTTTCTTTAAAATTAAGTCCGATAACGTTAAAAAAAATATTATTGGATAGGTTAGGATTCACTTGAAATACAACTTCGGTTATATCAGTAAATATTAAATTTAAGTATAGTTTTCGGGGTTATTTACCGGACCCCAATGTTCGTGGTTTTATATTTCCGCCTGAAAGTCGACATAACGTTCCTTAATTGAAGTCCGATTTTCATGAAAGTTATATTTTTGAATAGCTGTGGTTTACACTTAACCTAGAATTGCAAATACGTTCCTTAAATTTAATTCTAAGTAAGGTTTTTTGGGCAGCGTATACGGACCCCCGCAATTTCCAACATTGTAAATCCGCGTGTTTATAGAGGTCTACGCGCCCGTTTCCCTCTGGCGTTTTTCAAGGCGCTTTCAACATATGAGCAGAAGTAACAATTAAGTATGACACTGAACGGCCTAGTCTTCGGCGTATGACCAGAAGTAACAAATAAGTGTGATCAGAAGTAACAATTAAGTGTGATCAGAAGTAACAATTAAGTGTGATCAGAAGTAACTAATAAGTTACTAGAAGAAATAAGTGTGACACTCAACGGCTGACTAGTAGTAACAAATAAGTGTGATCAGAAGTAAAAAATAAAAGTGACACTGATCGAAGAAATTTTCGATGCTTTCAAAGTATGACTAGAAGTAACAAATAAGTGTAAATATGTTTATATGTGTGACCGTGGATATATTTTGGTTGCGATACCGGCGTTGCAGGTTGCTGTGAATAGCTCAAACAAACTTAACACATTAGAAGGATTGTGTGTATTCCGACCGTCGTACGTCTTGTTATTTTATATTTTTGAAGGCAGCGCGCAAAATCACGCGAGCCGTGCACACTCCACCTCTGAAATATTAAGAGCGCGCGCCCAAAGAGTCAACACAATTTTATTAACGTATTTAATCCTAACAAAAACTAGATTGGAAGGAATTAGGTAGGAAATCTTCTAATTTCTTTCTCTCCGCAACAATTTATGACCTCAACAATGGCTTAGATTGCGGGGAAGTGAATTAAATATAAATATTTCAAAACAAATATTTAGAAAATTAATACTAAAGAGTAAGTTGCAAATTATTCGTTCAATTTTGTTATTAAACAAAGCGCGTATGTTTAAAATACCGAATATAAAGTTTCGTTTCTTTCCGTTTCGTAGTTAATTGGAAGTAATAATAATAATAATAATCAGCTAGGCTAATACCCAAAGCACCACCTTAGGCCTAAGTCATCAAGCGACTTTTAAAGCCATTAATTCAGGTGGCCGGGTTACAATGCGTAGGAGGTAGGAGGCAAGCCCTGCATGCTACGCGAGCCAACAGCTCTGTACACTTACTATTAGCGTTAACCTCAAGGTGAGAGGATTTATCTTAGTCACTCTGGTATGGAAACTTGCGCAGAATAATTTCCTATAAACGTATTTCGATGAAATTCGAACCAAAAACCGAAACTTAAATTTTCGCTTAAACAAAAGAGTAGTTAATATATTGGACCTTTGATGTTTCAGCTATCAGAGCTCTTTTGCAGCTCTAACAGTGTTTTTAACTGAAACGTAAAACGAAACCGAAACGGAAGAGATGTTTGACACTCCCCTAAAATATTTGTCCTTGAAAGGCTAGAGGTTAGTTCCGTCAAATTGCAATCGGGACTGAAACTTAAATCACTTTTCATTTAAACCGATACTGTTCGCAATTTTCGCTTAGAAGAATTAATACAGATAGCAAGCACCCCAATGTGGTCCTTGCTGACTTAGCTATAAGTGGTGCTACAAATAAGGTTTTTAAAATGGAGAAAAAGATAACGAAAACGAGCATATATGGGCAAGGGCGTATTAGGGATTGGAAATCGCGAAGGGGTAGTCACTTTCGTAATCAGGTGTACAAATCGTAGGTAATCACTGGAAATTGCTTAAGAAAATCACTGTAATTCAGGGAGAAATTTTAATAAATCGTTAGAAATCACCGAGAAATCAGTGCAAATCAACGAATGATTTTCGAAAATCAGTAATCAGGTGTACAAATCGTAGGTAATCACTGGAAATTGCTTAAGAAAATCACTGTAATTCAGGGAGAAATTTTAATAAATCATTAGAAATCACCGAGAAATCAGTGGAAATCAACGAATGATTTTCGAAAATCAGTAATCAAGTGTACAAATCGTAGGTAATCACTGGAAATTGCTTAAGAAAATCACTGTAATTCAGGGAGAAATTTTAATAAATCATTAGAAATCACCGAGAAATCAGTGCAAATCAACGAATGATTTTCGAAAATCAGTAATCAAGTGTACAAATCGTAGGTAATCACTGGAAATTGCTTAAGAAAATCACTGTAATTCAGGGAGAAATTTTAATAAATCATTAGAAATCACCGAGAAATCAGTGCAAATCAACGAATGATTTTCGAAAATCAGTAATCAAGTGTACAAATCGTAGGTAATCACTGGAAATTGCTTAAGAAAATCACTGTAATTCAGGGAGAAATTTTAATAAATCATTAGAAATCACCGAGAAATCAGTGCAAATCAACGAATGATTTTCGAAAATCAGTAATCAAGTGTACAAATCGTAGGTAATCACTGGAAATTGCTTAAGAAAATCACTGTAATTCAGGGAGAAATTTTAATAAATCATTAGAAATCACCGAGAAATCAGTGCAAATCAACGAATGATTTTCGAAAATCAGTAATCAAGTGTACAAATCGTAGGTAATCACTGGAAATTGCTTAAGAAAATCACTGTAATTCAGGGAGAAATTTTAATAAATCATTAGAAATCACCGAGAAATCAGTGCAAATCAACGAATGATTTTCGAAAATCAGTAATCAAGTGTACAAATCGTAGGTAATCACTGGAAATTGCTTAAGAAAATCACTGTAATTCAGGGAGAAATTTTAATAAATCATTAGAAATCACCGATAAATCAGTGCAAATCAACGAATGATTTTCGAAAATCAGTAATCAAGTGTACAAATCGTAGGTAATCACTGGAAATTGCTTAAGAAAATCACTGTAATTCAGGGAGAAATTTTAATAAATCATTAGAAATCACCGAGAAATCAGTGCAAATCAACGAATGATTTTCGAAAATCAGTAATCAAGTGTACAAATCGTAGGTAATCACTGGAAATTGCTTAAGAAAATCACTGTAATTCAGGGAGAAATTTTAATAAATCATTAGAAATCACCGAGAAATCAGTGCAAATCAACGAATGATTTTCGAAAATCAGTAATCAGGTGTACAAATCGTAGGTAATCACTGGAAATTGCTTAAGAAAATCACTGTAATTCAGGGAGAAATTTTAATAAATCATTAGAAATCACCGAGAAATCAGTGCAAATCAACGAATGATTTTCGAAAATCAGTAATCAAGTGTACAAATCGTAGGTAATCACTGGAAATTGCTTAAGAAAATCACTGTAATTCAGGGAGAAATTTTAATAAATCATTAGAAATCACCGAGAAATCAGTGCAAATCAACGAATGATTTTCGAAAATCAGTAATCAAGTGTACAATTATTTTTCGAGTGACGACCCTCTCGGAACATCGGGTGGGATTCAAACTCAGTTATGCACCACCCCATTATGACTGAAAACCATTTCGACGGAGGATTTCTACCGTTGAACGGACTAAATACGCCGTTGATCCAGGATAAACAATGCCTTAAACTGGTGTGCGTAATGTCGCGTTCCACAACTTTGGCTCTACATTTATTTTTTGCCGCATAAAAAATATCATTATAACATGCGTTCGTGGAAAGCGACTCTCTGGCCTTAGAACAATTTCTTACTCTGCGGCTCTGCCCTTGTAGCTGTGACGTTATCTAATTAGGTGTAGCCTCTAAACCGTAAGATACTGAATACCAAGTTGTTTTTCAAACGTACAATCCGACTTCAAATTTTCAAATTAAAAGTTAAATTAGTTTTAAATGATTGATTTACACTAAAGCAAGTGGCGGCTCTATCATTGCCCCCCTGGTTTATGAGAAGGCCTTTGCTATTCTCCGATTCTTCGAAAAACGCGACTTTTTTGAAGAACGTGGTGCCATCTATTTATAGCAAAGGAATCTAAAATTAAAAATAGCAAAATGATAATGTCGTCGGAGAGCCATTGTAATTTATGCTATTGACCATTTTTCAAACGATCCAATCAACTCGAGGGGTAATTATAGGTACCGCTTTTTTGATTTCGAAGCTAGCGACATCTATTGAAAAAGAGCTACTTAACGTCGAGCCGCCACTAGCTTTAAATTTGCTCATTTTATTTAGTTTTTAACAAACGTTTTTTTAAAATAAAATTAACATAGCTTATGCTCCTAATTGTTCAATTTCTATGAAAAATAGCTAAAATTAAGACAAATATTTTCTATTCCAAATTAAATATTGATTTTTATATCTTGAAAAAGCTGGAACACTGGCCGGAAGTAGGCGGTGACGACTTGAAATTGGCGTGTCTTCAAAACCGGTACAGATACATAGATAGTAAAGTTATTTGTCACAACATCAAGCGCATTAAAAGAGCTTTCACATGACGTATAGCAAACCCATTTCGGATTTGGCTTATTTACAATATCGCTTGGACGCAATCTTTAAACGACCGCCATTTTGAGAAGTATCGGATTTGAAAGTGCATAAAGATTTTTTTTCCCCATACGATCATCTATCAGCCCTGAAAGTTTCGTTTGGTACCACCTTATGAGACTGACCAATTCATATCGCTCACGGACCCTGTCAAATAGATTATTACGCTCGCTAATGGAAACTAAGCTAAATACGAGCCAGCTATACTACGCATTCCAAAAAAAAATGTATATTTGATAATGTCGGTGTTAGTTGTAAACTAATTTTATCGTAACGATTTTAGATTAGGATATCACTGTACACATTTTGTCAATCCAGCGGATCTTTTCATGAACATATTGTCCAAGTGTAACCCAGAATCGAATTCCTTGCACACTCTTAAGGTGAGATAAAAAGTAATTTTCTTAAACATGGTTTCAACCAGAAAATATGCGGGTTGTCTCAATTTTCTCAAACACACCACTGTTCTCAAAAAGTATATTATCTAGAATTACGAACCTTTCTAATTTCAAAAATATCTCACCGGTTTAGAATATTTATTTTCCTCCCGTAAGTGGTAAACAAACCGTTCAAAGATTTAGTTCTAGGGCGTAGTGAAAAATGCTACAATGTAATTGGTTTGGTCAAAGGGTAAAGAATAATCATCATTGTTAAACAAATATTTCGCATGAGTTTTAACTCCGAACATCGTTTCGGCCAGTGGAAACATTGAAGACGTTTTTCCAGTCACTAAGCGTGCGGTATTTAAGAATCGGAAAGACCTATTTCTAACCAAAGCCCTAAGACCTAACATAATAAAGCTGACAGTCAACCAAACATTTTCCACCTGAATCTGAGAAATGGCACTCTATTATTCCTCAATTACCTGTCACTAAGACTTTCTTCCATTAAGATATTACACAACCAATTTGCCGAAGGCCATCAACCTTTGAACGAAAGCTTTGGATATTGGGCTAGCTGCTAACGTTAACTATTTAGACATATCTTTGGTCAAGTGCCTCATGATAAAATATTTAAGGGGTAACTGCAGCTGGAAATCAGAGTAACCGTCCTCGCTGTATATAAGCGTTTCTGTCCTTGGGCTATCAACAATTGGTCGTACGAAACAATAGCTCTTCGTTGTGCATTATTGTAATTAATACATATTTTACATATATGGCGAATCCGTGCCATAGCGATAAGAGGAGAAATTTGGTGAAAGCATATCTGTCTAATTTCTAAAATTTAATAACTCTATCATTAACATCAAGAAGACGAGGGCGACATTATACGAGAAAATCTCTTAATTTTAACCATTTCACATGGTTTCCTGTTTTAGAGGGACAGGATCGCATGGTGTGCTATACTACTCACAACCTGCCTTCATTGGCTCATGTATACGACCAGCTTTCAATAGCCCATGCGCACCTAGGAGCAACAAACACAAGGAGAACGCAGCTAGCCTTTAAACACGCTAACGTAGGGTTGTGTACGAATTTCATTGGACGAGCGTCACGAGCCTTTACGCTGAACGTTTTACAGGCGGGGGGTAGACAATTTCCGAATTTTCCCCTTCCGACGGCGTCTAGCCAATGAAAAATGTACACAAGAAAATCCACGACTTTTGACGGGTTGCGTTCTCCTTGTGTGGGGTGTTGTGTTTGTTGCGCACGACCTGCTTTCAATGCAGTAGCCCCGCCAGGATTTTTTCGCGAGTAGGCACTGCGTGATTAAGAGGCCCCCATAAAAAACTCCTTTGTAATTTTTGTTGTTCTTTAACTAGCCAAATTGTATATAATTATTTAAAAATTTTATTATTATTAAATCAGTCAAAGTTTTATTATTATTAAATTAATAAAAATTTTATTATTATTAAATTAATAAAAATGTTATCATTATTAAATTAATAAAAATGTTATTATTATTAAATTAATAAAAATTTTATCATTATTAAATTAATAAAAATGTTATTATTATTAAATTAATAAAAGTTTTATTATTATTAAATTAATAAAAGTTTTATTATTATTAAATTAATAAAAGTTTATTATTATTAAATTAATAAAAGTTTTATTATTATTAAATTAATAAAAGTTTATTATTATTAAATTAAAAATTTTTTATTATTAAGTATATTATTTACAAATAAATATTACCAACTTTACTTTTAATCGAAGAATTCCACCCTACGATTACCTCTTTAACCAAATTCATCAACTACTTATTTAGGCTTGTCTCCCCCATTGTTAAGGGGGAAGACTACAGTGGCCATTGTCTAGTTTCGATGTATTGTTTGATGTATTTTGTGCATGGTTAGAGTTGGGGTTTGCAATTACTTCTGCAATTTCTCCTTCATGAGTCAGTTCCATTTCCATATCAGTACTGACGTTTGGAAGAACTTCAGCAGTATTACTAAAACAGTGACTGTTATCAGTCTCCAAGGATTCTAAACCCTTTCTCAATTCTTTGACTAGGTTTTTCTCAGAACTATAGTTATGGCTTTGCGCCGACGATTTCAAAAAACGTGCCATTGCACCTTTCTGATTACTAACGAAACTATCTTCCCTTTTCCATTTACTCATTTTTGGGACCCAGATAAAAATTTTCTGGTTCTCATATTTGAAAATGCTACTATTATATACTAATAGCGAAATAACCTTAAAAAGGTTTAAGAAAATAAAGCTTAGTTAAAGCTATGTAGTCTTCAAACAGACTTTTTAATAATACCAGCTATATCAAAGCCCAGAAAAAAGGGGTTTGAATATTTTTTCTAGAATAGCTAATTGGCCTTGAAAAAGGCTTTTTGAATAATTTAGCTAGAATAGCTAATTAGCCTTGAAAAGGGCTTTTTGAATAATTTAGCTAGAATAGCTAATTAGCCTTGAAAAAGGCTGTTTAAAAATTAGCGTAAAACAGCTAAATAGCCTTTAAAAAGGCTGTATTGGCAAAGTTAGTCTCGGAAGAGACTTAGAAAAAATTTGACTGTGAGAGAATCGAAATTGAGAACTACCTGTTTGTTCAGGAGCAGAAAACGAAATGAAGAAACGCGCGTTATCTGGGACAAGTCCGACCACCGAAGGTCTAGGTCCTTTCTCTACGATCAGTGGTCACTAATATCACGTGATTTCGCAAAAGGGACAAGGAGTAAAAAAGAAAAAACCCTTTTCCCCAGGTCGCTCTCTATTCAAAGTAGTGACTGGTACGATGCTTTACGCTTCGACTTCAGCTCCGCTGGGATTTCCCTTCGTTTAAGCGTTGCAACGGTTTAAGTCGTGTTAAAGAAATCCAGTTTCTCACTTTATTTCCCCTTTTGTAGAATTCCTAGAAACTAAGCTTATGTTTATCGTGTTGGTTGGAGCTAAGTTATCACTGAGGCGAACAGGTGGGGTTTTTTTTTGCTGCTTTCCTTGCACGACGGACTTCCCCGTCCCATGGATATACTCTATATCAATGTTAACAGAGTACACTACCAAAAGCAGAAACCACAGAGTTCGCTGCCTTTGTTTGTGTACTCAAGTAATATTGATTTCGAGTATAGGTGGTTCAAAAGGGGACGTTTTGTTAGGGCCATTTAGGACTCTTGGAAATTGGAATTGAATGGGAGTTCTTTTTTTAGGGGGCTAGATGACCAATTTTTAAAAATAAATAAAATTTAAAAATCACATTTGGAGACCCCAGAGGCAATCTTTTTAAACTTTTAGAGGCCCCTAAAATAGGCCTAAAATTTTTGAACATAGGCACGTGCCTACTTGTGCCTACTGCTGGCGGGGGCACTGTTTCAATGGCTCATATGCCTGACAGGTTTCATTATTCCATGCGCACGTCCTGTTTTCAATGACTCATGCACACAACTTGCTTTCAATGGCTTATGCGGCTGACAGATTTTTATTGGTCCATATGCACGACCCGTTTTCATTGGCTGATACGTACGACCTGCTTTCAATGGCTCATGCGCCTGCCAGGTTTTTATTATTCCATGCGCACGTCCTGCTTTCAATGGCCCATGCGCATGACCCGCTTTCACTGGCTCATGCGTACGACCTGTTTTCAATGGTTCATGCGCCTGACAAGTTTTTATTGGTCCATATGCACGACCCGCTTTCACTGGCTCAGGCGCACGACCTGCTTTCAATGGTTCATGCGCCTGACAGGTTTTTATTATTCCATGCGCACGTCCTGCTTTCAATGGCCCATGCGCATGACCCGCTTTCACTGGCTCATGCGTACGACCTGTTTTCAATGGTTCATGCGCCTGACAAGTTTTTATTGGTCCATATGCACGACCCGCTTTCACTGACTCATGCGCACGACCTGCTTTCAATGGCACATGCGCACGATCTGCTTTTATTGGTCCATATGCACGACTAGCTTCCATTGGCTCATGCGTACGACTCCGCGAAGATATTCAATTAGAGAAAAATGAAGCACAGGCGAGTAACGCTATGTTGACAGTTTTATAATAATTGGGAAAGTGGATGGTATCATACCAAAAATTTGTATTTCAATATTTCAATACTTAAAAAGTATCATGACCACTGAGAGAAGTCTTTCTTACTAAGTTGAGTCGGTGAAGGTGTGAACTGACTCTCCACGTCGTATTTGCCTTACATTCTACAAGGCAGAATTGCTGTCCTGCGTCAAAGGTGTGTGGGAAGCTAGAAAATTAGTGGGTGCCTGGTTTCAATTCCTTAACCAGCACCCATACAAGAGCCTTAATGAATAATATTCATTGCAAAAGTAAAGATAAAATTTGTGTCAAAGTTAAGGTGTTAGTGTTCTACTTTTTAGGATATCTGTTACGCCTATAACTTGACGAGTCATCAATATGTTTCGAAATGGAAAAATAAGGGTATAAAACTCAATTCAAAAATGGAAGACATCGAAGCGGATATTGAGGCAAGTTCACAAAAAACGCCATTTCAGTCCAAGAACAAGCTTAGTTTTCATTTCCACCAACGATCAAAATATTTACGCATATACCAAATGTAACAGATATTTCTTAGGCACAAATTATTTTAAGGTGAAAATAAGACTAGCAATTACTTTAACATTTAAAGCTCAGCGCGAAATAAAGGTAAGCAACTACAAAGAAAAAACACTTTAAGGAACAATAACATTTAATTCAATTCAGTGTCAAATAACTTACATTCAAACATACTAATTGTACATGGTTTTATTTAACATTTCTTCACATAAGAAACTTATGAGTTTATTACATTACATTACATTATATTCTATTATTACAATTTTATAATTGTCATTTTTATACGAACTAACATTTCTAGAAACCTCTTTATTAATACTTTGTGTTTCTTCTTTGTATTTAGCTCTAGTTCTATTTCTCGCTTTTAGAACGTTCAAAACGCGCCATTTAATTTTAATTTATTTCGCCTTGAATAAATTCAATAAATTACCGATTAATTTTATCCTTTCGCTAATTTCCACTATCGTTTTGTGAATTTGATCATCTGCATGTTGAGATTGCTATCGAACTAAATTCGTCCAAATGACCTTTCCAGAATTATATCGGTTCATTTCTTAAAAATTGTGACTTTACTTGATTCCATAAAATTAATTTTTCCCAGGTAAATGAACATGAACTGACTAAATTAAAGTGAGCTTATATTTTTATATATCTAATGTTACGGATTTACCAAAATACCTGTGACGTTACGGGCGTTCGACCAAACCCAAAAAAAATCTTCGAATCATAAACATTTTAGTGCTAGTTGGCCTATACCCAAGGTTCGTAAAAGAAAAGCACCGATTGAAGTCAATAATTATATCGTAGCGCCGGGAGTAGTGGCGTACTCCTGTAATCCCAAGCGTCTGGGAGGCAGAGTTTGTGGATGGCCGTGTGAGGACGACCACCAATCCCCCAACGGGTGGTCGGAATACTTCGCCGCGGGTGCCCCCCGCTGTCCCCACGTATCCCACCGTTGGCCCCACGTATCCCCCCGTTGGCCCCACGCATCCCCTCGTTGGCGTGGCCGTTACACATACCTCGCCCTGATTAATCAGGTGGACGAGCGGACTGAATTTGTCCCACACGTTACAATCCCGAATAAAAAAAAAGTTATATCGTAAGCCTTTTACTTTATAATACCTAGTTTCACTATTGATGCTTTCGTTATCAGTCAAATTGGGCAGATTTCAAGATGAATCAATATAGTCTACCGCCGTAAAGATTTTCATTAACCCCTCTCTACAGTTTATTAGGATGCCTTTGTAAATACAATTTTTCTATACATTGTTTTTTAGGGTATTTTTTGTATTCTGCACGCAAATAAAATACTTATTTTGGCGGTCGACCGTCGTTTCAAAAAGAAAGATGTTCAATTGTATGTTCCCAGTAAGTATAAGTTTTATTCCTTTACAAAAATACAAGAATACATAGAATAAGTATATTTCTTTACATAGATTCTACAACCGTTTTAGGGAAAATTCCTGAATCGTATAATTAATTGATAAGAAATATTCCTAGCCCAAGGCGGGAGAAAATGGCGACAAAATGCGAGTCGTGGCCTTTCGTGGTGTGAATTAAATCTGAGAGAGGGGGTTACATACAGGGGAAAGAAAAAATAAAAAAAGGGGAGATTCGAATTGAGAATGGAAACCCTTTGTCGTTAATCAATCACAAAATCTTTATTTAACACTCAATTTTTTAAAATAACACTAAAATACAAAAAAATGAACCAAATTTCGGGGGGAACTGAGGGAATAATCTTACTTTGCTTCTAGTGATGGTTAGGCCATCTCTACTATGGTTCTTTTAGCTTTTTCATAAACATAAGAGGGGGAATTAAAACAGGAAAATATACACTCTTTGACCATATATTTCTTAATGAAAATATCGCTTACGATTTTCTATGGGATCGGTTCCAGTATCCCTACTCTCAGGCATCTTGGACTCAAAAGTCGGAGGGAGCAGAAACAAATATACACTTACACTAAATAATAAACACTACAATTAAACTACTACAATTAGAGATTCGAAAATTACACAATGGCAATGTTAACTCAAAATAAAACTAATGAAAAATGGCTACAACGAGGGTACAATGCGAACTAAAAATATAGTCCAAACGGTATAAATACACGAAGCGAAATGAACTCTCAACCTCGAGGGGCTTGCTTTAAATCTTTTTCTCGAACAATAGCGTGGGGTTAAACTCTCTTTCTAAAACTTTTTCTCACTGGCTACTTCGTATTTCAACCCTAGGTACTGTACAATGGTGGGGGAAGGGTTTTTATGATGGAAATTCTACTCCTCATGTTATTTCGGTGTCCTCCGCTACGTTGTCGTCTCTTCGTTTACGGGTTTTCTCGTTCCTTGGTTTACGCACTTCACAGAACGGGACGTCTTTGGGGCTGCTTGTTTACACGTTTTCTTTATTCACACTTTCTCTTTATTTCTCTTTATTCACTCGTTTACGGTTTGGCGGCCGGATTGTGGGTTTCGTCCTATATTCTTTTACTTCACAAGCTGACGGGGGCGTAGGTACTTCGGGTTTCGGTCTGAAATGTCCAGCTAGGCTAGGAAATCGGTCTCCGTCATCTGGTTTTCTTCCCTCGGAACGTCTAGATTTTGGGTGATCAACAGGTGATTCGAGGGTGTTGAGGGCATTATGTTTCCCAGATTCATTACTGCTCGGCTTATACTCTTCCGGTCGGAATGTCATGGATGTAGGTCATCTAGGCAGTCAGTGAGGGTTGTTTCGGTCATGAGGGCTGCTTTGAGGGTTCATTAATTTCTACGCGCGACTTCATCGCGCATTATTCTAAATTTATCTCGACATGGTCTTTCTCTCGCCCGAGAAACAGAGTTATCCGGGTAATGAAGGCGGACTTCCTTCCTTCCTGGTACCAGTTGAGTTCTCTCCAGAATCAGAATTCTGTCCAGTTCTGGCACAAGCCGAGCTCTGTCCAGTTCTGTCTCCTTGGGGCTCTGTCTCTTGGTTTTGTTCCGATGATTTTAGGGTGGAGTTAAAAATAAAAAGTGATTGGTGACCTCCCATTTTATTTGGGTCATTGGTGCACCCAAGACTCGTGTCCTGTCATGGGACGTATGACGTTGTCTGACTTACAAAAGGTCCCTTGGGGTTGGTTCCGCGTGATTGCGGGGGTCTCAGTTTTTGTGGGGGAGAAGATGCCAGGAAATCACGAGGTTATATTTATTTTGTTGTCAAGCGAAAATGTCCAGGCACACTTTTGACCTATGACCTGGCCTTGGAAAACGTGCGCTTTTTGTTGGTTTCTGGTTACCCGATAGTGGGCTAAAGGCCGGCTAACATGACAAAGGTTCCATGGGATCGCTGTGAATTGAGGGAATATTACTGAATTAGTTCGGCAAAGCTTCTGAGAAAATTTGGGTGGGGTCGGTTCGGAGAGTAGCGTAGCCCAGTAATAAAATGTGGAAAAAGACACCAATTATCTCCATATGTCAAGGGCTCTTAATTTTAACATTGCTGAAGGCAGGGATTTAGAATATAATTTATATTAAGTACCCTGTTTAATTAATTCTCTCAATTTTATATTTTATTGTGTGGGTTCATTGAGTTCCTCAGATTTATAAACTATATTTAATTTGTATGTATGGTTCAAAAGTTATTTAAGTTTTTAGTTTATCATTAAATTTAATTTATATTTAACACGGTGATTAGTTTCATTAAATAGAGCTCGGAATTCTAAGAAATTTGACGAAGGGGGCTTAAAGAATACTTAACAATAACTGTCAATATAGAGGGTCAAGAGTGCGGGGGGAAAATGTAATGACAAAAGTAAATAAAACACAGAAAAAATAAAAAGTAAGTATGCGGGGGAAAGTGAACCTGAAGGGTTACAATTCGACTTTTTAAAAACATTTAAAGTGACAGCTAAAACAAAAACCAAATTATGGTTGCGTTAAATATTCTAATTTCGAACTTTTTAAAAATGTAAAATTGTTGAATTAAATTTATTTCAATTTGTACTTTATTTCAGATCTTGTTTATTATTACAATACTGATTGTGGTCATGACTGGATATTTATCCGAATTGACTCTCACTAGAGTCTTCGATTTATCAGCAGCAATTTACGTATTTTATTGTTTTGTATCAGCAGATGCATGCATTCGTGAAAGTAATGTTCGTATATTATATAAATTAGTCCACGTTTTTTTGTTAAGGAAAGTTAAAATAGACGCAGGAAATGCGTATACCAAGAAACTAAGAAACCACAACTCTTAAAACCAACAGTTTGACAATTGAGAATGAAAGGGCTCTCTAAAACAAGGTTGCAATTTGAACTGGCGACCACTTCAATGCAGGCAACAAACCGGTTTGACCTTTTAGGGCCTGGTGCAGAGACGTTTTGCGATTACAGGAATCGCTATTTTGCGATTCAGATTTAGCGAGCTGTTTATTTTGCGATCCTCGCAATCGAAATCGCGGTGCAGAGACGTTTTAGCGATTCCTGTTAATCGGCGACGCTGTTATTTTTCCGAATTTTTATACCAAAGTCACGGACCAATAGCAGAGCTCGATTTTTGATGCAAAAAGCTATCACGTGTTTATGGTTGGCTTGCATATTGACAGTGAAAGCCTGACTCTTCCAATTAATAATTTTCTTACTCTAATTTGATTATTAGGTTTTAGAATTTGTATAGTTAAATCCGTTATTTTTTAAAATATATTTATATAATATAGCCACGTAGGGCAGCACATCAGTTTTTGAAGAATGAGAGGTTATCCAAAATCTTTTTTAAAGCAATAAAATAGTGCATGAAAATTAGTTTCTTCTGAATTTTCTCACTCTTATTATTTATTAGATTTATTGCATTTATTACACAGTTTTTAATGGTTTTGTTATTTTAAAAATATACTTTTATGATATGGTTTGTACGCATATAAAAAAACCAATGAAAATAAGTTTCATTACTATTATAAGGCAACATTTTCCGAAAAGAATTCTCCTGTTAGAAAATGAACCATATCATTTGGTTTTTGGGAACATATTTATTTCAAAACTTAGCTGATAGCAATTAAAAAAAAATCTAGTTATAACATACATCAATAAATAAAAAAACAGCAATTTCAAGAGTGTACAAAAATTGGTAATTGTCTAAAGCAATTTCCAGCTACATATCCTATATTGATCACACGTAAGACAATGGTCCTGCTGTTCTACCTAATTATCTGGCATTTAAATATGATAAGCGTGTGCAATTAACGTAGTAACACTTTTTAAGGTAATACATCCAATTGGCTCGGTAAGCTCTTGATTCATGACAAATATACTGGAATATTTCAATATTTATCGAAACTCCTAGTCTACCTTAGGAATGGTTTCTTCTGGGTAGATGAAAACTGTTTGAATCGGTATAAACGCTGTTTGATAGCTAAAGATCTTTGATACACGGAACAAATTCCCGATGTCATTGCTGACTCATTAGTTAAAACCCACTGCATACACTACTAGCATATAAGGATCTATAAATAAACCAAGGCTTAGAATACACCCAAAGTAGTAATGTATAAGATTCCCTATATTATAATTTATCATTACCTGTAAAGTTGCTAAGAGTGGCTGCATTATTTTAGTGTTTCGTTAATCGTGATTAGGCCTTGGTTCTGACAATAATTTGACAAAAACATTTTTCGGAAAGCGATAATGACGAGGGGTCCTCACTTCAAGCAATCATGTACAGGCCCTGATTCCTGGATTCCGAATCGAAAGAATCTAGGCGGGAATCATAAATTTTTCAGAATCAAAAAATCGTGTTCGAATCATGGAATCATAAGCGAATCAAAAAATCGTGTTCGAATCATGGACTCATAAGCGAATCAAAAAATCGTGTTCGAATCATGGAATCATAAGCGAATCAAAAAATCGTGTTCGAATCATGGAATCATAAGCGAATCAAAAAATCGTGTTCGAATCATGGAATCATAAGCGAATCAAAAAATCGTGTTCGAATCATGGAATCATAAGCGAATCAAAAAATCGTGTTCGAATCATGGAATCATAAGCGAATCAAAAAATCGTGTTCGAATCATGGAATCATAAGCGAATCAAAAAATCGTGTTCGAATCATGGAATCATAAGCGAATCAAAAAATCGTGTTCGAATCATGGAATCATAAGCGAATCAAAAAATCGTGTTCGAATCATGGAATCATAAGCGAATCAAAAAATCGTGTTCGAATCATGGAATCATAAGCGAATCAAAAAATCGTGTTCGAATCATGGAATCATAAGCGAATCAAAAAATCGTGTTCGAATCATGGAATCATAAGCGAATCAAAAAATCGTGTTCGAATCATGGAATCATAAGCGAATCAAAAAATCGTGTTCGAATCATGGAATCATAAGCGAATCAAAAAATCGTGTTCGAATCATGGAATCATAAGCGAATCAAAAAATCGTGTTCGAATCATGGAATCATAAGCGAATCAAAAAATCGTGTTCGAATCATGGAATCATAAGCGAATCAAAAAATCGTGTTCGAATCATGGAATCATAAGCGAATCAACTTCGAATCACGGAATCAACGCTAGAATCATCCCCGAATCTGGAATCATACCCAAATCATGGAATCATACCGAATCATGCTGGAATCATACCGAATCTTGCTGGAATAACGGAATCACTTAATCAGTGCGAAATCATAGAATCAGAGTAGAATCGCTGAATCAACGTGGAATCACGAATCTTTGGAATCAACAAGAATCAAGTCTAAGATTCCTTGATTCCGAATCTTGTACACATTTTCCTTAAGTGACTAAAATTTTAACAATTTAAAAGATTCTGACCTATCGTGTTGTATTATTTACCTTATTAAAGTAGGTAAAAAGCTTTTACTTCTCAATAAATTTCCTGAGCTCTTTTCGTACCACAATCCGCCATTGTCTTTGCGAGCTTTTAGGCGGCTAGCGACTGCCCTTGACCTCTCGCTAAATAAGCAGAACGCTTTGCTGTTATTTTTGGGATAGACATATGTCTCTGCACTTAGATTTCACGCGAGGTTCGCGATTTTCCGAAACCACGCCCCCTTTTTGTTAATTTAGCGAGGAATCGCTATTTTGCGATTCTTAAAAACGTCTCTGCATCGGGCCCTTAATCGACGAGCAAAATTCTGCAAAATTGCACATTAAATATTTTTCCACTCAAAAAGTCATTCGATTAAAATAGTTTTCCGCGGATTTTTGTGTTATGTTTATACGTTAGACTTGAGATCAAAGAATTACCAACCAGGCATAGAAACGTCCATCGTGCCCTGGGCATGAAGGATAATTTAAAGCTATGGTAAATCTGAGAATAAAAGAGAGACGTGAAACTCGGGCCAATCTGGCCTTCGAATCGTAAGCGAATTCAAAATTATAGAAACCAGATAGAATTTCTAACAGCACACCGCTTTCGCCTTATTTAGGCTTCTCTGTAAATTACAGTCTACGGGAGAAAACGCCACCGATTAAACGGGCGCGAAATAGCCACAGAAAGTAATTCGCGCTATAACGCTTAGTTTTCTACTTAACGCAAGGCCAGGATTTCGCGGGCCTACTTTTTTCCGATCTCCTTTCTAGGCTCTCAATAAAATGTTTTCCGTTTCAAACTAATATTTTGAACTTCGCTCTTCCTCGTCAAATCTCGTTTTGCGAGCTTTGAGTAATTATACAGAATGTAAAAGGTTAAGAAAATTTTAAGGGGTTGTAGGGTGTGAGTTGAGAAGTATGCCTGTTTTTTTTTCATTTTCCTACGATGAGTTAAAAGAGCGCCAGAGAGCTTTAAAGTGTGGCCTATTAGCTCATGGAAGTAGGCTGTAACAAGCGCAAAACCAAGCAGCAGGGAAATGCGAACATTAAGATTTGGGTTCGTGTGCTGGGTAAAAAGGACTTTGTAAACAAATCGAGGTAACCAGCGTAAAAAAAACTTAAACAATATTTAAAGTCCCTGCTGCTTGGTGTTGCAACCTACTTCCAGGGGCTAATAGGCCACACTTTGAAGGTCCCTGGCCCTCTTTTTACTCATCGTAGGAATATGGGAAAACACAGGCCTCCTTCTCAACTCACCCCTACAACTCCTTCAAATTTTTGCATCACCTTTTGAAACACCCTGTATAACAGGTAGCGTATTACCAATCTATATGCATATGAACTGCTACAATTCAACTAAATAGATTTTGTTAAATGAACTACAAGTTTTTCTATAGATTATCTTATTGTGATATAAGCAGTCAATAAAATTTAAAAAAAAATTACTCGGGAAATATGGGACCATGTGGACGTCCCTAAATCTTACTTTTAGATGAACGACCAAAATTTATTTTTTATATAATAATTCAATAATTTAAGAGTCGCAAAACATTTGTTCCATAATAAATATGTTTGCCTAGTGCCCAAAACTTTTTATATTTAGATTATATTATTCATAATTGCATAAGACTGTAACGTTTCTATTTAGAATATGTTGGAGGTAATGCCAATAGTTGAAAGAGAGTGCCATAACGGACTGTATCATTCACTGAGTTTCCTTTTGGCAAGCACCGGAATCGAAGTAAGTTATATTTATATAAAGTTATCTTCCGAAAAAATTTCAAAAATGTTAAAAAAAAGTTACGTAGGACAACTCAAAATTTTCGGCGGCGGGAATAAAATATATCGGCGGCGCACCGAATAGTAATTGACTCGGCGGCGTCGGTTCGGTGCGGGAGAAAAGATTGGCGACGGCGGCGTTGGATATATGGCATTGCTAACCACTCCTACACTTCTCTTATACTAGATTTTATGATTACAAAAATTAAAATTAGATACAATTATGAAGCACCACTTTTTGTAGGATAGCTCTTTGACAGAACACTCGAATTATTAAAAAGTTGCTTCTGTTCAGTTGGTCTTTCTGTTTGATTAAACACCATACTTGAGTGAAGGGTGAATTCGGGTGTCGTACCTCTAGAAAACGTATTTGATTTGACGGTGTTAAATTTGTACTTCCTTATGGCTAGGGCTTCTAACGCTGATCTGGTGTCTGATGCTTTCACAGATGAACTGGATTATTTTTAATCCGATACCTTTAGCGGATAACAGATTTTTCACTCTAACGGCAGTACGCGGATACGCTTTTGCGCTTGTCTGACAAGCCTATATGACTTTCACGGGTTGATCTGTTTTTTAAATTGTATCTTTAACCCGCGATAACGGCGGATATACTTTTTTAGTATATCTTTATATTGACTTCTTGGAACTAAGCCATTTTTTTGTTGCTATACAAAAATTTAAAAGAATAAAAAACATTCAACTAGATGTCGGAAAGTAGACATCATATAGACAGTTATCTACGCGCTTATCAGATAAAATAACTGCTTTCTATATTTGTGGCCTCGTCGGTTCCGAAACGAGATAACAAAACTAGATTGCCGCGGGTCAGATAAAAAAAGGAACAGGTAGCCAGTGAATTCAGGTTTTTTATCGGCGATATATCTTATATGATAAATAGTATCAGATTGCCTCATTCAGATCATCGTTAGAAGCCCTACTTATGGCATTAGAAGATTAAAAAAGCAAATTCTATACACTCTTTTCAGAAACGTTTATTGGGCGCCGCCATTATCGTACAGACAACTAACGAGCAAGCTCTCTACCGCAGAAATTTCATCCCCCCAAAACCGGTTTTTCATCACCCTCCCCGTAGACTGTAAGGTAATGGCGGTCGATTGGGAAGGCGCGTTCAAGAGTCTAGTATTCCCTTTTTTTAATATGCGTAATCACCTAGAAACACCTTGCTATTGTGAAAACGTATTTCTACACGTAGCTTATTTCTTTTATTTTATTAACGCACTTTTGATGCTCGTTTTTATTTTATCGAAATGATAAGAAACCAATGCTTAGTGAAAGGAAACAATTGGGTCCAAGGAATAAATAAAAACTGCGCATTTACGCGTTTTTCGACGTTTTGGAGGCCGATTTTTGACGGCCAATTTATTAAATCTTTTCTTAGGACATTTTTCACTCCATGTTACCCAAAGAACACGCCTATAAATTTGTGCCAGACTTCTCTAAAACACCCTGTATAGGACAAAATAGTTTTATATTAGATTTACTGATATCACCAGTTTTCGGAGTTACATAACTAATAGCATAAGTTAAAGTAACATAATAACATTATGTTACTTATGCTAATATAGTGTGGTATAGTTTTTTTAATGAAAAAATTTATTTCTAATCGAAAACACGATTCGAAGCTATTTTCCAGTTTCATGTTGACATTTATTCATTGTTCGATATTCTACTGGGGAGTAGGTGAGTCATTTTTCAATATACAAAGACCAAAGGTATTTTTATTTTAGTCAATATGGTGTTACTATTGCCAGAACCTCAGAACCATAGAGTAAGGCTATCAGCGAAACTTGTGAACACTCTTCGTGCGCAACGTCTTGTTTTCGAGGCGCGAAATAAACAAGTTGGCCTAAAGGTAATGTACAATATCCGGTTAAAAAGTCAGTTAATACTGTAAAAAATGTAAAAACTACACTATATTTATTCACGCCTCGAAAACAAGGTGGACCGTTAGGATTAATGTTTCACGCGCTTCCAAAGGGCCTTCCAAGGTATGCGAGTGGGCTACTCTATGCTCAGAACCGTAAGTTTAGGGTTGTTAATGTCTAGATTTTAGTTATGTTAATATGTCGTTATGCTGAAGTTACACGCAACCAGTTAATCATTTCATATTCGTATTCATAAAACATGTTTATTTATAAATACGCCTAGCTTTAAATCATGGCCATGTATGGTTTTCAAACGTAACCCATTTAATTTACAACCAATGTCACAAATTCAGCCTTAGGTTCCAACAGTTGACCGCTTTCGGTTCTCATTAGAACTTAGCAGGATCTCTGAAACTCTTTCAAGAGTTGGTTTCTGTGGTTAAAATTTGTGTTTTTATTCCGCCCCACGTCGAATTTCGAAGGTTGCGCGATGACTTGGCACTAGGGTCTGGCGTTCCGTTAATAAAGTTTCCGTTCATTTCTTTTATACCCAACTCCGAAAATTATCCGAATAAAAACTTATTTGTTGCATAATAAATCGTATAACAGTCGTGAATAATATCAGTAAATAAACAGTTAATCGAATTTTGGGGATTAATTTTTCCGTTTTCCCGAGCTCTACTTGGCACTACAACGTCATCATTAATATTTATTGTTATTTATTGAAACAAAATGATTTTTAACAGGAATTATTGGGTTCAATTTTCTTAGGGGCTACTAAATATTTAAATCTAGTTGTAATTGTATCACTCTGACTAGTGTAAATATAATTAACTTGAAATTAAGTAATTTTCAACGATTTACGGTATACTATAGCACACTTTATTTTTAAAAACAAAATTATGAGGTTTACATTACATGTTTCGGCATTATTAGGCGAGTACGCCGCCGTTCTCAAACGTTTCTACAATTCAAGATTAAAAATAAAGTGTGCTATAGTGTACAGTCAATCGTTGAAAATTACTTCATTTCAAGTTAAATCTAGTTAATCAATTTAAATGTTTCAGAATAAAATGAGCTCAAGTTTATATAGCATAAAAATAAATCTCAAAAACTGGCCTGTTATTGTTTGTTGAAATGAGTTGAAGACAAAAATTTTAAATACTGAAATCTCTTTTACAGGACTTTATTCTAGCGCGGAATCATTTCTTCTGTTTTTCTTCTTAATATGGATTGGAACCAGAGGGGCCTCCTTCATTGGTGAGCATTCTTTCAAATCGCTTTATCCGATCAATGTCGTTGAATAAAAGTTCTAGTCATATAAATATTCATAAGAGCTGAATCGTACATTTACATACACTTTCAATAGATTGATTGCGAAAGGCAAAAGGACTAATAGTTGTTTCGGAATATTTTAAAGTCGCGACTAAAATCACTTCTTCGTCTACACACTCCAAGCCGAGAGCATAGAGTAAACCACTCACGTGGAGTAGAAGGCTATCAGCGAAACTTGTTAATACTTTTCATACGCAACGTCTTGTTTTCAAAGGTAAGTTTATGCTGTAATAAATGTAAAAACAACTCCATCGCTCTTCGGACTATATTTATTAACGCCTCGAAAATCAGTGGGCCCGTGAGGATTATTGTTTCACGCTCTTCCATAGGGCCTTCCACTCTAGGCGAGTGGGTTACTCTAAAGTTCTAAAGTATTTTATTCTGGCAAAAGGCGGTGCCCATCACGCCAGAGGGCTGTACAGGAACAAATGTTTTTAAGAGTGTAGTCTCCGCCTCTGTCATCAGACTAGAACTTGAATAAATAAGTCACATGCCCCGTTGCAAATATAAGTTAATAAATTTTTGAAATTTTAACCAATAGCTCCTAAACGACATCTATCGTATCATGCAGAAATTACATAATCCTTTTTAGTGTTTCCTAATTTCAAAAACAAATTCTAGGAATTTTGGGTGTTGCAGTTGTGAAGAACCCAGCCTACGTGAGACCGTTTTTATCTTCTGTTCTTTTTTTCAAATTGCTTTTGGCGGGGTTTCTCGTTCGTTTCAGGCAAGTACAAAGATTGCGCTTCCCGATTTGATAACTTTCCTTTCACATTACTACTAATAAAATAAGTATGACACTTCCTATTCACTCAAGGCCTATTGAAAATTGAAATGCTTTCAAAAATGTAAATAACGCTTACTTTTGGAAAATAATGATGAATTATTGAATCGGAAGATAAAAATAACTATTTAAACCCTCGCTGCTTTTCAGAAGTATAGTTTATTTTTCGAATTTCAAAACTAAACGCGTGTACGCTCGTATTTCTCGCCATCAAACTAACCAACTATTTTGCCAACGGAAAGAGTAGGAAGGGACGAGTTTCCTGTTCGGAAACTTCCTATTTCGACAGACTATCATTCCCCGAATTCATTCTATTACTTGTGTGTTATCCACTTAAGCATTAAGTAAGAATTTTCATTTACTTTGATGTAGAGAGTCCAATATGCTAGGAAATTTTTTTCAATCAATATCAATCGACTACTACGCGATTCAAGGACTGTTTTCTAATCAATGGAGTCATTTTAAAGTCTTGGGAAGTATGAGTAACTTTGTTCCCCTTTGTATTGTTTACACGAAATTAAATTTTCAGACACTAAATTGTTTAAACCAAATTAAGCAAACGTATGATGAATTTCTTATTTTCCAAAAGGGAAAAAAAATTATAAGCTACAAAATCGGTATCTTCCCATTGCGCCGAATCCCAGTAGACCGAATTCCGCCAATGTTTTTGATGAAATTAGCCCAAAGGCGGGTTTTGTATTTTTCTAATCGACCGACGCAATATTCACAATTGAGCGACCGCCAAAAAAATACTTTTTCTTTCTACTTCTTTAGGTTAGGTTAGGTTAGGTTAGGTAACATTGCATGCTGTTCTGACAGATGCTGAAACGGATAAAACCGAATCCTAAACCCGGAGAAGTGCGGGTTTTTCGGTCGAATGGGACAATCCCATTAGACCGAATCCTAAATCCGCCAAAGTCCGGCTTTTTTTGGTCGAATGGGATTCAGCGCAATGGAACAGATTCACAAAATCGGTCAGTTCCTGATACACAGATTTTTAATGCGATCTAAATATTTTATCTCCGATGTTTTGCGCATTTAATTTAAGCTCGTTCGGATAATTTATATTTAAAATCTTCAAAGTAAAACGTATCGTTAACGGCCCTCACAAAATCTCAAAAATTTATAAATAAGGGGTTTCTGCTAGTGCCTCCTTTATGCAGATAATGTAGCAAAGAAAACACCACCTTTATCATATCACCTTAATAGAATTTCTTAACTTCTTAGTATTATTTCACAAAATTAAATATTTTTTCATGTATAATTTCATTAGAATGCGCCAACGAGACTAGAAGGTCATGTGGAGTCTCTGGAACACAAATATTGGCTAGCTACGGAATGAAATCAGTAAGAATATTATTTTAAATTTAAATGGATTAGTGAATCTTTAATGGATATAAACGGTAACCTTAAAACATTTTCTTTGTATAACACAATTGTTAGTTTTATCTCGTTTTCGTTAGGCCCACGTTAAATGCTTTGTCTAAGATTTTTTTATTAAAAATATATCATGTGTTATTTTCTTTCTAGACCGACGTTTACGTAAATATTTGGATAACATTGGGAATAACAATCGTAACGTTATTAGCCACTTGCTTAATATTTGTATTACGGTTAAAATTCAAATTACTATGAAGAATCACGAATTCAATTAAAATTATTTCAATGTAATGTTATGGAATATAGAAATATTAAAATCAATATAAATTTAATTACTTTAATAACTTATGAAATTCTCGTTATAAAAAGGAAATATTTAGTTAAAAAATATATTAATTCTTGGGAAATACCAGTAAATGCTGATCGTTAACGTAAACGGCAGTTTCACATGAACCCACATATAGTGACTTGGTAGTAAGTGAGTCTCTCAGAATCTTGTAAGAATCTTCAATATTTTGTAAGAGGAACTCTTCAAAAGCTACTCGTAAGTGTTAAAATAATAGCGTATATTGATTGTTTCCTCAGATTTTAATTTAGGTACTAAGCCAATTCACTCGCCGACTTTTATGCCGTATCATTTTAATCAAAGTACATACAGCGTGTCTTCATTTGATCGGCTAAGGCATTTTTCTCAAAAACTATACTTTCTAGAAATGTGAAATTTTCAGTATGTACTATCTCGGGGGAGATCGTTGTTATTTGTAAATTTCAGAAAATTCGTGAAATTTTTCACGGTTTTAGAAGTGTTAGTTTTTGAACGCTACGTCGTAGACGAAAAGTGTCTATAAGCTAGTTGTAGAGCATACTCGAAAACCTATAATGGAATTGGTATGGTGGAAATCGGACATTTCGTCATTGAAATAATTGGTCCTGAAAAACCAAAAAAAATTAAACTTTTCGTCTACCACGTAGCGTTCAAAAACTAACACTTCTAAAACCGTGAAAAATTTCACGATTTCTCAGAAATTTACAAATAGCAACGATCTCCCCGAGAAAGTACATACTGAAAATTTCACATTTCTAGAAAGTATAGTTTTTGAGAAAAATGCCTGGGCGAATCAAATGAAGACACCCTGTATATGATACATAGTATCTTAACCTTTCGATCTTTATCATCACTCTACCAAAAACGTTTCAACATATGACCTGGCTCTACGTAATCTGCCGAAGTTATAAATTAGGGTGTAAAGTGATCAACGCCTCCACTCTGGCAGAGTTCATACAACAACTACAATCGTTTCACTTTGTCGAACTGGATTTTATTTTGTCTCTAGGTGAGAAAACTTTGGCTAGTGTGAAAAACTCTCCGGCTCGACTTTAAATATACCCTCGGAAACGATGGACCCTACTGTATACTCACCGAAATCCGAAAACTCAACGAAAATATAGACTCTACGTTCACTATGACAAATGACGCACTAACTACAATATCAGCGCAAATAGACACTAACAACACAAAAGTTAAAAATTGAGAATCACTACTCGTGGCGGTACAAAATAAACTAATTGGTGACCGTGAGTTAGAAGAAGCTGTTGAAGTTATTTCAGTTTTAAAATTCAAAATGAATAAAATTAATGATTTAGCCTAAAATAGAAAAAATCGATTTAAACTCGAAAACCTGGATATCACTATCAGACGAAATAATATTGTAATAAAACGTTTGGCAACTATAGTGAAGCAGAGACCCCCGATCAATTAGCAGAAAAATTTAAAGATCTATTTCGTAATCACGTTGATATGTTATTTGACTTTTTTACAAGCTAACCTACAGAAGGGGCCCCTATAAGAACGGAACAAGACGCTATTTAATTTTTAGAGCATAAACGTACGATGCAAAAATTGAGATACTTAGAAATAGCCCCACCTTAAAGGGAAGAACATTTACCATAGAGTAAGCTATGCGAGTGAGTTACTCTATGGTTTTGTCTGTATTCGCTAAAATATTTGACAGTTGTTAATACACGCGCCTCTCTAATTTCTGTTACAAATACAAACTTATATCAAGAAATTAATTCGGTTTTGTATAGAACAAGGGAGTTGAGCACGTGGTTAACCTCAGACCAGCAAATAAGAGACTGTATTGTCAAGCAAATCGGAGTCGGGCCGATGTTGGCGGCAGACGTAATTCGCTGAGTCGAGTGGACGTTGGCCCACTGCACTATCTATGGTCGAAATGTCCTACTTATTTTAGGGTCGGTCCGACGTCGTATGTTCGACCTCTGCCGACTCTAAATGTTCGTCGTATGTACCCCGAAACATCGGTGGGCCGACTAGGTAATAAGTCTTATTTTCAACCCAAAAATTACTTAAGGTGTTAGAACCAGACGAGTAGTGTTTAAGAATTAAAGAAAAATAAGTCAGTCGAAAGCTGTGAGAGATTTTTAGTCATTTCTTCGATCACGGCGGTCACCAACTCGTTTTATCTATAATCTTGTAGGCGATTAAAGTAAAGCAATTTGACAATGCATAGAACTTTTTCAATAAATGTTATTTAAAATAAACAAAATAGGACAAGCTAGCACAGTAAATTTTATTGATTTAATCGTTTATCTATATACGTTTTCAAAAAGTTAGCTTAGTATTATTTGTAATATTTTGGGTTCATGAAACTCATAAGAAGTCGGAAATTGCACTACAATATGTACTGAAAAACGTACATATTTTTTTTTATTAGAAAAAGATTAAGACTTTTGGAGTCGGCTTTTGGTCATGGACCTAAAACCGACTTTCCCACCCAAGATCGACCCGTAACCGACTCCCGTGTGCTACAGTGGTACATGTGTATATTGGTCCAAAAATTAAATGGTACTCGACAAGAGATCACAAATCATTTTGACTTGAACGTGGTAGTGTGCACAAAACTAAAACCTGAGCTCAGTGAGCTGGTAATATCACCACAAATTTTGAGGGAAGAGGAACTACGCACAGAAATATCTAACTTACAAGTAAACCTGGATACTGGATATGAAATCGGCACGCTATCAGCAGCACCAAAAACACTGGAGGCTATCGAACTTATAGATACGGACAAACCTACAAAAGGTAACTCCTTATAGGACCTTCTTACAACATCAGCAGAACTGAAGGAACCTAAGGCTCTCAGTGAACTTAATGATATTAAAGAATATCCTGTAGGCTTGCTTAAAAAATTTTAAACCTCTAAGTTTGAATTTATCAAACTCGGAGAAGGGGGGATGACAATTTCTATGAACAGTTTTACATTTCACAAAATGTTCTGAATGAAAAAATAGATGGAAATCACCCTCCAAAACAAAAATTACGAAATATCAGAACGCAGGAAGCTTTAAAACACATATTGAGTGAAGTTAATAAATGGCGAGTTTGCTGTGGAAATCCATATGTGCATTTAAAAAGTGAATATTTATCCAAGGATTTATTTGTGCTGTTACACAAGCTGTTAGGTCGTCAAAGGGCATTCAATTATTTTCACCCGTTTCTAAGGGCAATCGATGCAAATTTTGTATAGTTTTCCGTTCTCAACTTAGAGTTTTACTTTTCAAACGGAGAAGAAGTTATAAGTCTAACAAAATCTAAATACAGGGTGGCCCAATTTGCTCTGACCAGGCATTTTTCTCAACAACTATTTGTGATATGATCTTGAAACTTTCAGGGTATGAGAATTGCGTTGGGAACGTTTCAAATTGTAAATCGAATTACTTTTCCCTTTTTTTCAAAATTTATTTTCTGACCGATAGGTGGTAGGAAAAACATTTCAATGATAAATTTGAAGAGCCTACCTGAAAACCTACAAATAGCGTTGGTTTGATCGAAATCGACCTATTTTATTCCTAGATAATGAGGTCAGGAAAAAACAGGTTGGCCATAGCAGGCCAAAGGGTTGTTTAACAAATGAGAGAACGATAAAAAAGTTCTATCCAATCACACAAAAGCATTTTAATCACTTCTAACGAAGAAAAGGTTGAGACATTACAAGAAGGGTTTAATAATTCCTCCGTCTGCCGCGATACTTGTAGAGGCTTGCGCCGCCGCTAAACGCCGCCGCCGCCGATACAAAGAACCAAGGCTTATTCACATAGCGGAAAGGTAGTCTACCACTGCTCTAGGTTTATGTGGAGGCACACCGTCATGCTGGAACCAGAGTCGTCTGTAGTTGGCTAAACGAATGTCTTCTAATGCGCCCGCGACGTCATTCTGTAACAAAGCTAAGTAGCTCTGCCCATTTAAACGGTGAGGCAAAAAAAAAGGGCCGATGACTCGATCTCCGACCAGACCCGCCCACACGTTTAACCGAAATTGTTGTTGGTGGTGGTTAGGAAATCCCTATCGTGGATTCACATCACTCCACGTGTGATTGTTATGGTGATTAAACGGCCCTGCTCTCCCGAACGAACATCCATCGGACACCAAAAGTAAGTTTAAAAATTCCAGAGATTCGCGCTCCATATTGCACAACCAGTTACAAAATTCAAACCTATATCCATATCCCCGTCATGAAGAGCTTGATGAAGTGTTGCCCGATAAGGATGGAAATTGTGCGCGTGAAGGATTTTCCAAATGTGGGCTCTGGGTACACCCAACTCGACGTTTGCACCTCGAATGCTTGCATGAGGATATGCCGAGAAGGACGCTTAAACGAGCTCTTCGTCGTCGATGTTTTGACGACCAGCTCCTCGGTATCTTGGATTGACATCACCATGGTTCCGGAAATCTCGAGAACAGTGTTGTGACTGGGAAATCGTTCTGGAAACCGCATTCTGAAAAGTTGACATACCCTACGAGCGTTTTGATGAGCTTCACCATAAAATAATTCGACCATGAAAGCGCGCTGTTCAGCAAAATACACAGGCATTGCGAATATGCAACACTCAGACTGATCGTTATTGCTCGTTATTTTGGTTTAAATACTAAATAAACCTTTGTAAAAAAATATCGGGCTTGATTTGGCACCTCACGTGAGAGAGAAGGGTGTCTATCCGGTGAATGAGAATTTCATTCTCAATCACCGGATAGACACAAAGAGCTTGGCTCCCGCCGTTCACCCGCGCCTCTCCCGTTCCTCCCCCACCCGCGCCTCTCTCTCAATCACCAGAATTTCTAATCACCAGAATTTCTAATCACCAGATTCTCCCGTTCACGGGTTGCTTTCCCCCAACCCCCATTCACTGGATACTTTATCTCTCGTTCACCAGCTCCTTTCCCCCATTGCTTTCACCCCTTCTAATCACCAGTTGCTTTCCCCCATCTCTAGGCAATAAAAACAACCATAATTGTTATCTCTCATACTATCGATCCCAATCGCTAGAAATTGGCTTTTTCCCCATTCGCTATAAATCGCAGCAGTTTGCCAGAATTAGTTTTATCTCTCCGAAATAATTAATGTACCCAAAATTGAACCGCCAGTTTATTATTCTTTTCAGGGGAATCTCTATGGGAGTTTAACATTACAATAAAGCTAAAAGGTCCAGTTTGGGGTACATTTGGTCCGAAATGGGGTACATAGGGCCGAAAATGGTGACTTTGGTCGTTTTTGGGGTACATTTGGTCCATTTTGGTCCATTTTTGGGTACATCCCTGCTTTCCCCCATCCCCATTCTCCAAAATTAGTTTTCCTCGCGCAGATATCTGGAGATTAGATTTTTACCCGTTTGCTTATCGCTTTCGAACCCCTTAATTTCTAATCTCTAGGCAATAAAAACAAGTTATTTACATTTAATTTTTTATTTTAGAACTTTGTTTTACATGTTAGTAGGTACTATCAGATATTCCATTAGATGGTTATCTTGTACATTACACAATTAAAACAAATTAAAGTAGTTAAGTTTACAGGCATTTAAATGGGGTGAAACGATCTCCTGCAACTTAATTTAATTAAAAGTTCTAACTCACGTATTTGTAGTGTTTAGCAACAGTATCGTCTGACATCCGAGGGACAGTTACAAACGTCTTCTTCTGGTACAGGTGAGAAGCTTTTGTCAGAGACCGTAGTTGCTTTTGGCGTCGGGGGAATGTCCCATTCTAGCGAAAGGTACTTTTTTTCCGATGGTGAATTATCCCTAGCCGGACAGTTTGGAAAGAATCTAGCATGTTCAAGTTCTGGTACGTCTCCTGATTTCCATCCTTCTAATACGCCATGGCATTTGTAACATCGTACTTCATCGCCCCGCTGAATATAGTAGAATCCAGCCTTCGCTAGTTGCTCCTTAGTGACGTGCGGATTTTTCCAGTGACGAAACGTTTCAAGTCGATACACTTCAATGTCCATAGCTGATCTAGACCAAATACGTTCTATAGTTTCAAATGATACATTCTCTAAGCCTACATTTACCCCTAAGTCTACTAAACCTAATTTTATCAATATGGTTAAATTTCTACGCTAAAATTATCAATATAAATGCTTTTTTCAATATGCAAATTGTTTTAAATATGTCTAAAAATATAGTCTATTACCAAGAAAAAATAGTTACTTACTTTATGGGTAGAAATCCTTTGTCAAGCTGTAGAAAAGACTGAGCGAACCGTCAGCAGGTCTTTACTCGTCAATGTGCCGTAGAGAAATGACGCACGGAAGATTAATTTATTCCTATCTTGTTGAGAATAATTCATCACGTGATCTAAACTTCAAATAACCCTCAAATTCTATTGGCTGTCTCTCTCTGACAGTTTAAACTGCCTCTAATGATTGACGGCACATTTTAACCCACTTGAGTATTTGGAAAAAACCCTTTGCTACTCAAGGAGAGTTTTGGAAATACCACGTTGACGATATCAAAATCGAGCTCTCACTTGAAAATGTTTACGGAAAACAATCCTCTTGGAAAATTGAGTTACGTAGAAGATTGCTAAAAAATGGCTATGTGTTAAGTTTTTTTCAATAATGAGTCTTATTTTTTACATTTTAAAGTATTTATTAAGAGTGAAAAATCCTATGACTACACTGACGGCATATCTTAAGTACCGGTGGAAAAATCCAGTGCTCAAAGTTCAGTTATCTTATTAAACGTGCGCGTGCACAGAAAAATGAACGAGTCACGTGATAGTAACTTAATTTCTACGCTAATCTTACCCCTACTAGACCTAATTTCTGTCTAATACATTTCCAATATATATATATAAAAGAATGCCTAAAAATTTCATTTTAAATATAATAAAATAGCCTAGCTGATTATTATTATTATAACTTACTTTTCAGCGTGACCTTCAATGACTATTCCCAATGCTAAGACTCTTTATTGAGATAACTAAGAATTGATTCCCATGACTACCCTGACGGCATATCTTAAGTACCAGTGGAAAAAAAAATCCATTGCTCAAAGTTCAGTTATCTTATTAATCGGGTGCGCGCGCACAGAAAATGAAAGTCACGTGAGAATCGGTACGTCACTGAAAATAGTGGAAGTGTCATCACTAGAGTTCTTTTATCAATATATTTAATTAAGGATTATTTCAAAGTTTAGATGGCGCCATGGTTCTCAAAGCAGTGATATTAAAAGATCTCAACGGGTGGAATTGGAGAAACGCTAAAAATATTATCGACATATTCATTCTCCCTAAGTATAAATAAATAAATAAATAAATAAATACATTCTTGGCATAGTAGTAGGATTTTAAGAAAAAAATTAAATACGGAAAATCAATTATTTTATTTTAAAGGTTTTGTGATTTCTCACCAAACAATTTCAACATCTTCAATGTAGGCTATCACATCAGGGGCATCTCAAAAATCTTTTTCCTCTGATCTCCTAGTTTCTGCCTCTGTCTTTAGTATTTATAAATATTTTCCTATCCATAAACCATTTCCTAACTGGTGGACATTGATAACACTAAAAGTTTACTTATAATAATATGCTGAAATACATTTTCCAATACGCAAAAAATTAAAGCTAGACCTAAAAACCTGTAAAGTGTAAATAGTTAAGACTAAATTTCTAAGCCTAGCCCATGAAAGTACATTTTCCGTAAATCATATCCTAACATGAATGCATTTGTTTTTTTTTAAAAATATGCTAATTAATTTCGTAAACAAGCATAAATTTTAGTTCGCCCTTCCTCCAAAATATCTAATAGAGCTAGTACATTCTCGATAAATATACATGTTCTTGGGGAATAAGAGACGTTTTTTATCAAAGTAAGCCAAGTTTAAAGCTTATTGTCATTGGTTCCATAACAAAAACCACATTCGGATCAAAATAAATTTATTTATTTTATTTTTATACAGATTTTTTTTCATTTTTTTTGCCTTAATTTCAATTTTGGGAGTCGGTACCCGTTTCACCGAAGATGAAGATGCTTCGTTTTATTCAGCGTTGGGTAAATCGCCGTGTAAAAAAAACATCTAGCATTGCATTAACTTTTTCCTCGTCCTCGTCCGAGACCCCTACAATACGTCTCTCGATCTATAAAGTAAAGAAATCAAAATAATAAGCTAAAAGATAATCCATACCTTCTATTCACTAGTTCAATTTATCACTGTCTCATATATCCACTATCGTACATACATACATTCATACACTAACTTACTAACGCTTTAGTCTCCGCAAGTTTTTATGTTGTATAATCAAAGTTTTGAATCGAATAATAATAATAATAATAATAATTAGATCAAAACAAATTTCAAGCTTACGTTAATGTATTCCCTTGAGTGAGGGCCCAATCTTTGAAAAATCTTCTCAATGACGACATGGGTAGCTAGATGGACGTCGATGTAACCTTCGTCCTCTTGCAGGTTCAATTCACGTAAATACCAGTTTTTATATTTTCTTAACATTATTTCTAACGTTCTAAACGAAAATTGTTTTTCGTTTGGCATATCAGGCTTAAAAGAAAACCTAAGAACAGCTTTAGTTACACGCATATCCACGTTATTTTCCATAGCTAATATTTAGCCCTTAAACTTGCTCGTAATTACGAAGAATGTAAAAATGTAGAATGCTCGCTCCTATATTTATGCCAAATCAGAAATCACTTGAAATAATAACTTCATTTGGTACTTAAAAAACGGTGAGAGGTGGGAGGAGGGGCTTGGTAATTTATAAATTTTTATAATCAAATGTACCATAGCAAAAGTATATAAATAATACAAGAAGTGCACTAATTATTATTTTCGCTCGCCAGGTAATTTCGTTTGATTTCCGTTTCGCACGGACGCAGATAACATGGTAACGCGACTACAGCGAACCGATAAAGCTAATTAATAAAATATTGTCAACCATTTGATATTAGAAATGTTAAAATAAAACTTTTACAGATAAATCTAATTTATAAAATATTGCCAATTGAGGGTTTGCAAGTTAGTTTGATTATAGGTTTTGAGTGTTAGAATAGAAATAACGCTAAATACAGGGTTAAATTCAATTCAAAATAAAAGACCATGACAATAAAAAATAACCTTTAAAATATAAATCGCGAAGAAAATGAAGTAACGCGACTTTTAAAATTAGTATAAAATGTTTAATCCCTCTGAAAACGTGAAAATTCATATAGGACAAAACCCAAATACATGTTTACTGAGCTTAGCACTCTACTTTTTCAATCCTCTATTCTCAATGGTGGCCTCTATTTTTACCATCGTCTGCTTCGTAAACTTTATGGATGCATTGGAAGGGCTCAAATTAAGCTAAGTGGGTACACTTCTTGTTTAATTTATATACTTCTAACCATATTAAAGTATCAATTTTAATAAAAGGAATTCAACTTAAGTGTTGTTTTGCTATCTGAAATTCGAAAACAAAGAAGGTAGTACAGGGGTACTTAAGTTGATTTTAATATTTTTTTTAGAAATAACTTAAGTATACAGCGAAATAATCATTAGTGGTATCTAATTTTTTAAGTGCCCACATACTTCTCATCTCGTATAAAAGAGGGTCATTTTTGTACTATAAAACCATTCCATTCCTGAAATCCGCTACAGGAAAAAAGTTGATTAAGCTAAGCAATTTACGAGCGACGTCCTAGCGTACTTGTAATTAAGAAAGTAAGTACTTAGTTTTACGATTTTGCTTAAAACTATGATTTTAAATCGATAAAGTGAAACACGTAAAGTGTCCCTGACCAAAATTGTTTCACAAACATCTGTACCGTTTAATAAGATACGAGTATGATAACGATTTCTAGAGCCCTATGTTCGATAATGATTCATTAGGAAAATTTGAATATAGTTTAAATTTTTAATTACTTATTTTTTGGTTTGACTACCAATTTGGAGGACTACTGTTTTGATTTTGATATAACTAAATTTGATTGGTTTTCGAAAAGTTTTCTCTTCTACCCCCGCCCCCAGTTTATAATTATGATGTCAGTTGTAAATTGTTTTTTTCGAGTATAAAAAGGGTAAACAGAAAAATTGAGAGATAGTATTAAGAAAACAGCCAATTCGAATTGTTTCGGAATCGGCTCGAGGGACTAAGTACGTAGATATACGTCAATTGTAAATTCTAAACTTTGTATATATATTATATTCATTCATTCATTCTTACTAATTTTATAGTAATGGATCCTATTTCCATAACTTTGGCCTCGGGAAATGAGTACGTCGGTACGACAACCGAATCTATGGTTTGCTTTCACTGCGGCGAATGTACGGAAGAATTGGCAGTAAGAGGCGGAGGACTCTTCTTTTGCTGGGGTCGAGAGTGCGCGCATTATCAAATGGGAGTAATTTTTCGACATGGTAATGTCTATACCAAACACATCCCAGGGCATCTTATAAAGGAGTTCCCGCCCCATCTCCGCTGTACGTACTGTGGAAGAAGAGGGTCGAAGAGAAGCCGTCGACGGGAGGAGTGCTCAGCGTTCGATTTCATGGGATGCTGTCATTACCCTAAGCCTCCCAGAGACCGAACTGTAGTTCGTTTTATAAATAGATAAATAAATAAATAAAATTGCGAATAATTTACAAATAAATGTCTATTGACTTTTCTTCATCCTATAATATAAGTTTATTCCTAAATTTTTAAGCTTATTACAATAAGATTTCTTTAAGAGAGAGAGAGAGAGAGAGAGAGAGAGAAAAGAATTGCTTAAATTAGGAAGTAATAATGAATCTATTGAATCCAATGTAAAGAAAATGCATCAAGATATTAACTTGGAAAATCCAAAAGATGATTCACCAGTAAGCAGTATTCAGTTAATTAAAAATCATAAACAAAAACCGACTGATTACGGTGCATCAAGATATAATATTTGTATATCTTCGAAAAAAGGTGAATCATTAAACATCAACAATGCGGTAATTTACTTATAATATATTTTATATGAAAATAATTAAAGGTTTTATAAATGATAAATTATATTATAGATTATAGGTGGATCTAATAGCAAAATAGTATACGTCCAGGTAAAGTATTGTTTTATTTAGAAGTTTAAATATTAAGTTAATGGTTTATTTTAGAATAACTATATGTTAAATGATTTATTTTAGAATAGCGTTGATACCTATGGTGGTAGGACAACATTAGAAAGTAGGTATATTGATTTAAAAAAACTATCGATTAATTAAACATTTTAATAATATTTTTACATAGCTTCGATAGTATCCAGAGATTGTACGATTGTTATTACGAAATGAAACTAATTTATTTTATAATAAATATAGGTAGTAAAATGCTGCAAAAACCTCTGACTCTACGTTCAATACGTTAAAATAGATTACAATACGTAAATATAGGTGAAAAAATACTAGAAAAACACGCATACTATTATTTTTTTTAATTTTTGGAAATCCAAGAATTGGCAACAGGTGGCGCAAAAATTTTTGCGCCACCTGTTGCCAATTCTTGGATGTACGAGTCTTTTCCGTACTTTGCCAACTCATTGGTCATGTCTCCTGGGACAAAGAGAGCAGCCAGTTCGTCATTGCGAAGTAACTGGTGGATGTTGTGTATTTCCAAAAATTAAAAAAAATAATAGTATGCGTGTTTTTCTAGTATTTTTTCACCTATATTTACGTATTGTAATCTATTTTAACGTATTGAACGTAGAGTCAGAGGTTTTTGCAGCATTTTACTACCTATATTTATTATAAAATAAATTAGTTTCATTTCGTAATAACAATCGTACAATCTCTGGATACTATCGAAGCTATGTAAAAATATTATTAAAATGTTTAATTAATCGATAGTTTTTTTAAATCAATATACCTACTTTCTAATGTTGTCCTACCACCATATGTATCAACGCTATTCTAAAATAAATCATTTAACATATAGTTATTCTAAAATAAACCATTAACTTAATATTTAAACTTCTAAATAAAACAATACTTTACCTGGACGTATACTATTTTGCTATTAGATCCACCTATAATCTATAATATAATTTATCATTTATAAAACCTTTAATTATTTTCATATAAAATATATTATAAGTAAATTACCGCATTGTTGATGTTTAATGATTCACCTTTTTTCGAAGATATACAAATATTATATCTTGATGCACCGTAATCAGTCGGTTTTTGTTTATGATTTTTAATTAACTGAATAGTGCTTACTGGTGAATCATCTTTTGGATTTTCCAAGTTAATATCTTGATGCATTTTCTTTACATTGGATTCAATAGATTCATTATTACTTCCTAATTTAAGCAATTCTTTTCTCTCTCTCTCTCTCTCTCTTAAAGAAATCTTATTGTAATAAGCTTAAAAATTTAGGAATAAACTTATATTATAGGATGAAGAAAAGTCAATAGACATTTATTTGTAAATTATTCGCAATTTTATTTATTTATTTATCTATTTATAAAACGAACTACAGTTCGGTCTCTGGGAGGCTTAGGGTAATGACAGCATCCCATGAAATCGAACGCTGAGCACTCCTCCCGTCGACGGCTTCTCTTCGACCCTCTTCTTCCACAGTACGTACAGCGGAGATGGGGCGGGAACTCCTTTATAAGATGCCCTGGGATGTGTTTGGTATAGACATTACCATTTCGAAAAATTACTCCCATTTGATAATGCGCGCACTCTCGACCCCAGCAAAAGAAGAGTCCTCCGCCTCTTACTGCCAATTCTTCCGTACATTCGCCGCAGTGAAAGCAAACCATAGATTCGGTTGTCGTACCGACGTACTCATTTCCCGAGGCCAAAGTTATGGAAATAGGATCCATTACTATAAAATTAGTAAGAATGAATGAATGAATATAATATATATACAAAGTTTAGAATTTACAATTGACGTATATCTACGTACTTAGTCCCTCGAGCCGATTCCGAAACAATTCGAATTGGCTGTTTTCTTAATACTATCTCTCAATTTTTCTGTTTACCCTTTTTATACTCGAAAAAAACAATTTACAACTGACATCATAATTATAAACTGGGGGCGGGGGTAGAAGAGAAAACTTTTCGAAAACCAATCAAATTTAGTTCTATCAAAATCAAAACAGTAGTCCTCCAAATTGGTAGTCAAACCAAAAAATAAGTAATTAAAAATTTAAACTATATTCAAATTTTCCTAATGAATCATTATCGAACATAGGGCTCTAGAAATCGTTATCATACTCGTATCTTATTAAACGGTACAGATGTTTGTGAAACAATTTTGGTCAGGGACACTTTACGTGTTTCACTTTATCGATTTAAAATCATAGTTTTAAGCAAAATCGTAAAACTAAGTACTTACTTTCTTAATTACAAGTACGCTAGGACGTCGCTCGTAAATTGCTTAGCTTAATCAACTTTTTTCCTGTAGCGGATTTCAGGAATGGAATGGTTTTATAGTACAAAAATGACCCTCTTTTATACGAGATGAGAAGTATGTGGGCACTTAAAAAATTAGATACCACTAATAATTATTTCGCTGTATACTTAAGTTATTTCTAAAAAAAATATTAAAATCACCTTAAGTACCCCTGTACTACCTTCTTTGTTTTCGAATTTCAGATAGCAAAACAACACTTAAGTTGAATTCCTTTTATTAAAATTGATACTTTAATATGGTTAGAAGTATATAAATTAAACAAGAAGTGTACCCACTTAGCTTAATTTGAGCCCTTCCAATGCATCCATAAAGTTTACGAAGCAGACGATGGTAAAAATAGAGGCCACCATTGAGAATAGAGGATTGAAAAAGTAGAGTGCTAAGCTCAGTAAACATGTATTTGGGTTTTGTCCTATATGAATTTTCACGTTTTCAGAGGGATTAAACATTTTATACTAATTTTAAAAGTCGCGTTACTTCATTTTCTTCGCGATTTATATTTTAAAGGTTATTTTTTATTGTCATGGTCTTTTATTTTGAATTGAATTTAACCCTGTATTTAGCGTTATTTCTATTCTAACACTCAAAACCTATAATCAAACTAACTTGCAAACCCTCAATTGGCAATATTTTATAAATTAGATTTATCTGTAAAAGTTTTATTTTAACATTTCTAATATCAAATGGTTGACAATATTTTATTAATTAGCTTTATCGGTTCGCTGTAGTCGCGTTACCATGTTATCTGCGTCCGTGCGAAACGGAAATCAAACGAAATTACCTGGCGAGCGAAAATAATAATTAGTGCACTTCTTGTATTATTTATATACTTTTGCTAAGGTACATTTGATTATAAAAATTTATAAATTACCAAGCCCCTCCTCCCACCTCTCACCGTTTTTTAAGTACCAAATGAAGTTATTATTTCAAGTGATTTCTGATTTGGCATAAATATAGGAGCGAGCATTCTACATTTTTACATTCTTCGTAATTACGAGCAAGTTTAAGGGCTAAATATTAGCTATGGAAAATAACGTGGATATGCGTGTAACTAAAGCAGTTCTTAGGTTTTCTTTTAAGCCTGATATGCCAAACGAAAAACAATTTTCGTTTAGAACGTTAGAAATAATGTTAAGAAAATATAAAAACTGGTATTTACGTGAATTGAACCTGCAAGAGGACGAAGGTTACATCGACGTCCATCTAGCTACCCATGTCGTCATTGAGAAGATTTTTCAAAGATTGGGCCCTCACTCAAGGGAATACATTAACGTAAGCTTGAAATTTGTTTTGATCTAATTATTATTATTATTATTATTATTCGATTCAAAACTTTGATTATACAACATAAAAACTTGCGGAGACTAAAGCGTTAGTAAGTTAGTGTATGAATGTATGTATGTACGATAGTGGATATATGAGACAGTGATAAATTGAACTAGTGAATAGAAGGTATGGATTATCTTTTAGCTTATTATTTTGATTTCTTTACTTTATAGATCGAGAGACGTATTGTAGGGGTCTCGGACGAGGACGAGGAAAAAGTTAATGCAATGCTAGATGTTTTTTTTACACGGCGATTTACCCAACGCTGAATAAAACGAAGCATCTTCATCTTCGGTGAAACGGGTACCGACTCCCAAAATTGAAATTAAGGCAAAAAAAATGAAAAAAAATCTGTATAAAAATAAAATAAATAAATTTATTTTGATCCGAATGTGGTTTTTGTTATGGAACCAATGACAATAAGCTTTAAACTTGGCTTACTTTGATAAAAAACGTCTCTTATTCCCCAAGAACATGTATATTTATCGAGAATGTACTAGCTCTATTAGATATTTTGGAGGAAGGGCGAACTAAAATTTATGCTTGTTTACGAAATTAATTAGCATATTTTTAAAAAAAAACAAATGCATTCATGTTAGGATATGATTTACGGAAAATGTACTTTCATGGGCTAGGCTTAGAAATTTAGTCTTAACTATTTACACTTTACAGGTTTTTAGGTCTAGCTTTAATTTTTTGCGTATTGGAAAATGTATTTCAGCATATTATTATAAGTAAACTTTTAGTGTTATCAATGTCCACCAGTTAGGAAATGGTTTATGGATAGGAAAATATTTATAAATACTAAAGACAGAGGCAGAAACTAGGAGATCAGAGGAAAAAGATTTTTGAGATGCCCCTGATGTGATAGCCTACATTGAAGATGTTGAAATTGTTTGGTGAGAAATCACAAAACCTTTAAAATAAAATAATTGATTTTCCGTATTTAATTTTTTTCTTAAAATCCTACTACTATGCCAAGAATGTATTTATTTATTTATTTATTTATTTATACTTAGGGAGAATGAATATGTCGATAATATTTTTAGCGTTTCTCCAATTCCACCCGTTGAGATCTTTTAATATCACTGCTTTGAGAACCATGGCGCCATCTAAACTTTGAAATAATCCTTAATTAAATATATTGATAAAAGAACTCTAGTGATGACACTTCCACTATTTTCAGTGACGTACCGATTCTCACGTGACTTTCATTTTCTGTGCGCGCGCACCCGATTAATAAGATAACTGAACTTTGAGCAATGGATTTTTTTTTCCACTGGTACTTAAGATATGCCGTCAGGGTAGTCATGGGAATCAATTCTTAGTTATCTCAATAAAGAGTCTTAGCATTGGGAATAGTCATTGAAGGTCACGCTGAAAAGTAAGTTATAATAATAATAATCAGCTAGGCTATTTTATTATATTTAAAATGAAATTTTTAGGCATTCTTTTATATATATATATTGGAAATGTATTAGACAGAAATTAGGTCTAGTAGGGGTAAGATTAGCGTAGAAATTAAGTTACTATCACGTGACTCGTTCATTTTTCTGTGCACGCGCACGTTTAATAAGATAACTGAACTTTGAGCACTGGATTTTTCCACCGGTACTTAAGATATGCCGTCAGTGTAGTCATAGGATTTTTCACTCTTAATAAATACTTTAAAATGTAAAAAATAAGACTCATTATTGAAAAAAACTTAACACATAGCCATTTTTTAGCAATCTTCTACGTAACTCAATTTTCCAAGAGGATTGTTTTCCGTAAACATTTTCAAGTGAGAGCTCGATTTTGATATCGTCAACGTGGTATTTCCAAAACTCTCCTTGAGTAGCAAAGGGTTTTTTCCAAATACTCAAGTGGGTTAATATGTGCCGTCAATCATTAGAGGCAGTTTAAACTGTCAGAGAGAGACAGCCAATAGAATTTGAGGGTTATTTGAAGTTTAGATCACGTGATGAATTATTCTCAACAAGATAGGAATAAATTAATCTTCCGTGCGTCATTTCTCTACGGCACATTGACGAGTAAAGACCTGCTGACGGTTCGCTCAGTCTTTTCTACAGCTTGACAAAGGATTTCTACCCATAAAGTAAGTAACTATTTTTTCTTGGTAATAGACTATATTTTTAGACATATTTAAAACAATTTGCATATTGAAAAAAGCATTTATATTGATAATTTTAGCGTAGAAATTTAACCATATTGATAAAATTAGGTTTAGTAGACTTAGGGGTAAATGTAGGCTTAGAGAATGTATCATTTGAAACTATAGAACGTATTTGGTCTAGATCAGCTATGGACATTGAAGTGTATCGACTTGAAACGTTTCGTCACTGGAAAAATCCGCACGTCACTAAGGAGCAACTAGCGAAGGCTGGATTCTACTATATTCAGCGGGGCGATGAAGTACGATGTTACAAATGCCATGGCGTATTAGAAGGATGGAAATCAGGAGACGTACCAGAACTTGAACATGCTAGATTCTTTCCAAACTGTCCGGCTAGGGATATTTCACCATCGGAAAAAAAGTACCTTTCGCTAGAATGGGACATTCCCCCGACGCCAAAAGCAACTACGGTCCCTGACAAAAGCTTCTCACCTGTACCAGAAGAAGACGTTTGTAACTGTCCCTCGGATGTCAGACGATACTGTTGCTAAACACTACAAATACGTGAGTTAGAACTTTTAATTAAATTAAGTTGCAGGAGATCGTTTCACCCCATTTAAATGCCTGTAAACTTAACTACTTTAATTTGTTTTAATTGTGTAATGTACAAGATAACCATCTAATGGAATATCTGATAGTACCTACTAACATGTAAAACAAAGTTCTAAAATAAAAAATTAAATGTAAATAACTTGTTTTTATTGCCTAGAGATTAGAAATTAAGGGGTTCGAAAGCGATAAGCAAACGGGTAAAAATCTAATCTCCAGATATCTGCGCGAGGAAAACTAATTTTGGAGAATGGGGATGGGGGAAAGCAGGGATGTACCCAAAAATGGACCAAAATGGACCAAATGTACCCCAAAAACGACCAAAGTCACCATTTTCGGCCCTATGTACCCCATTTCGGACCAAATGTACCCCAAACTGGACCTTTTAGCTTTATTGTAATGTTAAACTCCCATAGAGATTCCCCTAAAAAGAATAATAAACTGGCGGTTCAATTTTGGGTACATTAATTATTTCGGAGAGATAAAACTAATTCTGGCAAACTGCTGCGATTTATAGCGAATGGGGAAAAAGCCAATTTCTAGCGATTGGGATCGATAGTATGAGAGATAACAATTATGGTTGTTTTTATTGCCTAGAGATGGGGGAAAGCAACTGGTGATTAGAAGGGGTGAAAGCAATGGGGGAAAGGAGCTGGTGAACGAGAGATAAAGTATCCAGTGAATGGGGGTTGGGGGAAAGCAACTGGTGATTAGAAGGGGTGAAAGCAATGGGGGAAAGGAGCTGGTGAACGAGAGATAAAGTATCCAGTGAATGGGGGTTGGGGGAAAGCAACCCGTGAACGGGAGAATCTGGTGATTAGAAATTCTGGTGATTAGAAATTCTGGTGATTAGAAATTCTGGTGATTGAGAGAGAGGCGCGGGTGGGGGAGGAACGGGAGAGGCGCGGGTGAACGGCGGGAGCCAAGCTCTTTGTGTCTATCCGGTGATTGAGAATGAAATTCTCATTCACCGGATAGACACCCTTCTCTCTCACGTGCTTCAAGTAATGGTGAAAGGAATATCATCAACTATAAAATTTCCATTGGCTTTTTTCCCTACACACAATTTAAGTTCCGATATGCTTGACCATATATTGCTGGGTGTAGTTGAACTGTTGGAAGGAATGGGTTGTCGTGTTTTGGCTATCGTTGGGGATGGAGCATCCACTAACCGCAAATTTTTCCAAATGAATGGTAAATCGAAGGATTTTATGGATAACAAGATTGCCAGGGACGAAGAAAGACGGTTATATTTCATTTCTGATGCTCCTCATCTCATTAAAACCACCAAAAATTAAAAAGAAACTGATAAAAATGTCCAGAAAACCAAATCTATTGATGACGACTAATCCAACAAGGACTCGATCCTTTTCTAATCATCTATTTTTGTATATCAACAGGCAAAGAAGACTTATGTACGTCAGGTTGCAATTTACACCATTGATTGTACTCTTTCGACGCCAAGGATAGAATTTCGTCGAACATTCTACTTAAAACAGAATGAGCCAAGTGTGGCAAATTATATTTTGTGGTGGATTTTGGTATAATATCCCGAAAAAGTGATTTTTATTAGATTCAAATATCAAATATAAAAAACCATTTTTTAAACGTCATACTTGAATAATTTGGATGAAAACTATTTCCATATCTTTTTCATTCAATATACTTTTATTTTCGGCAATGTAGTTGTTCTTTGTAAGGTTGAAGAGGAGAGAAGCACATTACTAGACTGGTAAAAATCCCTGAAGAAGGAGGAACAGTTCCTCCGAAACGTTGGATTTTTTAAATAAATAAATTGTGAATTTTAAAACCGTTTTAAGTCTCTTTTCACTTTGTAAGGTTCGTAAGAAGGGAAAATCCTTCAGATAGCTTGAGCTGAGCTGTGAGGAACGAGTGAAAATTTAGATAGAACGCTAACTCTAATAATAATAATAATAATCAGCTAGGCTAATACCCAAGGCACCACCTTAGGCCTAAGTCATCGAGCGACTTTTAAAGCCTTTTAATTTAGGTGGAGGGTTACAATGCGTAGGAGGGTGGTGGCAAGCCCTGCATGCCACGAGATCGAACCAACAGCTCCCTACACTAACTATTACCGTTAACCTAGACAAGTTTTTATGGGAGTGGTAGCAATAGCAGCTTCATTCTGTAATTCTGTTAGCTCTCTCTAATTAAAAAGAACATTCTTCACAACCTCCAAGTAACTTGACTGGGTTGATACTGTTTCTAAATTTAAGAGGGTTCATGATTGGATTTGTGTTCAGATCAACAATTTTACCTTGAAATTTCACATTCTACTACTTCCCAAAAATGTTTGCAGGGTAGTACATTGGTATCCCAAAGTTCAATAATTGAATATATTTAGAATCAATGCAACAGGCCAAATTAGTGGTCCCTGCAATAGACCTACACGTAAGACTAATTTAAGTCAAGGCTTAAGAAAACCAAGAGCAATACGATTAACCTGACCTAATACGGATTAATATTTATTAGAGCTATTTAAAAATATATTAATAAACTTTTAATTAATAATATATACACTAAATTAGATAAAATCTATAAATGGCTCACTTGTAACGCTCTAGAACTAAATGTAACTTAAACCGTCTATATGGTTTTCTGTAACAAAAACAAAATCATACCTCAAAACATTAATATCACAATTTAAAACAAAGCCATAATTAGAGAAGATAAGTATAAATATTTCGGAATTTGGTTCGATGGAAAATTCACATGGAATGTACATATTGATAAGATTTCCCTAAAAATAGCTTACAGCATGTACACTATCACCAAAAACCGTAATGTTTTTAGTGAAAAATTAAGTACGCAACTATACTACGCCTTAATATATCCTCATATAATCTTTGGTATTTCATCTTGGGGCAATACATCAGACGTAAACCAAGACCGAATCCACAAACTACAGAAAAGAATCGTCAAAATCAATAAAAAAACCATACCACCAGCCAACTAGAAATATATTCTTATTACTTGGATTGTATAATATCAGAGAGCCATATAAATATACCTGTCTAATTTTTATCTTTAATTCATTAAACCTAGGAGCAACAAACACAAGGAGAACGCAGCTAGCCTTTAAACACGCTAACGAAGGGTTGTGTACGAATTTCATTGGACGAGCGTCACGGGCCTTTACGATGAACGTTTTACGGGCGGGGGGAAGACAATTTCCGAATTTTCCCCTTCCGACGGCAGCAGGTGCTAAAGCGTCTAGCCAATGAAAAATAGACGCAAGAAAATCCACGACTTTTGACGGGTTGCGTTCTCCTTGTGTGGGTTGTTGTGTTTGTTGCTCCTAGATTAAACCAACCAGAAAATGATATCTTTCAATTCGCCCCTACCAATACATATAACCTTTGGTCAAATGATCTACTAATTGTATCTTCGGCAAACACATTAAGAAAAATTAATTCTTTATTTTACACTGGCATTAAATTATATAACACTTTAACCAGTTTAAATTTAAATTGTTAATATAACATTAATTACGGAATTTTTCAAACTAAACGATATGTACTACTTATTAACGAGTCTGTTTTGAAAGAATGTATTCTTTACTAGTGATATATATCTATAATATAAGGAGGGCTTCGTACTTCGGTCGTACGTCCGAGCTTTCTGAAATGTTTGCTTAGTCTGTCATGAAGCCAAAGGCGGGGCGGCGAAGAGACAGCGGTCCGCGGAACAGAGGGAAACCGTGATTGCCTTTCGCTTCGTTACTGAGGTGGTTCGACTATAAACAGCGCCGGACAGAGGGGAATCGGGCTTAGTCTGTCATGAAGCCAAAGTCGGGGCGGCGAAGAGACAGCGGTCCGCGGAACAGAGGGAAACCGTGACTGACTTTCTCTTCGTTACTGAGGTGGTTCGACTATAAACAGCGCCGGACAGAGGGGAATCGGGGCTCACGGACGAGCGTATTTGTTTCTGTTCGTTATGAGGGGGAGCAAATCTGCCAGCATGGGAAAAAGGGGGGAGGGGTGCCTCATTGGGGGGAGGAAAGAGAGAAAGGCGAGTTTTTATGTTATTTTTGCTGGGGTAAAAGGGTACCCCGGTAATTCTGGAATGGGGAAAAAAGGCAGGGAGGGCTTAGTGGGGTGAAGTGCCTCGAAACACACAACTAGCTGAGGGCTAGTATAAAATAAATGTAACACGAAAGCCGATATCTGTCGGGTTCAAGGCCTAAAAGTCCTTTAAGACTTGGTCATATGTCTCTTTTTTATGATAATATGTTTTGGCAATATGAAATTCAATTTGATTTTTATTTAATTTTGAAAAAGTATATTATTAAATGTGATTAAAGGTGTATATATAAAAATAATGTATAGTTTGATATATTGTGACGATAGTTTATGGGTTTATGTAAATATAAATAAATAGAGATATATTATGACCTTCCATTGCACTGACGTCGTGAGTTAAATAGCTGTACTTCTTACTGATTTTTTACAATATTGAAACATTCAATTGTAAGAACCTTTTAAGTGTTTTTTGTAAGAAAAATAAACAGCTAAATCGTTTTAACGATACACAGTGTACGTCTGTAACTTTTATCAATGGGATTGTACTTCTTACAAAAATATTTCTGTAACTTGCAATTAACGATTTTAAACTGTTAATATCTCAGAAATGCTTAGCAGGCGAACGGTAGTTTTTATAACATTCTTCAAAAATGACAAATCCAACCTCTGAAATCCGTGAAACGGTGTTATTCTATATATTTACAGAATGTTTTACAGTAATTATATTGAGGTAATAATACGTATTATGGGCTACATACATATATATAATTAGTTGGCGACAGCACCGTAACCAGGATTTGATTCCAGGGTGGGCACGCAATGGAAACAAATAAAAAAAAATAAAAAATTGTACATACAACCATATGGTCCAGGGTGGGCACGGCCCGACCGCCCCCCCCCCCCCTGGTTACGGCCCTGGTTGGCGAACACAAGTTATGCGTGTGGTATACAGTGACCAAAAATTATTCGGTATGAAATAACTTTGTTACAAAATTTCAAACAATTACCTAGTGTTATTTTATATATACAAATGAATGGTTGTATTATGTATAAGATTGATAAACTCGAACATTGTTTGAACAATCACAATAAAAGTTGGCGCATTCAAATTTTTTTTCATAGAGAAGGTCTTTATGCTATCCATTTGTCTTTAACTCGCCAATAGATGGCGCTGCAGCGCATCAATTTCTATACCGTACAACCGATCGCCATGAAAATTTCTATACATAGATATCTGAACACAAAGAATATTTTCGCGCTATCCATAACTTACCACTAGATCAATTTCACTTCAAGCATAGGATTAAGTTATCGTTTAGAAAACAATTATAAAAACTAAATTTGAATAAAAACCTCTTTTTGAAGTATTAAATGTTTAAATAATATAGCTACTGAATATTTGTAATTTCTACATATTTTAAAGAGAGGTAGTTTTTACAAAGTAAATATTGTCCACACCATATTTGTGAAAGTTTGACATTATTCATTTCATAGCAGGTGGTGTATTTGAAGTATAGCAATTGTTAATTCGTAATAGGGGATAACTGAGATAGCTAAGTTTAGGTAACCGGCCGACTGAAAAACCTATTACCTTTGCCACTTCAGATATTGTCGTGTTAATTTTGAAATAAAACCTCTTGTTTGCGAAGTTATTATTTAATTTTACTAAATTTAAACTCCTATTTTGCGTTGACTATTTGGGGCCTACTAATAACTTTTCTCCATTTGGGAGTAACAATTTCATTCCTCCTTCCGAGATTTCTAATTTCCATCTGTTCCCTTCAAGAGAGGGAGGGATGGAAATTTCTTGGAATAGTTATCGTCACGAAGCTCCAACTTTGAAGGTCAGAGTTCGACCTTGGCAAGTACGATCTCCACCTCTCGAAGGATGGGAGCGAATTTGCCTCCCGCAACATTATTTTAGCTCTATTTCTCAAAATGTAGCCTACTTTCAAATTTACCCTTATAATGGAGTTCAATATAACTCCATTACACTTAATATACAACAACGGTACCAGATAATCCATATGCTGATAAATTTCGAACACATCGTGGGTGAGAAACCCGATCAAACGCTTTGTCTATTGTGTCGACTTGGCCTCGATTAGCGATGATAGGCTCTACATAATTTACAAAAGATAGCAAGTTTGTTTCAACCGATCTATCCTTGTACAAACCGTGTTGGGTTTCCGGCAAAAAGCGTTTAAACCAATTATATAAGTCGTCCTGCATAATATAATCAAATACCATGACTAGGGAGCAAAGTACCATAACTGGCCGATAGTTGGCGGGGTCGTCCCTAAACTCATTTTTAAAAATTGGTGAAATCACCGCCCTCTTAACATTTTGTGGGAAAATGCCTGTTTTTATTGATAGGTTAAACAAAGGTAATAGTGTAATAGAGAAGTAAGGCACAAATTTACAGGCATATTTTTTGGGTAACAAGGATTAACTTGACGGTGCCCGAAACAAACCTTTTGTTAATGATTAAAATTAAGGTGGGCTACTATACAGATAGGAAAGAGACATTTCGCAAACCGTATTCATTTTCCGCTAACCATGTCCGATACCGGGTCTTCGCGTAGTTCCTTAAGTTCGGAAGATTCTAATTCTGTTAATTCTGGCGTCGAGGAGAGTGATTAAAAGCGTTATTTAACGCAATATACATATAATAATAAAGTCTTTAATCAGTATGAAATCCACGATCTTAAAACTAATCGAGTGGCTGCAAAGCCTCAACCTAATTGCGAAAGATGTAACGTGTCCCAAGTGCGACGACTTAATGGTTCTTAGCAAACAGACGAGAACCACCGACAAGTATGTTTGGCGTTGCAATAAAAGACGGAGTTTCAATAGGCGAAACTGTAAAGTCCAGGGGGGCCAGTAGAAGGAAAGTGAGGGTGTGGCATCGATCCCGGGGTCGGGGTCAGGTTCGGGATCGGGGTCCGGGATTTAAGGGGTGAAATGGGGGTTAAATCGTCGAAAAGTCAATGTATTTAGGGTATTTCTCGCGACGATTTGTTTTCTCATATATAAACATATTATGTCCAGGCCAACTTGTTCATTTATCTACGCTTATCTCGAAAGATACTTGAACGTATATCTTATCAAGTGTTTTCGTACGGAATAAGTTGAAATGATGTAAAAATTGATAACCTAGGCGACGCGTGCGCAGATTACCCCGGGGGACGCGGTTAATTTGAATTTAAGAGTGTTTTGACGTCATGGAATATTCGTTGTTAAAGTAGAATGGAAATATTTTTAAACTTCATTTTAATATCATTGTAGTACTTAAATATGCTTGGCACTTGAACCAATCTCACGAGTATTTCTTAAAACGAATATCTCGATCGCGTTTTATCGTACGAAATAAGTGGAAATTATGTAAGTTGTATGATTAATAACCTAGGCAGGAAGATAGCGCGCGCGTGCGCGGATTACCTGGGAGGCGCGGATTGCCCGGGCGCGCGGTTAATTTGAATTTAAAACATGGATTCCCTCTCCGAAATAATTCATGTACCCAAAATTGGACCGCAAGTTTTTTTCTTTTAGGGGAATCTCTATGGGAGTGTAACATTACAATAAAGCTAATAGGTCCAGTTTGGGGTACTTTTGGTCCGAAATGCGGTACATAGGGCCGAAAATGGTGACTTTGGTCGTTTTAAGGGTACTTTTGGTCTATTTTGGTCCATTTTTTGGGTGCATCAGAAAAGCAGTTGGAAAAACGAAGAGCCTTTTTTTTCCACCCATCTCCAAACTCCAAAAATTTATTGCTTTAATTTATTTATCGCTTCCGTAGGTATAAAATAAGATAAAAACCACTTACCTATATTTTAATTACGGTAAATTAAAAATACTTAATTAGTGTACTAAGTTACGTTTAAAAGAGCCTTTAGTAACAATTCCAATATGTAAATATAGGTATAAGGATTGAAAAAATACTTAAAGTGGTTTTACTGATAAACTCTAAAGGAATTTAACTTTAAAGGGTATCTTAGATTATTGTTTTTAATTTTATTCAAGTTCAAAACGTATTAAGAGTCCTTCAAAGTACTATAAAAGGATTTTATTTACGAACTTAATTCATATTTTCTTCAAACTTTCAATTCGCTTTATTACTATTTAAATACGGTAAAATATAATTCTTATACACAAATATAGTCAGAAAGATACTATAAAACACTAAAATTAAAATTAAATTAAATTTGTGTGGATAAGATTTGTAAATATCATTTTGAAACTAATAACTTTCACGCTTTATTTAAGTCAAGCCAATAAAAACAATTACCTATATTTTAAATACGGTAAAATATAAATACATTTCCGATATGTAAATAGGTAGAATAACACTATGAAAAGTTCCTTTTTCTTCTTTTAATACGACAACACACAACTCTGATACGCAAATATATAAAGAAAATATAAAAAAAAATTTACTCTACGTTCGATACGTTAAAATACATTTCCGATACACACAAATATAGATTAAGAAATACTATAAAATGTAAAAAGGTAGAAAAATACTACACATTAACCATTATGAATTTAAGCTTACAACATCCTTCACGTATAGAGCATAACATATATGTTCAGAGTTAACTTGTTTCCTCGTTATCTTTATCGCATGTGTTTTAAATAGCGTATGGAATAAGTTAAGAATGTACTGAAATGGTGTATGTTTAAACCTCGTAGAATAAAGAGTAAAACATATGTTCAGAGTCGGCTTGATTACTAAAGCGAATAACACAGAGACGTTTCAGGTGTAGTCACGTAGGAAGAAAAATACTACAACACTCTCTATACTCTACATTCAACACGTTAAAATATATTTCCGAAATGCCAATATAGGTAGTAAAATACTACAAAATCTCTATACTTTACCTTCAATACGTTAAATTACATTCCAATTTGTAAATATAGGAGGAAAAATACTACAAAAGCCTCTTTTCTTGGCGTTCAATATGTTAAAATAGATTTCTGAAATACAAATGTAGGTAGTAAATACTACAAAATCTCTATACTCTACCTTCAATACGTTAAATTACATTCCAATATGTAAATATAGGAGGAAAAATACTACAAAAGCCTCTTTTCTTGGCGTTCAATATGTTAAAATAGATTTCTGAAATGCAAATATAGGTAGTAAATACTACAAAAGCCTCTTTTCTTGGCGTTCAATATGTTAAAATAGATTTCTGAAATGCAAATATAGGTAGTAATTACTACAAAAGCCTCTTACTCTACGTTCAATACGTTAAATTAATGATATGCCTCCGATCGAATCGTTCATTTTTTCCTATTTAAATATACGCATTTAAATTAGAATTGCTTCTAGTGTTCGGCAGTCGATTAATTATTATCCACAAATTTTCCGATTTATTTAAAAAACGTTGGTAAAAAGAATATCATTTTAACTTATTTAATTGTGTTTTTTACCCAACCAAGCATTTATTTGAATAAAAGTGGTATTTATTTAAATAACCAATAGTTAAATAAAAATTGTTAAATGTTTAAATAATCGAAAGTGAACAAGCCTATTTTTTAAATAAAACAAACAGACTTTAGAGTTGATAAGATTTGTAAATATCATTTGAAACTAATAATTTTCACGCTTTATTTAAGTCAAGCAATTACATTTTTAAAAATGAAAGAAGTTAAACAATATAAAAATTTGTAAATATTGTAAATATTTTTAGGTAATAAAGAAATTAAGAAATGTTTTAATTAAAATATCTTTCATTTTCTACTACATTTTTAAAAATGAAAGAAGTTTAACAATATAATTATTCTAATATAATTTCAAAATCAGGTATTATTTAAAGTACAAATGCATAATTTAGTGAAGCAATTCTTATTTAAATACTTTTATTTAATTAATTTGTGTATCTGAAATGTATTTATTGAAAAATAAGTGGGTTTTACTATTTATCACGGTTTTTTATATATATATATATTGGAATTGTTACAAAAGGTTCTTTTAAACGTAACTTAGTACATTAATTTATTTTGGAAGTTCAAAACGTATTAAGAGCCCTTCAGAGTACTATAAAAGGATTTCATTTACAAACTAAATTAATATTTTCTTAAAACTTTCAATTCGTTATAATTTGAATTTAAATGAAAACATCATGGATTATAGGTGCGTAATCTACTATTAGACCGAACGGATTAAAAAATACTTAAAGTAAGTGGTTTTACTGATAAACTAAAGGAATTTAACTTTAAAGGTTATCTTAGATTATTGTTTTTAATATTATTCAAGTTCAAAACGTATAAAGAGTCCTTCAAAGTAATTTAAAAGAATTTTATTTGCGAACTAAATCCATATTTTAGAAGTTAGTTTGTATGAAATACTTACTAATACCTGAAAAATGGACTTTAGAGTTGATAAGATTTGTAAATATCATTTGAAACTAATAATTTTCACGCTTTATTTAAGTCAAGCAATTACATTTTTAAAAATGAAAGAAGTTAAACAATATAAAAATTTGTAAATATTGTAAATATTTTTAGGTAATAAAGAAATTAAGAAATGTTTTAATTAAAATATCTTTCATTTTCTACTACATTTTTAAAAATGAAAGAAGTTTAACAATATAATTATTCTAATATAATTTCAAAATCAGGTATTATTTAAAGTACAAATGCATAATTTAGTGAAGCAATTCTAATTTAAATACTTTTATTTAATTAATTTGTGTATCTGAAATGTATTAATTGAAAAATAAGTGGGTTTTACTATTTATCACGGTTTTTTTTATATATATATATATATATATTGGAATTGTTACAAAAGGTTCTTTTAAACGTAACTTAGTACATTAATTTATTTTGGAAGTTCAAAACGTATTAAGAGCCCTTCAGAGTACTATAAAAGGATTTCATTTACAAACTAAATTAATATTTTCTTCAAACTTTCAATTCGTTATAATTTGAATTTAAATGAAAACATCATGGATTATAGGTGCGTAATCTACTATTAGACCGAACTAATTAAAAAAAATACTTAAAGTAAGTGGTTTTACTGATAAACTCTAAAGGAATTTTGGAATTTTCTAGAATAGCAAAGTAAAACTAAAACGTAAACCAAGTTTAAAACGAAACTAATAACTGGGAGAAAGGTTGAAATAAGTAATTTTTTTTTGATTTTTCGTTTTTTAATGTTTGAGTTCCCTATATTATTATAAACTAAATTAAATATAATTTTTGAAAATTTGTGATAAAAGATCTGCTCCTTCGTGTTTTACATATATTTAAAAACTCGAGATTTTAATGAATTGTTTTCAAAGCATGAAAAATATAGCAGATCCTTTGATTTTAATTGTAGTTAGTAGTTACTTAAAAAAAAGTCGCTAGCTGACTTGGAGCTGGTGTAGTTAAATTTTAAAAATGTGTATTTTAAACTTTGTAAAAGTTTTTTTGAAAAAGTTTAGTATTATAGTTTAAATTTATTAAATAAAATAAAATAAAATATAAATTATACATTTGGTTTAGTATTTTACTATTGCAAGTAAAATTAATAGTAATTTCAATTACTTTTTTAGTTTTTTTTTGACAAATATGCAAACTATTTAGTTATTTCAAAAACAAATACGTCGAATTATTTGGTATTCGAAATACTATTGGTTAGTTTTTATATATTTAATTTTATTTTTCAGAACAATTTGTCTTTGTCTAGCTTCTTCTAACTTTAATTTAGATGGCCTTAAAGCCAAGTATTTAACAAATTTTGTAATCAAGTAGATGGAGCTTTAAACAATTTTTCAGTCATGTAGTCAAGGAAATGTTCAAATATACGTGTATTTGGTCATTTTGATGGTCAAATAGCCCAGTATGGAACTGCGAGATGATAGTCAGACATTGAGACGCGGGTGGCGCCCGTGCCCCAGCGTCCGCGCCCTCGCCCTGATGGTGCCCCGAGCCTCCGTCGACGTCTGAAATGTGAAATGGGGCACCGACGGGGCTGGCGCGGACGCTGGGGCACTGGCGCCACCCGCGTCTCAATGTCTGACTATCATCTCGCAGTTCCATACTGGGCTATTTGACCATCAAAATGACCAAATACACGTATATTTGAACATTTCCTTGACTACATGACTGAAAAATTGTTTAAAGCTCCATCTACTTGATTACAAAATTTATTAAATACTTGGCTTTAAGGCCATCTAAATTAAAGTTAGAAGAAGCTAGACAAAGAGAAATTGTTCTGAAAAATAAAATTAAATATATAAAAACTAACCAATAGTATTTCGAATACCAAATAATTCGACGTATTTGTTTTTGAAATAACTAAATAGTTTGCATATTTGTCAAAAAAAAACTAAAAAAGTAATTGAAATTACTATTAATTTTACTTGCAATAGTAAAATACTAAACCAAATGTATGATTTATATTTTATTTTATTTTATTTAATAAATTTAAACTATAATACTAAACTTTTTCAAAAAAAACTTTTACAAACAAAGTTTAAAATACGAGGTTTAAACATACACCATTTCAGTACATTCTTAACTTATTCCATACGCTATTTAAAACACATGCGATAAAGATAACGAGGAAACAAGTTAACTCTGAACATATATGTTATGCTCTATACGTGAAGGATGTTGTAAGCTTAAATTCATAATGGTTAATGTGTAGTATTTTTCTACCTTTTTACATTTTATAGTATTTCTTTATCTATATTTGTGTGTATCGGAAATGTATTTTAACGTATCGAACGTAGAGTAAATTTTTTGCGTATCAGAGTTGTGTGTTGTCGTATTAAAAGAAGAAAAAGGAACTTTTCATAGTGTTATTCTACCTATTTACATATCGGAAATGTATTTATATTTTACCGTATTTAAAATATAGGTAATTGTTTTTATTGGCTTGACTTAAATAAAGCGTGAAAGTTATTAGTTTCAAAATGATATTTACAAATCTTATCCACACAAATTTAATTTAATTTTAATTTTAGTGTTTTATAGTATCTTTCTGACTATATTTGTGTATAAGAATTATATTTTACCGTATTTAAATAGTAATAAAAGCGAATTGAAAGTTTGAAGAAAATATGAATTAAGTTCGTAAATAAAATCCTTTTATAGTACTTTGAAGGACTCTTAATACGTTTTCAACTTGAATAAAATTAAAAACAATAATCTAAGATACCCTTTAAAGTTAAATTCCTTTAGAGTTTATCAGTAAAACCACTTTAAGTATTTTTTCAATCCTTATACCTATATTTACATATTGGAATTGTTACAAAAGGTTCTTTTAAACGTAACTTAGTACACTAATTAAGTATTTTTAATTTACCGTAATTAAAATATAGGTAAGTGGTTTTTATCTTATTTTATACCTACGGAAGCGATAAATAAATTAAAGCAATAAAGTTTTGGAGTTTGGAGATGGGTGGAAAAAAAAGGCTCTTCGTTTTTCCAACTGCTTTTCTGATGCACCCAAAAAATGGACCAAAATAGACCAAAAGTACCCTTAAAACGACCAAAGTCACCATTTTCGGCCCTATGTACCCCATTTCGGACCAAAAGTACCCCAAACTGGACCTATTAGCTTTATTGTAATGTTAAACTCCCATAGAGATTCCCCTAAAAGAAAAAAACTTGCGGTCCAATTTTGGGTACATGAATTATTTCGGAGAGGGAATCCATGTTTTAAATTCAAATTAACCGCGCGCCCGGGCAATCCGCGCCTCCCAGGTAATCCGCGCACGCGCGCGCTATCTTCCTGCCTAGGTTATTAATCATACAACTTACATAATTTCCACTTATTTCGTACTATAAAACGCGATCGAGATATTCGTTTTAAGAAATACTCGTGAGATTGGTTCAAGTGCCAAGCATATTTAAGTACTACAATGATATTAAAATGAAGTTTAAAAATATTTCCATTCTACTTTAACAACGAATATTCCATGACGTCAAAACACTCTTAAATTCAAATTAACCGCGTCCCCCGGGGTAATCTGCGCACGCGTCGCCTAGGTTATCAATTTTTACATCATTTCAACTTATTCCGTACGATAACACTTGATAAGATATACGTTCAACTATCTTTCGAGATAAGCGTAGATAAATGAACAAGTTGGCCTGGACATAATATGTTTATATATGAGAAAACAAATCGTCGCGAGAAATACCCTAAATACATTGACTTTTCGACGATTTAACCCCCATTTCACCCCTTAAATCCCGGACCCCGATCCCGAACCTGACCCCGACCCCGGGATCGATGCCACACCCTCACTTTCCTTCTACTGGGGCCGAAAAGATGGTAGTCACGTGACTTTGTGGAGAACTGCCGCGCCATCTATCCTAAGAAATACGAACTATTATTCATTTTATTTTGCTAATGGCGGTTTAAATTTTGATCGATTCATCTAAATTATCTAATTATTATTATTATTATTATTTAAAACATCTTGTAATAGAAAGGTGGAAGTTAATTAGCAGTCTGCAGAATCTGGAAGGAATATTTTTTTATTTACCGTTGCACGGCCAACTATGAACACAAGTTACCGAATCGAAGTTAGCTGTGAAATGGTAGTCACGTGATTTTGTTTTCCCATTTTAACAAGTTGGTTAAGATCAAATTTACTTTATAGTATCGCCTATTCGGAAAAATTCTTTTTTTCCTTCAAACCACCACCTCGATTTGCGGGAAATTCATAATGGTGTACTTTTACGTATGCAACTTCAGTCTGCAGCGCCAAATTGCCGCAACACACGATGTTTCAGAAAAATATGTGCCTCAGTTTAATAAGTATTGCCGAGAAGTAGCTGTGCAGGAGGTTATACTTACTAGTCAGCACATTTCGCTAGTTTTTTCTTTTCTTTTCTAACGTGAAACATTATTTTTCGGGAATTAATACTTAAGGAGATATAGTTAATGGGGTTTATATATGCACCCATGATGATTATAAGAACGGGGCTGGGGGGCGCCAATGTATAGTCTTTGGGCAATTTTCAATTAACTTTTTAATTTTAATAATGCTTGGCGGGGAATAATGTTTTCACCATTGGAATCTCCGTAAAAAGTACTTTAAGGGGGTCGAGAAAGGGGAAGAAAGGGAGTGGCGGGGCTATTGTTCCAATTTACCCAAAGTTTTTTCCTTTAAATTCTCAAATTTAAATATAAGAATACATATTTCCTTAATTTCTAAAATAAAATAAAATCCCAACTTGTGGCACTGGGTGAAAACTCGGAACAACTCCTTCTGCGTTGAGTTTGCAAGTCATCTCCCCACTGGTTAAAGGAGTTTCCCCTTTCCATAAAAACTTGTTGAGGTTAACGGTAATAGTAAGTGTAGGGAGCTGTTGGCTTGATCGCGTGGAATGCAGGGCTGGCCACCACCCTCCTACGCATTGTAACCCGGCCACCTGAATTAATGGCCTTAAAAGTCGCTTGCTGACTTAGGCCTAAGGTGGTGCCTTGGGTATTAGCCTAGCCTAGCCTAGCTGAACTACAAGCTCCCATGCAATACATTTATAAAAAAAAAGTAAAAATTAAAGAACAATGAAAAAATATTTAATCACATGAGAGAAAACAGAACTAGCATGTAAAAAATTAATTATAATATTTTTTAAAATAACGTAGCATTAGTTTTAAATTAAAACACATTCAATTAGAGTAGAGAAAGCAAAAGTAATAAAATTATCTTTCAATTTTCGTTATACAATGTTTTTACTTTTGGACGTATTTACGCGAAAAAAACAGGGGTGGAATTTCTGGATTCCTTGGCCGAAAATTGTTTCTTAAGTTGCTTGAAAATATTTTTCTTCTTCTTCTTCATACTAATGGTTGCTAATGTGTTTCGGTCAAAGGCCGTCACGTTGTGCTCGTTAGACGTCGCTGCCTTCATTGTCGCCTCGATTTTCCTAATGTTGGGGCCGTACAACTTCAAACTGTACAGGGATTTCACAGTCTGCGCGATGTCCTGCGGCTCTAGCTTCACCGAAGAAGAAGAGGAGGCGCCGTGCTGGATGGAATCTTCGAGAATCTGAATCTGCGCCAGATACTCCCTTTTCAGGTTTTTGAAATGCTCGATGTTTCGTTGTTTGTCGTCCAAATGGCTGCTTTTCATTTTCTCTACTTCAATGAGGTAATTGATGTATTCCTCGATGGTATCGTTGTACGGCGCGATGGCGTTCTTCTTCAAGAATTGCGCAAACATCGCGCAAGTTTTTGTAATCGCTTCTTGTTCGGCTTCCAGTTCTGTCCTGCGTTTCTGACATTCTTCGATAACCTTTTGCGTCGCTTTAAACATAGACTCCTTGTTGTTCATATCGTACTTCACGTTCGTGTCTATTTTGTTCACCGTTTTCTTTTCCAATTCGTAGTAAATGTGCATATGAGTTCTCCAACTGCAATGACATAACCGACAGTTTTGCTTCTTGTTCATGGCCCAACAATGCAGCAGTTCCGAACAGTTGACGACTTCCGCCGAGACATTTCTTAAATAGCAAGGATTGTGACAGACTGTGGCGTAATCGACCATATTAATCCCTCCGACATTGACGACATTGACGCATTTCTCGTTCGTGCAAACTGTACGAGGTTGGTCGAACTTCTTAATGTCGAAATCCAAAGTTGGAACGTACAGTTTGTCGTGGAGATTGGAGATATCCTGAGTAGCTCTTTGCAAATTGATTTCTTGTTCTTCCAGTAAAATGATATTTTGCTGTATATTTTGCGAGATGTCGGCTAAAGGCTTGGACAAGGATAAAATCAGAGAACGCGATTGACTAAGAGAGATAGTATCTTTAACAGCGTGTGGCTTAAGACTGGTGGCGTAATTCAACAGTCTCTTGGATTCAACGGATGACTTCTCCCAACTCGTTTGAAAATCCCTTCGATGGTCTTCGTTGAATATTATACCATTTCGAATAGCTACCAGGAATCTGAATGCTTCGTTATCAAAACAGAACATATTAGCTAAGGTCAACGGAATATCAACGAAAGGCTCGCTGTCTCGAATTCCAATGAGTAATTCCCTCAACACGGGGAGAGTATCGCCTGGATAGTAAAAGGTACCGCGGGTACTTGTAAATATAAATAAGATATTTTCACTAGCGCTCTTATGCAGCTGACACAACAGACTTTTGATGCAAAACTGGAACACGGTACTCAATCTGGAATGATTTGGTTTTATAAGCACGCAGATAGCGTGTATTTGTTGGAAGTTTGATATGAAGGAAAGTATATTTTCGAAGTTTTTGGAGTCGTAGTCGATTCCTCTGACGTCGCCTATCCCGGGGGTGTCTATCAGTTGAAGTAAGGTGTCTTCGTTCTTGATAACGTACGATTTGCAAGATTGAGTCGCTGACTGCCCAGTCTCGCAGCATTCGTTGCTGTCTTCTCCAAACGTCACAAGCTTTTGCTGCATGGTGTTATCAACTACTGTAAATGACGTGGGAATCAGCGCCATTAAGTCGCCATCTGACGCCTCCTCCAGCGAAGAATACGAAAAATAATTCGCAAATGCGTTGATGAACGTCGATTTCCCAACTCCAGTTTCTCCTAGAAACAGCATGTTAATTTCTTCAATTTCTTTTAATTCGCTGAAGTAAAGTTTGAGCTCTTTTCCCAGTAACGCTTTGAACTTAGGCCCGTGGTTTTCCTCGTTGCATCGAAAAGTAATCTTCTCTTGGACGTTTGATTTTCCGCAAAAGCAATAGAGAAAGCCGTCGAAACCGTAAATAAAATCTTCGAAACAATCAGCGCATGACCATCTTTTCGTTTCGGACGATCCACGAAAAACCTTGAGGTTTTCTTTGGGATCTGGGCTTTTGTAACAGGGGCAAGTTATTTCGAGAAAAGCCTTCTTTCTAGGAAGGTTAAACTCTTCGTTAACTTTGGTTGTTTTAACTAAACACAACCCCTGAAACTTTTCGAAATCGACGTACAAATCTTCGTTGATCAACGTTCCGTTTTGATATTGTCTAATCTGTATTTGAAAATTGTCTTTCATCGTTGTTTCGTACCTTTGAATGACGTAGAAATCGTACGTATCTTCCATCTCCATTTGCGGAGTTCCAGGATGGTTGTAGGTTTCGATGAGGTTCGAGAAGAAAGATACTCTTTTTTTGAAATACGATTGTTGCTCGGGGGTTATCGCGGAATTTGGAAGTTCAACTTCCAAAACGAGACATTTCTTGGCTTCGAAAACGCTCAAGGGCATGCCAATTCCCACTTCGATTTGTTTGAACTGGGCTCCGCAAGTTGCCAGGCGCAAGAGGTCTTCATTCGGTGGAATGTCCTTTACCCTCCTCGGCGATTCTTCCTTGTTTGTTTGGGCACCGGATTGTGCTAAATCATTCGCTAAGACGTCGTCGCAAACCAGTTTGCCCTTCACGAATCTCTTAATTGCGACGTCGTCCTCGATTTTAGAGGCGTCCAAAGGTGACGTCGCTTCTAGTTCAACCAGGTAAAAAACGGTGCTTAAATTGGCGTTGGCGAAGTCGTCTTTGCTCGCCTCTTTGTCCGAGACTAATTGAAATAAATGCAAAAGGTTTTTCAGCCATCGTTTGCTGCTCGAGTCTCTACATCGATCGTGGAAATACAAAGCGTAGCATTCAACGTGTGGAAATAACGTTTCGTTTTCCAAATTCGTGGCGTAATTAATTCCTTTCCTTTTCATTTCGGTGATCCACAGACGCTTGTCGGACTTCTTCGGGATATTCGGCTTTGGCTTCACCTTCGGGTGCTCGCGCCATGGAACTGGTTTAGCCTCTGCAGAATTCTCGAAAGATTTTATTATCAACGTGAAATCAGTCATACGCTCGTCAATTACGGACTGCCGGTGTCCAACGCCATTGTCTGTCACGTTGACCTCTTGGTTATCGATATTTTCATTTACAGCTTCGTTTGACATTTTTCAACCTGTTGAAGAAAGGAAATTGTACTGCTTGATGTTTTATTTATATTTCAAGTACGATTATGTAACTAAGAAGTATTGGCATTAGGAAAATGAATGGGGATTTCAACAGCACCGTGACAAATCACTGTGGTATACAAGTATTACCGTAAGGTAATTTCCCTTTAGAATTAATAAGCGTAGGGCACATACTACTTCTGGTTTGTGACGTTCTCTCCGCAGTTATTCCATGGAGGTTCGAATTATCTTCGTACCATGAGTCAAACAATTGTAATGATATTTTGCTTGTTATAAAATAAACCCATTTGAATGTCAAATATGAATATTATAAGGTTCCGAAAGTATATATTTTTTTAAATTACAAACGTTTTGAGATTTTGGTCTAAGCCATTAGGGGCAGCCATGAAATATCTTGAAATTTTAAAGCTAGCTCGAAAAACCTTCCTTAAAATGTATTTATAATCAAAAGTGTTATAGTCCAAGAGCCCATTACAAAATAAGCATGTGATAAGGTACACGATGGGTCAAGGATTTTTTTAATTGGGTTAGTGATTTGTAACAAAGAACTGTTGGTCTTACGGGTCAAAGTGGTGGCTTTCCGGAAATACGAAATACGTGACGTCACTTCCGGGGACCTTGAAAATTGATATGACCTGATATTGGTATCATTCGATTGGTCTCAACATGCGCTTACCAAGCATCGCTAAATTAACCTTCAAATCTGAACCAAGAGGCGTATAAGATTAAAAAACTAATTTCGAGCCCCTCCCAAATTTACATGTATAAGACAAAATTACTTTTTTAGTCTTATACGCCGTTTGGTTCAGATTTGAAGGTTAATTTAGCGATATTTGGTAAGAGCACGTTGAGACCAATCGAATGATACCAAAATCAGGTCATATCAATTTTCAAGGTCACCGGAAGTGACGCCACGTGGTTCGTATTTCCGGAAAGCTCCCACTTTGACCCGTAAGACAAACAGTTCTTCGTTACAAATCACTAACCTAATTAAAAATACCTTGACCCATCGTGTACCTTATCACGTGTTTATTTTGTCATGGGCTCATGGACTATTAGGTTTTGTTTAATAAAATCGGTAACTTTAGACAAAGTAACACTTTATTTTGAGTTTGAAATTATACACAGTTATAAAGTGAATTAGGGTAGTACATTACGTCGCGCTCGAGTGTCGCTTAGTCTTTTTTCCTCGTGAAGGTTTGGAAATCTGATCACGTGATCAAGCTTCAATTACCAACACGGTTGGACATAATAATATTTTTTTAGTAGTCAACCTGACTAGTGAGCCTCCCACTTTAATTTATTTTAATAGTCACTGACTAGTTGGGGTATAAAAACAAGAACGACAGCCAAAATTTTGCTTTAAACGTCAGAATTAAAATAGGAATTTTTAATCACTTGATTTTGGCCTATCATAATTTTTTTTAGATAAAATGGGATTGATGAATGATGAATTTATGATACGCCATATTCGCCATTATTTATAAATATTTAGGTTAATTTTTCACTAGTCAAATTGATTTGTGAGCCCCCTGATTTCTAGAAGTCAGAACATTTATTTTAGTAGTCAAATGCCGTGACTAGTGCCTTATGTCCAACCCTGATTACCAATATGGAGATAGTAGTGCCATCTAAACTTTAAAATAGCAACTACATTTAAAATAATATAAATCCCTGACAAAAGTCAAGGTTGCTAGAGACGCTAATATAGGTGTGCTCGCGCAGCCCTTTTTGAAGCCTTCAAATAAGAGACGAGATGAAAGTGACCGGGTCTGACGACGTCGTCACTAAAACATTCGATTAGCGCCTCAGGCGTAATAAAGAATGCTAAAAAATATATCAAAAATACATTGCTTGGGTACGGCAAAAGTCAGAGCAAATATAGTCCGAGGACATAAAACAACTTCTTAAAATCGTGACGTTGGTGACAGACCCTTGAAACATAAAGGCTAAAAAATTTTATCATTTCAAATCAAGCGTGAGCCCCCCTTGGACAAAAGTTACTTCCCTAACTTCGTTACATTGTAATTATTATCAAAAGTAACTTTCTTACATTGTGATTACAATCAAAAAAGTAACTTAATTACTTTATAATTAAAATTAAAAGTAACTTAATTACTTTATAATTAAAATTAAAAGTAACTTATCTTCATCGTAATTATAATTAAAAGTAACTTATCTTCATTGTAATTATAAATAAAGTAACTTCTCTTCATTGTAATTATAAATAAAAGTAACTTTCTTACTTTATAATTAATATAATAAGTTCTTTAATTATAATCCATTAATATAATAAGTTATTTAAATATAATTCATTAATATTACAAGTAATTTAATAAGAATGCATTTATTTAATAAGTTATTTAGTTATTTAATAAGAATGCATTTATTAAATCAGTTATTTAGTTATTTAATAAGAATGCATTTATTAAATCAGTTATTTAGTTATTTAATAAGAATGCATTTATTAAATCAGTTATTTAGTTATTTAATAAGAATGCATTTATTTGATCAGTTATTTAGATATAATTGGTAATGTTTTTTAAATTAGTTAATTTATAAATTATTAAATAAATAACAGAAATGCTATTTAAAATTGCTCGATTTTTTAAATAAAAATGTCAATTTTAAATCAAAAGGATTTAAATCAGACAACCCTTGAAATGTTATTATTAACTATACATTTTGTATATAGAAAATAGAAACCCAGAAATATAGAAAAATAAATTAAGGATTATATTGGAATTATTTATAATATTTGTAATAAAGTTCTATATATAAATATTGCTACTTTAGTTCCAAAATTGTAAATGATTAAAGTTTTAAAATATAGTATTGGGGAATGTTTTTTTTAAAGTCAAATCGATAACTTTGAAACTATATGGGGACTATTTATATTATTTTTTTATAAATGAAGCTTGAAATTTTCTTGAAAAACGCCAAAAATCCAAATCCATTTAATTAAAGTTACCTGGTTTAAGAACCAAGGTAGCGTTTGTAACAAATAATTCCTATAAATAAATAATTTCCCCTTTAAATTAAATAATTTAACCTTTTATTAATCCTATATTCGTGTTGGTCAATCTACTGTATTTATTAGGTTTGTATATAAATATTTCGAACTTGTTAATACGGAAATTGGCAGCATACCTGACTTTTCTAGTTTAGGAAAAGTAATTTTCAATTGGCTGATTTATTAAATCTTCAGGTGGTAGCTAGCTTTCGAGGGGGTAGTTACTTAACCCAGCAAACCCAAGTTAGTCCCACGGATATCCACTAGATATCCAGTTTGGACATTTTGGATATCCGTATTATATCCAAAAACCTGCAGATTACGCCCAAGGGACGTACTAAAACCATCCAAATGTCCCAGGTTTCTACGTCCGTGAGACGTCCACCTACCCTGGTAAAAGACGTCCAGTGGATACCAAATGTATGAAATCTGTACATATTAAGGTATGCTTAAGGACGTCCAATGGATATGCCTGAGATGTCCACTGGACCTGGAAAATGACGTCCAATGGATATCAAATGGATGAAAACTGTACCCAAATATGTACTTAAGGACGTCCAATGGATATGCCTGAGACGTCCACTGGACCTGGAAAAGGACGCCCAATGGATATCAAATGGATGAAAACTGTACCTAAATATGTACTTAAGGACGTCCAATGGATATGCCTGAGACGTCCACTGGACCTGGAAAAGGACGTCCAATGGATATCAAATGGATGAAAACTGTACCCAAATATGTACTTAAGGACGTCCAATGGATATGCCTGAGACGTCCACTGGACCTGGAAAAGGACGTCCAATGGATATCAAATGGATGAAAAACTGTATACCTAAATATGTAGGAAAAAACATAGGTGACGTGTTGCAACGTCACAGTGTCATGTCCCTATTGGGTAATGGGTTTTACAGACAAATGCCCAAGCCCGACATAGTTAAAACCGGTCCAAACCCAAGCCCACCCAATATGCAACTTTAAAAACCCGCCCATTTCCGGCCCGAAAACATTTGTCCCCAACCAGCCTAATCCAGTTTAACCGGATGCTCGACTCACCTCTAATTACATGTATTGATCAGCCCCTCGTCTCTAACTAGCAATTCATGGGATATATTGAAATCTGAAGCGCCCCTCATAACGAGGTGCACATAGGCGCGCTCGTTCTTCGCCTAATAGCTAAAGAAGCCTCTGGGCATATCTGTTATAGAATATAATTGTTTAATACAAAAATTATAACACTAAATTCTAGAATTTAAAACCCCTTTAAGGCAAATATTGAAGCAATATTAAATGTGTAGATAAAAATAATATTTAAAGTATTAAATTGTTATTATAAGGGTTTTTGTGTTAATCTTCCTATATAATCGCATTATTTTAAGACAGGGATAGCCAACCCGCGGAAAAAACGCATCTGTCGTCTGTGGAACTTCGGGAGACTCGTTTGCGCGGATTTTCAAGTTATGATGATATTTCATGAGAAAAATATAACTGTCAAGTTCTTGAGGTAATTTAAACCTTCAAAGTAAGAAAAAAGCCATTAAATAATCGACATTTTTCTACCCCCCCTTGAAATTGTGAAGGGGCGCCAAATTGTTTTGAAAGGGGTGCTAAAAACCTGTCGATGAATGGGGTGCCTAATTCAACATTCAATTTTGTACCCCCCTTAATCCAAAACGTTCCTACGTGCCTGATAATTACTTCAAAATATCTATTGAGCAGTTAGATATGGTTTCAAAGTTTTTTTTATAGGTTTCAATTATCTTTTTAAATATATCTCAAGCATTTGACAAATATTTTTCTCTGAAAAATAGCACAATGACTTAAAAATACGCAACAACAAACCAGTTTCTCGACTTTCCTGAGTTAAAGCAGACAACAGATGCGTTTTTTCCCCGTTTCTCCATCGGCCCATGATTAAGCCTAATTTCCGCCGATAGGGAATAAAATGGAATAACAGCGCGAAATCTACAATGCGGTTGGAAGTAGCAAAATAATAAATAATTTAAATTACATTATTTGGATTTACGTAATATGTCGTGAAGAACACCTTCTACCTTAGATCCACACTTAATAAATGTTTAATTATTAACAATATGCTTTCAAATAATAGAAATTCCCGCAAAAAGAAATGATGTAGAACCACGAGGCACGATGTCACTTAACCCTTGACTCCTTCTAGCAGACAACGTATCGACTTTGTTACTATTACAAGAGGGCTGTACAAAGGGGATCATTTTCTTCTTTAATTTTCGGTAGAAGACGTAAGGGCTAGTAGCAATAATCTGTCCCAGCTGCTTGAATTATTGTAACATAATATTTTTAATAAATATTTTTTTTAAAAGTAATCTAAACCAAAATTAAATTGGCGTTGCACATTAATTTAGAATTAATTATTAATTTGCATACGCGTGCAAATGTAAATCCTGACATTTCAAAACTTACATCTCCTGGACATCCTACATACGTCATTCACATTTCGATGTAATCCGGCATTTTGGACATAAAAGGATGTTGTCCTAACGTCCATCAAATCATAGAAATCTCATAGGTAACTAGAATGCTGCCGCCTACGGCCGAGCTTGACGCCAGTTCGCCTTGAACCTTCAGCCAATGAGAGGCCGTAGAGTGGTTCCGCCAAGGAGGATAATAATCCTCCTTGGTTCCGTTACTATAGCGGGAGATAAGTGACGCCATTCTCTCCGGTGACATTAAATTCTTGGCAGAACCGCTCTTTGAGCTCTGATTGGCTGAGATCTGGCGTCGTCTGCCACGGCGTTTGGGCCATTTGCCAGTTACACGGCAGCATTCTAGTTACCTATGAGATTTCTATGCATCAAATTCACCGATATTTAGATCTAAAATGGACATCCAGGAGATGTCCTAATTTGTTAGCGATATTTTGTATGTAATATGAATATAACTTTAAATGTATTATTTTTGTCACATCCCAACGACATTTTAAGGATATTCATTTGGGCTTGGACATATAATGGTGACTTTGAGACATTCACAGGACGTGAAGTATACGTTCTACGGTAGAATTTATCCTTTTAAACACTACATGCATTCAAATAAAAGAAATTGCCGCGAAAAGAAAATATATACGTCGAACCATACCTCATACATCTGAGCTCCTTCTAGCACGCGCGCGCGGTGTTAACTGCTAGTAATAAAAAGAATTAGGCAGACCAAATGTGATCGTTTTCTTCTTAATTTTCCGGAAGACGATCGACGTAAGCGCTACCAGTAATCGGGCTTAAATAATTTAAAAAGTAATCTAAACCAAAATTAAAGTTGTGGCGCACATTAATTTAAAGTGTTAATTAATAATTTGTAAATGTCAGTCCTGACATTTACAAATGTACAGCTCTTGGACATAGACGTCATTCACAGTTCCATGAAATCCGGCATTCTGGACATCTAGTGGATGTTCTCCGAACATCCATCAAATTAATCGATATTTTAGATCTAAGAATGTACATCCAGGATATGTCCGAAATGTTTAGGAATATCTTTGATTTATAATGGACATCCGGGAGATGTCCCAAATGTTTAGCGATATTTTGAATCTAAAAATGTAAAATCCAGGATATGTCCCAAATGTTTAGCGATATTTTGGATCTGTAAAGGGCATCCAGGAGATGTCCCAAATGTTTAGCGATATTTTGAATCTAAAAATGTACATCCAGGATATTTCCCAAATGTTTAGCGATATTTGGGATCTGTAAAGGGCATCCAGGAAATGTCCCAAATGTTTAGCGATATTTTGGATCTATAAATGGACATCCAGGAGATGTCCCAAATGTTTAGCGATATTTTAGATCTAAAAATGTACATCCAGGATGCCCATTATAGATCCAAAATATCGCTTACCAATTTCGACATCTCCTGGATGTCCTTTACAGATCCAAAATATCGCTAAATATTTTGGATCTGTAAAGGACATCCAGGAGATGTCCAAATTGGTAAGCGATATTTTGGATGTACTTTAGATATTAATTCTAAAATATATTATTTTTGTCACGTCCCAACGACATTGTCTGGATATCCGTTTGGACTTGGACGTATAATGCACTTTGAGACATTCGTAGGACGTCCCAGGGACCACTTGTGTTTGCTGGGAAGTAATCAGGTGTATATATCATAGGTTATCACGGGAATTCACTTAAAAAATCACAGAAAATCCCCGAAAGATTGTGAATAGTCACTGCAAATCAACCAAATATTATGAGCAATCACCGATTATTTTACGAAAATCAGTAATCAGGTGTACAAAATATTTACGCGTGATTACCCCCCTCGGGCATCGTCACTAACCACTACCAAAGACTAGTAACATCTCAATAGCTGTCATTTCTTAGCCAGCTAATTATTTATATGCACAATAACAAGCGAGGGGTTAAATTCTGTACACCGATTACAGCGAGTAGAGCCTTTGGTAGTGCTAAATCTGTAATGGATTACGTAATCACTTTAGTACAGTCGAAGCTACAGGCTTGTACATCGATTACGGATGGTGGTCAGCCCCTCGATAACAAGACACACTATCATTTAAAAGAAATAGACGGTAAAATAGATACCAACGCTTTCCTCTGAAGTTTTGCAAGTTCGAGGTAGGAAAAAGGAGAACGTTTCATGCCACCCTCACCTCTTGGTATGTTCAATCTTGGATTAATAATGTACATTATTAATCCAAGGTTCAATAGACCCCGATGAATTGTAGGAATTTGTAGCAGCCTGGCGGGGGTCTTGGCCTCCTTTAGAGCATACGGATTTACAAGCCACCTTCAAATAATTTCTGGGTGCGCCACTGCACTGATGTTTTATTTCAATTAATAATTTACCTTTCAATTTACCGTGAATAAGTAGAAACGCAGGATAAGTAGAAACGCATGATAAATAATAAACAAATGTGATCAGGAACAGACACATTTTTAGATGGCTTTCTCAACTGCGAATCAGGTTGAAAAGTTTGAAAAACTAAGGCATGTCAGGGAACTATTTTTTGACCAACCAAATAGTAAAAAAAGACTGAAGGAAACGAAAAGAAAACCAGTTTTTTAAAGCGAATAATCTGATCTTGGTCAATTTTATAGTCCTCCACTTCTAGCGGCTCCTGGTGGGGACTATTAATCCCCAAATTAATTTACTTTTATGACATTAAAAATAAAATATGCTATAGAAACATTTATTTTAAATAAATTGCATAACTATATTTTGTTAATTTAATTATTTATTAATTTAAATTTCCTAGATGGCTCTCGCGTGCAAGAATGATAAAAGCGGTGGAGGGGGGGGGGAGAGGTGAAAAGTGCCTATTATCCAACCTTAAACTAGAATTATCTTGTTGAAGCAAAGCGAAATAAGGCAATTTCTGATATTTGTAATCTAATTTGTAGGAGCTTAAATTAAGAATTATTTAATTAGTTTTTTTGTAATGCGATGAAGCCCATTATTTTGCAGTTAGTTCATTAAATGTTTTGATGACTGGTCTCTGTCTCAGATAGAAGATGAAGTTTTCTTTTAATATAGATGTTCGAGAAGTAACAATATGTATAACATTTTCTATTTAGGAAAATAATAATATTTTAAATAGGCGTGTAAATAGTTTACTTAAGACATCTTTTTCGACGCATATATCGCCTGAAAAATTATATTTGCTATATTCCCCATACGAGAAGCGATGATAGATATCAGAATTTCAGAAAACAAATATTATAAAATTATATTTTCTTAAAAAATCGGAGGCCCTTTTTCCAAAATTTGGAGGCCCCTGAAGTAGGCACAAATATTTTCAACGTAGGCACGCCTAGGATGTGCCTACTTGCGCCTACTGCTGGCGGCGCCACGTTTCCCCGAAGTGACTGGTTTCCCGAATACGCGGTTTCCCGAATAGGCGGTTTCCAACAATAACGCTCTGGAACCTTGGACGAATAATTATTCGTCCAGGCTGCAACTTTCCGAGGATTTCGCCACGACGAGCAACATCCAAATATTATCATTTAAAAGTATATCCTTTTCCTCAGTTAAAAACAAAGGTGTCGCATGTTGTATCAAAGATAATATAGCAGGGGCGTAGGAACGTTCTAGAAGTTGGAATAATTTAACAAAAATAATTACTTTAATATTTTCACTAACAAGGAGACGACCCGAGGTGATAATCACGGATTTTGTTCAAACTCGGGTATAATGTACACCTCTATGTATCTTGAAAAACCTGCAAAGGAAAAGTTGCGACGGGCTTTCGTTTTGCCATGGCAACCGAAAACGTTTTTGACAACATCATTTGGAAATTTTTCCATTGGAAATAACATGGGAATCTGAAGGATTTTAATTTAAAAAATTTAAATAAATTTAAAATTTCAAAAACCGGAAAAATACATTAAAATTGATTAAAAAAATTAAGTTTCATCAAGTTTAAATGCATTTTTGGTCAATTTGATCAAAATGAGTAAAAAATTACCAAATTGAGTAAAAATGGAAAACATTTAAAAAAAATCATAAAATGGGCAATTATTTGAAAAATATTTACAATCTTACGTAAAACAGCAAAATTGATCAAATTGATCAAAAAATGAAAATTATGATCAAAATTTATAACATTTTATAAAAACAGATTAAGCTTGATTATTTATTGAAAATCGAATAAAAATTGATAAATTTAATTTATTTGATCAAATCTTGACCTATTTTGATCAATGTGATCAAAATTGGTTAAAGTAATTCAGAATGAGTTAAATGAATAAATATAAGAGAAAATAAAGAAAATGATATAATTGTCGAACAAATATCTAATTTTATTTAAAACAAATTTAATTTAAAACAATTATAAAATAGTTTAAATATGATAAAATTTGATCAAAATTGATAAAAATTTATTAAATTTGAATAATTACCTAATATTGGGTAAAAATATTTTTTAATTTAATATATTTGATCAAATCATAACGAACTTTGATAAATTTCATCAAAATCGGCAAAGTTTAATCAAATAAATTAAATTTATCAATTTTTATAAAATGAGAAAAGGAAATGGGTAAAAAGTGCTATAATAATTAAAAATTTCTCAAATTTCATTTAAATTTGGTTTTTGTTTTTCAAAAATGATAAAATCGGCCAAATTTCACCAACTTAGAACCGGTTTTTATAGTTTTGATCAAAATTGATCAGAACAGGTTAAAAACGAATAAAAATAATAAAAATAGAAAAATATTAGTGAAAATAAACAAAAGGATATAATTATCGGACAAATATTTAAAATTCATAAAATAGGTTAAATCTCATCAATTTCGATTATATTTTTTAATTTTTTTATCAAATTGATAAAAATTTAATAAAACTTGAATAATTACTTTATATTAGTTAAACATATTTATGAATTTAATATATTTGACCAAATCACAATTAGTCGACGTTTTTATATAATTATTACGACAAACATCAAAATTAGTAATATATCGGTATTATGATAAATATATGAATATGAATATAAATATTAATATCAATATTTAATTAAACACGAATAATTAAATGTATTTATGTATTTAATTCTATATTTAAATAATTATATGTATTTAAATATTTAATTCTATATTTAAATAATTATATGTATTTAATGTTAATATTTTCTAAATTGAAATCAAATAAAGACGAACCTCCAATAGGTGCAGACAAAGCCCCTAGGACAATTTTTACCTTTTTGATCAATTTTAATCAAAATAATAAAAATTTAAAATTTTATAATTTTTTAAAAATGTTTATTCATTTAACTCATTCTGAATTACTTTTAACTAATTTTGATCACATTGATCAAAATAGGTCAAGATTTGATCAAATAAATTAAATTTATCCATTTTTACCCGATTATCAATAAATAATCAAGCTTAATCTGTTTTTATAAAATGTTATAAATTTTGATCAAAATTTTAATTTTTGGATCAATTTGATCAATTTTGAAAAATATTGCTGTTTTACGTAAGATTGTAAATATTTTTATCACTTTTTTTTAAATGTTTTCCATTTTTACTCAATTTGGTAATTTTTTACTCATTTTGATCAAATTGACCAAAAATGCATTTAAACTTGATGAAATTTAATTTTTTTAATCAATTTTAATGTATTTTTCCGGTTTTTGAAATTTTAAAATTTTTTAAATTTTTTAAATTAAAATCCTTCAGATTCCCATGTTATTTCCAATGGAAATAACGTTTTCGGTTGCCATGGCAAAACCAAGAATGTATTGAAGTGACTAAGAATATTGGACTACAGGATTCTGATTCCCATCCTCGCAGCCTTTGTAGCTTAAATTCGTCTGCTTTCCCATTCAAGTTTGCTATATGGTATAACCTTGAATGCAGACGAATTTTCTCCACAAACGCTGTGAGGATGGTACCAACGGTTAATGCTATGCTCAAATATTCTTAGTAACTTCAATACATTCTTGGCAAAACGAAAGCCCGTCGAAACTTTCCTTTGCAGGTTTTTCAAGTTACATAGAGGTGTACATTATACCCGAGTTTGAACAAAATCGGTGATTATCACCTCGGGTCGTCTCCTTGTAAGATACGTGGTATCTATACTCTCCATCTTTTCAGCAACGCTTTTAATTAGAAATTTATAAAAAAAAAACTATCTTCAATAACATTGAGATTAGAGTTAAGTAAAGTTTCTTCGTTCTTAAAAATTCTTCCTCTGTTACGTCTACCTTGCTCCTCTTAGAATTATTCTTCTGTTTTTGAACTATTTTAAAGTTTAGTTGGTAACTAATTATTACTAGATTATAGAAAAAAAATTGTGGTTAAACCAAATAAAAATTTTGCCTTTCTTTTCAACTTCTAAAATATTTCAGAAAAAGGCTTAGCCACAACATTTTATCTTTCTTAATAAATTACTAATTACCTTCACTTTTACAGGTGTTTTTATGCTCTTGGCAAACAATCGACTTTAAAAATATTTCATCTTCCATTTCAAGTTTTTAACGTTATCAAAAACGTGGTGACTAGAAAAAACATTCCGATTAGCGTCCTAATTAGCTCGCGTTATGTTGTCGGTCAAGGTCAAATAGGAAAAAAATAAAAATATAGTTCCAAATTCCCCTCAATGGTGGCAGCAAAAAAATACGTCATATTTTCCCCTCCAGAAACCCCTTCTCTCCTCCAAGCGTTACTTTGATTCTAAAAATTTGCAACAGCTCTCGGAGAGTTCTCAGATAATGCTTTATATGGTCATTAGCAAAACCGACTATCGTTAAAAATTATTTCCATACTTATGCTAATTTAGTTACTTGTGCCTTTACGTACGGTACTCTTTTAATTTAAAAATGATCAACTTACCGAAATGTATTGTGTTAGGTGCGCCGCGCCGGCGAAATTTCCCGACGTTAAAATCAAGTCGAACGGAGAACCATCGTAAAATGGGACTCTACCTCACGAGAGAGACGATAACGTTCGACGAAAATCTTCCTCGTTATCAGTACACAGGAAGCGAATTCAAAACTAAAACTTCCAGCCGTTTCCTGTTGCGTAACGAATAGTAAATGTTATATTATCTTATCTTTTGGGCACTTTACCGGCCGATGATGTTATATATGTTTCCAATGACTTCCATATCCCGTGCTTCAGTTATTTTACCCAGAACTGTAAATAAAACTTAAAATTTTTATTTTTATTTTACATTGGCAACGTAATAGCTCTTTCTATAAAGTAGCTTGGCCTCATTGTTTTAATGTAGATGTTGTTGTCTCTTACTTTTACAAGTCTACGAGCGCGTTCTTGAGGAATATACGATTTTTCTAGAACGCCTGCTAGTCGCGCGCGCTATGACTAAACCGGCAGAAAGGGTTGAAGATTACACAGGCAAAGGCGGAGGGGCGTGGTTTAAATGAAATTGAAAGGTGGTGCTTGTAGTGCCGGATTAAGGACTAGGCCTACCAGGCACAGGCCAAGGTATTTTCTCAACCTTTAATAGTATCATATGTAATAATGACTCCTAACAGATGAATCTTTGATCTTTTTCCACAAAAATAACGCCTACATACATAGGATTTTCCCTAATTTATTTTAGAATAATTTATTTTGTACGTTGTTGTCTGGCTATGCAGACTACTACGTTTAAATGTGAACGAGGCTTGTCTAATGGAATATTTCATGTTTTCTAAAAAAAACCTGAAGAAAATGCGTATCAATATATATTTTATTACCAAATTAATTTTCCAATAGTAGGATCGTTTATATATAAAGTTCATATAAAATTAGATATTATTCAAGCAACGCTATACAAACTGTAACAAATTCAGACTCCAAATCTCTTAAAACAAAATTGAATTTTCAGTACACCAGTATCGTAAGTAGTAAGGTGTATGAAATTAATTCGGAATGCAGATGTTGCAATTTGGTCGTTTTACTTTTTTAGGCACTTTATAAAGTAATTTTAGAAAATTGCTTATTACTTTCGATAGATTAAATTTCACGTGACGTTGAACTGCACCGGCAATTAAACTTTTTATTATTTAAAAACTCTAAAGTTTAAAAATGTTTGTAGAAAATATGAAAATAATATTACGAGAACGGTTTTAGGATTTGGGTTCACCCCCAATTGGGCTTTCAAGAATAATTTATTCAGCGACCAATGCCTATAGTTAACTTATACCTGTTTCAGATTGACGAACGAAAATAAGGTAATCTGGGTCGTATGAATTCACCTTGTCATCCCACCATGCGTCGGCGGATCTCAATGAAATTTTGGGAGCTTATTTGGCAGATTTTTAGTTTAAAATAGTAATAATGGTACCGACAAGCATTCAGGGTCCCGGAGGAAAATGAAAATAGCTTACCCGCTTTTTTAAGTGGTTCTTATGAAAATCTCCGATTAATCTGATGATGTGCTCAGAATATTGCAATTTGGTTTTGGTCTTACATAATAAAGTGTTTAATATTTTGTAGAGGGTCCCAAACTATGGCACAATTATGGTCCAACTTTAATTTGTTTTTGCAGTTTTCGAATATCTATCAATTGATAAGTTTGGTCTTTGGTAAAAGACGTGTATAAAATTGCTATTTTTTCATTTGAAATCAATTATGTAAAATGTGTAGCTTTAAAAATTTAATTTACCAGAAAATAAACAGATATCACTTGACAGATGTCTTCAGGTATTCGAAAAATGCGAAAATGAAATTTTGAAACGTTGGACTTCTTGGCCTTATGCGTCATAATTTGTACCACTCGCGAAATATTAAATGCTTTATTACGTAGGACCAAAACAAGATTACAAACAGATTCCTCGAATTTTACTTCACAAAGTGAGATATTTTCATGAGAATCTCTTATAACGTTTTTCAATTATTTTCATTTTGTCCGATGCCTTACCGCTCTTGACAAGGGTTTGCTTCAATATATTTTCAAAAATTAAATTTTTAATATTTTTGACCTAAAAATCTGTCAATTTTAGTTTTATAATCATAGAAACAAGCGCTACAGCTGTAAGATAATCGGGTATTTGTAAATTCAGATATTTCTTCGTTAGTACAATCAAGTGGTTACTGCTTGGAAAGTTCTGAAATTTTGTCTACAAACGTATTAATAACTAGCGTCTTAACTTTGTACTCTATTTTCTTTCGACAAACTGGGCAGATCCCGCCGCTTTGACTAGTGTTTCCCCACGTACAAATACATTGGTTGCAAAACGTGTGAGAACAATCGAGCGTCACCGCTTCACGGAACACTTCGGTGCAAATGGGGCAAAACAGCTCCGCCATCAAGGCTTCTTCCTTTTCTTTCTGTCGACTTCGCAGTATGCTCACTTCGAGTTGGCAAGCCTCCTTGACTTCGCTTAAATTCGATTGTGTCGTGGCTTCCATTTCTTGGAGACGACTCGTTGACAGCGACAGTTCTATCGCTTTGTCGTTGAGCAGCTGGTAGGCCTGTCTGCGTTCGCTAATGGCGGTATCCCCGGATCGCTTTAACTCTTCAATTTTCTTTCTCAGGATTTCGTTTCTCATAGTCAGGTCGTTATGTTTCAATTCGTACCCTTTGACTAGTCTTGCGCTGTCGTCTAGTTCGTTTCGTAACTTATTTTCATATTGTAGCTCCAAACTTTTACACTTTTCCTGGTAATCTTGCTCCAAATTTTCAAATCTTTTCTCGTACTCGCGCTCCAAATTTTGAAATTGGTTCTGAAAAATCCAACGATCCGAATTTCTTTCCACGATATGCCTCTCGATTCTTCTTCGGTTTATGGCGCGGAAGTCTTCCAAAGAGTTATCGGTGTTTTTATTGGCCTCTTCTTTAAAACCTTCGAATTCTCTTTTTAAGTTTTCGTATTTTTCGACTAAAGGGATCTGAAGTTTATTCTGGTCGATAGCCTCCTCTAGTTGCTCTTTAAGAAGACTATTTGCCCCAATCAAATTGGAATGTTCTTTTTTCAGAGTTTCTAAATCACGCGATTTTTCGGACAGTTCAAACAGTAATAAGTCTAATCGTTCGTTAATATTTGGAGAACCAAAGGCGTCATTAATTTCACTTTTGATCATTTCATTGGTCTCGTTGGAGCTATCATTAACTTCCTCGCTTTCTTGAACAGGGAGGTTCTCCTCCACAACATCTAAACTGCCGGTGATAATGTTCCATACGTTAGTGAGAAAAGATGGATCTGGATGTTTAGAAGTCATTTCTAAAAAAAAGGAATTATACAATTTAAGATATTGGAATACTAATAAATAAATTCTAAAAATTAAACCTAAGTAACGCAAGCAAAAAAAATTATTTAATATATTTTTCACTAATATAAAATTTTATCGCCTTATAAAGCAATGTTTCGCTTTAGTAGCGTCCAAGCCACATATATTTACTTAATTCGCGTATCCTGCCACACTAACAAATCCTACGCTATGGCATCTTTCACGAAAACTTTGTGTATTAAATGGAAACGCCTCACAAAAGAGCCAGTCGGTCGGGAAAACCATCTCCTTGGTAAAATCATCCAAATTATGTACAAACTTGTCTCCCAGATTAAAACAATCATATAAAGATTGATTCTAAAAAAGTAACTTACCGAAATTTCAAATATTATTTTCCATAAGACAAATCTGTTCCATCTGCCAATGTGATACTACCAAGTTATTTAAGTAACGGTTCGGAAATGATGAATAACAACAGAAAGAAAAAAATTATAATAGAACCGAATACGCGATGATAAAATTAAATTCACAAACTAAATCTTCCTGAAAGTTAATATATCCTTTTCTATAAGCTAAATCTGTTCCATCTGCCAGTATCGTACTATAAAATTTGAATTTCTCGATTTGTAAAGGAGAATGATAACAGAAGTGAAAATAAAATAGTAAAACCGGGTACGCGATAGAAAAAAACTTATAGATTGGTAAACGTTTTATATCTTTGGTCAATATTTGTAATGTCTGTACTAAAGCAACTTCGATCCATAACCACACGCAATATAATTATTATTATTATTATTTTTGAAAGGGGTGGAAATCCGCGCACTTCGACCATTGTGCAACCCCCAACCTCTGACTTTAAGTAAAAAGTCCTATTTCCGACACAAAGCTAAGTATCCGCTTGGACGGGATGTTGAAGAAGTCATGCGTCTCCAACCGGTGCATATCGAGATGCTCAAACCTTTGAGCTGAATACAAAGATTGTGAGATGCCGTTTCCCCTTCAGCTAGATAAGCGCTACAAATTGGGTCATCACTGACTCCAATAAGATTTAAGTATCTTTTAAATTGGCAATGGCCTGTAAGTAGGCCAGTTACCAATCTTATATTAGTCTTAGAGAGTGAAAGTAACTCTTTTGTTCTCTGCCTAGAAGGACCTGGGATAAACTCTTTCGCCTGCCTTTGACCATCCATCTCAAGCCAGAGCTTGAGTTGACGATCCAACATATAATTATAGACTAGGCTGCGTCAGCTTTTTCGTTCCGGTGATGCCCTTTATGACCAGGTATCCAATAAAGTTGAACTTTATTGTGCGTCCCAAGAAAAAAAAGAGATGAAAACAGCTAAGAATCAGTTTAGAAGTGATACTATATTAAGAACATTAAGAGCGGCCTGACTATCAGAATAGATTTTGATAACCGTCCCACTATGCTTCTTCTTCAGACAATAGTCAGCACAGAAGCAAATAGCAGCGATTGCTGCTTGGAAAACGGTAGCGTGTAAAAACCATAGCTATTATTACGGCAGTACATCCCCGCGCCTGTACCAGAATTGGTCTTAGACCAATCGGTAAACCAGACCACCTCACATCTGGTACAGAGGAAAATATTAGACCAATCCGTGCGGCTTCGGAAGTTAACCTCAAAAGGCTTACTAAAGTTTAATTTAGCAGCCGAAATGTCAGATCCCATCTTAAGTACCGGTAGCTGACTAGAAATATCTCGGTAGAACTTGGTGTGGCTATTTTTCCAATTATTAGTCTTCCACCACCCATTTTGTTTAAGCCTATAGTCACCAAAAGCAGCAGGTTCTTCTATAAAAAGATGGGGCGGTTCTCATAGCTCCTGTAATGCCAACACAAGCTAGCCTCTGTAAGGTGCGCAGTTTAGACGGCACGGTTTTTAAAGTAACCCTTGGCCACCAGACCACAGCTTCATAAGACAGAATGGGTCTGATGATCATAGTATACAGCCAGTATACAAATCTGGGACTAAGGTCCCAGGATTTACTGATTGTACTCTTAATTCTCCAAAATAACATTTTGCCCTTCTTGATAAAATAGTCAAGATGTGGTTTCCATGTTAATTTTCCGTCAAGGAAGACACCGAGATTTTTCAACTCTGTGCTTTCCACTAGGTTTGCTCCAAATAAAGAAATACCGTTAAACGATCCCTGGACTGATGTCAGAGCTCTCCTCATTACATCCTTAACTGTCTTTGGGAATTTCACAGTGACAATGATGGCAATATCATCGGCGTAAGCCGCGTAACCGAATCAGTGACATCCCCCCTAATCAGCCTCCGTGTGAGCTAATCCACCAGGCACCACAACAGGTGAGAGAACGACTTTGGTATGTAGGTCGCTGTCCTTCAATACTGATAACCGCGCGCCCCCAAGAACCTGTTCATTCTGGTCGAACGCACTTCTCAACCAATCTGCTATAAGTTCATCCTTACAAAGGTAGAGAACAGGCCCTCCACTCAGCTCGAAGTTGAAGAAGCGAGGTAGTGGGTCACCCGCAGGTATCCCGTCTATTCGCTCCAGAACCCCACGCTGAATAGTGGCCATCTCTTCTACCGAGATTACATTGACTGAAAAGCCATCTTAGACAATTGCCATCTTTAGTGAGACCTAAGCCTTGGTTTATTTTGTACGTACTTAATTCAAAAGTGAGTAATTAAATCAATCAAATTTAGTTAATTAACTCTATTGATCTTAATATTTATTAAGACGCTCGAAAACCAAACACCCCACTACATGCGGTTCTGCTTATGTTTCCAGCTATTCAAATAAATCACGAATTGTTGCGGGAAAGACTTCAATCGCTGATATTAATGATAACAAGAACGTATATATGTATAAGAACGTTGAAGAAAAGGCATCGCTTGGGTCATGATTTAATCGGTTTCAGAATAGCTCCGCCCTTAATTCCGCGTGCAGCGCGTGCTTGAACTAGAAATGGTTTTAACCATAGACATAATAAAGAAATAGACACCTTACGCGGAGTTTGATTTGCCAAAAATATACGGGAGCGATAACTAGCAGACAACCGGTATTTGTTCCGTATTCCTGTGGTACCACGTTTAAGCGACGCCTGTCGATTAGGCGAGAAAATACAAAATCATCACGTGACACGTCACATATGTTCGTGTTTGTAATCTTTTAGGTACTCTGACGTGATTCGCGAATTTTTTGGCTGTGAGAATTTAAAATAAGGTAAATTTTTATTATAATTTTTAAATAAGTCAATTAATTCTTTCAAAACCCAAATAAAAAGCAGCAGATGATCTTATAATTAAAAACAAAAAATTCTAATTGCGAAATGATATTTTGTCAAAGGCTTAAGTAACTATCCGGTTTGTTGTGGTTATGGCTTGTTATGGGAATATTCTGAGATTCTAAATTGTAAACAAAAGTAAATGGAATTTTGATGAAAAGGATGATTCTACCTTGGATTAATAATGATTCTACTAAAGGTATGTAGCTATTGTCCTTGAAATAAAATTAGCTTTGACAATTTAAGTCTGATGGCTTGACCCTTCATTTCTAGATTTTTGTCCTTCGCTAATTTGTGGAGTCTGAGCTTGCAATATAAATTAATAACTTTCTTAATGATGATGTTCGATTCCAACTTCAGGATCAAACATGTTCGTGGTGATCTGGTAAGATGTCCATGCCAACAATAGTTCGTAATACAGCAAGTTCTAGCAAGACTACATTTCTTTTATAGAGATAGGAATATCTCTTCATAACAACTAAACAAAATTGGCTAAAAACCAAGGAGATCTTACTCAAATTATAATAACATAATTAAACCTACACGAAATGATCCTTGGTCAAAATTTAAAGGTGAGAAGTTAGCATCACCGGTTTTTTCTATTTCACTTTCAACTGGATGTAATTTCTTTAAATTAAATAAAAAAATTATTTAGACTTTTGTTACTTGTTTTAATTCTATGGAAACCAAACCAGAGTTGGAATGGCTTTTGGTGTGACCCACCTTTTGCCATTTACAATTTGTATATCCCGTTCTAAAAAGTGATCATTACAAATTAAATCATGATTTGAATGTGTCGCGATTTACAGCAATTGTCCATTGAGAAAGTATTGTAGGTTTCGTTATAAAAAGATTTTAAATAAGTTATCGCTCCCGTATTTACCCCCCGTAGAATCTTGGGTCTATTTCTTTATTATGTCTATGGTTTTAACCTTTAGCGCGCTCCGCACGCGTTTTTTTGGGCGGAGTTATTCTGTAACCGATTGCATCATGGCACCAGGCGCCAATTTGATCGTTCAACGTTCTTATACATATATACGTTCTTGATGAAAATAATAATCAGCTAGACTAATACCCAAGGCACCACCTTAGGCCTAAGTCATCAAGCGACTTTTAAAGCCATTAATTCAGGGGGCCGGAGTAGGAGGGTGGTGGCAAGCCCTTCATGCCACGCGAGCCAACAGCTCCCTACAAACTTTTACCGTTAACTTCAACAAGTTTTTATGGAAGAGGAAACACCTTACAACAGTGGGAGAGAACTTTCTAACTCTAAGCAGAATGAGTTGTTCCTCTTACTGCGAGGTGAAAGTGCTAAGCACTCTGCCACCCCATTTTTATAGCCGTATTTGCGTGAAGGTTGACGGTGCTTTTAGATTTCTTATTACCTATAAGCGCATGAAAATGGAGAAAGATTAACTTTACCATAAATATTTTAGACATGATATTACAATGAGACGGTGGATAAAGGCCCACTGCTAAGGGCCAACATTTCTGCCAAACTTTCGATTCGAGTTTGCAAAAGACGGTACATTTTCGTTCACGCACTCCAAGAACAGGTGTGGATAATGTGTATCAGATTTGTAGCCCGGTGTACCGCAAACAGAGTGCACACCACCACAGATCCTCATCATTATGCCCTACGCCAGCGAAGCGTCCACAGCCGGACAGGTGACAGAACCCCTCACTTCGCACACAGCAGTGGGAATAAGAGCGGATGCTATAGCAACTCCAGCCGACTCACTACCTTCGTAGGTAGAGAGCCATACCCTTCAGAAAGAGCTCCTAAAGGGGAACAACGGGCACACAGCGGCGCAAGTAACCCGGCACAGCTGGCACCAGACACCCGGTGTTGCCCCAAATGGCCCGGAAACAGGACCGCGCCCCTCATACGCAGACCCGCCGTCCCACAGCAGGCTACCCAGTCCTCCGAGGCAGCTAGTTTGCCTGGACCCTCTCGGTTAGCCTGAGTTGAAGCCCAGTTTCCAGCCCATACCTAACCGAAGTCGGAGGTGGAGATAGGACCATTTGATCAGAGCTAACATCTCCCAGTGCGACGGACCCCGACTCCCCGGTAAAGCCACCAGCTATTGTGTAAGAAAATTATCAGATTTAAATATTTTGAGTTATATATTATCCGCAATAACCATCCTACCAAAACGTTTGTGTGGCCGGTGCGCTGTGGAAATTTTGCCTCCATTCGCACGGAACAACGGCCCCAATGTTTTGCAAAAATTTTAGTTCTTGTGAATAGGGCTTATTAACGCCAAACGTGCTAGCCCAAACATTTTATTGTGTAATAGTAGTTTTTTCAAATAATTTCGCCGTTATTATACACAAGCAAAAACGCTTTCTAGATTAATTAGAATACCAACCTTATTTAAATTATATTTATCCTATTTTCCTTTAGGTACTCCAATAAGGTTAATAAATGTATTTTAAGTGGCTTTGTGAAAGTCATCATATTGGAATTTTGAGACATCTAGCTTGTACGATTTTAATACTTAAATTCATCGCTTTAAAAAGAAATTAATGAGCCCAATACGTATAAAACATAATAATATTAATCAGCTAGGCTAATACCCAAGGCACCACCCTAGGCCCAAATCATCTAGCGAGTTTTATCGCCTTTATCCCAGGCGGGCGGGTTACAATGCGTAGGAGGGTGGTGGCAAGCCCTTCATGCCACGCCAGACAACACTTACTATTACCGTTAACCTCTACAAGTGTTTAGGGAAAGGGGAAACTGAAGAACCCCTGGAAAAACCCCTTTAACCAGTTAAGAAAGAAATTGCAAAAGTCTACGCAGGAGCTGTTCCGAGTTTTAACCCAATGTCACAAACCCACATTTGACGTTTTAGTGTCCTACTTAATATGTAATACTTAAATACACAATCACACTTATTGAATTTACTTTCGACGAGATTTGTATTACCCTTGACGTTACGAAAATAAGGGTCCCTCGCCCTTGTCGGACTGCAGGGACGTCATTTAACGATTTTTTAGGAGGGGGCAGAACTTGAGCTCTCGAAAACTGTTTTTTTTATGGGGCAAAAACGGGTCAAATTTAATTAGTTTTAGATTTTTAATCGAAATAGGTATTGCATAATTGCTAGGGATTTTCAGGATAATAGACAGAACAAAAGATCCGATATCGGTTGGTATTAGAAAAATTTGTGAACTTTTTTAACTCTTAAAAACTCAGAGGGGGTCCAATGCCCCCCTTGTCCCACCCAAATGACGTCCCTGTCGGACTCTCTCTGTACGAATTTCGAGATAAAGAAGCGATTCAAAGAAAATTATAAGAAGACTTTCAGTAAATCCACAGAAAGACTGCTATAATGTAAAACGACCGTGATGCAGTCAGGGATAACTAGAAGAAAACTATAAATTCACATCGATGTGTTCTTCACATTTACTGGACTGTCTATGTAGTAAATTCGGGATAACGAAGGCAATTTTAAAAAAACTATTAGTATTGTTATTTCTTCAATATATTTATTTCGCTAAAACCAACATAGGAAAACAATGATAATAGATATCAGTACTATTTTCCTCCTAGAGCGGTGCCTGCGACTCCACTCAGGAGAGATGGCATCGGCATTGGAGGAAAGTCTCCTGCGTTCGATGGACATCCGGTTAGACCCATTATCAGCTGATCCACTAAAGCCAAAATTGCCTGAACTGTAGGGCTTCTGTAATAAAATGTCCGAAACCAATCGCAAAAGAAATGCATTTAAATATGTCTCTGAAACTATTGTGTTTTTAATGGTTTGTGAATACGGCTACCGAAATAAGGTAACAAAAGTTAGTTATTCTAGGGTTGTAGAGAGATGGTTCGATCACTTAAATTTTTTATTTGACGAAATATTTTTCTACCACGGAAGGCGCTACTGACGCTACGTAGCCCCTCCAGATATTTTGTGGATCTTACCTCATTACACTGGAGAACCTAAGGAAAGGGAACACTACCAAGTTTTCGTGTCCATCGATCTCGGTTCTTTATGATCTCCAAATTAATTAATTGTCACTTTGTTATAAGCTCATTAACAATTTTTTTTTGAAAATTGCAAACAATCTAAGCAAACCTAAACTAATTAATAGGCAGAAGGCAAAACTACGGTCAGTTATATTCCTTTATCAATTCTAGTACAAATTTGGTATTTCAGTTCAAATAAATTTTTGAGAAACTAAAATTTAGCTAATTAATTATAAATATTAAAAAAGTAAGTTTCTTTAAAATTCGCACGTTTAGAAACGAAACAGAAATTGAAGCGATCGCAGTTAGCTTGTAAAATTTAAATTTCCCGCTATCTCCTATAAATTAGGCTGCACCTCAGTACTTCCATGAATTGGGGGAACGCCCATAAGTATCTGAAGGGGCTACACAGTGTCGGGACCGCCATTTATTTACCACTTTTTCTTTAGCCAAACTCTCCAAGGTAGAATTTCTAAGTGATCGAACCATCTTTCTACAACCCTGGTTATTCTCATTTGTTAATAAAAAACTTACGTTCCCAGAAGATTTCCTAGAGTTTGTTGCAGTGGGCCGTTAATCTGTCTTACCAATTCATTGACCTCTGGAACGACTCCCATTGGATTTTCTGGGCACGGAACCACAATAGCTCCTGTACAATTAGCAGGGCAGGGACCAGGGTTGGGACCAGAACTTCTCTTCTGAATATGGTTTTCACTCGCAGCTAAAGCTAGACAAAACATGATTAATATATTAATGTTATATTTGATTTTAACAGAATTAAATTAATTCTAACGTAAGTTTATAATTCTTTTTTCGTATTAAAGTGTAAGTTATCTATGTTCCACGGGTTAAATATTTATTGAGAGCCACTTCTTGAATGACCACACCTTCAGACTAAGTTATTAGTGTCTTTGCCTTGACGTCATAGTGAGCTCGTGCAGGGTTCATCGGTGGGTGATTATTTGTCTTTGTGTTGACTATTTTTATCACATGAGGTCTATTCTACGTAACTCCACACATAGCTTTCAGTACTTATATCAACTGGCATTATAATTAACTTATGGTACTTAGTATTTCTCTTTTCTGATCGTAGATGGCGGGTCAGTCACCACGGTTGCGCAGGCCGTTTTAAAATAATCCAAAGAGATGGTCCCCAGAGGTCAAGGTCTGAGAATTATTTTCGCCGAGCACACACTATTTACTGAATGGTTGATATAATAATAAAAAAAAAATCAGCATGGCTCCACCTAGCGACGTCAGATTATCTTTATTGCGACCAATATCATTCTAACAGTTGAAACTCGCTTATTGAAAAGGTTACCATGGAAACAAAATTGGAAGGAACGAGCTAAACTGTAAATCTTTAAAGGCAGAGACGTAGGTTTTCAAAATACAATAGAAGCTTAAATAAAACCTGTTCAGCGATTTGCCTAGAAGTAGTAATACTGAGAACCAGGACATACTGGGGTGGCGCAGTGGTTAGCACTTACGCCTCGCAGCAAGAGGAGCCGGGTTCGATCCTAGCTTGTGGTACTGGGTGAAAACTCGAAATAACTCCTTCTGCGTTGAGTTTGCAAGTTCTCTCCCCACTGGTTTAAGGGGTTTTCCTCCGAGCTCTTCGGTTTCCCCTTCCATAAAAACTTGTCTAGGTTAACGGTAATAGTTAATGTAGGGAGCTGTTGGCTCGCGTGGCATGAAGGGCTTGCTCCCACCCTCCTACGCATTGTAACCCGGCCCCCTGTTTAAAGGCATTATAAGTCGCTAGATGACTTGGGCCTAAGGTGGTGCCTTGGGTATTAGCCTAGCTTATTATTATTATTATTATTATACTTGTAAACGCGTTATATTTTCAAGCGCGCTGCTTAATGTTTCAATATTGAAGGGCTCGTTCAATTTCGCACGAGCCTCCTGAAAGAAAGAAAATGCGCATGCGCCATCAACTTTACCTTTACAAATAAATCTAATATAAACACGTGACTAATTTAATCAGTGACTCGCGCATGCGTGTAGGAGAGACGAAAGAAATAGAGAGAGCCATTTATTGAAGCGCCAATTCGCTAAATTTAGATTCCCTTCTATAAATTTGATAACGCTTCTTTCTACACAAAGTAATTTACTTCATACCGCGTGAAGAATGTACATAGCATACTTATGTATGATTATGTTATGGTATTATGGTAAAATATTTGAATACTTACCAAACGCGTAAGCAACGCAAAGGAGCAAGGCTGTACTAAACTTGATATTCATTTCGAACTATTCAACGTCCTCGTATTACTAGCTGAGGTATACTGATACTAAACGAACTCCCGCACTGTGCTTTTTATAGGAATGATTAGTAATTATGAAAACTAGGTGACCAAAATTAATATCTAGTTGAACTTGAAGCTCACAAACTACCACGACTTTCTGTCATACTCATGATGGGCTTCATGCTACCCTGATCCACTGGTCCACATTTCAGTATACGGTGACGCTACCAATTTTCATCATAGATTCTTATTGGTTTCAATCAAATCAAGGAATGTCAGAACGTAATGGCTTTTTATGCAGGCCAATAACAAACGAAAAATTGTCATAAATTATTTTTTATTCATGGTAAACCTTGTGACAGGACCCAATTCATTTTTACAGGTCAATAACAAACATTATGGATAAGCCGGAAATTGTTAATCGTTTCTTTAATTCCAACGATTGACTTGGTGAAGAATTACCTAGATACGTCAATAATTTACGATATCCATTAGTGCAGGGTGACCAGGGAAGGCTTTGGAAATGATATAGGAAAAATAGGAATTTTAGAGACGAATTATAGGATAATATTGTAAACTAAATAGGCGACTTGTAGGAAAATATAGGACATTATATAGGAAAAATAGTAAGGTAATTATTGCAGATCGGTATACTTTGACTCGCATATTGATATTTGTTGTACACTGCTTTTTTGCATTATTGGATCACTTAGCGGATTTACAAGATTTTGTTCGAAAGTGGTGCCCAGGTTTTTCACTAGATGTTCTATGACACGTCTTAGAGGCTCATAATTTTACATTTTAATTTAAGACTATTATATCTTGACTATTTAATTTTTATTAATGAAATAAACGTGATTTTTTTAGTATACGAAATATTGACAAGGCGAACTTTTTTCCAGACGAACTATTTGTTGGCGAGCTACTGAACTGTTGGCGTGCGAACTATTGCCCGCCAACTATTGACGTGCTTCCAGAGGTGGAGATAGAGATCGAGAGGAGCCCCCGGGAGGTCACATTTACAAGTAAGTTTTGTATTTAAGTATGGGGCTAGATATTACTTGGTGGTGTGATATAAGCGTAGGTTACGTAACATTAATGTTTTAGTTTACAAATAAGATCACAAAAAAACTTCTACATGTTATTAAAAATTTATTTTATTTGATTAGAGCCCATAGGTACCAAGTGTACTATAGGTTTTAGAAATGGATTTTCACTTCTTGAAAGCGGAGGTTTCAATTGATATGGTGAAATACTAATCAAGTGTTCTACCACAGAACACATATTACGCTACAATGATATGTAGAAAAACCGCTTTGGCGCAAATCTGTTTTCTTTTACGCTTTTACAAACGTATTAACGTCAATTTATTCTATAATATTTTTAATATTTATAAATTAAGTTAAAATAAATTAATGAGTTTAATATAAAATACAATCGTAGCCACGAATCGAACCCTGGTCATATTTTTAGCAGGTGGATTGTTTACCGCTGAGTCAGTCACTTTATTGAAAATAAAAAGTATCTCAGGGAAACTCTTACGAGGGGATGCATATTTTGACTGGCCAATTTGTTAAATATATATTTCAAAGAATTGTCTCTCAAAACATTATCTTTTCTATATCAAAAGAATAAATAAACGATGAAAGTTATCTTTGTTTGCGGTTAATCATAGACATAGTTAACCCTTTATTTTAATGTTAATTTTAACGGTTTGCCGAACCCTGATCCGAAGTCATTCTGTGAATTATCGCCACATTTCAATCCTTTGCGCCTTAAGTTTATATTGCAAGGATACCTTTTTAAATGGTTTCAAGTACACATGTCACTTACCAAACACAGCTTCGTCAAAGGACGTTTCGTGGAACTAATAATTAAGCCTTTCTCAACTATTCAACTAGCCATTACTTCTCGTAGTTGACGTTATTTATATTTACTTTGATGTGGATTAATAATCCGTTGGGAGAGCTAACCTTCTAAAAACGTCTAGCGGACTGAAACCCTGAAATTTTGCGCATTTTTATTTACTTGTGGTTCCGGTACAGGGGCATGCCAACGTTTTTACGACAGCGGGGCAAAAACAATATTATAAGCACATACCTTGTTAAATAGGCTGCGTCCAAAAAAATGCTAGAGATAGAAAACCAAACACAAGGGTGTCGCGTGTTTAGTCGGCCTGACAGATGGAAAATAAGTATCCGGAGTGAGCTACAACTCTGCGCCAAGTCTGCCCTTGAAAAAGGTAGCGGCAACAGAAGCGGCAACCAGTCGCCCCCGCTGCCCCCGTGGTTGGGGCACCCCTGTTCGGGTATGTGACTTCTGATGAAAAAAAGGACAACCATGTCTTAGCTTAGCACAACTTGCGCCAGCTCAATTTTATTTAAACCGCACAACTTTAATTTATTTTTACACATTTTAGGTAATTCTAGGTTCTAAATTATTACTCCGCTCATTTCAAGCTCTCTTTATATTCTAACTAGTGACTTCTAGCAACTCGTCACTCCCTACCAAACCAAAACTTTCCATGACTGCCCTCTCCTCTCTCTACCCCTCCTAAGATCCGCGCCTGTCCACTATTTGGCCATTATAGGGTACTGCAGTTTCCCGTTCGGGTTTTTCCATATTTCGTAACATTTCTTTATCCATTTCCATAATCACGCACAAAGCTCAATACAAACAAATTGGCAAGCCAAAATATGGCTCTCCTCGGAGGAGTTTCTAATTTTCAGTGACGCGTAACATGTATCCGTGGTTCTGTGGTAGAACGCTTACCTGTCGTGCAGGAGGGTACTAACTAAAATTGAAAAATATTTATACTATACCCTATGACAAAAAGAGGGTTGTTTTGGAAAAACATTTTCCCTAGTTCTAAGAAACTGCGTACGTAGCGATTACAATTTGCCCCGAAAATGCGTACGCGTTCGCAGCCTAGACAGACAGACAGACCCACTGACACACACACAACGACCCACACCCACACACACCCACACCCAACGACCGAAACGGTGAATAGTCCCCTCGGAGTGGTAATAAAAATTATTTACAGTAATTATGAAATCTTAATATATATATATATATATATATATATATATATATATATATATATATACAAATATTTTCAAAATTCAACATTCTCCCCACCTTGAACTAGGTTCAACAATGAAATTTCTAAACGATACAACATTTGTATCGGTCCTTTAAGTCGAATACCATTTGGTAAACGAACCACGCACGAACGTACCACACTATCTGCACCCGGCTTTGCTTCTCCTACTATCGCTGTTTTCCACATTAATCGAGGAGTATTCTTTTCGTCTATCAAAATATTTTCAAAATTCAACAGACCTATCGAAATCTTTCAACCACGTGTAACACCCGATTCTCTTAACTTGGACTGAAAGTTATCTCGCAGGACGGAAAAACCTTATCTAATGTAACGGTTAACTGACCCCTATTGGATTTGATGTCCTCTGTGGCGTTCCTCAATGGTCGTCACTTGGACCCCTCCTTTCAACTTCTATATCAGCGATATTCCCGACTACTTTCAACACTCAAAGTTGTTACAATTCGCTAAAGATCATAAAGTTCTAAATAAAATCGAGAACGTCTCCGATTGCGTCCATCTGGAGCGATGCTACAGCTGCTAATACAGTATATTTCTAATAAATAAACATGGAATAGTTTAAAAATTCAATGTGAATTTAGCTTATTAGGTGCGTTTTATAATCGGTAGGTATGCATAATTTAACACAAATATGCGGTAAAACACGTGCTAACTGGTGACATGAGCAACGTTTACCAAACGTGTTTTCGATAGGACACGTAGTATATATGTGTTTTTGCTATCTGGATATCGACTAACTCGGAAGACCCAGTTATATAAATATTTATATTGTAAACTATAGCCTACACTCGTGCCATTTAGTGTATAGGAAAGCGTACTCCGTATTTTTTAGTGTTTTCTGTTGGTAGTGGTGTAATACATGTAGCGACCAATTTAAAACTTCTATAGTTTCGTTATTTACAGTTCCTTTAAACTTCTTGTTTTATTCTAAATATAATTTCTTTCCACGTTTTCAAAATTCGACCTTTTCTCTGTTTTAGAAATTTATTAGTTGGTATAGCTTTGGACTACTCTGGCGGCGATGCTTCGCCCGGGTGAAGCTTTTTATAGCTCCATCGTTCTAATTGAAGTGACCGCGCAACGGACGGTCATTGGGAAGGGTTCGTCATAGGTGACCTCGTGGTCAAAGGTATCCTGGGTTTTCCCCTCCCCTTTATTATTCTCTCTCTCTCCGTTCTCTCACTGTTGGGATTAGCGAGTCCCCAACTTCTTTGTATTATGCCGTCGCGAGTCCCCTTTAACCCTTTATCTTCCCTGTGAGTTTATTGCCAGTCCGAATTGAGGGTTGCCAATTATGTGGTTCGGAGAAATTCTCCGTTGTTGTATATGTTAAGAATTTTTGATAGTTTATTGTTTGAATACATGGCGACTTGATGGTGCCAGGTTTGACATTACCTTTAACAAGTGATGAAAACTAACATCATGTCGCCATCGTGATGATTGGTTGGGTCAGGCCAGGTTGACTGGTCTCGAGCCGGTTGATTGGGGTGAAAGTTCGCGCGACCGAAAACCACGTGACGAGGCCATGAACAAAACCGGGGTGTTCGTGCCCTTTTGAGAGTACTTGACTGGGTTTCACGGAGACACCGAGACCACGACAGTGACCTGAGCGAAAAACTCCTCGGCCACAAGTGGCGGTCGTTCAGACTTATTCCGTAAGTCGCCGACGTGAATTAAGTTAACTCGCGCCTAAATGGCCTCCGAGTGCTGAAGGGGCGAATCTACGCAGTGAGAAAAGTCGGCAAGTGTGTGCGGTGTTCGGACTGAAACGCGACCGTATGGTCCACGGACGAGTGCGGGCTAAAACGCCGACAGTATGGACCTCGAACCGAATCCTTCAAATAAGTATCGTAAATGTCAAAGTTTTAAATAAGTTAACTTAATTCTAAATCATTAAACTTTATTTTGTTAATTATATTAATGGCAACTCTAAATCATTTAATTTTAAGCATACCCCTAGAACCCCATCAACCTCGCTAACATAGGTTCCCTAAAACTGACGCTTTCCGACGCGATTAAATTAAAGACCTAGATAGTAGGAGAATACTACAGTCGTGCTGAGGTAATGCAGTACCAACCTTGGCTGCTGTGAATGCTCCAGCTATAATTGATAAGAAAAGTGTGAAGAGTTGGATGGGTCAATCCACGACAATATGCCCAAAGGTGTCAACCCTAACTTTTTGGTTTAGGTGAGAAATTGGTTCTAGGAGTTCCTTTGTATGAAAAAGCCGAATTCTGAAATATTTTCAATGTACGATGGCCGGTTTTTGAGATATTTGATAATACACTTAGGTGAAAACTGGTAAAATTGGCCTAGGCCCCCTTCCTTTGGACGGGGATATCTTTTATATTATTATCCGTTTTCAATGAATGAAACGAAGCTTTTTTAAATCGTATACTTCAGTTTTAACCATTTAAGAGCTGCTTAAAGTATTCTACCTTTACGTGTTACATCAATTTTAGACACATTTACAATTTATTTAATCGGAAAGAACAAAATTTCAAGACAATAGACGCATTCACATATTGCCTACATTTAGTTATTAATTTGTATACCCCCGTCCCGCTAGGCACTACGGGGGGTACCACTAGATTTACAAATTACATTTGTAAAGAATGGTTAAATGAATGCGTAAGTCCCACTATTTTTTTTTTTTATTAGGCCTAATGATAAAACCTAAACAGGGAAGTCAACACTTATAAAAGCCCAATAAAAGGGCAAGAAAATAAAAGAAAATAAAACGGAAGTGTAGAATTAAAAGACAATGAGAAATCAGTCATCAACCTGGACATAAGTCCCCGAAGTGACTGATTATAAAGCGCATGATTTTCTCGAATACAATCATCTTGTCTGTGAGTTTCATATCTCCGAAGTTGGCTCTAGGGACCAGATGGAGTGTAAGAGGACAATTAGCTAAGTAGAGCTCAGAATCGCCTGTCTCTGACTCACAGACACAGGCAGGACTGAGCACATGACCTAAACCATGCAAGTAACTAGGGAATTTACCGTGACCACTAAGAATCTGCGTTGAGAAGTGGTTAGGGTTGACACCATTGTCGCCCACTCTAGGAATAAAATTCCTAGTAACAATGCCCTTAGTGCTGTCGCTCCAACTTCTCTGCCAATACCTCTTGGTAATGCCCCTCAAAATACTTTTAATACTACCCTTTTCGGGTTTAATAGAGTGGACCACCTGATTTAATAATGCGCCCTTGGCCAACGCATCCGCTCTCTCGTTACCCAAAATACCACTGTGTGCTTTAACCCAATTAAGGGTGACTTTGGCGCCATGATTAAGAATCAAATCCCTAATGTTTGCACACATACCATTATAAGGTTGGAAGAGTTTCCAATGGCCCGTAGAGAAGATAGACTATCAGAAAAGATAGCTACCTCTTCAACGTGGAGTCACTCCCTAGCGAACCACTTAATGCTCTCCAAAATGGAGTAAAGCTCAATATAAAAAATACTAGGTTTATAACAGGTGTCCAGACGAAAAGTCTTAGCCACCAGTTCCAAACCTTGGTGATAGACCACAAATGCCGCAGCTGCGGCATTTTCCGATAGCGAACCATCGGACAAGGTCTCTAGTCCTGCATTAGTGGGAAGAGCGTCTCCACGAGAAATCTCTACACGAGAGGCTGGATGCCGGATCCAAGGGACACTTGGGTAAAGAAAATTTCCACCTACAACATTGTAATCACAGTGTTTAGCTCCCATCTGTTGGTAGAAAGACCTAAAGATGGTTGCTTCCTCACTTACAATGTATTCTATCGGGGTTAAGTTGGTAATTACCAATAACGCATCGGTAGAAATCGTACGATAATCACAGCAGACTCTAAGAGCTGCTATTCGTTGGATTGACCTGAGCTTTCGAATCATTAAAGAATTCTCTGTCTCGCGCCACCATGCGCCAGCACCGTAGGTGACAATACGCTCAATACAACCTTTATATACCACTCTCAAGGCTCTATAATCCAGACCCCACTCGACCTTCGCAAAGCAGGCAATGGACTGAACAATACGAGTTACCTTGTTCTTTACCTCCTCTAAGTGAGGCAAGAAACATAGAGTTTGGTCCAAGGTAACGCCGAAGACCTTGACAGTCTTGACATTAAGGATTATCTCGTTGTTGAGAGACAAAATTGGAAGCCGCTCCATCACCTTTGTCTTAGCAAAGGTCATAGCAACGGTCTTCTTTGCACAAAATTTCAACTTATAAATTGTGCTCCAACTATTGAGAGTATCCAGAACTTCGTTACCGAGGACCTCAAGACCACGTCTTGAAGAACTCCAGACCATCGCGTGTAGATCATCTGCAAAGGCCTGAATAGCACTCGCAGCCAGGTAAACCCGACTCAGAGCGCCATCCATCACTAAATTAAAGAGTAGGGGTCCGCTACAAGAACCCTGTGGACACCCCTTGGTGAGCGACTTACTAAGAACACTACTGCCTATATCAATTGAAGCGACTCTGTTGCTCAGAAAGCTCTTGTACAAATAGTACAGATTTTTCGGACAAGCAACCTGTTGAAGTCTCGACAGAACACCCGGAACCCAGACATTGTCAAAGGTCCCCTCTATGTCTGGAGTGCAGACCATTCTCTTTATTATGCTTAACGTTCTTGACGATGTTATATAGAGCATGCGTCGTAGATCGGCCATGTTTGAACCCATATTGGGCTGAGTTCATAAGACCTCTCATATGAAGAGAGTGGTACAGTCTTCTTGACAAGAGTTTATCAAGAACCTTACCCACTACTGAAAGTAGGGAGATCGGGCGATATGACCTAGCATTACGCCTATCCCTCCCCTCCTTATAAATCAATGAAATACTAGCCACCTTCCAAATTTTTGGAAAGTGACCAAGAGTCAGCCATGCATTGTAGAGGCGCACGAAAACCAAGGGACAGACCAAGAACATAATCCTTAAAAATTCGATAGTGATGCCATCGAAACCCGGGGCTTTGCCCCTTTTGAAGGAATCAATGACATCGAGTACCTACTCTTCTTTAAACTCTACATCGTCTGACTCGACGTAAGGAGTTTTGACTGACTCTCGGATTTCCTTGTGTACTTCAAGGTCATCTTCCTGCGAGTCGTCCTTAAAAAGAGAATTAAGAATAGTTTCATATGTTTCGGTGAGTCCCTCTGTCAGCGTGCCATCCTCTCTTTCCACAGTGGAGACAGCATTTTTTCGTTTGGCTTTGCCGGTTGCCAATTTATAAGGAAGCGAGTAAGGATCCTCCCTCGACACAGAAGAGCAAAAATTCTGCCAAGACTCCAACTTAGAGGAACTGATAAGGCACTTTTACTCTCGCTGGAGAGCCAAGTAGTCTTGTTTGTAGCGTTCCCTCACCAAAGGATCCATAGCCACCTGCATACGTTTCCGCGCTGTACGTACTAATTTTCGCTTCGTACTAAGACCCTCGTTCCACCAGGGAGCCGAGTTATATATCTTAGTAGTTGGCTTACGTTTAATGCTAAACTTACTAGCGTCATGGAAAATATCCTCAATAGACGAAGCAACACTATCGATCTGATCCCTAGTTTCAAGTGCTACTTGAGCCAGAGTCCCAAGAGGAATACTGATCCGGTCGCGAAAGCGATCCAGGTCCAGATCCTTCAAGTTAATAATACTACTGCTCTGAATGGCAATAGTCGTTGAGATATCAAAGAAAATGTAATTATGATCACTGTTGGTTACGTCATCAGAGACTTTCCAAGCAGTGATCATATTGAAAAAATTTAAAGTAGATAGAGTTAAATCTATCCAACTACTGCCATTCGTACTTGAAAAAGTTGGATCCGAACCAGGGTCATTAAGCACGACCAGATCCATGGACTCCACAAAATCAACACAAGCAGCACCTCTAGGACAATTGTCTCTCGAGCCCCAGAGAGTATGATGAGAATTGAAATCACCACCAATTATAATATTCCGCCCCGCGTACTTACGAATATGCTCTGATGTATTATTCAGGTGTTCTTCCAAGACCTCCGACGGGGGAGGAGGTATATAAATGGAGAACACCAAGAATGAGAGCACCCCCGCCTTTAACCCTACAATGGTCATATAATCTTCATTAAGAAGATTAATGACCTGAAATTGCGTATTGAAGATGGCAACAGCGGTCTTCGGGTTCGCGTCGGAACACACCACCCTGGCCGAAAGCGGGAGACCCGCGACCCTCTTATCCACCACATGAGGTTCCTGAATAATTGCGATATCAACACCGCCCTCTTGGCAAGTTTGCCGAAGAGTAGAAGTGGCAATCTTCCCCTTGCCAAGGTTCACCTGGACTAGTTTGATGAAAGTGTCCATCAGGCTAAGAATTAAAGTTGGTTCTTGATCGCAAAAATTGCAGTTCCCTCATGTAGAGTGGACAGAGGTTGTCCAGGGAGGAGTGCTCCGAGTTGAAATTAGTCTTTTTATCCCGGTTACTTTGGGCACAGTTCACGCAGCCCCTAATGGCATTGGTACAGTCTGCGTACCCATGTTCCTCGGAATCACAAAGAGAACATATTTGATTTTTCTGCTTATCGCAGTTTGCCACTACGTGACCGATAAGGGTATTAAGTACGGCATTAGGAACTTCGAGCACCCAATTCTTGCCGTAGCGCCTTTCTATAATTTTTTTGGTGTGGACGGAATATTTGACAGTGATTTCATCCTCCCCACATTCAAGATGATTGCAATCTATAATTTGGCTAACAAGCTCTTCTTTGCTGATCTCGGGGTCAACCTTTAAAACAAGAATTCGAGGTTTCCCCAGAGAGGGACGTCTAAGCACCACATTGTCCTTTAAACTCTCTGAGGCCTCGATAGAACATTTGAGTTTGTCGACCTCCTCTATGGACTCCAACTGAACGACCATGCCCTGCCCCTTACAGGGTCTTATGTTTTTAATTTTATGACTCGAGGGATTAAGATTTTTTCGAGTCTACGCCTAAAATGCTCGGAGGTTTCCTCCTTATACTTAGGATACAGCAATACTACATTCTCCTGTCTTGGAGGAATTTTAATTTTAGGAGTCTTCGGTTTACTAGTTACCGAAGGCTTTCTAGTAGTCGATTTCAGGCGCTGCCGTCCAGTTTGGCCCATAGATTCGGCCGGGGTCGGATCGGCTGCTGAGGCTATCTCGGAGAAGGTCGGTATCTGACGATCTAGCTTAGAGAGTAAAGCAATAGTGTTGTCCTTCTGCTCGTTGGAGCCAGACAACCGAGCGATTTGAAGGTGGCTTTTAATAACTAGAGTTTCTAAGTTTTTATATATTGCACGTATTTTAGCTCCTACGGCAATATTAATTTTACTACTAGCATTCGTCAGTATAGCTTCCATCTCCGAGGAGAGACTCAACAGCCGATCTTCTATACTATCTTCTACTATTTCAACTACGTCTCCCTCTGTGCGAGGGCGTTTGCGCTCATTCGAACTTTGAGAACTTGATTCTCCCGAAGGAGCTAGAGGTGTCAGTAAGACCTCTGACTGGTTAATTTGAGTATCCATGAATGAAAACTTAGTAATTCACCCAATTCCCTCCCCACCCACCACGGAGCCCGACCAGGGGACTTTCATTCGAAAGCCAGAGATAAGAAAAGTGCATACTCAGCGCCATGAACCCATCATGGACACCGATTGACCTACTCCCCTGCAACTTAGCTACAAAGAGAGAGCCGCTTGGTGCAGTACCGGCCAGTACGCACCGTCTGTCGGACCACAGTCCAGAACCAAAGAAGCGTGTTGCAGAAGTATGTTCCGCAGAGCAACTCCCACTCAACTCCCAGGGACTCCATTCCGTGGCTTACAGAATGCCTTTCACGGCAAACGAAAGGGCGAAAACAGCATGTCCAACCAATTGCCTGTAAGAAACAGGACGTCCAAAAAAACAACCAAAAATACGATTCCTTGGCGGGAACTCTGTCACGCCAGAAAGGCAAAGCGAAAAACGTGTTCATAATTATTTGAACTCCCCATGAAACACTAAGGAAGGGAGCTGCCACTAACAGTACTTCATGTATCCCCCTGCGTGGACTTTAAGGGGATTAACTTAGGGCCAGACCAACCACAAACGACGGCACTTCGGCGGTACCAAAATCCTAACACTAAGGCTCATAAGCACCAAACACCAAAACAAGCTTACAACACCCTCTCCAGGAGGGTTGCCAGCCCTTTATATCCCGGAGGGTAGCCTCGTTGTAACTTAAACGAAGATCTCTCAACTTAAAGAATAAGCCCCCAAACACAAGCATAACCGCTGGGATGTCCGTAGACAGAGAGCTAACTAAAGCGGAATGCAGACGACCTGGTTCCCCCCTAACGGGAACTACTAACTCCGAGGAGTTAAAGAACCAGCCGCCAAAGTAACGAAGATAGGTTCCCCCTTGGCAGGAACTACTAGCTCCGAAGAGCTAAGAAACCTATGTGCCGAAGCAACTAACCTAACAGACCGAACATGCAGTTGGTCCCATAAACACATTATGTGGAGGGCACGACAGTTTAATGAGATGCTTAGCTCAAAAATTTATCGAGTAAATAACTCTACTCTAGATCCGCCAGTTTAGCTAGATAAATTGTTTTCTCTACCCGGAGTCACCTCGGGAGGAAGCAGCATCAATTGATGACTACCCTGGACGGTCTTGGTCGAGGAGAGGCTTAAGAAGTATATTCGCTTCACTCAGACCCTGCGATAGAGGGTATTACCCGTCAAAAGATGATCAGAATAATCCCATCGCTTGACTCACAGTCGCCCTGTGTTTATGGTAAAGAAGCTTGACATGGTATCACCTACACCATATCGGCGAGAGGGCATAGACACCCCAAACTAGCAGGGAAATTTGCAAAAAGGGGCGAAATCCACTCGAGGTACCCAGCGCCGGCCCTAGGGTAGAGCAAGCGGAGCGGTCGCTCTAGGCGCCAGGACAGCGGCCAGGTGGAAAGGGGCGCCAAAATTCCTTTTGAGAGGCGCGGGGCGGCGTGGCAACAATCGAAAAACAATCTCGCTGGAGGTACCTTCCTATTTAATAATGTTTGAGGTAGATGGCGAAACTATAAAGTTTATGAAAAATAAATATTTTTTAAAAAGTTATTTATTAATTACTAAATTATAATACTTTAACTTCTTATTAAAAATATATAATTTTTGTAATTTAAATTAACAATTAATTTTAACAGTAGTTAACAATCTCCGCCATAGATGACACAATAATACAATTTTAAACTATCCAATCAGGGAAGATAATTTTGTTTTTTAAATCTCGACAAAACCGTTCTCCACTGAAAACTTTCAACCAATCGTTGAAAATCAAAATTATGACGTCATGTTGCTATCAGAGCGCCATCTACTAACAAATAACGCCATCACCACGTTACCTCGAAGGAATTTTACCCCTTTAAAGTTGCCTCTGCCCCTTAAAAATTGTAAATCCATCTATATTTTTCGTTTTCAAGAAAAAATATCATTTGTACAGCCACTCTTCGACCATTTTATTATATTGTAAAAACCAATAAAAAATTAGCTTTAATTTGATACACTACAATTTCATTCGATTTTATAAACTGAAAATGTATTTTTAATTTTAAGTAGGTCTTGTTGACTGAAATAAAGTTTAACACAACACAAAGTTTCTACATTCATTCTTCTCAGCAAGATCATTAAGAGGGTTTCTGAAATACTATCAAATGTTTAGTGTAAAAATATAACTGTAATTTAAAACGAATTATCCGAATTCAAGGACTAAAATTGTAAATTATTTTAAATATTGAAATTGTAAATTTCAAAATAAATTAAATTGTCTTTTAAATTTAAATTTTACTAATGTCGTTTCCAGGAGATTGATTTATGTACTCCAAAGCTAGATTAACTTCTAAAAAAGAGGAGCCTTCGATTTTGCCATGAACAACGTGGAGATGAAACTGTACTTGTGGGGGCTATTTGCCTTGATTTGTCAATAAGCCCCAAATGACATTACACACAAAGTTGTTCCAAACTTATCACTTTTGTTAATTTTTTGTGAATATTTAAGATATTTGAGCATTTATTTTTGTCTAGAACTGTACTTCTCAAATTATAACTCTTCATGATGAACGTAAATAGTTTTCAAAAAAGGTTTGGAAGTAACTTCTGTAGTGTTTCCAAATTTCGATATTAAACGACTTAAAAGTCAATTATTAAGAAACTAAACAACCAAAACCATTTTTTTTTCAAGGAATCCATTAATTACACCAGAAGCAACAGAAAATGATAACATCTATCTCCCTCAGGGCCGGCGTGAAGCGGGTTCAAAGAGTGCAGTCGCAACCTGGCCGCGCCGGTGAGGAATTTTAAGGACCTCGGGAAATTAAAAAGCTACTAAAACGAAATTTTTTATGCGGTATATTCCGAATCTCAAACCAAACGGAGTAAAAAAAACAGTAGGAGGGGTTAAAATAGTGGAAAGTCAGTCGTCACCGTACGTATTTCAATTTTTAAAACTTTCCATGGGTAAGCTATGGAAATTCCCATTATTGAGAACGAAAATGCAGATGTCTATCCGAGTGGTCGGACATTTGCCTGTTTTGTGTACGGGATTTTGGATTTTTTTAAAATCCAGGATTTTTTATTGTGGATTTGTCATACAAAGTCTATGTGAGCAAAATTCTTGGATTTTGGATTTTTTTCAAATGACCGACCCCTCGTGTCTATCTCTAATATCCGGTCCCAACTATTTCATTCCGCCCTACCGAATTTAATTTTCTACTTCAAAACCACTTGAGAGTATGCATAAAAACATTTTGGAAAAGCCCAATCATTAGAATTTAATGGCATAACAAAAGATTTTTCGGCAAAAAGAGCTAGGTGCCAATTCTATAAATTAAAAATTTAATGTTGTGATTTAACAAAAATTAATCAAAATAAAAACAACTGTTTTTAATGATGAAGTTTATTAATATTGGTTTTCTTTAAAAATCTGTTATGGTAAAAGGTGGGAGGCAGATTAATAAAGTTTTATAAAGTCATAAACCCCGAAAATACTATTTTCGTCTGGCCCCGCTGAAGTCCCAGCAAGCCCTGATTTTCCTTCTAAAAGGCTTGTTACTTAACCTTCGACGAGAATTGGATTGCTATTGACGTTACAAAAATAAGGGCTCTTCAAACTTATCGGACTGTCTATGCACGAAATTCGAGATAAAGAAGCAATTCAGGCAAAATTATAAGAAAACTATCATTAAATCCACAAGACTGCCATAATGTAAAACAGCCGTGATGCAGTCAGGGATAATAGAAAATAACAGACCAAAAACATAATCATAAAAAATTCGATAGTAATGCCATCAAAACCCGGAGCTTTGCCCCTTTTGAAGGAATCAATGACATTTAGTACTTCATCTTCTTTAAACTCTACATCGTCCGACTCGACGTAAGGAGCTTCGACTGACTCTCTGATTTCCTTGTGTACTTTAAGGTCATCTTCCTGCGAGTCATCTAAAAAAAGATAATTAAGAATAGTCTCATATGTTTAAGTGAGTCCCTCTGTCAGCGTGCCATCCTCTCGTTCCACACAGGATACAGCATTTTTACGTTTCGTCTTGCCAGTTGCCAATATATAAGGAAGAGAGTAAGGATCCTCCCTCGACACAGAAGAGCAGAAGTTCCGCCCAGACTCCAGCTTTGAGGAACTGATGAGGCTCTTGTACTATCTTTGGAGAGTCAAGAATTCATGTTTGTAGCATTCCCTCACCAATGGATCCCTAGCCACCTGCATACGTTTTCGCGCTGTGCGTACTAAATTTCGCTTTATACCAAGACCCTCGTTCCACCAGAGAATCGAGTTATGTCTTGGCATAGGCACTACGCTTCCTACTAACCTCACTTTCAGCTTTAAAGATTTCCTCAATAGAGGACGCAACATCATCGATCTGATCTCTAGAGTCAAGTGTTACCTCACAAAGAGCCTCAAGAGGCAAACCGATCTGGTCACGAAAACGATCCAAGTCCAGATCCTTTAAATTCATTTACCTTTCACCATGGACAGAGGCCGTAACGGATATGTTAAAGCAAATAAAATATTGGTCACTATTGGAAATGTCCTCAGACACTTCCCAACCAGTGACCATATTAAACATATTCATAGTGGCCAGCGTTAGATCAATCCAACTATTTCCGTTGGTGCTTGAGCTAATTGAAATCACCGCCAATTATCATTCTACGGCCAGCAAATTTTCTAATTTTGTCAGAGATAAGATTCAAGTGTTCTTCCTAGACCTCCGACGGGTTAGGAGGTATATAAATGGAGAACACTAGAAAAGATAACTCCCCCGCTGTTGGCTCGATCTCGTGGCATGCAGGGCTTGCCACCACCCTCCTACGCATTGTAACCCGGCCACCTGAATTAAGGGCTTCAAAAGTCGCATGATGACTTAGGCCTAAGGTGGTGCCTTGGGTATTAGCCTAGCTGATTATTTATTTATTTATTTACCTAAAATAGTAATGTTGTCGTTATTGAGAAGATTAATGACGTGAAACTTCGTATTAAAGATGGCAATAGCTGTCTTTGTGTTCTCGTCGGAGCACACCACCCTGGATGAGAGTTGGAGACCTACCAACCTACCGTCCACCACATGATTGAGGCTCCTGAATAATTGCGATCTCGATTCCGCCCTCCTGACAAGTCTGCCTTGGTAGATGTGGCAAGCTTCCCTTTGCCAAGATTAATTTGGATCAGCTTGATGTTACTGTCCTCATGTAAAGCGGACAGAGGTTGTCCAGAGAGGAGTGCTCCGAGTTGAAGTTAGTCTTTTTATCCTCGTTGCTTCTGACACAATTGACGCAACCTCTGATGGCATTATTACAATCTGTGAACTTATGTTCCTCAGACCCACAAAGAGAACAAACATGCGTATTAACTTCGTCGCAGAATGCCATAACGTGTCCTATACCCATACATTTGAAACACCTAGGGATAAAAAGGTACTCCCTCCAACCATGTATTTGCCACCCAACACGAAGCTTCTTCTTGCCTTGTTTTAGAACGTTTAAAATGGTATTAGGAACCTCCAGGACCCAATTCTTTCCTGCTTCTTTATCTAGCATTTTCTTAGTGTGAATAAAATACTTGACTGTGATTTCATTCTCCTCACATTCAATTAATCTGCTTACGAGATCCTCTTTTGAAGTCTCGGGGTCGACGTTAAAAATAATTATCCTTGGTCTGCCCAAGGATGGGTTGCGCAAAACTAAATTATAGTGCGCTTAAGTTTTTAAATCTAGGCGGCTATGTCACAATCAACAGATGATATTCTCTACCTATAGAGAGAGCCTGCAAGTGCAAGGAGAACAATGCGTCTTGTCCTTTAGCTTAGAAAAGATAAGTCATGAATTTTCTTTTATTAAAAAGACTTTCAAGAGACCTAGCTCTAGTTAATTTAAAATACGTAATTCAGTTGCCGTAAATTGTGAACAAAAAGTTACGACTGAATGACTTATTTCAATTCGACTAGGTCTTTCTTGAAAGTCCCTTTAACAATTCAAACAGGCTACTGCAGTGTAACTGCACACATTTCATCAGGCCTTTCTAGAAAGAAATGTGGTCATTTTAATGTAACTCTAATGTCACTCTTTTTTACTACCAGCGGATACTTGACTTCAGTTTTTCATGATGTATGCCAAATTTAAATACTGATGAATAATTCTACTTTAAACCAGAAGTTTAAAATAATAAGTGCAGACTTGAATAGATAGAATTTAGTACATGTCTGTTTTATAAATTAATTAAATTCATTAAGAGAATTAGCTTACATAGAAAGTTGCAAACTCCTTTGGCCATTTAATTTCATATGTATTTATAAAAAATTTTAATTTAACATATAAAACAGCATATTAATTAATTTTATAATATTTTGCGAGTAGTAGTTTGAACCAAAACTGCAGAATCCAGTTATGACAGCATAGCAGACGTCTATACAGGGATTCCACATTTGATATCTAAAATTTTCCTCTTACGATAATTTCATTAAATGAAAAATCCCGTTTTTCGCGTTTTTGACCTAGAAATTTCCATTTTGTATCCCACGCTCTTAATACTAATTTATATAGATATTCAGATTAATTCTGAAAATGAATCCAAATTTAAGGTTTTATATATTACAAAATTACTTACATTTGAATAATTTTGCATAAACATATCCTCAAAAGTTGCTTTAGATATTTAGATCGTGACTTTCATTACTTTTATTATGACCTTTTATTAAATTTCCATCGTTTTCCACGTTTTCCCTCTTAAATTACATTATTCCCTTTTAGCATTTTTAAAGGTTGAAAATTCCGGAATAAGGAAAAATTCCCCGCATATGGAAACACTGCGTCTATAGCATTGAAAATCAATGCCAGAAATAAGCGTTTCAAAAATATGGTGCCTATAATTCAGCTCGTAGTATGTCTTTCTCTTTTGAATTTTTTATCGCACAGCCCTATTTTATATCCATGGCGGCCGATTTTAAAATTCATTTTAAATATTTCCATTAGAATATACATAATTCTGATCTAAACACACGTACTCCTTTACAATTTAAAATTTTCTCAGTTTACTGTTACAGTTTCAAGGCTCAAATTTAAGGAAAGGGTTTTAAAATATATAAAAGGTGAGGAAAAATTGATTGAAATTATTTTAGAAATATATTTTGCTTTTTAAAATAATTCCAAAAAATAACTCTTTAATTCTAAAACATTTCCAATATCTGCGCCTTTATAGCTCCGAACTACCCCTTAAATCAACCTTCCAACTGCTTTGATAAAAGCATTTTTATTTAATAGATTATATGTCTGACAATGTAAATTTGCAACTATAGCTGAAAAAGATAAAGTGATTAGTCACCTTTAGTTTGAAATAGGTCATTTGGCCACCAAAGTGCGACGCAACAATTGGTTTTTTTTTCGGTATTTCCGAAAAACCAGGGGAAGACTGTAACTCACATGCCAAATCTCTTTACGATTTCGTTAACGACATGTTCATTTGGGTTGGTGGAGTGGTAGCACTTTCACTTCACAGCAAGAAAAGCCGGGTTCGATCCCACCTGGTTTACGACTTGGAACAACTCCTGCTGCGTTGAGTTTGAAAGTTCTCTCCCCACTGTTATAAGTTAGGTTATCGATAATCGTACCCTTAATCAATAATTAGTAATCATTTATGGACCGCCATGTGGAATAAGCTTGTTGAAAATCTTAATGCTTGTGCAGGAGGTGCAGCAAAAACGTTTAATAATGGAAGAAGGCATATTTTATAGTATGAATAAGTGTACTTTTATATAAATAATAACAATAAAAATTTTACATAGCTTAACGGATTGGAAGTCCCTAACTATAGGGCAAAGGCACTCAAAATAAAGAAAGCTGTAGAAGGTGCTCAAAATGCCGGACAATTTTCCAAGGTTGAGGAGCGCCGGCTAAATGTTATTGGCCTTGGAGGAACATTTTTTCCTTAATGAAGTATCAGAAGGATGATTTCAAGGGTTGATTCAACGCATGGATGAAAAATTGGTTGGTATAACATGAATTTGAAGTGAAATAACTTGATAACGTAATACTCATGAGTTTTAAAACACATTTAATATTTAATAATAAAATTAAAAATTAAACATAAGAGCTGTGATGCTAAAACAAAACATCTATAGCGGCAACGACACAACGTTTCGAACCTTACATGGTTCTTTGTCAAGTTGGTACAACATGCCCGTCGTTCCCCTTTAGACACTCTTTCCGAAGGGTATGACTCTCTACCTACGTAAGTAGGGTGTCGGCTGGAGTTGCTATAGCATCCGCTCTTAATCCCACTGCTGTGTGCGAAGTGAGGGGTTGGTCGTCCCATTGTTGCACCTTCTGCTGGGTGATTGGCTTGCGTCAGAGGTGCGACCATCAGTAGTAGGGTACTACTACCCATGCTGGATTTGCCACCTGTCCGGGCTAGGTGGACGCTGGCGTAGGGCACTATGATGATAGACCCCCCGGTGGTGTGGTTTTAAGCTTACCGGTACACCGGGCCATAAATTCTGACACACTTATACATGCAGTTCCGCGGCCTCTTCTATCACGGCCACACCTTACTCAACTCTTTCTGCACTTTCTTCTCCTTTTGGCCAGCATTCACAAGGCATACCTCGATACCCCCCAACCGAGTAAATATCCGGCCCTGTTGTAACCCGTTGTGCTTATTTTACTTATTTTATTTACTTTTTAGGTTCGCGCTCTAAATGGGAGAGACTTATATTTTAGGTACTAACATCGACTGAAAAATGTTAACCCTAACTTATTTTATTTTAAATTATTTTTAGTTAATTCCACGAGCGCGGATCTTGCACTCCTTTCTTTTTCAGAGTCCAAGTCGTAACTGCACGAGAAATCGTTTTTAGTTTTTTTTTCTCGTGATGACAAAAATATACAATTTCAAAAGTGATAAATAATTTTAACAAATCGCCATCCTCTTTAACAAATTCGCTCCTTACATAGGCATAGAGAGAGAAAGTTTGATATTTGAATTTTGACCGTTACTTATACACTGTTACATAAGATATTTACGCGAACATTTTAATTTATACAATTTTATTAGATTATATATATTTTTATCAAATAGTTTCGTTTTAGGTATTAATTTATATTTATTAAGGGAATTATTTAACTTTAGTAATTTTAATATTAGCTATTTTTAGAATTAGGAAAATAACAAATAAAAATAAAGAAACATATATCGTGAGTTTTCACACTCCCGGCGAAAATACGTGAGTATTTTCCTAAAACATACATTTATACATTTAAAAATCATTCGTGTATCTGTTAATTTCTAACGCGTAGAGGTGTTGGACTGGTCGCCTTATTACATTATTCTTTCCTAATTTGACTAAACAAGATCGAACCTTTCCATCTCGCCCTACGTTTACTTCCTCTATAACCCCAAGCTTTTACACTTGTTTTGGAACTTTCTCTTCGTAGACGATCATGACATCACCTACTCTAATATTTGTTTTCCGCTTTTCTAATTGAATGTGGTGTGCCGTTCTTAACTCCAAGAGATATTCGACTCTCCATCTTTCCCACAGTCTTTTCATTAATGATTCTCTGTATCGAACCCTCTTCGCTAATTCTTCTTGTGTATTTGGTAGTGTCGGGATCTTTAAATTTTGCGGTGGGAGAGTAGTCAATCTCTTTCCTGTAAAGAAGTGAGCGGGCGACAATGGCTCCGGCTCATTGGCGTCGTTATACAGGTACGTTATCGGCCTGGAATTTATAACCGCTTCGGTTTCTTGGAGTACCGTCTCCATTTCCGAGTATGTTAGGTAAGCTTTTCCTAAAGTTTTTCGAAGAATATTTTTGGTCGTTTTAACCATCCGTTCATAGTATCCACCTTGCCACGGGGCTCTTTCGACTATGAATTTCCACCTGATGTTTTTATTCGCGAAAAATTGCTTTACTTGTTTTTCGTCTATATTGTCCCACATTAAGTTTAAATCCTGTTTTGCTCGTTTAAATGTTTTTGCATTATACGAATACACCACCGAAGGTATACCTCGCCTCGCAATCATACGCCTCATAGCCATAAGAAATTCGTGGGTTGTCAAGGTTGGAACTAGTTCCAAATGACAAGCGCGTGTAACGTTGCACGTGAAGAGACAAACGTACGCTTTTTCTTGTTTTTTCCCGTTCCTTACGAAAAGAGGGCCCGCGTAGTCGACCCCTACAGCAGTGAAGGCGTCGGCTTCGGTTATCCTGTCGCTCGGTAGTTTTCTTTCACTTTCTTCAACCAGGTGGGTCCTTCGAGCCACAGAAGATTTTCACGTAATTCTTTGGCTTTGATTCCCCGTGATGGCAAATCGGCGGGATTCTCCGCGCCAGGGCAGTGCATCCAGTTGGCCGGTTCGACCAACTGTCTTATCTCCGCTGCACGATTTTGAAGGAAAGGCTTGTTTTCTTTCGGAGGATTATTTATCCAATAAATCGCAATCTGCGAATCGGACCACATTTTGATATCCATATTTTCTTTTCGGTATGCCTCTCGCACTTTAGTCACCAGTCGAGCGTCTAGAAGGCACCCCATTAGCTCCAGTCTCGGGAGAGATAGTCCTTTTGTGGGGCACACTCTCGTTTTGGAAGTAACAAAGGCGCCTTTGATTTGTTCATCATCGGTCTCGTATCGTAAATAGACGACCGCTGAGAAGGCCTTTAAACTAGCATCGGTGAAACAGTGAAGCTCTCTTCCAACGATGTGTTTTGATTTTTCTTGATAAATACATCTTGGTATTTTTATTTCTTTAACTTCGCTTAATTCGTGACACCACGTCTAGAATTGTTGACTAATTTCTTCTGGGAGCGCGTCGTCCCATGATAGTCGCTTCTTTTCTTCTCTTAGATTTTCCTGATATTTCCAAAGTCGTTGAAACATCAATTTCGCCCTTATCGTGAAGGGACTTAAAATGCCAAGCGGATCGAAGATTTGCGCTAACGTACTTAATAGAAACCTTTTCGTATTTTGATTTGCTTCTATAACGATCAGCAACTTTGATAAATCTACCGATAATTCATCGGTGTCAGGATTCCAAATTAAGCCCAACACCTTTTGTTCTACAGATTCGGCTGATCCCTCAAACCTAACAACGGAGTCTTTTTCCGCTGAATTTTCTTTCCATAAATTTCTGAGCTCAGACGAATTTGTTTGCCATTTTCGCAGGCGCATTTTTGCTTCTCCTATCATTTTTGAACAATTTTGTGACAACTGGTAAGCTCCTTGAACGTCATCTTTTCCCGCTAGCAAGTCATCTACGTAGAGCTGTTCGTTGAGAACGTCGTAGGTTTCTGGATCTTCATGTTTGTACTTCTCGAAATGCGTCTTTAGAGTCGCTCCGAATGGAACTCGCGTCATCTGCAAAACTTGGTGTTCGTTTTCTTTTATTTTTCCGTTCTCGTCCTCGACGGTCCATAGGAGGCGTACTGAATTTCGGTCTTCCGGCTCTAGGGCTACTTGTAGGAAGGCCTTTTCGATATCAGCTGTAACAGCAATACTGTGTCCACGGAATTATAAATGGAGACTTAACACGGATGGGTTTAGATTTGGACCACTGGCCATACAGTCGTTTAGAGACGGTGAACCCTTTCCGCTGGCAGAACCGTCCAGAACCACCCTTAACTTAGTAGTGGAGCTTGATCGTTTTACTACCGCTTGATGAGGAATATAGTGCGTTCCCTCTGGAGAAATTTCTGGACTTTCGACCATCTCGACTTTCCCTTCCGCCAACTGGCCCTCTATTACAGCTTTGTACTCTTTGTAGAGTTCTGGTTCTCTTTGGAATCTTTTAATCAGACCGTCCATCCTTCTCCTCGCTACATTCAGGTTGCCTGGAAGATTACTTTTCGCTGTATTCCAAGGAAATCGAACACTGTATCTTCCATTTTTATCGATTTTTATATATTTTTTAAACTTTTCGAGGATTTCATCCGCAGTGGGATCCTTTTCCGAGGCGTCGCAAATTCCCATTCCTTCTAGAGTCCAGAAGGATTCTAATGCCTTCGATATCATTTGCGCTTCGACACTGATTTTCGTGACACTTACGGAGTAGGTACCATTTACGCTCTTCCCAGTCTGTGCCGGTCCTTGAACCGCCCATCCTAAGTGTGTTTGTACGGCGACTAAAGTTTCGGATAATCGTCTTGTAATTCGCGTCGCGACGTCAAAATATCGGTCGGCACCGATGAGAAATCCTACGCTCGGGTCATCTGGATTCCCTGACCTAGGTTTATCTGCTATTTGCATTCCATTTTTTATCATTAAATATTCTACATCCTTGCATTTAGACATGGTCACCGCCTCGCACAAATATGGTACTTCTATTGCTGTAATTTCTATGACCTCGCTCGGATACGAGACGTTTTCTAGAGTTAATTTTACTAGTCTTCTTACTTCGGTTTTTGGAATTTCATTTCCAAAACTAGTAATCTCAATAGGACAGACTCCTATCAGAGGTAAGTTCAATCTTCTAGAGATATCTTCCAGTATAAAACTGGCTTGGCTACCTGGGTCAAGTAGACATCTAATTTCTTCCGGTTTTCCGCTATCTGGATGTCTCGCTAAAGCTCGGGCCGTTTGTAGTAAGACCGTCTGACCGCAGGCTACCAAGTTATTTCCAACCTTTATTTTATCGTCTTTAGGGACTTCTTGTTTTTCTTTCCAACTATTTTGAGAAGGCTTGGTCTTATTTGCTTCGTTTTCGGGACAAAGCGCCAAATTATGTTTCTTTTTACAAATTTTGCAGATTTTATACGGAGACGGACAGTCATTTTGTTCGTGACCGAATCTGGTGCAAATGTAACAACGGTTAGCTTCATTTATAATGCGTTTCTTTTCATCTAAGGTGAAGTTTTTACAGTTGTAGGTGGGATGCGCGGTTGTTTTACAAAAAATGCGAAAAATGTTTTTGGGTATTACGGTGGTGTTCGCGTTGAACACGGACGCGCTAGATGCCCTCTGCTTCAGCCTAGGTCCCGAATCGCGTACGTTGGGCTTATGGGGTTGCCAGTCGTGCTTTCGCGATGGTTCGTATTGACGGCTTTGTTTTGGTTGCATATTTCCCATTAATTCGCACGTTTCCCTATACTCCAGCTGTTTACGCAAAAACTCTATAAACGCATCTATGTCTAGATCACCAGCTATACCCCTTTCTTTTGTGTAATCGAGACGAAGCTCTCTCGGGAGACACGCTACTAGCTTCGGACACAAAAACGCCCCATTTTTTGCTGTATCATAGCCTAGCGATTTTAAGCTTCTAATATTTGTCTGACATTCATTATGAAAATTTCTTAAGGCGACCAAATCCCTCGAACTCAGTATTGGTTCCAACTTATGTAGACGTTTTAAATGCTCTTGAGCAATAACTTCATCTCTGTCATAATTTAATTTTAAAATTTTTACCGCTTCATCGTAGTTTGCATCGGAAGGATGTAAACCAGAGATTATATCTAACGCTTCACCTTCTAAATACGATTGCAAGTAGAAAAATAATTGTACCTTTTTTAGGCTCTTTTTACTTTCTACCATTTGTTCAAATTGACTCCAAAATCCCTTAAACTGCGTTACGTCACCGCTGAACTTTTTTATTATCAGGGTTGGTAATTTAGAGTCCGAGTTCGCTGCGTTTATTAAGTTTGTAATGTCAGCACTTGATACGGTTGAACAAACTGAGCTACTGTTGTCATCTGGGACCACTCCGGCTTCCCGTAGCTTTCTTTTTGCCTTCATCTTCACACTCAGGATATCTTGTCTGTATTTTTCCACGGCCTCGCATTCCTTACTCAAATCGTCATCGTCGGCGTCCGTCAAGTCGTAGATCTTCTTCTTTTAGCGCTAGAATGGCTAGTTGATCCTCCACTTCTCCTGTCCTTAGGTCGTTCGAATCGGCCATCAGCAGTGTATTCAGCGTATTCACCGCTGCGGTTATACTTCCTCTAACCGGTGCTCTCACCGCTTTTAATTTCTTTAACTGGTTGTTATTAGAGCTTGCTTCGGCCATTGTTTTCAGCTTGATTTATTTTACGAATTTATTTTTACGATCGCGCTTGTAACGCGTCCTTTCTCTTCTTTTCTTTTATTTGGGTACTGTTAGTTGAAGTTCCCGGGTTTCGGCACCATGTTGTAACCCGTTGTGCTTATTTTACTTATTTTATTTACTTTTTAGGTTCGCGCTCTAAATGGGAGAGACTTATATTTTAGGTACTAACATCGACTGAAAAAATGTTAACCCTAACTTATTTTATTTTAAATTATTTTTAATTAATTCCACGAGCGCGGATCTTGCACTCCTTTCTTTTTCAGAGTCCAAGTCGTAACTGCACGAGAAATCGTTTTTAGTTTTTTTTTCTCGTGATGACAAAAATATACAATTTCAAAAGTGATAAATAATTTTAACATATCGCCATCCTCTTTAACAAATTCGCTCCTTATATAGGCATAGAGAGATAAAGTTTGATATTTGAATTTTGACCGTTACTTATACACTGTTACAAAAGATATTTACGCGAACATTTTAATTTATACAATTTTATTAGATTATATATATATTTATCAAATAGTTTCGTTTTAGGTATTAATTTATATTTATTAAGGGAATTATTTAACTTTAGTAATTTTAATATTAGCTATTTTTAGAATTAGGAAAATAACAAATAAAAATAAAGAAACATATATCGTGAGTTTTCACAGGCCCTAAATACCCCTACCGCTAGTCAGCATTCATAATGACCGAAACAAATTTCTTAGTGCCAAATATCTCAATGGCTGATCAGAAGTCCCGAGGAAGTTCACACCATTCTCAAGTAGAAAATTCTGTTAGAGCAGCTGCACAGAGTAAGTATTAGAGAGGAATAAAAACAACGTTTTCTTTAATTTTTAGGAAAGAGGTGCGTTATATGTTTCGGCTAATAAGGTGATTGCAAATGCGACTTACAAATCTATTTCTGTACTTTATATGATTAGTTTTAAAAAGGTAAATAAATAAATACAAATATATTTGGTAATATTTTATTTTGTAGAATATTTAGGGTTTAACTTATTAAATTTTGCAAAAATTTCTTTTTGTTATTCATACAACCCCACACTTACCTATTTATTAAAAAAAGCGATAACTTACTTGAACCGTGAACTTGAGCATTCTTGGTTGCTGGCTATCTCTTTTCAAAGTAACTTGAAACAATTGATGCCTTAAAAATATGAGCATCATGGGTACTTCCTGGAAGCTTGGCATTCACGTTACTAATTACCAAATCACAATCACAAATCTTTATAGCATTTGAACATTCAATGAATGGTAGCCTTTTCTACTTATGTATAGAAACTGCTTGAAACTATAGCTATTTACGTACACTCTTTTGCCTCAGGAAATTTGGATTGCTGCATAATTCTAGTTACATTACTTATTTAAAATTTTATATAGTAATACTCTACCAATTAATATTTCAATAATTATCTTAATTTCACGGCTTCCATTTCCACATTGTTTTGAGGAAATGTAATCCATTTTTACATCAGTAACTTGGTGTAAGCAATGGCTGACAGTTCCTTGACTAAAAACAAGTCTTGGCCGTTAGCTTTATGGGAGCAACCAACAGCGTAACTCCCACCAACACATGATTAATAAAACTTTTTTGAAAAATTTATTTTTTTGTAAAACAAACAGTCTACTTTGGAATCTACAGGGAGATCCGTGCCTATTGAGCCGGACACGTTGGACATAAATATTTCTTTTAATTCCTCAATTATTTCAACCGAAACAAATTAACTTCTAAATTGCTTTTTGGCGGTTTCAAAAGCTTTAGAATGGTTCCAAATCTCACGTTTTCGTCTCAAACTTTACTTTTCCTCTATCTCCGCAACACGCAAGAACTCAAAACATTCGAACTGTAAAGCAGCCTTTTTGAAAATACCGCGATTCAATGCGATAAATGACGTCATAACGACAAGAAAACGCGATTCAACACCCCTAACCCCATCGATAAAACTCAATGGCGATACGGCGATATCGAAGAGAATTTTTGAGATAAGAATAAGATTTTCGCCGGCGATGTCGTTATGGCGATATTTTCTCGATTTCGCCATAACGACATGGTTATCGCCAAGACAAGAGTATCCCACCCCCTGATTTTGGCAGTGCCTACGATTTCTTTGAATCGATAATCAGCCGTTTATATGATAAATCATTTAAAGAAAAAAAATTGTGTCTGAAAAAGAGTCAACCAACGCCATTGCGGCGATTTTTAAAAAGATTTCACTTTCTTTGAATTCGAGTGAATTTTGTTTGGGAATTTTTTTGGACTTAAGAAAAGCGTTCGATAGTGTCCCCCATGATCACTTAGTTTCAAGAGTCTTGCAACTAAGTGATCATGTACACAGTAGCCCCGCCAGCGGTAGTTCTTTAGTTCTTTTATTGCTCAACAAGAGGTCTAAGACCCATCACGTTAAGACAGTGGACAATACAAATTATACATATACAGAGGAGATATTATATACAGTTTGTATGTACAGGGAAACAGTACAATGTGAGGGAGATACAATGGAAATAATACAAAATAAAGGAGTTATGTCGAACATTATTACATGTAAATGAGTTAGCTCAGTTAGCTCCTTGCGAAACTGTTTGGGGTTGGGAATGGACTTTAGGTAGTCCGGGAGAGAGTTCCAGTCACGGATCGAAGAGGGGAGGAAGGAGGGCCTGCGGACGGAGAGTCAAAAGCCAGGAAGAATGAGGGCCGCGGATTTCATTCCGCGCGGAGCTCGACGCCAAGACGAGATGGCGGACATAAGCGGGGCCAGGGCTCCGTTGGAGCGGTTAATAATATTGTTTACTATTGCGAGGCGTTTGAAAGTTGTAAGAATCCTGCCATGTTCAGGTACCGGCGGCAGTGCCGTGCTAACCCATGCCGGGGTCCCTAGGCTTCGAGCATGGACTAATTAGCACAGGGACACCGCGTTCCCGAATATTTGCTTCGGGCGATTGTTTAATGTGCGCTTTGGCTGTAAAGTTAAGAACTAACGTAAAACTAGGGTCAAACGGGGATGAGAAAAAGGGGGAAAGAACATATAACTAGTCCAGATGGCTACCATGTTGTGGCGCGTAAAGCTTCGTTTTTCGGATTTAAATTAGCTAGAATTGTCCTTCTCAATTTGAAGTAAATAGGAAATGAATTTTTCTTCATTAAAGGGAATATAACCTCTGTTATTTCTGTCGCCCTCCGAGGGTTCCAATATTGTCCGCTGCCTCCCATGGCTTTTCACAACTGCGGCGCTGATAATCGCTGATTGTGAAGGGAATAAAGGAAATTGATGGGGTCTTCCATAAAGAACGCGTAGGAGGTTCTATTCCCTTTAACTTATGAAAAGATGTTCATTTCTCCACCTAAAAAGGAAAAAAAAAAAGAATTGGATGTCAATTTTGTTTCTGGTATGTGTTAACCAACGCTTAATAAACAGCCTTTTTATCGCTCATAATTTCAGAATTTCTCTATTGTAATATTGGTTTTATTTTGTAGCTCTACTCATATGCTGTTTACTGCTGTATCTTGAATCACTTTTACGCGATTTTAATTTTTCCCAATAAATAATTAAATTTTTGTTTAATAATTTAAAAATAATTATATTATTTAAATAATTGATTTTTTATTTAATAATTTAAAAATAATTTTATTATATAAATAATTAATTTTTTATTTAATAATTTAAAAATAATTATATTATTTAAATAATTGATAACTCTCCGAAGTAAAGGGAAAGGCTGTTATAGACATAGCCTAGGCTTTACAATATTTAGATAGCAGCATCTTCTTCACACGCTCACTGTCCTTTTTGACTGATCATTATTTTTTTTGGCAATTTTGTATTTTTAAAGACTAGCCTAAACCTTCGACGAGTATGGGATTACCATTACCGTTATGAAAATAAGGGTTCCTCACCCATGTCGGACTATCAATGCACGAAATTGGAGATAAAGAAACGATTCAGGCAAAATTATAAGAAAACTATCATTAAATCCACAAGACTGCCATAATGTAAAACAGCCGTGATGCAGTCAGGGAAAATAACTATCAATTCGCATTGATGTGTCCTTTACATTTACTGGACTGTCTTTGTAGTAAATTCGGGATATTGAAGGCAATTTTAAGGAAACTATTAGTAAAGACACAGTAGCGTAATTCTTCAATATATTTATTTCACTAGAACCAACAGAAGAAAGCAATGATAATAGACATCAGTCATCCTATTTTCCTCCTAAGATACCTGCAACTCCACTCAGGAGAGATGGCATCGGCATTGGAGGAAAGTCCCCAGCGTTCGATGGACATCCAGTTAGACCCTTAAGCAGCTGATCCACTAAACCCAAAATTGCCTGAATTGTAGGGCTTCTGTAATAAAATGTCGGAAACAAATCGTAAAATAAATACATTTTTGACCTTACTTTAAAGGTATACCCTAAAAATCAGAGGTATCGCGTATTATTGTTTGTTATTAATATATTAATTTAATTCAGATTATCCTAAGAGTACCTAAAGTAATTCCAGCGTATTAAATAGCCTAAAAATTGGATTTCTAAAAAATAAATGAAATACAACTTACGATCCTAAAAGATTTCCAAGAGTTTGTTGCAGTGGGCCGTTAATCTGTTGTAGCAATTTATTGACCTCTGGAACGACTCCCATTGGATTATCAGGGCATGGAACCACAATAGCTCCTGTACAATTAGCAGGGCAAGGGGGAGGTGTTGGTGGAGTTGGAGGTGTGGGTGGAGTTGGAGGTGTTGGTGGGGTTGGGGGGTTAGGAGGGGTTGGGGGGTTAGGAGGTGTTGGGGGATTAGGTGGTGTTGGTGGGGTTGGGGGATTAGGAGGTGTTGGTGGGTTCGGTGGAGTCGGTGGACAAGGCGTATCATAGCATGCACCTCTCCGCTGTTTGTGACTTTCTCTCGGAGATAAAGCTAAACCAAACAAGATTAATGAAATATTTAATTTTTACAGAAAAAGAATAAATGAAATGAGGGGTGAGTTTTGTTGGAGGGGTAAGTAGGATCGGGCCAAATGAAGGACACGGTGTATGTTTCCACTGTTTGTGACTTTGTCTCGCAGTTAAAGCCATATTTAAGAAATGCTAAACGTAATGAAGATAACGTTTTATCACTTTTATTCGCATAAGCACAAATTTTAATATCTTTAAAACATCGGCGCATCCACTTTCTCACAACTTAAAATTACCATATTTATAAAGAAATGCTGTACAGTTTCATCTGTGGTGGCCTTACATTATATCGGGTTTTACGAGTTATTCTAATAGCTTTTAAACTTATAATATCAACTTTATAATTTCGATTTTCAAATAGTTCAATATTGTCTCGACAAGATTCATACATCTTGTGGCGGGTCTACTTTTTCACAACTATTATAATTACTGGCTATAAATGTCGCTTGATGACATAGGCCTAAGTTGGTGCCTTGGGTATTAGCCTAGCTGTTTATTAAACTGCGACAGTAAACCTTGAAATAAACCTTTAAAATGTTAACTTGCCGCTTTACAATATGGCAAACGTTATATCGATTTTCCTCTTTTTAAGGAACGATGTTCGTAATAAGAAAAAGAGGGCTTGCTACCACCCTACTACACATTGTAACTCGGTCACTTGGTTTAATGGCTTTAAAAGTCACTTGATGACCGAACAAGTTGATTTCAATTTACCAAGGATGTTTTTATTAATACTTCGAAAAAAGGCAATCCGCAGCATCACGGTAGAATTTCCCCTACAGCACTAGACGTCGGTTTGAGGGAATCAATGAGATAGCTTTCTGATTTGATTTTTTTTTCAAATAAACAGCGTGAGGGGGATTGGCAGATATGGCAAAAATCGTCTAAACATAGTTATTGCCCTCAAGTGGACATAAATACCCTTGAATATGGTACCATAAACTACGCTTATAACTTAAGAATGGGAAATAAAGCAAATTTTATAATGGAATAAAGCAGCCTTCTAGGTGAAAACACAACTAAAAGTGAATGTAATCAAAGGAAATCATACCTAACGCCGACGCCACAGACAGGATAAAGAGAGTACTGAACGTGAGATTCATTTTGAACTGCTGGAGGAGCTCCTGCGTGTTACTGGAAGTCACTGATACCAGCATGGGTTCCAAACCGCGCTTTTAAAGGGATATGTTTTCGGGTTTGGCAAAAAAAATTATTAGATTGATTTATAGTTTAGGCTTACAACCTTGTTCATCCTTCTGTCAAATATTTGATTGGTATTAATGAATGTATGATCCACATTTATGTAATAAACCGTGAAGCTATTGATTACCAAACAAATATAGGGGATGCAGAACGTTATCACTTTTTATGCTGCTCAAAATCGAAAACAGAACTCTCATGAAAGACAGGGTTTAATTGAAATAAAATAGGGTGACGAATTGACAGGACTTTATTAATTTTTCTAGGTCAAAACCGAAATTCATCCAATTCGTGGATAATTCGGAAATTGTTGATAGAATCAATTATTTTCAAACTGGGTCTCGGCTCGGCTGTCCAGAAAACCAATGACATTAAGTTCAAATAAAGCTATTAGCGCACTTCGATCTATATTCAATGTAAACCAAAAATCTTTAAATTACTACATGTTAACGCCTATTCGCGTGAGCAATTTTTTTCCAATTTTGTATAGCAGCGGTTCCGAAAAGGTGTTCCGCGGAACCCTAGGGTTCCGTGGAAGGATCACAGGGGTTCCGAGAATTCGCAGCTCGGCCATCTAATCTTTGTTTGTGTCAAGAGTCTTTTAAGATAAGTAAAAAAATTAGTTGGGGTTCCACTAGAATTTGGGAACCGCTGTTGTATAGTATACTGTAGTTCGCAAAACATCTAGTTTTTTCGTTCACTGGCAATTCTTAAAAAAAACTATCGCAAAATATCTGATTTCATATTATGTAAGGTATTTTATATTCTTATTTTCATTTGGTTTTATTCAATCAAAAAAAGGAGTACGGAAATTATAAGACTTAAATATTTGAAACTAAGCTTCGCTCAAAAAAAGACCCGTTCTTTACAACCTGGCCAACATATGTGTCTTTGTGGCAAACTTTTTGGAAATATTTTCACAATTCAGAAGGAGCAATTCCAATTCGTGGGGACCGACAATGTTTGGCAAAAATGTTGGCTGGTGTTAATTTGCCTTTATTGTTGCTAAACTTTGTGATAAAAATCAAGATTGGCTTCTTAATAGATTATTAAATAGAAATGCATGGGGTGATCAAACCGAGTGTGAAAAAGGTGGGGTGGCGAAGTGGTTAGCACTTTCGCTCGCAACAAGAGGAGCCGGTTGCGATCCCAGCTTGTGGTATTGGCTTAAAATTCGAACAAACTCCTTCTGCGTTGAGTTTGCAAGTTGTCTTCCCACTGGTTTAAAGGGTTTTCCCCCGGGATTTTTAGTTTCCCCTATCCATAAAAGCTTGCTGAGGTAAGCGTTAATAGTAATTTTAGGGAGCAACTATTAGAGCAAATGGTAAAGATCGGGCCAAATTTGTATCGAACTTCATAGTTGAGTTTGAATCTAAGAAATACTATTATAATGAAACATCTAAATCAATTGTCCGAAAAGAATAACCATTTATGTTATACTTGATACAAAACGATTTTATTATTTTTTTAATGTCTATAATTTATGCAAATACCAAAAGTGTTAATTGTAATCTTCCTACTCTCACTGCCAACCTCAACTTCTTATCTATCATTGCTTTTACTGAAACTTGGATCTGTAATGAAAATTGCCCGTATTTATCTAACTTTTCATTTTATGGTATTGGAGATCGCAAAGGTGGTGGTGTAGGATTTTTCTGTCATAAAGATCTCGATATTCTCCCTATTGACAATATTAGTTTTTATTTAATATCCATATTGAAATTAGGTTATCGAAAATGGTACCCTTAACCAATAATTAGTAATCATTTATGGACCGCATAGTAGTAATTTTTACACGTTTTTATTGTATTCAGAAAATATTATTGATAAATTACCCCATAAAATAGATAAACTTATAATGGGCGACTTTAATATATATTTTTTCAAAGATACCCAATGCTCCTCTAAACTCATCCAACTCTTTGCTGGTTTTGATCTCTGAAATTACTCTCCATCTATACCACTTACTTGGACAATGTGTTCTCCAATACCTGTAATAATATTATTGTCTTAACAGATTTAAAAATGATCGACCCCTTACCCTAACCGTATTGACTAATCTTAGCCCAAAAAACATAAATTTCTTTGTTTACAACCTATCTAAAATTGATTGGTCTCCTCTAACTGAATATACTGATATTGGTAGTGCCTACGATTTCTTTGAATATCATAAATCATTTAAAGAAAGGGTTTAAAAATGAGTCATGGTTTAATCCTGAAATAAAATCTATTAAAAGTGAAAAAAATAAACTTAAAAATTATTTAAACGACGCCCCACCCCTTTTAATTAAGATAAGATAAATATATAAACTTCCGTGATAAAATTAGCGAATAAGTAAATTAGTCCATTATGAAAAGGGATAATAAAGCTAAACCCTAAACAAATTTGAAGAAATTTAAAAACTTACTACAATTGCTCGTACCGATAGGTCTTCGAGCAAACAAAAAGACGCGGAAATTTGAAGCAGTATTTACAAATGACGAATTTACCGCCATGTGGAATAAGCATGTTGAAAGGCTTAATGCTTTTGCAGGAAGGGCAGCAAAAACGTTAAATAATGGAAGAAGGTATATTTTATAGTATGAATATGTAATAAAAATAATAAAAACCCCTACCGCTAGTCAGCATTCATAATGAACGCAACAAATCCCCAATTTCTTAGTGCCAAATATCTCAATGGCTGATCAGCAGTCCCGAGGAAGTTCACACCATTCTCAAGTAGAAAATTATGTTAGAGCAGCTGAAAAAAGTAAGTATTAGAGAGGAATAAAAACAACGTTTTCTTCAATTTTTAGAAAAGAGGTGCGTTATGTGTTTGGGCTAATAAGGTGATTACAAACGCGACTTACAAATCCATTTCAATACTTTATATGATTAGTTTTAAAAAGGTAAGTTAAAAAATACAAATATATTTGGTAAGATTTTATTTTGTAGAATATTTACGGTTTAACTTATTAAATTTTGCAAGAATTTATTTTTGTTATTCTTACTTACCTTTATATTAAAAAAGCGATAACTTACTTGAACCGTGAACTTGAGCATTCTTGGTTGCTGGCTATCTCTTTTCAAAGTAACTTGAAACAATTGATGCCTTAAAAATATGAGCATCATGAGTACTTCCTGGAAGCTTGGCATTCACGTTACTAATTACCAAATCACAATCACAAATCTTTATAGCATTTGAACATTCAATGAATGGTAGCCTTTTCTACTTATGTATAGAAACTGCTTGAAACTATAGTTATTTACGTACAATAAATTGCCTCGGGAAATTTGGATTGCTTTTTAATTCTAGTTACATTGCTCAATAAAAATTTTATGCATCCATACTCTACCAAATTCATATTTAAATAATTATCTCAATTTAACGGCTTCCATTTCCACGTTGTTTTGAGGAATTGTAATCCATTTTTACATCAGTTACTTGGTGCAAACAGTGGCTGACAGTTCCTTGACTAACAACAAGTCTTGGCCGTTAGCATTTTGGGAGCAACCAACAGCGTAACTCCCACCAACATATGATTAATAAAACTTTATTCACAAATTCAATTTTTTTTAAAACAATCAGTCTACTTTGGAATCTACAGGAAGATCCGTGCCTATTGAGCCGGACACGTTAGACATCAATATTTCTTTTAATTCCGCAATTAGAATGGTTCCCAATCTCGCGTTTTCGTCTCAAACTTTACTTTTCCTCCATCTCCGCAACACGCAAGAACTCAAAACATTCGAACTGTAAAGCAGCCTTTTTGAAAATACCGCGATTCAGAGCGATAAATGACGTTATAACAACAAGAAAACGCGATTCAACACCCCTAACCCTATCGATAAAACTCAATGGCGATACGGCGATGTCGAAGAGAATTTTGGAGATAAGAATAAGGTTTTCGCCGGCGATGTCGTTATGGCGATATTTTCTCGATTTCTCCATAACGACATGGTTATCGCCAAGACAAGTATACGCCCCCCCCCCGATATTGGCAGTGCCTACGATTTCTTTGAATCGATAATCAGCCGTTTATATGATAAATCATTTAAAGAAAAAAAATAGTGTCTGGAAAACAGTCAACCAACGCCATTGCGGCGATTTCTAAAAATATATAAGGAGCGGCAACGTATCTACAACTTTCAAAGCAATTCAGGTATTAGATGTGAATGTTTTGAAGAGCTCCGTGAAGATCAGGGTTATAATATAATTCTCAAAATGCCACAACGCCGCGACACTAGATGGTGGAGCGAGAAAAAAGGTCCTAATTTAAATAGAAATAGGTTTGATTCCATAATTATAGAATTGCAGAATATGGTTAAAAACGGATAACCCGAGAAAGACGCTGAGACTTGTCGCGTGTATGTTTCCCAATTAAATAGCTTCAGCAACTTGACTTAAATTGTGGCTTTAGATGAAGTGTTAGGTGAAACAATTATCTAAAGTCGTATTAACGAAAGCCGTTGCTTAGGTGTAAATAGGTCTGAACGGTTTGACTTAATTTGGAATGAAGCTGAGGGGTAAGACACTTATGTTTTATTGTACACCGGGAGTTCGAACTCTACAGAGTTCTCGAGAGTTCACGATAGTTCACCAGTAGCGGCGCTAAGGTTTTTTCTTAGGTGGGCTAATTATTTTGTGGCCCCTAAGAATTTTGTGGCCCTTACAACCATGGAGTGTAGCTACACTCAAACTTACAAATTTAGTGACCCCTTATAAATTTTCCAGGAAGCGAGAAGAGCAAGGTCGTTTTCTTGGTGCGGCTCTCGTCGCGTTTACTGGACCCCTATGACCTTGTATCTGACCTGGAGGGGATACGTGCATGCCCGGGGAATTTCCCTAAATTCCCTTTCTTTTCTTTCTATTGTCCATTCAACTTTCTATCAATTTTCGCTCCCTTCCTCCCGAATCTAACTGTTTATGGTCTACTATTGACTGGATAGTCTTGTAAGCCGCCGAAGTGCCTAGCGAAACGGCGGGGTACAAATACATAATTCTATGTATCTTGAATCACTTTTTCAGGATTTTCATTTTTCCCAATAATCTAATGCTAAAAAATTATCATAAAACGTATTATCGCAACACAAAAAAGACCGTCGTATAAACTGAGATAGAACTGTCTGGCAGTCTGCTATGGTTTACAAAATTCAGAAGTGAAAACTACTAGATGGCGGTAGCCGTCTCCTTCTGTGACGTTTTGATCCGAGTAAAATTCTGTTGGGTGGGGGGTGGGGGGGGGATAAAAAGAGAAAGAGCATTTAACAAGGGTCTTTTGGAGTTCTCTATACGCGACCGAAACGGCTCTAGGTGGCGCTGCGGAGCCGAATTTATCTCGCCACCGCTGGTGTGTGTGACGTCTGCTATTATAGCTGAAATAGAGTCTTGAAGATTTAAGAGGATTCGGCAAAAAATGCGGAAATCTGGAAGTCGATGCTGCTCGGTGTTGCCTTGTAATAATAAAGCAAGTAACTCCAAAGGCCAAAATATATCTTTTTATAAGTTTCCGCTTAACGAGTCAGTTTTAAAACTATGGTTATCAGTAATTTTCCCAAATTCTAGTAATTGTAGTAAAAGGCCTACAAAGTGGTCTACAATTTGTAGTGATCATTTCAAAGAAGATGATTTTCACAAAAGAGCTTCAGGTTAGTTTTTATAATTTCATAAATGTATAAGTGATAATTTTAAAAATTATGATAAATATTTTTAGTAGATATGGGAGTTGCAATAAGAAGACTGAAACTGAATGCAGTACAAAGTTTAAAACTAGGAAAAAGCTGCAGTGAAACATGCGGTATCACTACAAGTAATCAACTACATGGTTTTGTCATTACTGATGGGATAATATCATTGTGCATTAATGAGACCATTAGTTCAACGTCTATTGACTCTAACAAGGCTATGGAGCTGGACTCGGACCTAACTATTGGTCTCAGTACAAATAAGAGCATTGACCTTAATATGAACAAGACTGTTGATCTTAAATCTAATGGAAATGAAATCACAGCATTGGAATATAACATAAATAATATTTCCAGGGAGAAGTGTGATGAGGTAACTGAACTGAAATCTGTCAATAATCTCAACATAAAATACATGGAAAATGACATTCATTTGAAAGAATTGGCCACAAATCAGTCTATTGTTGAAACAGTTTTACGAAAGCAGAATAATACTTCAGTAAATGTTAACTCCACTGGTACTCAAACTTTAATAAAACCTTCACCTTGTAATCACCGCATATCAAGTAATGGTTTGAGTAATTCAGAGCTTTTGCCATTGATCGGAATATGCCAGAGCCTTTTTGAAAGTTTTGTAATGTTTTTAAGGAATTCGTCATACAATTGATGGACGGAAATATTCCTAACCCTTGCTCATAGATTTTAATTCACCAAGGCGGGGGGGAAGATGGCGACAAAATGCGAGTCCTGGCCTTATCGTGGAGTGAATTAAATCTGAGAGAGGGGGTTACATACAGGGGAAAGAAAAGGGGGAGATTCGAATTCAGAATGGAAACCCTTTGTCGTTAATCAATCACCAAATCTTTATTTAACACTCAAATTTATAAATAACACTAAAATACAAAAACAAATGAACAAAATTGCGGGGGGAACTGAGGGGATAATCTTACTTTGCTTCTAGTGATGGTTAGGCCATCTCTACTATGTTTCTTTTAGCTTTTTCCAATATACGAGGGGAATTTAAACACTAAAAATACACTCTTTGACCTTAAATTTGATAATGAAACTATCTCTTACTATTTTCTATGGGATCAGTTCCGGTATCCCTACTCTCAGGCATCTTGGTTTCAAAGGATGGAGGGGGTAGAAACAAATATACACTTACAATAAATAATAATAAACACTACAATTAAATACTACAATTAAAGATTCTACAATTAAACAATGACAATAATTAACTCAAAATAATAACAACGGCGAAGGCACAACGCGAACGTAAAAAGTAATCTGAACTGTATAAATACAAGAAGCAGAATGAACTCTCAACCTCGAGGGGACCTGTCTTAAATCCTTTTCTCGGACAATAGCGAGGGATTAAGCTTTCTTTTCTAGACTTTTTCTCTACTTTTCACTGGCTACTTCGTATTTCGACCCTGGGTACTCTACAAGGGGGGGGGGGGGGTTATGATGGAAATTCTACTCATCACTTGGTTTCGGTGTCCTCCGCTACACAGAAAAAAAGGTGTTTAGGTTTTTAAAGCTAAACATGGGTAAGAGTTGGTGTTGTTTCCTTAGACACATCTGTTTAAATAAAACGAGTTTCTCAAACAATCTTCCAAGATCTTTCCGGTAGTGTTCCAAACCGGAACAGCTGGTAAGAGGTCATGTTTAGAAATTCAACTTCGTGGTTTTTAAACATAATGCTAAACACTGATGTTTACTAAGTGTATATTGCGTTACGAGCTTAATGTATATTTCGCGTTGTCTATATATTTCGTTTAATTTCGTTTTCTATTTTTCTAAAAAAAAAATATTCGTTAATCACCGATATATTAATAGAGTTAACTACAATATGGACCGGGTTCCTATATCATCTCATAATTTTAAGTTATTGGTTATTAAGACTAATTAAATAACACTAATGTATATAAATCAATAATTGAAAATGAACTACTAAAAATTAACAAAATAACACTACTTTTGATGTGATTTAAGGTCGTATTAACACAAATATAATTTAAATTAATAGCGCTAAAATATAATCAGGCAGTTACAGAAATGAAATCGACAGTATAGGCAGTAGGTTTCATTATTTCGTAGCCAATTAATATTAATGTTATTGTAGATCGTAATTAAAACACTCAAATATAGGGCTACTCAAAGAGTGGCGTATACGGCAAATTAACACATGTCTTAAACCACAACACCCGAACCTTTGAACACGTTTAGAAACTAATCTTAAAAATCTTAAGACGGGTTTTCATTGTAAGCGCGAAAATCATTTAATATGTTTAATCTCTGAACGTATTCTATCTAAACACGTTTTAACGATAAATATGATAAGCAAATAACACGTTTAATTTCTAAACGCATGATGTTGCAAAGCTGAACACCACTATCGCCTGAACATGATCGTTTTTAAACATGATAAATATACTGTTGCATTTTGGTGTTTAAGAAAGTGTTTAGTATCTAAACACCTTTTTTTCTGTGTACGTTGTCGTCTCTCCGTTTACGGGTTTTCTCGTTCCTCGGTTTACGTAAGATGCCCGACGCACGCACTTCACAGAACGGGACGTCTTTGGGGATTGCTTGTTTACGCGTTTCTTTATTCACACTTTTCTTCAATTCTCTTTATTTACTCGTCTACGGTTTGGCGGCCGGATTGCGGGTTTCGTCCTATATTCTTTTACTTCACAAGCTGACGGGGGCGTAGGTACTTCGGGTTTCGGTCTGAAATGTCCGGCTAGGCTAGGGAATCGGTCTCGGTCATCTGGCTGTCTTCTCTCGGAATGGCTAGATATTGGGTGATCAACAGGTGATTCGAGGGTGTTGAGGGCATTACGCTTCCTAGACTTATTACTGCTTGGCTTATGTTCTTCCGATCGGAATGTCCTGGCTGTGGGTCATCTAGGCAATCATTGAGGGTTGTTCCGATCATGTGGTTTGCATTGAGGGTTAATTAATATTTAAGCGCGACTTCATCGCACATTATTTTATATTTATTTCGACATGGTTTCTCTTGCCCGAGAAGCAGAGTTCTGTCCAGGTCTGCCAAAAGCAGAGTTCTCTCTTTTTGGGGCTCTGTCTCTTGGTTTTGTTCCGATTATTGGGGGGCGGGGTTGAAACAAAAAGCAACTGGTGACCTCCCATTTTACTTAGGTCATTGGTGTATTTAAGACTCGTGTCTAGTCATGCGGTGGTGACGTTGACCGATTTACGAAAGGTCGCTCGGGGTTGCGGGGGGGGGGGATGCCAGAGAGTCTCGATGTTCCCGATTTTCTGTCTCCAAGCGGAAACGTCCGGGCGCCCTCTTGACCCTGTGGCGGCGGCCTTGGAAAATGAGCGCTTTTGTTGGGTTATCGCTACCTGGTAGTTAATATGAAGCCTGTGGACTTGAAATGATTTCATGGGATCGCTGTGAGCTGTGGGAGCTTTACTGGTTTAGTTCGGAAAGTTTTAGGGAAAATCTGGGCTGGGAAAGTTCGCTGAATGTATTGCACCATGGTCTTGTGACCGAGAGAAAAACACTAATTAGCGTGAGTTTAATTTTAGTATTGCTGAAGGCAGGGATTTAGTTTATAATTTATATTGAGAGAATGGTTTAATTAATTATCTTAATTTTATATTTTATCGTGGGGTTTGATCGAGTTCTATAAGGCTTATAAACAATAATTAATTTGTATGTATGGTTAAAAAGTTATTTAAGTTTTTAGTTTATCATTAAATTAAATTTATATTTAACACTGCGATTAGTTTCATTAAATAGAGCTCGGAACTCTAAGAAATTTGACGTATGGGGCTTTACGAATACAACAAAAACTGTAAATTTAGAGGGTCAAGAGTGCGGGGAAAACGTAATAACAAAAGTAAATAAACACAAAAAAAAATTAAAATATGTTAGTATGCGGGGGAAAATGAACCTGAAGGGTTACAGTTTATCAACGGAAGTTCTTCTTCTTGAAAATAACAGTAGTGTACCTGAAACCATAGTACCATGCAAAGAAAGAGTTCTTCTAACTCTAATGAAACTGAAACTTTCGTTGACGTACGAGGCATTAGCGTCACTTTTTCGAATATCATCAAGAAGTGTATCAACCTACTTTAAAAACACACTTTGTGCGATGTATGAGGTATTGAAAAAATTTGTTGTTTGGCCAGAAAAAGACATGATTGTTCAAAATCTTCCAAATTGTTTTCGTGAGTTTCAAAATACACGTGTAGTGTTAGATTGTTTTGAAACACCCATGGAAAAGCCAAAGTCGTTACATGATAGAATGGCCACATATAGCCACTATAAGGGTACTCATACATTAAAGCTGCTAGTCGGTATTTCTCCCTCAGGTGCAATTACCCTTATTAGTGACCCATGGGGAGGCAAAGCCTCTGACAAATTGATAACCTTGGAAAGCAAGGTTATATATGAATGCGAGTCGTTCATAGACGCGATAATGGTAGATAAAGGGTTCCATATAGAAGATGAGTGCTCTGAAAATGGTGTTACTCTTTTCCGGCCTCCATTTTTGAGAAAAAAGACACAGTTTTCCAAAGCTGAGAGTTTACAAAATCAGAAAATTGCTTGCGCTAGAGTGCATGTAGAACGTGCCATACAACGAATAAAGCTGTTTAAGATATTAAATGACAGATTTGACCTAGACTTAGTACCTTACAGCAGTGAAATTGTCACAGTTGTTTGTGGATTAGTAAACTTATCTAAGCCAATATTGTCAGAAAAAAGATTTTCAGGTAAATAGTATTTTGTAATATATTATTTTTTTTAATGTACTTATATTTATAAAAAATAAAAATACTGAAGATATATTACTTTAAACGTTTGAAATGTTTTAAGTGCAGAATGGGTTACAGTTAAACAACTCGGTTACAGGCAATGCTTGAGATAAATAAATCTAGTAATATTCTTAGATCAGGGACGTTCACAAATAACACAATGTAGGAAGGGGGTTGGTTTTTTTTCATATCACTTATGTAAAGTGATATGAAAAAAATTAAAATAGTTTAAGAAAAAGGAAATTTAAGAAAGTAACTTTAAATGCTTTATAAAATATTAATTTTCCCTGTAATTGAATTGTCTTAATAAGGTTAATGATGTAATTGCTATTTAGTGGGTCGTAAGTGATGTGGTTTTTAGAATTTTTACTAGGAAAAGAGGTGTCAAAGTTTATTAAATTTGTTAACGTCCCCAATTTAAAATACACATTTAGAAAAATTAGCTTTCTCGTGTCATGCAGCTAGCATCCTCAGTTAATAGTGGAAGGTAATTTTCAAAGTAAAAAGTAAATAATTTTGGTATATTTTTTCAAATACTCGTCGTTTCGAGGTATTTTTAAGTTTAAATAACCTTTTGGGGAATAAATAAAAAAGTAACAAGTTTTTAAATTCAGAACATAAAGACCAAACTGTACTTGGGCATAATATCCGTTGGAATCATTTTCAAGTAACGTAACATTTTCTCCCTCAATCGACAAATATTTCAGTTCTTTTCCAACCCCTTCGATAATGCTTTTGTTTTTACAGGTAAATGAGCATTTGATTTCGAGCAATTGACATTCTCCGTTCTCTACCAATAATCCATCCGGACTAAACGCCAAAAAATTGTGTTTCATATTGACAATTAAACCAAATTCATAAACCTTAGTTTTTTTTCAAATTTTGAAACTTTTGTCTTGCCGCCTTTTCCATCTTCCACCCATAAACTACCGCAGGCACCTCTAGCTCTTTTAAAATTTTATGACTTTGTAGAATTCTGGTTGCAGTGTTGTTTCTATTTCTACTGACGAAAACTTTCTTAACCACAGTTCCTGTTAAACGATCTTTTCGACACTTTCTCCACTCATCAGTTTTCTGAGCAATATTTGCAATTTTACAAGCTTGCTGAAAGTTCACAACTACATTTTCTTTGTAATAGTTAAACTCGTCTACAGTTATAGAATGACTAGACTGGTTAGGAGCTAAAGATGTAGAATTAAGAACGTTTTCTACTGAAATGGCCCGAGCATTTTCAATATTGCACTGTGGAATAAGTGCACTTTTATTTGGTATGCTTGATGTTGTTTGGGAAAACGATTCCACAAAAATTTCGTTCAAATTTATTTGCGTGGAAACTTCATGTAGGGCATGACTTGATATTTTACTAGGAACCATTGACGTAGCCGCAACTGGTTCCATAGAAGAGTTTTGTGTCGCTACAAAATTTCTTGGAGGTGAAACTTCAGCCAGATAAGTGGTTTTAACAGTGTCTGATGATGTAACATCGAAAAAATCTCGACATAGTGGTTTGTAAGGCAAACTTAACAAAATCCTTGTCGTAGAATTATTTAAGACTTCGGTGTTGACTTTAATTTTTTTAACAGTTTTCACAAACTCAAGGTCCATAACTTTTTTTGGCTTATAATTCTTTAAAACATTTTCATTGCATTTACCCCAAAATCGTGTTTTGGATGTGCATGAAACACCAGTCTCTACCCCCCTGTAGCACACGGGAGTCGATAACGGGTCGGTCTTTGGTCGAAAAGTCCATGACCAAAAACCGACCCAAAAAGGTTTAATCTTTTTCGAATAAAAAAATATATGTACGTATTTCAGACTTTTCTTAGTCAGGGTGCCGACCGAAATTTATAGTGCAATTTCCGACTTAAAAAAGACCTTAAGTACACTGTTTTCTGATAATTGAGATTTTGGGCATCTTATCGGTTTCATGAACCCAAAATATTACCAAAAATACTGTGCTAACTTTTTGAATACGCAGGGCCGTCTTTACATACTGTTGGGCCCCTGGCACTTTTAATTTTGGGGGCCCCCTCGAGTGGCGTAAAAATGGGGTGGGGGTTTAATGTACCCCCTTAATTTTTAGGAATAGCACAAGCCCTCCCCGTTGAATAGTAAAAAGTGGTGGGGGTCGCAAAATTCACCTTCTAAACTGCACCCCCTAAATCTAGAACTTTCCTAAAATATTCGCCTCTAGGAACGTTCGGTGTATACAGTGATTTCAGTATCACGTGGCACAACGTCACCTATGCTTTTTCCCATAGAGAAAAAATCCCGCACAAAATGGCGGCCATAGCCAAAGCTACGAATAAAATATATTCGTATATTATATACTCTATAAAATAAAACAACATCTTCTAAAACAACTTATCTATAATTTTTTACAATAAAAATATGTTTAGTAATATTTATCTCGGTCACTTTATCTGATTTTACTTCTTTAAAGATGCAACAGAAGTTTTCAAATTAATCAGCCTAAGCTCCAGAGAAGGGGCAAATGTGTTTAAGATATTCCCAATATCACTTCTAACTTGGTGCCGAATTTTCGTTATAGAAAATTTTCCAACATCGAGCTTACCTATAGCTAGCCCTAAACCCCATTATATGAAATACAGTTTAATAAAACGGAGGCGGCAGACAGTGAGACTGAAACCTAGGAATTGAAATAAATGACTGTAGAAAAGTTAAAAACAAAAATAATTCTTATAAACTTTTATATTTAAAAATTAATTACCATTCATGAAACGCATCGGAGAAAAACAATTATGATCCCATAGTGCTCAAACTATGTAAAATTATTTGTGTATGATAGCAGACGTTACCGACTTAAGTTATTACCATTGAATTGGGAATAATACTGACAACTCAATGGTTATTACATTCTTTTGGAAGTTTATAAAAACAAACTCTTGAAATCCCACGACCACACAAATCGGTTCCATAATCAGCGTGGGAAATAATGTGGTCGCAGTGGGCAAATGACCGGTTTAAAAATTGCCCGGAAAAGTTTATTCATTAAATCGGAGGGGGGTTAGTGGTTCACTGGACCACTTAATAAATCCGAGGTAAATATTTTGAAATTAGTAGGTCCAAATGTTATAATATTAGTCTGTGTAACGGCGGCTGCGGCATGTTAGTACATTCCAATTCGAATTCACTAGGGCTGTGCGAGTAGTGGTTTTAGGCATTCGAGTCGGGTATCTAGTACAACATTTTTTTCATAGAGTATTCGAGTCGAGTAATATTGAAGTGGGATATAAAAGACTAGTATACTAGCCTACTAGCCTAATTATAGTAATTAAAAGTAAAATAACAATATAAATTTTTTTAAATTATTAATGTACCGTCTGTCCGTATATTGCCTAGGAAGTTAAGACTCCTAAGTTCTAACGCCAGCCGACATCCGAAACTAAAACTTAATAATATATATTGAAGAAAAACCGCGCAGGCGCAGTACGTATTAGAAACCGTGATCCATCCCCAAGTTCATTCGAGGTAGTTGTTGTTTCTACGTCTTGTAGGTACCGTTTATTATTTTCACCCCAATAAGTTGCAAAAACCATCTTTGAACTTACAGCAGCTTAATCGAGTTATCAGGTACCCGACTATGCAATTTTTGGTACTCGATAGTCGACGAGTATTTTCCAATTACTTATTTGAGGTCCAGTTCGAGTACTCGACTTCAAAAAATGCCGAGTAATCGATGATGTTCGAGTACTCGCACAGCCCTAGAATTCAAGCTATTAAAAACGGTTAAGAGTTAAAACACGTGCACTGGTCGTGGTCCAGTTACTATATTCTAGGCCAGGTGGGTCACTGCTCCACTTTCAAAAAAATCCTTATTTCCCACCCTGTCCATAATGCTATTAAACTTACTTAGAGAAACGTTTCAGTTGAACAGCTAATTCAAATCATTTCGACCTACTAATATATAAAAATGGGCTGTGTCCGAAAAACTGTTAGTGATGGAAAACAAATTATCGAGGGTAGAAATCAGCTTGGACTAAAAATACGGCGACGTTGTCCGCCCGTCGTCATAAAACGTCTGAGTGAAATACAAAAATAGGGTGAAGACTTAAGTTTTTAAATTCTTTTGGAAGATTATAAAAACCAATTCTTGAAATCCCACGACCACACAAATCGGTTCGATAATGCTATTAAAACTACTTAGAGAAACGTTTCAGTTGAACAGCTAATAGGCCCTTCAATAAAACATCTTCAAGGAAATCGCCAAGAAGTAATGTTTTCCGAGAGCCTGGACCCGAAAGATATTGTTTATATAGTGCTTGTTGAAATAATGGAAACTTTTCACCTGTATGGTATGCAACAAGTGTTTCCTTTTAGCCAGCCTAAGCCAGCTAGCTTTTTTTATACATATTAGGGCTTAGGAAAAACCCGATATGCTGTTTACAGGTGAAAAGATTTCATTATTTCAACAAGCACCAAATAAACAGTATCTTTCAGATCCTGGCTCTCGGATATATTACTTCTAGGCAATTTCCTTGAAGAGGTTTTATTGAAGTGCCCATTCAAACCACTATGGCAGTCCAATATATAAAAAGGCTGTGTCCGCAAAACTGTTGGTGATGGAAAACAAATTATCGAGGGTAGAAATCAGCTTAGACTAAAAATGCGGCGACATTGTCCGCCCCTCGTAATAAAACGTCTGAGTTAAATATAAAAATAGGGCGAAGATATACCTTCGTTTAGTCATTATTTCAAAGATAAATTTTTAATATTGAATGGTTTTGTATTAGGCCTGAGGGGGCCCCTCTTGAACTCGGGGGCCAGGGCCCAACGGGCCCAATGGGAAAGACAGCACTGTGAATACGTATATAGATAAACGATTAAATCAATAAAATTTATTGAAAAAGTGATATGCATTGTCAAATTTCTTTACTTTAATCGTGTACAAGATTAAAGATAAAACGAGCTGGCGAACACCGTGATCGACAAAATGACTAAAAATCTTTATCTTCATACTTTTCAACTGACTTATTTTTCTTTAATTCTTAAACACCACTCGTTTGGTTCGAACACCATTAAGTACTTTTTGGGTCGAAAATAATACTTACCCTGTAGCACGAAGAGTCGATTTAAAGTCGATCTTTGGTCGAAAACTAGCTTTTCGGTCCTGGTTCAAATACCGACTCTAAAAGTCCTAAACGTTTGTGAGATAATAGGTACCTTGTAAAAACGTTTTTGGTCGTTTTAAAGTCGGTATGGCGACTCAACATTTTGGACCACTTGCCGACTCTAAAAGTCTAAGCATTGGAACTATTTAGAATCCGAACGCCGCCCTTGAATTGTTATAGCTGTCGTGACTTGAAAAAGACATTACACATTTATAGCCCAACCAACGGTCGACTTATATCCGACATTTTATTTGCCAATTAATCCCTCAAAACTGTGAAACTTTTGCGATTTAATAAAACAAATTGAAATATTTTTAAAATAACATCTATTCTGTATTATATTTTTTTCGAAAAAGATCGTATATTCAATCTGAGAATGTTTCCTTATTAAAAAATCTCTCAACTCAAGTCGGTTATATTCATATAGCTAAATATTTTAGGGTAAGATATTTTCAATGAAGATTTACTAGTTAGTGTTACTAAGCCCCAAGAAACTAAAGAACTCTGTATTCTAGATTCAAGAGCTTTCCGACGGAAAGAAATTCATTGGGTCATCGCCAATTACATACATTTATATAGCTATATATTACTTTACGTGGTAATTTTCAGTCATATAAAATATCAAAAAGGAAGTCGGCCCGACTACCTGACGGTGTCAGGCCGACGTCGTTTCGACGTAATTATACAGTACATTCTTAGTCGGGATGACGTCGGTAATTTTGGGTATTTATCTTGATCGTCGACGTCGGCCCGACCCTACTTTGCCATACCGGCCCACCGATGTTTCGGAGTGCAGAAGTCGAACATACGACGTCGGGCCGACCCTAAATCAAGTAGGACATTTCGACCCTAAATAGTGCAGTGGGCCAACGTCCACCCGACTCCGCGAATTGCGTCTCCCGCCGACGTCGGCCCCACTCCGATTTGCTACAGGGGACGATATGACCTGTTCAAATTTGTTAATATAAAGTAATCCTGCTACTGAGTGCTTACATGTTCCAGATGATCTAAAATGCAGTTAAAATTAAGTAAAATATTTAAGCATACTATGATATGCAATGTACATTAATTAATTACCCAGCTCTACAATTAAGTGCAATAGGTGTCATTAACTTTCCAATCTTCATCTTGAGAATCAGAGTTTACTTGCCTTTGAAGGGTTATTTTCACTTTATGAGGATCAGTTGACGGTGCTGAAGATTTAATTACTCTACCTTCTACTATCGTTTCGTCAGCTGAATATTTAGTAATAAAAAATTCAATCGCTCCTTTAGAGAGTTCTTTAAATAGTCTTTCCCCTTCATCTAAACAGCGTCTATTGTCTCCAATATAGTCCAATAAGCTTACCAGGGGCAAATTCACTAAAATAATAGCATTATGAAAAAATAAAAAAATTTAAAAATGTATTAAAATCCGTATTAACCTTTAATAGCTTCAGATTTATCCATAACGTTGACACAAAAATTTTACCCTCTTAAAATTTAATTCAAAAGTCCCTACTTAGGTAAATAGCGTCTGCTAATGCGCGACCTGTTACTGTTTTCACCTGCCACATAAAGAGGGCGTATCCGTAGTTTTCGGTGGCGATAAGATGGGAACAGATTGTCCCTGTGTTAGGTAGTCCATGCTTCGAGCTTCTTTAGGCTCCTCAACCCTTCAACATCTCCCTCCCCCTTGTGGCGCGTGGGCCCCAGTTCTTTGTAGGCCCCGAGGGTTTATCTTAGTCAGTCTTATGGAGAATAATAATTTAATTTTTATTTAATCATTGAATAATAATTATATAATTTAAATAATTTAACTTTTATTTAATAATTTAACAATAATTATACTATTTAAATGAGTCATCAAACTCATCATTGCCTTCCCCAGCAACGAGATAACTCTCCGAAGTCAGTGGCGGACTGGGTCTAAAATTTTGGGCTGCCAGAAGACAATTAAGGGCCCCAGCTTTAACAACTATAACGCTATCATGTTTGAGGGGCCCACTTTATGAACGGTCTGTGGGGCCCACCTGCCATCGGGCAGATTCACTCTATGGCCAGTCCACCACTGGCTGTTAGGGACAAAACCTACATGATCGATTTGCGAAGACAAATGTAGGCTTTACAATATTTAGATAGCAGCATCTTCTTCACACGCTCTCTGTCCTTTTTGACTGATCATTATTTTTTTGGCATTTTGTATTTTTAAAGAATAGCCTAAACCTTCGACCAGTATTGGATTACCATTACCGTTTCGAAAATTAGGGTTCCTCACCCTTGCCGGACTATCAATGCATGAAATTGGAGATGAAGAAACGATTCAGGGAAAATTATAAGAAAACTATCATTAAATCCACAAGACTGCCATAATGTAAAACAGCCGTGATGCAGTCAGGGAAAATAACTATCAATTCGCATTGATGTGTCCTTTACATTTACTGGACTGTCTTTGTAGTAAATTCGGGATATTGAAGGCAATTTTAAGGAAACTATTAGTAAAGACACAGTAGCGTAATTCTTCAATATATTTATTTCACTAGAACCAACAGAAGAAAGCAATGATAATAGACATCAGTCATCCTATTTTCCTCCTAAGATACCTGCAACTCCACTCAGGAGAGATGGCATCGGCATTGGAGGAAAGTCCCCAGCGTTCGATGGACATCCAGTTAGACCCTTAAGCAGCTGATCCACTAAACCCAAAATTGCCTGAATTGTAGGGCTTCTGTAATAAAATGTCGGAAACAAATCGTAAAATAAATACATTTTTGACCTTACTTTAAAGGTATACCCTAAAAATCAGAGCTATCGCGTGTTATTGTTTGTTATTAATATATTAATTAAATTCAGATTATCCTAAGAGTACCTAAAGTAATTCCAGCGTATTAAATAGCCTAAAAATTGGATTTCTAAAAAATAAATGAAATACAACTTACGATCCTAAAAGATTTCCAAGAGTTTGTTGCAGTGGGCCGTTAATCTGTTGTAGCAATCTATTGACCTCTGGAACGACTCCCATTGGATTATCAGGGCATGGAACCACAATAGCTCCTGTACAATTAGCAGGGCAAGGGGGAGGTGTTGGTGGAGTTGGAGGTGTGGGTGGAGGTGGAGGGGTTGGGGGATTAGGAGGTGTTGGTGGGTTAGGAGGTGTTGGTGGGGTTGGGGGATTAGGAGGTGTTGGTGGGTTAGGAGGTGTTGGGGGGGTTGGGGGATTAGGAGGTGTTGGTGGGTTCGGTGGAGTCGGTGGACAAGGTTTATCATAGCATGCACTTCTCCGCTGTTTCTGACTTTCTCTCGGCGATAACTCTAAACAAAAAATTAATTAATATTTAATTTTTACAGAAAAGGAATAAATTAAATGATGGGTGGGTATTTTTGGAGGGGTAAGTAGGATGTTTCCACTGTTTGTGACTTTGTCTCGCAGTTAAAGCCATATTTAAAAAATGCTAGAAGCGTAATGAAGATAACGTTTTATCACTTTGATTTGCAGAGGCACAAATTGTAATATCTTAAAAACTTTCTCACAATTTAAAATTATCATATTTTATAAAGAATTTCTGTACAGTTTCATCTGTGGTGGCCTTACATTATTTCGGGTTTTACGAGTTATTATCAACTTTATTATTTAAATTTTCAAATAGTTCAATATTGTCTCGTCAAGTTTCATACATCTTGTGGCGGGTCTAGTTTTTCACAACTATCTTTATTAATGGTTTTAAAAGTCGCTTGATGACTTAGGCCTAAGTTGGTGCCTTGGGTATTAGCCTAGCTGTTTATTAAACCGCGACAGTAGCACTAGCGAAAGATTGCTTGAAATAAACTTTTAAAATGTTAACTTGCCGCTTTACAATATGGCAAACGTTATATCGATTTTCCTCTTTTTAAGGAACGATGTTCGTATTATGAAAATTAGGGCTAGCTACCACCCTCCTACACATTGTAACTCGGTCACCTTATTTAGTGGCTTTAAAAGTCACGGTAGAATTTCCCCTTTAGCACTAGACGTCGGTTTAAGGGAACCAATGAGATAACTTTCTGATTTGATTTTTTTCAGGTAAACAGCGTGAGGTGAATTGGTAGCTATGCTAAAAATCATCTAAACATAGTTATTACCCTCAAGTGGACATAAATACCCTTGAATAAAGTACCATAAACTACGCTTATAACTTAAGAATGGGTAATAAAGCAAATTTTATAATGGAATAAAGCAGCCTTCTAGGTGAAAACACAACTAAAAGTGAATGTAATCAAAGGAAATCATACCTAACGCCGACGCCACAGACAGGATAAAGAGTGTACTGAACGTGAGATTCATTTTGAACTGCTGAATGAGCGTGTTACTGGAAGTCACTGATACCAGCATGGGTTCCAAACCGCACTTTTAAAGGGATATGTTTTCGGGTTTTGGTTAAAAAAATATTATTAGATTGATTTCTAGTTTAAGCTCTCAACCTTGTTCATCCTTCTGTCAAATATTTGATTGGTATTAATGAATGTATGATCCACATTTATGTAATATACCGTGAAGCTATTGATTACCAAAAAATTATAGGGGTTGCAGAACGTTATCACTTTTTATACAGCTCAATATCGAAAACAGAACTCTCATAAAAGACATGGTTTAATTGAAGTAAAATAGGGTGACAAACTGACAGGACTTTATTAATTTTTCCAGGCCATAACCAAATCTCATCCAACTCGTGGATAAGTCGGATATTGTTGATAGATTCAATTATTTTCAAACTGGGTTTCGGCTGTCCAGAAATCAAATGACATTAAGTACAAATAAAGCTACTAGTGCACCTCTACATTCAATACGCACCTAAACTACCACATGGTAACGCCTATTCACGCCAGCCAATTTTTCTCCAATTTTGTATAGTATAGTTCGCAAAACATCTAGTTTTTTCGTTCACAGGCACCACTTCTTAAAAAAACTACCGCAATTACTACAAATTATATGAATTTATATTAAGTAGATATTTTATTGGAAACTAAGCTTCGCTCAAAAAAAGGGCCGTTCTTTACAACTTGGCCAACGTGTGTCTTTGTGGCCAACATGTTTTGGAAATTTTTCACAATTTAAAGAAGGAACAATTCCGATTCATTGGGACCGACAATGTTTTGCAAAAATGTTGGCTGGTGTTAATTAGCCTTTATTGTTGCTAAAACAAATTGATGTGACTCGTAAAATGCCACCGTGCGAAAATACTGGTTCCGGTAAGTATATAGCAACGTTATTGAGCGTCTGACGCTGAGCCTTATTACTTGTCATGGTGAATGCTATCCTAATCGGGAATTGTCGTCTCTTTAACACAAAGGGAATATTTGAATCAGAAGGGGCTAAATCTATTCTAGGAATAACAAGTCGGCCCAGGCCGTAATATTAGTTCCACATCGGCGTATTCGGGTGGGCAAACCCATACAACCTTAGTAGTCACAAGTAGGCAAACTAATTCATAAGCTGTTGAGGCCATGTGATTTCCTATAGTTTGATATATAAATTGGCATCCTAAGTTAAAGAGTGGATGGCACCCACCCTCAGGATACGCGGGTGGGCAAACCAATATAAAAGCTGTTGAGGCCGTGTGATTATCTATCGTTAGATATATAAAATACCATCCTAAGTTGAAGGATTAAAACTTGGGCGCCACCCACCCTCAGGGTACGCGGGTGGGCAAAGCAATACAAAAGCTGTTGAGGCCATGTTTTTTCCTTACGTTTGATATATAATTTACCATAATATGTTAAAGAGTGGCCACCGCCCACCCTCAGGATACCCGGGTGGGCAAACCAATAAAAAGCTGTTGGGGCCATGTGATTTCCTATCGTTAGATAGGCGGAAAGTATCAAAGGTGAAATAGGTAAGCAAAACACGACGAACATAATTCTTTTAAATTATTGAAAGTAGTGGAAATATGATTTAAAGAAATTGTTAAACTGGGATTCAAATGTTTTTATTTTAGGAAATTTATATCAAACATTTGGGTAGTTTAGGCACCAAATATGTTGTAAATTCGCAAATTCATAAAAAAATAATCGTGAAATTATTTTGCGGAAAATCTGAAATCAGTTGAAACAAATTTCGTGGCGTACGATATCGTACCATTCGGTGACTCTCCCTTTAAGGGGGTTGGTCGGAGGGGGCGGAAATTAAAGGCACTGCGTGCGCGTCAAAGAGTTCTATCGAATGATACCAACTTGTTTTTCCTCGGTCACTCTCCTTTTAAGGAGGCTGGTCGGAGGGGGCGGAAATTAACGGCACGCGTGAGTGGGCAGAAAATCTCTGGACCAACTATACAAACTATAAAATTGTTTAAGGCCAAAATTTCAAGCGTAAATTCCGAAGAGGACGGCGTGACTAGCTTGGTAAAGGCGTCGGTTTTGGAGATTACGCGGCCAGACATCTGGGTTCGAATTCCGGTATCGCCAATAATATAAATTATATATAAAGTAGGGGTGTGCAAAATATTTGGCCAGACCAAATATTTCGATCGAATACCAAATTGAATATTCGATTCGTCGAATCGAATAGCGCTTGGAAAAGTTCGCAAATAATCGAATTTTTTGATCAAATAGTCGAATATTCGAAAAGATAGGGAAAACGTATTTGGTATTTTCAAATAGTTTGCAAACTGGTCGAATAACCGCGGATCTTTTTCTAATTTGTTGAAGTTCAAGGCCATCCCAGGAGAGCGTAGTGAAATTTCCGAACTAGTCCTTATTTCTGGCACCTCTCTTTAAGCCGCAGCGCCAAGGACCATATAAAGAGTAGTTTGCACGTCCATTATCCATACCGTTTGTATTAAAACTTTTTAGCGAAGGCAGAAGCTGCTAGCGCTTATTGGCTAGATTACTCGCATGTGCTCTTTTGTTATGGAATTTTCTAGAATAGCAAAGTAAAACTAAAATTGAGTCTAAAACGTAAACCAAGTCCAAAACATAACTAAAAACAGGGAGGGAAGTGGAAGTAAGTAACTTTATGGATTTTTCTGTTTAGAATTTTTGAGTTAACCTAAATTAATAATAATTAATATAATTGCAATTTTTTAATTTGTAACAAAAGATCTGCTCTCTCGCATTTTACATATATTTAAAAACTTGAAATTTTTATTAAGAATTTGCAAACTATGAAGTATGTAGCATGTCCTTTGATTTTAATTGTAGTTAGTAGTTACTAAAGGTTAAAAGTCGCTAGAAGACTTGGTCCAGGAGTGGTACCCAGTGATGCACAAAAAAATTTCTATCTATCTTTTTCGTATCTTTTTACATAGATGGCAGCAGCTATACTATACTTTCAATTTTTTCCCTCTGAAATTTCTGTAAATATCATTTTATTTTTGATATTTTTGAGCATAGATGGCGACAAAATCATTCACAATCTTTCATTTTATTCAGTTTTGGCCCTTTGATTTTTTCACGATCTTTCAAATTTCTTTAAGATATGAGAGTTTCAATTATTTTCAATTCTTTTTTGCCCTTGCCTGAAAAATTTCAGAAGAAATCTTTAAAGATTTAGATAAGTATCATTTCAAATACTTCTTTAGTTTTCATTATTTTTAAAAGTATATTTAAAAATATTTCAAGTACGTTTCACGAGAAAGTAGAATCAAATTTTTTCATATCAAAAGTTCGAAGTATTAAAATGAATATTTCAATTTTTATCTTTTGATTATTAATTCAGTAGTAAACCTTCCAATATTTGATTTTGATTTTATGGATTAGAATCGATCTTAATTTTCGTATTTTCAAAAACTAAATTATGGAAAATAAATAAAGCTATTGCATCGCCACAGCCCACGCTGCCAGTTTGCAACACACGTGACACTCTAACTGCGTGGGAGTTGGGACGGTGGGAAAAATAACTTTTGGAAGTTTTGGTTTTAGTTTTGAAATCGCCTTTCAGTCTACGCGGCGCAGCTTTTTATCGCTAGAATCAGTCTTTGCTTTCCCTCCTCTGTCTGCCTAGGGATAGAGGGAATTATCCCCCCCCCCCCAGAAAAACGGCGCGACCTTTGACCGCTCCTCTCCCTTCTATCACTTAACATTGTTTCGGGTTTGGCTATATTTCGGTATCACGTGAGATACGTTCGCCGCTCAAATAGTGTATATCGGCATATCTAGATGGCGCTAAAATATTTCCTCTCAAATACAAACAAAATTGAAAAGAAACCAGAAAAAATCTATCGTGTAATTCCTAATATAAAAAATGGAAGCACTAGCTCTATTCCGCTCTTTTTTTCGCTAGGCTAGGTAAGAGAAGAATCTTTTCAAATATAGTTCGCTCCCGAATTTATTTCTTCAAAATTATATCGCGATCATTTGGCAATGTAGAAGATCATATCAAAATCGTATATTTTAATTTTTATTTTTCGGATAAAGTATCATCTCGTATCCTAAAAGTATCCAAAGATACGAGCGCGCCCATCACTGGACTGGTACCTAGGGTATTAGCCTAGTTAATTATAATTAATATTATTTTGCCATGGTACCCAATTAAAATATGTATGATAATTGATAAGTTGATATGCACTATATTTTTGTAGGTTACGATTAACTCATTTTGATCAATTCGAAGGAAGGTTGAAAATAAAGACATTTTGTACAACAATTAGAACTAATTTGAATGGTAAGTTAGATCTCCCAGGTAGAAAAATCTCGTTGATAAACCGTTTGTGAATCGTTGAAACTATGTTGAGAGATAAACTTTATGAAATGGTTGATGATGTCAAAAAAACAATGGTTTATAAAACGGTTGATAATAAGTCTATTAATACTAACAGAAACACAAGTATAAACCGACCCTCTAGCCCCGTCCTACTTGGCGTCTTCCTCTTCAGCCCCCCTCTGGGCGGCAACCCAGGCCGAATTACGGAAGAACTCCAAATACGCGGGCTTGGAAAATCGGTTCATCTTTACTGCTGTCGCGGTTGAAACCCTGGGCTCCTTTGGGCGGGATGGTCTGGCCTTGATCCATTCGATAGGCCGTCGGATCAAGGAGGTCACAGGCGAGCATCGGTCGGTGACTTTCCTCTTGCAACGGATCGCCATCGCGGTGCAGAGAGGCAATGCGGCCTCAGTACTAAACACTTTCCCTCCGGGTGATTCTTTGTACTCCCTGCCCTAAGTGTTCGTGTGGGTGTTTTTTTTTATTATTATTATTTTTGTACCGTATAATTTAAAGTATTAAACTTATTTAGTTAAAAAAAAACGTTATTTGATTAACGTCTATTAAACGTCATTATGAAATGTTATTAAAACTATTTAACGATGCATAATGAACCTAATATAAACGTTATAGGACTAAAGTCGATTAAACGTTGGTTTTGAACATTTTGTAAGTTACTTAACTAGATAGGGTACCCGATATTTCCCTGGAATATACAGCACAACACCATAAAAGATTTTTTCTCTCAGGTATATACCTTTCACCATACAGTGCACAAGTAACCTAATAAAAAGCGACAGTCTCAAACAAGATCACAGTCAAAACAAAAGTACAACGGTGCCGTAACTCTCTCCACGCATGGCACCGTACCCCATATAACCAACTGATTTATGCAAATTTAAACAATTAAATGTTGATATCACAATAATTTTCCTTTTATCACAAGGCCTATTGTCTATAGAAGAAGGCTTTTAAAAAACAATACTATACTTTAATCGTTTTCCGTGTGTAGGGCCAAAGAATGAAGAAATTCGGTCTTTTGGCTAAGACCAAAGTGTAGTATCTTATGTATAGCGGATATACCTAATTTTTAAATTAATCCTATTAATTAAAGATGTTTTGCCGACCGTAACCGTTGAAAACCACAGTCAGGGTACCATGAGATAGTATACCAAATTTGGTCGACCTAAGTTAAAAACTGTAGATTCCTATAGCGGGCAAACAAACATATAAATACAGTTTATATTTAGTTAAATATTAACCACTTCTATAACATGTTTTAATTAGAATATTTTTTTTAAACATGTTTAAGAAGTGGTTAATATTTAACTAAATATAAACTTTTATTATTAGTTAGATTAAAAAATTAGTCTCATGTTTGTCAAAAGATATATCCTTAAAAAGTTAAATAATATAACGTTATTTTAACCTTAATATCCACATTAAAAGTGACGTTTTTGAGTGTGATAAATATAATGTAAATAACGTGGTTTTTTCAACCTAACTATTTTGATGAAAACATGAGTTCTAAAAGAGGTCAATATTTTACTAAATATAAACGTTTATAATTAGTGGGATAATAACCATTAAACGTTATTTTGACCAAAAACCAAATATTGACCATTTTACAAACGTTATTTTGCTACCTGGGGATTTTACCACAGTGGCGTAATATAAAATTCTGGGCCCGCCTGCAGCCTGAGACAATGGACCCCCTTCAGTGTTTTTTATTAAGAGCCTTAGAGAAGGCTAAGTAAAATTAATAATTTAAAAGACCATCTTTTAGGACGGGCCCGTCATTATACCACTGATTTACCAAGTTCGCCCAGGGAACTTTGTTCTAGGCTATACTGTATTTGGTTTAATATTTTACTATTTTCAATAAAACGAACAGTGATTTCAATTACTTTTTTTGACAAAAATGCAAACTATTTGGCTATTTGAAAACGAAATACGTCGAATAATTTGATATTCGAAATACTATTTGGTATTTGATCAGTTAACTGGTCTAAATTTTTGCCCTAAAAATATTCGACCAAATTATTTGACGTTATAAATATTCGATTTGGTATTTGCCGTGCTTTGAAAAAAATATTTGATATTCAATTCGATCCCCAAAAAATGGTATTTGCACACCTCTAATATAAAGGAATATATAAATTATTTTTCGCAGCTCCATGACAAACAAACAAACAACAAACACCTAACGACATTCCATCCATAGCAATTGTCCTTTTGACCACCCAGTTAAAATCTCCGCGAAGATAACGTTAGTTTTCATTGCTGTAACAACCAACCTGGTTCCGTTGCACAAACCAATTTTTGTGTTAAGATTCCTTAATAACATAATTAAAGCTCCCACTTTCAACGTAAGTTTATAAAGTGGCTAACCGGAAGGAGTGAGTGTATCAAGAAATTTGGTTGGAAAGTTGAGCCTTTCTTGTTCATCATCAGTCAGTATCGAGTCGATGCGTTAATAGACTTGATGTGAACCTTCTAATCTATCTAATATGCATGAATTCACTGATTTGAAAAGAATGGTAATTTTTCGGACAAAGTCTTTTCCTTGAGTTGCGATAAAAAAAGTTAAAAAAATATCGGTGACTAAAGAGTCGGATTTAGATAATATCTCGGGTGGAATTTCTTAAACATCCAATCGCAACTTTTCCGAATTCGAATCAGCCATATTGCGAATTTTGTTTCATCGCCGGTCCTGAGATTTTCAGTTAGCTTAAGTTGAGTGAAGACTGACCATAAAGAGGAATACAGGTAGCGTTTGACGGAACACGCCTCCGAGAAGCATAACCTTGCCACCGAAAGGCAAATTTTCGCCAGTTACTTCTTTTAAGAGCCTATCAATCGCTAGCAGCGCGTGACTTGGTGTCATACTGGCTTCTTCCCACAAAATGAGTTTAGCACCTTTGAGTAGCTTAGCGTCTAAAGAGTTGTTTTTAATATTTGAAACCGAAGTTTCTGTCAGTGGCATGGGTAGTTTAAATTGAGAATGGTACGTCCTACCTCCTTCTAATAGGGTCGCCGCTATACCTGTTGGCGCAACCGGTAAAACAACTTCTGCTCTCCCTCGCAAAACACTAAGAAGAGTGTTGTATAGAAACGTTTTTTCTGTACCACCAGGACCGTCCACGAACAAATATCTCACGGGCTCAGTGCAATCAATCACGGCATTCATAATTAATTGAAATACATGATTTTGTTCTTTGTTTAATTGTGACTGCAAAATCTTACCCCTTTCACGTTCAATTTTTGGACAGTATGAGGAATTCTGGGAAGGGATTGAAGGAGGGTGTTTCGGAATTGGGAAATGGAAATCTTCCCAATTTTTTTCCGTGCAGGTCTAAAGTAGTTTGTATGTCCATGAGAGCTTGGTTTTTTGGGTCGGAAACCTTTCGGTGCGAAAAATCCTCTGGCAGAGAGTCTTTGTGCTTTTCCCAAAGCGTAACAATGTCCGGCGCATCTCCAAAAATGCAAATAAATGCAAAAAGTGATCTTAGTTGTTTCGGCATTTCAGACAAAGCCCCTTCGTTTAAAGAATTATCCCATTCGGAATCGTCAGCCAATAAATTTCTTTTACTCGCGGTTTCTTTGAATGAAAGGAATTCTAGGCCGTCAACAGTTCTTAAATCTTTAAAACTTTGCGCGCCTCGAACGTTTAACAACAGTAGCCGCAAATAATACCGCTCTTGCTCGGATAAACTGACAGTACATTTCGCTTATTACATTCGAATTACGGGCCCTTGGTTTCCATTTACTATTCTGCTTAACCAGGGCCGGATTAAGACTTTAGGGGGCCCTAGGCCCAAGTTAATTTTGGTGCCCCCCTTTCAATAGCGAGTGAAGCGAGCTAGGCGCTTCCTCAATTTATAATTGAAAAATGGAAGAAAAATTCATTTTGCTGCCAGATTTAGTATGTGACAATCAAACGTTTTTGGTTCATAGGGGTGGACTATTTTACTAAAATTACTCCGGAAAATATTTTGTGAAAAGCAAATGATTAAAGTTTTGTACTTTATTTTTTTCGAACCCTCTTGGTGCACCTTGTTGGCTTGGTGCCCTAGGCCCAGGCCTATTCGGCCTATTGGTTATTCCGGCCCTGTGCTTAACAAAAACAAAATTATCTGGAATTTCAACATATAGATGGCAGCGTGCGACGGAGTTAATTTGATTCAGTTTAAACCAAGCTGTCAAAGTAGTATTTTTAATTTGGGCTTTCTCCAATGCAATTTGTTCTTGTCCTTCGACAAAATAGACATCATGAGATTATAATATTTTTATACCCCCAATTCCGCTAGGCATTACGGAGGGTACCACAAGTTATACAAACTAATTTGTATCATATCACACATCATCACGCATCCCACTTTTTCTTTTTAAAATTAAAAAGTTAAAAAGTTAAAACCACAACACAAGTACATGTATAAAAACCCTGTAAAAAGGGTAAAAAGTTAAAAACAATTAAGATAAACTATCACTAAAGATAGATACCTCTTCATCGTGGAGTCACTCCCTAGCGAACCACTTAATTCTCCCCAATATGGAGTAAAGCTCAATATAAAAATAATACAAGTTCTTTGGGCAAGCAACTTGCTGGAGTCTTGACAGGTCCCCCGAAAGCCAGACATTGTCCAAGGCCCCCTCTATGTCTAGGGGGATTCGACTAGTGTGCACGTGAGCAGACCACTCTCTTTGTTATGCTTGACGCCTACGACGATGTTATAAAGAGCATGCGCCGTAGAGCGGCCATGCTTGAACTCATATTGGGCTGAGTTCATGAGACCTCTCTTGTGAAGAGAGTCGTACAGTTTTCTTGATAAGAGTTTATCAAGACCTTACCCACTACTCACAGTAGAGAGATCGGACGGTATGATCGAGCATTCCTCCTATCTCTCCCCTCCTTATAAATCAATTCAATCCTAGCCAGGGACCGACCAAAAACATAATCGTAAAACATTCGATAGTAAAGCCATCAAAACCCGGAGCTTTGCCCCTTTTGAAGGAATCAATGACATTTAGTACTTCATCTTCTTTAAACTCTACATCGTCCGACTCGACGTAAGGAGCTTCGACTGACTCTCTGATTTCCTTGTGTACTTCAAGGTCATCTTCCTGCGAATCATCTAAAAAAAGATAATTAAGAATAGTCTCATATGTTTAAGTGAGTCCCTCTGTCAGCGTGCCAGCCTCTCGTTCCACACAGGATACATAGAATTATGTATTTGTACCCCGCCGTTCCGCTAGGCACTACGGCAGCCTACAAGACTAAGGAGAAGGTGGGATCTGAGTAAGGATCATTCAACACGATCTAGAGACTCGACAAAATCAACACAGGCAACACCTCTAGGACAATTGTCCCTTGAGCCCCAGAGATTATGATGAGAATTGAAATCACCACAAATTATCATTCTACGGCCAGCAAAGTTTCTAATTTTGTCAGAGATAAGATTCAAGTGTTCTTCCAAGACCTCCGACGGGTTAGGAGGTATATAAATGGAGAACACTAGAAAAGATAACTCCCCCGCCATACCTAAAATAGTAATGTAGTCGTTATTGAGAAGATTAATGACGTGAAACTTCGTATTAAAGATGGCAATAGCTGTCTTTGGGTTCTCGTCGGAGCACACCACCCTGGATGAGAGTTGGAGACCTACCAACCTACCGTCCACCACATGATTGAGGCTCCTGAATAATTGCGATCTCGATTCCGCCCTCCTGAAAAGTCTGCCTTAGAGTAGATGTGGCAAGCTTCCCTTTGCCAAGATTAATTTGGATCAGCCTGATCTTACTGCCCTCATGTAAAGCGAACAGAGGTTGTCCAGAGAGGAGTGCTCCGAGTTGAAGTTAGTCTTTTTATCCTCGTTGCTTCTGACAAAATTGACGCAACCTCTGATGGCATTATTACAATCTGGGAACTTATGTTCCTCAGACCCACAAAGAGAACAAACCTGCTTATTAACTTCGTCGCAGGATGCCATAACGTGTCCTATACCCATACATTTGAAACACCTAGGGATAAAAAGGTATTCCCTCCAACCATGTATTTGCCCCCCAACACGAAGCTTCTTCTTCTGCATTAATAAAATTCCTGATGACATCACAAATATTCTTAAAAAATTTGATAGCTTCGGTTGAAAGAAAAAGGAGTCCTCCCCTATCTTGTTTACCACTCCATTCGTGAAAATCTTTCGTTGCTTCGGATTTTTTTACAAGGCAATTTTCCCAAAACGTCTGACAATTATAGAGGCCAATTAATTGATTAACGGTGTATCCCGCCATTTGATGTATAACTTGTAGCTCTTTAGTTCTTTAGTTCTTTCATCCTTCGGGCTTAGTTTTATCGTCTTAGGGTGTTCTTTTTTCTCGGTAAGCACAACTAAATCTGCTTCTTTTTCAAGATAGTTCACATGAATTTCATTAAATAAACGGTTAGAAAATATTGATGTTACAAGGTGCTGATCCTTCTCTTCTAGAGCCTTAAATGGTGGCATATTTGAGAAAGATTTCTTTAATTCTGAACGAAAATCAGCATTGTTAATTAGCAAAGGCAGACAGAAAGTCAACAGCTTCATCTGTTATCTTAATACATTTAGATTTCCTTATTTCTTGCAATGCATCCTATTGAAAAGATTAGAATAATTAAACCAAAAGGAATAATTCATTCTGTTTCCACAGTAAATTATGCCCTTTGCGGAATTTGATCATCAGTTATAACATGGCTAGTAACAATCAGTAATTAAGAACATAGGTACCAGTAGAACAATTACCTATTATTTTTAATACTTACGATCACTGGTTTTGGTCTGCCAACAAAAGTAACCTTATACAATTCGGAAGCATTAGCAAGTATTACATTTAGATTTTCCATTAAAAATTCTTTATTGAAACCAATACCTAAAAAGAAATAATCGTGCAAAGGCTTAAATAAACATTGTAACTTTTGAAATATTTAGTTATCATTTTTAATTACCTGTATCGATTTTCCTCCGCTGCACCTTAGTAATCTTTTTAACTATTCTAATTTTGCAATAGGTATGATCATTTTGATCCATAATCACAGTTACGCTTTAATTTCAGTGAAAAATGAACAAATGAAACTAATATTTACACGAGGAGACCATTTCGTTATTATTTTTGAGATACCTTTCTTCGCCTGACTGTAGAGGGAGCCGTACAGTGTTTCAATTTGGTCACGTGCTAATAACTTGCAAAGTGTTTAAAATATCACCCCATTTATCCCCACAGTGGGAGTGTTGGCCGTCGCAGAAGATTTTTGAACCTCTTAAATAACCACTCCTGGTCTAATCCTTCTTGGCCAAACTAAATTATCGTTAAGACTCGCAGAGTCTTCAATAGTGCGCTTACGTTTTTCGACGTCCACTATGGATTCAAGCTGTGCAACCATACCCTGGCCCCTACAGGGTCTAACAGTCTTGATTTTATGATTCTTTGGATTCAGCTCCTTTTCGAGCCGGCGCCTAAAATTATCCACCGTCTCCTCCTTATCTTTCGGGTATAGCAAGACTTCATTTTCCTGCCTAGGAGGTAATTCAATTTTCGCTGGTTTCTGGACTTAGATTTAAGATGCTGTCACCCAGCCGGACCCATAGATTATGCCGGTGTGGGATCAGCCGCTGAGAACACCTCAGCGAAAGATGGTATTCGGTATTCTTTCTTTGCAAGGATTTAGACGGTACGGTCTTTTTGCTCACTGGAACCCAACAGTTGAGCTAGTTTCAGATTACTCGTAATTACCAATGTTTCGAGTTGTTTGTACACTGCTCTTATTTTGGCACCTACGAAATTGAATCTTATTGCTAGCATTTGTTAGGATAGATTCTAACTCTGAGGATAAATTCAGCAGCTGATCTTCTATACGATCTTCAGTTATTTCCACTACTTCCCCCTCAATACGGGGGCACTTACGTTCATTGACTGAACTAGAATTACTTGATTCAGCGGTTGGTGATTTGGTTGTCAGTAAAAACTCTGACTGGTTTGTGTTATTAGCCATGTGAAAAGACTTGAATTTTCGCACTCATCCCTCTCCACCCACCACGGAGGCCCACCAGAGTACTTTCATTTGAAAGCCAGAGATAAGATGTGTGTATACTCAGCGCCATGAACCCACCATGGACACCGATTGTCCTACTCCTTGGCACCTGAGCTGCAAAAAGAGAGCCGCTTGATGCAGTACCGGCCAGCACGCACCATCTGTCTCAACACAGGCCGAAACCAAAGAAGCGTGTTGAATATTGTTGATCCGCAGAGCAACATCCCCTCAACTTCCAGGGACTTCATTCCATGCCTTACAGAATGCCGTTCACGGCAAACGAGAGGGCGAAAACAGCATGTCCATCCTAATCACCTGAAAAACAGGACGTCACGCCAGAAAAGTAAGCGAATAATACGTGTTCATAATTATTTAAACTCCCCATGAAATACTCAAGGAATGGAGCTGCCACTAACAGTACTTCGTGTATCCCCCTGCGTGGACTTTAAGGGGATTAGACTAAGGCCAGACCAACCACAAACGACGGCACTTCGGTGGAACCAAAAAACCTATATTATCCCTTTTAATTATGGACTAATCTACTTTTTCGCGTATTTTATCATCCTTCTCACAGTCCATAGGTGGTATCTTCTAACTTAACTTATCGTATATACTATTTTCCGCCACACTCCCCCCTTTCGGCTTTCCGTTGCTATATGCAACGCGTTTTGAAATTTTTAATGTTTAGGCTTAGTTTCTCTTTTAGATTTGACAGTCGCCCGCCAGATTTCCCGCACGGTACTGATGAGTTCCAAATAGAACGAAACCGGTCTACCGTTGGAATTTCTGTCTATTTTATTTATTTTTAATTTAGTTTATTACTCGAAGATCTATTTGATCCGAGTTTCGCGTTTTTTGTTTTCTCGAAGACCTATTGGTACGAGTTATTAGTAAGTTTTTTAATTTCTTCAAATTTGTTTAGGATTTAGCTATATTATCCCTTTTAATTACGGACTAATCTACTTTTTCGCGTATTTTATCATCCTTCTCACAGTCCATAGGTGGTTTCTTCTAACTTAACAAAAAACCTAACGCTAAGGCTCATAAGCACCAAACACCAAAACAAGCTTACAACACCGTCTCCAGGAGGGTTGCCAGCCCATTGTATCCCGGAGGGTAGCCTTGCTGTAACTTCAACGAAGATCTCTCAACTTCAAAATAAGCCCCCAAACACAAGCATAACCGCTGGGATGTCCGTAGACAGAGAGCTAACTAAAGCGGAATGCAGACGACCTGGTTCCCCCCTAACGGGAACTACTAACTCCGAGGAGTTAAAGAACCAGCCGCCAAAGTAACGAAGATAGGTTCCCCCTTGGCAGGAACTACTAGCTCCGAAGAGCTAAGAAACCTATGTGCCGAAGCGACTAACCTAACAGACCGAACATGCAGTTGGTCCCATAAACACATGTGGAGGGCACGACAGATTAATGAGATGATTAGCTAAGATTTATCGAGTAAATAACTCTACTCTAGATCCGACAGTTTAGCTAGAGAAAACTCTCTACCCGGAGCCACTTCGGGAGGAGGCAGCATCAATTGATGGCTGCCCTGGAGGTCTTGGTTGAGGAGAGGCTTAAGAGGTATGTTCGCTTCACTCAGACCCTGCGATAAAGGTTATTACCCGACAACAGATGTTCAAGGTAACCCCATCGCTTGACTCACGTACGCCCTTTGTTTATGGTAAATAAGCTAGACATGGTTTCACCTACACCATGTCGGCGAGAGGGCATAGACACCCCAAATTCGCAGGCCGAAACCTAAGTCAGTTTCTCGAGATGACAAGCTCTAGATCCGCCGGCATCTGTAGGAGTATAACTCCTTCCAGGGTCACCTCGGGGAGGTTAACCGGGCGGTCTGGGATGTGATGGAAGCGCTTTCACACCCTGGCCAACCTTTGTTCCTAGGAAGTACGAACGCCAGTATACAGCCTTGACCCCGACAAAAAAGACAGGCTGCATTTGTGGCAGATGCACGGCTAACCGAATAATGGGATGTTATTGCTGGTGCATTTTATAGCCATTTAACCGCCACATGGTTTCCGGGTAGGATTGAATTTCATCGTGGTTCAACGTATTATTATCTTCACCCCGGATTTCAATATTAGCGCAGTCATACCCTTTAAAAACGTATTTAAATAAATATTTGACACTTTTTACCGATGCGCACACATCAACGTTAATGTGGCAATTGTACTTAAGTAATAAATACGGGTTCTAGGGCACGACCCAATTGTTATCAATAACTTTAGCGCCAATGGCGTAAGAGCTGCGACCAAGAGAAGCGAGAGGCCGCCTTTGATCCCGGGGATAAAAAGATAAAGTGATTAATAATAATAATAATAATAATCAGCTAGGCTAATACCCAAGGCACCACCTTAGGCCTAAGTCATCATGCGACTTTTGAAGCCATTAATTCAGGTGGCCGGGTTACAATGCGTAGGAGGGTGGTGGCAAGCCCTGCATGCCACGAGATCGAGCCAATAGCTCCCTACACTCACTATTACCGTTAACCTCAACAAGTTTTTATGGAAGGGGAAACCGAAGAACTCGGGGGAAAACCCCTTAAATCAGTGGGGAGAGAACTTGCAAACTCAACGCAGAAGGAGTTGTTCCGAGTTTTCACCCAGTGCCACAAACCTTTAGTTTGAAATAGGCCATTTGGCCACCGAAGTGCGACGCAACAATCTGTTTTTTTTTTCCGGTATTTCCGAAAAACCAGGGGAAGACCGTAACTCACATGCCAAATCTCTTTACGATTTCCTTAACGACATGTTCATTTGGGTTGGTGGAGTGGTACCACTTTCGCCTCACAGCAAGAAAAGCCGGGTTCGATCCCATCTGGTTTTAAACTTGGAACAACTCCTGCTGCGTTGAGTTTGAAAGTTCTCTCCCCACTGGTATAAGTGGTTTTTCCTCGAGTTCCCTTAAAAACTTGTAGAGGTTAACGGTAATAGTTAGTGTAGGGAGCTGTTGGCTCGCGAGGCATAAAGGGCTTGCCACCACCCTCCTACGCGTTGTAACTAGACCAGCCGATTCAAAGGCATTAAAAGTCGCATGATGACTTAGACCTAAGGTGATGCCTTGAGTATTAGCCTAGCTGATTATTATTATTACGGTGGGAAACATCCCACCCAGAAAAATTGTCCTTAAACTCCCTGACGTCCCGATCAAAAACCATATTCTAAAAGAGGCCTATAATTTAAAGGGATGCAAAGTATTAATATCGCCAGACTGAACTCTTCGCCAAGAGAACGACCGTTATTTTTTACGCCAATTTATTAGACCAAATGGTAAACACAGGGCAAAATTTGTATCGAACTGCATAGTTGAGTTTGAATCTAAGAAATACTATTATAATGAAACATCTAAATCAATTGTCCGAAAAAAATAACCATTTATGTTATACTGGATACAAAACGATTTTATTATTTTTTAATGTCTATAACTGACAAACTCAACTTCTTATGTATCATTGCTTTTACTGAAACTTGGATCCGTAATGAAAATTGCCCGTATTACCTAACTTTTCATTTTATGGTATTGGAGATCGCAAAGGTGGTGGTGTAGGATTTTTCTGTCATAAAGATCTCGATATTCTCCCTATTGACAATATTTGTTTTTTTAATATCCATATTGAAAGTTAGGTTATCGAAAATCGTACCCTTAACCAATAATTAGTAATCATTTATGGACCGCCATGTGGAATAAGCTTGTTGAAAGGCTTAATGCTTGTGCAGGAGGTGCAGCAAAAACGTTTAATAATGGAAGAAGGTATATTTTATAGTACGAATTGGAAGTCCCTAAGTATAGGGCAAAGGCATTCAAAATAAAGAAAGCTGTAGAAGGTGCTCAAAATGCCAGACAACTTTCCAAGGTTGAGGAGCGCCGGCTAAATGTTATTGGCCTTGGAGGAACATTTGGCCTTAATGTAGTTTCAGTATGATGTTTTCGAGCCTTGATTCAACGCATGGATGTAGCATTAGTTGGTATAACATGCAGTCCGGCCCTAAATGGGTTAGTGCGCAATAGCTGGTGGCATTACCGGGGAGTCGAGGTCTGGCTCTGGTAACCCGTAAGGGCGGTGGCGGACTGGGAGATGTTATAGCTCTGATCAAATGGTCATATCTCCACCTCCGGATTCGGTCAGGTTTGGGCTGGAAAATGAGCTTCGGTTCAGGCTAACGGAGAGGGTCCAAGCAAACTGGTCACCTCGGAGGATTAAGTTGCCTGCTGTGTGGCGGTGGGTCTCCGTATGAGGTGCAGTGGTTTTCCCGGTCTTTTGGAGTCCACAGGGATCTCCGGTGCCAGCTATGCCGAGTTATGTGGACTGCTGTGTGCCCGTCGTTCCCTTTTAGACACTCTTTTTAAAGGGTATGACCTACGCAGGTTGGGTGTCGGCTGGAGTTGCTATATCATCCGCTCTTATTCCCACTGCTGTGTGCGAAGTGAGGGGTTGGTCGTTACATTGTTGCACCTTCTGCTGGGTGATTGGCTTGCGTCAAAGGTGCGACCATCAGTAGTAGGGTACTACTACCCATGCTGGATTTGTCACCTGCCCGGGCTTGGTGGACGCTGGCGTAGGGAAATATGATGATAGACCTCCGGTGGTGTTGTTTTAATCTTACCGGTACACCGGGCTATAAATTCTGACATACTATAACATGCAGTCCCGCGGCCTCTTCTATCACGGCCACACCTTACTCAACTCTTTCTGCACTTTCTTCTCCTTTTGGCCAGCATTCACAAGGCATACCTCGATACCCCCAACCGCGTAAATCTCCACCTCTAAATACCCCTACCGCTAGTCAAATCCCCAAATATCTCAATGGCTGATCAGAAGTCCCGAGGAAGTTCACACCATTCTCAAGTAGAAAATTATGTTAGAGAAGCTGCACAAAGTAAGTATTAGAATGGGAATAAAAACCACGTTTTCTTTAATTTTTAGGAAAGAGGTGCGTTATATGTTTCGGCTAATAAGGTGATTGCAAACGCGACTAACAAATCCATTTCTGTACTTTATATGATTAGTTTTAAAAAGGTAAGTTAATAAATACAATTATATTTGGTAATATTTTATTTTGAAGAATATTTACGGTTTAACTTATGAAATTTTGCAAAAATTTATTTTTGTTATTCATACAACCCCATACTTACCTTTATATTAAAAAATGGATAACTTACTTGAACCGTGAACTTGAGCGTTCTTGGTTGCTGGCTATCTCTTTTCAAAGTAACTTGAAACAATTGATGCCTTAAAAATATGAGCATCATGGGTACTGCCTGGAAGCTTGGCATTCACGTTACCAATTACTAAATCACAATCACAAATCTTTATAAAAAACATAAGAAATTTCTAGCATTTGAACATTAAATGAATGGTAGCCTTTCCTACTTATGTATTGAAACTGCTTGAAACTATATAAGGAGTTATGTAGAACATTATTACATGGAGTGCCGAATTAAGACTTTATGGGGCCCTAGGCCCAATTTAATTTTGGTGCCCCCTTTCAATAGCGAGCGAAGCGAGCTAGGCGCTTCCTCAATTTATAATTGAGAAATGGAAGGAAAATTCATTTTGCTGCCAGATTTAGTATGTCATCAGGGGCTAGACGCCATCCCGTCAGAGAATGTGACAATCAAACGTTTTTGGTTCATAGGAGTGGACGCATTTACTAAATTTACTCCGGAAAATATTTTGTGAAAAGCAAATGATTAAAGTTTTGTACTTTTTTTTTCGAAGCCTCTTGGTGCCCCTTGTAGGCTTGGTGCCCTAGGCCCAGGCCTATTCGGCCTATTGGTTAATCCGGCCCTGATTACATGTAAACGAGTTAAATGTAAAGTCCTAGGAACTCAGTTAGCTCCTTGCGAAAATGTTTGGGGTTGGGAATGGACTTTAGGAAGTCCGGGAGAGAGTCCCAGTCACGAATCGAAGAGGAGAGGAAGGAGTGCCTGCGGACGGAGAGTCGAAAGCCAGGAAGAATGACGGCCGCGGAGCCCGACGCCAAGACGAGATGGCGGACGTAAGCGGGGCCAGGGCTCCGTTGGAGTGGTGAATAATACTGTTTACTATTGCTAGGCGTTTGGAAGTTGTAAGAATCCTGCCATGTTCAGGTACCGGCGGTAGTGCCGTGTTAACCCATGCCGGGGTCCCTAGGCTTCGAGCATGGACTAATTAGCACAGGGACACCGCGTTACCGAATATTTGCTTCGGGTGATTGTTTAATGTGCGCTCTGGCGGTATAGTTATGAACTAACGTAAAACTAGGGTCAAACGGGGATGCTAAAAAGGGGGAAAGAACATATAGCTAGTCCAGATGGCTACCATGTTGTGACGCGTAAAGCTTCGTTTTTCGGATTTAAATTAGCTAGAATTGTCCTTCTCAATTTGAAGTAAATAGGAAATTAATTTTTCTTCATTAACTTATGAGAAGATGTTTATTTCTCCACTTAAAAAATGGAAAAAAATAATTGGATGTCAATTTTGTTTCTGGTATGTGTTTACCAACGCTTAATAAACAGCCTTTTTATCGCTATCCATTTCAGAATTTCTCTATTGTAATATTGATTTTATTTTTTGATGATGATTTAGGGAATGGTATTAAAAAAAACTCTACTCATATGCTGTTTACTGCTGTATCTTGAATCACTTTTACACGATTTTCATTTTTCCCAATAAAAATATTATCTAATGCTAAAAAATTATCATAAAACGTTTATCGCGGCATAAAAAAAACCGTCGTATAAACTATAAAATATATTATTTATATAATTGAATTTTTATTTAATAAATTAACACTAATTATATTATTTAATTAATTGAATTTTTGTTTAATAATTTAAAAATAATTATATTATATAAATAATTAATTTTTTATTTAATAATTTAAAAATAATTATATTATTTAAATAATTGATTTATTTAAATAATAAAATATAATATTTCGGAGAAATCCAAAGGTGGACGATGCGAGCGAGGATGAGTCATCCCTACCTCCCCAGCAGCGATGGCCCAAAGCAACGAGATAACTCTCCGAAGTAAAGGGAAAGGCTGTAAGGGACATATCCTAGGCTTTACAATATTTAGATAGTAGCACACGCTAACTGTCCCCTTTTGACTGATCATTATTTTTTTTGGCAATTTTGTATTTTTAAAGAATAGCCTAAACCTTCGACGAGTATTGGATTACCATTACCCTTACGGAAATAAGGGTTCCTCACCTTTGCCGGACTATCAATGCACGAAATTGGAGATGAAGAAACGATTCAGGGAAAATTATAAGAAAACTATCAGAAAGACTGTCATAATGTAAAACGGCCGTGAGGCAGTCAGCGATAACTAGAAAATAACTATTAATTCGCATTGATGTGTCCTTTACATTTACTGGACTGTCTATGTACTAAATTCGGGATATTGAAGGCAATTTTAAGAAAACTATTAGTAAAGACACAGTAGCGTAATTCTTCAATATATTTATTTCACCAGAACCAACAGAAGAAAGCAATGATAATAGACATCAGTCATCCTATTTTCCTCCTAAGATACCTGCAACTCCACTCAGGAGAGATGGCATCGGCATTGGAGGAAAGTCCCCAGCGTTCGATGGACATCCAGTTAGACCCTTAAACAGCTGATCCACTAAACCCAAAATTGCCTGAATTGTAGGGCTTCTGTAATAAAATGTCGGAAACAAATCGTAAAATAAATACATTTTTGACCTTACTTTAAAGGTATACCCTTAAAATCAGAGCTATCGCGTATTATTGTTTGTTATTAATATATTAATAAAATTCAGATTATCCTAAGAGTACCTAAAGTAATTCCAGCGTATTAAATAGCCTAAAAATTGGATTTCTAAAAAATAAATGAAATACAACTTACGATCCTAAAAGATTTCCAAGAGTTTGTTGCAGTGGGCCGTTAATCTGTTGTAGCAATTTATTGACCTCTGGAACGACTCCCATTGGATTATCAGGGCATGGAACCACAATAGCTCCTGTACAATTAGCAGGGCAAGGGGGAGGTGTTGGTGGAGTTGGAGGTGTGGGTGGAGTTGGAGGTGTTGGTGGGGTTGGGGGGTTAGGAGGTGTTGGTGGGGTTGGGGGATTAGGAGGTGTTGGGGGATTAGGTGGTGTTGGTGGGGTTGGGGGATTAGGAGGTGTTGGTGGGTTCGGTGGAGTCGGTGGACAAGGCGCATCATAGCATGCACCTCTCCGCTGTTTGTGACTTTCTCTCGGAGATAGAGCTAATACAAACAAGATTAATGAAATATTTAATTTTTACAGAAAAAGAATAAATGAAATGAGGGGTGAGTTTTGTTGGAGGGGTAAGTAGGATCGGGCCAAATGAAGTACACGGTGTATATTTCCACTGTTTGTGACTTTGTCTCGCAGTTAAAGCCATATTTAAAAAATGCTAAGATAACGTTTTATCACTATGATTCGCATAAGCACAAATTTAAATATCTTAAAAACATCGGCGCATCCACTTTCTCACAATTGAAAATTACCATATTTATAAAGAAATTCTGTACAGTTTCATTTGTGGTGGCCTTACATTTTATCGGGTTTTACGAGTTATTCTAAAGCTTTTAAACTTATAATATCAACTTTATTATTTCGATTTTCAAATAGTTGATTATTGTCTCGACAATATTCATACATCTTGTGGCGGGTCTACTTTTTCACAACTATCTTAAAGCAAGTGTCGGCTCTAGTATTATTGCGTTCTTTATCGACATATGTCGCCACCGTGCAAATTTAAACAAGTTGATTAGGCACATTACCCAGCATAATTTACCTATATGGCGTGGCCAAAAAGCATGCTTTAAGCTCATTGGGTAATCGTAATAACGTATCAGAAAGATTATTTGTAATCACGTACTCATTCGACCTCGATTGGAATGGCTTTTCGGCAAACACGTAATTGTCGACTTGAAAATAAACGATCAAACGTTTTTCAAAGTCGATACTAGGTGGAAGCACCTTCCCGGCGATCTGAGCAACCATAGCCATCTTTGATACATAGACCCAATCAAAAATAACGTAGGCAATGATAGAGCCGACACTTGCTTTAATTACTGGCTTTAAAAGTCGCTTGATGACATAGGCCTAAGTTGGTGCCTTGGCTATTATCCTAGCTGTTTATTAAACAGCGACAGTAGCACTAGCGAAAGATCGTTTGAAATAAACCTTTAAAATGTTAACTTGCCGCTTTACAATATGGTAAACGTTATATCGATTCTCCTCTTTCTAAAGAACGATGTTCGTATTATGAAAAAGAGGGCTTGCTACCACCCTACTACACATTGTAACTCGGTCACCTGATTTAATGGCTTTAAAAGTCACTTGATGACCGAACAAGTTGATTTCAATTTTCCAAGGATGTTTTTATTAATACTTCGAAAAAAGGCAATCCGCAGCATCACGGTAGAATTTCCCCTGCAGCACTAGACGTCGGTTTGAGGGAATCAATGAGATAGCTTTCTGATTTAATTTTTTTCAAGTAAACAGCGTGAGGGGGATTGACAGCTAAGCTAAAAATCGTCTCAGTATCCTCAAGTGGAAATAAATACCCTTGAATAAGGTACCTTAAACTACCTGTATAACTTAAGAATGATAAATAAAGTAATTTTTATGATGGAATAAAGGGGTACTTTCGCCGAAAGGCCTTCTAGTTGAAAACACAACTAAAGGTGAATGTAATCAAAGGAAACCATACCTAACGCCGACGCCACAGACAGGATAAAGAGTGTACTGAACGTGAGATTCATTTTGAACTGCTGAATGAGCTCCTGCGTGTTACTGGAAGTCACTGATACCAGAATGGGTTCCAAACCACGCTTTTAACGGGATTTGTTTTCGGGTTTTGGTTAAAAAAAATATTAGATTGATTTCTAGTTTAAGCTCACAACCTTGTCCATCTTTCTGTCAAATATTTGATTGGTATTAACGAGTGTGTGATCCACATTTATGAAATATACCGTGAAGTTACTGAAATTTAGGTATTCAGAACGTAATCTCTTTTTATGCAGCTCAAAATCGAAAACCGAACTGTCATGAAAAACATCGTTTAATTGAAGTAAAATAGGGCGACACGACCATATTAATTTTTACAGGCCAATACCAAAACTCATCCAACTCGTGTATAAGTCGGAAATTGTTGATAGATTCATTTATTTTAAAACTGGGTATCAGCTGTCCATGCAATAATCCCATATACATCTATGGTGCTATGCGATGGACATCCAGCTAGACCAGTTTTAAGCTGATCTACTAAAATCCGAAATACCCAGAACTGTAGCACCTGTTCAATTTCCGTTTCTTTAATTTAATCTAAGAAAGAGTTTTGGCCGCTAGTGGCGTGACTGAGTCTACCAATGGCATGAATACTGGTTGTTAAGTCTACTAATGTAATAAATACTTGTTGTCCAGACTACCAATGGAATTAATACTTTCGGTCCAGACTACCAATGGTATTAATACTTTCAGTTCAGACTACCAATGGAATTAATACTTTCAGTCCAGACTACCAATGGAATTAATACTTTCGGTCCCGACTACCAATGGAATTAATACTTTCGGTCCAGACTACCAATGCATTTAATACTTTCGGTCCAGACTACCAATGAAATTAATACTTTCGGTCCAGACTACCAATGGAAAAAATATTTATTGTCACGACTACCAAAGGAATAAATCTTTGTTGACAAGAAGACTACCAATAGAATAAATATTTGTTATCAAGACTACCAATGGAATAAATATTTGTTGTCAAGTCTACCAATGTAATAAATATTTGTTATCAAGACTACCAATGGAATAAATATTTGTTATCAAGTCTACCAATGGAATAATCAGGCGCCGTCTGCTCAGAGGACCTATAGCTTGGTCCTGCCACTGGCGGAAATTTACTTGCTGAACAAGTTTCCAAGAGATTTCAGTACATTACAATTAATATCCGATACTAACTTATTTACCTCTGAAAAACGCTCATTGGGGTTTATAGGACAGGGTACAACAATCGCTCCTGTAAAATCCGCAGGTCAATGAGGCACGGACTATTGTCTTACTGGACTGCTTTTCTGCTCATGAGTTTCTCTCGGATATTAAGCTGTGAATCCACAAATCAAAATTAAAATACATAGCATAAGGGATAAATAAATCATTAAACATATGGCATACTGAACTCAAATTCTGAAATCCGAGAAAGGTTTCGACTCTGTTTCAATTTCTATGCTGCCCTAGGTTTCAACGGACATGAAAACTGACCAGAACTTAAAATCTCAAACATCCATTGGGACAAAAAAAACATTTCCAGTTGCGGATTAGATTATTAGGTTATTTGTCGCTTTTCAAACTATCACTAAAAATAAGTAATTTTAGGTACACTTGATAAAATGAAATAGATATTTAAATATTTCGAGTAATAAGTAAAAGCATACAATACGCTGATGCCACGCTTAGAAAGAAAACTGCGTATCTCTTAGGATTTATATAGAGATAGTGGACACTATCTAATCAATGACTGAAAATAGCTGGTACTAGTTTCGAGTTACGACTTAACTTTGACTTAAGCTTGACCTACTTAATTAAAATGGATCAAATCATTAAATCAAGCGATATTAATTGGCAACACGAGGTTGAAAACTCCAGTCTAGTGGTCTTCCTTTGTCAAATACCTGATTTAGCTACGCTGTGATCCTTTAAGATACCTTTCCGTCACAAGTCCTTTTTACTCGATCCCAAAATAGAAAACTATTCAAATCCAAAGTAAAGATGTGATATGTTTCATTTTTATTAGAAAGTTTTAAATTTTTTTTGAGTTCGTTTTAATGTCTTTTTTATATGTTTTTATTATTAATTTATGGGATGAAAAAAAAACTCAAAATGATTTTTCAAACTAAACTTTTATTTCAATATTAAGCATTTTAAAAAAAGCGATATGGTACTTTCGGCTAAATAAGACAATTTCCCAATATGATCCTACTGATACTAGTAAACACCAATTACATCATTGTGAAGTTTTGCCCATAGAGGCTAAGTTTAGTTAATTTTCATCAACAGTTGCAAAGTAACTACCACTGGCTAATAGAAAAGGCTAGACAAATAATTAAAATGACCCTTCCAGTGTTGTAATTGAAAACCAAATTGAAAGTGGCTAGAAAAAAATTATTAACTTGTGTGTCTAAACATTTAGATCAAATATCGTTCGGAAATTTCAATCATAACTAAAAAAGCTGTCAGCTTTCCGCGTGATCAGATAAATAGCGCATTATTTTCGTTCCGCCTGAAATGAGAAATGACATCCATTATTACGTATCGGAAGTTACTGATCGATTTCACAAAAATCTATTAAACTTTTGACAAGAAGCTTCAACCTGAAATGATATAATTAAAACGCAACAAAACCGTGGAAAACATGAAAAATTTATTTCGCTTCAAACAACCGCAGAACTAAACAGAACCTCTGTTCCAATGTTTCCTGTTTTTCTTTCTCGTTGTGGATGCCCAGGTCAAGCAACCAAACGTTTGAAATTACTTCCAAAAATCGGTGAAGAGTTTCCAAATATAATAGAACCTATTTGAACAGCTCTTTTCCAAGCGACGGTAAGTGATAACTTAAACTATATAAATATGAAATACATGAACGATTTCGCACTCAAAGAATAATTAAATGCAGTGTTGCCACTTCCCGTAAGAATTTAAACGTGTACGTTCGTTTTGGAACAGTGTCAAAAATATTACAAGAGACAATTTGTTTATTCTTATATGATATCGATTTATCCGTATCATTATTAATGATTTGAGGTTCCTAAGGATTTGGGACTACATAACATTTAAACCCCACCCACACATATACTTTGTAAGTTTATAACGAAATTACGGTTGATTTATATTTTTCGTGACACTCTTTTACGAGGTTGATCGCCAACTATGTTTACATGGAGTAATTAAAAAGTTAACGACCTTTAGCTTCGTAGCATGCAAAGGTGGTACCAGAGGCTAATGCTATTGACTATTGTCCCATATTCGTAGGAAGAAACCTGAATACATTCTCGATATTAAGAGCACTTGAAAACCGGAGTATACTTTCTCATTTCATCGACGAGTAGTGTACGCGAAAGAAAAAATAATTTAATTTCTTATTATGTAAGCCCCTACACATTTACATAACTCCGGAGTGCACCACTTATTTTTCCAGGGAGGTACCTACACAGGCTCCCGTTGCTGTAATCACACGTTTGGCAAGGAAAAAATAGTACAAAATAAATAAAATGTACATTAAGTAAAACCAAAGGGACTCTAGTGGCACAATAGTGGAAACTATAAACAACTGGTTAAAATGGGAAAACAAAATCACGTGACTACGATATCACAGCCAACTTCGTTTCGGTAACTCCTGTTCATAGTTGGCCGTGCGACGGAAAATAAAAAAAATATTCCTTCCAGATACTGCAGACAGCTAATTAATTTTAACCTTTCTATTACAAGATGTTTTAAATAATAATAATAATAATTTAAATTAGATAATTTAGATTTTATTAATCAAAATTTACACAGCCATTAGCAAAATAATATGAATAATAGTTCTTATTTATTAGGATAGATGGCGCTTCAGTTCTCCACAAAGTCACGTGACTACCATCTTTTCAGCCCTCCTGGACTTTATAGTTTCGCCTATTGAAACGGGTTATCGGTCAATTTGGGACGACAATAAAATTTTGAACGACCAAGTTTGGCCCATTTTATATTTTACGTTGTTATTTAGCCAAGAAGGAACGACCCAGTCCCCAACGGCGGTTTCAAGAAGTTATGGTTAGGTCAAGTCAGTGAGCCTCCTTATTTCAAATTTCTGAACCCAATAGAATAAGTTTAGGGTTCGCTTTTATTTTATTTGATCCTCAAATTTTTAATTAATATGCCTCCCCCTCTTTTACATTTCAAGATAATTTTAATAAATTTAAAAGCTAACTCTCAGTTTTATCTTATTTGATATTTTTGGTCTATTTTGCAAGATTTGAAAACTTTAAAGTCTCTTGAACCGCCACTGGGCACGCCATTCAAGAATTTCGGGGGATCCACTAGCTTTCGGTCCGCTACTAATTAAAACCAAGAAAGTATTTATTTAAGCCTTTGTGGAGGCTACCTTATGCTATGGCAGTAAGCCCCTTGCCCAATAAAAAAATATGAAATCGACCCAGTATCTCATTGATTTCCTAAAGCTAACGTCTTGCAAAGCCATTGACGTACACTCCTTTAGCTTTTCTTCCCCGCCTCTCTGGTCTTGATCAGACATTCTTAAAATTATAAGGAAAACGAAATATACATTATTGGTAAAAAATAAGCTACAAAAAAAACATAATATAACTAACCGTATAATTAAATGTGTGTCAATTATCTTCGCCCAAGAAGGAGCAGATATTGGATAGGATATTACATTGAGTTGTTGTTATATATTAGCGTGGCATGAAGGGCTCACCACCACCTTCCTACGCAATTTAACCCGGCCACCTGGGATAAAGGCATTAAATGTGGCTAGATGACTTGGGCCCAGGGTGGTGTCTTGGGTATAAGCCCTCGCCACCACCTTCCTACGCAATTTTACCCGGCCACCTGGGATAAAGGCATTAAATGTGGCTAGATGACTTGGGACTTTGGTGGTGTATTAGTCTATCTGATTATTTTTATTATTATTACACACATTAACATTGTATTGCCGTGGTTTAATATCCGTATAGCCTTTGCATTGACCTAATGGTCCATCAGCATAGCTATAGCGTTGCCTACGTTATAATAATTATAATATAATATAATTATTATTATAACGTAGGTAACGGCTATAGTGCTGGAAAGGGTAAAAGTCAAAAATAAGCCTACTGTTGCCTTAATAAACATTAATAAAAAGTTATTTAACCCATGACCCTCATAATTAGGCTTAGAACCTTTGATTTTTTATAGTAGAAAATGATTTTTATTAAAACCGTTTGGGAAGAGATAATAGTGCGGGTTGAAATATTCATTTTTGTAGTACGATTTCAACATTTTATGAAAAAATACCTTGCATAACCCCGTATGATAAACAAAAATATATTTCTTTAGAAGCACGATTAATTTCGGTATTCGCATCCATTGATTAGTGTTAATTAAATAAAAATAATGGCGAACTCAACCTTGCAAATGATGATTTTTCAAATTGGAACTTTTTGGTGCCTCTGCCAAATGACTATAAAATTTGAAACAAAAGTCAATTTCGACAAAGGCAGTACAGCTAGATATTTCCGGTTAAATTTGAGCATAAAACTGCAAACTGCTAATAAGAAATATTGACCTAATTCTCGACTATTACCTTATCCTTGTGTGTCTACGCCTATATCAATCCTAATCCTAAAATATCACAGTTTTGGATTGGTTATTTAAACAGCCATAGAATCGTGTGATAAATCCGGGATGAATTTAAATAAACATGAATATTAAATCAGAAACATTAAATTAAAATACAGTACCACGTTTGTTGCTGGCACACAATTGGATTTTTTTTTACAGAAAATAAACTATAGTGGAAAGAAAATGTAGCACCCAGAAGTGTTTTATTTTACCTTAGGATGAATGAATCTAATAGAACGATCCGCAGGGATAATAATCGAATATTTTACCCGATAAGAGAATGGTTAATCAAAAACGTTACTGGTGGTCAGGGCCGCCTTATCCATAAGGCAGACTAGGCAAAGTGATTAGGGCCTACGGAAATTTTAGGATAAATTGTGGCCTACGATTCCATAAGGTTCGAAAAGACGGTAAATTATATTTTTGCCTTAGGCCTACTGAAGGTTTAAAACGGCACAGCTGGTGGTGTTTTAATCGAGTCGAAAGGCGTCAGTCTTAGGGAACCAATGAGATAGCGGGATTATTTTATTTTTAAAGCGGGAAGGAGCTCTTCTTCGAGCATGATGGGATTGGAAGCCAAGCTAATAATCGTGTCCCCAAACATATATAAATACATTCTTGGGTATTATAAAAACCTTTACTGGAAACTATTAGTCAGTGATTTTGGAAAAAGTATCACTAACTTGACTTGCAGTCAGTGGCGTAGCTGATGGTCCGCAGGGCCCGCGGTGTGGGCGGGCCTCGAGCTTCTGGGGGCCCTCGAGCTTCGGAGGGGGGCCCCGCTAACCATAAAAAATTTAAAAGGGGGGCCTCATAGAGATTTTTGCGGGGGGGCCTCTGAGTTCTCAGCTACGCCACTGCTTGCAGTACACAAATCGAACGGTTAAAAATCTACACTAAATGAGCATTTCTATGACTTGAAATGGTGCCTTTCAAAGAGATCATTTCACCGCTTTAAAACGTGTTTAACCTACTTAAAATACAAAGATTTGCTATTCATGAATCGCAAAAGGTAAATAAAATAGTTGGATCTAATTTCGTAGCTTAGGATTTTTATAACAGAATAATTTAACTTAATTATTATTCTAAAATTTCGGGAATATGAACTTTTCGCGTTAACATTTATATAACTAGGTCTTCGGAGCTAGTCTTTGGTTTTGCTAAAATAATAAGAAACAATTAGCATCCTAAAAGGTAGATATTGCATAGAAGAAAAGAATACAAGTTCCTTTAACTTTTATGAAACCTTATTTACAAGGCTACAAAGACTTAAATATGCATTAAAAATTTACTTAATTTAAATCGATAAGTTGCCGTCATAACTGAAACGTTTTAGGACAATATTCCTTCACTTTGGTGATTTTTTTAAATTGCTATCAAAAGAATTATTTCTTGGAAAATCTGAATGCACGAATATTAAAATATTTTTCTAAAACTAAATGCTATTCGTTATAGAAAAGTTCAGAGTTATCCGTGCGATCTACAAATTCTATCTCTTCGCTTGGGTGGTCCATATTTCTTATCTTTTAAATGTTGAGGTCGTACTCTCTAATGAGAAAGTGTGTTACTGCGATTATGCTGAAGATGGCTCTACACCACAATAGGGAAAGCCCAGCTACTATTTAATAACGGCGCGACGAACGCTAGGGGACACGTTCCAAATAAGACGTCGAATGTTTTTATTAAATAGGAAAGGCACCTAAATAATTCGGGATGAGGTTGGGACAAGTTTAGCGCAGTAAAGCGCGATAAGCTTGACATTTTTTAAAAACAGGTGATTTTTATATTTAGTTAAAGTATATGGGTTAAGGAAAAAGTGACATCATTATCAAAAGCAAGTACAAATTGGGACGGCAGGAATGAGGGGAAGAAGTTCCAAATTAGAAATAGTGTTACCTGGTGAGAGCTTTTGGAACTACGGAAGCACTGAAGAAGGCTAGCAAGCTTATGGTTCTTGTTCCCGCTCGACGAAGCGTTACTGCCATCTAGGAGCAACAAACACCGCACCCCACACTAGGAGAACGCAACCAAGGATCGAACAAGGGTCAAAAAACTGCATCGGGCAGAGGCCGAGGCCGAGGCAACGGTTAAATGGTCAAATGGATAAATAAATCTTCCAAATAAAAGTGTTAATATCAAATATTGTAGATGTTTCGTCCCTCCAAGCAGCCCCGCCCCCTCACGTTTCGCTTTTCGACGGTTCCCACGAAAAGAACCTAAAACAAAAGTTACAAAACTAAAACTAAAACTTTCGAGTATTGACTCCTCCTCCGCGCAAGACAGGGGAAAAGCGTTCAAGGCGCCGGTAGCCGGACGATCGTCTCCGCATATTCATTCTCCTTAGATATAAATTTTACGGTAGAAAATGGGCCAACATTTCAGTTATTCATGTTTTTAATAAGAGCGAAAAAATCATCGGTTCCTCGGCTATTTTTAGACGACCCTCGGGCTCGGTCCGATCCTTGAACGCAACCCGTCGTGCATTTTCTCGCGTACATTTTTCATTGGTTAGACGCTTTAGCGCCTGCTGCCGTTGGAAGGGGAAAATTCGGAAATTGTCTTCCCCCTTTCCGTAAAACGTTCATCCTAAAAGCTCGTCCAATGAAATTTGTACACAACACTGTGTTAGCGAGTTTAAAGGCTAGCTGCGTTCTCCTTGTGTTTGTTGCTCCTAGCTGCCACAAATCTACGTTTTAATACAGAACACGACAGAAGAAACCAGAAAGTGGGTTCATCTTTCATAAAGTTGGCGCACCTTTGATAATTATATCATAACGGCTTTCATAATTATTTTTTCATACATCGGACAAGAATAAAGACCTCAACATCGAAAAAAAAATACCGCCATAATTATCATAGATGACGTTTACATCCGCTTGGCAAACTGTATATATACTGAATTCCGGATATATTAGAGGAAAACTATCAGTAAAGATGCACTAGTTTTATTTTTACTAGATATTTATTCAATTCACCAAAACCAACCCAAGAAAACATATATTATAATAGACATCAGTACACCTATCTTCCCCCTAAACGGTTGGTTACAACATCCAGTTGCATCATCCAACGGCTTTTTGATCAATTCCACAACAGAGTCAACCAAGGGGCTACTGGTTGATAATATTAGCGAATAAGTAGATAAGTCCATTATGAAAAGGGATAATAAAGCTAAACCCTAAACAAATTTGAAGAAATTTAAAAACTTACTAATAGCACGTACCGATAGGTCTTCGAGCAAACAAAAAGACTCGAAACTCGGACTGCAATGAAACAACAAAAACAAATCGTAAAAGAAATGCTTTACACACTTCCCTATTGGTTGAACTAATGCCAAAACTAGGCAGATTACTGTAAAATCCCAAATTATGTGATTTATTTTATGATATATAATAAAATATATTAATATATTATTATTATTAACATTAAAAAATTTAATTCAACTTAATAACCTTCCCAGATGACTTCAAACAAAGCAAATAAAGTGGTTTGGCAATTAATTGATCTCTGGAATGATTCCCATTGAATTTGCAGGGCATGGAACCATAATCATCCCCTGGCATTCATCAGGGCAAGAGGAAGGTGTTGGTGGAGTTGGTCCTGGGCTGGGACTGGTTTCTGGGCTAGGATTAGAACTTGGTGATAAACTACAACCGGGTACTGGTCCTGGACATGAATAAGCTCCACATTAACTTTCTGAATAGGACTTTAACTCGGAGTTAAAGGTTACTTATGATTACATATAAGTTCGTACCACTACTCATGTAACATTTAAGGTTTCTAAAATAAACCATTTATACGTAGTGAAGTAAAGATTTCTCAATCTTACCTGTGTTATTATTACATTTATAACATTCCTACGTTTTGAAAAATATTAACTTAACGTAGGTCTCCTTAGCCCAGAGGTGTACTGACGGTATATGGCATCCGGTTAAAAAATTTCAAAATGGTGCCCCTATATACACAGAAAAATTATAAATAGCTTTCATTTTTCAAAGATAGGAGTGTTTTTGGCGCCACGCTAATTGACAGACAGTTTGGGAACTAGTTCAAAATGTACCCCCTGAACTTGGGTCGGTATGCCTCTGCCTTAGCTGTATACAAAAATATACAACCTAATTAAATTATACTATTCTTACTTCTCTATTTATAATGCCTTCTTATAAGTAACCATGATAACAGTGTTCTCAATCATGGTTTGTACAAAATGGCGGCGCTTTCGTTTTGTCACAAAACAAAGTCTATACGGATAATAAAGACGATTTTCATCGATAAATATATTTAATTTTAGCGTGACAAAAGTAAAGCTACAAATAGAAAGAAATTTTTATCATTGTCTTGTAAAACGTTTACTATGAAAATGTTAATTAGCGTTTACATAAAAAACTTTCAAGCGTTTCGTCTACATTTTCAGAAACTGTTGAAAATTTCAAACCCAACTTTGTAAAACTCACGAGAGTTACACTGAATCGTGGTCCGCAGATTGGGACTTTTATGTTTTCGCCCCGTAAAATAATTCGACCAATTAGACCGTGGATCAAAGCTAGAAAATTTAGGCCTAGCAAACAATTTCATATTTTTTATGAAAATTTAACAGATATAATGTTTTAGTATCGAATGAAACGCGCTTAGTCCAATTTCTAACAGAAGTACGTGAAGCGATAGCCCGTATAAATATATCTGTGCCAGAAAAACGCTTTGAAGGTCTTTGAAGGTGATATGGTTTTGGGACGATTCGTCTGGCGGAAAGTTGCTGCTCGTGGCTCTCATATTGTCGTCTTCCCATTTCTGTAGAAGGCCAGAGTCCGCCAGGTCAAGAAGTCTGTAAGTAAACTAATTCTAGAGATCGTTTAGAAAAAAAAACACTTCAATAAAACCATGTCCGTTTTAGATTTGTTCGGTTCACTGGACAAAATATTTTTAGTTAGTCGGTTACCAGATTAGCCTCTCTAGCCAAGAATTTTATCAATTGAAATGCATACTTAAGACACATGCTATACATTAACTGTATAGCTGTATAAATGCATTTTTTTTGCGTAACCACCACTACGGCGAGCCAAACTCGAGAAATCTCCGTTTACGCGCGTAAAAACCTTGTTAGCTCCTAAGTAAATTGGAGCGTGATAGTGGTAACTAAGCATTAACATAAGTTAATGATACCTCTAAGTACACAAATAAGCCCTTTCAAGGAGGAATCTTTGTCCAGAAAATGTGATGTCAAATCTTGTCCCTCCGATTCCCGCGAAAATGAAAGATTTGAAAAATATCTCTGACCCAGCGCCGCTGTGCGGTCGAGAATGAAACTATATTGGGAGGGGCTACTTTTACTAATCGTACCTTAGTGGGGGTGCCTTAGCGGGGTGGAGGGGGAGAGGGAGAGGGAGAGAGTTCATTCGTTATAATTTCAGTCACATGAGAGAAATAAACCAATAGCAAAAAAAACGTTTTTCTGCCTCTGCGGGGGGAACGAATTTTCTAAGGGAATATCGAAATAAGTTCAAGCTAGCCTTGCACCAAACAGGATTAAAGAAACGTAAGCTTCGGCAGTGCCAAGTGTATGTTAAGGCTACTTTGATACGCAGTACGGAGATACATAGGTCGATTTGGACAAGCATTTCCGCCATAGGCAGCATAGCCATTTGTGTACTTAGAGGTATCATTAACTTATGGCATTAATGATAATCAGCTAGGCTAATACTCAAGGCACCACCTTAGCCCCAAGTCTTCGAGCTACTTTTAATGCCTTTAAACAGGTGTCATGTCACGCGAGCCAACCTTCCAAAGTTGAAAACCAGCTCTTATTTCTAGTGCCTCATTAAGTCGTAATGGCAAGGACCATATAAAGACTATGCTGCGAATTGCTGGATCGGTTTTGTCGAAGTGTCTATTAAAGCCATTTGGCTATAATTTGGCTTAGTTGAAATCATAGATAAAATAACTTCGTATATAGATAGGAAACTTCAATGGGGCCAACTGACTCTCACGAGATTGCCCTGACATCTAGTGACTGCGCCAGTTGGCTGTGTTTTCAAGAGCGTAGAACGTATTGAGAAATTTGAGGTCGGAGTTTTGGGAATACACGTATTTTTCAAGGTAAATGTCTTCAAATATACCAGAAATAGCATTTAAAACAAACTTGAAATCTTTAATGAATGCTACTTCTTTAGTGCTATTTTTTTTTAATTTGCTCTCAGTTCAAGAAAAAGTACTTTTAATACATATAGCTCGCTTAAGCCTTTGCAATTGGGATTGCGTTACACCAAGGTTCTAGTACGGACTTCGAGTATTGCGAAACATGAAGTTTCCTATCTATATAAGAAGTTATTTTATCTATGGTTGAAATCGTACCCAACATTAAATTCTTCTTTGAGAGAAAAACATTTCCGAAAGGCGATGGCGTTTTTATCAACAAACAGTAAGTCACGACCGAATCGTATTTTATTCAGTGAAACATTCATTTTAAGCATTGTTCTGAGAATGATTTTTTTCGGGCCAACTAGAGCGAATCTTTTTCCTAAAACCATTCGAATTCCTTCATCATAAGAATCGGGAGCCGAAACATTGCCAGTCATCGTCGAAGCAAATATTTTCAAACTCTCACTTTTAGATTCCTTTGAAAAACAGTGTATATTAATAAAATATAATACAAATTCCTTGAGTTGCACAAATAATTATACGATTTCACAAATACTGAAGGTATTACAATAAATTAGACCAATCTCATCCTTACGCCATTCTTATAAAAATATATTTATGTATAAGATTTTTAGTTGGTTTGTTAAATTTAAAAATTTCCAAAATAAATTATAAAAAAATTGCTCTGAACCAATTCGAGAGTATATAAAAAACCAAACGACAGGGAAATGGCTACATTGGCAGGGTTTCCCTTTAAGGTTCTCTTGTATACATTTGTACATTTTCATATTTATACAAAATATCTTACCTTAATTAGATGAAAAAGTGGGCTGAAACTAACTGAACTAATAATGTATTTTCTCGAAATGATAGCGTTGACCATGTCTTCAATTGTGTTTATGCTCTCGGTCAGTACCAAGCTGGTGCTCGATGACAACATACATTCGTATATTTTAGAAGCGCATCCGAAAAAGAGCAGCAGAACCGTTGGAATGAAAATTATGGGTGATTTATAACGACTAAAGTGAGTATCTGAAAACCGCAATTAGTTTAATGAAATTGTTAAGCCAGCGCCAGAAAACGGAAAACTGGTGGTAATTTTGGCGTAGCTCTATTGGGTACAAAACTACACTCCTACAAGTTCCCCGTATACGTTTTCGAAGGGGTGCTTAACAGGGTTGGACAATAGGATATTTTTTTTAGTAGTCTAGTGAGCCTCCTATCTTAATTTATTTAAGTAGGCACTACAATGGGGGTATAAAAATCAGAAGTACAGCCAACATTTTGCTTCACCCGTCAGAATTAAAATAATAGTTCATTATCACTTGAGTTACATGATGTGATTTAAAAAAAATCGGAATGATGAATTATGAATTTATGCTACGCCTTATTCGCCATTATTTATGACTATTTAAGTAAATTTTTCACTAGTCAAATTGATTAGTGAGCCTCGGATTTCGATTAATTTTAGTAATCAGAGCATTTATTTTAGTAGTCAAATGCCGTGAGTAGTGCCTTATGTCCAACTCTGGTGCAGTGGTGCTTAAACTATTATCTTCAATATACAAATACCAAAAACCCAACAAATCCCAAAACAGAGGTTATAAAGCGTTTTAAAATTGGGGGGTAGTAAATATATTTTAAATACCCATTTCACACTCAGCTAAGTATGCACTCGGATATATTACGATATGCGTTTTCCCTTACACCAGTTGGGCTTAAAGGGGTGATATTTAATAAATAGCAATCTCAACCTTGAAAATGCTGATCTCAATCCTTACCTCGAAAAGATACTAAAATCTAATGATTAGAAATAACTATCATGAGAATTGGAAACTTAGGCCTCGCTTGTTTGTAACTCGTGCCCGAAATTCGTATTACGTACAAGGAATAGAGGCACCTAAGAGTCTTCACCCTAAAACCACGATTAACAGCGCTCCTTAAGGCCAAAACGTACAATTTTTAAAGGTCTATTCACACTAACCAATATTTTGGTAAAACTTTGTTGATCAACTCGAGTCCTACATCGAGTTGTTCCGTGTGAATTGAGAAATATCATACAAACACTTTTGTTGGCTAGGTTTTGAAGAACGTTCGATTTTTCTGACCGATTCTCCGTACCAAATATTGAAATAAAATACTTTTCGTACACATCCTTTGGATTACGCAAAACTAAATGATAATATTATAATAATAATAATCAGCTAGGCTAATACCCAAGGCACCACCTTAAGCCTAAGTCACAAGCGACTTTTGAAGCCATTAATTCAGTGGCCGAGTCACATTGCGTAGGAGGGTGGTGGAAAATACCTTTATTAATAGAAATTGATTTATTTTGTAGTAGAAGACGTATTTTTTCAAGAACTACAAGTAAAATCCTTCGCCGGCCAACGTGCGAAATTTTGGTCAAGCGTGGGAACAAAAACGCACAAAAGGCAAAAACTGTGCTCAACAGCAAAGTTGGGCAAAAATGTGGGCTCACGTGAATAGGGCTTTAGTTTGCGCAATAAACGGCGGCAATGAAGAATCACTAGACATTTTGTTGCTAATTGTCTATAGCTTACCTAAACTCTGACGAAGCACAATTGTCAATGCTCTCCAAATTGAATTGACATTTCGGCCCTGTTTGTCTCTCATTTTATCAACATTTCTTAAAATTATGACGCTCAGTATTAGGACAAACAATAGAAACGTCCATGCCTGAAATACATAAAAATAAGTTCATATATAGCTCCTATTCGAGGCACTAGTACATTTTCTTTACAATTTCCAGAGTTGGGCAAAGCTCGGGGTGCATTTGAGCGAGTGATTTACTCCCAAAACTTTTCTCACTCCACTCCCTAACAAAAAACCCCACTTTACTGGGGAGCGTGGCGCCATCTATTAACGGCAAAGGAGGCTAAAATATACATTTTGGATCCAATTCAAATTTCCCGGAGTAAATTTTAAGTTTCCCGCCAAGAATAAGAGATAAATTGGTGACCTTGACTAATCGCACTCTTGGGGGAAGAGTGCCCTCGGCGAGAGAGGAAAAGAGTGAAGATTTTTCTTAAGCTCTTGAGTGAGACTGAATTTCTAAATAACACTAACGATTTTGCCCATGTCTGACAATTTCAATGTTACTTTCAATGGGGTATGCGGTACTTTCCAATTGGATGGTTTATCTTAATTGTTTTTAATTTTTTCTTATTATCGCACAAGACACAGGGTCGAATAAATGTATACACTTTGTAATTCCTGTATAATCAAATCTTATGGCAGTGGTGAGCTGAGGACCGAATGGGGCAAACCCAATAATAGGGATAAATTCATTGTGTACGTGTAATTATAACATCGCCTAGAAGTAATAAATCCGACAGCCGCGACCTACAAGTTACTGTTTATTTGGTGCTTTTTGAAATAATGGAAACCTTTCACAAGAAACAGAGGGTCGTGTTATTGATAAGAATAAATAATTATAAAGATAAGTTATCTGATTAAAAGGAAACACTTATTGCATCAGTGGCGTAGCCAGAAATTCGTTAAGGGGGGGGGGTCGAACTATGTGAATGTTAAAAAGGGTCAAGAAGGGGGTGGAAATTTAGTGTAGTCAAACCAAGGGGGTTTTTGGACACGGAAACCCCACCTTGTCCACGCCACTGATTATTGAGGGGCCTATTAAAGCTCACTTGAAACAAATTTTAAATTTGTGTATTCTCTTTCATTCTGTCAAGCTTATATTTTTATATTTGATAGCTAGACCATGAAATGGTTTTTCGATTTCAAAGCATGATTACGTAAAATTTTCTAAAAATCAAATTGTTGCTTTATTGTTTGGTAAATATTGATCTTTTAAATTTAGAACTTAATTGTAGATGACCTCAAATTACGGTCAATGCGATGCTTGATTTAAAGCAAGTGTTGGCTCCAGATCCGTCTTAAGACCTTTTGGGGGCCCGGGGCTAAATTATTTCTCAAGACCTTTGCGATCCACAACGGTCTAAATTTAACTAAAACTTTTAATTTCGAAAGAATAACATAGGGCTACTGAAAATAAGATTTTTACTGACAGTGACCAGCTGTTACGCTTTAGAAATTGTTCGTACCGTATGTACGCGATGTGGCGATGAGTCAAATTACTTCAGACGTAACTAAACGATGCATAACATTAAATGAGCATAAATAATATTTAACCAACTAAACCATTATCCCTAGACTAGAGGCTATATGGCTGGCCTTGCCGGGGCCCGCCAAACTGGCTGGGGGCCCTGGGCTGTAGCCCATATAGCCTATGCCTTAAGACGGCCCTGGTTGGCTCTAGGGGAAGTAGCTCTTTTTTCAACATTTCTACATTTTGACTCAAAAGGTGGGACATAAAAGTATGCTTCGCGTTGATTGGCTCGTTTGCAAATTGGTCAATAACTTCAATTATAGTAATTGTTTACAATTAGTGCTCCGCAGATCCGAATCCAAGGTTGGAGCCGGAGCCAAAACTCGGCTCCCCTAAAAAGCCGGAGCCGGAGGCAAAATCCTAGAGCCGGAGCCGGAGCCGGAGCCAGGAGCCGGCTCCGATTGCACTAATTATTTTTAAGCGCTTGTAAATATTAAGATAACACTAATATTTCTGTGAAAGAATACACTATTGTGTTTCAAAAGCTAATAAAAGCGTTAAATAAACTTCACAGCATCATCATTCATCAATACTAATAATAATATTTTATTTTATTTTATTTTTACACAAGATAGAAAACCAAATTACCAGTGGAGTGTACCACTGCTACTGCTAGGACTTAAATAATTAGTATTAACCAAATTATCAGTGGAGTCTGCTACTGCTAGGACTCGTAAATTCATAACAAAATGGGAGAGTCCATTAATTACGGGAGGCGATTTTGGTGATTTTCCGACCCCTCCCCCTTGGTGAGATGTCGTGAGATTTGGCTCGCCCCCCTCCCTCCCTCCTAATATCACCTGCGATTTTTCAATAAGCGTATTTTTAGTGCAAATACGTTAATCTGTGTTTGATTGCGTTGGATTTATTTTAAAAAAAATATATAATTTGCTTAATTATTTATATTTAAGACTAGTTAAGACTAGTATTATAGACAGAACGTAATCTAGAATCACAGTGAGTAAATCGAACAATAAAATACTTAAATTTTAAGTATTAAGGAACTATTAAAATTCGTAAAAGAATATTCATTCTAATTCAGTCCACGGGGACTCATGTGTGGTCTCAAGAGTGGCTACTGGACCCAACATGTCCATGTGATTTCCAGTAAAATCATCTACTCCTTCAACCTCGCTCTGATTTAGCCACTTTAAACCGTTGTCGCTTGCACACAGAAGCTCAGTAACTCGGCGTGTGACAATCCGTGAAGGTCACACTTTGCGCGCTGGTGCAGGTGGTGCTCTGCAGCTCTTGTGAGGGATGAAAAGTAGATACCGCATATAGAAGTTTTTTATTTCAAAAATACCGCATGTATTGCAGCATCTCTTTTTCTGATCACCACGTACACTTGGGCAATAGAGGTCATAGGGCATGCTGATGAAGGTGTGCAAGGGTTGAATTACTTAATTTAACCCAGTTTTATCGCAATTTTACACTGTTTCTTGCAGAAAAAATTACGTGATATTTGCCGAAAGCCCCCCTCTCCTCCACGTGTGATTGGGTGAGATTCAGCTCGATCCCCTCCCTCCCCTAAATGCCTCACGTAATTTATGGACGCTCCCAAAGCTTAGACATAAGAAATTACCATAAAAGTATTGGAGCCGGCTTAAAACACTTGGAGCCGGAGCCGTGGCTCCAGATCTGGCTCCGGCTTTCACCGGAACTAAAGCAGGAGCCGACTGGAGCCGATAGGGTTTAAGTCGGAGCTGGAGCCGGACCTGGAGCCGGAGCCATGCGGAGCACTATTTACAATATATTTTACATGGGATCAGCGTTGCCAGACGTACGATAATTATCGCACAGTACGATAATTTAATCAAAATTTTTAGGGCGTACTATAATTTTCATGGCGTACGATATCGTACCATTATTTCGATAATTCTGCCTCAACGTACTATAATGTACGATAATCTTTAGATTTTTTTAAAAACCTACGAACGATTTATATTTTATTATAAATTTATATAACTTTTCTATTTAAAATGAATGATATTCATTTTCTGTACGCGTAGTCCAGAGTGTGAGTTTATTACTCCTAGCTATTACCGCATTTTTTAAAACATTTTTAAACATATTAAGTTCAGTTAATAATGATAATAGACATTTTGTTTATTTCCCTGAATTAAAATTCCTGTAGTGCTTTAAAAAATCATCTAAATTCAACGCATTTATGTATGAATTAAAATTTATCGCCAAAAAGAAATATACGATAATTTTCCAGGAAAATCGATAATTTTTTGGCCTAGATACGATAATTTCAGATTTTTGATCTGGCAACGCTGCATGGGATATATAATTTAGGTTAGAGTTTACTAAGTAGAGTAAAGTGGTCTATATATAATACTCTATAGTGGCTCTCTGACGACGTTATTGTTTCGCTATTTTGAATTTTAGCTTCCGTTCCTATTAATAGAGGGCTCCACGCAAGTAATTTTTTTTCGAAGATTCGGAAAGATTCATGGCCATCTCTAATAACAGGGGCCTTTTAATAATACAGGTGGCAATGATAGAGCCGACAGTTGCTTTAATTGTAGATGACCTGGATTACGGTCAATTTGATGCTTGATTTAAACTTAAATACATCACCTTAGAGCTAAAAGGCTTTGCTAAGAACCACGCGTCACTGATGAATTCCATCTGGGCGCGTTTGGTGACGAAGATGGCTTCGTCGTTGCGATAGGGCAAAGAAAATTCCACGTTCCTCGATCGCTTACTGGTTATGGAGATCGTCGACATGCCCACGTCCACTTCCTGAATTACAGATAAGCAGACCCATTAATATTACAATTTTTCCATGTCATCTAATTTACAATAAACAATCAAGTTTCTTAAGGTTTCCATAATTTTCTAGTAACGTCCATATTTGAAAGGGAATCAAAAAATTGGTATATTTTTCTATAATTCTGAGATGCCCCGATAAAATCCTATAATTAAATTTTGTTAAGCTATACATTGCGTAAAAAATTTAATTATAGAATTTCCTAAACTTTAAGCACATCATTTAAAATTCAGCGGAGAAAATTCTATAAATATTACCATGTAACATAATTACTCATAAGTGTGCCAGAAAGAACTTTTTCTCAATTAGACCTTGTTGCAAGGATATCACGTCACTTCCCAGACGATGACGGTTTTATCGTCCTCAAAACCATGTCAAAACTAGTTCTGGCGGGGAGGGAAGTTAAAACCGTGGAATAATGTTAAAACCAGTTTTACGCGACGTTAGTCCGTATTTGCTTTGGTGGCTGGGAAACAAGGTCTCATTTAAATTTTTAATACAGAGATGTTACACAGACGCACACTTACGAGTAATTATGTTACATATGATATTACACACCAGCTGTAAATATATGTATATTTACTGTGGTAATTTCTTTTCACGGCTGCAAAAATTTGATGCATCGATTTTTCAATCCCATTCGTAGCCTGCTTGTAGCGTCATAGGCATACATCGTAGCTTAGCCCCGCCTTGAAACGGCCTCCATGACATTAATTTCACGTCACAGATCACGAGGCAAAAAACGCCACACGATTCTGCGAAATAATCACGCGATCGCTATGGGCGTCTTAATGTCTTGGCACACCAATTCGCGTTGCTATGGTAACGAACACAAGCCACACCGACGAGCAGGCTACGAATGAATGTGGGTAGCAGCCTGCCTCGTGATTCCCGGAAGGAAATCCACGCCCCTAACGTAATCTTTCCCCTTCTCTCCATGTAAGCTAGGACCAACGAACACAAGCCACACCGACGAGCAGGCTTAAAATGAATGTGGGTAGCAGCCTGCCTCGTGATTCCCGGAAGGAAATCCACAGCCCTAACGTAATCTTTCCCCTTCTCTCCATGTAAGCTAGGAGCAACAAACACAAGCCACACCGACGAGCAGGATACGAATGAATGTGGGTAGCAGCCTGCCTCGTGATTCCCGGAAGGAAATCCACGCCCCTAACGTAATCTTTCCCCTTCTCTCCATGTAAGCTAGGAGCAACAAACACAAGCCACACCGACGAGCAGGCTACGAATGAATGTGGGTAGCAGCCTGCCTCGTGATTCCCGGAAGGAAATCCACGCCCCTAACGTAATCTTTCCCCTTCTCTCCATTTAAGCTAGGAGCAACAAACACAAGCCACACCGACGAGCAGGCTACGAATGAATGTGGGTAGCAGCCTGCCTCGTGATTCCCGGAAGGAAATCCACGCCCCTAACGTAATCTTTCCCCTTCTCTCCATGTAAGCTAGGAGCAACAAACACAAGCCACACCGACGAGCAGGCTACGAATGAATGTGGGTAGCAGCCTGCCTCGTGATTCCCGGAAGGAAATCCACGCCCCTAACGTAATCTTTCCCCTTCTCTCCATGTAAGCTAGGAGCAACAAACACAAGCCACACCGACGAGCAGGCTACGAATGAATGTGGGTAGCAGCCTGCCTCGTGATTCCCGGAAGGAAATCCACGCCCCTAACGTAATCTTTCCCCTTCTCTCCATGTAAGCTAGGAGCAACAAACACAAGCCACACCGACGAGCAGGCTACGAATGAATGTGGGTAGCAGCCTGCCTCGTGATTCCCGGAAGGAAATCCACGCCCCTAACGTAATCTTTCCCCTTCTCTCCATGTAAGCTAGGAGCAACAAACACAAGCCACACCGACGAGCAGGCTACGAATGAATGTGGGTAGCAGCCTGCCTCGTGATTCCCGGAAGGAAATCCACGCCCCTAACGTAATCTTTCCCCTTCTCTCCATGTAAGCTAGGAGCAACAAACACAAGCCACACCGACGAGCAGGCTACGAATGAATGTGGGTAGCAGCCTGCCTCGTGATTCCCGGAAGGAAATCCACGCCCCTAACGTAATCTTTCCCCTTCTCTCCATGTAAGCTAGGAGCAACAAACACAAGCCACACCGACGAGCAGGCTACGAATGAATGTGGGTAGCAGCCTGCCTCGTGATTCCCGGAAGGAAATCCACGCCCCTAACGTAATCTTTCCCCTTCTCTCCATGTAAGCTAGGAGCAACAAACACAAGCCACACCGACGAGCAGGCTACGAATGAATGTGGGTAGCAGCCTGCCTCGTGATTCCCGGAAGGAAATCCACGCCCCTAACGTAATCTTTCCCCTTCTCTCCATGTAAGCTAGGAGCAACAAACACAAGCCACACCGACGAGCAGGCTACGAATGAATGTGGGTAGCAGCCTGCCTCGTGATTCCCGGAAGGAAATCCACGCCCCTAACGTAATCTTTCCCCTTCTCTCCATGTAAGCTAGGAGCAACAAACACAAGCCACACCGACGAGCAGGCTACGAATGAATGTGGGTAGCAGCCTGCCTCGTGATTCCCGGAAGGAAATCCACGCCCCTAACGTAATCTTTCCCCCTTATCTCCATGTAAGCTAGGAGCAACAAACACAACACCCCACACAAGGAGAACGCAACTCGTCCAAAGTCGTGGATTTTCTTGTGTACATTTTTCATTGGCAAGATGCTTTAGCGCCTGCTGCCGTCGGAAGGGGAAATTCCGCAATTGTCTCCCCCCCCCCCGTCCGTAAAACGTTCAGCGTAAAGGCTCGTGACGCTCGTCCAATGAAATTCGTACACAGCTTAGATTACCACTGCTAAAGGCAGGGACTTCAAAGATTACGCGTAATCCCATTAGTACAGTCAAAGGTACACCGATTACGCGGAGTGATCAGCCCCTCGATTTTACTCCAATTCTATCTTGACGAAAAAAACGAGTTGGAGTAAGAAGGGAGTAGTTAGAGGGTAAAGGTTATATATTTGTTTTGTTTTTAAGATGGCGACCGGTGGTGAGATCATCAATATAGGACTCATTTTTCTTATTGATTTAATAATAATAATCAGCTAGGCTAATACCCAAGACACCACCTTAGGTCTAAGTCATCAAGCAACTTTAAAGTCATTAAATAGCATTTAACAATTGGATATTCGTTATTAAAAGCTTGCCACATGTGAAGATGTTCAAACCCGTTATGCTTTCGTGAAACGAAATTTAAGCAGACGAATTTTCTATATAAGCTAGATTACTCCCTCTACACCTCCTTTCGAGGAGGAGTAAAAAGTGTAACGTTTGAGCTCTGGAACAAGCGAACAAAATTCGGGACAGGGTAAATCTTACCCCGAGAACAGGCGAATAAAACGTTTTAGGGTCCAGTAAAGTAATTAAATTAAATTTAAATTCAAATTTCCCGCCTTCTTTTTAAAGTCTTGAAAATCGATGCGAGTGAGAGATGACCTTGACTACTTTCACTCTTTTCACGCGAGCTCACTCGCCGAGTGACGAAAAAGTGAAAACTCCATTCTTATGAGTGGAGTTTTTTATTAGGGAGGGTAGTGAGAAAAGTGAGGAGGGAAATTTACTCACGTAAATTCACTCCGAGTTTTGCCCAACTCTGCCAGAATACAGCTTCTTTCCACCAAGGTTCACAGGTTGTCTCTTCGAGTAGGCGGAAAATATATTCCGTTAATAGGAGATTCTATATATTTATATTAGTTTTATTGTATTGTTAACGATAAGTGCGCGATCTATTTTTTATTTTAGAGACGGGGTGCCAGTCAATTTCTATAAAAAAATACATGTTTTTACTATATTAAGAGCTATAATTTTGAAAACAGAGGTTTTTAACTTGATTTTTTTCGATACAACCTACAGGACGATTATCAATATATAATTATATTTCTAACTTATTTGATATTGCAAGCAAGATGTTTTAGAAAACTGTTTAAAAAAGTATTTAACATTCGATTAGCAAAGCACTTGCGTAGCCACGGAGGCACATGAAAAACGTTCCCTACCCCAGAAACAAGTAATTGTATTGTGGCATGAAGGACTTGCCACCATCCTGTTACGAATTGTAATCGGACACCTGTTTAACGGCATTAACAGTCGCTAGATGATTTCAGCTTTAGGTGGTGCCTTGAGTATTAACCTAGATAATAACATAACATTGCATACATATATGTCAACTATGTATTTTACTAGAGATAATTAAGAAAACTCTTAGCAAAAAATATGTTGATAATATTATACTCGTGTTTACTTGGCTGTGTATTGCAGATATCTGAAATAAGAAATATTTAAACTACTCACATTTCGCGAAACCATTCCAACTATGCCCGAACAATTGGAATCTTGCCAGCAGTCACCTCGTATTTCATCAAGTGGTTGTACAATAGAGTAGCTATGAATATAAAATATGGTGATTAATCAAGACCACATGTAGCGTAATAACTCTTAAGTATGCATCTGTTTATCACTTTCATGGAAACAATTTCAATTATTATTATTATTATTTAACCATAGCTCAGTCTAATACAGCAAAGTAAGCTACGCCCTTTGAAATGTGGGTTCACCAGATTCTTACTTGAAACCAATCCTCGATGATAACTCCGTAAATATCTTAAAATCCATTCCAGATACTCCAACAGAGACATTTTCCTGATGTATTATGTGAAAGTCTGAATTCTAGGATTTGAAATGGTCTTTTAAATATTCTCAAATCAGAAATATTATTATTAATTCGAACGTGTAGAACTCTCATTATGTTCGAATGAAAACTAAATTATTTTAATAATTGATTTTATATTTTCAGCACTGTCATTGAATTTATAATGTGTCGCTCGTTTACTTACATTAACCGCAGCCAAGGTAATATCTTTCGAAGTGTTTGTCATCTTTATATTTCAATTCCAATAAACGTTATTTTAAAATTTCATAATTAATTATGACTGCATTATTTCCTTAATATATTTAAATAAAACATATCAAACCTTAGTTTTTAAAACAATATAGTACCAATAATTAGATTAACGGAAGAATTAATAATAAAGAAAAGAAATCGAGATGCACGTTAAACTTAACTCTTATCTGTGTTCCCAGAATAAATTCCTGGTTACGAGCATTCGAAATTAATTCTAGTTGCGTACTCCCATCTCAAGCGAAGAAATAAGTCAAACACATCAAATAAGATCAATCCTTTAATGAGAAATATATTTATACTAGTGGAGTTCCCTCCTACCCAACTAGAACTGTAATATGCGTGGCACGAAAAGTACGGGCTGGGAAGAAAATCAAATATTAACTTTACTAAAGGAACAATATGAAAACGCCCTTTCTTTGTGTGTAGCAAACACTTTCACTTTGCCATAGATCGAAAACGCTTAGAGAATACGCCCGTTATTTATATATGAAAAAAATATATCATTATAATATCAAGAATGCCATTTCAACTTAGGAAGAGTGACTATGCTCGAAGAGTACACTTCTTCGCCCTTATAGTCGCGTCGGAAAACGTCAGTTTTAGGGAACCAATCAGGTAACGGGCTGATTTAATTATTTAAAGTTTAAAGAAATAAATCAGCCCGTTACCTGATTGGTTCCCTAAAACTGACGTTTTCCGACGCGAATGACCCGCCAGTTACGTTTTTCCTTCTCCACTCTCGTGCCCATAGGTCAACGCCAAGAGCTGGGCTCGAGCTCGTCTCACTGAATTCGTATATGAGCTTACGGTTGGTCTAGGGCTCACCCTGGTCTCACCAATTATTAGCCGGGTCTCGGGCTCAAGCTCGCAATCTAAATTTCCCCGCCGATATGAGGTCTCAAGCTCAGTAGATTTAAAACCTTCAAACCGTCTCGAGCTCGGACTCACTGTAGTTATAAATATACGGGCAGTCTCGGGCTCGCGCTCACTATCGTTACTTACAAATAAAATGGTGGCCTCAAGCTCGGTCTCACTATATTTTAAAACTACTAAAGGCTCAAGCTCGAGCTCGATGTTTCATCGCACAAGTTAATTATAAAATAGCCCAATTAATGATTCCAAGCTCCGTTCCGGCATCACTGGCACACCTGGAAGACAGCCGGAGGTGGTCCGGCAGCCCTGAGCCGGAAATCCAGACGGCACTAGCTTCTAACGCTTTTTTTTTTTGCCAAAAATAAATTTCGAACATGGGCTTAAGGCTAAGCAATATCGCGAATTCGAAGGAGATCGAGCTCATCCTCAGATACGAAAACAGAATTCAAATCGGTCTCGGGTTCGGGCTCAATCGTAATCGTGAGATGAGCTCAGGCTCACCTCCGATATGAAAACTACCAAAATCAGTCTCGAGCTCGGGCTCAAGTATTATGTCGAGCTCAAGGTTGAGCTCTTAGTACGTTAATTTTTAATACGGGCTCGGGCTCGAGCTCCAAGTAATGTGAATCATGAAATGGGTTAAAGCTCGAGCTCGAAGTAATTTGTATTTTAACAGGAGCTCAAGCTCACCCTGTGAGCCCGAGCCCGTTGACCTATTAGTCCAAGAGCCAATGACAAAATAAGCATGTGATAAGGTACACGATGGGTCAAGGTATTTTTTAATTAGGTTAGTAATTTGTAACAAAGAACTGTTTGTCTTACGGGTCAAAATGGGGACTTTCCGGAAATTTTGACCCGTAAGACAAACAGTTCTTTGTTACAAATCACTAACCTAATTAAAAAATACCTTGACCCATCGTGTACCTTACGTGCTTATTTTGTCATGGGCTCTTGGACTATATGCTCGTGCCTGGGGAAAATTCGACAATAATGCCCACAGATGGTATCAATAGTCATCCTCTTTAAAGGGCAACGCAAGTGGCCATGCAGGGGGGTAAATTATCTTATAAAAAAAAGGAGAACCATATTTGCCGAATTTATTTTGTTTAAATGCGCCTCTCGCGGTTCTTATGCGATGGCAAATCCATGCATTCCGAGGAAAGTGAAGTTTACGAGGTTACCGACCAATCAGATCCTTTATACAAAAAATGTAATAAAACTAAGATAAATATTCTGTCGGGGTATAATATTTGGAAATTGATAAGGGAGACTGGATATAGGGCCAAACGTGTGAGGCTAGCGGCCGAGATATACCGCGTTCAAGTCCTAATGTTTCAACCTAATTGATAATATCAGGAAACTATAGAGGTATACACTTGGAATGTCTAAGGTTCCATTGGGACGGTGATACGAAAGCGCGTCGAGAAAAAGGCGGGGCTTAACTACATCAAGTGTAAGACGTAACACGACATTTCTAATTCATTGGCTCGAGGTTTGACGAGAAAAGAATGCGTCGCGCAAAATAGGCTTATAAAACAATCGATTTAAAAACCTCAATTTGTTATCGTACTTAAAGGGCAACGCAAGTGAGCTGGCATTTGTGTGAATATGTATGCAAAGTGCGAAATTTACGGTAAACTCTGAGTGGTCTCGCCAGTACCGAGTGGGGGTGTAGGGGGTTAAAAAGCACGTTGCTTTTTCTTTATTTTGCCACAAAGCTTGCGTTGCCCTTTAATATTTTAAAGTAATTATAATGTTGTTCGCGAAAGAAGTGTAGTGATACCTAATTTCAGGTATTTGTATGGTTAGAAAAGAGATAATCAGGTAAGCTAATAATATAATAACCATGACTAAGCTTAATGACGAGTTTTCGTCGAATGAGGGTAGCGAGGCGCGAGAGTTTTTCTCGTGAGTTATCCCGCTTTAAGACACTCCCGTTTCTACGAGCTTCATCACGGCCTTAACAATCTTGCTTAGACATTTCATGTGTATACGTATATAGTTTCTTGATAATATTCAATTGGCAAATAAATTTTCCCAAAACATTGTTAAATCGAAAATATTAACATTAAACTCTCAGAAGCAGAAGAAGGTTTCCGCGTTGTATAAAATCCTCCTTGGAAAACCAACTTACTACTTGTAGATTGAAGAAAACATAGTTCCAAATCAAGCGCCCCCTACATGGCCACTTGCGTTGCCCTTGAAGTATAACTACATTCTTGATAATGTTTAAAAACTAAGGAAAAGATCGGTGAAAGGTCTAAAAAACGTATTAAATTAAATTAAATGTTGAATCCACTATGCAACTATGTCTGAGACTCTGAGCTAGGTCAGATTACAATGCGTAGGAGGATGGTGGTAAGCCCTTCATGCCACGCGAGTCAGCAGCTCTTTACACTAACTATTACTGTTTCCATCGACAACAAACTTCAATGCACATAGATTTGGTTTTGGGCCCACATTTGGGTGCTAATATTTTGTACAAGAATTGTTTATTATAATTGTTGGAAAGAAGACAGTTTATTTTTTTTTGCATCTACTTACAACGATAAAGGCATAGAGTGGAAGGTCCTATGGAAGCGCATGAAACATTAATCCTAACGGGCCAAATTGTTTTCGAGGAGTGCGTGAATAAATGTAGTCCGAAGAGCGATGATGTTGTTTTTACATTATTTAGATAATAAAGAGATAAAACAAGACGTTGCGTAAGAAACGTTTCGCTGATAGCCTTCTACTCTGTGGATAACTGTACCTTTTAATTTTGTATTTGTAAAGGCCAGCCTGATGATTGAATTTTCATTTTTAGATTTTCATATTTTTTTTTAAAATAGAACACTATTATAACTAGAATATTACCACAACATTGGAATATCAATATAGAAAAGTTTCTCTAATGCAACTACCAGGTTTTTGACCTTATGTTGTCGCATTGGAGTGTGTTTATTCCTCTAGGCGAAAATATATTATTACTTTTCGATACCGTATGTTTTAAAACAAATGTTTTGTGCAATTACATCTTACGATATTTATATATTAATAGATCGATTCCAAAGTCAACAGGTGATAATTGCCTTCCACTATCTTCTGAAGCCTCACTGTCTTCCCTTAAATCAATTGGAACGGCGTTATCTTTAATTTTTATTAATATCTACAATTAAATCATATTTCCTACTATTATTGACGCTATTTTGTATTTTTTTATTGTTGCACATAAATACACTTATGTTATTTGACCCAAATAAGAGAACTTGTATATGGGTCGTATCGTTATTGGAAAAAAATCAAATTAAACCTTTATGACGAAACAATCATATACCACACAAAGAAAAAAAAGAAGTGAAATACAATACTAGTTCCCTATCAGTTATCAAACAACCAATTTTTAACATTTTTCTTGTTTATTTTCAATACAGGTTCATATCTGACGGTGTCTGGTAACTTATTATACAAATATATACCTTGTGAAAATGCGTGATTGCGTGCGTGACAACTTGCCACTTTTGGTGGAATTATTTTATTCCCAAATTTAAAACGTGTTGAATAATTATGACCACTATTTCTGTAACTATTCTTATTTTTAAAAACATATAAAAGGCTAGCAAGTTTAAACATTTGTTCTACGGACAAAACATTATATTCTTTATATAATAAAAAGGATGGATAATCTATTGGTTTATTCAGACATATTTTAATTATTCGGCGATGGATTTTTATTAGTGGTAGCAGGTTCGATTTATAGGCACTGCCCCAAGATATTATTCCGTATTTCAAATATGAGTCTATAAGAGCAAAGTAGACACTCCTTAATGTTGTATACGATAATATATGACGTAAAAGATATAAATTATAGGATGTGTACCTCAGTTTTTGAACTATATTTTTAATATGTATATCCCATTTTAATCTATGGTCTATATAGACACCTAAATATTTTTGCGTTTTTACATTATTTAATTCCGTACAATCACAGCTACGATTTGTTCTGCAGACTGAGGAGTGAAGTTTTATAGAATACCCTTGTGGGAGGTTATGTGAGTGCATAGTAAATGTAATATAATTTGTTTTTCCGACATTCAAACTTATAAGGTTTCTATCTAGCCATTTTTAACATTATTTAAACAGGTTTCAGCCTTTGAAAACACATTCGGCCAATCGGAATCAAAAAACAATAACACAGTATCATCGGCAAATGAATTAATTAAACCCGTAAATTTTTTTCACACAAAGGGTTAATGTACAATAGAAATAAAATCGGTCCCAGGATTGTACCTTGGGGAATTCCATAACTAATTATCGCGTCATCACTTAGGTTTTTATTTATTTTTACCCGAGATTTTCTCAAATGTAGATAGCTTCGGAACCATGATAAAACTACACCTCTAAAACCTAATTTTTCTAATTTTAACAATAATTTGGAATGACTATTTGAATCGAAAGCTTTGGCTAGATCCATAAAAATCGCAAGTACCTTATCTCCCTTATCAATATTCATAGATACATTTTTGGTGAATTCATATAGTGCATCATCGGTATTTCTACCTTGTTGAAAACTATACTGATTTTTAGATATTCCCCTGTAGCATTTTAGAGTCGGGCCGACGTCGGCTAGTGTCTTAAAACAGAAAGGTCGGCCTACTGTCGGGCCACCCCACTCTGAAAGGTCGAAATGTCCTAGTAGAAAAGTAGTCGGCCGACCGTCGATCGACAAGAAAATTCGACTCACTTCCGATGTATGTCCTACTCAGAAAGGACTATGGACCGACTCAGAAAGGACTATGGGCCGACTCAGAAATGACTATGGACCGACTCAGAAATGACTCTGGACCGACTCAGAAAGGACTATGGGCCGACTCAGAAAGGACTATGGGCCGACTCAGAAATGACTATGGACCGACTCAGAAATGACTATGGACCGACTCAGAAAGGACTATGGGCCGACTCAGAAAGGACTATGGGCCGACCCAGAAAGGACTATGGGCCGACTCAGAAAGGACTATGGGCTGACTCAGAGAGGACTATGGGCCGACTCAGAAATGACTATGGGCCGACTCAGAAATGACTATGAGCCGACTTCAAATAGGCATATTTCCGACTCGGAAACGACGTTGTGCCGACGTCAAATTAAATCGCACTTCGGAACTCCCACTTAATACCAATTTGATGCCTTAACAGTAATTTAGCTGAGATTGAATCGATAATAATTTTCAATAAAAATGAGCTATTTATATTAATAGAACTAATCCAAACAATATACAAGTCTGAAAATCTTTTGGCGAAGTACATAGAATTAATAAAGTAGTGATATAGAAAAGAAACATTTTAATTAAGCTTCTAGATTTTAATACGTAAAAACAATTACAATTCAAATACTTTTAACAAATATCATTATCTTTTGATGTTGTAGTCTAATTATATTTTATTTATAAAACACATGACCTTGTAATTGCCAAGGCCTAACAGCTCATGCAAAACATTGTTCACAAAGCTATAATTAATTGATATAGATATTATTTATATTGATATATTATTGAAAAACTTACTTTTTTAGTTTAGATTTAATGTATTTCTCAAGATTCCAATGATTTTCCATTAATTTTGAATAGAAAATTAAGCGCACAAGTCAACAATTACACCTCCCATCTCAAGCGAGTTCGCCAATAAAATTCTATAATACTGCTAGTCCGGAGATGGCGCTGCGAAAGTATTAACTGGCGCGTGCTTTTGAATTTTTTAAACTATGAAGCGTTTGTGATCGTATCAATAGGCCTATTTATTAATACATTTTAAATTTTTTAATCTATTTAGAGTATAATTAATCAATATAAATAAAAATCAGGAATTAATATTTTGAAATAATATCGTAAATCGCAAACCCCTGTAACACATGAAGTCGGTTTAGAGCAAAGACTATATACGCTTCGCTTACTAGACAGGCGTCTCCATACAAAAAACCTGTTAACACTTTCGAAACACGGGAGAAGCCTTTGACCAGCCGTTAGAGGCACCACTAGTAGCACTCTGAAGCGCGAGGAAAATTTTGACCAGCGTCTGCTATCGTATGCAAGTTGAGCCATTGAACACGCCAATCTATTTATATATAGTCTTTGGTTTAGGGTCGGGGTACGGTCGATAAGTCGGTTTATAGCATTGAGTTGGGAATAAATAGAGGTACAACTAAATCTGTCTGGCGCGGGACCAATTTCGTTCCAAAAGGAGACTTTATCAACTTTATCGTTCAACCGTGGGGGCATCTGTCTTTATTGGTGGCAACTATTGCAATTGAATTTTTTCGCGAATCTGATGCGAAATTGAAATCTATGATTTCTCGTAACAAACAAACCTTTGAAGTTGTTTAAAAATAATTTTATTCTGTCAACACGATTCTTTTTAACTCAAGTTACGGTGAGTTAGCTAATAATTATTTATTTTTAGCCATATAACTTTACAAAATATAGATGGCGCTACCGCCTAGTTATAAAGATGAATTTCGTACAGTCTTATCAGATTAGGCCCCGCGTAACCATGGCAACTGGAATCGTAATTTTAATTCTAGCAGTATTATTTCGACACTAAAACCGTAATTTTTTTTGGGACTATTTATGGTCGGTATGCCGACCATTATCCAACTTAAAATAGACCTTACATTTAATTATTGGATTCGACATTAACTTTATGAAACCGACCATATTTATTTAGGAAAAGGGGATATTTTAATTATTTTCTGACTATTTGATGATGATGAATTTTTTATTCACTTTTATTTTTTCTTCAAACTTATTTGTATTCGAAAATCTAATAATGAGATCAGTTTTGGGTCGGAAATAAGCATTAATATAAAGTCGGCCCGACGTCGTTTCGGAGTCGGTTCTTAGTTCTATTAATTGGCGGTAAAGAGTCGACGTTTTGCAGTCGGCCGACCATTTTACCCCTACGACATTTCGACCCTCAATCCAAAGGTCGGCCGACTTTAGCGTTTAGTACCTTTTGCCGACGTCGGCCCGACTCTAATTTGCTACAGGGAAGTAACTTCTTATGCAAATTAATTTCTAAAAATTAATTAATCATAATTAGTAAAAATGAACTTCAAGTATAATTATAATTATACAATAAAATACAATTATTTTAAAAATATGAAAAAAATACGTGTGGTCCTTATCAAGTCGGCATATCGACTGTACATTAAAGTCGACTTGCCGACTTTATAAAGTCTCAAAATGGAAATTTGTAATTTTTGGGGTAAAAAAATTGAACAATTTGAGTCGGCATACGGTCGTCGACCTGAAAACGACTTTTAGACCCATACCCGACTCTTGACCGACACCCTAATGCTACAGGGGTTATAGAGTATTTTGATAAATAAGATACCATTCTAATTTTAACGCATTTCTCAAAAACTTTTGAAAGGTGGCTCAAAATTGATATAGGTGTGTAATTACTCGGTAAAGATTTATTTCCAGATTTATAAATTGGAACTATAATAGCCAATTTACAGTAATCAGGAAATGTTCCAGTTGTGAAACTTAGATTTACAATGAATTGTAAAGGTAGACTAATATAATCCGCAATACCAATTAATATAGATGCGCTTAAACCATCATGCCCTGTCGCAGATGTTTTATTTAATGATTTAATAATAGTTACAATTTCAACCTTATCAACTGGATTTAAAAAAAAGAATTACGGTATTCTTTACTAGTAAGATCTTCGGTATTAATAGCTATATCTGGACCCAAATTATTTTATTCGCCATATTCGATCCAACTTTCGAAAAAAATTCATTAAAAATGTTAGCACATTTTTTGGGTGTGTAGATTCCGATGTTTGAAAATTATTTTATAGTTTACTTGTTTCAACTTACTTTTCACACCAATTTCAATTCTATGGAACACTTAAGTCTACACCTAATTTTTCTTTCTTCACGTAGCCCGCTTTACCTTGTGGAATAATAAGAGTTTGAATTCTATAATTCGCTATTCCTCCTACAGAAAAGGTTATTTTCCCGACGCCGCCGACCTAGGAGCAGCCGCCAATTTAAGATAAGGAAGATTGTATTGAAAAAATTGCGAAAACTTACAAACATGCCGTAGACAACTGGTGATTCCGAGTCCAAACTCCACCTTCCACGTAGCTTTAAAAATAATCTTTGATTTAGCTATGGTCTGACTAATTTTGTGGATAGAGAAACAATTCAATTATTTAATATTGGTGGGTAATTTTGGAATTGTTTAATCTGAGGCGCAAATTTTGTACGAAAAACCATTCATACACGAGATTTGCATAAAATTTTATTTAAAGTATTCGGGTGACGTAATTTTCGTTTCAATTTTAAATTCAACTTCATTCTCACAATTACGTTAAATTACTTATGTTCTAAATAAAGGTTAATCTTAGAAACTCAAATGGGAACACTGTTGGCAGGAATCCATACCTCTACTTGGAATGCTTATCGCAGCAGATTTTTGTCTAGATGTGCGTACCGTTTTTTTTTATGTCACTATGTTAGCTTAACAAACAACAACGTGAGAAGGGACCGCACGCAAAGGGGATTTTTATCTCGTAGGTGGGAAAAAGGGCCTGGCAGTGATCTTACCATACGCGATACGGGAGGATAAGCATTCCAAGTAGAGGTATAGATTTCTGCTGTTGGTGAAACTAGGTTTGGTATGAAATTTTATTGAAGTAGACGGACCTTAGTTTATTACTAAAGTGTCGCTAAATTAGCCCCAACACAATGGAACCCGTTGAGTTTTGTGTAACTGTATACTCTGTTTATAAAATAACAAGTTTTAAATACTCTACTGTGTAATACTAATATTATAAGTATTATTCTTACTTAAATTATCTTCACATTGCAAGAAGAATTAAAAGGTGAACTATTTTATTTAACAAAATTCATGCGGACCTCTTATATTATTTTCGCTCTAGCTTTGTAATCTGTAAAGATAAGATTCTTAGGTATAGTAGGAACTTTATGCATTGGGACTAACGAAACAATAGAAATAAAGGGAACGTTTTAAGATTAAATATTAGAAAATTAAGTTATGATAGACCAAGGATGAAACTACTTATTTAATGGGGGAATAAAATATATTACTAATATTTTATATGACGAGAAGTTAATTAGTTAACAAATTAGCCATGGCTAAACATTTTTACGAGACTGCAAAAACCTTCAATTATAAAGATGTTTGTTTATGATCATTGCAGGTTACAGTTTTAATTTTAATACTAGCTGCCTTCTATGGGAAGATAGACATTAGAGCTACAATAGCATTGGTCACGTCATGCGATGACAAGGGGATTTAAGTGAATGATTATAAGCAATATGTAAATTATCTATCATTCAACATTCCCTTGTAATGAATTCAATAATTTTTCTATTTCTTTCTGCTATTTAGACTTATCTAAGTTATCTTCTAAGAATTTTTTTTCCATGTAGGAAACCTCCATGAATTGAGAGGAAAAGGTGACGTCATGTAAGCCCCAATATATTGTACCTCGGAATCCCGCACGAAGCTTAAGGTAAGATATTGAAAAGATTGATGAACATTGCAAGGTCAAATCTTTAGTACCAATTTATTTTAATCTCATGATATTTTTCATCTATTTTAGAGACTGAACCCTGAGCAAGGTGCTTCCTGTCATCCTTTCATTTTTATGTTCTTCTTGCATCCTACCTGAAATTTCTTGTTAGGTAAAATTAACATATTCTTGTCAGGTTGTATTATACAACAATAATAGTATTATTAAAAACCATACCCTTTTCAGTAGTTTAACATCCCTAAACTTGATGACATTATGAGCAATATCATAGTATTAACGGTACTGTGAATAAGAATTTTTGAAGTGCCAAATCAAATACACAACATCAAAATGGAACCGCTTCATGCTGAATCTGAACACGGAAATGACGTTGCAAATGATTTAATTGAGCTACTAGCAAGTGAACCATCAATTTTCCAAACAGAGTTGCCTCAATTGGGACCACAGTATTTTGAAGACAATAGTGCAAATAATAATCTGTCTAATTTGATAAATACAACAGAAATTTCATCAATTAGCACACCTACAAGAGCCGCCATAAGAACAGGAGAGCTTCGTGCACCAACCATAATTACACGTTGCAATTACGTTACAGACAAAGAAAATGATAAGAAAGACCATTCGAAGCTTTATCGCGATAAAGAGCTGCAAAATGAAAATAACCAAACTGAAAATGTAGAGAAAGTTTCTGAGGAATCGGACGGTGAAGACGGTTCTCTATCTGCTCGCAACGAGAAACCATTTTTGTGTGAACATTGTTCTTTTAGAACAAAGTGGAAAAAGGCGTTGAAACTACATGTGAAAATTCATTCCGGAATTCGCCATCAGTGCCCGCATTGCAGCTACTCTTCCGCTACAGCACAAAGCTTAAAACACCACATAAAGAAACACGCAGAGGTTAAACCATATCAATGTACTGAGTGCGATTTTGGTACAATATACAAATTAAATTTAAAAGTTCATATGAAAAAGCACACAGGGCAAAGAGACTTTTGCTGCTCGAAATGTGACGCTACATTCATACGTAAACATGAACTGAAAAACCATGATTTAATTGCACATTTGAATATTAAACGTTATGAGTGCAACCAATGTGAATATAAAACTGCTTTCAAATGCACACTCGCAAAGCACGAATTAACCCATTCTTTCTCAAGAGACTTGAGATCTCATAAATGTACTAAGTGTGACTATACTACCCCTCACAGTCACGAGTTCAAAAAACACTATATGCAACATGATAATATAAAACTTTTTCATTGCAGCTATTGCACCTATAGCACTTTGAAAAAGCCCCATTTGAAAGTTCACTTAACAACACACAGCAAGGAAAGACCATTTAAGTGTTCATATTGCGTCAATTCTTTTGCGCGAAAAGATTACTTGAAACGTCATGAAATGAAACACACTAAAACTAATCTGATTCACTGTCCTCACTGCGACTACTACAGCACTGACAAAAGTGATTTTAATAAACACATTAGAACACACCCTGAAGAAAAGCAACCTTTGCCATGCTCACTTTGTAGTTCTTCTTTCAAACATAAGAAGCACTTGAAAGATCATATAAAAATTCATTCCTTAGAAAGGCCCACGTTTAAGTGCTCACAGTGTGAGTATACTGCAAACGGAAAACGATCCTTAATAATTCACGAGAAAGAACATTTAAAGGTTATCCCAGAAAAGGCTACTAAGTCCTGGAGATATTACTGTCGCTATTGTAAAAAGACTTGCAGTGTTATATCGGAATTTAAGAATCATCTCAAAAGTCATTCTAAAGATATCGAGTGTAGCCATTGCAGTTTCACTTGCGTTAAAATATCAGACTTCAGGAAGCATTTGAGAAGTCATTCAACAAGAAGTTCTATCATTGACATGAATAAATACTTGAAAGTGTTTGATAGCCGTGACAAGATCCACCTTCCTTCCATTGTTTGCATTAGGAAATTAAAAATTTCAACTCTTGAAACGCCAATAAGTTTTAGCAGTTTAAGTGGTAGTTCCGTCATCACAGTAGAAGCTAATAATTCAACTATAAGAAAAAGTGGATTTAGTTTTGAAACCTCTGCAAGAGAAACAATAAATATTAAACCTGAGGTTGTGGAGTGCTTCGAGAATGAGCCAATACAAGGCACATTCCAATTAAACGAAAAAGAACATGCCACAAGTAGTCACCTTACTACTCAAAGAGAAACTGAAGTACACATAGACAAGAACCAAACACCACAATCCAGTGGTGAAAACAATCTTAATACTGTTCCAAATGAGAATATCCTAATTAAGCAGGAGCCGGAATGTTTGGAATACGAATCATATGAAGTAAATGAAGAGTACATTACAAGTGATTTGTATATTTAAGAAATCACTTGGAATACGAATCATATGAAGTAAATGAAGAGTACATTACAAGTGATTTGTACATTTAAGAAATCTTCGTAATTTAATTTTTAACCAAATAAGGATAATTAAGTTAGAAAATTCCCAAATTACAATTTAATTTAGAATTATCCTAAAACTTTTTGATGTATTGTTTCCCATTTCATATAAAATTTAATAGTTGATAAAAGACACCAAAACTATGCAGTCATTCGTTTAAACATAGTCAGGGACCAGGACAGCTTTCTTCTCCAAAATGCGCCACCTTTAGAAAACATGTGGCAAACCCAGAATTACGTCACTTTGCATACCACTTCACAACTTTTTTAAAAATGACTAATACACGACCCGTCGACCAGGAAAACTAAACCAGCTGTTGTACCCAATTCCAATTCCTCCCCTTGTCTACCGCCAAGTGGAGGTTTACATTAAGGATATAAAAAATTTAGTACAAGTAATAGACCCCGACGCCGCTGATGTAGGAGCTATGTAGGAGCCGCCGCGCCGCCGACGGTTAATAATATTTTTTAACCGGGCTACCACATTTTCCGTTGATATCAAGTCTCTTTGCAACTATAACAAAAATGTAGTTCTTTCTTTATCACATTTCAATTATTACTTTGATAGTGCAAATAAAATGCAGTTTAATTTCTACGAAATTTCATACAAACGCCGCCGCCGCTAAATTTTGGTTCAACGACCCGCCAAAAAAGTCGGCGCAAGCCGATCGCGCCGCCACCGGTCAAAATTTCCCAGCGTCGGGGTCTAACAAGGAAAGGGACTGCATTATTATCCTGGAGAATAGCTTGATCATGGTGTATCAGATTGCAACACAACCACAACGATACATTATTGAATAAATAAATTTTAATTAAAAAATTTAATTGGTTAAGCCTGGTTTTACTTAAGCCGAAAAAAGCCTCAACGGCCAGGATCGACTTACTAAAAATATTTTTAGTGAAAATCAATCTTAACCTGAATGTTTAGTAATAGCGTTTGATACTAGATGGGGTAAGAGGCTAGAGCTGCCAGAGCTTCGCGCTGTATTTTAATTTAGTAAACTTGCAAATAGTGGTATTTAATTTTGACGGTGGTCATTGGAACTCCTGACCCCCTCATGCCTATATTTTATGAGGGGAGTGAAAATTAAATAAATATATTCTGGAAAAGCAAATAGTCTATGATATTAAAATTGATATTATATTTAGAGACACGATACTACATGTAGTATCGTGTCTCTAAATATAATATCAATTTTAATCATATAATCTAACCATGACTCAAAACTTTAATGTATATAAGTCTATGATATATTACGAAATATTGTAAAACGTTTTATTTAAATTGAGGGCCTGGTGACCCTCGAACCCTTTTTGATTGATTTATTTCGAGCCTCCCAGCGTTTATTTTGAAAGTCAATGATTCCCGGACGGCCCCTAATTGCAAGTCTTGTATAGATAAATCGATAGAATTTACTCTACAAAAATATATTCTTTTAATTTCGCGGGAAAATTAAAAGTCCATGAATTCCAGTGTTAAACAAAATAAACGAAATCTGGCAACATTGCTATCTTTTTTAGCCTGGCAGATACTTTTATCGGATGATAAAATACGCGAAAAAGTAGATAAGTCCATAATTAAAAGGGATAATATAGCTAAATCCTAAACAAATTTGAAGAAATTTAAAAATTTACTAATAACTCGTACCGATAGGTCTTCGAGCAACGCGAAACTCGGATCAAATAGATCTTCGAGTAATAAACTAAATTAAAAATAAATAAAATAGCCAGAAATTCCAACGGTAGACCGGTTTCGTTCTATTTGGAACTCATCAGTACCGTGCGGGAAATCTGGCTGGCGACTATCAAATCGAAAAGAGAAACTAAGCCTAAACATTAAAAATTTCAAAACACGTTGCATATAGCAACGGAAAGCCGAAAAGGGGGGAGTGTGGTGGAGAATAGTATATACGATAAGTTAAGTTAGAAGAAACCACCTATGGTGGTGGTTTCTTCTAACTTAACAGATACTTTTATCTGTTAGCGTCGTTTTTTGATTCGGAAACTGGATCGCCGAATTTATTTTCCTAAATTTGGTCGGCGGCTTTTTGTCGATCGTTATTTTAAATTATCGATTATTCGATTAAGACTATTTGTACCAGAGACCTACTGATAAACCTTCGCTTCTAAATAATTCTTATCTCTATCTTAAACATGGTAAATTAGAAGAAAATTATTGGAACATCTTTAGAAGTGTCGAAAGCGTTATGGGGAATATAGAAAATATAATTTTTCAGGCGATATATGCGTCGAAAAAGATCGCTTAAGTGTACTATTTACATCATTTTACATGCCTATTTAAAATATTATTTGGCTAAATGGAAAATGTTTATATATACCTATTGATCCTTATCTAATATCTACTTTAAAAAAACACAATCTTCTGAGACTGAGACCAGTCAACAAAACATTTAATGAGCTAACTGCAAATGGGTCTCATCTGAAATAAAAGAAGCATATTGTAGTTCGCATTCCAAAAAACCAATTAAGTAATTCATAATTTAAGCTCCTACAAAATAGATAACAAAATATCAGAAAAGGACTTATTTCGCATTGCTTCAACAAGATAATTCGAGTATAAAGTTGGATAATGGGCGCTATCCCCCCCCCCCCCCCCATCCACCGCTTTTATCATTCTGACACGCGAGCGCCATCTAGGAAATTCAAATTATAAGCCAATTAAATTGACAAAATATAATTATATAATTTATGTAAAATAAATATTTATATAGAATATTTTAGTTTTAGTTAGTGTCATAAAAGTAATTTAATTTGATTTCGAGATTAATATTCCCCACCAGGAGCCGCTAGAGGTGGAAGACTATAAAATCGATCCTGATCAGATTATTCCGCTTTAAATAAACTGGTTATCCTTCAGTTTCCTTACGTTTTTTTTATTATTTTGTAGGTCAAAACATTATTTCCCTGATATTTGTTAGTTTTTCAGACTTTTCAACCTTATTCGCAGTTGAGAAAGGTATCTAAAAATGTTTCTGTTCTTGATCACATTTGTTTATTATTTATCATGAGTTTCTACTTATTTACAATAGATAATTAATATACATTTAGCAATTTTCTACTCAGGTGGGGGGAAAACCATCAGAATTTTTGTAGTACAGGCGCTTCTATTGCTGGTGTTGGGTCAATATCCAACCTTATAGTTGATTAATCTTGGTTTCACTTTCACGTGAGTACGTTTTTTGCGTAAAACCAGCTTTAAGAGTATTTTCCTAATAGCGTCGAATAAAATAATTAACTTCCCGAAACGAGTGATATTAGTGTAGTTTTAGATCTCTCAGAGCACGTGGCTCCCAATGAGGTAGAATATGAACTAGAGATACAAACCAATTCGCGGGACATGTTTTATTTGAGTAGGAGAATTAGGCTTAAGTTTCAACTTTATCTAATCTTGTTGGCGTCATTTATTTCTATAAGCAGACACTTTTGCAAATATATTAAGTTTTTGTTTTCCAATAACACGATAGATGGCGCCAACACGATTTGATTAAGTTAATTTACTAGGCCTAACCATGGATTATTATTTTTTAATCCATGGCCTAACTCTCCAACTCAACAGATACTGCCCCGCGAAACTGTCCTGGAACTGGAAGGCGGATTTGGATCTCTATTTATTCCACCTCATTGGTGGCGCCATCTAAGTAAAATGACCGCTATATTTTCGGAATTAAAGGTTGGACAATATGGTCTTTAACTTCATTTTTAGCTTTATATTTGAACTCGTTAAATTAAAAAGGCAAATTATTAATTGAAATGAAACATCAGACACGTGAAAATGGTGCAGTGGCGCACATTATTTGAAAGTAGCTTGTAATAGCCCTTTCCATAAATTCGCTAAGACTGCCCAGCCTGTTCTTGAAATTATGCAGTCAAACCTATGGACGAATTCATTAGCGGTCTTTAGTGAGAGAGCTGGGGAACCATTGTAGAAGTTAGAAAAAAACAGTAAACAAGAGGACCACGTTAATTTATAAAAAGGCCTATTCCGTATGCTCTGAAGGAGACCCGGGCACCCGCCAGGTTGCTACAATTCCTCGGTGGCTATTGAACTTGCCAAGAAGTGAGGGTGGCATGAAACGTTCCCCCTTTTCCTACCCTCAAAACTTCAAAAACTTCAGAGACCCTGAAACCGTTGCTATATATTTTATTGAGCATATAAATAATAGGCCTTTCTATAAAGTAACATTGGCCTTCTTGTTTCGATGTTGCTGCTGCGTCACGGGTGACGTATCGATGACGTTTTACTAAGAAAAACCCTGGGCATACGAGTAAATTCGACGAGGCACCCTGTTTTTAGGCTTAAACGAACTGAACTTCTACGTATTTCGTGACGAATGAGCTACATAAAAACAAGTTCAGCAAGCGTAGCTTATTTTATTGAAAGGTCTATTAGCTGGCTAAGAAATAACAGCTCTAGAGATGTAAATATTTTGTACACCTGATTATTGAATTTCGTAAAATAATCGGTGATTGCCCGAAATTCTTGGTGGAGTGATATTAGATCAAGTCACTGATTTCAGTCTTATTCTTGGCGGGAAACTTAAATTCGGTCTAAAAAAATATATTTTAAAAGGGAAGAGTACTCGGGTCTTTCCTTGGTTATCAGCGGCGTATTAAAAGATGTGGAGGCTACCACGTTCTTACCTTCCTTATTATTCTATTGGCCCATGTTTGTAAGTTTAACATACAGAAAACACTTTTCTCTATCGCTTAAAAATGGACTTGATAATTCGACATAGAAGGTCAATCCAACGTCTTTGGCTTAAAGCAACTGTGGCTCTATCATTGCCACCTGTATTATTAAAAGGCCCCTGTTATTAGAGATGGCCATAGATCTATACGAATCTTCGAAAAAAATGACTTTCGTGGAGAGCGGGGAGCCATCTATTAATGGGAACGGAAGCTAAAATTCAAAATAGCGAAATAATAACGTCGTCAGAGAGCCCTTGTAGAGTATTATATTTAGACCACTTTTACTCTACTTAGTTAACTTTAACCTAAATTATATATCCCATATAAAATATATTGTAAACAATATACTATAATTGAAGTTATTGTGAAATTTACAAACGAGCCAATCAACGCGAAGCATACTTCCATGTCCCGCCTTTTTGGTCAAAATGTAGCTTCAGCATCTTGTTTTGAGGCGCTTGGGGCCCTAACCGCGAAACTCCAATTTAGCAACCATGGTAGAAAACATCTCGCGTTGATTAGCTCATTTGCAAATTTGCCAAAAACTTATATTATAGTAATTTTTAACTATATATTTTATATGGTATATATAACTTAGATTAAGAACAACTAATTATAATTCTCTACAATGGTTCTCTGACGACGTTATCATTTGAATATTTTCAATTCTAGCTTCATTTCCCGTTAATAGATGGCACCACGCTCTCCAGTAAAGTTATTCAATTAATTTTAAATTCAAATTTCCCGCCTTCTTTTAATAGCCTTGAAAATCGATTAGAGTTAGGCCTAAAGAGCTGGGCCTTTCGCACAAGCTCACTCGGCAAGTGACGAAAAAGTGGAAACCTCACTTTCACGAGTTTTTGTTAGAGAGTAGAGCGAGAAAAGTGTCCAGAGGGAATATTACTCGCACAAATTCACTCCGGCGTCCGCTCCGCGAATCAAAACCAATTTAAAAATTCTTTCAAAGTTTATGTGACGTATGTATTTTTTTTAGTTAGGTAAGTGATAACTTCCTATCTGTTTCATAATTAGGAAACAAAAAATGTTTTGACAAACAGCTTTGTCTGGTGTTAACATAAGTCTATAATATTGTTCTATAGGTTTGTCACTTTTGGGAATATTTTACTGAAAGCTAGTAACGGAGTGACGTCATCACAAGAAGAAAATATCCCCCTAGCGAGGCGCTGTCAAAGGCTACGTGTGACGCGTTAGCAAGCGGACGCAAAACGGCGACGAAGCCCGTAATGCAGTCTGTCTTGTGAATAGCTCTCAGTAAAACCTTTGCATGTAAAGAATAAGAAGTGTCATACTTCGGTCAAAATATTATACACTTATGGTAATAATTTTAGGGTGGTGTCTAGGGATCTTGGTGCCCTGGTGGTAAAAAAAAATCGCAAACCGCAGTACTACGACAAGGAGGTATATTAAAAAAAAGTACGAGGTCTAGCCTTGTTATAAAACTCGCGCTAAGCTCCGTATTCGCTCTGCTAACTTAAAAAAATTGTGACAATAATCATGGTTCAATGCATAGTAATCCCTTGGATGGTCTTAAGTTGGAACACACGGTGATAAGTATGACATGGTTTCTACAGACTCTTTGATATTTATTGTAGTTTCATTAAAAACGTGTTGAGGTTAACGGTTATAGTGAGTGTAGGGAGCTGTTGGCTCGCGTGGCATGAAGGGCTTTCCACCACGCTCCTACGCATTGTAACCCGGCCACCTGAATTAATTAATTAATTAAAGGTCGCTTAATGACTTAGGCCCGAGGTGGTGCCTTGGGTATTAGCCAAGCTGGTTATTATTATTATTAAATATACGGCAATCAGATTAAAAGGCTTTACTTACTTAACTAGAGAGAATGATTATACCCGGCCACTTGTTTAAAAGTCGCTAGATGACTTGGGCGGTCGTGCCTTGGTAGCTTAGCTGCTGATTATTATGATTATTATTATTATTATTATTATTATGCTGTATAGGTGTGCAAATACCATTTTTTGGGGATCGAATCGAATATCAAATATGTTTTTCAAATACCAAATCGAATATTTATATCGTCAAATAATTTGGTCGAATATTTTTATAGCAAAATTTTAAGCCAGTTAACTGATCAAATACCAAATAGTATTTCGAATACGAAATAATTCGACGTATTTGGTTTTGAAATAACCAAATAGTTTGCATATTTGTCAAAAAAATAAAATAGTAATTGAAATCACTGTTCATTTAACTGGCAATAGTAAAATACTAAACCAAACTTATACTTTATTTTATTTAATAAATTTAAACTATAAAAATAAACTTTTTCAAAGAAAACTTTTACAAACAAAATGTAAAATGCACATTTTTAAATTTTAACTACCCCAGGTCCAAGTCAGCTAGCGACTTTTATTCTTTAGTAGTAAAAACGCGAACAGGTAAAGAGTGCAAGAATTGGGGGAGAAAACTAAGCTAACTACAATTAAAATCAATGGATCTGCTACATTTTTCATGCTTTGCAAACACTTTACTAATATATGTAAAACACGAAGTAGCAGATATTTTATTACAAATAAAAAAATATTTAATTTAATTTATAATAATTTTAAACCAATAATTTAGTGAACTCAAAAATTCAAAACCAAAAAATCATAAAAGTTACTTACTTCAGCCTTTCTTCCAGTTATTAGTTTTGTTTTGAACTTGGTTTACGTTTTAGTTTTACTTTGCTATTCTAGAAAATTCCATAACAAAGAACAAGCGAATAATCTAGCCAATATGCGCTGGAATAAACAGCTTCTGTCTTTCGCTAAGAAGTTTTAATACACACGGTATGAATAATGGATGTGCAAATTACTCTTTATATATGGTCCTTGCCGCTGTTGCCTAAAGAGAGGTGCCAGAAATAAGCACTAGTTCGGAAATTTCACAGCGTTCTCCTCTGATGGCCTTGAAACTCAACAAATTAGAAAAAGACCCGCGGTTATTCGACCAGTTTGCAAACTATTTGAAAATACAAAATACTTTTTTCCTATCTTTTCGAATATTCGACTATTTGATCAAGAAAAACGAATATTCTCGAACTTTCCCAAGTGCTATTCGATTTCGTATTCGATCGAATTATTTGGTCTAACCAAATATTTTGCACACCCTTATTATGCTGCGATACACAAAATTATATACCGTTCTATCACGTATGCCCGAAGCTATTACATCATATAAATAAAATGTGTTACAACGTAGCGCACCATCTATTGAATATTTAAGTATTGACGTAATTCTAATATTACGGTACATAGATCATTATTTGATATTATTCAATTATGACCAAAAACATTTAAGCCCAAAATACCACGATTAAAGTTTTTCGGTATCCAATAAAAATATTAGTGATGTCCAACACAGATTCCACTATCCGAGGGGCTAACCACTCTTAGAAAGTCTGTACACCGGATTACGCTTAGATTAGCACTGCCAAAGGCATTAACTTCAAAGATTACGCGTAATCCCATTAGTACAGTCAAAGGTACGGATCTGTACACCGATTACGCGGAGTGATCAGCCCCTCGCCACTATCCCTCACGCGAATTTGAATGTTCTATTTGCTGGTCTATTTTTTATCCTCACTCTTGGGAAAGTTTATCGATGTTGCACCCTTCTAATAGCTCCTGTTTTTTTAATTCGTGAGCCCCTATATGGGGGGGGGGGAGAAATTTTGCGTTTACTCAATAGTGGTACAAGTAGATGGTTAGCTAGTAGTGCCTGTAAAGGTGGCGGAGAAAACTATAAATCAGTCACCTCGTAGTGGTCGCAAAGGCGCGCTCACTGCTCCAAATCCCAAAGAGCAGTATCGGTTAACCTATAAAAAAGTTCTGCGGAGAAAACAGAGAAAGATAAAATGCTAATAATCAGGTTAGCTGGTAGCAAGGGGTGCTCACGCTTGATTTGAAATGATACATTTTTTTGGCCTTTAATCAGCTAGGCTAATACCCAAGGCACCACCTTAGGCCCAAGTCATCTAGCGACTTATAATGCCTTAAACAGGTGGCCGGGTTACAACGCGTAGGAGGGTGGTGGCAAGCCCTTCATGCCACGCGAGCCAACAGCTCCCTACACTAACTATTACCGTTAACCTCGACAAGTTTTTATGGGAAGGGGAAACCGAAGAACTCGGGGGAAAACCCCTTTAACCAGTAGGGAGAGACCTACTTTATGTTTCAAGGGTCTGTCACCGACGTCACGATTTTAAGAAGTTGTTTTATGTCCTCGGACTATATTTGCTCTGACTTTTGCCGTACCCAAGCAATGTATTTTTGATATATTTTTTAGCATTCTTTATAACGCCTGAGGCGCTAATCGAATGTTTTAGTGACGTCGTCGTAAGACCCGGTCACTTTCATCTCGTCTCTTATTTGAAGGATTTAAAAAGGGCTGCGCGAGCACAACTATATTAGCGTCTCTAGCAACCTTGACTCACATAGAGTGGAAGGCTATCAGCGAAACTTGTTAACACTTTTCGTACGCAATGTCTTGTTTCAGAGGCGTGAAATAAACAAGGTGGCCTAAAGGTAATGTACAATATCTGGGTAAACAAGTAAGTTAATACTCTAAAAAATTTAAAAACCACACCATCGCTCTTCGGACTATATTTATTCACGCCTCGTAAATAAGCTGGCCCGTTTGGATTAATGTTTTATGCGCTTCCAAAGGGCCTCCCACCATGGACTAATTAACACAGGGACACCCCGTTCCCATGTTAACTTGAATTTGACGGCACGGAACGAGAGAGAAGAGAGAGCTTTTGCGCCTGCTGCCTTCGGAAATTGTCTTCTCCCTTTTCGTAAAATGTTCAGCGTTAAGGCTCGTCCAATGAAATGTGTACGCAACACTGCGATAGCGTGTTTAAAGGCCTGGTGTGGAACTTTCTTATCGAAGCCGTGTTTGGCTAGTAGTAATAAATTAGTGTGTCACTTACTTATCGAAGCCGTGTATGTCCAGAAGTAATAAATAAGTGTGGTACTTTCTTATCGAAGTCGCGTATGGCGAGAAGTAATATTTCACTCAAATTTAAGAGCCTTGGTAAGGTGTTTTTGATAAATTATTAAAAAAAAATATAGAATAGAATATAATAGTAGTTTATTTTGCAATAAACCAGTTTACTTTACAAGAAACCAACAATTTGTGACACAATAGTTATTATTAGTGTTGTTAATTTTCCGGAAAAATAAAAAAATTAAACGTAAATTACTTTTTAAGGGTTTTTACCTATCCGAGGGGACAAAGTCCCCTAGGAGGGGTTATACAACCACCGTGTCTGTCTGTGGGTCTGTGGGTCTGTGTATCAGGCCTGCGAACGCGTTCGCATTTTCGGTGCAAAGTGTAATCACTGCGTACGCAGTTTCTCGAAGGGTTGGCAAAACGGATTAATTTGCGGTTTGGTTTGGATGGTGTTTTTTCGCTCACCGTCATGACGGTTTGGTGTATTACGTTTTTGTAATGTTTATGCGAAGGTTGTGAGTGTTGAGTTTGTGTTCTGATGGTTGTGCATGTTGAGTCTGTTGTGTTTGTTTGAACCGAGAATACGTTTTTCGTAAATAACTCTGAATTGCGGAGATATCTTTGGGGGTCATGTCGAGAAATTAGTACCACTAGGGACCATTCTTCCGAGGAGAGGTATATTTTGGCTTGCCAACTTGTTTTACTCGATATAAAATGTCTAATATCAGTAACCATACTACAAAACATAAATAGTGTTACATTGTTAATCAGTTTAAACTATTCTAGAGGTTTAGTTTTACTTATAGATTCGAAAAAATTAGGCGAAAATGCTGCTTTTTTTAAATTTGCAAACAATTTTTTTGACTTATCATGTAATTAATTTTTTTTCGGAAAAATACGGAATATTTTCCGACTTACAACACTAGTTATTAGTATTATCTCGCCGGGATAATAGGATATTTTTTATTTTTTAGAGCATTAGAGATTTTTTGGCACTTTTATTAACTAATTTAAATTTCTATGCTCCCGGCAATAAATTTCTGTAACATTTAAAGGAATTTAAAAGTTAATTTCAAAACTTTTTCAGCTGTTTAATTTTTTTAGGTAACCTTGGCAGGATTTGGGTCCATGACCTACATTACCTACACCCTGGTGGCGCCACTGTTATAGACTCAGTAACGTTTGAGCTTTGCGATGTATACTCGAGTGGCCTCAACACTAGGAAGGTGCAGTCCCGATCCAAAGAGTCTTACCGTTTTGTCTTGGCAGCTATTTGGTTTCTATGTTAGGTAGAGGACCGACTGGGGGCATTTTAGAAAGACTACCTGAAAAATTAATAATTACGTGCTAGAACCATTAGCAGTGTGACCAGGGAAATTCACGAAACATTTATAGGAAAAATAGGAAATTTGAAAGCGAATTATAAGAAAATATAGGATACAAAATGCGTAAAATAAAGGAAAATATAGGAAACACCATAGGCAAAATAGATGAAAATATAAAAATAGGTCAAATAAAGTAAAATATAGGATACATATGGGTACACGACGACGAAAGGTTTTTGGGTTATACTACACGGAAAAACAAAAGTTATTATTTTTGCGCATTATGACAACTATTGTTTGGTGGAAATTCAAAATAAAATTGAAAATCAGTAAAATGAATGAAAACTGGTGAAATTGTAGGAAAATATAGGAAATAAGGTAAAATTAAAGGAATTTATAGGAAGGCATTGAAAATATAGGAAATAATATAGGGCGTCTGGTCACCCTGCATTAGGGCGCGAGCAAAGCCGTAAATAGAAAACCTCCTCCAAAATTACGTAACGAAAACATTAATCAATTATATCGAGCTTGTCCGACGCGTGATTAACGAATAAAATTAATATATTATATAGTGCCTACGCTTGTTGGACGCGTGATCACACTCACAATTTTTCAGAAACCAAATCGGGTTCGAACTTCTTAAGTTATTGAAGAAATATTGACCAATGGAAATTAACCCTTATTTCATATTAAAGCAAAGCAAAAGAACGTAAAAAATTATAGCTCGAGACCATGACAGTTTTGCTTTACCCTAAATATTAGCGTGGATTTGCGTATGATTTGAGGTACGATAACTTTTAGAAATTTTATTTATCTTAGAAAAAGCCAAGTTATCGCGCTATGACACCAAAGCAATCACCGTTTCTTTTTTACGTCGTAAGAAATATATTATGTACTTTGGCCTTTACGCATTTTCCCTGACTCCCTGTCCACTTTAAATCACCTTCATTATTCAAACGACGGCTAACTCTACAAGGATTCTCCAATTTTATCTTCTTAGGTAGAGCGTTCACCTCTATTTCGAAGCTGTCAATTATATGTTCTTTTATTTACGACTGCCACTAGATAGCCATTGACCCAAGAGAGCCCTCTATTGCCCAGTTCCGTCTTTATATTTGCTTATCTCCTTCAAAAAGAGTGAACTTCTTTGAAATAGGCCATTTACTGAATTCTGTCAGATTTATACCTTTTCCTGGTTATTCATTCTGGGACTTAGCCATCACAAAACCACCATTCCTTTGTAGCAGACAGCGACCTTGACCCATATCCTATATTTTAATTTTATATTAGATTCTTCAAAAAATGTTTGTTTCAATTTATGTTCAATCTTTTTCAGAGGCACGTCCTTGGTTATCTACAATCTAAGAAATTTTTTCATCATCTTCTAGTAGTGTAAATAATAATGGTAAATTTAAATTAAATGGCTGATAAATGTTTTTGGATTGTACATAGACAAGGCAGTTTTGCCATCAAGCGAAAGACGTAGGAAGTCTTGGTTACTGCTTAAAATAATCTATCAAAACTAGTTTCTAAATATGCTATTCAAATCACGAATTCTTAATTGCACGATACATTTAGTTGAATTAAAAATACCACTACCTAAAATAATTTAGCGCGAAATTTTATAATTTAAACACCCGAAGAGAAGCGATTTTTCACTTTAATTCATAACTCTTAAAAAGTATTTAATATGAAAAGGTACACACCTAGATTCAAGTATACTTGAATCTAGGTGTGTACCTTTTCTTATTTTAACTCATTTTTTTCAATCGATAAGATGTTTAGAGTTTTTGACGCTAAGCCTAGGTTATATGAAATTCAAGAGACTAGTACTTGAATAGCAAGGAGCAACAAACACAGCACTACCCAAACAAGGAGAACGCAACCCGTCAAAAGTCGTGCATTTTCTTGCGTACATTTTTCATTGGTTAGACGCTTTAGCGCCTGCTGCCGTCGGAAGTAAAAAGTTCAGAAATTGTCTTCCCTCTTTCCGTAAAACGTTCAGAGTAAAGGTTCGTCCAATGTAATTTGTACACAACAATGCGTTAGCGTGTTTAAAGGCTAAATGCGTTCTCCTTGTGTTTGTTGCTCCTAGTTGAATAGCGACTCGGTATGCCCCGTTTGCCAATATACAGTGGTTATTTAGCTCCAGTTCGAATACCCTACTTTGGAGGAGCTGCCGAAAACGAAACCTATGGTACCATTCAGATACTACTATATAGCAGCCACTTGCTTTAAAGCCAGTTTTCATAACGAGTTTATCTGTATTTTAATGGCCAAAACTTACATTGAAAATGACTTTAACTATTCTTAACCTAAGAAATATTATTATTAGAAATGGCCATGAATCAACGCGAGGGGTCCAAATATAGCTTAAATGCATCTTGTTTTGATTTCGACGCTAGCGACATCTATTGAAAAAAAAGAGCTACTTCACGTAGAACCAATACTTGCTTTTAAAGATTTTGTTTTACCTAATTCATTATCTTTTGGTATTATAAATTATAGATTAAACGTACCACTTTGTAACTATTCAAATGACAACAACTCTTGATGCATTATTATGAATGATTTGCTGTAAATAGTTTTAATTAGTAAAATTTAATTTAATTTTATATTTTGTACAAATTAAGTACTGTAATTAGTAGTCTCAATGTTAAGTACTGTAACGTGATCGGTAAAAGATATCGCCAATAATCCCTTTTCAGTTTGTTGGTATTAGAACACTTCTAGGAAATATTCAAAACCATTACTGCTCAAAGACGCTCTGTATACTCAACATATTTTTGTAAATTGTTAAGAAATGGTCCAAACATCAATAGAGATACACCAGCAATAAAAACAGTGCATTTAAATGGGTTTTAAAAACTACAAAATGTAACAATCGCCGGTTACAGTATAAGCTGAGATGCGAGAACAAAATCAAATTCTTTGGTCAAAAATATCTAAATCTATTTCAAGCTGTCGTATGACTCGGAACATAATTTATCTGATCCAAGCGGCTTTTGATGAAAAGCTAATAATGTTTAAATATTAATAAAAAGTGCGATAACATAGTTAACATTTCATCCGGAATCGAATCTAAGGTTCTCTGGAAAACCGGTTCTAAACAAAATCAAATTTTATCTATATTACTTGCTGTAATGATAAATATTTTGCAAAATAAAATATTCAAGAACTTTACTGTCTTCAAAGCGAGTCAAACGAGTAAAATGATTGGTAAATTCTCAGTGTACCAGTGGAAAAAATGGAGAAATAGAATGAATACATTTGTAAGAAAGCGCAATACCGGTTGTACAGGTGTAAATGATCGGTTCTGAATTCTACAGGTTCAGATCAACTGGTAATGAACTCGTTAAAATTACCCTATTGGAATTATTAACTCTGTGTTAAGATTAAATCCGCAAAACCCAACCGCAAACTTAATAAACAAATTAAATCCCGGAAGTTAGTTTTATTATATTGGCTTTAGCAGTACTAGAAAATATATCTTTTTAAAGATGAATCTGAAAGATAAATATCTGAAGTAGCCATAAAACTATCGTTTAGCCTAAATTAGTTTTGCGTATCTGCTTATTTTCTAGTACAAAAAAAGCGTTCAAATGGTTTCTCATTATTATTACTGGCCTTCTGCTTCGATTTCTCAATCGCAAAAAGAAGTCATTACCGTTATCTGCTATTGTTGTTTCTTCAGTAGAAAGAAGCAAAAAATGGGATTCCAGTAGAGTGTGGATAAGACACTTTTATGTAGACATTTTCGGCCAACCAGAAGCCCAAGTATAAAAGTATTATTCCGTGAGGTCTCACCTGAATTCATTGATCTCCAAAAATAAATATCTCTCCATACACGCGTCGTACAATGGTTGTACCAATATTGGAAGACAAAGGCCAACGAAGTCATTTGGAAATATCTATCGATCGTTCGTCGCACATGTTTGCTCGCGATATTCTGCAATTATACGTCTTGGTGTTATTGAGGAAACGGCAAATGCAGTCTTTGTTGTTTTTTGACCAAAAGTGTCACATTAATACCTTGATATAGTGTACCAAGAGACGCTAATATAGGTGCGCTGGCGCATCCCTTTTTAAAGCCTTCAAATAAGAGACGATATGAAAGTGACAGGGTCTGACGACGTCGTCACTAAAACATTCGATTAGCGCCTCAGGCGTAATAAAGAATGCTAAAAAAATATATCAAAAATACATTGCTTAGGTACGGCAAAAGTCAGAGCAAATATAGTCCGAGGGCATAAAACAACTTCTTAAAATCGTGACGTCGGTGACAGACCCTTGAAACATAAAGGCAAAACAATTTATCATTTCAAATCAAGCGTGAGCATCCCTCGATAGTGTACAGCTGCATATATTAAATACGACTACTCTCATATATTTCCCTTTTTGAGCTGTTTTAGGTTTTTGTGAGAAGTATTAATGTTAGAATGTTTAAATTTTAATAGTGAAAAATCCATTGCTGAAAATATTTTAGAAGATTTCATTTAAGGGGTGATAATTTCATGCTAAACGTAACATTACTTTTCAATATCACCCCACCCGAAAAAAAAATCATGGATACGCCCTTGTATAATTTTTTGTATTGATTTCATTACCATGGCTTCAAGGATTTTTAAATAGAATTTAAAAAACCTGGCACTATTCGCGACATTTTTTAAAGTCCTGTAAATTAATATTAAAGGAACTTCCTTGTGAATTAATTGAAACCGTAGAGCTAGTTGAGCTCATGGCGATGATGTACATTCAACGTGTATATATCGTGTTCTATGTACGCAGAAGTGGTTTAATAATTCCCCCTAGAATCGTGGTGTCGCATTTAGTTTTCTCGGTAGACGAGATCAGCCCTCTGAAATTATTCAGTTCTCAGGTCCGTTCTTAAAGGACCACAGTCAATGTTAAAAATTTATTATTTGTGGGAAGAATCATGAAATGCTTTCTCGAATGGCGCCGATCGCGTTGAAAAATATGAAACTTTAATTTTCTAAATAAGTTTTGAAGTTTGGTTATATGGAAACTAGAGCGATGTGACCTAAACGCGCGCCTCAGTATTCATTTGTTTTTGCGTGTTCCGTTGCGGCTGGGTAAGGCATGATCGTTCCTTTTTAAAAAAAAATGGCGGCCAATGTTCAGCGGGAAAGATTGACACCGAAACAGAAATAACAATTTCGGAGCAGTGAATGTTCCATCAATATTTCTATACTCCTAGCAACAGGAGAGGAAATTAGAATTTTCTAGTACTTTCTAGAGTGATAATTTACGGAAACTTGACTTTCCCTGCTAAGGCTATACTCGTTTTAAGACTCGTGTCGCTTGTTCTCGATTGTGTCCAACGGCGCGAAAAAATTGTTTTTAATTTAAATATTTTTTTAATTACTTTTTATTACAAAAGTATAAAAATCTCAAAAAACAGTAAAATATGAAATTAGCAATAAATCATTTTAGATCCAAAATAGAGCAAAATGTGGTGTTAATTAAAGATTTGATTTGCAAGACTGACTTCGTAGACACCAAGCTGGTTCTTCATTGACGTATTCATTTTTTACCATATCCACCGCTACCACCGCTATCACTGCTACCACCGTAACCACTGTTACCACCGCTATCACTGCTACCACCGTAACCACTGTTACCACCTTTATCACTGCTACCACCGTAACCACTGTTACCACCGCTACTATCGTTACCACCGTAACCACCGTTACTATCGGTACCGCCATAACCACTGTTACCACTGTTTCCACCTGCATATAAAAAAAATTAATCAAATACGTTTTCTATTCAAGTATGATATTAAACCACTTAAACAAGCATACTTTCTAGAAATGCCTTATTTTAAAGTTAATGTAACAGTAGCGTTAGCCCTCTCAAAAATTTAATAACAGCTTCCCAAAATTGGTGCTAATGACCAATAGAAACTTCCTTACTTTGAAGAAGGGAAATTCAAACCGGTTGTACGATTGATTGCAATGTAAGTCAAGTATAAAATCGTTTGTTAGCATAATTTAAGCTCAATTTCCGATACTTAAGTAACAACGTGACATAACGCCTTCGACCCAGTGGCGTAGCCTAGTACTCAGAGCCGCCCCCCGCAAAAATCTCTTTGTGGCCCCCCTTATGAATTTTTTTTATGGTTAGCGGGGCCCCTCCCCGAAGCTCGAGCCCCCCCTGATGCTCGAGCCCCCCCTGATGCTCGAGGCGGACCATCAGCTACGCCACTGCTTCGACCCAATAGTAATTATGTTATTCATATATATATATATATATATATATATATATATATATATATATATATATATATATATATATATATATATATATATATATATTAACAATTTTTAATCACAATAGTTCGTTTTAAAAATGTTTAGCTAAAGTGGCAAGCGAATCAAAATAAACAGTGATTAAAATTTCGAAAGAAAATGAATAGGGTTATATGTGAGGTATCTAAAATTCGATCAGCTTCTGTCTGTCGGCTAACATTGAATTCAGATTAGTTTCTGATTTAAACTATCTGCTTTGCATTTTGAACCATATCAAGTGTTCGGATAATATTTGACTGTGAATTCAGAAACTCTGATATCTAAGTTTTCACAATTATTTTCCCAGTTTTGATTACGCATTTGTTATTTTACCCTTACGAAGCCATATTTTGCCGAAGTACTGCTATTTAAGTTGAATTAAAAGCCTTTGGTTAGCCAAGTTCTGATTCCAAAATCTTATAATTTTCGTACACATATTTTTGATTGAACAAATGAAGAAAGCTAAATCTCCATTAATAAGGTTATCTTGGCCAACTTTATTGCCGTAATTCAAAGGTAAATTCAGAGGTAAATATTTCGCCGCTTAATATATATATATATCTGATTCCTTTTTGTAAGTTTTAGATTAACAGTATGAACAAGGTAGGTTACGATGGTTTTTGATTGTTTGAGTAAAAAAACATACTCACCATTAACTGCACCAAGAATGTCTTGTATTCCATACAAGTTCCCATTCGTTTTTTCGTGATCGGGTTCTGAGGGTGATAATGGCATATCCGGTTGATCGGGTTCTGAGGGTGATAATGGCATATCCGGTTGATTTGGCTCGGAAGGAGAAGCTGGCATATTCGGTTGGTTGGGCTCTGAGGGAGATGATGGCATAAACGGTTGGTTAGGTCCAAAAGGAGATGACGGCATAAACGGTTGTTTGGGTTCGGAGGGAGATGATGGCATAAACGGTTGGTTCGGTCCAAAAGGAGATGACGGCATAAACGGTTGGTTGGGTTCGGAGGGAGATGATGGCATAAATGGTTGATATGGTTCGGAGGGAGATGATGGCATAAATGGTTGATATGGTTCGGAGGGAGATGATGGCATAAATGGTTGATTAGGCTCGGAGGGAGATGAAGGCATATCCGGTTGGTTGGGTTCAGAGGGAGATAACGGCATATCCGGTTGGCTGGGTTCCGAGGGAGATGACGGCATATCCGGTTGTTTGGGTTCCGAGGGAGATGACGGCATATTCGGTTGGTTGGGTTCGGAGGGAGATGAAGGCATATTTGGTTGGTTGGGTTCTGAGGGGGATGGTGGCATCGAGGGTATATCAGGCTTATTGGGTTCGGATGGAGATGATGGTCCCCCACCTCCGGATGGTGGTCCTGAACCATATTTAGGCGTTGGTTTTTCTTCTCCTGGATAAAATTAATCAAATAAATAAAAAAATTGCCTCATACATGATGCGCAGAATTCTGGATTTTGGTTGTATGTCGTTGCGTAAAATAAGTTTTGAATTAATACTTATTAAATATTGATACCGCTGATAGAGTTAAGTAACTTTTATTGCGAGGGGCTGACCAGTTTCAGTAATAGGCTTACGATCTGTGTGAAAAAATAAATGTAACATATATTTAATCAAATTATTATCAATTATAGCTCAACAACTTTTTTCAATCGGTGTACAGAAAAATGTGAATTGGTTAGCCCTCGTTCAATTGTGACAATGAGAGAACGTCTAATTAACTTGAAATAATATAATAGAAGTATTGACAGAATGATATCAAAAACCCAGAAATTAATATTACTATTTATGGTACATAATCTACATAACGGCTGTCCCATGCAAATACCTACATGCTAGTTTAGAAATAAACTTTAATTGCTAATGATATCGACGGATACACGATCCTAATATACGTTCAATTTTTCAAACTACCCTGTACAGTGGTGCCAAACATTTCTAAAGCCAAGGGCAAGAGCGGCCAGAGTTGCAAACGTTGGTATTCCACACGAAATACGTGATGTAATATTCCCTTTAATTTCATTTATTCCGAAGCATGTAGATCATTCCTCGATGGAACAGCCAATGCCAATCCAATACGGCCACTCTTTTTCTTCAAGTTTAAATTTGCTTTTCTTTCTACCTAAATAAATAGGTCTATCGTGCAAATGAATTGTTGTATACCTTTATGTGCGAGGTGAAATATCTAAATATTTAGTTTCAAGAAAAGAAACTCACCTCCGGAGCTTCCATAGCCTCTCCTGATGACATGGTGTCGTTGAAGTTGATTTCCTTCCGACAACTTTCTCTCGTTCGATCTTGTTACTGGAAAGTTATTTATTTTAATTATCAAAGAATGAAAGTTGTGTAATATCGTTAAGCCGTTTGCTTAACGAGATTAGACAACTGCATTACAGCTCGTTTTGAATGCGAAGTGTCATGTATAAGCTAACACTATAAGTGGTTGAAGTCTATAGTATCGAAAATGTATCCATGTTTTACAAAATTTGTAAAGATTTCCCATTAAATTCGTATTAAAAACCAGTAAAAAAATTGGTTAAATAATTTAAATATCTTTTCAGTCTGGTTGTCTTTGAGCATGTAGATGAAACAATTAATTCTAATTAATTGTAGATTTTAGCCATGAAGGTACCTAATAATATAAGATAACCGAGGTTCTAACCCCTCGTTCGCCTATTTTGTATTTTGCACAAGACACAAGGTCCAATAAGTGAACACACTTTGTATTTTCTGTACAATAAACTCCATTTATTATACGTTTTTGATTCTCATACTCATAGATACGATCGCCATCTGTGTACGTGGGGCAATTAAAAAACAGACGACCCTTCTCTACTACCCATGTTATTAGGAACGTAATTTCATATTGGTTATAACTAAATATTTTTAAGTTTTTAAATCGCTTCGTTAAATATAAAGTTTAGGATCATATTTTATGATCCATTGTATTAAAAAAGTGAAGTTTATATTATATTATAGTACATAAATATTTATATTTATATTATTTTAAGGCATAAAGTTAGGTTTTCCACAGGCTAAAATAAATGAAATTGAGATGAAACATACCCAAATGTCTTCCCTGAGAGTAGCCAACTAAAAGCACTAGCAAAACCGTGACGTATTTCATTTCGAATCAATATTATTTTCTAAAAACAATTAACCGCAAATTTTACTTAAATAATTTAAAACCGGAAAACATTACACTAACGTGTAGACACACTCGTGTAGTCAGCTCTGATCTAGTAAAGCATAGATGTTTGAGGTGGAACGTCACCAATATGAAACTGTTCCGGTTTGTACATGTAGGTGCACACGTACTACGAAATGCATCCGGTTCGTGGACCTTTCGCTTTCCATTCGTAGCGGTATTCTGTTTTACAGGTAAACGTTTTTGTTAACATTTTGGTTTATCGGCATGGCAAACTACGTATTTATTACTCTAGGTATTGAACAAATTCAGTATAAAAAATTGTTAGCTTTCGGTTTAAATCTGTACCGAATATTTCAATTTCTATATTACTGTCATATCATAGATATTTGCGTTGATGCCATCAGGCCCGACAAGAGAGGGGGGAGCCGGTACAAATTACTGGGCCCGTGCAGACTCGGGGCCTCGATTTGGTACCAACGAGTTATTCTTCTGCCATAAAATGTTTAGTAACTTCCATAGTTATGCCTCTATTCGGGCTCGAGATTAATATCTTACCGGGGCCCGGGCCCGCTCTCAGAGTGAAATCCTACTTTTCCCCTCTAAGAATATATTTATTATCACCCAAATATTTTTCAGAGCTACGGTGTAATCAATGTTTAGTTCATACAGAGCTCCCCCCATGTAGCACAAAGTAGTCGGCCCGAACGCTACGATTTTTGTAGGGACGTCTAGTCGGGGGTGGTGTCTATACACTACTAGGCGATTAGTCGGGATGTCCTACCCGCGCCATGGTTGGCCAGACTAATAAAAGTAACACAAACTGGCCGACAGCATATTGACCTCTTTTCCGACTTATTATTTGTGGGTAGCTCAGCTGGTAGTTTTTTAGTCGGCCATACTGTTGGCCTTTTCTAAATATACAAATTAACCGCCAGTAGATCTTTAGTTGGCCGACATCTAAATGTTTGTTTTCCCACCTAAGAATTCGATATTGGCCTACAGTATTATCTGATAGGTCATTTTTTGCCGAGCCTTCAGTATGATGGATACCACCCAAAATTGTCGGGATGTTCTATCCAAGAAAAGGTTGGCAAATATCTCCCCTAAGAAACTGCAAACAATTTCAATTTAATTATAAAATTTATTTCTTGATTTTTATGAAAATTAATTTATTGCAAAACTAATTACTTAATAAGAGTATTTTATCACATAAAATAATATTCTTCTGAACTTTTATTTAGCTTAAGTCAAATATAATTTTTTAATGAAAGTTTGGTTTAGATGCAAAGGTATAAGTTTAAGTTAATAGATTGTACATTTCACAATATAACAAAAATAATCAAAAACTTAAGAAACTTCCAGTTGGTTATTTCTAGGAGCTAAATCGTTGCCTGTGTATAAAAAAATGGTAGCATATGTCTTAAAAACTTTCAAAAATCAGGAATATACAGAAAAATTAATACAAACAATTTTTTTAACAATTTCGTCAAAAACATTCAAATCAATTAAAGAAAACCGTAAATAAATTAAAAATTCTTAAGAATAATAATATTTTGATATTACAGGACAGATCACCCACTTTTAAAATAAAATTGAAGCTTTCGGTCGAAACACCATCTTATAACGATTACACGTTAACTGTCTTTCACCGGCTCTTTAGCTTTTTACTAACATCATCAGCTGAACTATATCCAGCTAAAAATATTACTTAAAAATATTTTGAATCAATATTTGGTAGATAAATGTAGGGAATCTGAGTACACACCTGAATAATTATGATTAATTCGCTTAACTATATTACAAAGCATTGGTAAATGATTATTTGATAAAGCAAAGGCTTAAATTTACCAGTCACGGACACGTTTAATCGTTTACGACTGTCTGGTTTTCAAACAAATAATAGCTCTTTAAAGAAGATAATAACTCAAATATCAATCAAATTAATCACAGTTATTTATTATTATAACTTATTTGAATAGATTGTTGTAATAAATTTTACTTTTTAAATATAGATGTCACTTAAATGAGAAAATCTAGCGCTATTTTAAAATAAGGATATAATAAATGTCTGACCTGTCGGTAAAGCCAACTATATAAACGTGTCTAGTTATATGAGTGGCAAATTGTCGTTGACACTAACCCAAATAGCATATCCTCTATCTCATTTTAGCCACTCTCATTCTAGTCAGAATCTAATTACAGAGTCGGTAAAACCATCAATAAATTGAGTCGACAATTACCTATCAGCAAATCAGTTCATAATCAAAATTTTAGGACGACTGTAAAATGGCAAACCGAAACACATATAAAACGGAAAGGTCGGTTAAAACGATCACAAGATCAGTCGTACATTAGTTAGCAGTATGCCAGTTAATTTCACCGACCTAAGACCGATTCACCTGAGGTCGGTCAATGGTTGGTTGAGCCGACCTCTCGTACTATCAAATTTAGGGTTGCAAATGCCGACTTTAAAATGGTTATCTTAATCAGCGTTGGTAAATAGTCGGCACCTAAGAATACATTGAACTGGGTGTGTTGCAATGGCCGTCTGCTTAGTGCCCACTTTAACCGCCGATGGCAAAAAGTCAAAACATTGGACTGTAGTCGGTTTCAGTCGGCAAAACCGACCCGACCTTTAACCGACTCTCAGTCTCTTAACCGACTACTAACCGACCGCGCTGTGCTACATGGGATGTAGGTGATAAATCTGGGAAATATACATCTACCAAGGACGATAATACGCTACTAAATTCGTTTACTTGTTCAAGTCGGAACTGGACAAGAGTGTCATGGTCGAAAAACACGCTCGGCAAGAAAATTAACGCCATACATGTATTGATTGATTATAATCTTACTTGAAGTGTTTTAACATTGTTGATTCTTACGTTTGATTTTGGAGTCGATGTACTTATGAGACATCGTAAACACGGTATCAAGTGCAGATGATCACTCGAAGTTGCTTTAAGGTTGCCACTTTACGACATGTATTAAAAATAGTAGCACAAATAACCACAAATGTTAACAAAATCTGCAGTAGAGTAGAACTGCAGATTGACAAAAGTTTAACTAAGGAGGAAACCAAACACAATATGTTTTAAAAGTAGTCGCTCAAATAACCACAATGGTTAAGCAAATCTTAAGATCTACTGCATTTAAAAAAATTTAAATTATGAGGGAGAGCGTTCAACCAACAACCGGACTCTTTAGCGCTCACCGAGAGCAGCCTTGCCTTATCGCGGTCATCGGAGGCGGCGTCAGACAAGAAGGCGATTGATTTGTCCACGAGCGGACCCTCCCACGCTGGTTGTTGATTCCAATGGTCGGCGGATGGAACGCTCACCCCCGAAAGAGACTCCCATCGATTTAAGGCATCAGGCAAAACGGGGTCAGGAGAATCGTTAATAAAGTCGGGAAGGATCACGCGCACCAAGTCAGCGACACTAGATACGGAGGAGAGAAAAGCCGGAAGGGATAGTTTCGAGGCATGGCGAATTCCGAAGCCACCCTTAGAAACGGGAAGGGAAGACTTCAATAAATAAATATTGTTCAGAACTGTAATAATGAAAGATTATTTAATTTTAATGGTTTATAGCCACCCTAACTTAACTTGGAACTAAATTAAGGATGTCTGCAACAAATCAAATTATGGCAGATGATTGCTCGATTTCCGACAACTCAAGAAATTTGAATTATTTTCCGTGCCAAATTTTTCAATAAAAATTCACTGGAACCAATCATTCAGCCAGCCAGCTGTTCTCGGTAAATCTCAAAAGTAATAAAAAGCGGTATAGAATTTTCTTGAGAGGTGGTTCGATGGTACGGTTGGAATATTTGGGAGAGCTAAATATATTCTCGGACGCCGACTGAAAAACGTCTGAGAACTTGACTAATAACCGTGAATTGAGGAAACGATGAATTTAAAATTAAATAACACTTTAATATCTTAACTATTTTCTACGCAATACTTCGCAATACAAATTGGGTACCTTTGCTGGGACAGCTAACTAAAAATGGCCTTTACTTTGACCGCTCTCAATCTTAACAGATTCTCCGTTTAGTGCAGTTCATTTAGACATGAAGTTCGCATTAAATGTAGTAGTAGGTTTGACTTTTTTATGTTCTTAGGTTCGGTCCCAGTAGTATTTCCTCAATTTTGCAACTTCGAAATCCCGGTGCTAACTCTGGGGTACGCTAAAAACCGCGAGATTTTCGGACTTTTTTCAGTTGTGTCCTCATAGCTCCAAACGTATGCGTTTTAGCGCATAAAACCTTATCATCGTCTTACACCAGAGTACATGTTCTACAATTTGAGCACAAAACGAGCTCTGTAAGTCTAATAGTGTCTGAGATACAGCTCTTCCAAAATAGCAATGTTTGCCATAATTTTGGTCGAGCGAAATGTTGCCATAACGACGTGTCCTACGACCCTTATTATAGCAAATAGTTTGTAGGAAATTTAATTAGCTTTCATTGAAGCACAAGTACATTCCTGTAGGCCTACTAGTTCTCGAAAAAATGACCAAATAGTTAAATTACTGTTTACCGCTAAATTAAAGCAAGTTACGGCCCTAGTGTAGTTGCGTTCTGGCTCAAAACGGTTTTTTTAAACTATCGTACATGTTTCGAGCTAAATATCGCTACAACGACGTGCCCTACGACCCTTATAGTTTGTAGGAAATTTAATTTGCTTTCATTTAAGCACAAGTATGTTCTCGAGAAATAGTTAAATTGCTGTTTTGTGGTAAATTAATCCTATCATTTTTCTAGCGATTCCTATGGTTTAATTTATTTCCTTTGATATATTATTAGAACTACGGTTTCCGTTTAATATATCTTATATATATTATAGATATTTTTGTTTTATTTATACAAATTTTATTTATTTTATATTTCACTATGATTTTTCTTATTGTTCTTGTTTGTGAGTTTTTGAATAAGAACAATGCGCCAAACTGGAAAAATACTGTTAAAAACAAATTATTCAAGTACAGTCATTAGCTAATTACAGACGCTAAAGGTTCTTAAAATTTACTGAAAACGTACATAACTAAACAAAATTACAAAAGTATTGAAAATTAAATTACACACAAACTGGTTTTTGTGCCATTTAAAACTACGTCTTTATTTGAACATACATGGACATGAAAAAAGAAAATACACTAAGAATATTTCGGTTTCTTTGATGGGGCGGGTGTGTCCTCAAAATCTTCGGCATGTTTTAACTGCGCCAATTTTGTAGGAGGTGCTAGGCAGAGCATTTCCGCCCTGCTCTCTGGCATTTACATCTTCCCCCATCACAGCCTTTCTTGCAAGTGTGTCAGAATTTATAGCCCGGTGTACCTAGTAACAAAGACCACACCACCGGAGGTCTATCATCATAGTGCCCTACGCCAGCGTCCACAGCCCGGACCGCTGACAAATCCAGCATGGGTAGCAGAACCCTATTACTGATGGTCGCACCTTTGACGCAAGCCACTCAACCCAACAGAAGGTACAGCAATGGGTGGACAAATTCCCCCACAGCAGTGGGATTAAGAGTGGATACTGTAGCAACTACAGACGACACCCTACCTACGGAGGTAAGGAGTCAAACCCTTTGGAGAGAGCTCCTAAAGGGAAACGACGAGCACACAGCAGCCCAAGTAACCCGGCACAGCTGGCACCGGAGATCCCGGTGTGACTCCAAAAGGCCGGGAAACAGGACCGCTGTGCCCTTATACGGAGGCCCGCCGCCCCACAGCAGGCTACCCAATCCGCCGAGGTGGCCAGTTGCACGGACCCTCACCGTTAGCCTGAGCCAAAACTCAGTATCCAGCCCAAACCTAACCGAAGTTGGAGTTGGAGATAGGACCATTTGATCGGAGAAATAGCGCAAATGGAAAATATCTGCGCAAGTGTTTGGGAGAAGAATGAGACCCAGATGGATGGGGATGGGAGAGAATCCAACAAGGGCTGATGCCTACTACGATGAAGAATGACCCTGCCCCTCAGAAGCTCCTCAAAGGGGTCTCGTGCACTTGCAAGAAAGGGTGTGATGGTGGAAGGTGTAAATGCCAGAGATCAGGGCTGAAATGCTCTGCTCTCTGCAGATCCTGTGAAGGGAAGCGTTGCGTCAACGTACCAGCCATCGAGATGGAAGAATCTGACGAAGAAGACCTAAGCCTAGCGCCTCCTACTAAATTGGCGCAGTTAAAACATGCCGAAGATTTTGAGGACACACCCGCCCCATCAAAGAAACTGAAATCTTCTTAGTGTATTTTCTTTTTTCTTGTAATTTTGTATGTTTTTCATGTCCATGTATGTTCAAATAAAGACGTAGTTTTAAATGGCACAAAAACCAGTTTGTGAGTAATTTAATTTTCAATACTTTTGTAATTTTGTTTAGTTATGTACGTTTTCAGTAAATTTTAAGAACCTTTAGCGTCTGTAATTAGCTAATGACTGTACTTGAATAATTTGTTTTTAACACTATTTTTTCAGTTTGGCGCATTGTTCTTATTCAAAAACTCACAAACAAAAACAATAAGAAAAATCATAGTGAAATATAAAATAAATAAAATTTGTATAAATAAAACATAAATATCTATAATATATATAAGATATATTAAACGGAAACCGTAGTTCTAATAATATATCAAAGGAAATAAATTAAACCATAGGAATCGCTAGAAAAATGATAGGATTAATTTACCACAAAACAGCAATTTAACTATTTCTCGAGAACATACTTGTGCTTAAATGAAAGCAAATTAAATTTCCTACAAACAATAAGGGTCGTAGGGCACGTCGTTGTAGCGATATTTGGCTCAAAACATGTACGATAGTTTAAAAAAACCTTTTTGAGCCAGAACGCAACTACACTAGGGCCGTAACTTGCTTTAATTTAGCGGTAAACAGTAATTTAACTATTTGGTCATTTTTTCGAGAACTAGTAGGCCTACAGGAATATACTTGTGCTTCAATGAAAGCTAATTAAATTTCCTACAAACTATTTGCTATAATAAGGGTCGTAGGACACGTCGTTATGGCAACATTTCGCTCGAAACATAGATGATAGTTTAAAAACCAAAATTATGGCAAACATTGCCTATTTTTGAAGAGCTGTATCTCAGACACTATTAGACTTACAGAGCTCGTTTTGTGCTCAAATTGTAGAACATGTACTCTGGGTTAAGACGATGATAAGGTTTTATGCGCTAAAACGCATACGTTTGGAGCTATGAGGAAACAACTGGAAAAAGTCCGAAAATCTCGCGGTTTTTAGCGTACCACAGAGTTAGCACAGGGATTTCGAAGTTGCAAAATTGAGGATATACTACTGGGACCGAACCTAAGAACATAAAAAAGTCAAACCTACTACTACATTTAATGCGAACTTCGGCCCTTTTTTTGTCTAAATGAACTGCACTAGTTAATTAACGGTCTCTTTTTAAAAATAATCTTTTAAACAATATTACTATACATCGAATAAATGTCGCCAGGCGCGCGCTTACTCGCGACAAGGCAGGGTTTTTATTTTTCTTTCTTTTTAATTATTTTTTGCTAGCATTTTAACGTTATAAAGTTGCAATTTACATGGAAAATTTATGAATTAAATATAAATTTTAAAGTATGAAGGAAAAAATGGGCCGCGTAAGAAACTATTTTACAAGCGGTTCTTAAATTGTGATTTTTTTAGCTTAATATTTGGAACTCAAGCCGGAAACTTCACAAATTCAAATTAGTGCCGTCGCTCGCTAAAGTGTAGCACTATATTTCCACTCTTTTTGATCGTAGTAATAGAAGATCTATTACATTCAAAATACCAGATTATAACACATATATGGGTTTAAAAACCAAACTTGGGTTTTTACCTCTGTAAATGCAAAATTCAAATTGTTGGAGTAGCAAAGAAACACAGTAATACACTAAAAACAATATTATTTAAATAGTTTTAAATTTGATAATCTTTTTAGAAGAAAATGGAAATGGTTTATGATTTTTTTGTCCAAAAACACGTTTGTTTTAAAGGTCCTGGTTAGTGTCAATCTTACAATATAAGGAGTTTATTACGATTGTCGTTTCGTCGTAAACGCGTTCCGTGTAAATTGTAACGTTCGGTTGAAATTCATGTGAAGCTACGACTACACTCATACAAGTTTACCCGTTCACGTTTCCTAGAGGTGATTTAACCTCTCTAATATCCAACAAAAATACGCGATTTGTTTAAATCTAGGAGCAACAAACACAGCAAGCCACTCAAGGAGAATGCAACCCGTCAAAAGTCGTCTTTTTTCTTGTCTACATTTTTCATTGGTTAGACGCTTTAGCACCTGTTGGCGTCGGAAGGGGAAAATTAGGAAATTGTCTTCCCCCCGCCCGTAAAACGTTCAGCATAAAGGTTCGTCCAATGAAATTTGTACACATCTCTGCGTTACCGTGATTAAAGGCTAGCTGCGTTCTCGTTTTGTTTGTTTCTCCTATAGGTTTAATTTTTCTTGGTTTTAAATGGAAAATAAATATACTTTTACCGTTTTAAAATCGATTACTAAGAAAATGAATTTAAAATTCAGTCAAAAAAGAAAATACTGTTTACGTGAAATTAATAATGTAGACTAGTTTAGAGGAAGCTATTTTTTTAAAGCAACTGTCGGCTCTATCATTGCCGCCTACAGTACGAACAGAATCGAACTGGTCTCGGCACTCGGCTCGGCACGGGACCCGGCGGGGTGCGCGGGTCGGGGGAAACCTTTCCGAGTCCGAGAAACCGAAGAGACTCGGCGCGATCGATATTTGGCCGGGTGCCGTTCCGAGATAGGGACCCGGCGTACGATTCGGACTCGGCGTCGGGCAGGTTTGGGGTGGTGGGAGGATACGAGAGAGAGGGTAGTTACTTCGCGCCCCGTTGGATGGCGCGCGAGAATGACGGAAGAGAAAAATCAATACTTTTCTATACAAAAACGAAGCTACTTTCGCGGCAAAATGATTCGATTTAAAAAAATTATTTTAGTTTTAGATACTTATATTTTAAATGTTAATTTGGAGATTCCAAAAATAAAGGAACAAAGGTTTTTTTTAATAATCAATTAATATTTCATAATTGTTTACGAAATAGATAATTTAAATTATTGTGGGCGTTTCGGTAAAAGATTGATTAACTCATATTGACTTATTTAAGTTGGTTTTTATATTTGGCGTTTAGTTAGTCTTATTCAAGTATATGTGCATTCCTTAAACGTTTAGCAGAATAGGTGAAAACGTTAAATTGATTATTCTTAGCTTTTCAATTTATGCGACACGTAATCATGTTAATTAACTTAATCAAAGCGCGCAAGTATAAAGTAATAGTGAGTTTTCACCCGTTAGGAAACGAGCAGAAAGAATTCCTACCGCGTTAAGTGTGAGTTTAATAAGGCTATGCATAGACCTCTACACCTTATCATTACCTGCTTCCTAGCTGGGGCGTAATCTCCTTAATATTTAAAATTATTTTCATCGGTGGCAAAAAAATAACATTTTCCAATATAACTAATTATTTCGAGAAGCTACAAGTTTATTTGTTCGCCAGAACCTGATCATTTTTTAATAATTATAAATATATAAACGTGTTTATGCCGATTAAATTAATTTATTTAAATATCATTAATAAATATGAAAATAACATATTAAAAATTCCATTCGTTTCTATTCGCGGCCATTTCTTTGTCGTTAATCGACATCCCGGTAGATCCTAGTGGTTCTAAATGATGTGTATAATAATTTAAATATTATCAGTTAATTTCAATTGGATTAACAGGTTTCATGCGCCTAGAAAAGGTATCGAGGGAGCTCGTAAGAGTGTAGAATGTTCGCGATAAAGCTACGTCTACACTCCTACACATTTCACGCTCTCGGTTTCTTTAGCTTCAGTCGCTTAACCTGATGAATATTCATATTCTTGAAATAATAGGCCTTTTTGTAAAGTATCGTGTCCTTCCTGTTCAAATTTGGCTCTTACGCCTTTGCTTTTTACTTTTACAAATTTACGCTTGAATATAAATGGCCCGTGCCTAGATTATTCCGATTAAGCTCAGTCTTGTGACGTCAAGTCTTTCTTTAATACGTTTACGTTCTATTCGTTTTATTTTATAGAAACATTTCTTAGGAACCGAATGATTTATAACTAGTTCATTAGAAATTTGAAAAATTTGGTGTGAAAAACGACTTTGAAATCGGTGAATTATCCCGTAAATTGAGTAATGGAACTGTAACGTCATAGGACGTCACCGATGATTTGAACGGCGGATAAAAAAAATACACCCAAAATGGCGGCCATGGCCTAAGCTATAGAGTGCCACTACTCTATCGCGTAAACTCTCGCAATTCCAGTTAGCGTCCCATTAGCTTACCGATTTTGAAGTTGAAATAATAATAAAGTGACGCACGTGGCTTTTCTGGGCCACGTGTATGGCGCGTGGAGCTGAAACTGACCAAAGATGCCTTTTTACACAGAATGGAAAATTCGAAAGGCGGGAAGCGGCTTGTCAAAGGAGCGGGTGAGAGAGAGGCAGTGAGAAACAGCGGGCGGTGACTGCGACCACGGAAAGACGATAAGGGAAGTGCCCCTAAACAACAATCCGACCTTCGTCTTTCCCTAAACAAGCGCTTCTTTCGATTCTTAGAAAGCGACTCAAATTTCTATTGTAAATTTTGTTATTCCCTAGCTTTCGGCTTAGCGATAGTCTTCGTTGACATTTTTACGATGAGAAATATACATTTAACTGCCTATTTTTGGTTCCACGTCATTTGTCATACCAGAGTTTGGGAAAGGTTTCGAATATTTTTAATGATTGTGAATTTTTCTACGCTAAATGAGCAATTTTCAAAGACGTGTGATTTGACTTTGATACTTTTTTTGCCCTGTGTTTATTAATTTATTTGAGTCTAACAAAACGAAGACCTAAAAATATTGGACACTATAGAGGCTCTCTTTTGCCCAATTGGAATTATTTTTAAAGGTTTTCGAAATAATACAATTTTAAATAATTTTAATATAAAATAAAATTTAAGTATTTCACGGAACTAGAATGACACTTATAAAAATTAAACGATTTGGGAGTAAATGTTTAACTGGCGACGCTTTGTGACTTTTATATTGGGCCCACGGCACCGGCGGTCCCTGAATTAGAAGGGGCCCAAAAACGCTTCCGAATAACATTGTCGCAAATGATCGAAAAGGGCCTCAATATCGAGTTTCGTTGAGGACGATAGTTGCGCAACTGACAAAGCTTATGTCGTTTTTCATTAAGTGTGATATAATTTATTGTTAACAGTATATTCATTTAAATGAAAGTGCCCCTAAACCACAATCCGAGCCTCTTGTCTCGTTTTCCCTGGTCAATTTTGAGCATTAGATGACAAGTAGAGTACTTTTCAATGGTGCATAGGTCTAACACCTTTAAGGTCTACCCTACCATGTTGGTCTATCCTGACATTTTTTAAGGAAAAATATATTTTACCGCCGTTTTTCTGCCTGAAGATCCGGTTTAATTATTTACCAATAATTAGCCCGGGTCTTCAGGCAGAAAAACTACAGGTGTGTTAGTTTTGTGTTTCTTCTTTAGAACGTATTCAATTTTATATATAAGAAAATTAAAAATATACAAGAGTGGAAACCCGAAATTTCACAATTGTACCGGATGAAACCAAATTTCAATGAAATATTTGATAATATATTTATCACCAGATCAGTGTTTGAGCCAGAGTGTTTTATTTTCCACTTCAGACTATTAGCTTTGGAATACTTTTAAATGTCACAGATTTGTATTTATTTTGCGTATTGTCTAGCGCAATAAAGTTTAGGAATCTGGATTTGTACGAGATTTTTACCATATTGTGTTAGATTCTGCCAAGTGATCAACCCCTAATTTTTTCAAAAGATGTAGTGTTTGATCCTTTATAATAGGGAAACTTATTAATTATTGGTGAAACTAGAATTACGTATTACCGTAAAATAATCGACCGCTTTAATGTTTTAATCCAAATTCATTTGTTAACTTATGTTTAGTTTTTAAAACTATTCGTCATCGTATGAGTCATACTTCACTTCTACAAAATATGTTCGTTAAACGTGGGTCAGCCTCAAATTTGTTTTAAGGTGATCATGATATTGGAAATCTTAAAATATGAACATATCATTGTACGGGTTCAAATTAGGTTAGTCCCTTTTAAAATAAAATTGGGGCAACTTATAAAACGAAACATGGCGATTTTTAAAATTTTAATATTATTTCGATATTATTTTTTTAATAAAATTAGACTTACCTATACTGAAAAAGTTTGATTTTTCATTATAACAAGGAACATTTATTAAGTAATTTTTAAATGTACAACAAAACGTTTGGAATATACTTTAAATACACTAACTTCTAATATAATTCATCTGTAATTAGATAATAGGATAACTTTACTCGAAAATCACGTTTTTTTTAATACCACTACCAAAGGCAGGTATTTTTCGGACTCAGCCGGACTGCTAGGTTGTATTAATGGAATGAAATATGATTTCATAATAGCATTCGCTTCTTAGTTAAAAAGAACCACGCAACCCTATTGTAAAATAATTTTTGAACTAGGACTAATGATTGTATTGAAAAGGAGCACACTAAGGTTCATGTTTTAAGCGAATTATATTATGCTTATATATAATGGAGCAGTTCTTAATATTAAAACTGCAGTAAATTAATTAATTAAAAAAGCAGTACATTAGCTTTTTTATCAGAAATAAACAGGAAATTGGTAGTTGCGAGCCAAGCAGTTAAAAAAGTAAATATATAAGTTGAAATTTTTTTAATGTCTGTTAAAATGAAAAACAATTAAGGCCTTGTAAAATAGTTTTGATTAAAGCGACCAATTATCATACCTTCTTATTAACCTTTCCAAATTTTATTTCTATTCTTACTTTGTTAATGGTTTTTTGATAATTTAACCTTCACAGAACTAACGATTTAGTTTTTATTACTGTCTCATTAATTCATAGTCATAATATTATCAGTACAGGAAGAAGGAACCGGAAGCAAAATGGTGGCTTGAGATTTAAAGTGCCTCTAAGAAAATGTCTTCGATTAGAATACAAGTACTACGCCTCAAGTGATCCTGGTAGGAATTAGACTTAAAATAAATCGAGAAAAGCAAATTAGTATACACTCTTTTACGACCGTATCCCCCCCCCTTACAATCTCCCATGTGGCAGCCGCCACGGCCGTACTACCTAGGCCTCCACTATTGAAATTTCTTTCCCCTAACGGGTCCCCTCCCCAGGTAGTCAAGCTATGGATTCCCCCACGAATACTCTACGTCAGCGGTTCCCAATTTTTTTTTACTATGTAACCCTAAACTGTCCACCTAATTCTGGCGGAACCCCAACTCATTTTTTTTACTTATCTTAAAAGACTTTTGACACAAACATAGATGGCCGCGCTGCGAATTTTCGGAACCCCCGTGACCCTTCCGCGGAAACCCAGGGTTCCGCGGAACACCTTTTGGGAACCGCTGCTCTACGTAAAAGAATCAACTTGTTTTTATATCGTGATACAAAAATAAATCTACATTTTTCTATAATGCGGTCGAACATTACTGTCTAAATTAAAAAAGAACATTATATAAATTGCAATCACTTAAGATAAAAAATATACCAATTTCATATAACGATAAAGAATATCAATATTACTATTTAACTAAAATAATAAATTGTATGGCTAAATCTATCAATTTCAGGATTTTGAAAATGTTTCATTGATAATTTTATTTTTTATTGTATATACCGTTTAAAAATGTGAACAATATTATTTTAAAAACAAATCACCAAAAAGCTTTCGCTATTGTAGTTTCAAAAACAGGTAACTCGAAATTTTCTTTACGGATTTTTTCAAAAAGAGCAATTCAACCTTCGTTTATATGGTTTTATATTTCTCCAATTTTTATAAAGCATTTCTTAATACTATTTTTCTAAATTTAAATAATTTAAAACGATTCGTAGTGAACGGTTTAAATGACCAAAATCTATTTATTTAAATCCAACGTTTCGGAGCAGAGCTGCTACTTCTTCTTCAGCTGCATATTTACACTTCTGAAAGAGAAGGGACAGTTCCTCCGAAACGTTGGAATAAAAAAAATATATTTTGCGAAATTAAACTGTCACATTCTTCGTCCCATTTTAATTTGGTAATTCGCAATATAGTCCTACTCCTAGCTTTATCTGGTTATCTTATTAAAAACCTGGGAACCTATGTAGCGATTTGATGTAATGTTTTCTGACCCTGTTTTTATGTATTTTGATTTTTTTGATTTGTAATGTAATTGTTTTACAAATGAAACTCCTGGAAAACTATAAAACGGGAATTAAAAAAATGGCAAAACTGAAAGCTACAATGTCTTGGAATGGTGGAAGAATTAGTTTGGTTATTAAGCCGTATAATTTATGACGTTAACACGTTTATATCAAATTTTTTTCATTGTATTCTTTCTTTCTCACTCCTTTGCGCCCATTTTCAAAAACTATTGAAACTGGTAGCCACGACGAAAAACGAAGTTTAAGCATTTCACCCTCCCCTTTCACATAGTTCAGTCCGTGGTTCAAGAGGAAGATCGTCGCGGAAAGGGGAAGGGTCGTACGTCTCGCCGAGGAGAGAATGTCAAAACATACCCACGTGCTTAAAGCCACGTGTTTTCCAAATATAACTTAAAGATGAACTTTAAATGTATATTGGTACGTCAAATAATGCGGAACAACTTGTCCAAAGTCTTTTCCATCGCGGGCCATTGACCTTAGCCCATTTTTAGAAATGACATATGTCCTCGATGGGTAAAAAAAATACAAATATTTGGCAACGAAACATTGGCATAAAATACGGTTATAAGTTTATGGTTTTGGTCTCTTCTTGATGAAATACCTATTTACTTTCGCATTCGTTTTAATTATTACATTTATACTTATACATTTTCAATACTTTTACATAAAATTAAATTAAAACATTAATTTGGGGCACCTGTCTTTTTCGAATTAACATTTTTTTTGGACTCGAGGATTTTTCAATCCAAAAATAACCATTACGCGAAATGAAGCTCAGCTATCCCAAAAATTCACCCTTAAGGTTGGTTTCACATTATAGACCAAATATTAGCCGCGTAAAGTTAGACAGCGGTAAAACCATAAGTCTATAATATTGTTTCATAAGTTTGTCACTTTGGGGAATATTTTACTGAGAGCTAGTAGCGGAGTGACGTCATAACAAGAAGAAAATCTCCCCTTAGTGAGGCGCTGTGAAAGGCTACCTGTGACTCGTTAGCAAGCGGACGCAAAATGGCGACGAAGCCCGTAATGCTATCTGTTTTGTGAATAGCTCTCATTAATACTTCTGCATGTGAAGAATAGTAAGTGTACACTTATGTAAAAATATTATACACTTCTGGTAAAACTAAAAGTATATTATTTTGTGATCAGCGTTTACCGCTACGATTCTGTTGCATTTTCTGTTGAGTGGGAAACCAGCTTTTAAAATTGAATTGAATATCCCATATGACTTAGGGCGAATGGGGTACGGGAGATACCGTGGCAAATCAATGTAATACTTTTTGTGCCAGGAATTCAGCCTGAAAATGGATATTTGTCCTATAAACATGTATGGCACCATTCACAACTTGCAGCGAATAGGCCCGTTTCCTTTACCAGTTTCTTTCTCTTGGAATTTAAAAGTAGAGGGTCTTATCAATAAATCACTTTGTGGACGTTCCGTTCTCGTTTAGATTCCTCTGATTTACCGAGTACGTGCACGCATCAAAAACTATTAAAAATTATTTATTAAACTTCTTAACAGATAGTCCTATAAATCCCCTGAAAAATTAATTTAAATTTTGGGACTAATTTAAAGAACCACTGGACAAATCTGATTTATCGAACAACTTCATTTTGTTAGGGTAATTTTTCATCTTTAGCGTCCTGAACTTCAGTTACCCCCGAATGCTCTGTCAAATTTACTGGGAGGACTTAGGGCGGCAATCATAAAAGTTAAATAAATAACGTTTTTTCATGAATCTATTTAACCCATGAATATTCAACTCCATCATTAGCCACATGGTATACTCTGAGAAAACGTTGGGCGGAGCCTGTTTTCGCGCCATACGCGTGATTTACTTTTTTAAGCCAATAAGAACGAATTCGGAAATGATGGCATTTTAGGGTAAGATAGTTCATGAGAGCAGAATCTATTTAATTAAATAGATTCACGATAAAAAATGCAAAAAGGAAATCTAACCATAACGCGTCACTTTAGGAAGTAACGCTCCATCTGCTTATAAATAACAGGGGAGCTCTACTTTCACTACGTCATTATAAATTGGCTCTTCCCCACGCGTCGCCAGAGGTGACCTACATGTAGGGTATTACAGTTGAATATTCAAGTGTTCAATAGATTCATGGTTTTTTTAATTATTTGGTCTTGGGTTAGAAAAATTCTTTAGCGAATGCTTGGCTTATAATTAAAATTTTGCCCTTCTTAGGCCAGGACGCTTTCAACGCCACTAAATCCTATATGTCAGTGAAATTTGAGTAGATTTTACAATATGGTAAAAATCTTGTTCAAATCCAGATTCCTAAACTTTATTGCGCTAAACTATACGCAAAATAAATAAAAATCTGTGACATTTAAAAGTCATGGTAGGGTGGACCTTAAAGGTATTAGACCTATGCACCATTGAAAAGTACTCTACTTGTCATCTAATGCTCAAAATTGACTAGGGAAAACGAGACAAAAGGCTCGGATTGTGGTTTATAGGCACTTTCATTTAAATGAATATAATGTTAACAATAAATTATATCACACTTAATGAAAAACGACATAAGCTTTGTCAGTTGCGCAACTATCGTCCTCAACGAAACTCGATATTGAGGCCCTTTTCGATCATTTGGGACAATGTTATTCGGAAGCGTTTTTGGGCCCCTTCTAATTCAGGGACCGCCGGTGCCGTGGGCCCAATATAAAAGTCACAAAGCGTCGCCAGTTAAACATTTACTCCCAAATCGTTTAATTTTTATAAGTGTCATTCTAGTTCCGTGAAATACTTAAATTTTATTTTATATTAAAATTATTTAAAATTGTATTATTTCGAAAACCTTTAAAAATAATTCCAATTGGGCAAAAGAGAGCCTCTATAGTGTCCAATATTTTTAGGTCTTCGTTTTGTTAGACTCAAATAAATTAATAAACACAGGGCAAAAAAAGTATCAAAGTCAAATCACACGTCTTTGAAAATTGCTCATTTAGCGTAGAAAAATTCACAATCATTAAAAATATTCGAAACCTTTCCCAAACTCTGGTATGACAAATGACGTGGAACCAAAAATAGGCAGTTAAATGTATATTTCTCATCGTAAAAATGTCAACGAAGACTATCGCTAAGCCGAAAGCTAGGGAATAACAAAATTTACAATAGAAATTTGAGTCGCTTTCTAAGAATCGAAAGAAGCGCTTGTTTAGGGAAAGACGAAGGTCGGATTGTTGTTTAGGGGCACTTCCCTTATCGTCTTTCCGTGGTCGCAGTCACCGCCCGCTGTTTCTCACTGCCTCTCTCTCACCCGCTCCTTTGACAAGCCGCTTCCCGCCTTTCGAATTTTCCATTCTGTGTAAAAAGGCATCTTTGGTCAGTTTCAGCTCCACGCGCCATACACGTGGCCCAGAAAAGCCACGTGCGTCACTTTATTATTATTTCAACTTCAAAATCGGTAAGCTAATGGGACGCTAACTGGAATTGCGAGAGTTTACGCGATAGAGTAGTGGCACTCTATAGCTTAGGCCATGGCCGCCATTTTGGGTGTATTTTTTTTATCCGCCGTTCAAATCATCGGTGACGTCCTATGACGTTACAGTTCCATTACTCAATTTACGGGATAATTCACCGATTTCAAAGTCGTTTTTCACACCAAATTTTTCAAATTTCTAATGAACTAGTTATAAATCATTCGGTTCCTAAGAAATGTTTCTATAAAATAAAACGAATAGAACGTAAACGTATTAAAGAAAGACTTGACGTCACAAGACTGAGCTTAATCGGAATAATCTAGGCACGGGCCATTTATATTCAAGCGTAAATTTGTAAAAGTAAAAAGCAAAGGCGTAAGAGCCAAATTTGAACAGGAAGGACACGATACTTTACAAAAAGGCCTATTATTTCAAGAATATGAATATTCATCAGGTTAAGCGACTGAAGCTAAAGAAACCGAGAGCGTGAAATGTGTAGGAGTGTAGACGTAGCTTTATCGCGAACATTCTACACTCTTACGAGCTCCCTCGATACCTTTTCTAGGCGCATGAAACCTGTTAATCCAATTGAAATTAACTGATAATATTTAAATTATTATACACATCATTTAGAACCACTAGGATCTACCGGGATGTCGATTAACGACAAAGAAATGGCCGCGAATAGAAACGAATGGAATTTTTAATATGTTATTTTCATATTTATTAATGATATTTAAATAAATTAATTTAATCGGCATAAACACGTTTATATATTTATAATTATTAAAAAATGATCAGGTTCTGGCGAACAAATAAACTTGTAGCTTCTCGAAATAATTAGTTATATTGGAAAATGTTATTTTTTTGCCACCGATGAAAATAATTTTAAATATTAAGGAGATTACGCCCCAGCTAGGAAGCAGGTAATGATAAGGTGTAGAGGTCTATGCATAGCCTTATTAAACTCACACTTAACGCGGTAGGAATTCTTTCTGCTCGTTTCCTAACGGGTGAAAACTCACTATTACTTTATACTTGCGCGCTTTGATTAAGTTAATTAACATGATTACGTGTCGCATAAATTGAAAAGCTAAGAATAATCAATTTAACGTTTTCACCTATTCTGCTAAACGTTTAAGGAATGCACATATACTTGAATAAGACTAACTAAACGCCGGTTCGATTCTGTTCGTACTGTATATTATTAAAAGGCCGTTGTTATTAGAGATGGCCATAGATCTATACGAATCTTCGAAAAAAAATACTTTCGTGGAGAGCGGGGAGCCATCTATTAATGGGAACGGAAGCTAAAATTCAAAATAGCGAAACAATAACGTCGTCAGAGAGCCACTGTAGAGTATTATATTTAGACCCCTTTTACTCTACTTAGTGAACTTTAACCCCATATAAAATATATTGTAAACAATTACTATAATTGAAGTTATTGACAAATTTACAAACGAGCCAATCAACGCCAAGCATACTTTTATGTCCAGCCTTTTGGGTCAAAATGTAGCTTCAGCATCTTGTTTTGATTTCGACGCTAGCGACATCTGTTGAAAAAAGAGCTACTTCACCTAGAGCCGACACTTGCTTTAAAATATTAAATTGCATATTTTACTCAAAGAGCCTATTTATTCCTTTTTAAAGTTTGATTTTTTCTAAATCTTAACAATCTTAAAACCTATTCAAACTCACAAAAAATATTTTATGAACATAATATTTAACGGGCTGTAGCACGGAAGGCGTTACATTGCATTTTCTTACTTAAAGAGCTTGGAAAATTTACTAGTTTGTTACATTAAACTATTATAAGAAAAATGTCTTCACACGTCTTCAATCTTACCAAAAAAAACACTTTGTGGTTATTATATTTAACTGCACCGAAGGGGTTCTATTGATTTTGCATGGACAATAAATATTTAACATTGATTGTCTTGATACAGAGTGTGTTGAAATCCGGCTTCCAGTCTCCAGTCTTCGACCTCTGAGACCGGATATCTGTGATTTTTACAGGGTTGGCTCGATTAAACCACACTGGTTTAAGCCATGGTTTAAGCCAAATGATTTTTTTTAAAAACCAATGGTTTTTAATATATTTTTTGTAATTAACTAAAATTATTCCAAAATGTTTGTACATTCACTTACCGAAATATTTAAATTTCTAAAACATTTACAAGGTGACCACATTCCCTTTATTTTCAATACCGTCCTATAAATGCCCGAGGTTTTCTCATGTAGTATATAACCCGAAACATTCCGTCGTCGTGTACCGGTGTACCCTTCTTCATCCTATATTTATCCTTATTTTATCAACTGTTTTTCGGTAAGAATCCTTATTAATGCTTTTAGTTTTTCATATATTTTCCTTTAATTCGCTTGAAAATTTCCTACTTTTTCTATAAAATTTTCGAGTCATTTTCTTGTTCCCCCTGCATTTATCTGGTGAGACTTTTAATAATTGAAACCGAAACTAAAACTGGAGGACCGGAGACTGGAGGCCCAACCTTCCAGTGGAGATTGGAGGACCTGAAACTGAAAGCCCAACCTTCCAGTGGAGAATGGAGGACCGGAGGCTGGAGGCCCAACCTTCCAGTGGAGACTGGAAGACCGGAGACTGGAGGTCCAACCTTCCAGTGGAGACTGTAGGACCGGAGACTGGATATAATATTTACTCTTTGGATTTTGTATTTGGAATTATTAAGTTAATATTTCTGATTTAAACCGTATTATTTATATATTTATATAATAATTATTTATTCCGCGGCTTTCGAAATGGGACATCCCGCCCTAATTAATATTAAAAACTTCTGCTCCCCACGAATCGTGCACGTTAAGTGCCGTTTGCGGTTAACATGCATATTTCATTTTTATTCGTGACCGCATTCGTATCACCTCGTTAAAAATTCACGAATTCTTAATGCCGTACTTTTTTTCCGATGCTGCTATTTGTACGATTATGCTTAAAACCTAAAAAGGACGAGAGAAAACCCCACACATGTATTATGTTTATTTATTTCATTATGTTACTGGCTCAAGGGAGATATTAAGGATAGTTTTCTCGGTAGATCGCGTTTTGTATTACTTATGACAATGAAAGGTTAGAATAGTGTATGTTTTTCCAGCACATTAAATTTTAAATTACTAATAAATGTATTCTATAAGTTAAACACGCAACATAACGTTGAAAATTAACCATCGCACGAGAGCCTTCAAAACCAATCCTCGCCTTTTAAAGTTGCAAATTTTAATCATATTCTCTAAAATTGGCCTTTTAAATCAATATTTGAAACAAATGTTTAAAGAAACCCCTTATTTCAAAAACTAGATTGTAATAAATGTAAGAAATTTTGTTTTAAATAACGGGTTTTCCACTGAAGCTTGTAAAATCAGCAATCTAAAGTTGAACCACAAATGGTTGGGAAATGAAATGAAATTTTTTCTGTGTGGCAGATTTTGGGAGGCAGATACAGGAGAAAAAGAATTTACGTGTATTTATAAATGTGTCGAATAATTGGATATGATTGTTTAAACCTAAACGTTCTAGAGGTATTTATGAATGCCCTTCAAGACATTATCCAAGAACAGGCCACATTTTGTTTAAAAAATCATTGACAAATCTTGTCTTTATAACAACTGCACGATAGCGGACATTCTGTATTGTCACACTATAAAGACTTGTTTAAATGATGGTCTTGACATCAATTTTTGACAATTATTCTTAGTTTAAACTACTCGTTCTACTTTGTTAATTTGACGTCAAGTGAAATTCCAAATGTCAACGTGCAATTTCGTTTTAATACAAGTCTTGAACCATAACAGTAGATTTCTTGTCTTTGCAGTCGAAGGCTATTGGTGGATGAAGGGTTTTCAAGGTACTAGTCTCAAAGCAGATGACAGTTAATCTTTGTCAATTATTAAGAGATAAGGCATTAATAACATTTGAGCCAATTTTTCTTTTGATTGATTTAAAAACGGATGCGGGCGAAATGACCGGGTAATGTTCAATAAGAAGCATTTAAGAGTTTACTTCATCGTGCCAAAAGTTATTTGCGCGCCACCAGTTGCTTATTCATCGAGAAAAGTAAATGCTTAGGCGTCGATTATTAAAAATATCATTTGTCGAAGGCCGAAACAGAATTTATTATTGAATAAAAAAGGACTCGAGTCGGTGTAACATTCGCATTCGTCGCGGAAGATGGAGCAGCCATTGGGTTTCGGGATCACGGATTACTGCATCATCGGTGCGTCTTTGATTGTGTGCGTGTTCATCCCGTTCTTCACGAGATCCAAGCCGAAGAAAGACAATTACGGGAATGACAACGAAGACAAAGGAAACACCGTGGACGAATACTTGCTGGGCAACAGGCAAATGTCCGTCATCCCGGTGGCATTCTCAATTACGGCCACGCTGCTTTCGGCCAATTCCATGACCGGAACTACTGGCGAAATTTTCATCAACGGAATGCAATTCCTCCTCTTGATGGTTGGGTACATCATTGGGCAAATGCTAGTCTCCAAATGGATCGTCCCCGTACTGCACAACATCAAAATAGTGAGCATTTACGAGGTAATTTATGTTTCTGGTTACGAAAGTTTTGGAAATGTCTAAAAATAGGTGTTAAGAAATAGTAATCTACACTAGTTTACTAGGTTACATGTTATAAATCGGAGTGAAATTAACCATCTATTCACTGCAAACATAAAGTTTACTAGTAAATCACTAAGGCACACCTTTTGAGCATCAAAGGTGCGTAACGAAATTGGATCACTAGCCACTTATAACTCACATTTAATGTGTGAAAATGGTGAACCAAAATGAACTAAATGTGTTAATTATGTGATCTAAGACTAAGAGTGATCGAAATTTGAGCACTAGCCAATCACTAGCGTAACCAAATTAGCTCACTTGTTCACTTAAAGCACACATAGTAATGCCAATGAATTACATCTAGGGTCCTTAGTAGTGTATGTCCATAACACTATGGTACACTGACATATCACTGAATAGTAATGCGGAATGGCTGAAAATAGATTATTCTATCATCTTGGGTGGACAAATTTGAAACTATAAAGTAGGGGTTTAAGAGCAAAAAGAGAAGGCTTTTAATTATCAGGTTACTTTAATATTTTAATTTTTGTTAAGCTTTAATTTAACAAAGGCTAGTGCATGGGGTGATTAATTCTTCGCAACACATACCACGAGCTATGAAAATCGTTCCATATGTTTTTATTCCGTCGAAAATAGACAGTTTCACCCCGAAATTGGTTGGAACGCCGGAATTAGTCGTAAACATTCTAATTTTCTCCTAAAGTAAATGGATTGATATATTATAAAAGGTAATATCGTTGCGTCATCAATGCTACCAGAGATTATGCGTTGAATAAAGTTCTAGTTTAAATGTAAAAGCAATATTTTCCACGCCCTTATTCTCACTTATTGTAGTACTTTTATCTAAAAAAACCATATTCTCCAACAAAATCTTACATTACTCCCTCTTTCAAAGGCTTACCCAATATTGGTAGGCAGACATGGGCAAAATCGCTAGTGTTTTTTAAAAGATTCACTCTCACTCAAGAGTGAGAGTGGAAATAAATAAAAATCTTCACTCTTTGCCACTCTCGCTTTTCGTCACTCACCAAGTGCACTCTACCCAAAGAGTGATATTGGTCAAAGTCACGGATTTCACTCTTATTCTTGTCGGGGAACTCAAAATTTAAGACGGGAAATTTGAATTCAGTCCAATAAGTTTATTTTAGCCTCCTTTGCCGTTAATAGATGGCACTACGCTCTGTAGTAAAGTAATTAAATTAAATATAAAACCAAATTTCCCGCCTTCTTTTAATAGTTTTGAAAATAGATAAGAGGGAAAGAGCTGACCTTGACTACCTTCACTCTTTTCCCGCGAGCTCACTCGGCGAGTTACGAAAAAGTGAAAACCCCGCTCGTAAGAGTGGAGTTTTTTTGTTAGGGAGTGGAGTGAGAAAAGTAAGGGGGGAAAATTACTATCACAAACTCACTCCGAGTTTTGCCTAACTCTGTTGGCAGGTAGCGTATAAGCAGACGTTGGTAGCAGCTGCTGAAGCATGTTCAACGTTAGGGCTAATGCCAACAAAATCAAAATCTACTAGATGTTCTTCGAGTTAGCTAAATTGATTTTAGAATAATCCACGAAAAATACACAAAAGTCATACAAACGTGATTCTGTAGTGTACCAAAAAATACAAACTAGTACTCCAAAAGAGTGACGTGTTCATAAAATGTGTCATGAGCACATGTTGATCACACTGAGCTTAAAAATATCACTTAAAGAGATTAAGTACATATGTATAGTACTTAGCATTTGACACTCAAAATTACGTTTGGAAATCTGGGTTAATATTTAAAAACTAATAAAACCGTTGGTTCCACCGAAAAGCATCTGTTTTTCAAATTAATGTTTTTTTAGAATAAACTCAGTTTATTTCAGCTCAGCTTTTAAATTAAAGGTGTTCAATGTCGCACTATTGTTTTCAAATTGGAATATTTCACGTAACTATGGTTTTTGTGAGTGGGTGAGTGTTTGCATACGTATGTAAGGTAATATTACCTGTAATAACCATTTCTTGATTTCATTGAAGAATTTACCCTGCACCACTTAAAAGTTAACATTTATTCTTCGTAAGAAAATTTGTGTATAATATGATAGAATTTAAGAAACCATCTATGTAGAAACTTATTGAAAATAATCCTTCGCGCTTTGATTATTTTCTTAATAAGGCAAATTATCTAACATAATTCTATGATACCAATTCATCTAAAAGGTTGATAGATGCATTAGACTTAATTGAAATCCAAAAGAATGTTGGAAGACCATGTTACAGACCAAAACAATCAATGATTTATTTCAAGCTCAATAATAAAATTATCCAGAAAATAAATCACATTACGCGCCACATAGCGAGACATCATTTAGATTCTTAGCTTATAAACTAAACTTATTTTAACTAAAGTGTTATTTAAATATTATTTTTAAGGTCTTAGACCATTTAAAGTCTTCTACGTATTGTTAAAAATTTTACTATTTTACTCATGCAAAAAAGTGTTTTCGTTCCAGTATGTCGAATTGAGATTTGACCGATCATTACGGATGATATTTTCAGTGGTCTTTCTATTCATCAATGTAAGTATTCTAACATTTGGAATTTTCATCTTTTGAAAGATTGTGATTGACGTGATCATAAAATCGAATTTAATATTACAGAAATTATATTATTTGCTTCACATTTTCAAGATTATCGAAATTTCCTAGTGTTATAAGTTGGAAAATTTTCCGCGGAAAATTTCCCGCTCGGAAAAGTTTCCGGAAAATGACCGAGGCCTCTTTTCCGGAGAATTTTCAGAAAAAAAATATATTGTTTGGAAATTTAAGTAAAGCCGCATTTTCGCCTCATTTTTTCGAATCTGAAAGTAAAACTAAACATAGACTAGTTTAAACTGATTAACAATGTAACACTATTAATGTTTTGTAGTATGTTTACTGATATTAGACATTTTATATCGATAAAAAGTTAAAAACATTAAAAACCGTTAAAAAGTAATATATGTTTCAATTTTTAATTTTTCCGATTTACGGAAAATTTTCCGCAATTCTGAAAATTTTCCGGAAATGTTTCCGCATTTGATTTTTCCGGTAAATTAACAACACTAAAATTTCCCATATTTCCACATTGAAACCTTCAACTTTTAAAAATTATTTTATAAGTACTTGGTACTTTTAAATTTCTCAATAATTATTAAACCTTTCTTTATCACGAGATAGCAAACGCCGATATTAAATTTTTTCTAGCAAAATTTATTTTGGAAATATGTTATATCCTTTACATTACCAAGTCAATTTTTTGAGTAAATAAAATATCGTTGATTAACCTAACCTTCAATGAATTTATCTTGATAAATAATCATAATGAATATTTAAAAAAGAAAAAAGCTTCTTTAGTGGCGCCAACGCTCCCTTTGTGTGGATATTGTCAACGCTGATATTAATATTTCCTTGTATAGTGCTTTTTTCAAAGAAATCGTTCACAGATAACAAGAAGAAAAAAGAGCGTTGAAATATATAATTGATTTTTGATGTTTTATGATATGTAATAAAACTAGGTCATCAGTTCAATTGGCTATTTACGAAAAGTGGCTGAAAATAAAATTCCACTTGAAAGTGATACGCAATTTTAGTAAAAAAATTGAAACATAAATGATCGACTCGTGGCTTTTGACGTCAATTGGATAAAATTCCCTATTACAAGGAGAAATATCAAATAAATATAAATTATCAATATTTGATATAAATAGAAAAATTATTTATCAGCGTAACATTTAATATGAAAATGTTGACTTTGGTTGGCGGCCTTTTTTGGAACAGTCAAAAGAGGTCCTCGTCTTGCAGTCTTACGCAGGGGCGAGATTACGCCTAGGCTTTCACCAGGGCCCCCCCAATTTTTAAGGTCCCCAATTTGCCCGATTTTTGGGGCCCTGTTGTTAGAAAATGCCCCGAAATCACATTGCGCCTTGGGCCCTCAATGGGTCAAAAATTCCAAATGCGCCTCGGAGTCTACAATAGATGGCAATAAAAATTATTATTTTAAACGTAATATTTTCTTTAAATAATATGACATAAACTCATATATAATAGAGGATTTTTCCAAAATGTATTAATTAGTATAATTTTATTATTATTTGCGACTGAAAACTATCGCTACGCCCCCTTTGATTGCCATGAAACCTAGATAGGTAGCGGTTTAAGCAGACGCTGTTAGTTTTTCCTCATCGTTATTCATAATTTTGACTTTATAAATAATGATACTTGCATTTTAATATAATTTTTGCATCGTTGGTTTCCATTTTATAAGTTTATTTAAAGCAAGTGGCTGCTCCTGTCTAGATGCATTCGCTCGCATTAGATGTCGTTAGCGTATAAATCAAACCTAGTTTTGTAAGCATCAAAATCTAGCCTAAAAGGTGTGGCGAATTGGGAACTTCTCGCGTTGATTGGCTTTTCGGAATCACGCGATTATTAACTTATTAAACACGTGGTTTCGGGAAGCCAATAGATCGCGGCAACTCGCCTTTGCTTTTAGTCCCCGGAAGGTACTGCCATCTAGAAGTGCTTTTAGAAGCATTTTTATTAACTTTTTTCATTTTTTTTTATAGAGCCGCCACTTGCTTTAAGAAAAAAACGTTCTCATGACTTTTTAAATTCTCTGTAGCAGACGCTAGATCATCGGCGCTACCTAGCAAAATCTAGCGTCGTTACACCACCTAGACTCGTTTCGGTTAAGCTTCCATTATGAGTTCCAAAAGTTACTTTAACGCCATCTAGTTTGAGCACTTTCCAATCTAAATCATTAAATGTTTAATCTTAATTATATGTATAAAAAATATTGGAAAAATATGTTAGACTAATAATATACATCGCGGATGCCCAAATACGTTTTTTTTAATGGCGATATCGATTTCTAAAATATACTCGAAAATATATTAAAATTAAGAATGTAATTTTTTATGCTTTGGGAGAATGAACTAAAATTAAAATTAAATTTTCTTCTAATGTTCACAAGAATTGATAATTAGAGAGCGTTGCTTCTATTCCACTTCATGCTCTTAAAAGTAAGCTATATTAACATAAAAGGATCAAGTCAACCGTTATATTCATTGGTTCCCTAAAGCCTCATCAGGGTCATTCTCCATAAGTTTAAATTATTACATTTTTGCTAAATTCTTTTAAAAAGAGAATTTCTGTAAACAAGGCTATTTTACGATATAGAAATTGTTCATATCGATTATCAAACTAACGATTTTTAGTTTGAAAAAGACATGGGCGGATTAACATGAGAAAAATCCCCCCTAACGATTTTCAAAGATGCTTAATATATCCATTTAAGTATTAATAAAACGTTTTACATCTGACAAAATTGTTTTTCGAGAGATACAGGTCCAAGTAATTTTTGAATTTTCGTGATATTTTCAATGGGAGCATGGGAACAATCACACATCCGGTGACATTTCGAAAACGACTTGAAATATTTTGAGTAAATTACAAACACTGCCTCTAAATATCATGAGTAACATCCTTGAGTAGTTTTATATTCATTAGGTTACCGGTTTTTCGATATATATTTTGAAAACCATTTTTGTCAGATCTAAAACTTTGTATTAGTTCTTACGTTGATATATTAAGCATCTGTGCAAAATTTTATCAAACTTCTCCCATGTTAATCCGCCCATGTCCTAAACTATTTTGATTAAAATGTTTGCAGCTTTTAGACATTTCTTAATTACTTGATGTTTAACTAATCACTAAGCGCAGATGGAAATTGCAATGTGAATTTATAAGTCTTTAAATTGAAGATTGTGTCATGAATAATAAGATTTGATGCGGTTTGTTCTCTTCTTAGCTCATAATAAATGGCGTATTTCTATTCGCTCCTGCGATCTCTTTTACCACGATCACCGGATTTCCATACTGGATAACCTCGAGCATTACGGGAGTGGTTTGCACCATCTACTGCATCATGGTAATTAGTAATTGTTTTTGAAATTTCTAAAACAATATCTTAATAATTGTTAGTTTTAATATATTTTTACCTCTCCGAGGGGACTTTGTACCCTAGGAGGGGTTATACAACCACCGTGCCTGTCTGTCTGTGGGTGGGTCTGTCTGTCAGGCCTGCGAACGCGTTCGCATTTTCGGGGCAAAGGGTAATCACTGCGTACCCAGTTTCTTAGAATCAGGGAAAAGATTTTTCCAAAAGCGCCCTCTTTTTGTCATTGGGTTTAACATAATTTTTTAATCGGCCGGGATTCGAACCCGAGCCCTCTTGCACGACAGGTGATCGTTCTACCGCAGAACCACGGATACAGTTACGCTTCACTTAAAATTAAAAACTCTTCCGCGGAGAGGTATATTTTGGCTTGCCAACTTGTTTATACTAATATTGTGCAATCTTGACAACTGAATAGAATTTAATTAACTTAATTAATATGTCGATTCTTGTAGTCTTCAGGGTCCATCTTGGTTGGCGGAAATACCGAAACTATTGTCCACATTGGCTGGTGGAACCGTTTAAATTAAACTTTTCAATAACTTACGTAAACACGGAAATAATGGTGTTTTATCTTGCGTGAGGATCGTGGATTTGGTTATCATTTTGAAATGTATTTCGATTTAAATATATTCTAATTTAAGTAGAACTAGAATGTGAACTACTTTAGCTTTGTGTCTCAGGTTAGTTTATTTCTTGGGTCGATTCGTAAAAGTGTTTGTCGTTGCTTTATATTTTATTGCTTTTTGATTTTTAAATTTCATTGCTTTTTGATTTTTAAATTTCTTGTGATAAAACAATACATCTTTGTTTTCAGGGTGGATTGAAAGCAGTTATTTGGGCGGACGTATTTCAAACGTTTCTCATCTTTGTATCCACGATCATGATCGCTGTCCAGGGAATAATTGACGGCGGAGGAGTCACTCAAATATTCAAAACGACCTTCGAGGGACGAATGGAAGAACATTTTATGTGAGCTTTGACACTTTATCATTGATATAAACATATTTCCATAACTTATATCGCAACTGTCTTTACGAAAAATTCTTTTTTTGGGTAAAATCAATCTCGGACTTTTACCAAGGTTGGTTTTTTCGGGGATAAAATCATCCAAAAGACTGGATTCCGAAATCAATGCTTTAGAGTTTGAGTTTCAACATTCTTAATAAAATATTTTCAGCAGGTACCTAAGTTACTGGCATGGAAAATATGATAGAGACTTAAGATATCAGAATGTCTAAGTACCGTTATGAAATTTATGAGTTTTGATACCAACCCAAGCCAAAATAATCAAAGTCCGTTTGTCTAAGGGCGTTTTACAACTTTCGCGTGAAATCACTTTTTTCGTATAACTGGAAAAACTGTGTAACAAATAATAGATTTACAACTCAGTTGTTACCCTTTATGTCGGCAGATCTCTGAGGAAACCAGAATTCCTACACAGTACTGATGAGCCCCAAAGAGCTAAACCCAATCTGCTGTTTGAATTACGGGCTTAAATTTTGAAATTGGTAAAAAGCGGGTTCTTCAAACATCCGAATGAGACCTCAGAGGCGGGTTTCACTCATAGACAGTATCGGGAAAATTTAACGACCAAGGTCTCGCGCCAATATAGGCCTCACAGCAGGGGTCCCAGAGAGGTGAAACGTTTTAAAAGACAAAAACCGCCAAAGCTTAGTAATCTTTTGAATTTGGAAATATTTGTATGATGTTGAAAGTCCTAGATACTTACTCATGTCTGCTAACACACGCTACCACTTTAGATTAATATAATAACCACCTATCACTTATCATTTCTGTTAAACGTGGTGTCAAGAAATGGAATTCATTGACTTCAATTATTAAAGTAGTTATTTATAAAATTTTTACAAAATTTGTTTTTTTCGTATTTAACTTCAGTTTGAAAGCTAAAAATTCGTAAATTAAGAATTAGTAACAAGCGAAATTTTACAATTTACAAAAAGAGTAGTTATTCAAGAACTTTTGTAAAATAGTAGAGTGCTATATTAGGTAATTGCATAATTAGTAATTGTATTTTGTTACAGAGGGAATTAAGAAATTCGGTTATTTAGTAAAGTATTTAGTTACATTTTTTTCATTAGTAAATAAGTATAAGTTCTAAATTCACAACAATAATAAAACTTTTCTGAGAGTTAAAAATTTACTCCCATCGAATATTTTCAAATGACACCAGAAATGCTGGATTGCTTTACTGTGATCCTCTGTACAAGGACCACGATTTTTTTCCCAGGACCTCGCTTCTGTCTCGATTAATATACCCATTTTCGCCCTCAACGTAATTTGTGAACGACCCCACTACCAACGCAGAAACACACGATCTCTTTGTTTCATGACATTTTTCAGATTGTAAAATTATGAAGATGAACGTTTTTAAAATTAAATCACTGTACTTTATTTAGATTGATTGAAGACTTTTCTAAACGCTATTCAGTCTGGGCCGTCATTGCCTTCGGAATAGTAGCGTGCCTTTGGGGCACAGTCAGTTCTCAAGCAGGCGCTCAAAGACTGTTATCCGTTAAAAATAAAAAACAAGCGCAAATGTAAGTTTGTTACAATTATTTTCTCATAATGAAATTATTTTTCGTACTTCCATTCCACAAAAAAATTTAAATTTGTAATATGGTATTACATTTCTTGCTTAGGTCTCTGGTTATAAGCATGCTCCTGATTATTGTCTTCGAAGGTTTGATCATCTTCGCTGCAGTGGCGATATTTGCGAAATTCACCAATTGCGACCCATTGCAAAGGCCCATGGAAACCGCAATTTACATGCCGGATCAAGTTAGTGACATTCTCAATTTTATAAATCTTACTATATGGTTATTTTTATCGTGTAAAGGGATTATTGGACTCGCTTTTAAACATGATGGGTTAGTTAGTGTAATTACATATTTTATTTATTTTTTTATTCCGTGGAAGGGTCACAGGGGTTACGAGAGCTCGCAGCGCGGCCATATTTATTTGTGTCAAGAGTCTTTTAGAAAAGTAGAAAAAATTAGTTGGGGTTAGGTGGCTCATTTAGGGTTCCATAGCAAAAAAATAATAATAATTGGGAACCGCTGTATTATAGTAACGGTGTTACTTTAATGACAAATGAAATAAGTTTAGTTTTATGAACAAATTATTCTTAGTTTCGGGTTTTCCGCCGTGTGCTTATAGCAGCTAATTTAAGCATAGTCGAGTACAAACTGCAAGGATGATGCAGCCAAAACTTAACTAATACTTAATCTGTTTCTTTAATTGTTAACTAATTTATGCGTATGAGAATCTTCATGATTTATAACTGAGAAAACAAACTAATAACAAACCGTGTTCTTTTCAGCTTTTAATATACGCCGCGGGAAAAATGCTCGGGCATATTCCGGGCCTCCTGGGAATCGCTATGGCTGGGCTGATTAGTGCCGCTCTAAGCACCATCTCGTCGTTCATCAACTCCTTCGCCGCCTGCACCCTGGAGGACTACTTGAAGCCATACTTCCCGAATCTGACCCGAACCGACAAACGGAATCTAATTATATGCAAAGTACTCAGTAAGTCGAGATGTACAGTGACCGTTCACATGTTAATTACACCACGATAATTAAAATGCAATTTTTTAACAGCTGCATTCTACGGACTTCTCTCTATCGCTTTGAGTCTGGCTGTGCCTCATTTGGGGGGAATCATTCGAGTTCTTTTCGCCATCATCGGAGCGTTGTCTGGACCTTTAATGGGGGCTCTATTCTTGGCCTTTTTCTATCGAAATGCTAACACTCAAGTAAGCAGAAATTTCTACGTGAGCTTGATCACTTTACAAATTTCCCTGCAATACAAATTCTACATAGTATTAAGGAACAAGTACATTTTGTAAATTTTTTTAAATTTACAATGTTTTCGTTTGAATTGAATTCTTCCCATGGAAATTAAATTGAACGCCAAACTCGTCGGCTACTAGCCTACTATCAGGGTTGGCACAATTTAAGCCAAGGGTGGAAAAAACCGCGGTTTTTTCTAGGAAAAACAGGGTGGAAAAAACTAGATTTTTTTGCGGTTTTTTCCACCTATTGTTTTCCTGTTAAAAACCATGTGGAAAATCGTACTTCCATGGTTTTTCCACCTCTAGTGGCAAAATTCCATAAAAATAAATAATAAAATTAGAATATTCTTCTATTCTATGCACTCTTCTTCTGGCCTTTTTTTTCATCTCACCTATTTGCAATGACCAAATTAGTCACTTAATAGATATATCAATGATTAATTTAGCATGAAAAGAGTATTTTCCACTTTTTTCCGTTTTTTTTTCCCATTTTTCCCGGGTTTTACCAGTTTTTGCCACATGTCCCGGCAAAAACAATGTTTTTGTCCACCCTGGCTACTATAGAGAAAATGGTTGTAAATTTATAGATTCTTACATATTTTAGTTAAGTTTGTAAGGGTTTTCATCTCTGAGATGCAGAGCCGGAAAACTGAGACCGAAATGGTAATTCAAAGTTAGTTAACGTTTCTACAGCGTAATAGAAGTTCTCTCTAGTTTAAAATTAATAATCATCTAGGCTAATAACCATGAAAACACTTTAGGTGATCGGGTTATACTCTGAAAGGGTCCCTTAATCAGCCCGTCGTTGGCTCGAATTTCCTAAAAATAGGCTGTTCTCTAAAGAATTTCCATAATTTGTTTATTAATTTAAAAATTTCTTCGCAGGCATGTAAAATTGGAATATTTGTATCGTTGATTTTCTCTTTGTGGATGAGTATCGGTGCTTTAGTCTATCCGGCTCAAACGCATGGCGTTAAACATACCTTGAACGAATGTCCTGCTGTCGTATCTTTGCACAACGACCAGATTTTGAGGGCCTTTGCAAATCCATTTCCACCAGAAGACAACTCCACCTATTTGGCAGTCACCGAGTCACACTTCAGCCCCGAAACGAGTGATAGTAAACCAATAGAGCCTACAACCATGTTTCCATTCAGCCACGCATTTACAGACCGTACAGACGATGTCATTAGACAACTCGAACTAGCAGAAAATTCAACCACAATTCCCACTCGTGATGCAAGTACTGAAGACGAGTGAGTTAAATTGTGCTTTTAGATATTTTGCGCTGTTAACTTTCAATCAAAATTCGGTATGGTTGACTTTATATCTGGTAAACATAATTTAAATCAACGTAATCATAGTGTTTCGACGTTTCAATTTATTTGTCCGGTTCGACATTTTGACAAATAAAGTCTTTACGTACCACGTTAAATGTCAAATCAGGCATAATTGTCTTTGTAAAATGGTTCTTTCTTGGTTCAAATTTAGTCCGTATTACACGTTATTGAAAAACAGTATAAAAAAGTTGCAATATTCATACACATCAACGTGATAATTGACCCAAAGTTTTGTATTGCTATGTAAATTAGCATTCATGAACTTGAGTAAACAGCAGTTGTTTCGAAAATATTAAATCCCAGTGGTAAAGAAATAGTTCCTTGTTTAGTGTGTGAAGCACAATATTTAAAATTTGGGGTAAGTTCAGTAATGCTAATCGAATTCAAACCAATTTATCCCATTAAACTTTTCTAGTGCTCGGCGTTCGGATAGGAAATTTTCCGTACATTTCTTTTATATCCATATCCGAATATTATCCGAATAAAATATTATTTGTTGCATATTAAATCGTATAATTGTCGTGAATAATACCCATAAATAAACAGTTCAACGAATTTTTTATGATTAATTGAAATTTTGGCGGCAGTGACCCCGAGAATTAGGGGCCCCCAATCGTTTAGGATTAAAATCGGTGCTATTTAGAAGGGACCCGAGTCGTTTTTCGCGGGGGGAGGGGGGCTTCTAGTTACGCTACTGTTTGGCTGTTCATTTATCCGTTTCCCCGAGCTCTAAAATTTTCGCTGAGCACGTTGCGTAAGAATTTACGCAATGTTAAGTTAAAGGATGATAAAATTAGCGAATAAGTAGCTTAGTCCATTATGAAAAAGGGATAATAAAGCTAAACCCTAAAAAAATTTGAAGAAATTTATAAACTTACTAATAGCTCGTACCGATAGGTCTCCGAGCAAACAAAAAGACGCGAAACTCGGACCAAATAGATCTTCGAGTGAAAAACTAAATTAAATTAAATAAGAATAAGAATTTAGATCGATTTCTTACGTTGTTTCATCTGTTAGGCATTTTGGGTTAAAAAACTAGGAGTATAAATAAATATATATATTTTACAAATTTACTAAATTTTGTAACTAAAAGTTATAAATCTGAAAAAGAATCAAACTAGTAAAAATGAATGATGGGTATTTACAGTGGCGGCGCAAGAGGGTTTGCCAGTGGCGGCGCTAGGGGGTAGGCCAAGTAGGCCACTGCCTACCTTCAAATTTCAAGGGGGCCCCAAAATCATCCTATAAATTGATCTAGAAAGGGCCTCAAAATGCTCCAAAGATATAAAATTCGCTAAAAGAGGCAATAGGCGAATGTCATTAATTCCTGATATAAAATGTATAACGAAAAAGTGATATTTGAGTCTTTCATTGTAAAATTTATTCCAGGAACCAAGTATATTAAAAGGTTTTAATCGTAATTTTTGATTCAAGCATTTCGTTAAAAAAGGGGGGGGGGGCATTTATTTGGTTTGCCTACCCTGGTGAAAATTCCTGGCGCCGCCACTGGGGTTTGGTCAGGTAGACCAAATAAGTGGGTCACCTTTTCAGTACTTATGCTACAAAAACCAAAAGCGACATGAGACCCAAAAGTGTTCCAGATCCTTATATTTTCCACGATTTAAAAAGAGAGTGTCGGAGAGGGGGTAAAGAAAACGTTATCAAAATTTAAAATTTTCGCCACTCCAGCGCCACCAAGTGTGGCGTTTTAGAACGTATCTCTAAAGAGAGAAAATCGCGCCAAGACAAATTAGCCCATAGAACAAAGAGAACACTTGTAGTCTACGGTGAGACTAGCTCTCACGAGGAGACTACCCGAGGTGATAATCAATGGAACAATATACAGACTGTGTTGCCAAAAACATTTTCGGCTGCCATGGCAAAACTAATGCCCATTGCAACTTTTCCCTTGGTGAAATTTCATGTTACCATAAGGTCTACATACCCACCTAGTTTCAACAAAATCGGTGATTATCACCTCGGGTAGTCTCCTCGTCAGTAGATATCTCAATAGCGTAAAGGCAGGGCTGACACACTTTTGGGTCTTATGTGGCTTGTGGTATAACATGGTGATTCGTACCCAAAATTTCATTTCTTACGCTCTCTGTAATAAATTTCCGGAGTGTATAAATGAGCTTCCTCAACGAAAATGCTGCTAGATTTACGTGTACATCTGACCATTAGTCGGTGAATTAGTAAATGAACTGTAAATCATGAAATAAGTACAAATTTCATAGTTAATGTATTCTTCAAAACTCGAAACTCCAGCCTTCTAATCGTAAGTCAATCGCTCTTCCAACTTAGTCACTGGCCGGGTTGTTATTCATTTTTCAAATGTTACTCTTATTCTGAAAACTATACCACACTCCACCTCCATTTCTTACCTATATTTGGTGCTATATAGCTATAAAATTTTAATTTTCCTATAACTTTTTAATTAGTTATTTGCGGATGATAATTAATACACCGAAAAATTCTTCGTAAAAAATACTATCAATAAATCAAGAAAAAAAACTTAACATTGGCCTACTCAACATTTAGTCCCGGTAACTTTCAATTAATAATTCTTTCCTTTTGCAGTGGCATATTTCCCCTTTACAAAGTTTCTGTGATGTGGATTCAGCCCATTTCGACTGCGATGTCTTGCTTTGTCGCGATTGTATTCAGTTGGATATTAGGTAAGAAAAAAAATTGCGGCCACTCTGGTCTAGTTTTCCCCGTCACGACAGTGGGTCACTTCCATTTTGGGTGCGTCTTAATCATAGTAAAATGATTAAATCCGGGTAATCAAGATTAGAAAATCTAATCACGATTTAAGCAATCTACTCACGATTTAAGCAATCTAATCACGATTTAATCATTTTAATTAGATTTGATCATTTTAGTCACGATTTTATTCAATATAATCGGTCAAATCGAGATTTTATCGAGCGCGGTAAATACGAAATATTCATTCTAATCACATATTAAATTATTCTAATCAGCTCGTTCTAATCACGCACAATTATGATCATTCCAATCAACAATATTTCTAATCGCGATTTAATCATACTAATCACGATTTAATCGTTTCAATCAGGATTTAATCGTTTCAATCAGGATTTTATCATTTTAATCAGACTTTATCACGATTAAATCAGATTTAAACATTATAATTATTGATTAAACGTGATTTAATCAACATAATCGTGATTAAATTGAATATAATCAAAATAATCACGATTAAATCGCATCAAATATTTCGAGGGGTGCGTCGTTAATTAAGGAAGATACAGGGCCGATGTTGGTTTAAAGTCGTTGCCACATATTCTGTCTTTTACAGCGCCAGATTAACACTATTGAGGGACCTTTGCAAAGTAGAATCTCTATCGGGCCACTAAAAAATTCAGACCTTAATTTTCCACTCTATTAACGGCAATCTAAAAACTTTCATTTCTAAGTCGAGGGCCCCCTCACCATGGCACCTGCCTTAATACGACCCTGGTCCTTTAATATAATTAAATACATTTCTGGTTAGAAAAAAAAATTATTACCTTCTATTGCCTGACCATTAAAATTTACTTTCCTCTCCAAATAAAAGGATTAAATTCACCAGTCTTTGATAAATATTTTAAAATGACCCCTACATTCTAAAATAAACTCTATGTCGGTTTTTCTCAAGTATATACTAGTGAAGTAGTACCCATTGATCTAATAACTTTACCTTTTTTCCATAGGAATAAACGTTGAACCAGATGATAAGCTGTTAAGTCCTCTAATAGTGAGAAATAAAAAATATCAGTACGCTAAAATTGTTAAAAGACAAAACAGGTAATCACAATCTTTAATTCATTTCAAATTTAGTGTTATAATATACAAATCGTCAAAGGAAGAAATTTGGCGATCTTAGTGCCGTAATTAGATTTTTGGTTCGAGGAAGGGCACACAATTAGAAAAAAAACAAAAACAAAAAAAACGCCAATACGAAACATTTTAACGTTATTGAGAACCTTGAAAAATCATTTAAATAGCGTTTTTTAAAAGGGGAACGGTCAAGCTTTAACCAGTTAGATAGCCCTATAGCCCATTAAAAACTAAAATTTATGGTGAAAACCGCATCAAAAATATTGAGTGGTTAATTTTTAATAAAATAAAGAAATTTCGGGAAATCGAAAAGTGCGCGTCCACCGCGACACCTGGTGAGAAACCGGTGAGACACTCCCGGCTCGATTAAAATTGATTAAAAAAAGCTCGCGCTGCTGTAAGTGCGAAAGATTTTATTTTTATTTTTTAATTTGCACGCGCGGCGCTTTCCAGTTATAAGAGACCTAAGCCTAAATTGAGCGATTTCAAAAGTTAGGCTAGTTCGCAAATCACTCATACGGGGTTAGGGGCGCTGGCGGCAGCCCCTAAGATGGCGGCGAGAATTCAAATCCAAACACTTGGCGTTATTTTTCGTTTCAAGTTTTTGGGCGAAAAGCTATTTTTTCAAGACAAAAAAAGGTACGTGTTAGTATATTGAACTTGTATATTGAAAAGCTTGGCTGTTCCCCTTTAAATTGGCCATTGAAGTTCTGTTCCAAACAAATTGGGTATCAATACATTTCAAAGTCCGGAACCATGGTTTTGCTTTTATGTTCTTTTTGTATTGTTCAGAGGTTGATAGTTGCATAGATTTTGATTATTAACCAAAAAACCATTACAGGGATGATATACTTTCAACGGAGGACGTGGCCAAACTATCTGACTCTAAAGTTTAACATGTAAAATATTTGAAAAAAAAAATTGTAAATAGTATTTCTAAAATAAATATTTTAAGAATTTATTTTTATTCCCAAAAACGTTTGATTAACAGAGTTTTTATAGCGTTAAATTTAAAATTGACTTATTAAATAAATTTTTGTAAGAAACGTATGTGACTAAATTTAGGTAAGAATGGAAATATTTTTTTAAAGGAAAGGTAGGATACATACTATTTGTCTTGGCTAAGCGGATGAACGCAATCAATATAATCGATACTGTTATTCAACTAGTTGTTTCTGGATAAGAATTCAACTTTGTAAATAACATACTTTATAGACGCATTCACATATTGCCTACAGGGAAATATGCAAAAAGGGGCGAAATCCACCCGAGGTACCTCCCTATTTAATAATGTATGAGGTAGATGCTATAAAGTTTATGAAAAATACACTTTTTCAAAAAGTTATTAATTAATTACTAAATTATAGTACTTTAAATCTCTATTAAAAATATATAATTTTTGTAATTTAAATTAACGATTAATTTTAACAGTAGTTAGCACTCTCCGCCATAGATGGCACTATAATACAATTTTAAACTATTTAATCGGGGAAGATAATTTCGTATTTTAAATCTCGACAAAACATTCAACCAAACGTTGAAAATCCAAATTATGACGTCATGTTGCTATTAGAGCGCCATCTACTAACAAATAACGGCATCACCACGTTACCTTGGATGAATTTTACCCCTTTAAAGTCGTTTTTCACCGTCAAAAATTGTAAATCGATCTATAGTTTTCAGAAGTATGTATTTTTTATAGTAAAGTAACTCTCAACGAAGTATATGAAAAATTATTTTCGTTGAGACCGTTGTTAACGTGACTTGCACTTTTTATAAATTTTGTAAAATATAATAATAATCATTTAGGCTAATACCCAAGGCACCACCTTAGGCCCAAGTCATCAAACGACTTTTTAATGTCTTTAAACAGGTGGCCGGGTTACAATGCGTAGGAGGGTGGTGGCAGCCCTTCAAACCACGCGAGTCAACAGCTCCCTACACTTAAGGCCTTTTCACACGAGCCAACTTTTCAAATCAAAATGCTGAGTCAGCAAAAATGGATCAGTGATCCATTTTTTTCTCGCGTACTTTTTTGGTGGATCAACTCATCGAACTTTTATTCACACGAACCAACTAGTTTACTCAACTCAAGTTGACTCATCTAGTTGGATCAAAAAGTTGGCTCGTGTGAAAAGGCCTTAACTTTTACCCTTAACGTCGCCAAGTTTTTATGGAAAGGGGAAGAACTCGATGGAAAACCCCTTTAACCAGTGGAGATATAATTTGCAAACTCAACGCGGAAGGAGTCTGTTGGGGCGTTAGCAGCTCGCCTTAAGCCGTGCTGCGACGTCACGTGACCGTTGAGCAACGGAAAAACCTGCTCTTGCAGCCGATGACTTCGTTGCTCAAAGGATAGGCAACGTGACGTCAAATCCGGAAGTCAAAAAACCCGTCCAGTAAAAAACCGCAGACCGTTGAGCTCAGCGCTGAGCTTTCTTAGAGTTCCTGAAGGCAGCCTATATCGTCTCCCCCCGCCCCGGCACGAGTGGGAGGGAAGGAATAGTCTTCAGAAGAATGTATTTTTTTATGATGATGTTGAGTGTTAAATATCTTGTGTATGTTTATAATTAGTGTAATTTTATATATAATTGTAATTTTATATATAATTGTTAATTTTAAACATATACAAGATATTTAACATTGAGAGGCTTCGCATCGAAAGATGTCAGATTTTCGGAACCAATAGGTGGGCCTACTGATGTATAACTGAGTAGTAAGTCACGGGGGCAGGGCGATGTTAGGATTTTGTTTTTAATTTCAGAAGTTCTTGAGGTGGCGCTACTAGTACGTTTTCGCTACAATTTAGGAACTAATGGCGCCATCTCTCGATTGAAAGAAGCTAAAAACAACCCTAGTTTTTACTTACCCCTGTAAAGCAAACTCGGGCTCGAGCAAACTGTAAACCGACGAGCTGATTTAATTTAATTTAGGGGGAGGAGTGGGATTGGGTGCAACGCTAAACCTTGTCTTAACTTAGACAATTTCTCGAAGTATAAATAAATACATTCTTGAACTTAAATGATCTCTATTTGAAATAAATTTTGTGCTTAGACTGAATATTTAGGATATTAGGAATAAAAGCGAGAACTGTCGGGTACTTTGCGTAATATATCCCACTAGCGGAATCCAGCTAGTTGCTTTGGAGGTTAATACTACAAAAAAGATTAAAAATAATTATCATATATTGATTGAACAGCATGCTGGTCTAAGTAAAAGAAATATTAAAAAAAGCACAATAATCGCGTACAATACAGTTATTGTTTTCATTTAAACTTTTTACATAGTTTAGAATAAATTTCTTACAAGCAATGTGTTTTCGCTGGGCTGAAAATAAAGGAATACAATTAATTTACATCAGTGCAATAGATTCCAACCCTCCAGGCCAGGGTTATTAACAACCAAACCATACCCTTTGATATTATTAATTCCGACTGTCCAAGCTAAAGGGTGAATTGTAATAAACCTGAATAAGTAAAAGACCAAATGTTAGTCTACTTCATTTTAACGTTTATGAAATTTCCCAGCTCAGCGATTAACGGTGGTTTTCTAAGTTTTGCTCTTGCAATAATGGTATTTGTTAAATGACATAGCTCAAATAATTTCGTGTACGTCTATACAACGTTTTTAATGAAAATATTAGTTTTTCTCTTCAACGGCGCGCCCTGATAAACTGTATCAAGTATTGAGATAATTCTGGAAACGCAACGCCACGAGCGAACACGGGTTCTGGGAAATATATTGACCCGGACCTTTAATAATAGATAATCCAACTTGAACCGGAAACTGCCTTCTATTCTGAACAATGGGCATATTAGAATCAGACGGAGCTAGATCCCATATAAAAATTTATCTTTTACTATCAATCTAATGTTATTACACAGGTTATTTTTAGTGTTGAAATTTCAAGAAAGCCGGATAATCTTACTGATGAAACGAAGCGAGGCTCTAATGAATTTTGAACTACAATTAAGTTACTTTTATAATTCCAAATCATAAAGAATAACGCTTGATCGTTTTTATTTTATACATTCTAGCAGATCTACCGAAACAAATAAGTTAAAGGCAGGATAATAATAAAGCTATACTTTCCGAGTCCTCCCAAGTCAGCTTTCAGCACGGTATTGACCGCGATTTCGAGGATAAAAATCCATAGAGGGAGAGAGAGCTAGAAATTTCATTGAGAATAAGGGCCCAAAATCAGAGATGACAATGTCCTTGAATCGATATCGTACTTTCCTTGACACAAATCAAAACGATTCTATCAAAGCACAAACGCTCCCGACAAAACACCAAATATGGGAGAAAACGACTTGTGCTTTGAAAAACATGTTAATCCTAAAACGTACAGCAAAGATTTTAAGAACTCATACCGTGCGTTTAGCGAAAAAATCATGACGAATCTATTAAAGGCCAAACGATGGAAGCGAATAATTAAAAATCGCAGAAAACGTCGTTTCATCCCAAGAGCGCCCAGAATGAAAATGAACGAACGAACCATCCGTCGCTTATTATATAGATATAATAGATTCTAGATATCTTGAAAACTATAGGCAATAGTACAAAAATTGAATGTCTTGTAATTTTGAACCAAAGTTAATAGGGTTAGAAAATCTGGGGTTAACTGCATATTAAAGCTTTTGCTGTCTTTAAATAAGATCAAAAAAGACAATAGAAATATTTAAAATTTGTCCAACCCTTTTTTAAAATATGTGTTCTTTTAGAGGTTCCTGGGGAAAATATGAATCAAGTTTCATAACTCCAAATAAGCAGTTATTTTACTTAGATTAGTTTGAATTAAAATCTGATATATTTTAAAAAAGAAAATTAATAATTAAGATAATAACGATGATTTATGCCGAAAATAAATACAAATATAATACGCTTACGGTATTGTAAGTATTGTCATGATTTTAACCAGTTTCCCTTGAAAAATATTAGGGAATAGTTAGCAGGCATTAAATTTAATTTCAGTGTGATGTAATACGCATTTTCAATTGGATTATTTGAAAAAGATGGGGGGCTCAAATTAGCCTGCCCATAAATGGCAAACGAAAGGAAAATTGTATAATAAACAGCTTTTCCGTGTATAGGAACTAAAAGGAAATAAACATTTTCTCCCAATTACGTTTTAGTACAAATTGAAGGTATTTTCCTTTAAGTCAGAGATTAGAGAGCCGAAGGAAATGTTCTCAAGATACGAGGTCTCAAGCAGATGACAGAAATTCATTTCCAGTTCTTCAGAGATAAGGCAATTACGATATTTGAGCCTTTTTTCTCTCAATTGAAATAAAAGGCTGATGCAGGCGGTAAGATCGAGTAATATATAATAAAAACCACTTAAAAATAACTTAAGAGTTTATCGGCGAGACTTCAGTTGATAATTGAACGAAGAGGGTACAAGTAAATGCTTAGGCGTCGATTGTAAACAATATCATTTGTCGAAGGACGAAGCAGAATTTATTAGAGAATCAAGAAGGACTCGAATCGGTGTAATATTCGCATTCGTCGCGGAAGATGGAGCAGCCATTGGGTTTCGGGATCACGGATTACTGCATCATCGGCGCGTCTTTGATCGTGTGCGTTTTCATCCCGTTCTTCACGAGATCCAAGCCGAAGAAAGACAATGACTTCATTTACGGGAATGACAACGAAGACAAAGGAAACACCGTGGACGAATACTTGCTGGGCAACAGGCAAATGTCCGTCATCCCGGTGGCATTCTCAATTACGGCCATGCTGCTTTCGGCCAATTCCATGACCGGAACTACTGGCGAAATTTTCATCAACGGAATGCAATTCCTTCTTTTGATGATTGGATACATCATTGGGCAAATTCTGGTCTCCAAATGGATCGTTCCCGTCCTGCACAACATAAAAATAGTTAGCATTTACGAGGTAAATAAAAACTTGTAGAGTTAAACGGTAATAGTAAGTGTAGGGAACTGTTTGCTCACGTGGCATGAAGGGCTTGCCAACACCCTCCTACGCATTGTAACCTGGCCACCTGTTTAAGGCATTAAAAGTCGCTAAATGACTTAGGCCTAAGGTGGTGCCTTGAGTATTAGCCTTGCTGATGATGATGTGTTTAAGAATAAATGATACAATACACCGAAATAGGTTACCATCAGTTTAGTTTTGAATGTCCGGTTAAGTTCAAAATTGGTGTGTTTAAACGACAAAGGGTTTTTGTACGTTCATGTGAATGTTTTTATTAACGGTTATAAAACTATTTAATTTTAAATATATTTTATCAATAAATGTCATAAAATTTATATAAATCACAACCAGGGGGGGGGCAAACCCGCGATATATATATATCCAAATGGATGAACAAAAATAAAAAAAATCGGTAAAGTAACTGAAAACTGTCGGTTGTCTAAAGTTAGACAAGCCGTTGTGGTATTCGGTTATACAGATATTATTCTTAAATGAAGTAGAACTGGTGATACGAATAAATAATTACATTACTTAAAAGACTGCACTTCACAAAGTTTTTGAATACAAAATGAGAGAAACAGAAAACTCAGCCGATTTATATCATTTCTTGATAAGTGGTTTGCTGCTAGCACTACAATTTACACGCATGTGTTTTGTTTTTATTTGGTCATTTCGAATGTTTACTAAGAGAATGAAGTTCAATAACAAAAGACTATTTAATGGGGGGAGGAAGCAGTGTGTCAGAATTTATAGCCAGGTGTACCTAGTAACAGAGACCATCACACCGGAGGTCTATCATCATAGTGCACTACGCCAGCGTCCACCTAGCCCGGACAGGTGACAAATCCAGCATGGGTAGTAGAACCCTACCACTGATGGTCGCACCTTTGACGCGAGCCACTCAACCCAGCAGAAGGTGCAGCAATGGGTGGACCAATCCCCACTTCGCACACAGCAGTGGGATTAAGAGTGGATGCTGTAGCAACTCCAGCCGACACGTAGGTAGAGAGTAATACCCTTTGGAGAGAGCTCCTAAAGGGGAACGACGAGCACACAGCAGTCCATTAACCCGGCACAGCCGGCACCGGAGATCCCGGTGTGACTTCAGAAGGCCGACAAACAGAACCGCCGTGCCCTCATACGGAGGCCCGCCGCCCCACAGCAGGTTACCCAATCCGCCGAGGCGGCCAGTTTGCACGGACCCTCTCCGTTCGCCTGAGCCGAAACTCAGTATCCAGCCCCTACCTGACCGAAGTCTGAGGTGGAGATAGGACCATTTGACCAGAGCTAACACCTCCCAGTGCGCCACCGCCCTTATGGGTTACGAGAGCCGGACCCCGACTCCCCGGTAAAGCCACCAGTTAGTGGCTGGGGGGGGGGGGACATATACCTGGTCCCCACCCGATTTTTTTTTGAGAGGGGACCAAGTACCCCGGTTCCCCCTCTTTCCGCCGTCACTGATCACAACGCGGCACATGTTGAAAACGTGTAGAGGAAACTTGTAGCTGAGTGTAAACGTAGATTTAATCTGAACACTCTACACGACAACAAGATCCAAGACGTTTGGTATTGTTTTTCTAAAAACACACTATAGAGTGCTTTAGTTAGATACGTTTTTGAAAACCTGTCTCATTACAGCTGTAATGTTCATCGTGGTCGCCATGACAGTTACCGGTTTTTTTCAATAGGCGAATTACATTGGTGACGTCATGAGTTTCAAATCGAAAACACTCTATATAACATAAGTCTACGATAATATTTCTTATAAATAGTTTATTGTTATTTCCTAAGGGAATTTACAGTTAAAAATTAAACATTTGATTATCTAAAAAATAAAGTTGGATTGTCATTTTACAGACCAAAACAATCGGGGATTTATATTACAATAATAAAATTCTGAACAAAAAGCCATATTTCGAGCAACCATTAGAATTCAATATATATCCACTTTTAAGCGCTATTTTAAAATGACTTTTTGGTGAAGTTTGTGGTTTGGGCTTTTGATTTTCGTTAAAATGTTTTACATTTAAAAGTGAATTTTCATACATTTTACTGATGCAAAACCTCTATTCGTTCTAGTATGTCGAAATGCGATTTGACCGATCTTTACGGCTGATATTTTCAGTGGTCTTCCTATTTATAAATGTAAGTATTTAAATATTTTTAATTTTTGTTCTAACGAAAAAATTCGATTGGCTTGATTATAAGAACTAATTTATAATTATAAAAAATTAATTATTTGTTTAATATTAAAAAGTATGAACCTGTAAGAAATTAAAATAGCTAATTAGTTTTTTAATAAAGTAAATTTTTAAGATGAACGAAATGTCTTATATTTTCACATTGAAACCCTGAATTTTTTAAATATTTTTAAACTACTCTATTTCAATTCTTATTAAATATATTGAAAAGCTCCTTTCTATTTGCCAAGGCTTAATTTATCTGGAGATTGAAAACTCTGATCTTATGTTAAAGAAAATGGCGGCTCGACGTGAAGTATCTTTTTTTTCAATGGATGTCGCTAGCGTCGAAATAAAAATGGTGGTACTTATAGGTACCCCTCACGTTGATTAGATCGTTTGTAAATTGGTCAATTAAATAAATTACAGCAATAATAAACAATGTTTTACATGGGATATATAATTTAGGTTAAAGTACACTAAATAGAGCATAAGTTGTCTAAATATAATACTCTATAATGGCTCTCTGACGACGTTATTGTTTCGCTATTTTGAATTTTAGCTTCCTTGGCCATAAATAGATGGCACCACGCTCTGCAATAAAGTGGCGTTTTTCGTACAATCGGATAGATTCAAGATCATCTCTAATAACAGGGCCTTCTCATAATACCGGTGGCAATGATGGAGCCGCCACTTGCTTTAATGATTTCTCGCAAAATCCCGCTTTCGATGAGATCTCTAAGAGATAAGAAAAAAGTGTAGTTTTTATAATATATAATATTCAATAAAACTAGCTCATCATTTTAATTGGCTAGTTAAGAAAAGCGGCAAGAAATGACACGCCAAATAGATACGCAATCTTAATTATAAAATAATAACTTAAGAAAGATCTGTTATCGGCATAAAAATTCGTATCCAAATGTGACGGCCCTTTTGTTAACAGTCAGAACAGGCCCTTCACATGTTTTAAGACTTTTTTTTAAGCAGAGGTGAGTTTAGGCCCAGGCGCTTGCCGCCAAATTGATTCAAATCCCATGGAACCGAAAATTTCCGAACGGGTTTTAGGTTGATTGAAAAATTTTAGATTATTCATGTCTTTTTAAATTTTGGCTAAGATAAGGATTGGCTGGGATTAGTTGAATGTGATTCGGTTGAATACCGCTGGAGCCTGCACGGTGTCCGATTTTAGATGCCACATTTTGTTGCATATTTAATCGTATAATAGTCGCGAATAATAACCATAAATAAACAGTTAATCGAATTTTTTATGATTAATTGGAATTTTGGTGGTTAATTTATCCGTTTCCCCGAGCTCTACCCCAAAATAACATTGCGCCTAGATCCTCAAGGCTTATAAATGCCTCGGAGTTGACGAAAAACGTCAATATTAATACAAATTCATTAATAAAATATATTTTTCTTAATTAATTTGATATGAAATCACATCCTATAAAGAATTTTTTCAAAATGTATTAACGTTCTGCCATATCTTTTTATTGTTTATAACAGTTTTATAATGAGTTTTTTTTTTACCAGTGGCTTAATCTTTTATAAGTTGTAAAATCACTTTGATGCTATCTAGATTGAACAATTTTAAATATAATGTTTCATAACTGAATTTAGTAAAAACACGGTCTCTTTTTATTATTATCTAACCTGCAAAGCAATCTTTATGGAAGATCCCTTGATTTTTTTAAATTATCCTAGTTAGTGGTGCCAAACGTTTCTAAAACCAAAGGGAAGAGACCAGAGCTGCAAACGTTGGTGTTCCACACCAAATACATGATGTTATATTCCCTTTAAAGTAATTTTATTAATTAAGGTTTTAATTATATTTCGAACATTGGTAAATAATATTATACAATTTTCATTGACACCATACGTGCCCAAATAGACTTTCTTTAGGATATGACAATTTCGACCGCATGATAATATTTGTAAACTTGACTTTTTCTACAAAGAAAATTGTCTTAACGAACATTCCTATAAATCAGTGATGGGCAGCGCTTCTCTCATTGTGAGCGCTTTGATATTATGAGCGAAATTGAGGAGCAAAATGATTTTTTTAAAGAGCGTGAAACGAAAACGATAGGAGCGCCAATTTAAGTGCTCAAAAAAGAGCGAAAAGAGAGGAGCGCCGATTTTACCGCTCAAAAATGCTAGCGAGTTCGAGCGGTGAGTGAGCTGAGCGGCTCTTTGACGAAAATGCCCAACACTGCTATAAATTGAAAATTTGCGCACTTTTATTTACAATGAGTAAACTATTTAAATTTAAATATGTTAATTTTAAATATTTTTATGGAAATTGCAATAAGAATTGTATAAATCTTTAAATTGAAGATTATGGCATTTCTTAATAGATTTGATTTTTTCTCTTCTTAGCTCATAACAAATGGTATATTTCTGTACGCCCCGGCGATCTCTTTTACCACAATTACCGGGTTTCCATACTGGATAACTTCGTGTGTCACTGGAGTTGTTTGCACCATCTACTGCATCATGGTAAGAATTGATACGTTTTTTAATTACCTAAAATATACCAATAATTGTTTATATCAATATATCTTTCAATACAATTTAATATTCTGAAATTTCCCACTAGAAGAAAACTTCTAGTGCTTTCTATCGTTTTTTTCGCGGAAGTATAAAAATCAGCAAAGGCTTAGTTCCATTAATTGAAGCGGAGCTCGCCTCTTCCGACACCATTAAAGCATGGATTAAATAACCTTACAGGGATAGGTCTCTCTAATACATTTTACTATACTACGAGTTGAAGATGTTTGTTTCAAACGAGGCTGCCAGATATGTTTGCCGTCTCCTCAATTATACCCCCTTTACCGATACAAATACGGAATAAGATTTCTTGACACGTCGCCATCTCGCGGCGGCTTTTGGCGAATTTAATATTTTTCCAACGGTTTGTTTTATTACATTTGAAATTGAAAATGTTAAATATTCAATCGTGGTCAGTACCTCAGTGGCTCTGGAGCTTCCTGGTTAAATGTTGGAAGTAATAAGTAGCGACCTTTTTCATATTGTTTTTTAGTCATTTATGTATATCACCTAATTTTTAGTTAAATTGTTTATAGGCTTTCAAACTGTAAACAAGTTTTCAATAGATAGGCCTTGGCCTACAAAAATAATAATTCGCGACTGCACCCCATTTGCAATTTTTCCCCCGTGTATCGGTAAAATCGAGACTTTCGGCAGAGATAATAAATACGCTTACGCTTTAGGAGATGTGAAACTAGCTATATTTCTAACGTTAAGAGAGCCGAACAGGTTTATCTCTTGCTTCCCCCCTTGCGAGCTCTAGCGCTCGTGGCGGCCAGGGTGTAAGCTTCAGTATTCCACAGACTAAATAACTGAAAAATACACAAACCATGCAGAACTGTTGGAATAGACCATAGGCTAAATATGAATAATGAAATTTTTATACTATTATAAAAATTACAATATAAATATTATATTATTTATATTGAATTATTTCATATTAATTATATAAACTATTTTATAATTATATTATATTAACTGTATATATTGTTTGTAATATAATATAAATATTATATAAAATAAAATATTATAATTTAAATAAAATCTAATGACTATTATAGCTTTTAATTTAATCTTGAGGTGTTATGATTTTTGACTAACTTTAATTATTAAAATATGCAAATAGGAAATGTGAAAATAACAAATTCACTCAGTATTTAAATTTTTTATTTTTTATTCATTTTAATATCATCAAAATAGGAACAAGGACTATTGGGTATTAATTATTTAATTAATCACAAATTGCTATAATTTTGATCAGGAACATTTAACTACGAAAACAAATATGCAAATAAAAAGGATTTTTTCCCAAAATGAAAAGTTGAAAATGAGCGAATTTCACTCAGTATTACAAATCTTTTGCTTTCTTTAATACTAATGTTATTTAAAATAGGAACAGATTTTAATCTCACTATCATCTTTATGCATTAAAACATTTAACAAAAAAATATTAAAATCATATTTTACTTAAAACATTTAATTGTGGGATAGGATTTAATTTTTAACACTAATGTTATTTAAAATAGGAACAGATTTTAATCTCACTATCATCTTTATCATATTTATGCATTAAAACATTTAACAAAAAAATATTAAAATCATGTTTTACTTAAAACATTTAAATGTGGGATAGGATTTTAATTTTTTTTCATATTATCTTTTAAGTTTAACACCTATTTTTATTGTTTTTTATTTTGCACTGTGACCAACTTTAATAGCTTTTCGATCAATTCGTTCTTCTTTCTTGTTAGTGCTAATGTTGTCATTAATTTTTTTTAGTGCCGCAAATATACTAAACCTAACATAGTATTTGATTATGTAGTCCATAAGCAACGAACACTTTTCTTCTTGTGGGTGAAACCAATTTAGTTTAGCTATATCAATATTAAAGTTCCGAATAACGCGTTCCCTAATGTTTTTCATATGGAAAATTTTGGGAAATAACGAATCAAATTTTTCATTAAGGTCTTCAATAAAATCCAGAAATGGAATACTTGGTCTGGTGATTTGATCCACAGTTGTACTACTGTAGGTTTTGAATGAAATGAAAGTATCTTCGTGCGAGTAATTTGTGTTCAAGCGCAGTAGTTGTTTTTTGCACGAATTGCATTCCAAATGGTTTTGGTTTTCAAAACATTTTTTTAATATGTAACCTGCAATATAGCAAACTGAATTGTTGTCATCATTATTACATCCAGTTATTTCAAATTCTTTTTGAAAAGCTGTTTCTGCATCTTCGTACTCTATTAGTACTGATTCACTGAGTGAGAGATCCGTTACTCGAACATTTTTGTTAGCTTTTGTTGAATCAATATCTAGTATTATTTTATCCAAATCTGCTATGCAATTGGACTTTGCAGTTGGTTTTAGTAAGTGATTTAGGCTTGCACTTCCATATGCCTTTCTGAAGAATTGTGGTGACGGGTGATCTCTGTTCCCACCTTTTTGTCGAATTACCCCAAAAAAGTTCTCGAGAAAATCTTGGTTCATTTTTCCTGTAAGGAGGAATTTAAATCCATAATTGGTCTTTAAATCTTCCCAGAGGGCTTTTAATGACTGAATTGATAACTTCCACCCCTCCACGCAAGGAAGGGTTTTGTATCGACAGCCTTTAAAGTTCCATGAATTCAACCAGATCAAAGCATCGTCCAAGGTTTCCAAATGAGGAGATTTATCGGTCATTGGGCCTTTACACGGAGTATTTTTTAAAAGGGAAGCATTAAAATTGGCAGTTCTGCAATTAAATAGGTCGAACAAATCATTCATTCTCTCGATAAACTCTGCTGTGAATACAGCATCGAATTTCAAGTGATTCTGTGATGTATATGTATACATCGCACTGGCAACGGTTCTACTGAGCAACTGTGAAGCCAATGGCACCCTCATTTTGGAAAAGTTCGTTAAATGCAAATGTTTCTTTGTCAATTTAGGAGCAAGTTTAAATTTTCCTTGAGCTGTCTCTAAGTTGTAGAGCTTTAACAAATGTTCCCATTTTACTGGACCCCCATTGGTTAAAATGACATACTTGCTCAAATTATTCCTGACACTTTTGAGAAGATGAGGAGGGTCAAACATTGCAAATATTTTTTCTTTTGTTGGTGACAAAAAATACGGCATCTCTTCCCGTATCCCCATTAGCTTGAACATTTTTCTGTTGTTGGTTCCCTGATCGCAGACTACGACCTTTACTTTTAGACCAATGTCATTCAGTTTTTGGACGCACTCATACAAAAGTTCTTTTTGCTGCTCAGCTGGGCAAGAGTCACGTGCAAAAAAATAGCCAAGGGGTTGTTTCCAACTAAATTTTAAACCTTTTACCATAAAAACAAGCGCTTGATTTGCTACTCTTCTTGTTTTTCCCAGAGTGCCAAAATTTTCAAAACCTTCTATTTCGTCGTTTGGTTGGTCATACGTCAATGTTTCTGTCAGGCTGATTTCATCAAGAGCTAGTACACACAGCTTTTCATCTGAGCTTTTGTTTTCGAATTTCATTTTTAGCAAGTTGAACACTTTCTCATCAAATCCAGGCCGAATTTCATTTTGAGCTAACCAAGCTTGTAATGATCTTTTAGTTGGTAGGCAAAACATTGTCGAAACTTGTCTATAAGCTTGAGGGCTATGATAATATAGCGATAGTGCTATAGTTTTGATTGTCGTGGAATAACGGCGTCCTCTTTTTTTCCTATTTTGAAGTTTTAAATCTGACTCCACAAGGGCCTTTGCAAGAGAATTTAATTTTTCCAATTTTTCACCAGAATCGTGCTGTTTTACATTCTTTACTGCATCCAGTTTTCTTTTTAAATTCTGAATATGCTTTTCCCGACGATACAGTTTTAGCCTTTGACTGTTAATGATTTTCATTAATTTATCCTGCTTTATTTGAAATTTCCTTTCTTGTTTTTTGCAACAAGATTCTTCAATGAGCAATGTGTCAGCGACAATGGAATCGGATTCATTAACTTCAACGTTTGTAGCTGCACCTAAAATACATTTTATTTTTAAAATAAGGAATTTTTTTGACATAGCTTTGACCCTCTTAGGTATTTTCCAAAGTGTGAAATTTCCTTTGAGGGTTTCTGGCTACACCACAAGAGTTGTTGACCTTAAATTGTTAAAAAGTAATTAATTTATATCACCAAATATACTTATAATGTAATACCAATTTAGAGAAAACTAAATTAGAAGTACGAATTAAATGTGAAAATAATTTAAATTTAAGTTTAAATTACTAATTCACACCAGTGGCGTAGCCTGTGAACACATTCCCTCCTTAATTGTATGTGAACATATAGTGGTGTGCAGATACTAAAATTGCAAGTTCGAGTACTTACTCGTACTCGCCATATATATAGGACTGGAACAGACAGGTACCCAAGTCCTTCGCCAAGGCTAGGAACTCTCTCTAGGGGTGACACCTGGTGCTGATCACACCCAGCTTGTGACTCCACTGAATCATAAATTTAATTTATTACTATTTTCCAATACATACCATGAAATATCTCACTAACCCTTAGTGGTATGTCAGTAGTATCCAATGATTTCCTTGCACGTTTAATTTCAATGTTTGTAGTTGTACCTAATGCAAATACATTTATATTTAAAATAAGCGAAAACCTTTCTTTTAAAATTTTTTTAAACATACCGCTGTCTTGCAATATCTTTTGTGTACATTTTTTGATGGGAGTCTCTGAAATTTCGGGAAAAAGAAGTCTCCTCTTAAGGTTCGGTTTTATTCTACGAGCGTTTGATAAACCTGCAACTTTATCTAATAGTTAAAAAAGGTAAAATAAAAACTTTAATAATATGAGAAAACATTCTGTACCAAAATTATCATCTTTTCTTTTAGTGGACCTAGGTGAATCAATATAGGTTTCGCCCAAAAATATACCTGAAACAAAATTTCAGAAATTGAAAAATACACCACACGTTAAAAGATGAAACCTACCAGAATCAGAGTTTGAAAATGAAACATTTTCATATGGTGACAATACCTTTCTTGGAACTGGTGGAATAAATTGAGAAAAACTATTAACATAATTTAAGGTGAACATTTAGAACAAGAAAAATCCGATATTTCCTTTAGCTTCATGCAGTATCGAATAAAATCGTACCAACTGAATTTATTAAACCAAAGCGATTTATAACTTTTGAGCTTCAATTTTTAATTAAATTATATCTTAGCAGCCAATTAAGTAAATTAAAAATACAAGTTGGTACATATTAAGAAAAGTTGAAAGCTAATTGTTTATATAAAAACATTCTCTAATTAGAAGATATAATAACTTAATATATCTATTGTGAATAATTATTTAAACAGTGATATAACGTACGGAAATTTACATAGTTTTAATTTTAACCTTAACAAAAACAATAAATTATAAATGAAACATACCATTAGACTTGGATCTGACATTGAAAAGAGTTCTCGGTGATCTGTTTTTCTTTGAATCAATAACATTTTTTTCACTTTCAAAGTGACCTAACAATTTAAATTAATAATTACAAACCGTACAGAACATTTTGAAAAACAAATAAAAAACTACCTAAATCTGATATATTCAAGGGTTGTTTTCCAATTGTTTCACTTTCGCCTTTGTTGATATTATGTAATTAGTTAAAAAGGTAAAGGTATTTAAAATTATTACTTACTAGTGTTCTTTGTAAATAATTGAATTTTTGGTGTATTAACACCAATATCACGAAGATTTTGAAATTTACAAGAAAATAAACTTGGTAGTGCGTTGGGTACAAGTTTATTCCTTGTTTCTAAATTCATGTATTGAGTGTCATCAAAATGTTTTGCACATATTTTGTATGAATCGTAAAGTTGTTTGGTGGATTTGCTAAACAAATCTTTCCTATTTAAGATTTTAACCCATTCATTTGATCTATAAAAAAATTAGAAAATAAGTTTTTTAACCAAAGGCTTAGGCTTAAGTTCATATATTAGTATTACCGTTCTTCGTCTTTAGGAAATCTAAAAAAAGATACCGAATCGGTTTTAACATTAAAACAAGTCGGCACTGCGCACCGAACTGGACCCATTATTGGAGCTACATTTAATTTAAATTTATAACAGGATTTCGAGAAAACTAAGAAGAAAAATAAGTGACCACGAGGTTTTACGCTTTTACTTCGCCGCCTACTCGCTTTCTCCCTTGCCGTCAAAAAAAGTGGCGCTGCAGTCAGTTGCTGCTTTCCCCCTTTTTAGGATGTTCGGGTTTTGGAAACGAGTTTCACATCTCCTAAAGCGTAAGCGTATTTATTATCTCTGCTTTCGGTCGTTGACAATTCTGGCTACCAGGGTACGTTTGGAGCAAATATTATACCCCAGAGAACTATCCCTGTAAGGTTATTTAATCCATGATTAAAGGGAGTATGAACTATTGAACTTCGATGTTTCATAAAAATAATCAGCTTGGCATCACCTTAGGCCTAAGTCATGGTGGATCAACGAATTTCACATTAGTGCCACCATGTTGAATAGAATCTAGGGATAATTAGCGCTAGTTACTTTGACAAACAAGTCGTGGCGTGTGTTAGCAGGCGATTTTTCAACTAAGTTCATACTCCATTGAGAGCACAAGCCGGCAACGTTTTTTCTCGTGCCAAGGGTTAATTAGACCTGTGGATCGTTGGAACGCACTAACAAGGAGACGCCCCGAGGTGTTTATCTCCGATTTGGTTCAAACTCGGGTGGTAAGTAGACCTTCATGTAACTTGAAAATCCCTAAAAGGGGGGACAAGAATGGGCTTTCGTTTTGCTATGGCAACCAAAAATGTTTTTCACAACTTAAAAACTGATTACTCGTATTTACCCAATAAATGTATATTTACTCATATTTACCAAAATTGACGTATATTGGTCCAAATGTACCAGATTTAGCCATGATCTGAATTATGGATCTAATTGATGAACCTTTTTTAATTTTTTTAAAAATATTGTTAGGGGGGACCCTTAAAATCTTCGATTTTCCCATGTTAATTTTCATAGAGAAAATCAGTTTTCAAGTTGTGAAAAACATTTTTGGTGGCCATGGCAAAATGAAAGCCCATTCTTGTCCACCCTTTTTGGGATTTTCAAGCTACATGAAGGTCTACTTACCACCCGAGTTCGAACCAAATTGGAGATAACCACCTCGGGTAGTCTCCTTGTAAGTACATGTATAATCATATGTAACATAATTACTCATAAGTATGCCTCTGTATAATATTTCCATTGAAAAAAATTCAATGAGACCTTGGTTCACGCGGAACATACATTGAGCGGACCCAAAAATGAAAAAATGCTTATAATCCTTGCGCTATTGAAAAGGTTACCATGGAAATGAAATCATGTGATCGGGAGGCACGAGCTAAACTTGACACGGGCAAAAAGCCAGAAACGCGCGAGGAATTCTCACTAACTTCCATTTCCCATCAGTAAAGTTGATGACGCATATTTCGTCACGGAGTTGTAAGTGACGTAATTTACGTCATATCCCGTGAAAAAGGTTTCATTCACGAAAATGCTTTTATGGAATACTTATGAGTGATTATGTTACATATGGTATAATTAAATAAGTCCTTCATATTTATTAAAGACTTTGAAAAATAAAAGAAATTCAAAGTTTTCATTTTCCTAAAGTTCATCCGTTACGAAATTGTTAATTTTTCATTTGTTTTATTGACTTGGTCATTAGATTTAAAGTTAAAACTTATATATTCCATCCTGCTGAACTTATGGCATATGGATAACCTTATTTGTCTTTGAAGTTGAAACAAAGAGCATCTTTGGGGAAATTAATGTCTGAATTAATGGCTTCAAAAGTAGCTTGACGACTTAGGCCTAAGGTGGTGCCTTGGGTATTAGCCTAGCTGATTATTATTATATCGTTAGTTTAAAATTTGAGTATTATATATCTATTGAAGTTCCTTTTGCGCTGTTTGTTTCAGAGTAGAGTATAATATTAGCCAAAACTGCAAATGTTTAAAAATGTTTTATATTATATTATATTTATATTTAATAATTTATAATATATATATTTTTTTATTCATTTTGTTGATATATCAATACAACTTTGTTTTCAGGGTGGATTGAAAGCAGTTATTTGGGCAGACGTATTTCAAACATTACTCATCTTTGTATCAACGATCATGATCGCTGTCCAGGGAATAATTGACGGCGGAGGAGTCACTCAAATATTCAAAACGACCTTCGAGGGACGAATGGAGGAACATTTTGTGTGAGTTTTTTATCATTGATATCAGCATATTTTCACAACTTATATTGTAAACAATCTTCATGGAATATTTTTTCTGGGATAAAATCATAAAATAATTTAATTAATTTTTCAAAGGTTGGATTCCCAAACTAGAGGTGAGTCCGGCTTAGTTTTTTTAAAACCCACCCGACCCAGGCCCAAACCCGAAATTTATTTCAAAAACCCGCCCACTTCCGGCCCGAAATTTTCAAAGCCCACCAGAGCCCGGGCCCGCCCGAAATCTACTTTTAAAACCCGCCCGGTTAACCGGGTACCCGGTTCCGGCCCGAAAAAACTCGGTTCGTATTTTTCATATTGTAATGGTATATGTTAATCAGCGCTTAGCTGTGTATTACAAAGTAACGAAGAAATAACATCACACAATTTTAATTTTAATGATTAATAATTGTCACGAATAAATGTCAAGTCTGACAGGGTTGATCCCTTTAATTCCGTGCGACGTACAGTAAGTGTAAGGCCAGTGCTGGAAAAAACTCTTTCGTCACGCGGGTACTGCCAGAATTCTCCTAGCTATTTTTTTGTAACATTTTGAATTCGGTAGCATCCCGCCAAAATTTTATAATATCTAAGTTTGCATCTATTTCGTCATCTAAATCTAATATAGACGTTGAAAGAAATAAATGAATTGCGTTAAAAGTTGCTACACTTTCGAAAAACACATTTCTGGTCCAATTCGTAGTCCCCATTTTCGAACTCTTCAAATCGAGAAAGATTTGCTTTTTCTTTAGAGCGGCTTGTAGACATTATAGATATTTGCGTATCTTTAGTTTCTTCCTCAAGTTCCTTTAATAATGATCCAAGTAACGTTGACGCTCTCTCTCTCTCGCGTGTTGATCTGCCAACTTTAGCTGCCGATACCTAAAAGTATAATACCATTATACCAAGAATTTATTTATTTATTTACATTTAGAAAGAATGGTTATGTAGCGACAAAAGACGGGCACCTTGAACGCCTTACCCCACTTGCGTTCAGGGGGCGCAGCGATCGTCACCGGCGTTTGATTCCATCGCGTTGAGTGACGTAAATATTACCGAGTCAATGAAATACCAGGACTTTTTGATTTATTTTAAGCGACGGGGCGTACTGTGTGAGTGGAGGGAGCGAGACTGAGAATCTGGACTCCTTTAATTCTATTTTAATTTACAATAAACGTATACTAGGATTGAATTGTTTTCCCACGTTCAAAGTTCCAAATATATTAATTGTATACACCTATATTTAGACTTTTTACCATGGGAAACTGGGTAGCTTATAAGCCGACCTGAGAGACTGGAGTGACTCACGCTTCCCGTCGTTTCGCACTTCGCACTTTGCAGTGAAATACGAAAACAAACTTCTAAATCCAGAATTGCGAAACCGCAACGGACTTTAAAAATATACCGGGCAATTTCAGGCTAAAGCCAAGTGAAAATCAGCCTTAACAGATCACACTTTCAAATTCAAACTTACTTAGCAAATATTCAAAGAAAAAGCTTTATGAATGAGTCGGGTCTGGGCTTTTACAAAGAAAAACCCGAGCCCGACATAGTTGATACCCGCCCACATCCGAGCCCGCCCGATAAGCAACTTCAAAAACCCGCCCATTTCCGGCCCGACAACATTTTTACCCACCCGGACGGGTGGGCTTGGGCGGGACCCGGTTTAACCGGGCACTCGACTCACCTATATCCCAAACCAATTTTGCAGATTTTGTGGTTCAACATTATCAGTAAAATATTAACAGTAGTTATTAACAGACTTAGTTATCACTCCACAAGGAAGTTATTAATTTTTGGAAGCAATCCAATTAACAGCAGACAAAGTTAATCCTATGGCGTTTTACAACTGTTGCATGGAAGCGCATTTTTAGGGAAACATGACAAAGCTGCGTAACAAAAAACCAATTTACAATTTACTTGCCTTACATTATTTACACTGATATTAATTTATGGTTTGACGTTTGACTTTGGTAAATAAAAGATTGTTCTAACTTCCTGATGTAACCTTAGACGGGTTCCACATATGGCAGCCTCAGAAAATGGTCTGGGCCTTGCGCTTATGTAGGCCTCGGTAAGGAGAATTTTTTTGGAAATCCAGAAACCGCCAAAATTTAGTATTTATTTGCATTTTGAAATATACAGTTAATACTAAATCAAAAAACTCTGCTAACACTCGATACCACTTGATTTTAACGTAACTAACGAATCTATTGAACTTGGGCTCAGGAAAAGAAATTCGTTGATCCACCAGAAATATAAAGCTTTATAATTAATACAGCAATTAATTAATTAATAGTTTCAAGTGCATGTGGATTTTAAGCAACATAATTACAGTTAAAAAAACCAAAAGTTAAAACCATTTTTAAAAACTGAATAATTTACAAAATGCTTGTTTTGAATTTCGAAAATTATTAAATTAGTAATTCTTTATAATTTAAAAAATTGTATTTAACTACTTATTCTATCTTAAAATAATAATTTTTAAAAAGTGAAATTTTGATATTGCAAAATTGGTAGTAAAGTAATTTACCAAAAGAGTAGTAACTGGCAAACGTTAATATTTTAGTATTTTGTATTAGTAATTTGGAAATGTATTTTGTTAAAAAGGACTATTTGATTCATAAGTAATGTATTAACAAATTATTAAATTGTTTCATAAGGACCTTAGTAGGTTTTTAAATTAGAAAATTTCAAAATTCAAAACATAGTTTTGGAAATTCACTGCAATACAATGTTTTAGAAGTGATACAATAGTAATTTCTTATTAACTTTTACTACCTCCTCCTCATTTTAAGAACTGTTCATATTTGCCTAGGGCCTAGCAACTGGATTGCCCCTTCTGTCACGATTAATAATACAAAGGTCCTTTACCTTACGTATTTTGTGAGCGACCTCACGACCAACACTTACATAAGCACACTTCAACACGACTGAGATTTTAGATGAAATTATACCTTTTTAATTTATATCGCTTACTTTATTTAGATTGATAGAAGACTTTTCTCAGGAAAGTTCAGATTCCCAAATCGGCGCTTTAGAGATAGCGCTTGAACATTCTCAGTAAAATATTTGGGGAAGGTACTGTAGGCATCAAACTTATATATCAGAGTTACCTAATGTTATTATTTTTAAATTTTTGAAAACAATCCAAAGCCAAACTAAAGTAATTGGTGAAACTGCATGGTACATAGTAACTAATAGCAGGTTATGCAGTGTTCCGAAGTGGTTAATGTCAAGTGTTAAATAATATGGCAACAAGTGGTAAATACCTACATGGCGAATAACACTTTTACTGGATAATATGCCAAATAGTGGCATATAATAAATTTTAATAAAATAAAAAAATACCAAAGAAAAAATACATTTGTGCTATTTTCGACAAATATACTGGATTAGTTGGCAGGTTTTGAGCTAGAAACTCATTTATAGCCCAATCTAGTTATTTCCTTTGGCTCTTTTTCAACGATTTTTCCAGAGTTTGAATTGAATAGCAGATAATGCTAAATTCCGGCTATCACCGGTGACATAATTTTAGTGAAACTTTTTAGTCAACGATTGCTTTGTTACAAATCAATTTTAAGATTGTTGCCCATTTTGATAATTTCAATTTTTAATTTAGATTGATTGAAGACTTTTCGAAACGATATTCAGTCTGGGCCGTCATTGTGTACGGAATAGCAGCGTGTCTTTGGGGCACAGTCAGTTCTCAAGCAGGCGCTCAAAGACTCTTATCCGTTAAAAATAAGGGACAAGCGCAAATGTAATGTTCTTCACAATTATTATTGCATAATTAAATTCATAGAAGAACCAATTGATTAAAAAATCTACTTGTACAAACAAGTATTAAGCGGTAATTCTGAACTTCCTGACTTAGGTCTCTACTATTAAGTATGGTGCTGCTTGTCATCTTCGAGGGTTTGATCATCTTCGCTGCCGTGGCGATATTTGCGAAATTCACCAATTGTGACCCATTGCAAAGGCCCTTGGAAACCGCAATTTACATGCCGGATCAAGTAAGTGACATTATCAGTTTTATTAATCTTACTTTAATTTAAATTTATCTCGAGTGCTGGTGAGGAAGGTCATTCTAAACTGCTCAATAACTTGCATGGGTTTTATCGCGTGAGAGGATTATTTAAATCGATTAGATAGTTTATTTATATATTTTATTAGTTATTGTCGTTGTTATTGTAGAATAATAATATAATAAAATACAAATTATCACCTAAGCTAATACCCAAGGCACCACCTTAAGGCCAAGTCATCTAGCAACCTTTAATGCCTTTATCCGAGGTGGCCTTGTTTCATTGCAAAGGACGGTGGTGGCAAGCCCATCATCAGGGTTGGTCGATAATTATCGATGGATAATTATCAATGATAATTATCGATATTTATCCGATGAAAAAATCATGATAATGATCGAATTAAATTAAATATCTGAAAACAGTTTTTAAAGTTAAATTTAATAATTTTGAAAGCAATATACAGTAGTATTAAGTAATTTAATGTAATGTTTACAACTATCCAAAATGAATTTTATCAAATTTTAAACTTTAAAATTTGAAATTTTTTGGAAACTTGAAAAGGCAATGTTGTTAATTCATCGGAATCATCGTTAAACTTTACAACTTAAATTCCAAATATTCATAATTATCAAAAAAATCTGATATTTATCCAAATAATCCGATAATTATCCAAATAATCGTATTATTATCAAATGATCGGATAATTATCAAAAAATCCGATAATTATAAAAAAATCCGATAATTATCAAAAAATCCGATAATTATCAAAAAATCCGATAATTATCAAAAAATCCGATAATTATAAAAAAATCCGATAATTATCAAAAAATCCGATAATTACAAAAAATCCGATAATTATAAAAAAATCCGATAATTATCAAAAAATCCGATAATTATAAAAAAATCCGATAATTATCAAAAAATCCGATAATTATCAAAAAATCCGATAATTATCAAAAAATCCGATAATTATCAAAAAATCCGATAATTATAAAAAAATCCGATAATTATCAAAAAATCCGATAATTATCAAAAAATCCGATAATTATCAAAAAATCCGATAATTATCAAAAAATCCGATAATTATCAAAAAATCCGATAATTATCAAAAAATCCGATAATTATCAAAAAATCCGATAATTATCAAAAAATCCGATAATTATCAAAAAATCCGATAATTATAAAAAAATCCGATAATTATCAAAAAATCGGATAATTATCAAAAAATCCGATAATTATAAAAAAATCCGATAATTATCAAAAAATCCGATAATTATCAAAAAATCCGATAATTATCAAAAAATCCGATAATTATCAAAAAATCCGATAATTATCAAAAAATCCGATAATTATCAAAAAATCCGATAATTATCAAAAAATCCGATAATTATAAAAAAATCCGATAATTATCAAAAAATCCGATAATTATAAAAAAATCCGATAATTATCAAAAAATCCGATAATTATCAAAAAATCCGATAATTATCAAAAAATCCGATAATTATCAAAAAATCCGATAATTATCAAAAAATCCGATAATTATCAAAAAATCCGATAATTATAAAAAAATCCGATAATTATCAAAAAATCCGATAATTATCAAAAAATCCGATAATTATCAAAAAATCCGATAATTATCAAAAAATCCGATAATTATCAAAAAATCCGATAATTATCAAAAAATCCGATAATTATCAAAAAATCCGATAATTATCAAAAAATCCGATAATTATCGTATAAATCGGATTTTTTGATTTTTTCCGAAAAAATCCGATTTTTTGCCAACCCTGCCCTTCATGCCTCGCGAGTCAACAGCTCCTTACACTCACTAGAATCGCATGAGCAAAATAATTTTAGGTTTCCAGTTTTCTTTTTATAGGAGTAAGTTGTGTGGGAAAACTTTATCTTATATTGAACCTTTCCCTTAAATGTAAATATGTTTCTCCGTATGTGTTCCTTCATGATTTATAAATGAGAAAACTTACTATTAACAAACCGTGTTCTTTTCAGCTTTTAATATACGCCGCGGGGAAAATGCTCGGGCATATTCCGGGCCTCCTGGGAATCGCCATGGCTGGGCTGATCAGTGCCGCTCTGAGCACCATCTCGTCGTTCATCAACTCCTTCGCCGCCTGCACCTTGGAGGACTTTTTGAAGCCATACTTCCCGAATTTGACCAGAACCGACAAACGGAATCTAATAATATGCAAAGTACTCAGTAAGTCCAGATGTAGAACGTTTAATTTACACTACGATCACTAAATGTAGATTTGTTTACAGCTGCATTCTACGGAATTCTTTCCATCGCTTTGAGTCTGGCTGTGCCTCATTTGGGGGGAATCATTCGTGTTTTTTGCGCCATCATAGGGGCGTTGTCTGGACCTTTAATGGGCACTCTTTTCTTGGCTTTCTTCTATCGAAATGCGAATACTCAAGTAAGCCAAAATTTCTCACTTGAACAAGGTCACTTTTCAAATTTTCCTTTAAGGGAATTTCAACATAGAATTGCGTGAAAATAGTGAATTTTTGGATACATACGATATTATTTCTTATATGATTCAGTCCTTGCCATGGAAACTTAATTTCAAGATGGTCTGTACGCTAATGTTACTCGAGTTCGTTAAGGTGCGGATTGCACTGCCTGCGTTTTCGACCCTGTGAGGCATAGCCGTCTTCATTGGACATCAATTGTAAATTGTAATTAGAGATTTTCTAAAATTAAATAGGGTCGTGCCTTAAACGACCTTGGTCAAAAAGTTTAGCGGCCCTATTTACATATTTAGAATATCTAATGACGGTAATCACATGTGTGATTGGACAGTCTTGTACATAGATATAAGTAAATATAAAACAAACGACTTTTGTACAATAATTTTTTTTAATTACTTAAAATACGTGCTAGCCGACGTTGAAACAGTCGTAGCGGTTTTTAAGTAATTAAGCTTTTATTGTACTAAAGCGGTTTGTTTTATATTTACTGACTACAATCTCTTTATTTATATTCTGGTAGTGTAGAACCCAACTTTCACCAAAGGCTGCGAAGGGAAACTTAAAAAATTATTAAATGGACTATAGTTGTAACGTTTACTGATAAACGAGGACAAAATTGTAGTTATCTACACGCGTCTCTCGGAATAAATTGCGTGTTAACATGCTCCAAAATGACTTTTTCCAACCCATAAACTAGTTGTAACTATTGTTTGAAATAACGTATGACTGTGAATGTTTTTCCACGTTCAATCTATCGAATGACACCCACGAGAACCCTGTGCGCCTTAAGATAAAGGGGTCGCAGCTAAAAATGTTTGGTGCTGCGTCATTCTCCATTATTTCCGTATTATAAAAATGTACCTATTATTTGTAACGTACCATTTTGGAATTTTTGCCAAAATTTGGGCTCTTTGAAACACTTCATCTTCAGAAATGGTTATTAGCTATTATGTTAAAATAATGAAGTAAATTGAAGGGAATATTGAGTGGTAGCGGAATGGTAAGTCTCTGTTCTTCACCGTCTGCTAGAAAATTTTAAGATATTTCCCGTGCGGTAGCTGTTTGTACTGGTCCCCTCTCTTAGGGCTCTATATTGTCGCAGAAAGACTACGCTCGCCAAACACATAGAACAAGCGCCACAGACCGGACGTTCCAGCTCTCCCTCTCGCGGGCGCTCCGTCTATGGGGTCGAGTTCCCCGTTTTACCACCACGGCCAGTACTATAAAAGTAGGGTCGCAATCTCTCTGCCTCCCTCTGTAGAGGTAAACCGTTAGTGGGAACTTGAGACTGATTAAGTCCAGCCAAAGAATATAAAGCCCCAGGAATAGAAGGATTGATATTATTGGCCGCGTGTTTTGGCCGAGCTAGAAACATCCGGCAAAGCAAATCAGAGTAACCGGAAACGGTTACCGCAACCCGGTCTCTCTTTAAAAACGAGAGGCGCAAAGGTTCCACTAGACGGAGCTACACCTTCCATTCCTGGGGCTTTATATTCTTTGGTCCAGCCTACTAAGGGTTTAGTTGTTCGGCGGAAAGGCTGTAAAAGCTATCCTGGCAACTTACACTTAGTTCTCTTGCGGGATCTTAAGGCTGAAAAGCCCCGCTCGCAAGAGACCGACTTCTGCGAAGAGAAGACTACGAGTTCCCCAGCGAATCGCTATTTCACCGCCCTACGTTCGGTACGCCGTCGCGTTAGAATTCCAGTGTAGTGTACATATTTCTGTAAATAATTATTTCTTGTTTATAAATAAAAGCAGTTTTCCTTTAAAACACGACTCGTTAATTTATCGCGTGACAATATACAGCTTCGAATATACAGCTTCGAATGTTTGTCGATCTGGAATCCGTCTTCGAGAATTCGGCTTCTAGACCATTTCCTGAAGCCCGTCCGTATGATAAGTGCATTTCCGCATATTCGTTATTTAAAAAAAGTGCCATATTATCCGCAATTTTCCAAACCGCATTATTTACTTTTCACACCAGCTATTTTGTACTTCAGTATCTAGTTGACTAGGCATTCGGAGGAGCTACAGACAATTTCCTCACAAAATCGATTTAAAATTCTTTTATCTGGTCCGTAGCTTAATGTTTGGTGTGGCATTGTTGCGCCTTATTTTCTACCACCCAGAGCCAGTGGCGTAGCTAGCATGGGTAGCACCCGGTGTGGAAATCATGGTGTGCTACTTACTAGTAAAAAAAAAGGGTTTTCGAATTTATCTAGTTTTTATATTTTTCACGGTCAGGTGTCACCCCCAAAACGGCCCCAAACGGGTGGCACCCAGTGCGGTCCACCCCCGCCCTTCTCCCCTACACTCTTAAAAAAAGGGTGTATTTTCAAACCTTTAAGGGATTTTTCTTGTCCCATATTTAACACCTTAACAGGTTTATAAAGGATGTTATTCTACACCTTAAAAAGCAGTTTTCCTGCTAGGGTGTTTATTTACACTGTTTGGGGTCCTCCGTTTTGGTTCCTTTGTTATACAGTTTGTGGTAAAAACTATTCCCTTCAGGGTTATTATCTACTAGGGTACAAGACTACTCCTTTTAGGGTACCAAACGACTCCCTTCAGGGTGTTACACTACCCCCTTAAGGGTTCTATAATACTCCCTTTACAGTTTTAAACTATTCCCTTAACGTTATCAACTACTGCCTTAAGGGTGCTACAATACTCCCTTTAAAGTGTTAAAATACTCCTTTTAGGGTACTAAACTACTGCCTTTAGGGAGCTACACCCTTACCAGGTGTTAAATCACTCAATTTACGGGGTAATATAACACCCTTCATACACCTTTTCAAGTTTTTAATTTGGGACAATAAAAATCCCTTTAGAGCGTTTAAATTAACATTAAAGAGTGTTTTTTTACAGATATTACACCCTTACTATACCATTAAAACACCTTTATTTTTAAGAGTGTAGCTACGCGACTGCCCATATCATATGAGTGGCTGGCCTGATCTTTAGATTTAACCCTTTGGGAATATCTGAAGGATTTAGTGTACAAGACAGAAGTATGTGACGTTGAGAACAATCGTAGAATTTTGGAACTAGTACGTTAATCATAACTGCGACGGGCTCACGCTTGTGTTAGAGTCAGAGGTCGGCACTTTGAACAATTCTTGTAAAACGGGAACTAAGTAACTACTTTGTATCTTTAGATTTAATAATTAAAAACATCTAATTTAACTTTGAACTATCTAGTTTTCATTGTCAGACTCATCTTACTTTCGTTAATAAACTTTTGTCACAAAGTTCTATACAAACAATTTGGTTCAAGAATAAACATTGTGATCGCATACCTCTGCAGTCTGCAACAAACAATTTGGTTCAAGAATAAACATTGTGATCGCGTACCTCTGCAGTCTGCAACAATGCACTTAAAGACCTATGTTCATTAGACATTTTCTAATAAATAGTACCCATATAGAACACACCGTGACATATTGACCTAATTAACCGTAACACCCTGTATAGAACGACTTTATATGAAATGTTTTCCCTTTAAAAGTTTTAAAATAAATTCCCTAAAACCGATCTTTATACATGTATATAAAGTTTATAACGTCTCTATTTAGTAGATTTTAGCAGCCTATACTCTAAAAGGATCCCACACTCAGCCTATCATGGTTTTATTTGTCAAAAGGTTAATTTTACCTACTTTATTTCTGGGTGTACACTAAATGAATTTGCGCAAATTTATATTTAATAAATTTACACATTTATTTGAAGGCTTATAAAATTTGCATACCGAAATAGTAATTCGAAGTTAGTTAACGTTTCTACAGCGTCAGAGAAGTTCTCTCTAGTTTAAAATTAATAATCAGCTAGGCTAATAACCATGGCAACACTTTAGGTCCGGGTCATCGAGTGACTTTTAGTCCCTTTAATTTAGGTGATCGCGTTATACTCTGAAAGGTTCCCTTAACCAGCCTCAAATTTCCTAAAAATAGACTGTTTTCTAAAGAATTTCCATAATTTTTTATTTAATTTAAAAATGTATTCACAGGCTTGTAAAATTGGCATTCTGGTGTCGCTGATTTTCTCTTTGTGGATGAGTATCGGCGCTTTACTATATCCGGCTCAAACGTACGGCATGAAGCACACCTTGAACGAATGTCCTGCTGTCGTATCTTTGCACAACGACCAGATTTTGAGGGCCTTTGCAAATCCAATTTTGACAGAAGACAACTCCAGTTATTATTCTTCACTTAACGAGTCATACTTCAGCCCCGAAACGAGAGATAGTAAGCCAATAGAACTTACAACCATGTTTCCATTCAGCCACGCATTTACAGACGATGTCATTAGACAACTCGGGCCAGCAGGAAATTCAACCACAACTCCAACCCTTGATGCAAGCACTGAAGACGAGTGAGTGAAATTATCCTTACCGATATTTTGCGCAGTTAAGCTTTTTATTAAAATTATGTATGTTTGACGTGATATCTGATAAACTTAATTAAAATCAACGTAGTATTGACCTTTATAATTGAGATAAACGTGTTGTTAAACTATCACTGCAAAATGGAGGTTAATTTCAAGAACACATCAACAACACCATTTTCGGTATCGATTTAAGAACACAGACACTTAACGAACAAGATTGCGCATTTCGACCCCTTCGGTAGTTCTTACATAATCTGATCCACCTTGGCCTTAGACATGAATATCATCGGGCTGCAAAAATATTCAACTCAGATTGTTGTTTTGTAAAGTTACAGCACTTCCGTAACTATTTGAATATCTGTCCCTTCTTAGCCGTACAAATTCAAAGAATAAACACGGTTTTCTACAGTTCAGAGAAGTGGTTTTTATATAATATATGCCCCTTTTATAAAACGGTGGTAAAGTTGAACGTCTGTAGAAATTTAAATTAAAATAAGAAATTAATATACAATTATATGAAATCTAAAGAAAATTAAATTTATTTACACAACTATTAAGAAAGCATTTATGAGATTTAAAAAATATTTAAGTTTGCTAATTCGTGGCTACAATAAGTCTAGCACGTCTAGCAGTTAAACGCGTCTGCTTATAGGCTATCTATCTAGTTTTAAACGAAAACAAAAACTGACTAGGAAACGACCCGAGGTGGCTCTCACCGATTTGGTTCCAAGTTGGGGAATTGTTAGTTTTCTACGTTTCATAATTTTGCAAAATAGCGTCAGATATCAATCAAAATATAAAGGGCTTATTATTCGGTCAGATTATGTAGCGTAGAAAATTTCACATAAATCGGCGAATTATTTCGGCAGTTATCGCACCATAAGTTATATTTATATCCGCCATATTTCAAAATGGCATCGGACTATTATGGAAAACCTATAGGGCTAATTCACTTCGGCAGATAATGAGACGTAGAAAAATTCAGATTAATCGTCGAATAAATATGAGTTTTATTGATATCCCCCATTTTTCAAAATGGCGTGGGATTTATATGAAAATAAATAGTAGTTATCACAGCATAAGTTTTGTATTATATTTAAAATTACGACGTATTTATTCAATTTAGCTCGAGTTCACCCAAAATAGTTTTTATTCACCCTTATTAGAGCAAAGTAATTCAAAAATGTAAAATTTACTATTTTTTTTAATTAAAAAAAAAACATTTTTGAATTTTTTAACTTTTGCACAGAACCCTTAGAATTTGTCATTTTCCCATGTTATTTTACGTTGATTTTTTTTCATTTTAAGTTGTCAGAAAACATTTTGGTTGCCATGGCAAAACGGAAGCATAGGGTAAATCTCCCCCTCACCTTTAAGATCTATTTCTAACAATCCCCCAAATTTGAACCATATCGGTGATAACCAGCTCGGGTCGTCTCCTCGTGAGATGAAAGATTATAACCTCAGGTATTTGGTGTGGAGCACCAACGTTTGCAACTCTGGCCGCTCTTGCCTTTAAAAATGTTTGGCATACGGTACAGGGAAATTTGAAAAATTGAGGGGTCTTCCATAAAGATTGTTTTGCAGGTTATTTTCCCTTTAAGATCGCGAATTGAAATTTTTCTCAAGACCACCAACAGAGACTTTAGAGAACTGTCCGAAGAAATCACCCGAAAATAGTAACATTAATCAATGAAACTCAAAAATGTATTTTTAATTAGTCTCAAATGTTGAAACGCCCTCAAAATCATGCCCAAAATATTCTCGAAAACAGTCAATTAAAGCAATCTTTATGGAAGACCCCTCAATTTTTCAAATTTCCCTGTACAGTGGCGCCAAACATTTTTAGAGCGAAAGGCAAGAGCGGCCAGAGATGCAAGCTTTGGTGTTCCACACCAAATACCTGAGGTTATATTCCCTTTAAGCCTGTGCTAAACTACTAGTAGTCTCTCGTTTTGATTATTTTAATCTGAAAATGACTACTTTGCAAAAGTGACGGATAACCGAAAGGTTTGTGAATTCTGGGCCCTGCGCTTATTAAAATATAAACAGACATCTAGTTTCATAAGAGACTGCATAGCCTACTGAATCGCTGAGTACTATTCGCGACCGAAACGACCCTAGGCGGTGTAACGACGCTAGCTCCTCCGAGGAAGCCCCTATGATCCAAGGTTAGTAAATTTTAGGCTATAAAAGGTTGCCTCGATACGCTGTGGTTGCTAAGGGCTAAGGTTGGTATCTTCGTTGCTAACGAACATCGTGACGTCACTGAGATGAAATCCTATTGAAAACCAATGGGATCTCATCTGGGTGACGTCAGCAACAGACGAATTTGGGAGGCAATCCAAAAATTCTTTCAAACCGTTTCTCGATCGAGACCCCCTTGCCTATGATCTAGCGTCTGCTACAGACATATTGATTAAAAAGTCAGCGGAACATTTTTTCTCACCCTCCTACGCATTGTAACCCGGCCACCTGAGTAAATGCCATTAAAAGTCGCTCGATGAATTAGGCCTAAGGTGGTGCCTGATGATGATTATTTTTATTATTAAAATATTCCCCACCTTCAAATAGAACACGTCAGACCATCACAGGTAGCGGGCATTGAGACTATATTCGATTCACATAGTGTGTTCTAAATGTGTTCTGAAACGATCCTAATGCGTGTTTTCAATTTGTTTAATAACTCAAGCTCGCGAGAAAAAATCAACTTGATATTAATTTTAAGTCATTTACAGTCGCATTGCTAAAAATGTATTGAAAATTCTAGAGTTGTAAGTCTGAAAATGACCGAGGCCTTTTTCCTGATAATGTTCCGTATTTTCCCGGAAAAAATTATTGTTTTCATTCCATGGTTAGCCTAATATTGTTCGCAAATTTAATTTTCGCCTCGTTTTTTCGAATCCAAAATAAAACTAAACGTCTAGGCTAGTCTAGAATTAAAACCCCTAAAAATTAATATGTTTGAATGTTTTATTTTTTCTATTTGCGGAAAATTTTCCGGAATTTTTTCCACAATTAATTTTTCCTGAAAAATTAGAAACTGAATGCGAAATCATGTAATTAAAAGATACAAAATTGAAGAAAAAAAATTAAAATTGTAGATACGGGTAAATGTTTGGAAAATAATATTAATCAACTAGGCTAATACCCAAGGCACCACCTAAGGCCTTAGTCATCAAGCGACTTTTAAAGCCATTAATTCAGATGGCCGGGTTACAATGCGTAGGAGGGTGGTGGCAAGCCGTTCATGCCAAATGAGCCAACAGCTCCCTACACTAACTATTACTATTAAGCTTAGCTCAATACATTCAAAAACATTTTATCGTTAGTCATCGAAACAAATGGCTAACCCAAACACCAAAATTCGTACATTAAAGGGAATATAACCTCAGGTATTTGGTGTGGAACACCAACGTTTGCAGATCTGGCCGCTCTTGCCTTTGCTTTTAGAAATGTTTGGCGCCACTGTACAGGGGAATTTGAAAAATTGACGGGGTCTTCCACAAAGATTGCTTTGCGGGTTATATTCCCTTTAAGGAACCGGATTCAATGTTGAGCGTTACTGAATTTAAAAGACTCAAAATTCTATTACGTTTTTTTTCTCTAGTTTATATATTATTTTTTCAAATAATCTTCAATTAATAATACTTTCCAATTGCAGTGGCATATTTCCGCTTTACAAAGTCTCTGTGATGTGGATTCAGCCCATTGCGACTGTGTTGTCCTGCCTCGTCGCGATTGTATTCAGTTGGATATTAGGTAAGAACCAAATTTTTATTTATTTTTACTGAATTAATATCTTTTGACTATGCGCGGCCACTCTGGCCTAGTTTTCGCCGTCCGACAGTGGCTGGAAGAAACACGGAGGTGGTCTTTTTTTCACGTCACCCGTGTGTGTTTGTAGCACCAATGATAATTACCGGGCCGAATTGATTGACTTTTAAGGGGAGGGGCATAATGGCAGGCCGCTTAAGGGGAAACTCTGCAAATGTTTATTACCGTCGTCTGCCGCTAGATGGTGTAATCATCATTACCGTGTTATGATTAATGAAATTTTTCTCGAACTTGACCTTAGGAACCGTAACTTTTAAATAATTCATATATCTTATACTAAAGATAATTTTAAGTATTATAATAATAATAGTAATTATAATAATAATCATCATCATCATCATCTAGCGACTTAAAATGCCTTAAACAGGTGTCTAGGGTACAATGCGTATGCCACACGAGCCAACCGCTCCCTACACTCACTATTTATTATTATTCATATCACTATCGTAAAAGACATTAAATGAAAATAAAATTGATTCGAAGATATTTAGTGCTTGCCACCACCCTCCTACGCATTGCAACCCGACCACCTGAATTAATGGCTTTAAAATTCGCTTGCTGACTTAGGTATTAACCTAGCTGATTATTATTATTATTATTATATTAAGAATATTTAAACAAATATTCAGGCGTTATAAGCGTCGAAAATGGTCCTAGTCAAATATCTATTTTCGACATATGAATAAACTTTCTGTCTGAGACCAGTCTCTCACAAATTTGTCCCTAAAATTAACAGATATCGCGTTCGTGTTTCGCGCGTGTGGGAAATTATTCAGCCAATAATGAAATAGTTAACGAAAAATTTACTCCCTCTGAAACCTGGAGTATAAATCAATCGAATCGGTCTTAATTCGAATGCCTACAATGGATTACAAAATGTCAGAATACACTTAAGTCAATAAATACATTTTTGTTTAAAAATAAACCATATGTAATTATTTCCATCCATTTCCCAACCAATAGATTAACTAAAGCGTTTGTAAATTTTCGATCTTCTCGAACTAAAACAAATAAATTCAACTTTATATCAACACACAATGTCCTTTACATGCTAAAATCTAGGAGCAACAAACACAAGGAGAACGCAACTTGCCTTTAAACAACGCTAACGGAGTGTTGTGTACAAATTTCATTGGACGAGCCTTTACGCTAAAAGATTTACGGGTGGGGGGGAGACAATTTCCCAATTTTCCCCTTCCGACGGCAGCAGGCGCTAAAGAGTCTAACCAATGAAAATTGTACACAAGAAAATCGACGACTTTTGACGGTTTGCGTTCTCCTTGTGGGGGGTGCTGTGTTTGTTGCTCATAGGCTTCTAGCTAAAATTAACTCTATTTTCGTTTTTCATCAATTATATATATATATATATATATATATATATACCTGTAAAATATACCTGTGAAGTATTTTTCTTTGATGTAATAACCTTAACTTTTTTCCCCGTAGGAATAGACGTTGTACCAGATGATAAACTGTTAAGTCCTTTAGTAGTGAGCAATAAAAAAAGTCAGTATGCGAAAATTGTTAAAAGACAAACCAGGTAATTTGAATCTGTATTTATTTTCATGGGCTTTTGAATTTATTTCATTTGTCATTGAAGCTCTGTTACATATCAAAAAATGGGCCTTAAAACTTTTGAAAGTCCCCAATAATGGCTTTGCTTTAATTTTCTTATTTTATTTGCTAATGTTTACAGATTGATAGTTTCATAAATTAGGATTATTAATCAAAACACAATTACAGGGATGATATACTTTCAACGGAATACATGGACAAGCTATCTGATTCTAAAGTTTAACTTGTAAAATATTTAAAAAATGTGTACATAGGATTTCTAAAATAAAAATTTAAAGAATTCATTTTTTATTATGTAAAAGGTTTGATTAACCTAGTTATTTAGTGTTTTATTTCGAATAAACAAATTCAAACTTATTTAAATATAAAACTAAATAAAAGTTACGATGAGAACATTTGATCTAGAGTAGTACTTATTATAAATGTAGAACTGTGAACTAGCTAAATGTTATCTGTAGATGGTTTAAGAAATGGGTTAATCTGATTTTGATTCATTTGGTGCTATGAGATAAAGTAACCAATAACCTGTCACGGCTAGAAGCGCCAATCTAGAGGGGAAATTTGGGACACCTTGTTGTTCTTATCTTACGTCGTTAGTGAATGAATTGATGCTATTTAATTTGTATACGAAATGCATTTCGTAAATATTAAAAAGTAAAGATTTGAATTTGAAATATGATTAGTGCCTAGTGTAAATATTTACCGTTATAACTTTAGTAATAATAATAAGCACTTTTGTGGATTCTGTGTGGAATGCGGTTACCATTAGGATAAAAGAGTTCTATGTAGCGTAAAATCACTGAAAACCTTTGTGGATTTTGTGTGGAATGCGGTTACCATTAGGATAAGAGAGGTCTATATTAGGGTGTTTCAAAAAAAATGCAAATTTGGAATTGTTTTGGTGCGCATTGATTTTCTTGTTCATTTTGGTGGGAAAATGACCCAGGAAAAAGTTTACGTAAATTCATTAATATTTAGGACTGCCTCGACAAGCTAAAGTTTTACCATTATGTACAAACCCATTTATAAGCAAAAAATAATTATGTCCCTCAAATACTTTAACTGAACGAAACATTTACTATTTATTACTTACTTAAGCTTACACAGGGTTTATTATAGTAATAAGTACTGGTACACAATAAAATAATTGGCAGAAATCCCCACAAAACCAGGTCCTAACTTGTGATTTTCAGCAGTTATGACTTGGTTTAGTGGGGCTTTCTGCCAAGTATTTTATGGTGTACCGGTACTTATTTCTATAATAAACCTTGTAAAAACTTAAATAAGTAATAAATATTAAATTTTTCGTTCAAGTAAAGTAAATGAGTGACAAAACTGATTTTTGCTTATAAATGGGTTAGTTCATAGTGGTAAAACTTTACCTCGTTGAGGCAGTCCTAAATATTAATGAATTTACTTAAAATTTTTCGTAGGTCATGTTCTCATCAAAATGAACAAGAAAATCCATGTGCACCAAAACATTTCGATATTTGCATTTTTTTGAACCACCCTAGTCTATATAGCGTAAAATCACTGAAAACATTTGTGGATTTTGTGTGGAATGCGCTTACCATTAGGATAAAAGAGTTCTATGTAGCGTAAAATCACTGAAAACCTTTGTGGATTTTGTGTGGAATGCGGTTACCATCAGGATAAAAGAGGTCAATATAGCTGAAAACTAGCTCCCTTTGCTTAAAAAAGGGTAAGAATTTGAGGCGTGTTTGATAATTCCAAACAAGCAGCTATTGTACTTCAATTAGTTTCTTAAAAATCGGTTCAGCAAAGAATAAATTGAAAAGCCTATATAAATCATTTGATTGTAAGTTATGCCGAAAAGAATTGTATACAGGGTCTTTTAAATTGATCGATACAATCGTTTTTCTCAAAAACGACGTGACGGAAAATGTTTTTTTTTCACCGGTAGGTCGCAGACAAAAAGAGTCAATAAGAAAGTTGAAGATAATATTGAAAAAGTAAGAATACAATTCGTTCGGTTAAAATACGGTTATTTTTCCCCGCCAACTTGTCTTCTTTCAAGCCCTCAAAACTCGTGAAAAAATAACCGTTGTTTAACCGAACCAATTGTATTCTTACTTTTTTTAATATACTCTTCAACTTTCTCATTGACACTTTTTGTCTGCGACCTACCGGTGAAAAAGTAAATTTTCTAAAACGCACAAAAATGCTTCGATTTTTCTGAAATTTACAAATTCATTTGATTACAATACGTTGTATATATCCTTAAACTTTCACGTCGTTTTTAAGAAACACGGTTGGATCGATCTATTTAAAAGACCCTGTATATAATTATCTAATGATAATTTATATATTATCACAACTTAAATCAATTTGAATACAATTTGGTAATTAACTTTTTTAATATGCCTTATTAATTTCTGGGTATATTTCAAAAAATATAAATAAAAAAATTAAAAAAAAATTAAAATAATCAAATAGCCCTAAACTTATTTGAGATGTGTTTGTTATCAGTGGTGTAGACAAGTGGGTGATTTCCGTGTCCAGACCCCCTTGGTCCTACCTTTGACTGTACTAAATTTGCACCCCTTTCTACCCCCTCTTAACATTTACATACTTCGTCCCCCCCCCCTTTGACAATTTTCTGGCTACGCCACTGTTTGCTATTAACGTAACGTTATACGCATTTTCATTGATTCATTTGAAGAACAACCAAACAAGAAGTGTTATCCCTTTTTAATCATTTGAAGGTAAGTTGTTTTTCCTTACATAGGGAACTCGCAGTTTAATATCAATTCCTAACTGATAAAGAAAATAAATATTTTCTCTCAAGAAAAATAAAATTTCGTTTTAGTACAAATCGTGAACCTGAAGAATGGAGATTTTCTCTTTAGGGTCAAAGATAAGATAGCGTAATCTCACTGTGTAGAAAGTGTTCTCAAGAAACGAGGCTTCAAGCAGATGACAGATACTCATTCTCAGTTTTATAGAGATAAGGCATTAGAAATATTTATCTCATGGATTGAATAAAAAGCTGATGTGGGCGGTAAGATCGTGTAACATATAACAAAATCCACTTAAAAAATAATTTAAGAGTTTATCGACGAGACGTCAGTTGATAATTGAACGAAGAGGGTACAAGTAAATGCTAAGGCGTCGATTATTAACAATATCATTTGTCGAAGGCCGAAACAGAATTTATTTGAGAATCAAGAAAACTCGAGTCGGTGTAACATTTGCATTCGTCGCGGAAGATGGAGCAGCCATTGGGTTTCGGGATCACGGATTACTGCATCATCGGCGCGTCTTTGATTGTGTGCGTTTTCATCCCTTTCTTCACGAGATCCAAGCCGAAGAAAGACAATGACTTCATTTACGGGAATGACAATGAAGACAAAGGAAACACCGTGGACGAATACTTGCTGGGTAACAGGCAAATGTCCGTCATCCCGGTGGCATTCTCAATTACGGCCACGCTGCTTTCGGCCAATTCCATGACCGGAACTACTGGTGAAATTTTCATCAACGGAATGCAATTGCTTCTCATGATGGTTGGGTACATCATTGGGCAAATGCTAGTCTCCAAATGGATCGTTCCTGTACTGCACAACATCAAAATAGTTAGCATTTACGAGGTAACTTGGTTACAGGCTATGGTTTATGAAACCCAGATTATTTAAAGTGGCATTGATGTTCTGTACACAGCATTTCGTTTTGGAATGGACAAAAAAAAAGAAAATATAATTGTACATACAACCATACGTTCTTAAGACGTGTTCCAGGTGCCCTATTTGCTATGGCACCGCGGCATTTAACACCCAAAAAAACAATATAAAATTTAGAACATTTTTATGAATAATTCGTTGGTAGTTGGTACTACCGAAAAACATTTAAATATGCTAAAATCCATAAACTATTTTTCAGTAATTTCAATTCAGTTGAATTAATAAGTTAAAGGTTTTTAACTTCATTTGAAGTTATTTGGTATAAGGCATTCGGAAAAACCAACCTACTTACAGATTAAAAGAGCACATAAATTTACACTTTATTAAGTTTCGTAATTTAACTTATCAGATTGAAATTTGAAGAAAATGACTAGTGGATCCTTCGCGTTATCACTAAATTCATTTTTTAGAAAAACAAACTTTATAACACATTTCCAATAGACGAAAACACTAAATAATAATATTCAAAAGAAAATCTTTGTTTGGTGCGACAGAAGGGAACACCATTTCGAACTTTAGCTTCTGCGTTTCTACTAAAGGGATTTTTGAAAACGTTATTCATGAGGAGATTTAAATTGTACTTAAGAATCTGAAATTGAATTTTGCAATATTTTAAGAAGCATACTCATATTTTTTACATTTTTCAGTATATCGAATTGAGATTTGACCGCTCATTACGGATGATATTTTCAGTGGTGTTTCTATTCATCAATGTAAGTTTTAAAAATGCGATTGGCGTAATCATAACGTAAAACGCGTTATTTGCTTATCATTTAAAAATATATGGATTGATAAAAAATAAATATTTTCAACGAATTTTAAATTTAAACCAGTATTTAATTAAATATTTTTGAAAGAATAACGTTCCCTAGAATAAATAATTGAGATATCTATTTCACAATTATACAAATAATTCAGATTTTTTTCACATTTATACCCTGGTTTGAAAAATTGTTTGTAAACAAAACGTTTAATGAATAGCTCTGCTAAATTTCTTTATGGATATGGTCTTAGTATTTAATTAAGGGAAACCACTTCCCAAAAGAGTTATAGATTTGGAGGCGCCAACCGTAGTCTGGAGATTGTATACGCAGATATAAAAGGTTTCTTGAAAAATTCCTCTTTGGAAATAATCTCTTTCGGATAAGAGAAAAAAACCGGGTGCTGAAATACACAATTGATTTTTTATATTTGATACATGTATACCGTAAAACTGGGCCATCGTTTTTATCGGTTACAGATGAAAAAACAGCAAACAATATTACACGTGAAAGAGATACGCAATCTTAGTTAATAAAGTTTAGAAATGATGGTCTCGTGGTTTTTGACTTGCGGAATGTTTCTTAAAAGAAAAACCAGACCTTTTTTACTAAAATGAAAATAAAATCGAATGGAAGGTTTTTGGGTTTCTTAATAATCGTGATTAAATGATTATATATTTAATCATGAATTAATTTGTTTAATAAGGATTAATCATTTCAATCACAGTTTAATCATTTCAATCACGATTTGATTATTTCAATCACGGTTTAATCATTTCAATCACGATTTAATCATTTCAATCACGGTTTAATCATTTCCATCACGAACTAATCCATTAAGCCGTGATTAAATCCATTAAATTAATCCATTTAATCGTTATTTATTGCATTAAATTAATCCATTTAATCGTTATTTTTTGCACGAAATTAATCCATTTAATCGTTATTTATTGCATGAAATTAATCCATTTAATCGTTATTTATTGCATTAAATTAATCCATTTAATCGTTATTTATTGCATGAAATTAATCCATTTAATCGTTATTTATTGCATTAAATTAATCCATTTAATCGTTATTTATTTCATTAAATTAATCCATTTAATCGTTATTTATTGCAATAAATTAATCCATTTAATCGTTATTTATTGGTTTTAATTAATCCATTTAATCGTTATTTATTGGTTTTAATTAATCCAGTTAATTGTTATTTAATTAATTAATTAATTTAATCGCGAATTATTCCATGAATTAAATCCTTTAATAAAAATTATTCCATGAATTAAATCCTTTAATAAAAAATTATTCCATGAATTAAATCCTTTAATAAAAAATTATTCCATGAAATAAATCCATTTAATCACGAAATAAATAAAATCGTTATTTTATCCATTTAAACCATTTAATCATAATTTAATTCATTTAATCATAATTTAATTAATTTAATCATGATTTAATTCATTGAATCATGATATTTAAATATTAAATAATGATTTTATCGATTAAACAATGATTTAATCAATTAAATAAGGATTTAATCAATTAAATAATGATTTAATAAATTAAATAATGATTTAATAAATTAAATAATGATTTAATAAATTAAATAATGATTTAATCAATTAAATAATGATTTAATCAATTAAATAAGGATTTAATCAATTAAATAATGATTTAATAAATTAAATAATGATTTAATAAATTAAATAATGATTTAATAAATTAAATAATGATTTAATAAATTAAATAATGATTTAATAAATTAAATAATGATTTAATAAATTAAATAATGATTTAATAAATTAAATAATGATTTAATTAGTAAAATATTGATTTAAGATTATTTTCGTGTTGTTAATTTTCCGCCAATCAGAAAAATAAAAAATGAAACATAAATTTACTTTTTAAAGGTTTTTAATGTTTTTAACTTTTTATCGATTTAAAATGTCTAATATCAGTAAACATACTTCAAAACATTAATAGTGTTACATTGTTTATCAGTTTAAACTAGTCTAAGGGTTTAGTTTTACTTTTAGATTCGAAAAAATGTAGCGAAAATGCCTTTTTTTTAAATTTGCAAATAATATATTAGACTAATCGATGGAATGAAAACTCTTTTCTTCTTTTCGGAAAAATACAGAAAATTTTCCACGGAAATTTTTCTGACTTACAACACTAGATTATTCCATCCGAATCTTAACGAAACTGTAGAACAATGCGCAAATATGTTGCACAAAAGTTATTTAAATTAATATCATAACCATATTTTTTTGGTTTTTGTAAATAATTCCATTTTAAACTAATAGAATATACCATGTGAGAATGGTAAAAATCTTTAATTTGAAGATTGTGTCATGAATAATAAGATTTGATGCATTTTGTTCTCTTCTTAGCTCATAATAAATGGCGTATTTCTATTCGCCCCTGCGATCTCTTTTACCACGATCACCGGATTTCCATACTGGATAACCTCGAGCATTACGGGAGTGGTTTGCACCATCTACTGCATCATGGTAAGGAGTAATTAATTTTTAATCACCTAAAATGATCCCAATAATCTTTCAATTCAAATTAATATTTTGGGTTATTTGTACCGTAAACTGCATCATGGTAATACCATGATTAATTAATTTTTGGTGGAAGGACAACTAGCAATCTGTTGAATCGGCAGTGATGCAATAAAATGGCCGAGGGAGATCAGTGGGGTGCATTTCGTTGAAAACTACGACAGTTTTTGCAAAACAAAACATTAATTACTGATTGTAATAAAATTTCAAGCGCCTCGTCTACTTATTGTACAGAAACTATGTTGAACATTTCAAAACCTGCTCAAAACTACAACAGTTTTTGTTCCGCATAGAAAAAAAATAACTCAAAGATGTTATTTATTGCCATACTTTTTTGTATTTTTATTTACGGATACAACGGTACATCTTTCTTTGAAGGGTGGTTTGAAAGCAGTTATTTGGGCGGACGTATTTCAGACGTTCCTCATCTTTTTGTCCACGATCATGATCGCTGTTCAGGGAGTTATTGACGGCGGAGGAGTCGCTAAAATATTCAAAACAACCTTCGAGGGTCGGATGGACGAACACTTCGTGTGAGTTGCGACACTTTATCATTGATATCATTAAGAATATATTAATTTATACTTTGGGAAAATGACTAACTTGAGACGTTTTTAGCGTTACTTCTAATCTTCTTTATGCTCGAAAACTAAGTCCCTTCCCTTTCAACCAATCATAGGCTCGGTATCTGGTGACATTTTTCTTTCCACCTCCTGTGCTGGGAGAAAATTCGGTGGTTCGTCTCAATCTAGGAGCAACAAACACAACACCCCACACAAGGAGAACGCAACCCGTCAAAAGTCCTGCATTTTCTTGCGTACATTTTTCATTGATTAGACGCTTTAGCGCCTGCTGCCCTCGGAAGGGGAAATTCGGAAATTGTCTTCCCCCCGCCCGTAAAACGTTCAGGGTAAAGGTTCGTCCAATGAAATTTGTACCCAACACTGTGTTAGCGTGTTTATAGGCTCGCTGCGTTCTCCTTGTGTTTGTTGCTCCTACGTCTCGATATAGTCATTTTCGCTAGGTTTATATAAAAGCATTTTTTATTTTTTTATAACTTCCATACAAAATATTTTTTCTGGTAACTTTTCCAGTGGTAAAAAATCACCTTTTGTCTCTGTCAAATGTTCCGTAAATCTCAGGAAAGTTCAGATTCCCAAATCGGCGCTTTAGAGATTGCGCTTTAACATTCTAAGTAAAATATTTGGGGAAGGTACTATAAGCTGCAAACTTAAATATTAGAGTAACCAAATGTTATTATTTTTTAATTTTTGAAAACAATCCAAAGCCAAATTAAAATAATTGGTGAAACTGCATGGCACCTGGTAACTAATAGCAGATAATGTTGAATTCCGGCTACGACCGGTGACATTTTCGTTACTTTTTCCATAGGCTTATTTTGGTGTCAAAGAATGTGGCAAAAAGTGGTAAATACCGACATGGCGAATAATACTTTTACTGGCTAATATGCCAAATAGTGGCAAATAGTAAAGTTTAATAAATATAAAAAAACCTAGAGAGCAAAAATTTATTTGTGCTATTTTAGACAAATATACTGAATTAGTTGCCAGGTTTTGGGTTAGAAACTCAATTATAGCCCAATCTAGGAATTTATTTTGGCTACTTTTTTACGATTTTTCCTGCGTTTAAATTCGTCTGCTATATATCTTTAAGGTGTGTTAAATGGTTCTTTTGTGAAAAACTGAAACATTTTCTCACATGTAAATGATGTAAATGATGCTACATCTCTGAAAGACATAATTTAAATGCATTTTCTGATTATTATTCACTATTTGTCACTTTTTGCCACTGACATGGACTTTATTCTAAAAGAGTGAGATTTAGGTAATCCTGAGATTATGCTAAAGTTCGGGACATTTTCGTTACCCTTTCCAAAAGCTTATTTTAATTAATCTTTTAAGTCAATGATTGCTTTGTTTCAAATCAATTTTGAGATTGTAAATCAAGTTCGCCATTTGTGATAATTAAAATTTTAATTTAGATTGATTGAAGACTTTTCAAAACGCTATTCGGTCTGGGCCGTCATTGCTTTCGGAATAGTGTCGTGTCTTTGGGGTACAGTCAGTTCTCAAGCAGGAGCTCAAAGACTCTTATCCGTTAAAAATAAAAGACAAGCTCAAATGTATGTTTGTTAAAATTATAATTTTTTAGTAAAATTCATTTAAGTACCTAGTGAATAATCAACCTACTGGTACAAACAAGTATTAAGTGGTAATTATTAACCTCCCTGACTTAGGTCTCTGGTTATAAGCATGCTACTGATTGTTTTCTTCGAGGCGTTGATCATCTTCGCTGCTGTGGCGATATTTGCGAAATTCACCAATTGCGACCCTTTGCAAAGGCCCATGGAAACCGCAATTTACATGCCGGATCAAGTAAGGGAAATTCTCAATACGAATAAACCTTTAATATTGGTTAAGAAGGTTCAATCCATCTTTGCCAAGGTGGTTTAACTTTATCACGTGCGATTAAATTAAAAATTTTACCGAAAAGTGCGCGAAAGTGTTATTAATTTAGGAAAACTATATTTTTTAACTGTTCCCAGTTGAAGTAGATACACAATTTCTATGTTTTGTAATAGTAGTTAGCTAACAACTTAAGTAAACGTACGTATGACGTTTTCTTTGGGCTGCTCTCAACAGTCACTCCAATCAAGTAATCGTATCAGATCGTTTTCGTAGCCATATTTCAGAAGCAATTTCGGAAAAAAAATTTAAAGAGAGGTATAGCAAAGTTTATCATTTTTAGCTAAAGATCAAACAAGTTTTATCCGTATTTCATTTTCTCTAAAAATAATAAATTCCAAGTGCTCTGCCTCCGAACTGTCGGAATAATGATAATGATAAAGTTGCCACTATTCATATCCGACCACTTACAGCTGCTTCATATGGAGTAGCCAAGCATTTATTCGCATGAGTAAATCTGAATAACTTCATTATAACACGTAATTCTACCAGATTTCCACGCGATAGCCCAACGATTTTCGAAGGTATCCTGGAGCAGTCGAAGCAGCAAAAATTAAAACCATTAGGTACCGCTTACAATTTTACTTTATTCTGTCCTCTACGCGGTATCTTCACCAACAACTAATTGGAGAAAATGGTTCAATGAAATTATACGAATTGTATCGAAGTTTATAGCTAAGAACTATCGTGATTTAGAAATGAGAAAACCAACTAATAACAAACCGTGTTCTTCGCAGCTATTTATATACGCCGCGGGGAAAATGCTCGGGCATATTCCGGGCCTCCTGGGAGTCGCCATGGCTGGGCTGATTAGTGCCGCTCTAAGTACCATCTCGTCATTCATCAACTCCTTCGCCGCCTGCACCCTGGAGGACTACTTGAAGCCATACTTCCCGAATCTGACCAGAACCGACAAAAGGAATCTAATTATATGCAAAGTACTCAGTAAGTCGAGATGTTCAGCGACTGTTACACCACGATCATTCGAATGTATTTTTCAACAGCTGCATTCTACGGAGTTCTTTCCATCGCTTTGAGTCTGGCTGTGCCTCATTTGGGGGGAATCGTTCGAGTACTTTTCGCCATCATCGGGGCGTTGTCTGGACCTTTAATGGGCACTCTTTTCTTGGCTTTCTTCTATCGTAAAGCAAACACTCAAGTAAATGAAAACATTCTTTGTGATCTTAGTAACCTTAAAGATATCCCTGCAAGACTTACGAAAATTCGAGATTCAAGTAGAAATTCTTATGGAGTACGTTGGCTACTGTATTTTAAAACCGAATTAAACCTCCCCTCGCGAACGTTCACAAGTGCATTCACAAATCATCTTAAGGTCTTTTCACACGAGCCAACTTTTCAAATCAAAATGCTGAGTCAGCAAAAATGGATCAGTGATCCATTTTTTACTGGCGTACTTTTTTGGTGGATCAACTCATCGAACTTTTATTCACACGAACCAACTAGTTTACTCAACTCAAGTTGACTCATCTAGTTGAATCAAAAAGTTGGCTCGTGTGAAAATGCCTTAATGGTGGGCTTTGCCTCCTTTATTCTCTCTGAGGACGTCTATGTTTTCCCTGGAAGCTAGGCACTTCGCTACGTCCCTTGGAGTACACAATATTGAGGTATAATAATTTATTTTATACACTTTAATGTAGGCATGTAAAATTGGAATATTCGTATCGTTGATTTTCTCTTTGTGGATGAGTATCGGCTCTTTGATCTACCCCGCTAAAACGCACGGCGTGAAGCACACCTTGAACGAATGCCCGGCCATCGTATCTTTGCATAATGACAAGATTTTGAGGGCCTTTGCAAATCCATTTCCACCAGAAGACAACTCCAGTTATTATTCTTCATTTAACGAGTCATACTTCAGCCCTGAAACGAGTGATAGTAAATCAATAGAATCCACAACCATGTTTCCATTCAGCCACGCTTTTACAGACGATGTCATTAGACAACTCGGGCCAGCAGGAAATTCAACCACATCCCCTAGTCTTGATGCAAGCACGGAAGACGAGTGAGTGAAATTATCCTTACCGATATTTTACGCATTTTACTTTTTATATTTGACTCATAAAGACTGAAAATTCTATTTAAGAAAATATTTGTTGTTTTTTCCAGTTTAATTTCCAATATTCAATTAATAAAACTTTCCATTTGCAGTGGCATATTTCCCCTTTACAAAGTCTCTGTGATGTGGATTCAACCCATTTCGACTGCGATCTCATGCTTGATCGCGATTATATTCAGTTGGATATTAGGTAAGAAATAATCTATTTATAACTTGTCATTTATGGTACTTGAGCAATTCCGTGCTTTAGTGGATGCTCAGTTCTTTTTAAATATTTGGCTTCTTGAAATACGGAAAGAATGATCAGTCTCAAGTGAAAAATATTTATTTCCTTTTCTCTAATTATTTTTATTTTGGTATTTCTACGTGCCATTTTACATTTCAACCTTAGTCATTTGTCAGATTAACCTTTTCTTCCGTTATTTTAAAATTTCGTACCTTTATAAAAAGATGGAGAAACTGAACTTTCTTGAATTTTAAAGTTCACATCGATGGTTCAATTTGAATATTTTTAGGTTTATGAAAAAGGATGAGCTGTTACTTCATGGAAATAAAATATTTAATTTAAAATATTCGGAAGCTTTCGGACCGTAGTATAAAAATATTCAAACTGAACTTTCTGTCCATGACCTTGATACAAGGGTCTACGAACAGCGGCAGAGGGGCAATGCACTACAATTTCTACAAAAACATTAACTGCGAGGGGAAACTAATTTATTTCTGATATTTGCTAAAAGAAAGTGCACATGGAAATTGTGAATGAACTTTCCAGTCTGTTCAAAACATAAAATTGACAAGTTAAACACATGAAATGTACCAAACTCTCACCAAGTAAAAATTGCAACTTTAGCCCAAAAAATTATTTTGGCTGTTTCTGGCGTTAATCCCAGGATTTCTGTGGTCATGTTTCCTCCAACTTCTCAGACACTTCTAGACTCTTGATAGATTACCTTTTTATTATGACCCTTATAGTTTTTAGATTGGTTTTATGCTAACCTAAACTACATGTTAGTCTTTCCTCAAGTGCCGGTATAGTATTTTTCATTTTAATAATAACCTTAATTTTTTCCATAGGAATAAACGTTATACCAGATGATAAGTTGTTGAGTCCTTTAGTGGTGAGCAAAAAAAAATATCAGTATGCCAAAATGGTTAAAAGACAAACCAGGTAATTTTAATTTTAATATTTTGTTTAAGGCCTTTCTATTTATACGCGTTTCTGGTTATAAACAACATATTTAGGGATATAAGTTATGTTCCAAAATCTAGTTCGTTTTTATTGGTTACTGTAGAACATTTCTTAGGGTTAACGGTAATAGATAGTGTAGTCAGCTGTTGGCTCGCGTGGCATGAAGGGCTTGCCTCCACCCTCCTACGCATTGTAACACGGCCACCTTAATTAATGGCTTTAAAAGTCGCTTGATGACTTAGGCCTAAGGTGGTGCCTTGGGTATTAGCCTAGCTGATTATTATTATTATTAACAACGACCTTTCATTATACGGACATGTTGTTTAAGCTCCTCAATAACAATTATCATGATAATTCAAGTTTACGGTTTTCGATCCAATTACAAAGTCGTTGTTATACATTAGAAGGGAACTGGATAGTTAATCCATATTCTTCAGTCCGTTCCCTGAGCTTAAGACGATCGCAATTTCACACAAAGACGCCTTTGGTGGTCACGTTATTATTGGCAAAACAGGATTGTGTATTGTTTTATATCCTGATCTGTGACGTAGAATAACGTTATGGCCAGGGTTGGCAAGAACCGAAAAAATACATGGTTAAAACCACTTTTTTTATTAAAAAATATTGAGAAATGAATTAGAAATATTGAAAAAACTAAAACTAAACCTTCACTTTTTGTTGTAAGTAATGAGAGCTAGAAAATACGCCGCCATGTTAGGGTATTAAGGCGGGTAAATAAGTCTGCTGTAAAGGTACTGTCACGTGCTAAAACGTAATTTTAATTATCTCATTTGTTACCTAAAACTGACGTCTTCCGACGCGATTGAAGACCGTTATCTGATTTGTTACCTAAGACTGACGTCTTCCGACGCGATTGAAGACCGTTATCTCATTTTCCCCCTAAAACTGACGTCTTCCGACGCGATTGAAGACCGTAACTGATTTGTTCCCTAAAACTGACGTCTTCCGACGCGATTGTAGACCGTAACTGATTTGTTCCCTAAAACTGACGTCTTCCGACGCGATTGAAGACCGTAACTGATTTCTTCCCTAAAACTGACGTCTTCCGACGCGATTGAAGACCGTTATCTGATTTTTTCCCTAAAAGTGACGTCTTCCGACGCGATTGAAGACCGTAACTGATTTGTTCCCTAAAACTGACGTCTTCCGACGCGATTGAAGACCGTTATCTGATTTTTTCCCTAAAAGTGACGTCTTCCGACGCGATTGAAGACCGTAACTGATTTGTTCCCTAAAACTGACGTCTTCCGACGCGATTGAAGACCGTAACGGATTTGTTCCCTAAAACTGACGTCTTCCGACGCGATTGAAGACCGTAACTGATTTGTTCCCTAAAACTGACGTCTTCCGACGCGATTGAAGACCGTTATCTGATTTTTTCCCTAAAAGTGACGTCTTCCGACGCGATTGAAGACCGTAACTGATTTGTTCCCTAAAAGTGACGTCTTCCTCTAGTGACATTTTCCTTCCCCCCACTCGTGCCTTGGTCTGAACATAGTAATTATCCCTAGATAAAAAATGAATTCTTCATTTGCTTTTATTTATTTCTTTATAGTTACTTATTATCTTTAAATAATATACCATTACAGGGATGATATACTGTCAACGGAAGACGTGGCCAAACTATCTGATTCCAGAGTCTAGCCTGTAAAATGTTATTTTAAAAATTTGTATATAGTATTTCCATAATAAAAGTTTTATGAATGTTTATCGTGTATAACAGATTATTTAATTTTATAAAATGTGGATGAAACAAGTTATTTAAAGATTTAAATTCATTTGGAATATATATTTATTCCATTAAAATGGGTTTAAGCTTATGTGTAGGTTTAATTCATTTTAAGTCAGATTGGGAAAAAATTATAAGTTGTACTTTGCTAAGTGGATGCTAATCGATGCAGTGCATTAAGATTTAGACTTTGTTAATTTAGTTTGAGATAAGTGAAATAGTCTTAATGAAATTTGTTTTGAAATAGATAAAGAGATTTGTGTGATTATTTATTAATGTTGAATGAAATGTGGAATTAAGAATTGGTAGCAATATTGGGGAAAATGCTGGAAAATCGTTTGCTTTGAAAGCTGTGAATTCAGATAATTTAAACTCTATTTATTTTGAAAAGTGTTTTTAATGGAAGATCGTATCGAGGAAAAGGTGGAAATATTAAACGCAGAATCGTGGTTATTCTGCAGGCAATCATGACTCGCATATTATCTTTTAACCTTGGTAGTAGAGCAATCGAAATAATAGGATATTTATAGTACCAAGTAGTACTTAGCTTTCAAAATGGGCTGAATTTTCATTATTTGGCTGGTATTTTAACATGTACATTATTCCAATTTATAAATTGAGAAATTGAACGTGTTATAGAATAATTAATAGGTCCTTAACTAAATTATAGTTTATTTGTAATACTAATTTTTACTGATTCATTCGAGAAGGTGTGGTTGTTCACAAAAGTCGGCAAGGCACAAAATGATCTAGTTTAAAACAAAATCTAGCATTTGACCAATTTTGAAATGGCGCAATGACAACGCTCAGATTACTACAGTAAGGTAAGAAGTGAAGAAAAACACATTTAATGCGAATGCTATTTATACAAAATTTCTGAAAAACAGAAAACTTGGTGGGAAACACGAAGTTTGCTGAAAAACAGGAAGTCTGCTGAGAACAGGAAGCTCTGTGGAAAATAGGAAGCTTGGTGGAAAACCGAAAGTTTTCTGAAAACAAGAAGGTTCTTGTAAACGGTAAGGTTGATGAAAACAAGAAGGTACTTGTAAACGGTAAGGTTGGTGAAAACAAGATTTTGTGGAAAACAGGAAGTTTTCTGAAAAACAAGAAAGTTGTTGAAAATAGGAAGTTCGCTGAGAACAGGAAAGTTTTTGAAAATAGGAAGCTTGCTGAGGACAGGAAAGTTGTTAAAAGTAGGAAGCTTGCTGAGGCAAGGAAAGTTGTTGATAATAGGAAGCTTGCTGAGGACAGGAAAGTTGTTGAAAATAGGAAGCTTACCGAGGACAGGAAAGTTGTTGAAAATAGGAAGCTTACTGGGAACAGGAAAGTTGTTGAAAGTAGGAAGCTTGCTGAGGACAGGAACGTTTTTCAAAATAGGAAGCTTACTGAGAACCGGAAAGTTGTTGATAATAGGAAACTTGCTGAGGACAGGAAAGTTGTTGAAAATAGGAAGCTTACTGAGAACAGGAAAGTTGTTGAAAGTAGAAAGCTTGCTTAGAACAGGAAAGTTGTTGAAATAAGGAAGCTTACTGAGAACAGGAAAGTTGTTGAAATTAGGAAGCTTACTGAGAACAGGAAAGTTGTTGAAATAAGGAAGCTTACTGAGAACAGGAAAGTTGTTGAAATTAGGAAGCTTACTGAGAACAGGAAAGTTGTTAAAAGTAGGAAGCTTACTAAGAACAGGAAAGTTGTTGAAATTAGGTAGCATGCTGAGGACAGGAAAGTTTTTGAAAATAGGAAGGTTACTGAGAACTTTTAAGTTTTTGAAAATAGGAAACTTGCTGAGAACCCTAAATTTATTCAAAATATCAAGCATGCTGAGAACAGGTAGTATGGTGCAAAATAAGAAGTTTGTTGTCAAACTAGTTAATCATCGAAGTTTAAAGTATTTTATTGGATATATAGTGAGTAACAAGTAATTAAAGCAATTAAATCGAATCGACTAAGGGTGACATATGCACCTTCCAGATAAGCAGCGTGCGGCTTGCGGAGGACGGTCTATTATTACAGGACATTTAATTTTTCCACATGTCTCGGAAAGATCACATCGACATGTACATGTATTGTCAGTGTTGCTGCAATAGGCATCACTTGGACTGTCGCATTCATCTGAAGCACAAGTTCCTCCATTTTTCGGGTCGCAAGCTGTTTAAATTATTGTTTATGTGTAATTGATATAAATAAAAACAAAAGTAACATTATAAAATTAGCAAGATAATAACACTTTGTATGTCAGCTAGGAAAATATATCACAGATATAATTTTCAGAGCTTTTGGGTAATTTGGGTCCAATTCTCAGCACAGAGCCCCCTAGTGCTTAAATATACCTAAAATACAATGGATTAGTACTAAGAACGGTAACACGCTAACTAGTTTGAGTGCAAGTCAGAGTCAGAACTTGGCGAGCACGTCCGTGTCGAAAAAATGAAATTAGCATTAAAGCAATAGTAGTGTCATACTAATATTATTATGTTACTTATGATAATAACATGAAAGTTTTTATTTATATTAAGGGCGAATTACTACATTTAGTCGGTCTTTGCCAGAATGTTCATCCCCTTCATTAGTTAATGGAAGTAGCCCTTCCTTCCCCTCTTCTCTTGTCAAGGGGTTATTAGACCATGATGCTCGCGGGGGGAAATAGACCATGATATTCGCGGGGGAATTAAACCATGATGCTCGCGGGGTGGAATTATACAATGAGGCGCGCGGAAGTATAATTGGACCAAGATGTTCGCGGTAGGGAATTAGAACATGATGTTGAAAGAAATTTAAGAATCTCTCAGCAACTTAGGTAGAATACGACAATTGAAACGTTATTAAGGGCAAAGAACGCAAACGTTTCCTGAGTGATCGTAGAGAAAAATCGAAATAAAGCTATTGGTAAAACATGGCCTAATCTAAACTAGAGTAGAAATATTCACGACTCTAACCGACGAAAGACCAAAACCAGCGATATATCGAGAAATTCATTAAATATTTACATATTTGGCGCTTAATTTAAAAATTATTATCAAATATTCTTTGTTAAAACATGTTTTTGATATTTGTAGAACTTAGTTAATAACAAATAAATTTAAATTTTTATATAATTGCATTTAATCGCTTTGGTAACTATTTAAATATTCCAGTTTTCTCTCTAGGAAATTTACTAAACTGTTCTGCGAGTATCACGTATGCAGTAGCCTTGATGCTAAGCGAGACAAATTTTATACAACCGAAGCTACAGGTTGGTCCTCAGTTACCTGCTAAAAAGGGGCCAAGAGTACGTGACTATAGGCATATCGTACATCTTGCTTTTAGATTCAAGAAATTTTCATCGCTTTAATACTCCATCAACTACATGAACTACCCGTCCCTGATGACCTCGAGATTTGCCATAGGAAGACCCGCAATTACCGGGATACGAATTGGTGCCATAAATCGATTCAATCCTTCATTTAAACTCTATAAAATAACTCACTTTCTCCAAAGGGAATTAAAGCTGCACTTCTATGGATGAAAAGAATTATCAATAAATAAAGAATCGCCAAATGCGTTTTCCTTTCCATTTTGCAAACGAAACCTGTATGTGTAAAATATTTTTGATAAGTCGCCTTACAAAGTCTCGCTACCTCCTAAGAGCAAATGTCAAGCAAGTAGAGATAGAAAAAGTTCTAAATTTATTTAATTATAAATGTTGCTTTAATCTTATTTTCAGTATATTTTAAATATACCAGGGTTTTCTGGTTTTATAAAAGCTTAAACATAGTTGTTAAACCAATTCTACCTTTCACAGAAAATAAAAATGTTACTTTTTCAAAATTAAAAAGGGGTTAGTTTCATCTACGCGCAGAATTTTGAAAAAATTTTTAACTCAAATTAAGGTTTTAGCTTAGGTAATAAATATAATTCATCTAAGCAGCAATTTCTTCAAAGCATCATTTGATATTAAGATTAAATCAAATTTAAGCAAAAAAAATGGTTATGTGGTTTTTTATGAAAATATATATTTTAAATTTACTTTCAGGCTATTGGAAAATATTTTTTTTAATTAAAGTTAAAGGTTTATAAACAAATTTTATAAAAAAATTATTTTATCATAATTTTATTATAATCGTTTTAAAAATTCAAAGACGCGTTAAATGCCTACCTTTTCAGTTTGTGTGGAATTCTCTTGAACAAAACAGAGTCGCTTGTACGTCAGCGAGAAAGAGACGAACAGTTCAGCAGACCCTGATTACATCTGCATTGCTTCATCACACAAACCATCTGCCATGACGTGCACTTTGAAGCTTTTGTATTATGGATTGCGCAATATCAAAATTCCCGTCGTTTCATAACTTTCAACGGAAAACCAATTTCAGCCGAATCGATTTTAGCTAGAAGGAAATAACCACAGACCAAAAATGAATATTTTGTCTATGGAAATAACCCGAATGTAATGTAACTGTTTTGGAAATTGCAAAATTTTCTTGTCGATACAGTTTCCAGTAGAATGAGAAAACGATTTTTATTTTATTTATTTTGCCAATTTGTGTGCGTGGGAAACTAGCCCTTTAAAGTTAAAATATCAATTTTCTCCAATTGTTAGTTTATTAAAGTGGGAGGTTCTTAGCCAAAAGGTGTTGCAGCTTCACCGAGGGCAGGTCACTTCCTTGATTAACGACGCACCCCTCAAAAGATTAAATCCGATTTAATCGTGATTATTTTGATTAAATTTAATTTAATCACGATTAAGTTGATTAAATCACGTTTAATCATGATTAGAATGTTTAAATCTGATTTAATCATGATTAAATCTGATTAAAATGATTAAATCTGTTTAATATGACTAAATCCTTATTAAAAAAATATATCGTGATTAGTATGATTAAATCGTACTTCAGTTTTGATTTTAATGATAAATTCTATATTCGACTGATTATATTGATTAAATCGTGATTAAAATGATTAAAACTAATTAAAATTATTAAATCTAATTAAAAAGGTTAGGTCATGACTAGAATGATTAAATCTCGTTTAAATGATTAAATCCTGAGTAAAAAGATAAGATCATGATTAGAATGATTAAATCTCGTTTAAATCATGATTAGATTTTTTAATCTTGATTACCCTGATTTAATCACGATTACCCTGATTTAATCATTTTAATATGATTAAGACGCACCCAAAATGGAAGTGACCTGCCCCTCGAGCTTCACTTCAACAAGTCTATGACTACGTTGTCATGGAGGTAGTAGGTAGTGTGTTTGGTGTAAACCGAATCTCGAAATCCGTGCTACATTGCAAACGCTCGTGTTAGAGTTAGCACGTGTTTTCTATAACACGGGTAATGGACCCGTATTTTCTCAGAAAATCTGATTTTTCCAAGAATAAAAACGCAAGAGCACGGGTTTGATATGCTTGGTTTTTTTTAGTTGCAAATGTGGGGTACATGTAGTTTATTGAACGAGGTATACATATAATATACCGATGACGAAACGAAACGTCTAGGAATTTACTAAAAACTTCTCGGAATATTCTAGGAAGGGTTTTTCGGTCACATGATTTATTTCGACCTTTCGACTAAATTGCGATAGAAATAAGAGCTAGAGCTGTTTTAAACCTGATATCCATTTTCGGTCTTACAGCACAAGCAGAGCCGGACGTCAGAGCCCAATAGATTTTGCAGAGATCGAAGCTAGTATAAAAATTCTAAACAGAGGTTTTTTCTTGGTAGGGCTAAGCCCGTGTCAAGGTTGAAAGTGGACTTCATGAACACGGCTGAAAACGTGTTCCCGCAAAAGCTCCTAGTGAAGAGCGAAATCGGGATTTACCAAATTTTGTGATTCCTAGCGACGTCAGATGTTCTAGCGCACGTGGCAAAAATATGTTAAGAGTAACATTTTATATTTCTACATGGTATCCACTTATGTTAATAAAAGCAACTATTAATATTGTTCACTTTGTAAATAATTATAAATAAGAACCGGCGTTGCATAGTAAACTGTATTTTTTAAACAATGTTACAGTGGCTGTTACTGATAATTATTTTCAGTTTTTAAAATAGAGCTAGCCCATACACATTAATTACTCAATTTATTTCTAATAGATTATACATAAATATTTGAAGAATTAAATTTTATTATTTCATGCAGAGACACGATACTACATGATTGAAGTTTTAAAATCGTATAGTTAAAACTTATTTTTAAAATATAATTTTTTTATCTTTGTTCTTCATCAGGCTACATGTCAACAACAAACATTTTACAAATCCATTTTTATCTATTTAAATTTTTATCCATTTTAAACTCCTCCTAATTTTTTTTTATATCAAGTGGCCCTCTATCTTGATTCATAATCCCTCGGTTTTTACAGACATGGGCAAAATCACTAGTGATTTTTAGAGATTCACTCTCACTCTTAAGTGAGTGAGAGTGGAACTTGATAAAAATCTTCACTCTTTGCCACTCTCGTTTTTCGTCACTCGCCGAGTGCACTCTTCGCCAAAAAGTGAAATAAGTCTAGGTCACCAATTTAACTCTTATTCTTGGCGGGAAACTTCAAATTTAAGCCGGGAAATTTGAATTTGTCCCAATAAGTATATATTAGCCTCCTTTGCCGTTAAAAGATGGCATCACGCTCTGCAGTAAAGTAATTAAATTAAATTTAAAAGCAAATTTCCCGCCTTCTTTTACTAGCCTTGAAAGATCTGACCTTGACCACCTTCACTCTTTTCCCGCGAGTGCACAATAATTTTGAATTTTTTCTTTGAATTTTATGATTAGAGTTTTTTTTAATGATATGCTAATGCGTTATCTAGGTTTTGCTTACAAATTTTATCCTCATGTTCATTTTCTCTAGTTTTAAATCTTTGACCTACAAAGAAATTGTTACAACTACATGGAATTTGATAAACTATCCCTGTTTCATTTTCTTTTGATATTTTCTTAAAAAGAGAGAAAAAGAACAGAGCCCGAATTCGGACAGAGCCCGAGTTCGGACAGAGCCCGAGTTCGGACAGAGCCCGAGTTCGGACAGAGCCCGAGTTCGGACAGAGCCCGAGTTCGGACAGAGCCCGAGTTCGGACAGAGCCCGAGTTCGGACAGAGCCCGAATTCGGATCGAGCCAGAGAGTGGACCGAGTTAAAGAGCGGACAGAGCCAAAGGGTTAAGGAGACCCAAACGAGCGACGTTGAACGGCACCAGACCGTTTCATCAATCGGTGAGCGAAAGCCTCAGGCTTCAAACTATTGTTATAAAGAGAGAGAGCCCGCGTATCCCCCCCCCGCGACGTTCGAGTTATTGCATGCTTATTTTTATTATTATTAAGTGTTTAAGTAATTTATTGTCATTTGTATTGTTATTATTATTTTGGTTTACAATATATAAAAACTTTTGGACCTATATCATACCCCTAGACATTCTTGAACCCGGTTACTTAACGTTAAGGTTGTTTCTCACGAGATTTCTCCTACTTTGCTTAATCGTCACCTAGAAATTAGCGTTGCATTGTAGCGTAATATGTGTCGGTGATTCTGTGGTAGAACACTCGCCTGCCAAGCAGGAGAACCCGGACGACGGGCAGTTCACTAAGCTTTAGAGTGGCCTAATAATGATTAAATGATAATTTTTTTTATCGTGATTAAAGCATTTTAATCAGAATTTAATCAGTTTAATCACGATTTAATCACGATTTAATATAATCATGATTTAATCATGATTTAATATAATCACGATTTAATCATGATTTAAAATAATCACGATTTAATAACAATTCAATATAATCACGATTTAATCACGATTTAATAGAATCACGATTTAATAGAATCACGATTTAATAGAATCACGATTTAATAGAATCACGATTTAATAGAATCACGATTTAATAGAATCACGATTTAATAGAATCACGATTTAATATAATCACGATTTAATAGAATCACGATTTAATATAATCACGATTTAATAGAATCACGATATAATCACGATTTAATAGAATCACGATTTAATCACAATTTAATATAATCACGATTTAATAGAATCACGATTTAATCACAATTTAATATAATCACGAGTTAATATAATCACGATTTAATCACAATTTAATATAATCACAAGTTAATATAATCGCGATTTAATATAATCACGATTTAATATAATAACGATTTAATATAATAACGATTTAATAGAATCACGATTTAATCACAATTTAATATAATAACGATTTAATCACGATTTAATCACAATTTAATATAATCACGATTTAATAGAATCAAGATTTAATCACAATTTAATATAATCGTGATTTAATCACGATTTAATATAATCACGATTTAATCACGATTTAATATAATTACGATTTAATATAATTACGATTTAATAAAATCACGATTTAATCACGATTTAATCACAATTTAATAAAATCACGATTTAATAAAATCAAGATTTAATCACAATTTAATAAAATCACGATTTAATAAAATCAAGATTTAATCGCAATTTAATATAATCGTGATTTAATCACGATTTAATATAATCACGATTTAATCACGATTTAATATAATCACGATTTAATCACGATTTAATATAATCACGATTTAATATAATCACGATTTAATATAATCACGATTTAATATAATCACGATTTAATATAATCACGATTTAATATAATCACGATTTAATATAATCACGATTTAATATAATCACGATTTAATATAATCACGATTTAATATAATCACGATTTAATATAATCACGATTTAATAAAATCACGATTTAATAAAATCACGATTTAATATAATCACGATTTAATATAATCACGATTTAATATAATCACGATTTAATCGTTTCAATCTCAATTTCGTATTTTAATTAATTAGTAGTCTAATTTTTAATATCAATGAACTTCATAAAATATCTGGTAAGATACTAAGACAAGTAGTGTTTTTCCAAGGAGTTAAAAATAATTTGTCTGGTAAATATCGAGTAATATACAATTTTTATCAGAGACAAATTTTGTACCGAAAAAATAATATCAATGAACTTAATAATATACCTCGTAAATACTACATCGAGTAAATATACAATTATTTTCATCGCGTTTCAATCATTTTAATCATTTTAATCACGATTTAATCACATTAATCTTAATATAATCATTCTAATCGTTTTATCGAGATTTAATCCTTTCAATCATGATTTAACCCGATTTCATTATTTCAATCATGATTAAATCCGATTTAATGATTTGAGGGTGACAAAATAATCATGCTAGTGATCTGCCCCTCGGACCCGGTTGGTTTTTATTCAATAGACACTAGACAAACCGCAACATTTGACTTTCTTCTACGCAATAATTTAAATCGAACACGAAATATCGTTAAAGTAAGATATAGGTGATAAATTGTTCGGAATTGGTATACAGCTAATTTTTATTTTTCAAAAAAACCTACTGGAAAAAAAAGAGTATAAGCAAAAAACCCGCTTGTTGGCGAGTTCGCACGCATCTTCATTAACTAATGTTTTTAAAATCTATATTCTAAGTTGCACGGCATATCCGAAACTTTACGAAAGAAAATGATGTAACTTGGTTGGTAAAGGTGATAAAGTTATGATTTTTTTATGGTGATATGTGTCATAGTTTTTCTTAAAATCTGATATTAAACCACATAGATGTATTTTTTACTTTAATTTTTTCTTAAATTTCAAGACTTGTAACCGGCTCCCACATTTAACTGCTTTGTCTCAAAAAGGCACTGCAATCTTTATTTCGTATCTTTCTGACAAAGTATACATAGTGACCAATCTATATTTTTAATTTGCGAACTCATTGCACAGCGTACTTAATTTAGAAAAACAAAATCGTCAGTTTAAAAGCATCCATAAAATACGAGTAGGCCTATCTGCAGTTTTTGTTTAAATCAATCTCGCAATAGGCTTTGTCGGTTTTAAACGAAAATGACGTGCAGCGCCTCTTGCGGCGAGCTCGCGCGTGACTTGGTTTAAAAAAATTCCCGCCAAATTCTGTAATAAATGTAATTTGATCTCTCAAAAATCATTTGGTTTTGTGTCAAATAAAGTTGTAGAACAAGTTGTTAACAGAGTATAAAAACTATCATCGAAAATCTATAGATAAAGAAAAATATGTTATTGGTGTCTTTCTTGACCTTCGAAAAGCATTTGACCTTGTAAGTCATGAAATGGTACCGAACAAATGACATATTCTTGGTATTCGTGGTCGCGCGTCATGACTTTCTTAGTTCTTACAGAGTAATAAAACGAAAGTAAAAACACTTAATCAAGCTCTATGTTTGTTAATTGTGCCGTTCACCAGGGTCCATGTTATCACCCATATTATTTCATCTCTTTATCAACGACATATTCAATATTGATGAATCTGACTTACACACTTTGTACACGGATGATTTTCTTGTTTTAGGCAACGATTTTAACAGGAATATATTTGCTAATAGAAAAAACACTAGTTTTGTGCAAAATAAAACAGTGGCTTGATCGCAACGAATTAGAACTCCACTATAACAAAACGGTATATAAGATTTTCTCAAGTAAGAATAATAAAAAAGATACTCTAAATGACACTATAAATATAAGCAACGTCCACATCAATAGAGTGAAGAAATTTAGATATTTGGGTAAAAAAATTGCCATTGATAAAATCACCGAAAAATGTCTTACGGTATATATACGATAAATAAAAATCGAAACTTATGTAGTCAAAATCTGTCTTCAGTATTATTACGCTCTGATTTACCCCCATATTACATTCTGTATTTCGGCTTGGTGTTATACCTCAGAAACTAATCTAGATAGAATCCCCAGACTACAGAAACGTAATGTGAGGACAATTCTGAGAAAACCTTATTATGAACTGACCAATATTTATTTTACAGCTCTTGACTTAAAAAATGTACGCGAAATCTTTATAATTTGCTTCCAACTCATATTTTAAGTTTAACTAAAATTATTCGGAATAGGCGTCTCAATAAAAGCAGATCAGCGAGTCCCCAATGATTAATTGCACTGAGAGCGTAGAATGGAAGGTAGGTTTTATTTAGTCCTTGTCTCTTGGTTTTGAAGCGGTGCCGAAAATAAGACCACATTTTAGGTGGTAAAAGTTATATAAAAGTTAAAGATAAAATTTTACCATTATATCATATAAAATTTATCATTTACTTCGACCAGGACGAACACGTGTGCAAAGGCTTGTCTCTTCTGTGAAAGCATGGTGAAAGTGAAACGCAAAATCTATTTTACAAGTCGGATTGAAGTTGGCTAAGTTGTTTGGTTACCGGTTGAATTGGCCACCCTGTTACCGCCCAAAAGAAAATATTTCAGATCAGTGACTACGTCATGGGAGAAGCGAAAGGAGAGCAACGTTTATGGAGACGACTAATTTGTTTTGTAAAAATAAAAGTGTTCTAACAACTTTTTTATTTTTAATATAAATAATAAGTATAATATTTGGAATAGCTTTCATTAAAAGAGATCGGAAATTAGAGCCCACGTCGGGCGTAACAGTTATAGCCTTTAAGTGCACAAACAAAAAATATTTTTCCTTTTCCTGGGATTATTTTCAAGACGTTGTTGTAAGCTTCATACAGTGAACCGTTAAGGGGGGGAAAGATAACTAAAAAAGTTCCCTTAGGGTCTTAGGAATTTAAAAGCGTTAAAAGCATCGCGTCGAAACATTACATGTACTTCGATGAAAGGTCTTCGAATCCTCTGTCGGGTACAAACAAACCTACGTAGTCCAAGGGCCATTCTATATGGATCCACCTAGTGTCGAGAAATCGTGATATCCAGAAGTATGTATCTATTTATTTTAAAACAACTGTCGGCTCTATCATTGCCACCTGTATTATTAAAAGGCCCCTGTTATTAGAGATGGCCATGAATCTATCCGAATCATCGAAGAAAATGACTTTCGTGGAGAGCGTGGAGCCATCTATTAATGGGAATGGAAGCTAAAATTCAAAATAGCGAAACAATAACGTCGTCAGAGAGCCATTGTAGAGTATTATATTTAGACCCCTTTTACTCTACTTAGTGAACTTTAACCTAAATTATATATCCCATATCAAATATATTGTAAACAATTACTATAATTGAAGTTATTGACAAATTTACGAACGAGCCAATCAACGCGAAGCATACTTTTATGTCCCGCCTTTTGGGTCAAAATGTAGCTTCAGCATCTTGTTTTGATTTCGTGCTAGCGACATCTGTTGAAGAAAGAGCTACTTCACCTAGAGCTGACACTTACTTTAAGTAGGGATGCACCGATATATCGGCCTATTAATAGAAAAATATTTTCAGAAAAACATATAAAAATAACAAAATTTTCGATTAACTAACTAATGATAGTATTTTATTTGATGGGCCGCGCCACGTACGCCAGACTTAATAAGATAGATCATAGCTTTTTTAGAAAGGCGGTTGGGGTTACGATAGAAAATCTGAAAATATCAGGGAATTAGATTGTCGAGAGAGAAGTCAGGGAAATATCAGAGAAATTCAATTTGTAAAAATAAAGGCAATCAGCTAAATAAATGAGGGTTTAGCAGGTTTTCCCTAAAGAGTATAAATTTTTATTAACTATTTAACTTTATTATACATGTATAATAATGTGGAACCAATTTAGTTTAAATGGCAATCATGAATTGAGTAACCCTATACCTCTTCATTAAAATAATCGTTTAGTTAGCAATGACATGGTTTACACTATAGGTAAGGGTTTTCTACATAATTAGATAAAAACTAAGTTTTTATTGTGGTTATTTTACAACATAAGGTGCTTTTCCACCTGCAAATCGTACAAACTCCATCATCTTGTTTTATTTTGCTATCAGCAAACATGTATTTAAATAATAGTTATAATATTCAGTAAGGCACGTAAACAAATATACCTTAATCATTTATATACCTTTTATTTGGACAATAAACTAACGAGGGAAAAGGTCAAGGAATCCAGTAGGTAACAAGCACTTATGAAGAGTTTTAGATTCTTCACAGCTCATTTACATTTTCAACTTTAACGATAACGTCAGGTATGTGCCATTCAAAGTCGAGAACTTACATACGATTCGGTTACACTTGCTAATGAGGGTGGAAAACACAATGAAAGAAACAAAACAATAAAGATTTAACACTTCCGCAAAATAATCACCATTATTTTTGACAGTTCGTTTTGAAAACTTTCAAAGTATGCAGAAAAGAAATGAGACGTCCATTTAGTTTGGCCTATTTAATAAATTTTCTAATATAAAATTTCGCGTGCTGTCAAAAACCTTTAACTGCAACAAAGCCTTAGCAACCTTGGTGATTGCCGCCTTTTCCTTTTCTTAAACGCATACGGAATTGGTGACTGCCTTTGGTAATGCTAAATAATTGTCGGTTACCTAGGAGCAATAAACACAAGGAGAACGCAGCTAGCCTTTAAACACGCTAACGAAGGGTTGTGTACGAATTTCATTGGGCGAGCGTCACGAGCCTTTATGCTGAACGTTTTACAGGCGGGGGGGGAAGATAATTTCCGAATTTTCCCCTTCCGACGGCAGCAGGCGCTAAAGCGTCTAGCCAATGAAAAGCGTACACAAGAAAATCCACGACTTTTGACGGGTTGCGTTCTCCTTGTGTGGGGTGTTGTGTTTGTTGCTCCTAGATGCTACAGGGGTGTACATCGATTATAGGGAATGATAAGACCCTCGATACGTATCGCTCTCCATTATAATTCCGGTTATTGATCTTTAATATCAAATCATCAACGCCGGTAAAATACTCTATAAAGTAACATTGACCTTCATTTTTTATGATGCTGACGTACCGATGACGTTATACTACGAAACGCCCTGGACATAAGAGTAAATTTGACAAGGCACCCTGTTTTTAAGCATAAACTGAACTGAACTGAACTACTACGCATTTCATGACGAATGAGCTACATAAAAACAAGTTCAGCCAGCGTAGCTTATTTTATGGAAAAGCCTATTGAAGTGTATGTATTTGGTGTATAATCTTAAACGTTTCAATCTTTTCTGGAAAAGTCATCTCGAAATAAAGACGTTAAATTTTTAATATTTAAAATAATGACATACTGTCGACCGTCAGAAGCTTATAAGACTAAAGATTCATAATTTCGAAGTCGTATATTCTCGTTAAATACGGGTGTTTTTCATAAAAGGCGGTTTACAAATTACTTAACGCACTAAGGTTGCTAGATGTTACAGGCCTCAGGCAGTGTCAAATTAACTACCACCTGGGCCCTTAGGCTTGAGGTTTATAAGGGTACTCCTTACCTCGCTCATACCTCGCAGGGGCGTAGGAACGTTCTAGAAGTTGGAGGGGGCAAAGATAAACGAAAAGGGATCTGGAGAATAGTTTTGAATTTTTAATAGAGTGTAGCTTCTCCGAATGCATGTGTACTTGTTACTACTATGTAAATTGGCAGAAAAGGACTGAGATTTAAACACAGTTGAGGTTCTATAAACTGTATATGCTTTTAAAATGATAATTTGAGCCTTTTGAAGATTTCAACTGACCAAAGGTTGGAGGGGGCAATAACATTAGTTGCCACTCCCAGCAAAATTTTAGGGAGGGGCATTGCCCCCCCCTGCCCCTCCCGGTTCCTACGCCCCTAATACATCGTCTCGGAAACTCTGCTACCTTTTGGCAAGCTCTGGACCAGTGTTTCTTTCAGAAAATTTTCTTCGGGGGGGTTTCCCAGGCATCCGGGGGTGCCAGTATCCAGTGGCGAGCGTAGCACTCAATGCACGCCAGGCAGTGACGTCGGAAAAAGAGGAAGCTCCGGGGGGCGATAGAATTTTACCGGGGAGAGATGCCTGGAAGAAACACTGCTCTGGACCCCCATGCTGAACCCTAGTCAACCTATTGGTTAAACAGCCATTGGTCACAGATAATAATAATAATCAGCTCGGTTAATACTCAAGGCACCACCTTAGGAGCAAGTCATCTAGCGATTTATATTGCCTTTAAACAGGTGGCCGGGTTACAAAGCTTAGGAGTGTGGTAGCAAGCTCTTCATGCCACGCGAGCCAACACCACCCTTCACTCGTTATTACCGTTAACCTCTACAAGCTTTTATGGAAAGGGGAAACTAATGAGCTTAGGGAGAATTTGCCAACTCGACGCAGAAGGAGTAGTTCCGAGTTGTCACCCAGCGCCACAAGCCGGGACTGAACCCGGCTCCTCTTGTTGCGACGCGAAAACGCTAACCACTCCACCAGCCCCGGATATGAAGGCCCACTGAAATGTTACGTCCCAAATTATAAATCTGTGCAGGAACCTAAATTATAAATTATTTTAAGGAAAATCATCAATTTAATTGTAGTATCTCTCATTAATAATAGTATAATTAGTTTTTAGAAGTGGAAAATGTACCTAAATTTACTTAGTTCTGGAGAAATTTAATAATTATTAGATTCATGGTGCTATAGTATTTCCGAGGGGCTAACCACTCTTAGAAAGTCTGTACATCGGATTACGCTTAGATTAGCACTGCCAAAGGCAGGGACTTCAAAGATTACGCGTAGTCCCATTAGTACAGTCATAGGTACGGCTCTGTACACCAATTACGCGGAGTGATCAGCCCCTCGAGTATTTCAGGGGCGTTGAGTTTTTATTACGTTATTTAGAGGGTAATGGTTGAGTTCAAATGTTACTCTTCGTAACGACGGTTGAGTCCAAATGTTACTCTTCGTAACGACGGTTGAGTCCAAATGTTACTCTTCGTAACGACGGTTGAGTCCAAATGTTACTCTTCGTAACGACGGTTGAGTCCAAATGTTACTCTTCGTAACGACGGTTGAGTCCAAATGTTACTCTTCGTAACGACGGTTGAGTCCAAATGTTACTCTTCGTAACGACGGTTGAGTCCAAAGGTTACTCTTCGTAACGACGGTAAAGTCGAAATGTTACTCTTCCTAACGACGGTTGAATCCAAATGTTACTCTTTGTAACGATGGTTGAGAGGGTATTGAGCAAATAAATAGTTTTTGCGTTAGGTAATTTGTGAACGGCCCCTATAACAGATTCTAAAAACCGCTAACCTGTATTTTAGAAATATAAAAATTAAACTTTTTGTCTATAGGAATTTAAGAGCGAAATAAGAAGTTATTGATCTTCATACGGCAACGACCCAACGAGTATTCTTTGGAAACCTTTCATGTCTAGTTAATATCAACTCGACGGAAATTAAATGTCAATGTCGCACGACCGTCGGAGTTTCGGAGTAATAATGTATAAATCAACGGGAAGCTTCTTTCGGGTCAGTTTATTTTGGGATTATCCTTACTAGCGTTATTATGTCACGTTCGTTTGACACTTCAAACTGCTTCTTTAAAGAAAGAGCATTAGGAAAGTGGATTCCAGAGAAAGCTACCTGTGTCGCGTTAATTAAATATAAGCGTAGCTCTCTCAATGAACATCGGTGGTAGATCAGGTACGCCATGGACTACCTTGAAAATTGCAAGACGACACCAATGCATATCCTACCAAGTGGGCTCGGATTCTGTAAAATTCACTGAAACATTTAGCGGATAATTTTTAAACTTTTTAAAACGCCACTGAAATTTATTACTAAGAGAATTACAATTTAAATTTTGAGGACTAATTAACCATTTTTCTAATTTACCAATGAAACAACTAATTAATCTAGTAATGAAGAAATTTACTTAATCTAGTAATGAAGAAATTTACTTAATCTAGTAATGAAGAAATTTTTTTATTTGATAATGAAGAAATTTACTTAATCTAGTAATGAAGAAATTTACTTAATCTAGTAATGAAGAAATTTACTTAATCTAGTAATGAAGAAATTTACTTAATCTAGTAATGAAGAAATTTACTTAATCTAGTAATGAAGAAATTTACTTAATCTAGTAATGAAGAAATTTACTTAATCTAGTAATGAAGAAATTTACTTAATCTAGTAATGAAGAAATTTACTTAATCTAGTAATGAAGAAATTTACTTAATCTAGTAATGAAGAAATTTACTTAATCTAGTAATGAAGAAATTTACTTAATCTAGTAATGAAGAAATTTACTTAATCTAGTAATGAAGAAATTTACTTAATCTAGTAATGAAGAAATTTACTTAATCTAGTAATGAAGAAATTTACTTAATCTAGTAATGAAGAAATTTACTTAATCTAGTAATGAAGAAATTTACTTAATCTAGTAATGAAGAAATTTACTTAATCTAGTAATGAAGAAATTTACTTAATCTAGTAATGAAGAAATTTACTTAATCTAGTAATGAAGAAATTTACTTAATCTAGTAATGAAGAAATTTACTTAATCTAGTAATGAAGAAATTTACTTAATCTAGTAATGAAGAAATTTACTTAATCTAGTAATGAAGAAATTTACTTAATCTAGTAATGAAGAAATTTACTTAATCTAGTAATGAAGAAATTTACTTAATCTAGTAATGAAGAAATTTACTTAATCTAGTAATGAAGAAATTTTCTTATTTGATAATGAAGAAATTTACTTAATCTATAGTAATGAAGAAATTTACTTAATCTATAGTAATGAAGAAATTTACTTATTTGATAATTTAAAATTTACTTATCTGATAATGAAGCAATTTACTAATCTGATAACGAAGCAATTTACAAATCTGTTAATGAAGCAATTTACTAATCTGATAATGAAACCAATTACTAATCTGATAATGAAGCAATTTACTAATTTAATTTTGAAGCAATTTTCTAATTTATTTTTGAAGTTGTTCACTATATTATTTTTGAAGCAATTTACTATTTCATTTTTTAAACAATTTTCGAACTTATTTTTGAAGCAATTTACTAATTTATTTTTGAAGCAATTTGCTATTTAATTTTTGAAACCATTCACAAATTTCGTGATGAAGAAATTTATTAATTAACTAATGAACCAAATTACTAATATACTATTGAAGCAGTTTACTAATAAAATAATTTAACAATTTACTAATTTACTAATGAAACAGTTTATTAAATTCTTCAAGAAGCAATTTACTAATTTCCCCAATAAGCAACTTACTAATTTACTAAGTAGTTTACTTAATGAAGTAAATGTCTAAATTCCATAATAAACAAAATGTGTCATTATTATACGAATATATGTAATTTTGAAATTTTCAAATTGATAAACACAATTTTTTTCAAATTATTAAGACAATTTTTTTAAACAATTACTTATTTAATAAACCTTTACTGAATTACTAGTTCATTAATTATTAGTAATTTAAAAGATAAATATATTTTGATGTTTTTAATCGATTTAAGCACTTGTGAAATATCCTAAAACGTTATTTATAATCTACATCTATTGGAAACTTTCTGATTAGCAATGTACAAATTTCATCGAAAACTTCTCATGTTGGTTTTCCCTGCGAGGCTCTTATAAGCGCGAGGCGTATAGGTCACCTTTGTTTCATAACGTAAATTAATTATGAATTGAATCAGCAGCTGAACGTAATAACGAGTATACGGTTACTGTTTGGTCTCGCGGTCTCAACAACCTTGGGAAAGCGCCAAATGTAGGCAGATAAATTATAACTTTACGAAGAGAGTGCTGCCATCTGCTCAATAGCAATATCCACTTCCCAATAATATATATAGTTCAGTTTAAACAGTAAAGGTTTAAGGTTAAAGCTTTCAGAAAATTTATGCCGCGTTTTATTTTAGGCTGCAACTTAACTTACTTAAGAATAAAAAATAAGGTCGATACAAACAAAGACACAAAATTTTGCAAAATTAATTTTCGCCAACACGAGTCCCAACCTTAGTATAAGTTACTCCGTGTGAAAAGAGGTTTCCAGCATGCGTTTAGCAACACCAGTCACAAAACAAGTTACTCCGTGTAAATGGAAGTTTCTCTATATTTTGGGAAACACGAGTCACAAAACGAGTTACTCCGTGTGAATGTTGATTTTCTCTATATGTTGGGCAACATGAGTCACAAACCGAGTTACTCCGTGTGAATGTTGATTTTCTCTACATGTTGGGCAACACGAGTCACAAACCGAGTTACACCGTGTGAATGTTGATTTTCTCTATATGTTGGGCAACACGAGTCACAAACCGAGTTACTCCGTGTGAATGTTGATTTTCTCTACATGTTGGGCAACACGAGTCACAAACCGAGTTACACCGTGTGAATGTTGATTTTCTCTATATGTTGGGCAACACGAGTCACAAACCGAGTTACACCGTGTGAATGTTGATTTTTTCTATATGTTGGGCAACACGAGTCACAAACCGAGTTACTCCGTGTGAATGTTGATTTTCTCTACATGTTGGGCAATACGAGTCACAAACCGAGTTACACCGTGTGAATGTTGATTTTCTCTATATGTTGGGCAACACGAGTCACAAACCGAGTTACACCGTGTGAATGTTGATTTTTTCTATATGTTGGGCAACACGAGTCACAAACCGAGTTACTCCGTGTGAATGTTGATTTTCTCTACATTTTGGGCAATACGAGTCACAAACCGAGTTACACCGTGTGAATGTTGATTTTCTCTATATGTTGGGCAACACGAGTCACAAACCGAGTTACACCGTGTGAATGTTGATTTTTTCTATATGTTGGGCAACACGAGTCACAAACCGAGTTACTCCGTGTGAATGTTGATTTTCTCTACATGTTGGGCAACACGAGTCACAAACCGAGTTACACCGTGTGAATGTTGATTTTCTCTATATGTTGGGCAACACGAGTCACAAACCGAGTTACTCCGTGTGAATGTTGATTTTCTCTACATGTTGGGCAATACGAGTCACAAACCGAGTTACACCGTGTGAATGTTGATTTTCTCTATATGTTGGGCAACACGAGTCACAAACCGAGTTACTCCGTTTGAATGTTGATTTTCTCTACATGTTGGGCAACACGAGTCACAAACCGAGTTACTCCGTGTGAATGTTGATTTTCTCTATATGTTGGGCAACACGAGTCACAAACCGAGTTACTCCGTGTGAATGTTGATTTTCTCTACATGTTGGGCAACACGAGTCACAAACCGAGTTACACCGTGTGAATGTTGATTTTCTCTATATGTTGGGCAACACGAGTCACAAACCGAGTTACTCCGTGTGAATGTTGATTTTCTCTACATGTTGGGCAACACGAGTCACAAACCGAGTTACACTGTGTGAATGTTGATTTTCTCTATATGTTGGGCAACACGAGTCCCAAACCGAGTTACACCGTGTGAATGTTGATTTTCTCTATATGTTGGGCAACACGAGTCACAAACCGAGTTACTCCGTTTGAGTGTTGATTTTCTCTATATGTTGGGCAACACGAGTCACAAACCGAGTTACTCCGTGTAAATGTTGATTTTCTCTATATGTTGGGCAACACGAGTCAGAAATCAAGGTGCTTCTTTTGGTTAATGGGTCTTTCCATAATTTGTTAAGACGTTTTTAAGAGTGCGGATTTGTCAAAAAATACTGGAACATCAACTAATCTGAAATTCAAAATTTGTTACGAGATTGAGTGATAATTTTAATTTTAGGAAGTTGTGGTACTTCTTGGGTAATATCCTATTTCGTTCTGAACCGATTTGTTATACTTCGGGTAGATTAACGGGATAGTTGATCTGTATGTTGCTGTGAACGGTGAAGGTGAAGCTGACACAGTTTGGCGAATCTTGGAGACTATAGGTTGAAGTGGGTGTAAAGCCATAGGATTAAGTAGTGTTCTGGAGAGCTCAATCTCAGGCTTTGTATTCGAGGATATTTATGCGCTTGTCTATCATTTACTACTAGTACGCCTCTATTTCGACGATAATCCTATCCATCAATCCAAACAATGTACGATCTTTTGGCGACCTTACACTCTTAAAAAAAGGGTTTCTTTTCAAACCTTTAAGGGTGTTTTCTTGTCCCATATTTAACACCTTAACAGGTTTATAAAGGATGCTATTCTACACCTTAAAAAGAAGTTTTCCTGCTAGGGTGTTTATTTACACTGTTTGGGGTGCTTATGTCCTCCGTTTTGGTTCCTTTGTTAACAGTTTGTGGTATAAAACTATTCCCTTCAGGGTTATTATCTACTCCCTCTAGGGTACAAGACGACTCCTTTTAGTGTACCAAACGACTCCCTTCAGGGTGTTACACTACCCCCTTCAGGGTTCTACAATACCCCCTTAAGGCTTCTATAATACTCCCTCTAAAGTTTTATCACTACCCCCTTTAAGGTTCTAAACTACTGCCTTAAGGGTGCTACAATACTCCCTTTAAAGTGTTAAAATACTCCTTTTAGGGTACTAAACTACTGCCTTAAGGGAGCTACACCCTTACCAGGTGTTAAATCACTCAATTTACGGGGTAATATAACACCCTTTATACACCTTTTCAGGTTTTTAATTTGGGACAATAAAAATCCCTTTAGGGCGTTTAAATTAACATTCGAGAGTGTTTTTTTACAGATATTACACCCTTAATATACCATTAAAACACCTTTTTTTAAGAGTGTATATCAACAATTAACCTCCTTCGAGAGAGATGGTAAATAAAGATATTTTCTTAGTTGAGATGTGCGCAATTTGTTGGGTATTTTGCAAGAACTAACTTTGTTTTTGGGTCTCAAAGTGAATTCAGCAATCAGAAACTGATTTTGAGGTATTTTAGGTTGATTTTGAGAATTTGGAACGGATTTTCACCCGATTTCAGGATTTTGAAGTTAATTTAAAAAGTCTTAAATTATTTTTCTTCCGTTTAGTAATTTTGGGCTTTAAATAAGTTTAAAAAGCATTTCGGAGTTTTACTTGGCAGCCTTGTTCAGTGTAGTAGAGTAAATTTAGATTTTCCAATTTAGCGAAAAACAAAACGTTACGGAATTGTTCCTATTCGATAATTCAAAATAACGGTCGACAAAACCGCCCATCAGTCAGAAGGGGAAAATTCCAAAATTGTCTAGGAGCAACAAACACAGCACCCAACACAAGGAGATCGCAACCCGTCAAAAGTCGTGCATTTTCTTGCGTACAGTTTTCATTGGTTAGACGCTTTAGCGCCTGTTGCCGTCAGAAGGTAAAATTAGGAAATGGTCTGAACCTCCTTTCCGTAAAACGTTCAGCGTAAAGGTTCGTCCAATGAAATTTGTACACAACACTGCATTAGCGTGTTTAAAGGCTAGCTGCGTTCTCCATGTGTTTCTTGTTCCTAGGTAACATTTACAATGGAAACTGGCCTAAAATTGGACGCCATTTTGTATACTTTTCGTTTTTAGTTATTTTTCAAAATTGCGATGTTGTACATAGAGCAGAATGCCCATTTGATTTGGGTCGTCGACGGCGTTTGGCGAAAATCACTCGGTGGCGGCGCGGCATGCCTATTTTTCAAAATCCTTGGCAGCGTTGATTTTTTTCGGCGGCGGCGGCGTGAACAAGCAAAAGTTTTTCCCCCCTTTGGAAATTTTTGAAAAAAAAAATCAAAAAAGTTTTTGAAGGAAAAACAAAGTTATGAAGAAATTTTCAAAAAATTCGGCGGCGGGATCATAATTTATCGGTGGCGGCGGCGATTCGGCGCCAGAGAAAACAAGACGTACGACGGTCGTAATACACACAATCCTCCTGATGTGTTAAGTTTGTTTGAGCTATTTCCAGCAACCTGCAACGCCTATGACATAACCAATATATATCCACGGCCATACTTATTTGCCTTATACTTATTTGTTACTTCTGTGGTCACACTTATTTGTTAATTCTGGTCAGACGTTGAGTATCACAATTATTTGTTACTTATAGTCACACGTTCAGTGTCCCTCTTATTGGTTACGTCTGGTCACACGTTGCAAGCATAGCGTACTGCTCCGATAAGTGTCACACTTATTTGTTACTTCAGGTCATACGTTGTAAGCATCGCGTATTACTCCGATAAGTGTCACACTTCTGTGTTAATTTGGGTCATATTAGAACGGTCTCCAATAAGTGTCACACTTATTTGTTACTTCAGGTAAGGGCCGGGATGGGTGGATTCTCGAAGGGGCGAGCTTTCGCTATTATCATATTATTATCGGCGACGTTTTGTGTGTCTCTCTGTCTGTCCGAATGAACGAGCGAACACGAACAAGATTCTTGGCGGTTATATGGCCGTGCTCTACGTCTGTCTTCCGTTACTAAGCGAGAGCGCGTCAGAGGGAGAGGGCACGCGAATTTTAAATTTTCTCGTGGCGGGGATGGTTAACTGAAAGGGTGGTTCAGTTCGTTCAAGGATTCTATATTTTCTAAAAATATAGAATCCTTGGTTCGTTTTGCGTGTCTGTCTTCGACCTTCCCACTGTCCCTATCTAGTGGTGTGATGGGGTCACTGGAGCCTGTGGGGGGCTCCATACCCGGCTCTCAAGGTCATGTGATCGGGGCGCTGGGTTATGGAACCTCATGGGTGTTCCACACTCGTCATTCTGTGACCTACTAAGGAGGGTAGTTTGCAGTGGAAGAGGAAGCCACTCTAGTCCTCAGCTGTGCGAGGGTGGGTCTCGGGCAGCCCATGGTGTCGCCTTTTGTTGGGCCGTGATGAGGGCGTTTGTTTGCTATATGTGAGGCGGTCAAAATGGCTGTCTCACTGGCCGAACGTTGTTTCGCAAAGCGCACTTTTGTCCAGGGCTGGTTGTTTAAGGTGGCCGCTGTAGTGCTTAAGGCGGAGCAGCGGGGTACAAATACATATACTTATGTCTGTCTTCGACCTTTAATTTTCACTTTGCCTAGATATTCTGATTTCGTGGTATTTCGCACTTTGGACTAGGTTCCCCCAGACTTTCGGGTTGTTTTTCTCACAATTTCATAAAGCATATTGGCCACGAAAAAAGTGGACAAAATTAAACTACAGCAGCCTCATGTTTTTTTTTTTGGCGGAGAATGTAGCATTTGACGCGTAGATTACCAAGTTATTTTTTTTTGGCCGCAAACGATAATTTTTTTAATTAACTTAATTTTAAAAAAGGAGTAATTTTAGGGGATTAGTAACGTTTTTCTGAAAAATAGTTGCGTCGTGCATCCGCCGACACCACATTTTTTGCGGTCCCCAGCCCCATTTTGATAATTCGCGGTGGGCCCAAGGGGTCGGACATTTGCCTGTTTTGTGTACGGGATTTTGGATTTTTTTAAAATCCATGATTTTTTATTGTGGATTTGTCATAGAAAGTCTATGGGAGCAAAATTCTTGGATTTTGGATTTTTGGATTTTTTTCCAAATTTTGTACGGGATTTTTCCAAATGACCGACCCCTCGCGGTGGGCCATCTAGAATCGTACCTAGTGGCATGATGATCCAGTGATGGGCGCGCTCGTATCTTTGGATACTTTTAGGATACGAGATGATACTTTATCCGAAAAATAAAAATAAAAATATACGATTTTGATATGATCTTCTACATTTCAAAATGATCGCGATAGAATTTTGAAGAAAAAATCGGCAGCGAACTATATTTGAAAAGATTCTTCTCTTACCTTGCCTAGCGAAAAAAAGAGCGAAATAGAGCTAGCGCTTCCATTTGTTGTATTAGAAATTACACGATAGATTTTTTCTGGTTTCTCTTCAATTTTGTTTTTATGTGAGAGGAAATATTTTAGCGCCATCTAGATATGCCGATATACAATTATTTGAGCGGCGAACGTCTCTCACGTGATACCATAAGTGGTATTACTCTAACAAGGAGACTACCCGAGGTGTTACACACCGATTTTGTTTAAACTCGGGTTATTGGTAGACCGTCATGTAACTTGAAAAATCCTAAAGGGATTTTATTCAATGGGCAACGGGTTTGCCATGGCAAGGAAAAATATTTTTGACAACATAAAATAACATGGGATTTTGACCGATTTCCCTGTGAAAAAATTTAAAAAAATGATAAAAATGTTACCAATTTTGATTTTTTTCGTCAATTTTTATCAATTTTTTTTATAATTTTGGTATTTTATTTTTTTTTCAATTTTGTAAAATGTTTCACAGGGGGGACCCATGGAATCGGTCAAAATCCCATGTTATTTTCAACGGTAAAATTTCCATTTTAGGTTGTCAAAAACATTTTTCGTTGCCATGGCAAATTCGTTGCCCATTGAATAAAATCCCTTTAGGATTTTTCAAGTTACATGAAGGTCTACCAATGCCCCGAGTTTGAACAAAATCGGTGTGTAAAGCCCCATTTTCATGCTCGTTGGTAGTGGGTAAAAATCGTCAAAATCCGCTTCAGCTATACACTTTTTCATTTTCCGCGTCGATCTGTTTCAAACAGATATTTTAGCTTTATTTTCACGCTTGCGAGTGGCGGAAGCGAATTTTTACGATTTTTATCCGCTACCAGCGAGCATGAAAATTGGGCTTAACACCTCGGGTAGTCTCCTGTAAGTACCCAAGACGCGCTGTTCTCAGGGACGTGTTCTCCCCTTTTTCGTGACGTCAGCACGTGAGGGGGTTCAGGGGGCCGTTGTGAGCGCGAAAAATCCTCGAGAGAATCGAAGAGATAAATATTTGAATTTTATTTCTGCTAGTGGCGGCCTTTAATGTGCCAAACGGGAATTAACTGGGTGGACGGTTAGGCCGTTTCTCTTGTATAGGAGGTTTTGGGGAAAAGAATATTCAAAACTAACCCCCTCTCCGCCAATCGAGCCGAGCCTCGGGAATCGAGAGGAAATTCGAGAGACATTCGTTTTTACACACAATCCTAAGGATTTGTGTGTATTAGTCTCACGTACAGTGTAGCCGTTGCCGCCAATGCCGCCGATGCAGCCGATTTCGCCGTGTCGCGCATATCTCTTCAATGGTTAGGGCTAGAAGAGTCAATGATAAAGTTTTGTAATCGGAGCCCAAGAAGTTGGGCATTGCCCGATTTACCGTTTTCGGTAGTTTGGCTTTGTGTGGTTGATATTTTGTTAAAAATTAAGTCCGGTAACGTTAAAAAAATATTATTGGATAGGTTAGGATTCATCTGAACTACAACTTCGGTTATATCAGTAAATATTAAATTTAAGTATAGTTTTCGGGGTTATTTACGGGACCCCAATGTTCGTGGTTTTATATTTCCGCCTGAAAGTCGACATAACGTTCCTTAATTTAAGTCCGATTTTCATGAAAGTTATATTTTTGAATAGCTGTGGTTTCCATAGTACATAGAATTGCAATTACGTTGCTTAATTTTAATTCTAAGTAAGGTTTTTTGGGCAGCGTATACGGACCCCTCAACTTCCAACATTGGAAATACGCGTGGTTATAGAGACTATACGCGAATTTATCTCTGGCATTTTTCAAGGCCGTTCTAATATGGCCCAAAGTAATAAATAAGTGTGACACTTATCGGAGTAATACGCGATGCTTACAACGTATGACCTGAAGTAACAAAGAAGTGTGACACTTATCGGAGAAATACGCGATGCTTACAACGTATGACCTGAAGTAACAAATAAGTGTGACACTTATCGGAGAAATACGCTATGCTTATAACGTATGACCTGAAGTAACAAAGAAGTGTGACACTTATCGGAGAAATACGCGATGCTTACAACGTATGACCTGAAGTAACAAATAAGTGTGACACTTATCGGAGAAATACGCTATGCTTATAACGTATGACTTGAAGTAACAAAGAAGTGTGACACTTTTCGAAAAAAATACGCGATGCTTACAACGTATGACCTGAAGTAACAAAGAAGTGTGACACTTTTCGAAAAAAATACGCGATGCTTACAACGTATGACCTGAAGTAACAAATAAGTGTGACACTTATCGGAGCAGTACGCGATGCTTGCAACGTATGACCACAAGTAACAAATAAGTGTGATCTAAGTAAAAAATAAGAAAGACACGGATCGAAGGAGCCTTCGATGCTTTCAAAGTATGACTAAAAGTAACAAATAAGTGTAAATACAATTATGTGTGGCCGTGGATATATATTGGTTGTGATACCGGCGTTGCAGGTTGCTGTGAATAGCTCAAACAAACTTAACACATTAGAAGGATTGTGTGTATTCTGACCGTCGTACGTCTTGTTTTCTACCCCTTCGGTTTTCTAGTAACCAAGCACCACTTATGGTGATACCGAAATATAGCCAAACCCGAAACGCTGTTAAGTGATAGAAGGGAGAGGAGCGGTCAAGGGTCACGCAGTATTTCTGGCTGTTTTTTAAAGGGGGGAGGGGGGGATCATTCGCTCTAGGCACAAATAGCAAGACAGGGGGAAAGCAAAGACTGTTTCTAGTGATAAGAAGCTGCGCTGCGCAGCTTGAAAGGCGATTTCAAAACTAAACCAAAACTCCCAAAAGTTATTTTTCCCACCGTCCCAACTACCACGCAGTTAGAGTGTCACGTGTGTTGCAAACTGGCAGCGTGGGCTGTGGCGATGCAATAGCTTTATTTATTTTCCATAATTTAGTTTTTGAAAATACAAAAATTAAAATCGATTCTAATCCATAAAATTAAATCAAATGTTGGAGGGTATACTACTAAATTAATAATCAAAAGATAAAAATTGAAATATTCATTTTAATACTTCGAACTTTTGATATGAAAAAATTTGATTCTACTTTCTCGTGAAACGTACTTGAAATATTTTTAAATATACTTTTCAAAATAATGAAAACTGAAGAAGTATTTGAAATGATACTTATCTTAATCTTTAAAGATTTCTATTCATATTTTTCAGGCAAGCCCAAAAAAAAATTGAAAATAATTGAAACTCTTATATCTTAGAAAGAAATTTGAAAGGAAGGGCCAAAACTAAGTAAAATGAAAGATTGTGAATGATTTTGTCGCCATCTATGCTCAAAAATATCAAAAATAAAATGATATTTTATAGAAATTTCAGAGGGAAAAATTGATAGTATAGTATAGCTGCTGCCATCTATGTAAAAAGATAGATATAAATTTTTTTGTGCATCGCATCGTAATTTGTGAAATCGTATCAACTGAAATAGTAATAATTGAAACTCTTATATCTTAGAAAGAAATTTGAAAGGAAGGGCCAAAACTAAGTAAAATGAAAGATTGTGAATGATTTTGTCGCCATCTATGCTCAAAAATATCAAAAATAAAATGATATTTTATAGAAATTTCAGAGGGAAAAATTGATAGTATAGTATAGCTGCTGCCATCTATGTAAAAAGATAGATATAAATTTTTTTGTGCATCGCATCGTAATTTGTGAAATCGTATCAACTGAAATAGTAACAAAAATGAAAACAATGTTGAAGCATTTGATATACAGGAAAATGTACAAATCGCTATCACTAATGACTTAAGTGACTGGTCTTCAATTGTAGACATGGTAATTTCAATTTTATTTGGCTGAAAAGCATCACGGACTCAAAACTAAGACGTGTAAAAGTAACACTAACTGAAAGCAAGAGTGAAAACCGAAAGCCGCGGTGTAGGCGACAACACGACGAAGATAAATACAACCAAAACAAGTAAAAGACGTTACTAAATTCGAAGAATTTACAAAACTTTAAAATTCCCCGTATAGACCTTTTTCGTTTGAGATGCGCCATCTACTGGGGATTCGCTAGGTATTATGGGTATCAACATTAAAAAAAATCGTCTGCTTAGTTTCGCGAGTCTTGTCTTCTGTACCGTAGCACATTGGTAAGGGCTTAACAGTTGTAGCACCTTCAATTTTAAAATTTCGAAAAATAATGGACAAAAATAAAAGGTAATTAATTACAAATATTATAAATAATGTTATAGAATGTGTAGTTATTAATAAATATACATTTATCAACAGATTTTTAGAAACTCCAAAAAAAAGGAGGAACAAGATTCTGTGTTGTTGGCTGTGGAAAAACTAGCAATAGAGTGCTAGCAGTTGATGCGTTTTTAAAAGTTAGTGACGTCACAGCTGTAGCTTCCGTAATGGTTGTCATGAAAACTCGCGTTATTTCTCAATAGACGTTTAACATTGGTGACGTCGCAGGGTTTCAAGCTGCTGGCACTTTATAACAGCAAAACAAGCTTTCATTTATTTCCAAGAGATAAAACATTCAAACAAGAATGGATGAATAAGGTGCAGTCTGCTCCTAAGGATTTCCAAACTTTGAATAAATACAAAGGAAAGTTTTGTAATTGGTTGCCTTTGCCAACAAGCAAAATCCGCGAGTACCATTTTAATTCTTCTGGATTTAAACACTATGATGATGTTTTACCTCACTTTTTTCCTTGGAAAACATTTGAATGTGTAGTTCTAAAGCCTTTCAAAGGTTTGAAATTTTGAATTTATTACAACGCATGTGCTTTTTAATTTATTACATTCTGTCGTTACTTTCAGAACATCTTGGTGAAGTCTATCTGGTACTACCTCCGGAAGAAACTTTGTCGTTGGGAGCAAGCTACACAATTACCAAAAATGAGGAGACATCGCCGATTAAAATTAACTTGATGAAAGATTAATTGTAGTGACCACTGTGAGTCTGTGAACACCCATATGCCATTAAGGATCATTATTCTTTAATTATCAATCAGAAGGATAACCAAATTAAACAGTTGACTTTTGAAAATCTTCAACTTAAAGAGAAGCTTGCAAAACTAGATAAATCTAATGAAGACATTTTGAACGAATTAACAAACAAATGTAAACAATACATTAATCTCGAAATGCAGTATGAAGTGTATAAAGCAAAGAACAAGTCTTTCAGTGTACAGCATGTTTTGGAAAACGAGAAAATATTACAGTTTTATACGGGTTTTGAAAGTAAAGAAACGTTTATGGGGTTTTATAATTTCGTGATGGTGGGCTACACTGAAGCTCGTGGGAAATTAAGAAGAGGTAACAAGGAGGTACTAATTGACATAAAAAATTCAAGGAGTGGCAAACAATTTTCTATTCCGGTAATCGACCAACTCTTTCTAGTACTATGTAGGCTGCGTGTTGGCTTACTCGAGACCGATCTTGCATACCCTTATGGAGTCAGCTGCTCAACTATAAGTAGAAAGTTAACATTTTGGGTTGATTTCCTAGAGAACACTGTGAGCCAGGTGCCTATTTGGCCTACAAAGGAAACTATTCTGAAGTATATGCCGGAATCATTTAAAGAGTATCCCACTACCAGAATTATATTGGACGCCTCAGAATTCTTCATAGAGAACTCATCAGATTTTCGCGTGCAGTGTGACACGTACTCAACGTATAAATCACACAACACAGCCAAAGGGCTCATTGGTATAACACCAAATGGGTTTATCAGTTTTGTGTCTTACCTTGCTCCTGGTCGTATCTCGGATAAGGAGATAACATACCATTCTGGGCTTCTTGATAAACTAGAAAGAGGAGATTCAGTAATGGCCGATCGCGGATTCATCATCAAAGAGATGCTCGAAGAAAAAGGAGTATCTTTAAATATACCACCATTTTTAGAGGGTGCAGATCAGCTTAATTTAGAGAAAGAAATAGCAACCAGGAATATTGCGAGCGTGAGAATTCACGTTGTAAGGGTAATAAGGCGAGTTAAATCATTTAGGCTGTTAAAATTTGTATTTCCAAACAATATGCATGACAAACTGAGTCATTCCATTTAGAATCAGGTAACGCGACCACCATGAGTCAACGGATTTTCATCAAATTTCGAACACATATTTCTGTAGCCGAAAGATGAAAGATTTCCAAATATTTTTCTAAAATAATAAGCGGGTTTTTGATTTATATCAAAATGGCCGCCATCCCTGAAAAACCGTCTCTTTGAAAACTCAAATCCGTACCCTTTTATATAATTCACTGTAAAATCCTATTTTTACATACAATCTCAACGAAATTGACGTAGTTTATGGAAACCAAAGCGATAAAACGGAATACGAAATCAAACATGACGTATCTTTTATATTTTCTGCGTTATCATGCCTTTTTTTAAGAAAAAGTAGATTCAGGGGGTGTTTTTATTGAGACAATAACGCAAGACGCCCAACTCGAAAATAATTATAAAATATTTGACGTTCTAGAGCGTTAGGAGACCTTTCGAACCATATATTAGTATATTTGAGTATTTGTGTGTATAACGGCAATAACTGTTCTTGAAAAACTGCAAGAAATACGGTTTTAGCGTTTAATCAAATCCGTACCCTTTTATATAATTCACTGTAAAAACTTATTTTTACCTACAGTCTGAACGAAATTGACGTAGTTTATGTAAAACAAAGCGTTATAACCGAAAACGAAATCAAACATGACATATCTGTTATATTTTCTGCGTTATCAAGTCTTTTTTTAAGAAAAGGTCGATTAGGGGGGTGTTTGTTTTGAGACAATAACGCAGGACGCCCAACTCGAAAATAAATACATCATATATGCCGTTATAGAGCGTAAAGAGACCTTTCTAACCATATATTAGTATATTTGAGTATTGGTGTGTATAACGGCAATAACTGTATTTGCAAAACTGCAAGAAATACGGTTTTAGTGTTTAATCAAATCCGTAATCATGCACTGCACTATATAATATTACATCTTAATAGACAACGTACTACACTTACTACGCGCAATATTACTTGATAATACGCGATATTACGCAGTATTACAAGGTAATTCACCGTTTTATACAATAATTAACCATACTACAATACTACGCTGTATTACATAGTAATTTGTAGTAATTTAATTGCTTCAAATATTTCTTTATGTTTCAACATGCACGCCCAAAATTTTATAAATACAACCACAATAACCGTCGCAGAAATATCCAAACAACGTACATAATGAAAAAAAACATACTGAAGTTTGAAAGTATCGAGACACGTGTTTTATAGCAGTTTGTTAAACCTTGTAAATTAATAACTAAGTTGTGTTTCTGAATTTAAAGTTTTTAAGGTAAGGCTTATTCGTTTGCATAATATAATCGCTGGCCTGGGTAGTTTTTGTCTAGAAAGTCTAAAATTTCCACTTATGCATTTGCTTACATTTCACAAATAACAATGCTTATTAAACGAAATAATACGAACTCCATTTAGAACGATATATTCAACTGAAATCAAAACGAGTCATAGAAATCCTGTCTTTATATTTTTCAATGAAATGAGGCAGTTGCGTAGGAACCAGGGGGGCAATGCCCCTCCCTAGAATTTTCCTGGGAGGGGCAACTAATGTAATTGCCCCTTCCTTTTTTTTGGTCAGTTGAAATCTTCAAAAGCTCAAATTCTCAATTTAAAAGCATATAAAGCTTATAGAAGCTCAACTGTGTCTTTTCCCGCCAATTTACATAGAGGTCAAACAGTAACACATGCATTCGGTGAAGCTACACTCCTTTAAAAATTCAAAACCATTCTCATTTTATTATTGTAGATTTGTGTATCTTCAATTCATAAACGACTCTAAAGCCTAAAATATACTTCGTATGATAACTGTTGTTACTGTTAATGCCTTAATGAAATTCGCGATCGATTACTCACTCTACATCGGGGGCTAAGCTCCTAGACCCCCGCTTCGTTTCTCTTTGCCCCCCTCCAACTTCTAAAACATTCCTACTCACCTGAAATGAGGAGCGGAAGGGAAGGCAATGTCTCCCCAAACCTTGAAAGTACATCATTCCGCACCCCCCTCCAACTTGAAAGGATGAAACCGTGGGAATTTTCAAACAGATGATTTAATTTTTACCCTACTTTATTGAATAAACTGTAACGTTTTCCTAGTCGAGGCACTAATTACCTACCGCGACCAGCGTAGTCAATAACGTTAACATTAAATTAAATTAATTAATATGCTAAACTTATTAATTAGGACAATATTAAAACGCAAAGGGTTCTAGTTAATGGAAAACATTTAATATTTAAAAAGGAAATTAAAATTACACGACACTAAAATATAAGCCTCAACGCTAATTGGCCAAACTCCCTACTCATAAAGACTTTTTGGGTTAGTTAATACACTTGAAATTAGAAATACAACAGACACTTAAATGATGGGCAAATAGAAGTAAACATTAAAAAGGAACACTAAGTTATTAAACACTAATAATAGATTGGCGGCGAATAATTAACGAATAATTATTAATCAAAGTTTCTATTCAGTTTGTAGTGGAAATAGTTACAGGGGTACCCCACTCTATCGCGCGTAACTAAATGACCTCGGAGACGAACTCCTAATTGAACACGAAGTTCAGCTGGCGCCAACGAATGGCTTACGCGGCTTAGTACGGGTATCCCGTAAATTGTACTTAGCTTCACAGGCTCATTGGTGATTCGGCGGCTGGGTCTCCGTTGGCTTCCTCATCGGTTCCGATGACCGTAGCTTGCGTTGACGGTTGATGCTCGAAGGTCTACGTTGTCGACGCGGCTAATGGCTAGCTACATAGCCCGCGACTTTTGACTGCTCCGGCACGACACGACTTTAGCACCACACGAATTACGAGACTTCTATATTTTATATCGCGACTATAGCGTTCTTGACCTTGGTCGAAAGTTCGGGGTGAACTGTTGCTTCGGACGAGTTGTTTCTGTTCTGATCCTGGAAGTCCGAGTCTACCTCTTTTTAACAGCTTCGGTGCTAATGCACCAAACAACGACGCTGGGGCTCGCACCTATTTTCCACTACGTCACACTATACCAAGCGACCAATTTCCTGCCAGGGTTTTTACGTTCGCCGCCAAAAATACGCGCGTACGAAAAATGCACACAATAGAAAAGAGTCCTTTGCGTTTGAAAAGGGATTATGGGCAAAACCCGCTGGCCACGGCTAGAAACCAGTAACCTCTACAGATCTAATTTTCCAATAAGTTTTAAAATTACAAATAAGCCTATATACAATATTTACAATAATTAATAATTTTGATATTACATAAAATATCATCACATAGCCCCCTAACCAGGCCCGAAAGTCCCGAGAGGGCGACAAGGATGCTCGAAGTGTGGCTAGTTATTTCGATCGAGATCGCAAATTCATAGGGTGGGTGCTAAAATTTTGAGTACTTGGGCCCTGTGGCTTAGCTTTTTGACTCGTAGAAGGCGTCGTACCCTGTCGGGTGTTGAACGGCTTCAACTGCCCTATATTATGCGTACCATTTAACAAAACCCCTGAATCAATGTCACTAAGACGGTAGGTTTTGTCAGACAATTTTTCGGCAACGCGATAAGGGCCATCCCACCGAGGGGCTAATTTAGACGAAAATTTATTGATAGCAGACGATAAGTAATGGGCTTTCTTCAAAACTAATTGACCCACGGAAAACTCTCCATGCACGCGACCTTTGTTATACGCGACTGCTTGTTTCTCTTGGGCGCGTTTTATATTTTCTTGGGCTCTATCAATCGTGTCACTAACCCTTTTAGAAAAAGTTAAAGCTTCGGCCTTGCTTATTACGCTTTCAAAATCTATTTTAACGTCACTGCTTGGGATTGGGTCAGCTGGCTCTCGTAGCTCTCTACCAAAATTGAGGAACGCGGGGGAGTAACCCGTAGAATCATGAATTCCACTGCGTAAAGCCATAGCGTATTGTGGTAAGTAAATGTCCCACTGATCGTGGAAGTCTGACACATACGAGGAGATCATAACGGAGAAGTTCCTATTGACTCTCTCGGTTTGATTTGATTGGGGACTATAAACGGAAGTGAGCCTTTGTTTTACTCCTAACGCGGCGTAAACGCCTTTCATGGTTTTCGAAACAAAATTTGCGCCATTATCGGAGACTACTCTCAAGGGTAATCCAAATCGCGTAAAAACGTCTTCTACTAATTTAGCAATAATAGCCTGGGATGTGGGCTTGCGTAGGGGGAAAACCTCTACCCACTTTGTCATATAATCAGTAACTACTAATATGTAAGTGTGACCCTTCTTACTCCTTGGATAGGGGCCCTTAAGGTCAACTCCTATGACTTCCCATGGTTTTGAGGGGGAACTAGGCTTCATTAAACCGACGGGCTTGGTTTGGGAATATTTGTGTTTTTGACAAGTGACACAGGAGGAAACATAACGTAAAATATCCTTAGTCATCCCATCCCAAATATATGATTTTCTAATTCGATGTAGCGTTTTGTTAGACCCTTGATGACCACTAGTTGGTACATCGTGATTTGCCTCAATGACTCTACTGACTAATGAGCGGGGGACTAATACACGAAACTCAGTGCTATCGGCGTACTTTGATTCTATAATCCTATGTACTAAGCCATCACTGATCGCGCATAAGGGAGCGACCCTCTTTATCCACCTGCTAGTTGTCGCGTCGTTTGTCGGCAAAGAACCATTTTCTAAAAATGTTTTTAGGGCACTAATTCTACTATCCCTATTTTGGTGGTCTAGAATTAACTCTCGGTCGAGTTCAACCAAATCATCGTCAGAAGCGGTAACCGCGCCACTCGATACAGCTGCAACGAATCCCTCAGAATCTGCCAGCAAATTCTGTTGCGCTTCGGGAATTCGGGACAACGCATCGGCGACAACGTTACTTTTTCCTTTGATATATTTAATCGGGCAATCGAGAGCCTGTAGTCTAGTGATCCAGCGGGCAAACTTGCCCGTCGGATCTTTGGTCGTTAGCAACCATTGCAAGGCGCTATGGTCGGTCCACACGTCATAAGTGGCGCCCTCTATGTAAGGCCTAAACTTTTCGAGCCCCCATACTACCGCTAGGCATTCGCGCTCAGTCGCGGAATAATTCATTTCGGCGCTGTTCAAGGAGCGACTGGCGTACTGAATGACGCGCAAAGGGGATTTAGGGTCGTGTTCACTACTTCTTTGCATTAAGACTGAACCTAAACCACGCTGGGAGGCATCGCAATGCACTATAAACGGCAATTTATAGTTGGGAGTAGCTATTACGGGCGCTGATATCAGAGCGAATTTCAATTTATCGAATGCTTCTTGTTGAGGGCAACCCCATTTGAACCTGCGATCTTTATGCAGTAATTGGTGGAGGGGAGCCGCTATGTCAGAAAAAGACGGCACAAATCTACGGTAAAATCCCGCCATCCCAAGAAAACGACGGAGCTGTTTGACAGTCCGGGGAGGGGGGTATTGTCTAACGGCCTCTACTTTAGAGGGGTCTACCGAAACACCCTCGCGGGAAACTATATGCCCCAAAATTAAAGCTTTGTCCTGACAAAAGTGCGTTTTGCTCGCCTTGACGGTTAAGCCGGCGTCGGATAAAATTTCTAAGACTTTCTCGAGAGTCGCGAGATGTTCTTCAAAAGTGTGGGAGATAATTATAAGGTCATCTAAATATGCCAAAACTCCGGCCAGCCTTAAATGACCAAACAAAGTATTTATCATGCGTTGGAAGGTCGAAGGACCGTTGCAGAGACCGAACATTAACACGGTGGGGTGGAAGAGACCACGGTGGGTGATAAAGGCAGCCTTATCCCTTGATTCTGGGTCTAACGGAACTTGCCAGTATCCGGCGCGAAGGTCCATAATAGTTATATATCGTGGTTCATGCATGGCATCTAAAATGTCATCAATTCGAACTAAAGGAAACCTATCTTTGCGGGTGACACTATTTAATCCCCGATAATCCATACAAGCCCTTTGGCTACCGTCCTTTTTACCAACTAAGATAGTGGGGGAACTCCAAGGACTATTGCTTGGTTCAATTAAGCCTAACTCGAGCATTTCGTCAATTATTTCGTCCATCGCGGCTCTTTTGGCCGGCGAGTAGCGGTACGGGGCGGCAGCCAAAGGTTTGTGATCACCGGTATCTATGTAGTGAGTGGCCGTGTTTGTGCGACCCGGTACTAGGGAAAATACGTGTTCAAACTTATCTATCAAATTTTTGAGTTTGCCTCGCATATCGTCGTTATCTAGTTTAGCGTTCGCGAGTGCGGTGTCTAAGCCCTCTCTATCGATACCGTAAACTAAACAAACTGGTTTATCGCCAGGTTGGCCTGTTTCAAAAGAATATCGCATAGTGGGAACGGCGCCCCAAAACCAACAATTACTACCAAAGTCAACGCACATATTATATTTACAAATAAGGTCTACACCCAAAATGCACGGGTAAGCTAGGTTTTCAACAAAGAGCGCCGAGTGGTCGATGGTTTTTCCGGGAAAAGAAAATGGCACAGTTATCGTACCTTCACTATTTAAAGGACTTCCGTCAGCTAGTTTTAAATTTGTACTATTGTTAAGAATTGGAAAACCATCATTTAATAATTGATTTTTAAGAGTTGAGTTAATTAAAGTGAAGCTAGAGCCAGGATCTAACATGGCTACACATTCAAAGTTACCTAACGAAATTTTGATAGTTTTAATATTTAAATTTTTAACGGAGTCATCGACCACCTGACATTCGGCAACAACTAGGGGAAACACATCTAAGCGCGTCGTTCGGGAGCGCCCGTCCCCTTTCGCTGGACCCCCCGCGCGTCGTTTCCCGACCCCTTGTGGTTCTTAAGATCAGGGCAATCTCGCGAAAAATGACCCTTTTTTTTGCAATTAAAACATTCTAATTGAGGGCACTCGGGGCGTTTATGGCCTTTCTTGCCACAATGGTGACATTCTAACGTAAGCGCATCCCCACTATTAGGACCTCTTACTGAATTCGACGAGGAATTCCGATACGAAGCCCCTGACGAATAAAACGTACTTTGATTACTCTGGGGCAGCGCGAGTTCGGTACGAGTAGCTGCGGACAGAAGCTCACGAAGGGAAGTAAACGTCTTAGTCGCTAAATAAACCTTTAGAGACGGCTTAAGGTTGTTATAAACAACGCTGATCTGGGTGTGAGTTTCTAGGGGCCTAGCTAAAGCCGCGAACATTGTTTGCAGATCTTCGATAAACTCGCTAGCGGACTCATTGTTCTTTTGACGCCTATTCATAATCGTGGCCATAGCGGCATTATCGTTATCATGAAGAGAAAACTCCTCGGTCAAAAAATATTCGAATTGGGTCCACGTTTTGATACAAGTTTGGGTGAGCCACCACTCTAAAGCGGGGCCAACTAACATAGCGGGTACCCATAATTTCAAAAAGGTATCTTCGGGCATCCCCCTACTCAAAAGGATTTGTTTGGCTTTTAATAAGAAATCTTTGGGGGAACCCTCGGAATATTTACCCGAATAAGAAGGTAAAGTAACTCGCGGAATCCACCCCGGGGGCATAGCGTTCGAGGCGGCGGGCACAACGGGTTGGGCTGGCAGCGGTGGCGGGGGAGGCAACTGGGCTACGGGGCCATTAGGCAGAGAACCAGCGGGGGGCGCGGCGGGAGGAGGTTGCTGCGCCTGGAGAGTTTGCACCTGGGTTTGTAAAAGGGTAAGCTGCTGCATCAAATTCGCCAAATCGGCGTTGGTGATATTTGCCCTATCGGCGGGAAGACCCCCACTTACGCTACCGTTAGTCTGATTAACGCTATTATTTTCCCCACTAGTATTATTGGTACCCCCGTTAACACCATTGTTAGCCCCACTAGTGTTAGGCATATTTAAATCTAAAGATTGCGAACGGTTTTGATAGCGAGTCCTACGAGCGGAAGCCTGAGCCTGCGACCAACAAGTTTGGCAACAATATGATTTCCCTATGTCCGGGAAACAATTATCATGCAAAGGCATTAATTAAAAAAAATTACGAATTTTTGATCTCTACGAAACGAGCCACAAAAGAGACAATACTACTAAATCTAAGAAATAAAGCCTAATAAATTTTGAAATACCCAATGTGAGACAAATTAAAAATCAGCTAAGCACGAATATTTAAAAAAAAAACACTAATTAATAAAATAGGTCACTCTAGTGGTTCTAACACGCGGTCACGGACCCCCAATTATGTAACGTTTTCCTAGTCGAGGCACTAATTACCTACCGCGACCAGCGTAGTCAATAACGTTAACATTAAATTAAATTAATTAATATGCTAAACTTATTAATTAGGACAATATTAAAACGCAAAGGGTTCTAGTTAATGGAAAACATTTAATATTTAAAAAGGAAATTAAAATTACACGACACTAAAATATAAGCCTCAACGCTAATTGGCCAAACTCCCTACTCATAAAGACTTTTTGGGTTAGTTAATACACTTGAAATTAGAAATACAACAGACACTTAAATGATGGGCAAATAGAAGTGAACATTAAAAAGGAACACTAAGTTATTAAACACTAATAATAGATTGGCGGCGAATAATTAACGAATAATTATTAATCAAAGTTTCTATTCAGTTTGTAGTGGAAATAGTTACAGGGGTACCCCACTCTATCGCGCGTAACTAAATGACCTCGGAGACGAACTCCTAATTGAACACGAAGTTCAGCTGGCGCCAACGAATGGCTTACGCGGCTTAGTACGGGTATCCCGTAAATTGTACTTAGCTTCACAGGCTCATTGGTGATTCGGCGGCTGGGTCTCCGTTGGCTTCCTCATCGGTTCCGATGACCGTAGCTTGCGTTGACGGTTGATGCTCGAAGGTCTACGTTGTCGACGCGGCTAATGGCTAGCTACATAGCCCGCGACTTTTGACTGCTCCGGCACGACACGACTTTAGCACCACACGAATTACGAGACTTCTATATTTTATATCGCGACTATAGCGTTCTTGACCTTGGTCGAAAGTTCGGGGTGAACTGTTGCTTCGGACGAGTTGTTTCTGTTCTGATCCTGGAAGTCCGAGTCTACCTCTTTTTAACAGCTTCGGTGCTAATGCACCAAACAACGACGCTGGGGCTCGCACCTATTTTCCACTACGTCACACTATACCAAGCGACCAATTTCCTGCCAGGGTTTTTACGTTCGCCGCCAAAAATACGCGCGTACGAAAAATGCACACAATAGAAAAGAGTCCTTTGCGTTTGAAAAGGGATTATGGGCAAAACCCGCTGGCCACGGCTAGAAACCAGTAACCTCTACAGATCTAATTTTCCAATAAGTTTTAAAATTACAAATAAGCCTATATACAATATTTACAATAATTAATAATTTTGATATTACATAAAATATCATCACATAGCCCCCTAACCAGGCCCGAAAGTCCCGAGAGGGCGACAAGGATGCTCGAAGTGTGGCTAGTTATTTCGATCGAGATCGCAAATTCATAGGGTGGGTGCTAAAATTTTGAGTACTTGGGCCCTGTGGCTTAGCTTTTTGACTCGTAGAAGGCGTCGTACCCTGTCGGGTGTTGAACGGCTTCAACTGCCCTATATTATGCGTACCATTTAACAAAACCCCTGAATCAATGTCACTAAGACGGTAGGTTTTGTCAGACAATTTTTCGGCAACGCGATAAGGGCCATCCCACCGAGGGGCTAATTTAGACGAAAATTTATTGATAGCAGACGATAAGTAATGGGCTTTCTTCAAAACTAATTGACCCACGGAAAACTCTCCATGCACGCGACCTTTGTTATACGCGACTGCTTGTTTCTCTTGGGCGCGTTTTATATTTTCTTGGGCTCTATCAATCGTGTCACTAACCCTTTTAGAAAAAGTTAAAGCTTCGGCCTTGCTTATTACGCTTTCAAAATCTATTTTAACGTCACTGCTTGGGATTGGGTCAGCTGGCTCTCGTAGCTCTCTACCAAAATTGAGGAACGCGGGGGAGTAACCCGTAGAATCATGAATTCCACTGCGTAAAGCCATAGCGTATTGTGGTAAGTAAATGTCCCACTGATCGTGGAAGTCTGACACATACGAGGAGATCATAACGGAGAAGTTCCTATTGACTCTCTCGGTTTGATTTGATTGGGGACTATAAACGGAAGTGAGCCTTTGTTTTACTCCTAACGCGGCGTAAACGCCTTTCATGGTTTTCGAAACAAAATTTGCGCCATTATCGGAGACTACTCTCAAGGGTAATCCAAATCGCGTAAAAACGTCTTCTACTAATTTAGCAATAATAGCCTGGGATGTGGGCTTGCGTAGGGGGAAAACCTCTACCCACTTTGTCATATAATCAGTAACTACTAATATGTAAGTGTGACCCTTCTTACTCCTTGGATAGGGGCCCTTAAGGTCAACTCCTATGACTTCCCATGGTTTTGAGGGGGAACTAGGCTTCATTAAACCGACGGGCTTGGTTTGGGAATATTTGTGTTTTTGACAAGTGACACAGGAGGAAACATAACGTAAAATATCCTTAGTCATCCCATCCCAAATATATGATTTTCTAATTCGATGTAGCGTTTTGTTAGACCCTTGATGACCACTAGTTGGTACATCGTGATTTGCCTCAATGACTCTACTGACTAATGAGCGGGGGACTAATACACGAAACTCAGTGCTATCGGCGTACTTTGATTCTATAATCCTATGTACTAAGCCATCACTGATCGCGCATAAGGGAGCGACCCTCTTTATCCACCTGCTAGTTGTCGCGTCGTTTGTCGGCAAAGAACCATTTTCTAAAAATGTTTTTAGGGCACTAATTCTACTATCCCTATTTTGGTGGTCTAGAATTAACTCTCGGTCGAGTTCAACCAAATCATCGTCAGAAGCGGTAACCGCGCCACTCGATACAGCTGCAACGAATCCCTCAGAATCTGCCAGCAAATTCTGTTGCGCTTCGGGAATTCGGGACAACGCATCGGCGACAACGTTACTTTTTCCTTTGATATATTTAATCGGGCAATCGAGAGCCTGTAGTCTAGTGATCCAGCGGGCAAACTTGCCCGTCGGATCTTTGGTCGTTAGCAACCATTGCAAGGCGCTATGGTCGGTCCACACGTCATAAGTGGCGCCCTCTATGTAAGGCCTAAACTTTTCGAGCCCCCATACTACCGCTAGGCATTCGCGCTCAGTCGCGGAATAATTCATTTCGGCGCTGTTCAAGGAGCGACTGGCGTACTGAATGACGCGCAAAGGGGATTTAGGGTCGTGTTCACTACTTCTTTGCATTAAGACTGAACCTAAACCACGCTGGGAGGCATCGCAATGCACTATAAACGGCAATTTATAGTTGGGAGTAGCTATTACGGGCGCTGATATCAGAGCGAATTTCAATTTATCGAATGCTTCTTGTTGAGGGCAACCCCATTTGAACCTGCGATCTTTATGCAGTAATTGGTGGAGGGGAGCCGCTATGTCAGAAAAAGACGGCACAAATCTACGGTAAAATCCCGCCATCCCAAGAAAACGACGGAGCTGTTTGACAGTCCGGGGAGGGGGGTATTGTCTAACGGCCTCTACTTTAGAGGGGTCTACCGAAACACCCTCGCGGGAAACTATATGCCCCAAAATTAAAGCTTTGTCCTGACAAAAGTGCGTTTTGCTCGCCTTGACGGTTAAGCCGGCGTCGGATAAAATTTCTAAGACTTTCTCGAGAGTCGCGAGATGTTCTTCAAAAGTGTGGGAGATAATTATAAGGTCATCTAAATATGCCAAAACTCCGGCCAGCCTTAAATGACCAAACAAAGTATTTATCATGCGTTGGAAGGTCGAAGGACCGTTGCAGAGACCGAACATTAACACGGTGGGGTGGAAGAGACCACGGTGGGTGATAAAGGCAGCCTTATCCCTTGATTCTGGGTCTAACGGAACTTGCCAGTATCCGGCGCGAAGGTCCATAATAGTTATATATCGTGGTTCATGCATGGCATCTAAAATGTCATCAATTCGAACTAAAGGAAACCTATCTTTGCGGGTGACACTATTTAATCCCCGATAATCCATACAAGCCCTTTGGCTACCGTCCTTTTTACCAACTAAGATAGTGGGGGAACTCCAAGGACTATTGCTTGGTTCAATTAAGCCTAACTCGAGCATTTCGTCAATTATTTCGTCCATCGCGGCTCTTTTGGCCGGCGAGTAGCGGTACGGGGCGGCAGCCAAAGGTTTGTGATCACCGGTATCTATGTAGTGAGTGGCCGTGTTTGTGCGACCCGGTACTAGGGAAAATACGTGTTCAAACTTATCTATCAAATTTTTGAGTTTGCCTCGCATATCGTCGTTATCTAGTTTAGCGTTCGCGAGTGCGGTGTCTAAGCCCTCTCTATCGATACCGTAAACTAAACAAACTGGTTTATCGCCAGGTTGGCCTGTTTCAAAAGAATATCGCATAGTGGGAACGGCGCCCCAAAACCAACAATTACTACCAAAGTCAACGCACATATTATATTTACAAATAAGGTCTACACCCAAAATGCACGGGTAAGCTAGGTTTTCAACAAAGAGCGCCGAGTGGTCGATGGTTTTTCCGGGAAAAGAAAATGGCACAGTTATCGTACCTTCACTATTTAAAGGACTTCCGTCAGCTAGTTTTAAATTTGTACTATTGTTAAGAATTGGAAAACCATCATTTAATAATTGATTTTTAAGAGTTGAGTTAATTAAAGTGAAGCTAGAGCCAGGATCTAACATGGCTACACATTCAAAGTTACCTAACGAAATTTTGATAGTTTTAATATTTAAATTTTTAACGGAGTCATCGACCACCTGACATTCGGCAACAACTAGGGGAAACACATCTAAGCGCGTCGTTCGGGAGCGCCCGTCCCCTTTCGCTGGACCCCCCGCGCGTCGTTTCCCGACCCCTTGTGGTTCTTAAGATCAGGGCAATCTCGCGAAAAATGACCCTTTTTTTTGCAATTAAAACATTCTAATTGAGGGCACTCGGGGCGTTTATGGCCTTTCTTGCCACAATGGTGACATTCTAACGTAAGCGCATCCCCACTATTAGGACCTCTTACTGAATTCGACGAGGAATTCCGATACGAAGCCCCTGACGAATAAAACGTACTTTGATTACTCTGGGGCAGCGCGAGTTCGGTACGAGTAGCTGCGGACAGAAGCTCACGAAGGGAAGTAAACGTCTTAGTCGCTAAATAAACCTTTAGAGACGGCTTAAGGTTGTTATAAACAACGCTGATCTGGGTGTGAGTTTCTAGGGGCCTAGCTAAAGCCGCGAACATTGTTTGCAGATCTTCGATAAACTCGCTAGCGGACTCATTGTTCTTTTGACGCCTATTCATAATCGTGGCCATAGCGGCATTATCGTTATCATGAAGAGAAAACTCCTCGGTCAAAAAATATTCGAATTGGGTCCACGTTTTGATACAAGTTTGGGTGAGCCACCACTCTAAAGCGGGGCCAACTAACATAGCGGGTACCCATAATTTCAAAAAGGTATCTTCGGGCATCCCCCTACTCAAAAGGATTTGTTTGGCTTTTAATAAGAAATCTTTGGGGGAACCCTCGGAATATTTACCCGAATAAGAAGGTAAAGTAACTCGCGGAATCCACCCCGGGGGCATAGCGTTCGAGGCGGCGGGCACAACGGGTTGGGCTGGCAGCGGTGGCGGGGGAGGCAACTGGGCTACGGGGCCATTAGGCAGAGAACCAGCGGGGGGCGCGGCGGGAGGAGGTTGCTGCGCCTGGAGAGTTTGCACCTGGGTTTGTAAAAGGGTAAGCTGCTGCATCAAATTCGCCAAATCGGCGTTGGTGATATTTGCCCTATCGGCGGGAAGACCCCCACTTACGCTACCGTTAGTCTGATTAACGCTATTATTTTCCCCACTAGTATTATTGGTACCCCCGTTAACACCATTGTTAGCCCCACTAGTGTTAGGCATATTTAAATCTAAAGATTGCGAACGGTTTTGATAGCGAGTCCTACGAGCGGAAGCCTGAGCCTGCGACCAACAAGTTTGGCAACAATATGATTTCCCTATGTCCGGGAAACAATTATCATGCAAAGGCATTAATTAAAAAAAATTACGAATTTTTGATCTCTACGAAACGAGCCACAAAAGAGACAATACTACTAAATCTAAGAAATAAAGCCTAATAAATTTTGAAATACCCAATGTGAGACAAATTAAAAATCAGCTAAGCACGAATATTTAAAAAAAAAACACTAATTAATAAAATAGGTCACTCTAGTGGTTCTAACACGCGGTCACGGACCCCCAATTATGTAACGTTTTCCTAGTCGAGGCACTAATTACCTACCGCGACCAGCGTAGTCAATAACGTTAACATTAAATTAAATTAATTAATATGCTAAACTTATTAATTAGGACAATATTAAAACGCAAAGGGTTCTAGTTAATGGAAAACATTTAATATTTAAAAAGGAAATTAAAATTACACGACACTAAAATATAAGCCTCAACGCTAATTGGCCAAACTCCCTACTCATAAAGACTTTTTGGGTTAGTTAATACACTTGAAATTAGAAATACAACAGACACTTAAATGATGGGCAAATAGAAGTAAACATTAAAAAGGAACACTAAGTTATTAAACACTAATAATAGATTGGCGGCGAATAATTAACGAATAATTATTAATCAAAGTTTCTATTCAGTTTGTAGTGGAAATAGTTACAGGGGTACCCCACTCTATCGCGCGTAACTAAATGACCTCGGAGACGAACTCCTAATTGAACACGAAGTTCAGCTGGCGCCAACGAATGGCTTACGCGGCTTAGTACGGGTATCCCGTAAATTGTACTTAGCTTCACAGGCTCATTGGTGATTCGGCGGCTGGGTCTCCGTTGGCTTCCTCATCGGTTCCGATGACCGTAGCTTGCGTTGACGGTTGATGCTCGAAGGTCTACGTTGTCGACGCGGCTAATGGCTAGCTACATAGCCCGCGACTTTTGACTGCTCCGGCACGACACGACTTTAGCACCACACGAATTACGAGACTTCTATATTTTATATCGCGACTATAGCGTTCTTGACCTTGGTCGAAAGTTCGGGGTGAACTGTTGCTTCGGACGAGTTGTTTCTGTTCTGATCCTGGAAGTCCGAGTCTACCTCTTTTTAACAGCTTCGGTGCTAATGCACCAAACAACGACGCTGGGGCTCGCACCTATTTTCCACTACGTCACACTATACCAAGCGACCAATTTCCTGCCAGGGTTTTTACGTTCGCCGCCAAAAATACGCGCGTACGAAAAATGCACACAATAGAAAAGAGTCCTTTGCGTTTGAAAAGGGATTATGGGCAAAACCCGCTGGCCACGGCTAGAAACCAGTAACCTCTACAGATCTAATTTTCCAATAAGTTTTAAAATTACAAATAAGCCTATATACAATATTTACAATAATTAATAATTTTGATATTACATAAAATATCATCACAAAACAAATAACGCGCTTACATGAATTCCCTACGAGAGAATAGTAGCAATAATTTTTTTAAATTATTTTGCATTAATTCATCTAGATCGTGTTTCTGGTCGGACTTGGGAGTCTGAACTCCAGACTTGCAAGTTCTACCAGAACCTTTCTTTGTAATGCTCCAGACGCTGATTGCCGTGATTTATCTTAATCGTGTCACTTATGGCTTAAAGACATTTTTAAGCGTTTTATATATTTAACATGCAAGTACGTGTTAAATCGAATTGTAGAAGGCGATATATGTTAGCCCAAACTCTAGATGGCGATAATCGTGACTTGGCCTTTAGGATTATAAGGGACCCCCAAAACAGTTTCGCGGGAGGACCCCGAACCCATAGCTTCGTCACTGAGAAAGCTACTATTTTTAAATTATAATTTATGAAAAATAAATTTTTCGATAAACTCGTAAAATCAAATTTTATATTCTAAATAAATAAATGTGGTGGATTTTATTTCTCTTTAACTTCATTTGAATTGCTTGTGTATTTAACTTCATTTAATACTAAACACACTGGAACCGTATAGGAACCGGAACCGATCGGTTCTAAATTTTGAGAACCGGAACCGAAACCGGAACCGAGAAATTAAAATTTTAAGAACCGGAACCGTAACCTTAACCGATAAAGCAAAAATTTAGGAACCGGAACCGGATCCGAAACCGAGATAGTCCAAAAAAGTGGAACCGTTGCATCCCTAGTAGCCACCGTACTTGCCACTCACAAAGAAAAGAACGATTATCGTTTAAAGTTCATGTTTAGAGATCGACTTACGAATGTCTTTAGTTGGCCTAGATGAACAGACGAATGCTTTGTTCCCCTTAAAGATATACTTTGCCTATTACCTGATCCAGAGCCAACGACCACTTCTGGCAGGTGTTTCATGTTTAACAGTGATTTCCTTAAACGAGCTCAAGAAATATTTTAAACGAAAAATTCAGTATTTAAAAATATTTCCTAAACCAGATCGAATGCACGACCAAAAAATATGAAATAAATACGAAATTTTCTGTATGTTTCTCGTTTAGTAAAATTTTGTTACGTAAAGTATATTATTATATTTGAATTTCTAGAAAATAAAAGGTTTTCATAAGATACTACATGTATCTAAAAATACGGATTTAATTAAACGTTAAAAACCGTATTTCTTGCAGTTTTTCAAATACAGCTATTGCCGTTATACACACAAATACTCAAATATACTAATATATGTTTAGAAAGGTCTCTTTACGCTCTATAACGGCATATATTTATTTATGTTCGAGTTAGGCGTCCTGCGTTATTGTCTCAAAACAAACACCCCCCTAATCGACCTTTTCTTAAAAAAAGACTTGATAACGCAGAAAATATAACAGATATGTCATGTTTGATTTCGTTTTCGGTTATAACGCTTTGGTTTCCATAAACTACGTCAATTTCGTTGAGATTGTATGTAAAAATAGGATTTTACAGTGAATTATATAAAAGGGTACGGATTTGAGTTTTCAAAGAGACTGTTTTTCAGGGGTGGCGGCCATTTTGATATAAATCAAAAACCGCTTATTATTTTAGAAAAATATTTGGAAATCTTTCATCTTTTGGCAACAGAAATATGTGTTCCAAATTTGATGAAAATCTGTTGACTCATGGTGGTCGCGTTACCTGATTCTAAATGGAATGACCCAACTAGATAAAATATCGCATTAACGTTATAGGCGATCCCCTGCTTGACAAGACTCCTACTTAATGTCACCTGAGAGTACAGATTTTGTTTTCAATGTATAATATCATCAGTTGTTTTAAAGTGCTTACTTACATATTGTTCATTTTGTAATGTTTTTCTAACCGTACTATCGTACCGAGGCTCGATCTTATTGAGCTGTTTATGGAAATTAAATAAAAAAATATCCCAAGAAATTTATTGTAAAAATGCTATTAACTCCATAAAATACAGCAAAATAGTTTCAACTCATTACATAATAGAAAATTAGTATCAACATTACATGATTTACATCACAGAAATTTGGTATTTTTTATATCACCTTAATTCCATTTAAATGTAGGACTAACCTCTCCTTTTTTGTACTAGTAGGAACTTAATAGTAAAATTTTTCGGTAAAATGTATTAGTTAAGATTAATAGTTTAATCTTAACTAATACACTTGTCTGACAACAATAACGTTCATTCCTATTTGGTAAAATGACTAAAATAAAAACCACTTAACTTTGGCAACATTGCAGTCTCCCATAATTCTTTGTCAAAATAAATTATTTCAACGTGACAATCTTTGCCAGAGTATACCAACAAATCACACCAACTGAGGCAGGTTACAGCTAATTGGCCTAAAATTTTAAAATAATACTTGTGTATACGAGATAACTCAATTTGCCCATAACGCTCTCTAATAAAACCCGGTTTTAACTGACTAATTGCCTCATACCTAATTCTTTTGCTTTAGATAAGGTCTTGATTTCCATTAAACCCCATTCGTTAATGCTACTGTCATAGATTAACCTATCTGGTGACGCACCAATAAAAGGTAAACCTGGGTTTACACAAAATCCGACTAGAACTATTTTGTTACATTTTTGTGTTTTTCAGCGTACATTTGAGCAGCGGGTTCTTCTGAGTTTAAACCCTCAGCCATACAGCGACTCGAAAATTTAGTTTTATCATTTTTAACAGATTTTAAAAAAGCTTCATGGACTTCTTTTTCCCTTCTATATATTGGACCAAAATGGGATGCCGTGATTCGATCTACTCTAGCGTTTTCCGACAATTTTGTATTGGATTGCAACCTAGTTTTTTCTTCGAGTTCCCACGCATCAGGTAACGTGAGTTTCATTTCCTACAATGAAATTTCTGTTGAAAGTTCAAGTTCTTCTGGAGAAAATCCTTTAATATATATTTCATATAGAGGAACTCTAAGCCTATCTTCATTTTATTTTTGTGAATGTTGATTATCGGATGCATGAGGGGCGCAAGATACAGTTTTTTTTTGATAAATCTGGTTTAAAGTTGTGAGAGTTCAAAATGTTTGAAAACATAGGAGTAAGGCTGGTGTCTTCCGACAATTTTTTTAAAGACTCTTCTTTCACTTCAACAAACGTTAAAGCCGAATTATATTTCCTTCTAGCAAGGCAATCTCTGTAATTCTTCTCCTTTTTAATTGGGTCGTGTTTATCAAAATTTAAAGTTGAAAATGCCATTGGGGTTTGATTCGCATTTTGAGATTTCAAATTTGGCTGAGACCACACGCATTTTTTGTCGGTATATGACTTTTCAGATGCATTGTCAGAAATATCTTCGATAATTAAATTATTCCCGCAGTTAAGGTTATCTAGAACTATAAACAATACTGCGATAACATGGCAACACATCCCACCTACACCAGACTTGCAAGTGCAATATCCACCAGATATATTTCCAGAGTACTCAATCCACACTACAAGTTTTTACATTTTTGGTAATGAGTACGAAGACTGTATTAAAGTCTTGGCCCAAATTAGACTCTGACCATAATGAACTACAATGTTCCGAACCTTTTTAGATTTGGCCATTCTGTACCGTTTAGTATAAGGTTTCCCAGCTTTATGTTTATTTTTATGGTCTATAATTTTCTGTTCATTAAACGTCTTTGGGAATCTTATTAGTTGTTTGGTCCACTTTCCTGTTGGAATATCTGGTTTCCTAATCTCACTATCCATGCTTTGCAAAAAAACACACACTTTTACTAAACTAATAAGGAGTTAAACAATAAAAATTATTTTAACACTTACTCATTAAAAATAAGTAGCTATCACAATCACAGCTGTCAGTGACCTCCAAGGCTTAAACTGAATTTGCAGCAAAGCAGACAACATTTATTTATTAAAATATGCCACTAGGTGTCGTTTACATACGATAAAGAACTATTGGCGCCTCCCCAACCCCATACTAAAAAAGGCTATGGGCCATCTATAACGCGACCTAGAGGACAGTACCTTACGCATCAAGTATATAATTTTAAATTATCTAAATAATAACAATTAAAAACGTGAAAAGGCCAAAAAAGGGCAAAATTTTAAATTAAATTAAAAACTGAAATAAGTGTTTGCGGCCAAACACCTAGAAATTTCCCAAAATTAACAAAACTTTTAATTTATTTTATAAACTACCGGAATATCACGTGAAAATTATTAGGACTGAAAAACACGTGGTGTCGACGAACACACGACGAAAATAAGTACAACAAAAAACGTGAAAATGCTCAAAAATAAGAATTTTTTTTAATTAAATTAAAAAATTAAATAACCATTTGCGGCCAAAATAAAAAATTCCCTCGCTATCTATCAGGCGCAAGCAAAATAAATATAAAAATAAATGAGAGCGCTGTAGTTAACTTCACCCAAAAAGTGAATTGTTGTGTTTGCGTTAACCCTTGGATTCTCAGGTGGTTCAGTTTTATTCCTTTGGTTTGATTATTTAAGTGCGTGGGATGTTTTGATACTACGTATTTCATTGTTAATAGTGTTATTTCCCTAAAAATAGCGTTCTTACCCAAATAGTGTGGTTTTTTTAAAGACACGTTGGGAAATTAAGTTTTATGACGTCTTTATTGTCGAGTAGCTTTCTTGTTTCGGCATAGTTGCCCCAGAAAAACGTTGCGAATAATTAACAATTTTGTCCAGTATTTATTTAATTTGGCCGCTTGGAGGTTGTCGCGATAGTTTTGAGCTTTAAGTATATTTCGGCCATTAACATTAATATTGTTCTTTGGGAAAATGTTTTCCGAGTTCAAATGAAACCGATGATACAGGATGAAGTAATTTTGTCGCTCTTAGTGGCTTTGTTTGGTACGCGTTTTGTTTTCAGCGTTGGTAACCTATAAGATAGTACACCCTTATACGCTCGCTTTTACGCGTAAATTAACAGGACAAATTTGAGGGGTTCTACATTCATGAAAATCCCATAAACTAAAGAGAAAAATTATTTTAAAAATCTTGAAATCAGCTTCAAAATTCTGAAATCTGGGAGAAATGTATTACCACAATCTCAAAATCAGTCAAATGAACCTGAATTAAACAAGAAAATTGCGCTCCAAGATCCCAAAATCATTTTCTGATTTCTGAAATCACTTTAAGATTCAAAATTTCATACGCAAAATGGCCAAATGTCGGATCCAACAGGCAAATGTTTCTGAAGACCTTGGGTCCGGGAGGCGGGTCAGCATAGTTTCCAATTTATTACTTAAAACTCCCATACATCTACTTGGTTACGGCTATTTAATTTTCGTTTAAATAAACCTATGATGAGTGACCTCGCAAAGAAAATCTTTAACACTTAAAAAAATATAACCCCGAACGGAATCAGCGAGTGATAGTCCTTTTTTTGCCGCTCGCCGCTGCACGCGAGAGGAGAGGGCAGATCAAAATACGATCTAGTGGTCATAATACGTACAATCGCCACAATTTTGAAGGGGGAAGAATACCTTGGTGAGTTTTGAATCTTTGACTTGATCCAATGTCCAAATTTGTATCATAGGATGTTTTAAAAAATGTCTAATTTTCCGAATAATAAGAACCACCCTTGGACCACATTGCAAAGAGTTATATCATACGCGAATAGCTAGAATAGTCCATAATAAAAATGGACCAAAGAACTTAACCCTCAACAAATATGAAGAAATTAAAAAACTTGCAAATAACCAATTGATACGTCTTCGAGTAAAAATAAAAACGCGAGTCTCGTACCAAATAGATCTTCGAGTCAAAAACAAAATAAAATAGTCAGAAATTCCAGCGATATACCGGTTTCGTCCTATTTGGGACTCATCAGTAACGGAAATCGGCAGGGTTCGAAAACTAAAAACCCGACCCAAAAAACGGTTAAAAACCCAGTGGTTTTTTTTGGACCCACCCACGTCAAAAAACCCACTTTAAAATTTCAAATTTTAAATGAAAAACCGACTTGTTCAATGTGCAATAACCACTTTAATATATCTGAGACTGAATTGTAATGTGATTCAAACTTTACAAAGTTAACTGACTTGTTAACTTGAAACTTGAAACTTGGTACTTATAACAGTCCTTTGGTTCAGCTTTGCAGTATTTATATATTTTTACATATCGTCTAATACAAATATGGAAATTGTTTACTAAAATAAAAAACCCACCCAATTGAAAAAACCCATTTAAAACCCCACTGGGATGGGCTTTTTGGAAAAACTCAGGTTTTTTCGAACCCTGGAAATCGGGCTTGCAACTATTACACTATTTCATTACGGAATACTCTACATATTGGCGTATTTTAAAAATGGTCTCAATATTATCCCTAACTATATATAAATACATTCTTCATATCTACTACCATGAACAATATTTGAGATGCTACCACTATTTAATTCAGAGAATAAATAATCCTTAAAATTGGCATTTTAAAACAAATTATTCGATGGTTGTATAATGTATTAAAGCAAGTGGCGGTTCGACGGGGAGTAGCTCTTTTTTCAATAGATGTCGCTAGCGTCGAAATCATAAAGGCGGTACTTATAGGTACCCCTCCGTTCATTGGATTGTTTTCAAATTGGTCAATAACATAAATTAGAGCAATTATAAACTATATTTTTACACGGGATACATAATTTAGGTTAAAGTCCACTAAATAGAGTATAAGTTGTCTAACTATAACCCTTTACAATGGCTATCTGGCGACGTAATCATTTGACTATTTTGAATTTAAGCTTCCTTTGCCATAAATAGATGGCACCACTCTCTCCAGTAAAGTAGCATTTTTAGAAGAATGGGATAGATTCATGGACATCTCTAATAACAGGGGCCTTTTCATAATACAGGTGCCAATGATAGAGCCGCCACTTCCTTTAATTAAATTAAATTTTAATTTTAATTACTTTTGATAAAGAACCATAAGTTTATTAAAAAAATGAATAGAGTTATAAAAACTAAAATAAGGAATAAATTGGGTTACTTGTGTCACACTCTCAAGCATATTGATTTTACAAATCTGGAAATCAACTTAAAAATCCCTTAATCTTAAAGAAAATCAGCTCCAAAATCTCGAAATCGGCCCAAGAAAAAGAAATCAACACGAAAATCATAATCTGAAATTTTAAAACCTGTTTATGAATTCTGTAATCAATTGAGATTAAAAAATTGCAAGTGCCCTACCCCTCGGAAATAGCAATACCAATTATAATTCGTTATTCTCAAGATTATCCAATACTTAAATATAATTATAAAGTAAAAACATCAGAATCTAATAAGTCTGATTGTCATATTCTTGTTTTATACAGATAACATAGCCGAGAAAAACCGTTCACACCCAATTTACCTTCTCAGATCATATCAAATCTGTTCGTTTTATCTGAAACTCTTCACTGATTTGATTTTAGAGTAAAAAAATCAGTTAATAAAACAATATTATAATTTCTTATAAGTAAATAATAAAAACCTTTAGCGAAAGGATTTTTTTAATTTTTAGAGTAAAATTACTTTTTTAAAAAAGTTGCTACATGTATCTCACAGAAGAAACAGATAAATTCGGTTCAAGAAAACGAATGAATTTTTATTTATTTCTGTTTATTCAGATTACTGTGAACCAGCTTATTTTAATCAGTAGAAGGTTTAAAAATTGGTTAATCTGATTTTGATTTAGTTGAAAAGTTCTTGGTTTAATCAAACCAAATAACATATAACCCAATAATTGGATTAGGTTACGTTAGATTACGGTGTAAATTCAAATAAACATTTTATTGTTCTAAATAAAGTGAATTACAAAGTATAATAAGTTTTTCATTATAAGAGTAAATAAGCCTAAACCTAGCTTTATCTCACATTGATGTCTAAACTAACTGACTTTTGCATATTCTGATCCCAATCCATCACTTATACATGTGTATCCGTATTAAACAGGTGGGCGTAGTACCTTCGCCAACTTTAGCATAGGGAACTCCAACGCAGTGCATAGTCGCAGCCACCTACTTGAGTTTCAGAATGGGGCTACAAATTCAAAATTTAGCAAAATAAACCACGTAAATAAAAGATTTTAAACAAGATTTTTAGATTAAAGGATATTATTTTATGATTTTGCTTGATATCTACTTTTAGCCGAGCCAACCTTGGCTGAGCTCCTTGCAGCATTTTAGTTGGCTTGTTTCATTTTTGTGTGAAGCAGTTCAAGGAGAGTACACGACGACGCAATCGGCGCTTTAAAGCAACTGTCGGCTCTGTAATTGCCACCTGTATTATTAAAAGGCCCCTGTTATTAGAGATGGCCATGAATCTATCCGAATCTTCGAAAAAAATTACTTTCGTGGAGAGCGTGGAGCCATCTATTAATGGGAATGGAAGCTAAAATTCAAAATAGCGAAACAATAACGTCGTCAGAGAGCCATTGTAGAGTATTATATTTAGACCCCTTTTACTCTACTTAGTGAACTTTAACCTAAATTATATATCCCATATCAAATATATTGTAAACAATTACTATAATTGAAGTTATTGAAAATTTACAAATGAGCCAATCAACGCGAAGCGTACTTTTATGTCCCGCCTTTTTGGTCAAAATGTAGCTTCAGCATTTTGTTTCGATTTCGACGCTAGTGACATCTGTTGAAAAAAGAGCTACTGCACCTAGAGCCAACACTTGCTTTTAGTAATCATCCTCCCAGGAAATCGTCAAAAAGTAATATTTCCGATAGCCTGGACCCGCAAGTTATTGTTTATATAGTGCTTGTGGAACTAATGGAAACCTTTAACCTGTAAACAAAACGTCGTGTTTTTGCCAAGCCTTAATATGTCAAAAAAGCTACCTGTTTAAAGGGGAACGCTTGTTGCTGCCATGAAAAAATGTCTATTATTTTAACAAGCCCTATATAAACAGTGATTTCAGGTCCTTGCTCTCGGAAATATAACTTCTTGGCAATTTCATTGACGATGTATTATTAAAGAGTCTATTCGATGTTTTAACAAAAGAAAGTACAACTAGATTCCGTTTTAGGCTTATTATTTCGTCTTGGTAATTGCAACGCTAATTCAGTAACACAGACGAAAAACTGTAATATTGATAATGAACGAATAAAAATATCTTGGCATCGCCATTGCTCAAACCCTCAACTCTCCATGTATTCGTTAATTGGTTACAAAACCACTGGTCCTCAAAGCGAAATGCGGTCATGGTTCCACTGGGATTTCGCCCATCGCGTCCGTAATTGATTGTGAGAGTTTGGAATTTGCCGCATTGCGTCCGAAATTGATTGTGAGCGTTTGGAATTTGCCGCATTGCGTCCGTAATTGATTGTGAGCGTTTGGAATTTGCCGCATTGCGTCCGTAATTGATTGTGAGCGTTTCGAATTTGCCCCATTGCGTCCGTAATTGATTGTACGCGTTTGGATTTCGCCCATCGCGTCCGTAATTGATGGTGAGCGTTTGGAATTTGCCGCATTGCATCCGTCATTGAATGTGAGCGTTTCGAATTGGCCCCATTGCATCCGAAATTGATTGTGAGCAATTGGAATTTGCCGCATTGCGTCCGTCATTGAATGTGAGCGTTTGGAATATCCCGCATTGCGTCCGTAATTGATTGTGAGCGTTTCGAATTTGCCCCATTGCGTCCGTAATTGATTATGAGCGTTTGGAATTTGCCGCGTTGCGTCCGTAATTGATTGTGAGCTTTTGGAATTTGCCCCATTGCGTCTGTAATTGATTGTGAAATTTTTTAATTTTACGCATTGAGTCTTTTAAAGGCTGTGAGCGTTCAGAATCAGCACCATTGTGTCCTGGATTGGGATTTAACTGTCCGTCGTTGAATCATTCTACTAGGACAACAAATATAATTACTCTTGACCCTCAAAATGTTAATTATCAGTAAGAATAAAATAATAATAAATCTTTAAATAATTAAAAGTGTTCGTAATTACGCGCACAAAAATAGTTTGGTTTCGTGTACATACTACAAGTTATTTACTCAAAGACGGATGGATTTCGAAATGAAATATCTGGCGTTCCATCCATTTAGAACTAGTTTTAAAGTTCGGAAAATATATATTTTTTTAAACTTTGGGATGATTTCGCGGTTGTCATATATACTTCACTTGACTTGGAAAAATTTCGCGTTTTCCTACAGTACCAAAATATTTGCCGGTTTCTTAAAAATAATGGCCAAATAAAATCCCTTTCAAAGCGCGCCATCCGCCAAGCGAGATGATTTACACTCTATTGAAATGCATTCCGCCAGTTTTTTCTTTCCGCCTGGGAAATCAGTAAAAGAATTCTTAAGAACGAAATAACTTGGAGACGTTTCGCAAATAAGAAAACCATAACAGCCAGAAGCTTATAAGGTTATGAACATATAGTGTGGGAGAAGAGCACGTGCGAATGCGATACATTTTAATTTTTCTTCAGCGACACTCAAAAACAGTGTGTCAGAATTTAAAGCCCGGTGTACCTAGTAACAGAGACCACACCACCGGAGGTCTATCATCATAGTGCCCTACGCCAGCACTCATACGGAGACCCACCGCCCCACAGCAGGCTACCCAATTCGCCAAGGTGGCCAGTTTGCACGGACCCTCTCCGTTAGCCTGAGCCAAAGCTCAGTTTCCAGCCCAACCCAGACCGAAGTCGGAGCTGGAGATAGGACCATTTGATCAGAGCTAACATCGCCCAGTGCGCCACCACCCTTATAGGTTATACAAGAGCCGGACCTCGACTCCATGGTTAAGCCACCAGTTATTGCACACTCTGACCCATTAAGGGCCGACCCTCGCGGACGGGGGCGTGCCAACGATTTAACGAGAGCGGGGGCAAAAACAATATTAAAAGCACAACCTTGTTAAATAGGCTGCGTCCGAAAAAATGCCGAGATAAAAAAAAACAAAACACAAGGGTGTCGCGTGTTTAGTCAACTTGTGAGCTTGACTAAAGTTGCGACACCGTTAGAGTCCATCAGTGGCAAATAAGTATTTATTTATTTTTTTAATTATTTATTCAATGAAACAACAACTGCGAAGCCAAAAGCTGGCTTATGTGCAGAAAGACCAATAATCAATATAGGGTCATTCCACGGAGGTTCGAACACAGAGGGAACCATGGGTCGTCCGATTTAATTGAAATTTTACACACGGTAAATTGTGGCTAATAGAGGGCCAATTGTGAAATTTTAGCCTAATATAAAGAGTGGTTCCGAAATTATAGACTTTTGAAAATACCCCACGTTTTTAAGGTTTCGTTTGCGCAAAAGTCGTACCCCTAAGCGTTATGGTGAATAACATTTTTGCGACCAAGGTTAATATCATCCGAATCTCGTCTCTAGGACAATCATAGCGTTGATTTCTAAAATGCTAACAAAAATATTGTATCTGTAACGGTTGTTTAAAAAATCGAACGTTTTTCAAAATATTTAGTGCATGGGGGGTCAACTTTGAAGCCAAGTACTGAAAAAGGGCATACTCCGATTTTAATGTTTCCTCCATATATTGATAGCCATAAGTATAAGCTTTTAAATGATGTGCAATATGTTTGTGATATCGGGGCGTTTTACCCCGTATTATATCGGTCGTTCTCTTCACTAAAATATTACTACTTATTTCTTGACCTTTTTTATCTTTATTTCGTCTGCTCTAGATTCTGCTAGTTATGTTACTTGTTCATACGGATTCGGGTTTTATCACGTGTTTTTAGTACATCTATTTCTAAATTGTTAATAGTATGGAAGTAGAAAACCCATTAGAAATGTGTTCCGTTGGAAAATTTATTCAAGAAACCCAAGGAATAACAGATCTGAGCACTTTTGACGATGAAACTCAGTCATTAATTGTGGCTCGATCTGGTGTTACGGTCGCGACGATGAGCGTCAACTTTAAAATCCCCCTTAGGCCTATTACATTTTTTTTTGACGGTCACGCCCACCGTCGCGATGGTTTTGTCTTAGTGAAAACCAGCCTTTAGTCGGTCGGTCCGTCTACATCGTAACGTCGTCTGTTCCGCCGTCTTCCCTCCCATTCGCCTAAACTTAAGCCTCGGTCACACTTACACCTCATAATTGCTTCAAAAAGCGCTTTAGTTACTGGTTTTCAACCCGTTCGATCTCTCCTGAAACCGTTTCAAATCGATTCTAAGCGGTTTCGGGGTGTACGTGTGAACGCCGTTTTAAAGGGAATATAACCTGCAAAGGAATCTTTATGGAAGACCCCTTTAATTTTTCAAAGGTTATATTCCCTTTAAGGTAAGGAAACTTTTATCTACTGACATTTCACATCGACCTATAAGCTAGAACCGAGCTAGAACTCACTTGTGATCATTCTTTTGTGCTTACAGTGGCGGCGCTAGGGGGTAGGCCAGGTAGGCCACTGCCTACCTTAAAATTTTGAGGGGCCCCAAAATCACCTTATAAGGGGCCCCAAATTGATCTAGAAAGGGTCTCAAAATTGTCCCAAGAGATAAAATAATTTATAAATAACAATGAAACAATTGTCGATAATGTATTTAGAAATTTTTCAGGTATCTTCTAGTAAATAAACCCAGTTATGTTATATTTGGACTCGTTTTACTGTTGTTAGAACTTTTTTGTTCGTCATGTACATCGCTACTTTATTTTATTGAAGCATTTCGTTGAGAAAAGGGGGGTACCGGGTCAGGGGCCCATTTATTTGGTTTGCCTACCCTCGCGAAAATTCCTGGCGCCGCCACTGTGTGCTTATCAAATGGATCGCAGCATTTTCGTTGGTAATGAGCATATTTGGTAATTAGAGTCGCAAAGTGATGGTTACATAAATTATGCACAGCTCCTTCATTGGTAACACCCGATAGAGCCACAATTAATGACTGAGTTTTATCGTCAATGGTGCTTAGTTTGCGGCATTCTTGTTGAATAAATTTTCCAACGGAACACATTTCTAATGGGTTTTCTACTTCCATACTATTAACAATTTAGAAAATAGATGGAGTAAACAACACGTGATGAAACTCGAATCCGTATGAACAACTTGAGTTTCCAGAATATTTTTTTGGGTCTCGCACAAACCACCTAGAAAACGAGCCCAAACTCCCAAAATAGCCCAAATTCCCGCCCAAGAACGGGTTTTGGGGGAAAAAAAAATTCAACGGTAAAGCTACGTTGTAACGTGTAGCACGGCTATGGAAGCTGCCTTTGAAGAAAATTATGTGAGTAAGACGCGCTTAAAAGAGTGTATTGTGAAATTATACTAGTACAGGTCGTCGAAGTGGAAAATCAAGGTACGGCGTTACTTCCCCGAATTTTTGAAACTAGCCCAATAAACCGCCTCCAGCCCAAAGCATCCTCAAAGCAGCCCAATTTGGGCGGAAAACCGCCCATCTGGCAACTCTGTGAATAAGTAACATAGCTAGCAGAATCTAGAGCAGGCGAAATAAAGATAAAAGAGGTCAAGAAATAAGTAGTAATATTTTAGTGAAGAGAACGACCGATATAATACGGGATAAAAAAGGTCACCATCTATCTTCGTTAAGTTGGATATAATTGGTTTTTAATTTGTCTTCATCTCAACGAAAGTCTACCAAGTTGAAAATTCCTAAAATTTGCATAGCGAATGCACAGATTATATTTCAATTTAAATAAAATTTATCAGAGCTGAATAAAAATATTGTGTTTTTTTTCATAAAAACGTGTTTTTCATGAAAATAATGTTTGTTTAGTTTTGGGATATAAACGCCCCGATATCACAAACATATTGCACATCATATAAAAGCTTAGGCTTATGGCTATAAATACATAGAAGAAACATTAAAATCGGAGTATGCCCTTTTTCAGTACTTGGCTTCAAAGTTGACCCCCCATGCACTAAATATTTTGAAAAACGTTCGATTGTTTAAACAACCGTTACAGGTACAATATATTTGTTAGCATTTTAGAAATCAACGCTATGAATTGTCCTAGAGACGAGATTCGCATGATATTAACCTTGGTCGCAAAAATGTTATTCACCATAACGCTTAGGGGTACGACTTTTGCGCAAACGAAACCTTAAAAACGTGGGGTATTTTCAAAAGTCTATAATTTCGGAACCACTCATTATATTAGGCTAAAATTTTGCTGCGAGGTGAAAGCGCTAACCACTCCGCCACCCCACAACTCTGCGGACCATCTGCCCTGGGAAAAAGTAGCAGGGCCAGCGCCCCCGCTGTGAAATCGAAGCGGAGTTCGTAGCAGATATGGCCAAAATCACTCAAGAGTGAGAGTGGAACTAAATAAAAATCTTCACTCTTTGCCACTCTCACTTTTCGTCACTCGCCGAGTGCACTCTTCCCCAAGGAAGGAGGTTAGTCAAGGTCACCAAATTCACTCTTATTCTTGGTGGCAAACTTCAAATTTAAACCGGGAAATTTGAATTTGGCCCAAAAAGTATATTATAGCATGGAGAAAGAAGGGAAGGAGGTGTTTTGTACGGTCCTTTTAGCTCCCTACCCGTAATAAATAACTCCCACAGGCGGGAGAGCAGGGGGATAAAAAAAAGAGGGAAGCCTGGTAAAAATAAATCACGTGAGCATATTGAAAACATTTGTTCGCGCCCTCTCTTCACCTACCGAAGAATTATTTAACGAATTTTTTTTTGAATTTCGTGTTAACGCTTTTTCCACGCGGTCCTCGGACTCCTCGGTTTCTAAACAAAGCGCGTTTTAAAATAATAACAACGATGGAGCCAAATGATCACAATTATTTCAAAATTGGTATTCGTAAGAAAAATACTAAAGCAATGCAACGAAAGATAGAAACAGGTAAGAATAATTACTTAGACTTGGTAACAATTGAATTGGTAAATGATTTTTAATTTTTAATATTTTGCCAGGTATTGCTTTTGATAAAAAATTTTTGGAAGAAAATTTATGCCATATTTTATCTAACGCCTGTAAATTGTATAAGGTATCTTACGTTGGGAGACCAACACCAGTCATTGTAAGTATTTAATTTATAGGCCATGTCTGGTCATGGCTAGAGATGATTCCTAAAGACTTCAAGCGTCCAAACTACGCCATTGAGGATACAAACTACGCCCAGGCGAAGCCCTGTCATATCCTTCTAAAATAGTAAAATTTATGGTAATTTAATTCTATTTTTATGTTTAATGACAGGATGCATTAGAAGAAATCAAAAAAAGCAAAATTAGTACAATTTCAGAAGAAGCTTTTGACCATTTATCAGTGTTCGTAGACACTAACACTGGTCTCATGGATAAAGCAAATTATACTTCTAAAAGGCACAACCTTTTTATTAATGAAGAGTTTAAGGAAGAATTAAAAAAATCATTTAAGACAATCGAGCCATATCAAAATCTCAATTCCAGTGACCAAAACTGTGTGGTATCAATTTTTGCACATCGCCTTTTCAATGAATTACATTCCAATTATTTGGAAAAAGAAAAACTTAAAGTGACTAGTGCAGGCCAAACAATTACCACAATATTAAAATCTAAAACTCCGAAATTAAGTCGCGATGAAACAAAACAAAAAGAAACTAAAACTATTCATCAGATAGCGGGGTACACAATTAATCAATTAATTGGTCTTTATGAGTGCCCCAAATTTTGGGGTAATACTTTAGTAAAGAAGAGTGAAGCGAACCAGACATTTCACAAATGGACAGTAAAACAGGATAGGGGTGGCTCTTTATACTTGTCAGAAACAGCTTTTAGCTTTTTCAAACATGTATGTTCAAAAATTGTGCCATTTGTAAAATATGATGATCCACTTAAAGACAATGAAATGAGAAATTTCAAAATTATTGACAATCTTGAAAAAGATATCTTTATATTAGAAACATGGGAAAAACTATTGGGGGACGGGAACGAAAACTCCAAATCTGCTATGAGAAAATGTTTTTCTATCCTCATTAACTGCCATTTAAAGGGTTTGACCCGAATGATAAAAAATGCAGTTCAGGTTGCAAAGAAAGACACACTAACAAGCAGCGGCATCAGAAAAGAACTCAAAGTTTTAACTCAGAAAACCAAAATAAATAAGAGTAAAGACAATTTGCAAAGGTGTTTAATGTAATTAGGATTAAGGATCTGTTTGTGTAAACCCAATAAATTCATATTTTTTCAAAGCAAATATTTAATTTTTTAATTATCGTAGAGCATCACGAGCTGATTTTCTTCTTTGCGCTCTTTTAGTTTTGGTGGCAGTACAATTTCCATTTCTTGCTTTTGGTATTAAGGATTTCATTAGTTTTAGTCTCTTTGCCCCCTGCCCATATTGGCTAACTGTGGGGTTTTCACCCGAACCACAGGATCCTCGCTGTCTACTGAAGTAATTCTCCACCAAATCTTGATTTAGCTTCGCTGTTAAAACATAAGGGGCTCCTTTTTTCAGCAAAAATTTTATAATCTCAATAGATGCGTATACTAAAGTAATAAAAAAAAAATAAATCCCAAATTTTAATTTTCATAACACCATAAGTAACATAATAGTTATAAGTATGACACTTTCTTTTCATTCAATGCGAAATTGTTAATGATAGTCTGTTTCGCCAATGTGACTAAGGACTAAAAAGAATTGCTCTTAGTGTTTCTAAACTGAAACACATGTTTTTTGATTGTACCTTTGGTGAAGGTAATAAAATGTTTCCTAGTTGGAAACTTCTGATTATGTAATGGCTCTACGGCAGACTATCATTAACCATAATCATTCATTGTTATGCATATGTTTATTATTATTCAGGGTTGCCTCAGTATTTGGAAATTATTTAAAAAGTCAGGGAATTTAGATTTGAAAATTTATAAATGTATTTCTTTGGGTGATCTGTGATTTTTAAATTTCTTAAATATTTCTGGTCAATTTACATTACATGCAAATTAAAGGAAATTTGGTTTCCTATGAAATTTTGATATTTTTTGCTGATGTAAGTTGGTCAGGGAAAATGGTATTATAGAAGGTCAGGGAAAACCTGGAAAAGTCGGGGAATTTGAAATTGGACAAAATTGTGGCAACCCTCAGATACCCATGATAATTGATTATTTTTTATACTAACCAGTTATTCGTATGCCCTCCAAAGTTTCCCGGCTTAGAATCATTTTTGATTTGTCAAAATCATCATCTACTTCCAATCGGAGTACTTCATCTTCCCAATCTTGTAAATAACCAAGAAATTCATCTTCTAGCCACTTGAAAATATAAATTAAATTATTGTAATTACATATAATTATTACTTTTGTACGGATAATACCTTAAAACGCCAATCATCCAAACTTTTGAATGGTTCTAATGCGGGTTTTTTCTTGGTAAAAAACACAAAAGTATTGGAAATATTTAGAATGTCGAAAAAAGTGTCGAACATTCGTAGAAACTTCACAGTCTCTTTAGCTTCATCCCCGATTAATTCTTTCACGGCATTAGCAGTAGTCGTACTTAGTACCTGAGTTGCAAGCTTTACTCTCATGCAACTATGTGCATTTGGGTAAACGTGATTGTATGTTAACTTAGGCGCTAACCTTAGCAGAGAACTAGAATCTATTTCAAAAGTGTCAACTATGTGTTTCCATAGGAGAAATTGTCCATTTTTTTTCAAAAGTCTAATTGGCTGAAGTGAACCATCTTTGTGTTTCTTCATTTTGCCGCTGTTGTTTAGTCCAGTCTTCGCAGTCTTTATGTTATGACACACATCAGAAACAAAATATAGCATTTCTCCCTCGCTCAATGGGTTCTTGGTTCGATACCCTACTTTATGATGGTTTACTTTTTGATCCAGTTCTGTACACATTTTAATTAACTTCATATTTGAAGACGCTTTGTCACATACAACAGCGAGAATTCGAAATCCAGCTGCCTGCAAATTTTCAATACCCTCCCAAATTATAGAGTATAAATCTTCCGCATGCAAATTTCCACAGGGAAAAAAAGCATACGGATATTTAAAGTTAGTTGTCAGTCCTCTAACCATCAACTGAAGTATGTGATTTGCCAAGTGAATGTTTCCATCATCTGTGGTGCCTTTAATGTTGTTTTCTAATTCTGTCACTTTATTTCTGAATTGATTCAGATTGGTGGCTCCAATTAGTTGTCCTGTGCTGCTATTAAACACTAAATCCTGTTTTATTTGGATTTCATCAATGACTAGAGTGAAATACTTTTGGTAGTCTTCCAAATTATCGACATCAATTCTTTTTCTCATTTCCAAGAGAGCCGATTTGTTGAAACCACTTTTTGTAGTAAGATCTACAGAGTAATTATAAAGCGTTCTTTGCGAAGGTAAAGAAAATGCTTGACACATAGCTTCATAAGCACTCGCAGACCTTGCTTTTATGGAAATACACCATTGCACTATTGCCGGATGCCATTTTCTAGGTCTGGATTTTTTTCTTTGAATTAATTTCATTTGTTCGCGCATCAATAGCTTTTGAAATATTGATTTGCTCTTAAATGGGTTTTTCGCAATAATTTCTTCAAAATCCTGACTCTCTTCTTCCGACATGAAAAACCAGTCTTTTTTAAAACTCTTCTTAACTTTTAATTCGAGTTCCTTGTTTCTTTTCTTCAACGCTTTATTATTTTTATTAACTCTAATGAACTGATCTTTTATCCTGTCTTTAGTCATGTATCGTAGATTGGTACTTTTTTTAAAAGTAGGCCTATTCTTTTCTCTTCGTTTTCGATTTTGTAAAACTACCTTCGTTACTCGACAAGGTGTGCAAATTTGAGAAAACTGGCCAAGGAATAATTGCTCACATTTACTTGATCGTATTGTTTGGCTAGTTCCACAAATATACGCAGGTTTTAAAAGTTTATCTTTAAAATGGGCAAACAGTTCTCCTGAAATCCCAAGGCATGGTTGCCAATTTTCGATTTCCAATAAAATGTTTATCAAGTCCTTCACTTGTAAAAATGGCACATGAAAATCAACTGAACTTGATGAAAACATCTTATGATCAGGTGAAAGTAATGTGTTGCAAAAATAAACACTTGGCTTTAAACATGGAGGTATTTCCACCGTAATTAAACCGTTATCGCCTTTTCTAAACTTTAGACATTTTATACGACGCAAATTGCATTCTGGTTCTTGAATTACAGCAATGGACCAGTCACAGTTATCTATATTTTCTAACTGATGAATTAAAAATTGTCTTGCAAATTTTTTAAGAGGATGCACTTCCATTAATTGATTAGTTGGAACATACATGTATTCCAATGAAGATGCTGGGTCCGATACTGAAGATGTTGCAATAACATCCAATGGTGTTCTGACATCTTTTAAAGTGGTGGTTGTTTCATTTAGCGCTACCTGAGAATTTATCTGATAATTTTGGATGGATGTTAAAGCTGAAGTTGCGTCAAGGTTCACAGTTTCTAAAGACGAAGTGAGTGGTGGTACAATACTTTCATTTAGAAGTTCAGCTTTTTCTATATGGGTAGCACTTTTCACAGTTTCTTGTCCTGCATTACAATTTTTGTTATCGCAGGTTTGAGCGGAAATGTCTTCACTTCTTTCAGAGTAAACATTCTCTATGATTAAATCAATTCGGCCATGCTGTTCTTGAGAATAACCATAATCAAGAGCCACGTAGTTCTATATTGTAAAGACTCATTATTATTTGGCCACACTTTCTTTACACAGATATACAATAAAATCTTACCTCTTGTGTTTCTTTAATTGGATCGGGATGTTCTACCGTAGGTCCATTGCCTCCAACAAAATGCTTAGAGCATACGTAATGATGTGGTTTAACATCGTAATGAGTGTTTATATCCACTCTGTTAATCGCTTTAACCCATAACATACATTTTTCAAAGTTTTTCTTTGGTTTAGGTACAGGATAATATTTTATTTCCTGACTTTGAGATTGATGAGCGGTTTTGTAATTCCTACATCTTCTATACACACAATATTTTCCCATTATAAAGATATTTTAATTAAATTATACCTAATAAAATCCTACTACGCGATCCTCCATGTTTGTTTACACTCGATTTTTTGTTTTACAATTCCAGCTAGATGCACTAGATGGCGCGAGCTGACGAAATCGGCCGCCTGTTGAGATTTTACCAGGATGCGCTCCCCACGTTTTCAACCCTCCCCATTCTCCCGTTTGTGGGAGGCTCACATCACGAGCCTGGGAGAGTTTCCCTTTTCAAAACACCTCCTTCCCTTCTTTCTCCATGATTATAGTCGCCTTTGCCGTTAAGAGATGGCACCAGGCTCTCCAGTTAAGTAATTAAATTAAATTTAAATTTTCCGCCTTCTTTAACTAGTCTTGAAAATTGGTAAGAGTGAAAGAGCTGACCTTGACTACCTGGAGTGAGAAAAGGGAGGGGGGAAAGTTACTCGCACAAATTGACTCCGAGTTTTGCCCAACTCTGTCTGGGAGGAAACGAAACAGAAAATGTTTACTGATTAAAGTGACCTCGGAGCGTTACGTTATAATTCGACTTCAGCTAAAATTTAATTAGTATTGTCAATTCAAATAGCAATTAAAAATAAAATTAAAATAATCGTAATTAATGTTTTGATTTAATTAAATAGTCAAATTAAAATTCTAAATATTATAGGAGGTTAGAATTGCGAAATTGCTCTTGGCTAGAACAATATGCCCATTTCTGGAACTTTTAATAAAAATAATTTGTTAAAATTGGAAACAAGTGTTGTTTTTTGAAAATTGAATTTGTTTAATTAAATTAAAAAAAGGAAATAAATAATAATTAAATTGGTAACTGGATTTAAGCTCTCGTTTCAGTTAAACTCTAAACTTTAAAATGCTCTCCCCAGAGGTGTAACAAGGCGTCTGTCCTTTCAAACCATAAAGTTTATTTTCAGAAATTGGTTTTATTTATAAATTGCTGCATTAACTTTAAAAGCTCGGGTTGTAAAAATGTTTAATATGCATTGGAAACGTTGTGGACACTCGGGACAAGGCTAAACCAAGAATGCACTTATTTATATAAAGAGAATGGTTAGGCTAAGATGATTTTGGTGGTTGTACCCATCCACCTCACGCTCGAATAGTAACCTTTATCCCCTAAAAATATCAAATCCACCCCGGTAATCTCATTGGTTCCTTTAAACTGACGTCTTCTTGAAGCGGACCCTAGTGACGTCTTAACCCCACGTGATCGGGGGGGGGGAATTCAACCGGATCGGTTCAACATCGTCATCTTCCCAAAGTGTAAATAAATTCTTGGCTAAGCCTATACTTAAATGTCAAACTATTTTTAGTTCTTTCTGACTGCGAAAGGCTCAAAGAGTCTACACGGGCGGAAACATTGTTTTTACTATCTAAGCCAATGAAAAGTGCAAGATCTCTATAAAAGTAATATATAAATCTCAAAAATAGAACCATTTCTTTCTCAATTTTCAACTTTTACATAACGAAAATATCGAATTTCCGAAAAGACGCGATCTTCTTAGATTTCAGACTTTCAAAAGACTTTTGTAACTCTTTTATGAAGTGAATTATACTAAATTGTTTTTTAACCTTATTATAATAAACGAATGTATTTACTTTAATATATTTAGGGATAATAAATATGTTGAAACGATTTTAAAATTCGCTCCCAATCCCATTTATTCTCGATTAGTAAGCTCTTTTCTCTACGAAAAACAAGAAATAAGTCTCCTATCTCACGGGTTCCATAAACCTTAGCGTTCACCGGTTAAACTTCAAAATGATTTCAGACATTTTCTAAGGCTTAAGTAAGATTGGTTTTTTTTAAAGATATTCTGAGTTAATTTAGAGTTAAAATAAGCTTTTGTCTATATTTTAATGTTTTACATTATCTTCATTTTACATCCATAGTTTTCATATTTATGTATTAAAATAATAGCAAAATTTCAGAATGGGTTTTGATATGTTACAATCATTAAATGTAATATATTATATGGGGCAGATGATAATTTTATTATTAGCAGACGCTACTTTTATACCTGTCATTATTAAAATAGGTATTTTGTACCACGAAAATGAGAGGCTAAGCTATTATATCTTTCTGTCGTAATGAATTATTTCAAATAATATAAATCCTTTAACAGCAATTCCACCGTCAACATATTAGAGTACGCTTCATAAAATTATATTTTAACGCTAGATAGCTAACATTTATAGACGAATATGAGAAATTCTCTGAATCAATACTTTTTATTATTTATATATTTACTTAGAATGAGGTAAATTAAGGAACTCAAGAGATACCAGGTTTATTTTATTTATGACTTTTTTCAACTTAAATAACTTGAACCTTTCACTATATATAAGGGTTTTTATTCACCAACATCATGAGTAACATAGTAACTATAAGTGCGACACTTTTCTCGCCGACCTTTTCTCTGGCGCTGACAGTCTCGTTCAACTCCTACTTGAACTTGCAACCGAATTCATTAGTTTTATATTATCGACCTTGCTACTTTGCTAGTACTATATCCCGCTATGGGCATATCACTTAGGCTAACCCCAAGGCAACACCTTAGGCCTAAGTCATCAAGCGACTTTTAAAGCCATTAGTTGAGGTGGCCGGGTTACCTCAACAAGATTTATGGAAGGGGAAACCGAAGAGCTCGGGGGAAAACCCATTAAACCAGCGGGGAGAGAACTTGCAAACTCAACGCGGAAGGAGTTGTTCCGAGTTTTCACCCAGTGCCACAAGCTGGAATCGAACCCGGCTCATCTTGCAGCGAGGCGAAAGTGCTAAACACTCCGCCACCCCACCTTCGCATATTTATACACTAGGGGGCTCTGTGCTGAACTAAGCCTTGATTCTCCAAATCAGTAGGGTGTCATCCTTATTGGCATAATGTTACGCCAACAAGTGATTCTTAGGTAAAATACTATCATCTGAGAGCAGGAATCAAGCAAGTCGAGAAACGTGACTTTTGAAATAAAAACGAAATAACATTTCTGGGGATGTTTTGAAGTAGACTGACTCATTACTAAACTTTTGCCGGATCCCCTCTAGTTAAAGAGGCGAAAGAGGCTGTTGTTTCGGTGTTGTCGTTGGCGGCGGTGATGATGGTGATGTAAGTGGTTAATAACTCCGAATGGGACTCCGCGATATGGCAATTTTTATTGATGTACTGAGAATTTCCTAGTAGTATACACGGCAATTTACAGTGCAGCCGAGGCTTAGTGTTTTTCGTGGCATTGTAAATTGTGATATTGACAGAAAATCAAGATTCTGGTGCGATAAACCAGAAGAAATGTCTAATTTTATTAAAAATTTTGTTTCAATCATTAACAATTTCGAATTTCTATCAATTATAAAAAGACCTTTTAGCGTTATATAACAACGCCGCCATATACAACTTATACATTTAAAATTGTTTCCCTGTTAAGAGGCTAATATTATGGCCTGACCATCTTGTTTCTAAATATTTTCTAACCTTGTTTTTGCTCTCATTCGTTTTTAGTATTGAAATTAAAATCTGGTTTTCTTAAATAGACGTTTTTAGACTTGCTTGGCGTTTGCTCTTGTGTAACCGGTGTAATGTTTTGTGCGCGCACTGTTATGAATTCAAGGGCTCGCATGATTTTTCACGTGCTTTGCAATAAAAATTTGAGCAAAGAAGCTCAAGTTCAATAGCTTTTACACCAAAACACGTCACCACCTATTTTTTTCGAAATCACCTATTCGAATAGATAATAATTAATAATAGAAAAATAGCTATTTTATTTGCACAGTAAAATTGTTTAAAAAATTATTGTGTAAATAAAGTAGCTATTTTTCTTTTATTGAAATATACATAGGTGAGTTTCATATTGTTAGATAATAAGTAGTCTGGAAGGAAAAAAATTAAGATTGGGATTATTATAAACAATCTTGCCAAAGAAATAGGTTTTATAATGTCAGCAGTATTTTCCGGGATACATCTCGATGTAATTATCTTGTGACCATTTACATAAAAAGTACTCCATAAGGTTTTTTCATATATTATTTATAGATAACTATATCTAACCGAATATGTTAATTTCCTTTCATCTGGATAGTAAAGTATTTCTCTATTTAAATGAACCTTTTGTTAAACCATCTTAATATTCAGCATCTTTCATCTTTCGATTATCAAACAATTTTATTCCCAGATGTAATGAATCTCTTTCGAAAAATTATTTTTTTGAATACTTTAATACATTGCGCTGATTTGACTCCGAAGTTTCGATTGAAATTTTTTCACAATATATAATTAAATTGCATAATGAAACTATTCATAAATATTTAAATTTGAAATTATGAAGAATATTTAAATTATCAACATCTATCATCTTATTTGGGTAGTATTGCTACCTAAAACAAGTTTATGAGAAAATTCAATTTCAACTTGTAAATTGGTTTCAAAATAAAGTTTTTATTATATTTTTATCGCAGCATTTATTTAAATTATACAAGAAATGAAATGCGTCCGGAAATAGTATATAAAATGGAATTTTATAATATTTCCAAGAACGTGTATTTTTATGCCTAAAATTAATTCAGACAATTATCACAATCCACCTCGCCAAAGTCATCTAGCGACTTTTAATGCTTTTAAACAGCTAGCCAGGTATAATCATTATCTCAAGTTATGTAAGTAAAGCCTTTAATCTGATTGCCGTCTATTTAATAATAATAATAACCAGCTAGGCTTATACCCAAGGCACCACCTTAAGCCTTAGTCATCAAGTGACTTTTAATGCCTTAAACAGGTGGCCGGGTTACAATGCGTAGGATGGGGGTGGAAAGCCGTTCATGCCACGCGAGCCAACAGCTCCCTACACTCACTATTACCGTTCACCTCTACAAATTTGTATGGAAAGGAGAAACAACGTTCTTTAAATTTAATGAAATCAGCCGGATATTTAATTGCTTCCCTAAAGTTGACGTCTTAAGATGCCACTGAAGCACAGACTGGTGACGTTTTTCCTTCCCCCTCTCGCGCGGAGGGGAAATCTTGACTATGGTTTCCGTCAATCGCCTCCGTAAGTTGAAATAAAAATGTTCTTGATAAAAGTGGTTTTCAAGCCTTTTTAAAGAGGTCGCGAGTGAAATATGTAAACGTGTGGACGTAGCAGCCGTGTGTGACAGTTAGAGATTGTTTCAAAATATTAACGCTTTCTAATTAAAATTTTATGTAAGCTATTTTAAAGAAAGGTTCTTACCGTATAAGCGGACAATAATTAAATCTGGGTAGGTTTTGACTTGGCAAACGCGTATTTGCAAGGAAGGTACAAAAGGTAAGTGGTTTTAGGTCAAAAGGGGTGTGAACAGTTTAAACCCCACCCGAAATAAAATATTGGATAGGCCCTTGCGATCGTGAATAAACTCTAAATTCTCCACAGCCCCGAATTTGTTATATACACATCAACCAATAAATTAAAATCACAACTCTAAGAACCAATTTAACATAAATTTAAGTTGAAACACCTTACGCTACTTGATTTAATTAAAAATAAAAAACCACGAATTTAATGCGTAAGTAAAATTAGTTATTTATTTAAAATAAATAAAAACAAAGCCGACTAGTTTCGACGCAACATTGTGTCATTGTCAAGGCGATTCAATGTTGCGTCGAAACTAGTCGGCTTTGTTTTTATTTATTTTAAATAAATAACTAATTTTACTTACGCAATAAATTCGTGGTTTTTTTATTTTTTATTCAACCAATTTCACACAGTCACAGTATGGAGCGCCGCGGAGTAAGTAGATGTTATTTCATAAAATATAACTATTTATAAGCTAGTTTTCCTTGTAGCACTTATCGCAAAAATACAACTATCTCGCGAGTACAAATACTTAACAAAGAGTTAGGCTAATACCCAAGGCACCACTTTTGATGCCTTTAATTCGGGTGGCCGGGTTATACCGCGAAGGAGGATGGTGGCAACCTCTTCGTGCCACGCAAGAACACTGCTAACTACACCCGTCCCTCAAGGGGTCGGAGTGTGCAATAACTGGTGGCTGTACCGAGGAGTCGGGGTCCGGCTCTTGTAACCCGTAAGGGCGGTGGCGCACTGGGAGATGTTAGCTCCGTCCAAAGGGTCCTATCTCCAACCTCCGACTTCGGTCAGGTGTGGGCTGGATACTGGGCTTCGGCCCAGGCTAATGGAGAGGGGCCGGGCAAACTGGCTGCTTCGGCGGATTGGGTAGCCTGCTGTGGGGCTGCGGGCCTCCGTATGAGGGCGCGGCGGACCCATCTCCCGGCCTTTTGGATCACACCGGGATCTCCGGTGCCAGCTGTGCCGGGTTATGCGGGCTGCTGCGTGCCTGCCGTTCCCCTTTAGGCGCTCTCTCCAAAGGGCTTGGCTCCCTGCCTTTGTAGGTGGGGTGTCGGCCGGAGTTGCTAGAGCATCCGTTCTCTATCCCACTGCTGTGTGCGAAGTGGCGGGCTGGTCGTCCCATTGTTGCACCTTCTGCTGGGTTGAGCGGCTTGCGTCGAGGGTGCGACCATCAGTAGTGGGGTTCTGCTACCCATGCTGGTTTTGTCACCTGTCCGGGCTTGTGGACGCTGGCGTAGGGCATTCTGATGATAGGCCTCCGCTGGTGTGGTTTCTTGATTTTACCGGTACAGCGGGCTATAAATTCTGACAACATGCTAACTACACCCACTATCACCGTTAACGTCAACAAGATTTATGGAAAGGAGGAACCGATGGGTATAGTATAAAAGTAATCTTGTAATAAGGACAAAATTGCTGAATTTCTCACTGTGTTAGTAGATGTTAGAAGATCACTGTTTTTACATAATGAAACTTAAATTCGTGAAATCGATTCCTTACGTTATATTCTAGATATACAGCCAAATCAAGGTTCGTAAAAATACTCGCCAAACCACGCTGTCAATATTTTGGACAGATATTAAATGGGTCTTTAGTTTAATTTCACATTTTACCTATTTATCTTAGTGAAATTAAATTGAAAATGTGGGTTTATTTGGAGATGAAAGGGTAGTGGAAACCGAAGTGTATTTTTCCAAATTAAGTTTTAGCTCCTACTTTAAAATAGAGTGCCTTAATGCTTATGTTATTTGCGTGAACAACAGGCTCTCGTTGATTTTTCAAAACATAACGTTTGAGAAGGAAAAATAGTTTGTGGCGAATACTATTTCATCGGTCAACTATGGATTCACAACAGATGAATATCCCTACGCAGTGTGATTTTTACATTTCACACTTTTAAGCCAAGTTATAGACCCAGCTGGATAATTTATCGATATATTATAGTGGTGTTAATTTTCCGGTAAAATAAAACGCGAAACAATTTCCAGAAAATTTTCCGCAAATCGGAAAAATAAAAACTTAATTACTTTTCAAGGGGTTTTAATGTTTTTAACTTTTTATCAATATTAATACCAGTAAACATTCTACAAAACATAAATAGTGTTACATTGTTAATAAGTTTAACTAGTCTAGAGGTTTAGTTTTACTTTTAGATTCGAAAAAATGAGGTGAAAATTCCGCTTTATTTCAATTTGCAAACAATATTAGACTAATCATACAATGAAAACTTTTTTTTATTTTTTGCGGAAAAATACGGAAAATTTTCCGGAAAGTAATCGACGGCGTTGAAAAAAATCAGCGGTGGCGGCGCCTGAGGGGTAAAACTGTCCCCCCCCTCAGAAATAGCGCCAGTCTTCTAATAGACCGCTAGAATTTCAACTGTTAAACACTTTTTAAAATAATACATTGTTTAATAGAATATATTTTATTAAAATAGGAACCACTTGTTTCCAAAAACTTTAATAGGACTAACCGACAATTTGACATTTTCAAATTGTCGGTTAGTCCTATTAAAGTTTTTCGCTTTGAAGGCCCATCGGCATATTTTTCCCCAATAAAGCTTAGTTTTCTCCCCCACTTCTTGGTCTCTTTACTTGTTTGCGTTTTTACTCCTAATTATATCTATAGCGGTCTCCAAAACGGTTTGCTTAGGGCCGCGTTTAATTGAATAACTACATTAACAAAAACTACAAGGAGATAAAGTAGACTTCCAAAATTATTGTTGTTATTTCTAAACAACCATGTAAACACAAAAAGTGAGTTTGCGTAATATTTCATGATGAGCTTGCATAATTATTCCATGATAAGTTCACTTAATATTCCACTATGAGTTCGCTTAATATTCCATAATGAGTTATATTAATATTCCACTATGAGTTCACTTACTATTTCATGATGAGTTCACTTACTATTCCATGATAAGTTCGCTTAATATTCCATTATGAGTTCACTTAATATTTCATGATGAGTTATCTTAGTAATCCACTATGAGTTCCCTCTATATTCCACTATGAGTTCACTTAATATTCCACGATGAGTTCACTTACTATTCCATAATGAGTTCACTTACTATTACTCGATGAGTTCGCTTAATATTCCATTATGAGTTCACTTAATATTTCATGATGAGTTATCTTAGTAATCCACTATGAGTTCCCTCTATATTCCACTATGAGTTCCCTCTATATTCCACTATAAGTTCGCTTAATATTCCACCATGAGTTCGCTTAATATTCCATGATTTGTTCTCTTAATATTCCACTATGAGTTCACTTAATATTTCATGATGAGTTATCTTAATATTCCACTATGAGTTCCCTTAATATTCCACTATGAGTTCACTTAATATTCCATGATGAGTTCGCTTAATATTTCATGATGAGTTATCTTAATATTCCACTATGAGTTCCCTTAATATTCCACTATAAGTTCGCTTAATATTCCATGATGAGTTCTCTTATTATCACATGATGAGTTCGCTTATTATTCCATTATGAATTCGCTTAATATTCCATGGTGTCCCCTATACCACTATAGTATAGAATCCGACCCCAAAGCAAATTTGGTCGCGGTGGTGGCCTGTGAAGACATCATCCTGGGTAAAATTAAACATGTAATGCAACCCCTAGGGCTCGGCGTCCAGATAGGAAATTTCCCGTTCATTTCTTTTATATCAATATCTGAAAATTATCCGAATAAAACTTATTTGTTGCATATTAAATCGTATAATAGTCGAAAATAATATCCATAAATAAACAGCTCATCGAATTTTTTAAGATTCATTTAAATTTAGGTGGTTAACTGATCCGTTTCCCCAAGCTCTATGCGAACCACCTTAGGAAAGCGAACCCACTCATGAGGTCAGTGAAGACAACGTCCTGGTTCAAATAAGAAATCAAGTGTGTTACAGAAAAGTTCGTAGATAAAATTTCGGATATTTTGCGTTAATAGTTTACTTACTAAAATCGCTACTAAATTGAGAACTTTACTAATACGTATAACGTACGTTATCATCGAGATACGTTGTCATAAATTACATTTTACTCCTGTTATTACAAAGTTAAATAAAAATAAATATTCAATCAGTCCTACATTAAAAGTATTATATTGTTAAAAGCACCAAAAACTGATACATGGAAAATGTAAATTTGGTGGCCAAATTTTGTTGTGTAGCGTCCCAGATTAATAGTATGTCAAAATTAGGGAAATTAAGACTTTATATTATCATTCCGTCTATGAGGAAGAAAGCTTAACATAAGTAACATAATAACAATAAGTATGACACTTCCTATTGCTTTAAAGCTAATTTTCTAACCGAACGTTTTTTCGGCACTGATACTCTCTTCAAGCTGTGAGTTGGACTCGCGACTTACCATTTTGGATGACTACTGTTTGATAAAAATTTAAGCCTAATATCGGAGAGCACGTTCTGGAGTCGCGAGGGCTTTGGCTTTGTTTAGAAGTCCGCGTGCGAATCATGCGTGATAAAAAAACATGAGCCTATCTATCGGAAACCAGGTATTTCGGCTTAGCGGAAGTCTCACATATTTTAGACACTGAGAAAACATCGTGATTGCGCAATAACTATGAAAATCAGTTTGGTTGTAAATCTCGTTAATTGTCATACTTATTGATATTATGTTACTTATGTTATTAATGTTCAACAATTATTCCTTTATCGAGCGCTTTAAAGAGTAAAATGGTCGCTAGATGACGCTATCATCTCCAGGCAGCATTTGTCCCTGGGGCGTACGCTCTCCGCTCTCAATCGAAAACCCATCGTCCGGCGCGAGTCACTTGCTTTCCTGCCCTGCTCGGGATAAGTGTCTCTCTCAAACGCAGCCCAACATCCCATTGCTTACTCATCTCTTATATCCTGACTATTCTATTCGATCTTGTTTGCAAAACAAACACTTTGAAAATGTGAAGCTATTACTTTTAGCAGCGAAACTGGTGAGTTTTCTCCTTTGCAACTTAAGATTTAGTCTGTCACGTTGGGTTTTGTTTATTATATTTGAAATTTCCTTTGGTGCCTTGGGTATTAGCCTAGCTGATTATTATTATTATTATTATTTAAACTATAAATCTATGATCTTAGAAAAATGGAAATCATTTGATTTATGATCTTAGAAAAATGGAATCCATTTGATTTACGATCTTAGAAAAATAGAATTAATTTGATTTCTTGATCTTAGAAAAATTGAATTAATTTGATTTATGATCTGAGAAAAATTTTATTCATTTGATTTATAATCTTAGAAAAATGGAATTCATTTGATTTATGATCTTTGAAAAATGGAATTTATTTGATTTTTGATTTTAGAAAATGGAATTTATTTGATTTATGATCTTAGAAAAATGGAATTCATTTGATTTATGATCTTAGAAAAATGGAATTCATTTGATTTCTTGATCTTAGAAAAATTGAATTCATTTGATTTATGATCTTAGAAAAATTTAATTCATTTGATTTATGATCTTAGAAAAATGGAATTCATTTGATTTATGATCTTTGAAAAATGGAATTTATTTGATTTTTGATTTTAGAAAATGGAATTTATTTGATTTATGATCTTAGAAAAATGGAATTCATTTGATTTATGATCTTAGAAAAATGGAATTCATTTGATTTCTTGATCTTAGAAAAATTGAATTCATTTGATTTATGATCTTAGAAAAATTGAATTCATTTGATTTATGATCTGAGAAAAATTTAATTCATTTGATTTATGATCTTAGAAAAATGGAATTCATTTGATTTATGATCTTTGAAAAATGGAATTTATTTGATTTTTGATTTTAGAAAAAGGAATTTATTTGATTTATGATCTTAGAAAAATGGAATTCATTTGATTTATGATCTTAGAAAAATGGAATTCATTTGATTTCTTGATCTTAGAAAAATTGAATTCATTTGATTTATGATCTTAGAAAAATTGAATTAATTTGATTTATGATCTGAGAAAAATTTAATTCATTTGATTTATGATCTTAGAAAAATGGAATTCATTTGATTTATGATCTTTGAAAAATGGAATTTATTTGATTTTTGATTTTAGAAAATGGAATTTATTTGATTTATGATCTTAGAAAAATGGAATTCATTTGATTTATGATCTTAGAAAAATGGAATTCATTTGATTTCTTGATCTTAGAAAAATTGAATTCATTTGATTTATGATCTTAGAAAAATTGAATTCATTTGATTTATGATCTTAGAAAAATGGAAATCATTTGAGTTCTTGATCTTAGAAAAATTGAATTCATTTGATTTATGATCTTAGAAAAATTGAATTCATTTGATTTATGATCTGAGAAAAATTTAATTCATTTGATTTATGATCTTAGAAAAATGGAATTCATTTGATTTATGATCTTTGAAAAATGGAATTTATTTGATTTTTGATTTTAGAAAATGGAATTTATTTGATTTATGATCTTAGAAAAATGGAATTCATTTGATTTATGATCTTAGAAAAATGGAATTCATTTGATTTCTTGATCTTAGAAAAATTGAATTCATTTGATTTATGATCTTAGAAAAATTGAATTAATTTGATTTATGATCTGAGAAAAATTTAATTCATTTGATTTATGATCTTAGAAAAATGGAATTCATTTGATTTATGATCTTTGAAAAATGGAATTTATTTGATTTTTGATTTTAGAAAATGGAATTTATTTGATTTATGATCTTAGAAAAATGGAATTCATTTGATTTATGATCTTAGAAAAATGGAATTCATTTGATTTCTTGATCTTAGAAAAATTGAATTCATTTGATTTATGATCTTAGAAAAATTGAATTCATTTGATTTATGATCTGAGAAAAATTTAATTCATTTGATTTATGATCTTAGAAAAATGGAATTCATTTGATTTATGATCTTTGAAAAATGGAATTTATTTGATTTTTGATTTTAGAAAATGGAATTTATTTGATTTATGATCTTAGAAAAATGGAATTCATTTGATTTATGATCTTAGAAAAATGGAATTCATTTGATTTCTTGATCTTAGAAAAATTGAATTCATTTGATTTATGATCTTAGAAAAATTGAATTCATTTGATTTATGATCTTAGAAAAATGGAAATCATTTGAGTTCTTGATCTTAGAAAAATTGAATTCATTTGATTTATGATCTTGGAAAAATGGAATTCATTTGAGTTCTTGATCTTAGAAAAATTGAATTCATTTGATTTATCATCTTGGAAAAATTGAATTCTCTAGACTGCTTTAGAGTAGTAACTGAAAACTGACGTTTAAGAATTTACGAGGTCCTTCAATTAATCACGACGGCACCATATACATAATTTAACTTTAAATGAGCAATGCATTGGAAAAAGTTTCGGCGAACTCCACCACGGTCGATGTCAATAATTAATCAAATCCTTCGCTCTTTATATAAGCATTAAATTTATGTTCGGTGACATAGGAACTTGGGAAAGGGGGCAATGCCCCGCCTATATACGCAATCACCCCATTTGCACATTTCGCTCGTTCAAAAATCCAAGGCAATAAAAAATTTAATGAAGCAAAAATTGATGCCTGAAGATAAACTTAATATTTGATGATCTGTTCAACGTCTTAAGTTTTGAATTAATTCATTTTGTATCGTATTACACTTGAAATTTACCAAGTTTTATATTATCACCTTAAAGCAAAAATTATAAAATATTTTCCGTTCCAGGATATTATAAAAAAGAAATCGATTTTAATTTCCCCTAGAGAGTTGAAATACCAAATGTATTTATTGAAACTTGGGAATAATTATTATATGTCACCTCAAGGTCTATAGCAGTAAACTCCATCCCGGTAAAAAATTATCAAATCAGCTCAGTAGCTCATTCGTTCCCGAGAGCTTACGTCTTTAGTCGTGATTGAAGCACACGCCGGTAGCGGTTTTCATTTCCCCTATCGTGCCGGGGGGGGGGGGGTTTCATCTCAATATACATTTATATGATAATAATATAATATATAATAATATATAATATACTTATGGATAATGTCCATAAGTGACCTTAAATTAATTATCGTAAGATGTCAAAAATGTTTTTTCAACAGCAACACAATTTTGTTTCTGTCTAATTTAGGTTTTGGGAAAGCTAGCGCACCGAAAGCAAAGCTTATTATTTCAAAAATGTTCAATAAAATATTTAGCAGAGCGCTTTAAAAGTTGCGAAAACAAAATCTGTTATTTCGGTTAAGGGTGCTTTAATTTTGTCGGCTAATACCATTTCAGAAAATGCTTATACAATGTCGTAGTTAGAGCTTTTGTCACCCGTTTCGTATTTGCGTTTTTGACCCTTCTCAATACCAAAGGAACGCCAGAAACTTTCTTACGCCAAACTGTAAAACCAGAAGTAAATGAACCGAAGTTATGGAAACAGCGCTCCGAATCGGAGGGCGTTTTCCTTATGAAAATGATGAGAAAATCGAGTCCAATAAAAGCTAATTTCCCTTTCCGTCATTTGAAGCTAGAAATTGCACTTTGGAATTGTGGATATAGCTATTTCTATGTATTAAATATGGTTTCATAAAAACAAAAACGTTTTTTTTCGGCCTAGGAGCGCGCAAAATTTCTAATTCGAGGTCAAAATGTAACTTCATTAGGAAAACGCCTCCAACATGGGGAGTATAGCAGTCTGATAACTTCGGTTCATTTTCTTCTGGTAAAACCTGATAGCAAAATGTTAAATTCGTTGAGGTTTGTAGTTACTTAATCGTATAAATTTAATTTTTTTACCATGGCTATAACGGTTCTAAAGGAATTATAATACATTTTAGACATTTTATGAAACTACGCTACAAAGTGTGAACAATCATCTTAAAGCTTAATTTGGTTTTCGTGTACCCTGGTTTACTGCAATTGTCTCTACTTAGCTATTTTGCATTAATTATGCTAAGCTTGGATGAATTTAAATAAATGTAAATCAGTACGATTTTTAACAGAACAACTTACCAAAACCCTCTCGATTTTTCGAGATGGAAAATTGAATTATTCAGTATTTTTATCTCTGGATGAAACTCTGCGATTGTTTAGTACTAGCTTCTGACAATAGATGGGGTAAGAGGTCCTACAACTTCGTGTTTTATTGCCACTTTAGGATTAATTAAATTTTGTTCAACCTCTACGTTAATACAGGAATACAGTAAATTAAAAGAAGATGATTGGCGCAATTTTTCGAAATGTGGAAAACGTTATGTTGAAAATAAAAACATATTTTTTAGTCATTCTATTTGGAACTCATCAGTACCGTGCGGGAAATCTGGCTGGCGACTATCAAATCGAAAAGAGAAACTAAGCCTAAACATTAAAAATTTCAAAACGCGTTGCATATAGCAACGGAAAGCCGAAAAGGGGGAGTGTGGTGGAGAATAGTATATACGATAAGTTAAGTTAGAAGAAACCACCTATGGACTGTGAGAAGGATGATAAAATACGCGAAAAAGTAGATAAGTCCATAATTAAAAGGGATAATATAGCTATATGAAACGCGTTTTGAAATTTTTAATGTTTAGGCTTAGTTTCTCTTTTCGATTTGATAGTCGCCAGCCAGATTTCCCGCACGGTACTGATGAGTTCCAAATAGAACGAAACCGGTCTACCGTTGGAATTTCTGGCTATTTTATTTATTTTTAATTTAGTTTATTACTCGAAGATCTATTTGATCCGAGTTTCGCGTTGCTCGAAGACCTATCGGTACGAGTTATTAGTAAGTTTTTAAATTTCTTCAAATTTGTTTAGGATTTAGCTATATTATCCCTTTTAATTATGGACTTATCTACTTTTTCGCGTATTTTATCATCAAATACCTATTGAACAAAATTAACCAGTTTTGCAAAACACAAAACAAGTTTATCTTAATTTAAGCGACTACAAATGGGATTTCAGAATGTGCCATTTTCTCAGTGTCTTATAGTGTTGGAAGTCGGAAAATTACCGAGGCCTTTTTTTCTGGAAAAATTTCCGTATTTTTCCTCAAAAAATAAAAAAGTTTTCATTCCATGATTAGTCTAATATTGTTTGCAAATTTAAATAAAGCGGCATTTTCTCCTCATTTTTTCGAATCTAAAAGTAAAACTAAACCTCTAGACTAGCTTTAAACTGATTAACATTGTAACACTATTAATAATTTGTAGTATGTTTACTGTTATTAGACATTTTATATCGATAAAAGGTTAAAAACATTAAAAACCCTTAAAAAAGTAATTAATGTTTAAATTTTTCTGCATTTTATTTTTCCGGAAAATTAACAACACTAGTGTCTTACCTAAAACACTAAAATTAGAATACTACGTGTTACATAAATATGGCGTGGTCTACAAATTATAAAATATTCGGCGAAATAGAAAAGCGATCGAAATGGTCAAGTGACTTACGACGTTGTCGTTAGACTTTCCAGAGCACTCCGTTCAACCTCTCAATTATGTTAAAAACGGTTTCTGCTGTATAAAGGATTTGGCTGCCTTCTTTTGGTGAAAGAAATTTTTTTTTCGTACAGGGCCTAAAATAACGTTTTTTTTTTTTTAAATCCCAGCCCAATTTCCATTAAATTGTGTTGATCTTTCAATATATTTTCGGGGTAGGCTATCCTCTAAAAGAATAGTTAAATTAAAAACTTTGATCCAAGCTCGTAAGAGACTTGGAACAGAAAAAAGCTTAAAAAATCGATAATGATTATAAATTTTTCTAGCCATACCAAAATCTTTAATAAGATTATTAATATTATCATAAAGGGTAATGTACTGTTATCCAAATTGCTTATAGGGAATAAATATTTATAGTGAGACCATTAGAGGTTCAATTTTAATGTTTTGGGGTATACTAGATAACGCTTTGTTAAACAGTTTGGTGGTGTATACTATTTTACACTTTGTTAAACAGTTTTGTGGTTAGGAAGTCAAAAGAGATTTATTACGAACAAAAACCCATAACCTTTATACAGGGTGTTTCAAAAGGTTATGCAAAATTTTTAAGGAGTTGTACGGGGTGAGTTGAGAAGTATGCCTGTTTTTTCCCCATTTTCCTACGATGAATTAAAAGAGCGCCAGAGAGCTTCGAAGTGTGGCCTAGTAGCCCCTGGAAATAGACTGCAACAAGCACAAAACCAAGTAGTAGGGACTTTAAATACTGTTTAAGTTTATTTTTTTACGCTGGTTACCTCGATTTGTTTACAAAGTCATTTTTTACCTATTTCACAAACCCAAACCTTAATGTTTGCATTTTCCTGCTTCTTGGTTTTGCGCTTGTTGCAGTCTACTTTCAGGGGCTAGTAGGACACACTTTGAAGCTCTCTGGCGCTCTTGTAACTCATCGTAGGAAAAGGGAGAAAAAAACAGACATACTTCTCAACTCACCCCCTACAACTCCTTTAAATATTTGCATAAACTTTTGAAACACCCTGTATTTTTAAAAGATGTTTTATGTAAGAATCATAGAGTAAACCACTCACATAGAGTGGAAGGCTATTAGCGAAACTGTTAACACTGTTCGTACGCAACGTCTTGTTTTCGGGGCGTGAAATAAACAAGGTGGCCTTAAGGTAATGTACAATATCTAGATAAAAAAAGTCAGTTAATACTGTAAAAAAATTTAAAACAACACCATCGCTCTACGGACTATATTTATTCACGTCTCGAAAACCAGTTAGACAGTTAGGATAAATGTTTAATGCGCTTCCATTGGGCCTTCCACTCTATGCGAGTGGGTTACCCTATGGTAAGAACTATGATATCAGGTATTTTAAAATAAACAATTTCTAGCTTTCAGACTGTTGGTGCCATCTGCTAAGATGCAAAATTCATCTTCTAATGAGGAAACCTCTCTGAAAGTAGTTTCTTCCTTATTAACTTTGTATCAAAATTTGCTTTCTAGTTTCCGTAAAACACACCTTTGATTTTTATCCAAAAACTATTTATGAAAATATTTAGTTTGGTTCATGAGAGTATTTTTGAAAAATCTGGCTATACAATTTCAATAACTTAATTTTCAAAACTGGAGCTTAAGCTGTATACTTATGTGAAATACATTTTTTACAGTGTTAACTGGCTACAAATTTCAACGCGAGGTTTTTATGTGGACTGTTATGGGGGCTCCAACCAGAAAAGTGAAGCGGATTTTATTGGCCTTTTTTTATTCTAACCCATTTTTGGGCTGTCACGGAGGCTTCTAAGATTACGAAGATTTCACTTTCAAAAAAACGCTTTTGGGTCGACTGAATACGGATTTAAAACGTCAAATGTAAATCGTCTGAAAGCGCGTCAATTTTTGAAATAGCAAAAATTAGAACTAAATCATTTGGTTATTTTTCCAAATATTCTGTAAATATCTAAGGTATAAATAAAAACGATATTTGGTTAAAAGGTAGGCCAGCTGACCTTTCATTTTTCTGTTGTTGTGTGAAAGCAAAAGTATTTTTTTATAAAAGCTCGTTAACGAATAGACGATTTTTTTTCTGTATGTAATCTCTCGAATATTTAATTTTTCCGAAACCAAAGCGCTGTTAATCTCGTGTTATTGTCTTATTTATAACGTCTTGCGGCACACAGAAAAATAAAGCTGTTATAGTGGGAGAACATTTTTCTTCATTTAGCGCCAGCGAAACGTAATTACGATATTTAAGCTTACCAAAAAACTTTTTGCGGAATATAATTCCACCGTTGGAGTTTCAAGAGAAACAAAGATAAAATATTTAACGGGCGCTTCGAAGTTTTTGTTTTCAGTTTCCTTATTTCTGTTAACGCGTCTTAGGTTACTGAAAGAACTACAATGCTTAGACATTTTAGTTTTTTCTTTCGACTAAAAAGAAATTCTTAATATATCTCGGAGTAAATAGAAATCTTGGGTACGTTCAGTAACAAATCTGGGAAAAATCGTTTTTTCCGATGTTTGCTTGATGAGCGCTTGTCGTCATAGTGACGTAGGAAGTAACTGAAAGGTGTTATTTCTAGTCAGCGTTGTTTTTATAAGATGGCGGCGATATATGTTACGAATCTGTTCCATTGCGCCGAATCCCATTCGACCGAAAAACCCGCACTTCTCCGGGTTTAGGATTCGGTTTTATCCGTTTCAGTATCTGTCAGAACAGCATGCAGTGTTACTTAACCTAACCTTAACTAACCTAACCTAACCTCACCTCAACTCACCTCACCTAACCTAACCTCACCTCACCTCACCTAACCTAACCTAACCTAACCTCACCTCACCTCACCTAACCTAACCTAACAGACTTAAAAATATATTAAAAGGCTTCCATAAAAAATCAAAATGAGTAGAAAGAATTTTTTTTGCGGTCGCTCAATTGTGATTGAAAAATTGATTAGAAAAATACAAAACCCGCCTTTAGGATAATTTCATCCAAAACATTGGCGGAATTCGGTCTTATGATTATTCAGTCAAATGGAATTCGGCGCAATGGGAAGATACCTATGTTACGGGGCTGTAAATCAGAGGAAGTGAAAAATATTCTAGATTTAAAGCAAAGCACAGTAAACCAAGGCTTAATATTTATTTATTGATAAGTTTTATTGGTGAATCTTAAAATTCATTTTGCGCGTGAAAAGAGTCCGCCTTGTTAGGGTATAAACGCGGTAAATGAAGCCTGCTAAACCTCATGATGTATAGGTAGTGTCGCGCGAAAAAAGTAATTTTGAAATCGGTGAATTAAATGGTAACAACTTTTTAAAAATTAGCATACCTGTTAAAATTTTTTCGTCATCATTTAATGATACTATCGTTTCGTAAAGCAAATCAGTAGAATTGTTGATTAAAACTACAGTTTTAACTGTAAGCACCGACGCGTTTCAAGTAAAAAAAAACAATATCTTCGATGAGCATCGGATGCCCATCGTGACGTCAAATCGGAAACGCGAAAAATCGTCAAGTAACAAAATGTTGGCATCGATTACTTATCGATGTTTTTGATGAGCGTTACTGAACTAACCCCTTATGGTGGACCGTAATCAATTTAATAAGTATAAAGAATCTTGTTGACTTTAATATCTAAACAAAATATCGGTCCTTTTAATAAGAAATTGTGTTGGGATGCGGGAGCGCTGATCTGGAATAAACCGCTTGTAGTAGGTGTCACGAATGCTTTCGTCAATCTCAGACCGAAGCAATATGCGCCAAGTTTATATGAAAATTCAGAAATGAGATCTCTCTGCGGTGTCGCTTTCCGGTTTCATTACGATGCGCCCTTTATTAAAACTGATGTTTTGATTTTAAACGCAATACAAGAGCTTATAAGGTTAATAGTATTATATATGTTAAAGGTCAATCTTGTACATAATAAACTTACTAAACTAATAAAAGGACAGTTCTTGTACATAATTAAGAGAATAAAATAATTAAAAACCACCGTTGTACAATTAAAAGGTTGTATTAAAAAACACAGCTACGGCCGTTTCGAGGCCAACACCAGCGTCGTCGTCACGCTAATATACAATTAAAGCGAAAAATGAGATCTCGTTAGAGATACTAGACAGAGTAAATGTGAAACGAGCACCAAAACACGCAACAGTTTTGGGGCCATATCTTTTTTTTTGACATCCACACATCGGTGTTGACCCAAGGCCTTAGACACCAGCACTCAATAACTGATTAATCAGGGCGAGAGATCTGTAACGGCCACGCCAACGGGGGGATACGTGGGGACAGGGGTGGAGACAGGGGTGGGGACACCCTTGGCGGAAGTATTCCGACCACCCGTTAGGGGATTGGTGGCCATCCACAAACTCTGCCTCCCGGACGCCTGGGATTACAGGAGTGAGCCACTACTCCCGGCTTGTGGCCAGATCCAAACGTCATAGTAAAACAACACTAAAGTGTCTACGCGTAATATTGATTAACATTCGTACTTGAACAAGTTACTATATTGCGACACTGCTTCATGCGCAGGGCCATCTATATTGTTGATAAGTTTTTCTTCTATTTTTAATTTGATAATTTCCACAGATTCTCTAATATTCAACTTAAAGGGGTTGTTTTCCCTCGCGATCAATTTAACCTGTAGCGTGTCAATGGAATGCAGTGGACCTGCTTGAACATGCTCTACAATCGCCTTAGGCCTTTTTAATCTTAAATCCGATTCATGTTCGTTAGTTCGTGCTGCTAGGCTCCGTTTAGTTTGCCCTATATATCAAATTTGGCAGTCGCAACGTACTAAATAAATATCACTTTCTTCTAGATCAGTGACACTATCTTTTCTAGTTGGGAGTACATTAGCAATTTTATTGATGGGTTTGAATATAGGCTTAACTCCATTATTTTTCCAAATGTGGCCAATTTTTTCCGTTAGGGTGCTATATGGTAATACAATAATATTATCCTTTTTATCAAAAGGTTTAAGTTTGGTATTGTTAAGGGTTTTAGATTTATTTTGCACATAATTAATAATCTTTGATATAAATTTTAGATCGAAACCTCTACTTATAGCTAATTTTTTTATGAAGTTAATTTCATGGTTGAATTCTATTTGGTCACTGCAGAAATTTAACGCTCTTTCCGTGTTGGTCAAAAAAGCAGATTTTTTTTGGGAGAACGGATGTGCAGATTTATTGTGTGGTGGGTGCTATATGGTAATACAATAATGTTATACATTTTATCTATTCCAATGAATTTTTAAATGAAATTAGAAAATTAGATATAAAGTCCAACGATACTCTAGTATCATTTGATGTAGTGTCCTTATTCACGTCGGTCCCGATAGACCAGGCGTTGGCGGTGTTTGAAACTAGACTTAGGGAGGAGAAGTTAAATAAACTGGAAATAGATGAAATTCTGATGTTGACTAATGTGGTTATATCAAAAACTTTTTTTCAAGTAAATGGTAAATTTTACACACAAAATCATGGTCTGGCTATGGGATCTAGCTTATCAACGTTCTTATGCGATTTGTTTATGAACGATTTGGAAACAAAAGCGCTAGCTAATTCCCCATTCGAGGTTAATTTTTGGAGACGATATGTGGATGATATCTTTGCGAAGTGGAAGTACGACCTCAATGATTTAAACGAATTTCTCGATTATTTAAATTCTATTAATATAAACATAAAGTTCACAGTGGAAATAGAATCTGGGGGAAAATTCCTTTTCTAGATATTCTAATCTATAAAAATGACAATGTGTTATTTACGGCGGTGTACAGAAAACCTTTTTTGATCGCAGCGCCACCACACAATAAATCTGCACATCCGTTCTCCCAAAATAAATCTGCTTTTTTTGACCTACACGGAAAGAGCGTTAAATTTCTGCAGTGACCAAATAGAATTCAACCATGAAATTAACTTCATAAAAAAAATAGCTATAAGTAGAGGTTTCGATCTACAATTTATATCAAAGATTATTAATTATGTGCAAAATAAGTCTAAAACCCTTAACAATACCAAACTTAAACCTTTTGATAAAAAGGATAATATTATTGTATTACCATATAGCACCCTAACGGAAAAAATTGGCCACATTTGGAAAAATAATGGAGTTAAGCCTATATTCAAACCCATCAATAAAATTGCTAATGTACTCCCAACTAGAAAAGATAGTGTCACTGATCTAGAAGAAAGTGATATTTATTTAGTACGTTGCGACTGCCAAATGGGATATATAGGGCAAACAAAACGGAGCCTAGCAGCACGAACTAAAGAACATGAATCGTATTTAAGATTAAAAAGGCCTAAGGCTATTGTAGAGCATGTTCAAGCAGGTCCACTGCATTCCATTGACACGCTACAGTTTAAATTGATCGCGAGGGAAAACAACCCCTTTAAGTTGAATATAAGAGAATCTGTGGAAATTATCAAATTAAAAATAGAAGAAAAACTTATCAACAATATAGATGGCCCTGCGCATGAAGCAGTGTCGCAATATAGTATCTTGTTCAAGTCCGAATGTTAATCAATATTACGCGTAGACACTCGAGTTACATTAGTTTTGCTTTACTATGACGTTTGGATATGGCGCCTAAACTGTTGCGTGTTTTGGTGCTCGTTTCACATTTACTCTGTCTAGTATCTCTAACGAGATCTCATTTTTCGCTTTAATTGTATATTAGCCTGACGACGACGCTGGTGTTGGCGTCGAAACTGCCGTAGCTGTGTTTTTTTAATAAAACCTTTTAATTGTACAACAATGGTTTTTAATTATTTTAATCTCATAATAAACTTAATAAATATAAACACCACTATTGTACAATAAACAAACATGTATTTAAAAACTGCTACAGCCGTTTCGACGCTATTACCAGCGTCGTCGTCAGGCAAAATTAAAATACTAGCTCTCGAGTTTGTAGAGAGCGCGACAGAAAAAATTCACTGTAATTACAATTCGAGTAGCGCATACATTCCATTTATGTACCGAATACCTAAAAAGGAAATCACCCTGGTTGAAGCAGTTTTTAAATAAACGTTTGTTTATTGTACAATAGTGGTTTTTACCTCTCCGAGTGGACAAAGTCCCCTAGGAGGGGTTATACAATCACCGTGTCTGTCTGTCCTGCGAATGCGTTCGCATTTTCCGTGCAAAGGTTAATCATTGCGTACGCAGTTTCTCGAAATCTCTGCGTTCGCAGTTTCTCAAAGGGTTGGCAAAACCACAGAGTGACGGTGAGCGTTAACGGATTAATTTGAGGTTGGGTTTGATTGTATTTTTTTTTTCGTTAACGCTCACCGTCGCGACAGTTTTAGCTCAGTTTGATTGGATATTTCGTTATTTTAATGTTTATGTGTAGGGTGTGAATGTTGAGTTTGCGTTATGACGGTTGTGGGTGTTGAGTTTGTTGTGTTTGTGTTATGACGGTTGCGGGTGTTAAGTCTGTTGTGTTTGTGTTTGTTGTGGCTGTTGTGTTTGTGTTTGTTGTAATCAGTGATGCACAAAAAATTTCTATCTATCTTTTTCGTATCTTTTTACATAGATGGCAGCAGCTATACTATACTATCAATTTTTTTCCTCTGAAATTTCTATAGAATATCATTTATTTTTGATATTTTTGAGCAAAGATAGCGACAAAATCATTCACAATCTTTCATTTTATTTAGTTTTGGTCCTTTGATTTTTTCACGATATTTCAAATTTCTTTAAAGATATGAGAGTTTCAATTAATTTCAATTCTTTTTTGCCCTTGCCTGAAAAATATCAATAGAAATCTTTAAAGATTTGAATAAGTATCATTTCAAATATTTCTTTAGTTTTCATTATAATGAAAAGTATATTTGAAAATATATCAAATACGTTTCACAAGAAAGTAGAATCAAATTTTTTCATATCAAAAGTTCTAAGTATTAAAATGAATATTTCAATTTTTATCTTTTGATTATTGATTCAGAAGTAAATCCTTCAACATTTGATTTTGATTTTATGGATTAGAATCGATTTGGTTTTTTAATTTTTGTGAACTTTATTTTGTCGGGAATTGAACCGGGAGCGCGGTTTTAGGACTTTGATTCGTTGCCGCTGTGTTATTGATTCCTTTTACGTTGTGTTATAAATCTGTAATATATTATTCAATGACGTTGTTAAACTCTTTAATTGCCAGTAGGTTTATTTTTTCGGATACGCTTTTTTTTAATATAATAGGTATCCGGGTTTTAGGCAGGAAGGGTCGTATGTTTTTTTTACTGATCGAGATAATGTTGTTTTTCGTCTATTCTTTGATTTTATATTTTTATCTAAATATTTTTAGCTTATTTTTTTCACGAAAACGTCCAGTTTTGGAGGACACTTTATAGTTATTAATGGTTTAGCATCCTTTCCTCGAGTGAATGGCTTTTTTTACAATATTTTGATAGACACAGTGACTAAAAGTTTTAACATTGAAACAATGGCAAGTGTCATACTAATAGAGATTATGTTACTTGTGGTAAAAACGAATTTGGCAGAATCGGTTGAGGGGGTTAATAGGCGGAAACCTTTTGCTACACGAGTTATTACAGTTTAATTCACCTACTTTGCAATATTAATTGTTGTTGAAAGGCTCTGCATTATCGGGGGCATATCACAAGTGATATTTGACGTCTTTTAGTTTTTCCCAAATGGAATCGAAGATTGCAACAGGCTATAGCTCATCAACCGTTGGTGGTAGAGCAATGACAGTGACACTTTCTAAATATGAATCGACCACCCTGAATCCGAAAATACCGGTTTCAGAGGCGTAACTCTATTATTGGAAACGTTGTCAAAAACGACATCTGGCGTTTCCGCCGTAACTATTATCGCTTTGCAAAATACGACAACTCCACGTGAAAGGAAATAAAAAAGTATTAAAAATTGCTTCCGGTTTCATTTTTCTATCGTTCACACGTTTCGAGAAAATTTAAGATAAATGCAAAAACTCCCTTTGTTGAAGACTTTTGTAACAGATTGTACAGAGATTAGAAAACGATTACGGATTGATTACGGAGCTTACTAATCGATTACAGATATTATGGCTCGATTACAGCGATTACGCAACTAATATTGTGATTACGGTATGATTATACTGATTACTATATGATTATAGTGATTACTGTATGATTATAGTGATAACTATATGATTATAGTGAATACTGTATGATTATGCTGATTACGGTATGAATATACTGATTACTATGTGATAATAGTTATTACTTTATAATTATCGTGATAACTATAAGATAATAGTGATTACTGTATGATTATAGTGATAACTCTATGATTATAGTGATAACATTATGATTCTAGTTATAACTCTATGATTATAAGGATTACTGTATGATTGTTGTGAATATTGTATGAAAATAGTGATAACTGTATGAAAATAGTGATAACTGTATGAAAATAGTGATAACTGTATGAAAATAGTGATAACTGTATTATTATAGTGATTACTGTATGATCATACTGATTACTGTAAGAATATACTGATTACTATATGATTATAGTGATTAGTTTATGATTATCGTGATAACTATATGATCATAGTGATTACTCTATGATTATAGTGATAAATATATGACTATAGTGATAACTCTAAGATTATAGTGATAACTGTATGATTATAGTGATTACTGTATGAAAATAGCGATTACTGTATTATTATAGTGATAACTCAATGATTATAGTGATAGCTCTATGATTATAGTGATTACTACATGTATTATTATAGCGATAACTTTATGATTATAGTGATAACTCTAAGATTATAGTGATAACTGTATGATTATAGTGATAACTGTATGATTATAGTGATTACTGTATGAAAATAGTTATTACTGTATTATTATAGTGATAACTCAATGATTATAGTGATAGCTCTATGATTATAGTGATTACAGTATGATTATAGTGATTACTGTATGAAAATAGTGATTACTGTATGAATACACTGATTACTGTATGATTATAGTGATTACTTTATGATTATCGTGATAACTATATGATAATATTAATTACTATATGATTATAGTGATAACTGTATGATCATAGTTATTACTGTATGATTATACTGAAAACTGTATGATTATAGTGATTACTGTATGAATATACTGATTACTATATGATTATAGTGATTACTGTAGGGTTAAGTGATTACTGAATGATTATACTGATAACTGAATGAGTACACCTTTTACGCAAAATAACAGTGATAACGGAGAGATTACAGAAATTATTGAATTATTATAGTGATTACTGAATGATTACAGTGATTACAGAATGAGTACACCTTTTACGCCAAATAACAGTGATAACGGAGATATTACAGAAATTATTGAATTATTATAGTGATTACTGAATGATTACAGTGATTACAGAATGATTAAACTGATTACTGTATGATTGTAGTGATAATTGTATGATTATAATGATTACTATATAATTATTGTGATTACTTTATAATTATAGTGATAAGGGTTATAGTGATAACTGTATGATTGTAGTGATTACTTTATGATAAAAATAATAATAATAATAATAATAATAATAATCAGCTAGGCTAATACCCAAGGCACCACCTTAGGCCCAAGTCATCTAGAGACTTTTAATTATATTTATTTATTTATGCGTAGGAGGGTGGTAACAAGCCCTACATGCCACGCGAGCCAACAGCTCCCCACACTAACTATTACCGTTAACCTCTACAAGTTTTTATGTTCATACTGATTACTGAATGAATACAGTGTTTACGCAAAATAACAGTGATAAAGGAAAGATTACAGAGATTACTCAATGATTTTAGTGATTACTGAATGATACTGTGATTACCGCCGAGTACCCAATAGAGTGATTTTCCAAAGGAAAAATTCTAAATATGGAAATTTTTAGAAATTATTTGACCCTAATCATAAAATAATTTTAGACGGATTAAAAATAAAAGTATTAAGTTTTTCATGAAAAATAAATTCTTGGCGTGTGATACGCATATGCCGACGAAAAGTACTTATAAAGTTGTGAAGGATAAACACTAAATTTAAAGTGCTCGGACATTTGTGCAAAGACTATCTTCAATGTGTATTTTCCCAAAATTTACCCAATTTACACACTTACTGAATTCTGTTTCTAATTAATTAAACTTTTAAATTTTAGAGAAATATTCAGGGACCCTTAAAATTTTCGATTTTTCCATGTTAATGTCCGTAGAGAAAATTAGAATTTAAGTTGTCAAAAATATTCATGGTTGCCATGGCAAAACGAAAGCCCATTCTTGTCCACCCTTTTGGCGATTTTCAAGTTACACAAAGGTCTACTTACTACCCGAGTTTGAACGAAATCGGAGATAAACACCTCTGGTAGTCTCCTGTTAGTTTACTGATGGAACATTCCAAAATATACTGAAACAAATGCCCCCAAAATCCAATTATAAACCTGTCGTTAAATATGCAACGGAAGCAAAGCAATTGACGATATAAAATTCTTCTAGCTGTCCATATTCACAGCGTTTATTTACCGGTGCTAAAAATAGCGAATACTAAGAGTCTGGCTATTTACTCCCGAAAGTCGGGGGTAAATAGTCTTGACACTATTTACCACCGAAAGTCGGAAATTGCTAATTTTAGTGGTAAATAATTACGATGCTATTTGACACCGAAGCCGAGAATCCACCTACTTTCGGTTGTAAAAAGTGTCACCAAACGAGAAAAGCTAAAAGCCCATTAAACCTTTGGTTTGTTCGTTTCCTTAGAGCTCAGCTATTTACCACAAAAAATCGGGCGATAATACCAACGGTGTATAATATTCCAAAAACATCAAAAAGGTGATATTCCTTTCTTTTGACTTTTGAGACAAAAATATGATGAATTAGCTATGAATAGATTACCATTACTAATAGAATTTCATTCCTAAGTTTCACCAGCTACATCTCAGAGAAATTTACGGTCTATACACTCTTTTTTTGGGAATTTTTCTGGGCGCGTTCATGTTGAGTTTATCCCCCTTAACCCCCATTCTCTATATCCTGGGACCAAAGACCCGAGCCTAGACCCCCCACCGGTGGTTCCAGGTAATGGCCGACTAGCGGGCGGCCAAAAAGAAGGGTCGAAAAGACCGCGAAAAAGAGTGTATAGAAATATTTCAAAGTATTGATTATTACCAAAAAGGGTAAAAACTTCCTTAGCATCGTGCTGTATTGCTAGAGTAGCGCTCAAATAATTTGAGTCTGCACGCTTCGAAACATATGCTGTAAAATAAGAAAATTAAAAAAGAACGCTTGTTACGTGTTTAGAAGTGGGGAAACTCTAATAGATAATATTCTTTAATACGCTGTAAGTATCAAGATGGCTAAACTGTGACTTAAAAGGGCAGTTTTGAATAATTCTTATAACATAATGAAGGGTCCAATATTGTAAATGTGCTCTGAAAAGATTTTAAATAATTACATTTTTAACCAAATTAAACAAACCCCATCCATTTTTCATACGCCATTGGATTTTAAACCATTATTCTATCGAAAAGCAAATTCCAGGGAAACTGACCTAAAAAAGATATCAATCGTGAAATTATCGTGTGATAATTTAGCGTTTAATTAAATTTAACAGGAAGTTACATATTTATAAACTTGGAATAGATATAAGGTTCAATTGCACCTGGAAAAACGGGTGCCAAATCGAATGATGATCATTTGCATAATAAACTTCCCAGATAATAAATTTACGAAACCTCGATTCGTTCAGACATTGAAGATCTTGAAAAGATTGTCCCCTTCTTCGCAAAACATATTCCGCATAAAATCATTAAACAAAGAAAATTTTTAACTATTATTTACGCCAATGATCAAAATAGAATCATCACCGGTGTAACATATCGCCAAGAGATAAAGAATCATCAAAACCAGCATATTCTCCCTTAGAAATTCCAAATATCTAATTAAGTAATTGTAATTAGCTGAGAAGTTTTAATAATGTATAGGAGCTATATTCATTTTCTATAGAATTGCCGAGCAGTTGGATTCTTTTTCGGGAAAATTCGATTTCTTTTAGAATTTTATCCTTATTCAGTAATATTCCAGAAGAAATTTCACGTTCCATCTTTTGGCAATCTAAAATATATTATTTCGCTAGTAATAAATAAAATATGGTATATCCAGTAAAATTATATGAACTTTGGCCGATAAAAAAAGAATACACGAAATAATTAATGTAATAAGTATATTTATATATTATGTATAATAATATGAACTTCGGCAGTGATAGAAAAAACAATTTCATATAATAATGAATTTAATATGTATATTTATATATTATGTATAATAATATGAACTTTGGCAGATATAGAAAAAAGCTTTTACATATAATAAATAATATGATATAAATATTTATACATTGTGTCCACAAAAAAACACAAAAATTATAAATAACTGAAAAGGTTTTTTTTAATTAAAATTTTATATGGAGCATTGCTCGTGCAGGGGGACATTTACTAGTGAAAAACTGAATGACCTTGAACCATGTCTTCAAGGTCATTCAAAAACTATCTCGAGAACCGATTGGTTTACGGATTTGGTTCCAATTAGAAAGTTGTTGCTCGCCATATTATTAGTTCAAATAACTTTTTTTGTTCAAATTTGACCAATCAGAAGCCGATAAATTTAAGGTTTAAGAATACAGTGTTTGAAAATAAAATAATCCGGTTAGTTTTAATGTGACTAAATCAAATAAATACTTAATAGTTTACAAGTTCGGTTCAATTATGCCACCGACGGCTACCATACACAATTGAGCTCGTTTAATGACGGAGTTCATAACGTTGTTCAACATTTCAATTGAAATATCACGGAAGGCTTCAATTATTCTTTCTTGTTTGACAACCAATCTTACTGAAATCAGGTTCAATTCATTAACCTTCAATTTATCGGCTTCTGATTGGCCAAATCAAAATTATTTGAACTAACAATATGGTAAGCAACAACTTTCTAATTGGAACCAAATCCGTAGACCCAACGGTGCTTGAGATAGTTTTTGAATGACCTTGAAGACATGGTTCAGGGTCATTCAAATTTACACACATAAAAGCCCCCTTGCACGAGGAATGCTCCATAGAAATTTAAAAAAAAAACTTTTTCAGTTATTTATCATTTTTCTTTATTTATTGGACACCCTGTATACGTGTAAATGCATGTTAATTTGAATAAATATGGGTAAATGCAAGTAAACTTGGATATAATTAAAATTAGGGAAGTACAAAATTCGTATCCCAATAAAATTTATAAATTTAAATGAAAAAATTTATTGGGATAAGAAAATAAAGTTAGATAAACACATAACAGTGAAATTGCACTACAATAGAATTTACACATTTTATGTGTATTTTCCCAAATTTACCCAATTTACGCATGTTCTGCATTATGTTTCTAATTAAATAAACTTTGAAATTTCGGAGAAATATTCAGGGACCCTTAAAATTTTCGATTTTCCCATGTTAATGTCCGTAGCGAAAATTAGGTTTTAAGTTGTCAAAAACATTTTTGGTTGCCATGGCAAAACGAAAGCCCATTCTTGTCCACCCTTTTAGGGATTTTCAAGTTACAAAAAGGTCTACTTACCACCAGAGTTTGAACGAAATTGGAGATAAACACCTCGGGTAGTCTCCTGTTAGTTTACTGACGAACATCCCAAAATATTCTGAAACAAATGGTCCCAAAATCCAATTATAAACCTGTTGTTATATATGCAACGGAAGCAAAGCAATTGACGAAATAAAATTCTTCAAGCTGTCCAGATTCACAGCGTTTATTTACCGCTGCTACAAATAGCGAATACTTGAGTCTGGCTATTTACTCCCGAAAGTCGGATATTGCTAATTTTAGTAGTAAATAATTTCGATCGCGCTGCCCATACTATTTGACACCGAAGCGGAGAATCCCTCGACATTCGGAAGTAAATAGTGTCACCAAACGAGAAAAGCTAACAGTCCACTAAACCTCGGTTTGTTCGTTTCGATAGTAAATGGTTTTCGCCGCGTCATAAATGATATTTATGACTTGAATTTAAAAAGATTTAACCTTCAACTTTCACCCGACTTTGGTATTTTCAACACCCATTGTACAATCTTTCATATAATAATAAAAATACTATGCAAGAAGAGAATTGGCGTTCCATCTTTTGGCAATCTAAGATATATTATTTCGCTAGTAATAAATAAAATATAGTATATCAATTATAAAAAATATGCACCTTGGCAAGGAGAGAAAAAACAATTTCATATAATAATGAATGTAATATGTATATTTATATATTATGTATAATAAGATGAACTTTGGCAGAGAAAGCTTATATAAATATTTATATTATTTTGGGGATTCACAGGGAAATTCCTTTTCATTTCTCTCAGACAAAAATAAGGACATGGGCAAAATCTCACTAAAGAACAAAAATCTTCACACTTTCCCGCTTTCGCCGAGTTCACTCTTGTAGTTAAGGTCACCAATTTCACTCTCAATCTTTGCGGTAAAATTTGAATTCTGTACAAAAAAAATAATTTAAAAGGAAAAAGTACTCCCGTTGTTACTTTCCATAGTATATTAATAACATATTAAAAATTAGGGGGCTACCACGTGAAACTCCAATTTAGCAACCACGGCAATAAGATGGGGTGGCGGAGTGGTTAGCACTTTCGCCTCGCAGCGAGAGGAGCCGGGTTCGTTCCCAGTTTGTGGCACTGGGTGAAAACTCGGAGCTACACCGTCTGCGTTGGGTTTGCAAGCTCTCTCCCCACTGGTTTAAGGGGTTTTCCCCCGAGTTCTTCGGTTTCCCCTTCCATAAAAACTTGTCTAGGTTAACGGTAAAAGTTAGTGTAGGTATCTGTTCGCTCGCGGGGCATGCAGGACTTGCTACCACCCTCCTACGCATTGTAACCCGGCCACCCGAATTAATGGCTTTAAAAGTCGCTGGGTGACTTTAGCCTAAGGTGGTGCCTTGGGTATTAGCCTAGATTATTATTATTATTATGATCTTTCGTTTTACGGGTGTAAATAGCAAAATCGCTATTGATTTTTAGTTAAGGTCACCAATTTCACAATTATTCATGTGGTAAACTTTGAATTCGGTTCAAAAAATAAATTAAAAGTGAAAAGTACTCACGTCTTTACTTTCCATAGTATATTAATAACATATTAAAAATTAGGGGGCTAGCACGTTTTTTACCCGCCCGTGAAACTGTAATTTAGCAAGAATTAGGATATATAAGTTAAAGTCCTCTAAATACATTTAAAGAAGCCAAATTATAATACTCTACAATGGTTCTCTGACGACGTTATCATTCGAATAATTTAAATTTGAGCTTCCCTAATAGATGGCACCAACAACATCCAGCTAAGTAATTCAATTAAATTTAAATTCAAATTTCCCGCCTTCTTTTAATAGCCTTGAAAATCGATAAGAGTGAAAAAGCTGACCTTGACTTCCTTCACTCTTTTCCCGCGAACTCACTCTGCGAGTGACGAAAAAGTGAAAACCCCACTCTTACGAATGGAGTTGTTAGTTACGGAGTGGAGTGAGTAAAGTGTGGGAGGAAAACCACTCGCTCTAATGCACTCCGAGTTTTGCCCAACTCTACTCGAGTTCGCTAAATTACGTTTTAATTCACACGCTCCACGAAAGGTTGTCGAGATTTCGTGCTTTAACCAGTGCCGTAGAGTTTTTGTTAGGGAGTGGAGTGAGAAAAGTGTGGGGGTAAAATTACTCGCACAATTTCACTCCGAGATTTGCCCAAATCTGAAAAAATATCTAATAATGAATTAGAAATAAATTTTGTTGGACTCAAAATGAATTAGCTTAGCAATTGCACCGCCCATTTAAAATAATTATTTCAATGAATTTAATATTTCGGAAATTCCACTCCTTTTTCTCCCTTTAGCAAAACCTAGTAAACGCATTTTTTTAATTCGAGATAATTTAATCTTTAATTTTGATTTACATTATTTTTCATTGTTTTCTAAGCGGTACTGACCAGTTATTTATAGCTCATAGTTGATTTTTTCTGTAGGTGTCCAATTCCCATTTGTACTTCAATTTAAATTACTGGTGGGCCAAAATTTTGAAAACTTGCGTTAACTAGGTGTCAGCGGACAGAACGCCAAAATAATTTTTCACCCTGTGCCAAAACCTGCCACTCTTAGTGTCCAATAAGAAGAAAACTGGTTAAATTTAAACCTTTGGCCACTTTTCCGTCTTCAGAAACTGCACGTCATTAAAATTATAATTTAATATGGAATTTTGATGAGTGGAAAGTTATCTTGTGTTGGATCACTGGCTCGCCGAGTAAAATCGATCCCACTGCCATTTTATTTATGTAGAGGGTTTGAAAAGAAAATTACTTAAATATATTAAAATAAAACGCCGTAGACATCCACAAGTTTACTAGTGTAAGATAGATTTTAACAAGAATGTATTTATTTATGCGTAGGCATAATGAAATTTTTGAGATAGTTTTAGGAATTACTCCTAATATCACTCATGATCGAACCGTAAGCTCTCTCAAAAAATTAATGGTACCCTAAAACGAACGCCTTCCAACGCGATTGAAGCTCTCGACGCTAACAGTTTTCATTCCCCCTCAAGTGCTGAGGTCACGATCATCTCATTTTCTCTACGCGTAGATATTTGCATTTTTGCTTTAAAGCAACTGTCGGCTCTATCATTGCCACCTGTATTATGAAAAGGCCCCTGTTATTAGAGATGGCCATGAATCTATCCGAATCTTCTAAAAAAATGACTTTCGTGGAGAGCGTGGGGCCATCTATTAATGGGAACGGAAGCTAAAATTCAAAATAGCGAAACAATAACGTCGTCAGAGAGCCATTATAGAGTATTATATTTAGACCTCTTTTACTCTATTTAGTGAACTTTAACCTAAATTATATATCCCATATAAAATATATTGCAAACAATTACTATAATTGAAGTAATTGACAAATTTACAAAGGAGCCAATCAACGCGAAGCATACTTTTATGTCCCGCCTTTTGGGTCAAAATGTAGCTTCAGCATCTTGTTTTGATTTCGACGCTAGCGACATCTGCTAAAAAAGAGCTACTTCACCTAGAGCCGACACTTGCTTTAATACTACATAATACTAAAGTGCTGATGTCTTTGAGTTTTGTGTTTTTCGAAATAGTAGACATCGATATTACAAAAAACACCGATTTGAAGTAAAAGGCTTAAAGTGAATTACTCTAATATTACAGAATGAAGTGATGTGAAAACGGTCAAGTGAACCGATGTCTTGGATTTCTGTGCTTTTCTGGAACAGTAGAAATGGACGTAGGAAAAAGCACTGATCTACTTCTGTCGACGATCAGATTCATGAACAACTTCTCAATACAGGTATTCAACAGAATTTTAGTTAACGTGTCAAAAATGTTGCGAATTTACCGAACTACAGTAACTCAATTATGGGAGAGCTAATACTTGGATTAAAAAAGGTACACTTTAATCCGAAGAGAAAACGGACTGAAAACATTTTACTCTTCACGCGTTTCGGATCTCGAATTCTAGACTCGTCAATCGCGGACTGGAGTAAACTTCTTAAAAAATTACTCGACTTTAACTAAAAAAAATGTTTATTAAAAAAAACATTACGAAGTTTAAAAAAAATGAGTTTCCTAGCGCAAAGGTAACTTTCTATTTCTTGGGACTCGCCATCCCTCACAAAAAATAATCTCTACTCTTTCTCAAAGATTTTTCTCGTACTGGCTTACAATAGACCCAAGACTAGGTATTTATACACAAAAAAGCGCGCGGCCGAGCTCGTGACGTCAAGGATTTTTCCCAAAAACGGACATTTTCTGATTCCCTGCCCGGCCGAAAACGGAAAATTTCGGCGTACATGTACTGGACCTAAAGGACTCATGGAAAAAAACCTAAAGGCCAGCATTGAAATATACCAAAAAAACTTCGAAATACTTTTTCAAACGGCAGGTTATTGCCCATATTCCTGAAACCCGACATTTTGTTACAATAATAAAAAGAATTGAAATTTTACACTAAAATTTACTAGGAAACGCCATATTGCGAATTAATCAGAACGTTTTATAATCAAATTACTAAAACTGATGTTGATAATAAAAAAAAATGCAAAATGTATCTAATAATTCCACAACGCGTTGTCTTAGAACCTCTTTGGTAGCTAAATGTCGATAAGAGATTATTAAACGGGCCCTTAAAACACGAAATCTTACGTCCATAGTTAATTGGGGTCAGATATTGCGGAAGTAGTATACATATTTGTTAAGAGGAAGCTTATTTCTGCTGTAGAAAAAAATTATGCAATTAAAAATTAATGAGCATTGAAAACTTCATCCCTTGGATTAGCATTTCGTTATAGCGTTACGTGTGCCCCTTAAAATCCGTAACCTCTTTTTCTAAGATTTTAATTTGATGTATTGCCTTAATTCTGATCTTCTACGAATTTTCTCTGTAGTGGAAACTAATTTGTAAGTGCAATGATACATTGCTTTTCCCCGATTTCCGCCTTAGCTTCCGCTGTTCAACTTTATCTTTTACGGTCACGACTCCCCCTTGTTGAGAAAATGCAAGAGATTAAAGGAATTATTTTGAGCTCTTTTAATTTAATAATTTAGTCACCGAACAGCAAGTGGCGGCTCTATCATTGCCCCCTGTATTATGAAAAGGTCTGTGCTATTAGAGGTGGCAATGGATCTATCCGATTCTTCGAACAACAACTTTACTGGAGAGCGTGGTGCCATCTACTAATGTCAAAGGACGCTAAAATTCAAAATAAAGTATTATAATTAGACAACTTTTGCTCTATTAAGTGGACTTTAACCTAAATTAGATATCCCGTGTAAAAAATATTGTTTATATTTATGTTATTGACCAATTTGCAAACAATCCAATGAACACTAGGGGTACTTGTAAGTACCGCCTTTGGATTTTGGCGCTAGCGACATCTACTGAAAAAAGAGTAACTTCACGTCGAGCCGCCACTGGCTTTAAAGCAATTGTCGTTCTATCATTGCCACCTGTATTATTAAAAGGCCCCTGTTATTAGAGATGGCCATGAATCTATCCGAATCTTCGAAAAAAATGACTTTCGTGGAGAGCGTGGAGCCATCTATTAATGGGAACAGAAGCTAAAATTCCAAATAGCGAAACAATAACGTCGTCAGAGAGCCATTTTAGAGTATTATATTTAGACCACTTTTACCCTACTTAGTGAACTTTAACCTAAATTCTACGCGTAGTCCCTACGCAAGGCTATTCGGAACAACCCGGCGTAAAAAGGTATTGTATTATTCATAAAATCTATTCATCGCCATTAGCCCCGAGCACAGCTTTTAAGAAACTAGTGAAAGTGGTTTAAGGATTTCGTCTCTAGAGGTTATTCTATTAGAATTTGAGATCTAAAAGCGTTTGTTTGCAGCCTATCAACATTAGTTTTTCTTATCTGAGTATTGTCGGTCTGGCTGAATTTTGTATTTTTGAAATATTAGAATAAAACCCAAAATGAATTCTGTATTTCGGGATTAAGGCGTTTCCAATCATTCTATTAAGCCTCGTTCACACTAAACACTTTGGAACCGTTTTTAAATGGTTTCGAAAGATAAAATTTAACATTGACAGCCAAAATTTACAATTTGATCTTTCGAAACCGTTTTAAAACGGTTCCAAAGTGTCTATTGTGAACGCGCCTTTAGTTTGCCAGTGCTGAAAAACGTAAGAAATGCATTCCTGAACTATCATAATTAATGTGACGTAAGATCCTCTTTCAGTTAGACCTAGATATTAGAAGTGATTGTTTAAAATGTTATTTCGGACTAATTAAGTTCTTAAAAGCCTAAATTTCAGCCATATCTTTAATTGAGTTTAAGTGTTATTAGTGTTCTTCAATCAAGGGAAAAGATCACCAACTTAATTAAAGAAAATCTTAAGTGAGTGAAAGATTAAAATCACACCGAATGAGCTCTAAAATCAAATCGTGATTGAAATGAATAAATAGTGACAGAATTAATTGCCATGCTTAAATCGTGATCAAAATAATTTCAATGAATAAAGCGTGATCGACATAATTGCAATAATTAAAGCGTGATCGAAATAATTGCAATAATTAAAGCGTGATCGAAATAATTGCAATAATTAAAGCGTGATCGAAATAATTGCAATAATTAAAGCGTGATCGAAATAATTGAAATAATTAAAGCGTGATCCAAATAATTGCAATAATTAAAGCGTGATCGAAATAATTGCAATAATTAAAGCGTGATCGAAATAATTGCAATAATTAAAGCGTGATCGAAATAGTTGCAATGATTAAAGCGTGATCGAAATAATTGAAATAATTAAAGCGTGATCCAAATAATTGCAATAATTAAAGCGTGATCGAAATAATTGCAATAATTAAAGCGTGATCGAAATAATTGCAATGATTAAAGCGTGATCGAAATAATTGCAATAATTAAAGCGTGATCGAAATAATTGAAATAATTAAAGCGTGATCCAAATAATTGCAATAATTAAAGCGTGATCGAAATAATTGAAATAATTAAAGCGTGATCCAAATAATTGCAATAATTAAAGCGTGATCGAAATAATTGCAATAATTAAAGCGTGATCGAAATAATTGCAATAATTAAAGCGTGATCGAAATAATTGAAATAATTAAAGCGTGATCCAAATAATTGCAATAATTAAAGCGTGATCGAAATAATTGCAATAATTAAAGCGTGATCGAAATAATTGCAATAATTAAAGCGTGATCGAAATAATTGCAATTAAAGCGTGATCCAAATAATTGCAATAATTAAAGCGTGATCGAAATAATTGAAATAATTAAAGCGTGATCCAAATAATTGCAATGATTAAAGCGTGATCGAAATAATTGCAATAATTAAAGCGTGATCGAAATAATTGAAATAATTAAAGCGTGATCCAAATAATTGCAATAATTAAAGCGTGATCGAAATAATTGAAATAATTAAAGCGTGATCCAAATAATTGCAATAATTAAAGCGTGATCCAAATAATTGCAATAATTAAAGCGTGATCGAAATAATTGCAATAATTAAAGCGTGATCGAAATAATTGCAATAATTAAAGCGTGATCGAAATAATTGCAAAAATTAAAGCGTGATCGAAATAATTGAAATAATTAAAGCGTGATCGACATAATTGCAATTAAAGCGTGATCGAAATAATTGCAATGATTAAAGCGTGATAGAAATAATTGCAATAATTAAAGCGTGATCGAAATAATTGAAATAATTAAAGCGCGATCGAAATAATTGCAATGATTAAAGCGTGATCAAAATTATTGCAATGAATAAAGCGTGATCGAAATAATTGCAATGATGAAAGCGTGATCAAAATTATTGCAATAAATAAAGCGTTATCGAAATAATTGCAATGATGAAAGCGTGATCGAAATAATTGCAATGATGAAAGCGTGATCAAAATTATTGCAATAAATAAAGCGTTATCGAAATAATTGCCATAATTAAAGCGTGATCGAAATAATTGCAATATTTAAAGTGTGATCGAAATTATTGCAATGAATTAAGCGTGATCTAAATAATTGCAATGATTAAAGCGTGATCGAAATAATTGCAATGATTAAAGCGTGATCGAAATAATTGCAATAATTAAAGCGTTATCGAAATAATTGCAATGATTAAATCGTGATCAAAATTATTGCAATTAATAAAGCGTGATCGAAATAATTGCAATTATTAAAGCGTGATCGAAATAATTGCAATAATTAAAGCGTGATCAAAATAATTTCAATGATTAAAGCGTGATCAAAATTATTGCAATGAATAAAGCGTGATCGAAATAATTACAATGATAAAAGCGTGATCGAAATATTTGCGATGATTAAAGCGTGATCGAAATAATTGCAATAATTAAAGCGTTATCAAAATAATTGCAATGATTAAATCGTGATCAAAATTATTGCAATTAATAAAGCGTGATCGAAATAATTGCAATGATTAAAGCGTGATCGAAATAATTGCAATAATTAAAGCGTGATCAAAATAATTGCAATGATTAAAGCGTGATCAAAATTATTGCAATGAATAAAGCGTGATCGAAATAATTACAATGATAAAAGCGTGATCTAAATAGTTGCAATGATTAAAGCGTGATCGAAATAATTGCAATAATTAAAGCGTTATCGAAATAATTGCAATGATTAAATCGTGATCAAAATTATTGCAATTAATAAAGCGTGATCGAAATAATTGCAATGATTAAAGCGTGATCGAAATAATTGCAATAATTAAAGCGTGATCAAAATAATTGCAATGATTAAAGCGTGATCAAAATTATTGCAATGAATAAAGCGTGATCGAAATAATTACAATGATAAAAGCGTGATCTAAATAGTTCCAATGATTAAAGCGTGATCGAAATAATTGCAATAATTAAAGCGTTATCAAAATAATTGCAATGCTTAAATCGTGATCAAAATTATTGCAATTAATAAAGCGTGATCGAAATAATTGCAATGATTAAAGCGTGATCGAAATAATTGCAATAATTAAAGCGTGATCAAAATAATTGCAATGATTAAAGCGTGATCAAAATTATTGCAATGGATAAAGCGTGATCGAAATAATTACAATGATAAAAGCGTGATCTAAATAGTTGCAATGATTAAAGCGTGATCGAAATAATTGCAATGGATAAATCATAATAGAATAATTGCAATGATAAAATCGTGTTTGAAGGATTTCAATTATTTTATCGATATCGAAGTAATTGAAGTGATTAAATAGTTTTTGAAATGATTTAATAGTTTTTGAAATGATTTAAAAGTTTTTGAAATGATTTAATAGTATTTGTATTGATTAAATAGTATTTGAAATGATTTAATAGTATTTGTATTAAGTAAATAGTATTTGAAATTATTAAATAGTTTTTGAACTGAACAAATCGTATTTGAAATGATTAAATAGTATTTGAAATGAACAAATCGTATTTGAAATTATTAAATCGTATTTGAAATTATTAAATCGTATTTGAAATGAACAAATCGTATTTGAAATTATTAAATAGTATTTGTATTGATTAAATAGTATTTGAAATGAACAAATCGTATTTGAAATTATTAAATCGTATTTGAATTTATTAAATCGTATTTGAAATTATTAAATCGTAATTGAAATTATTCAATCGTATTTGAAATGAACAAATCGTATTTGAAATTATTAAATAGTATTTGTATTGATTAAATAGTATTTGAAATGAACAAATCGTATTTGAAATTATTAAATCGTATTTGAAATTATAAAATCGTATTTGAAATTATTAAATCGTATTTGAAATTATTCAATCGTATTTGAAATGAACAAATCGTATTTGAAATTATTAAATAGTATTTGTATTGATTAAATAGTATTTGAAATGAACAAATCGTATTTGAAATGATTAAATAGTATTTGAAATGAACAAATCGTATTTGAAATGATAAAATAGTATTTGAAATGATCAATTCGTATTTGAAATGATTAAATAGTATTTGAAATGATTAAATAGTATTTGAAATGAACAAATCGTATTTGAAATGATAAAATAGTATTTGAAATGATCAATTCGTATTTGAATGAAATTATTCATATTTTAATTGATTTAATCATGATTGAAATTATTTAATTGTGATTAATGTTTTAATCTTGATTGAAATGATTTAATTGTGATTAATGTTTTAATCTTGATTAAAATGATTTAATTGTGATTAATGTTTTAATCTTGATTAAAATGATTTAATTGTGATTAATGTTTTAATCTTGATTGAAATGATTTAATTGTGATTAAAGTTTCAATATTCTAATCACGATTATTGAGAAACCCAAAAACGGAAATAGCCTTACATTTCAATAGTTTAAACGTGCTTCTTCTAGCTGAGTAGTAGCGCAAGTAGTTGACAACAATCCAAAGTATCGCAAAATTGCTTCAAAGTGCCCAAAAGGGCGAAACCAGTCTACTGTTACAAATTCTGGCTTTCGCTATCAGATTAAAAAATTGTGTTAAAAGTTAACTAATGTCTTGTTCGGGTTAGATCTTAGAAAATTACTTTATTGATTAATTAATTTCAACGTTTGCAGATGGACTCTCCAGAACCTCCAACTGTGCCTCCAAAAAGTGCCGAATTGCTCAAAGCTTTGAGAGTTTTGGATCTGCTGCACACTTTCTACATGCCAGTGTTGATCGTCTTAGGACTGATGGGGAATAGCCTTTCATTCACGGCCTTTTTCTTCACTCATCTCAACCAGAGATCCTCCAGCCATTATCTCGGCTGCCTGGCCATCTCCGATTTCGGATACATATCGATGCTTATTTTTTACTGGCTTGCCAAGACCGGTTTTGACGTAAGTAGACGTACTTCGATTAATCAATTTTAGATATAATGGGGATCAGTGGGGAATCGCTGTTTTCTTAATTTTTGGTTTTACGAGGTTGTGTCGCCACAAGTTGTTGAACGATATCTTTTAGGGTACAGGTGATATATCGGCGGTAATATCGGACGATATATTGGCAGATATTAGTGTTGTAAGTTGGAAAATGACCTGGGCCTTTTTTCAGGAATTGTTTTTGTATTTTTCCGAAGAAATTAAAAAAGTTTTCATTCCATTATTAGTCTATTATTGTTTGAAAATTTAAATAAAGCGGCATTTTCGCCTCATATTTTAGAATATAAAAGTAAAACTAAACCTCTAGACTATTTTAAACTATGTTTTGTAGTATGTTTACTGTTTATTTTTCCGGAAAATTAACAACTCTAGCCGATATTAATAAAATCATATATGACGTTTCAGCAAGGTTGGCAAGTTTTAAACAAAATGTTTAAAACAAGTGTTTAAAACGCGTTTAAAACAAATATTTTAAACAAACACCAATTTGTTTTAAACGTTTTAAACTATCTGTTTTAAACATGTTTTTTATAAGGTAAAGTTTCATTGTTTTTTTGTAATATTTTGGTTATTCAATATGAGGGAAAAGGTAGAAAAAACCATTCCAAGGCTCTAAGAAAGGTAAATTGTATTGATAACGGCTAGTTGGATTTTAAGATTATCTGAAAAGAGCGACTGAAAGGGCTCGATATGATTTCATAAATTTCCTACCAGTGAAAAAACCCTACGAACGCATTGAATTTTGTCTTTTTGTTTAAATAGTATGTATATAGCGGCCAATATATACATCTACTTGGGACCCTACCTATGCACGAGATAAGAAACACGGCCGGTCTGGACAGATCGGGTTAAAACCAACTAGGCAGCACTCCTAGATAAAAATTAAGGGATTCGGTCGATTTTTTTGAAATTTTATGAAGTGATGGAAGTTTTAAGATTATAGAGGTATCTAAGTTCTTATTTTTTATAACATTGTTTATTTGTGATAATTTATGACTGCAGACGGGCACATTTCAGTAAACCAAAACTAAAAACCATGTGTGGATAACTAGCTATTTTCCCTTTCTTAGTACTATGCGACCAAAAATTCCAGGATGATAGCTATATTGAAAACTCTACTACAGGTTAGGTAGTATTTGCGTGGGGCATCGAAAACCCTTAGGCCGTCATGGCCCGTCAATGGTTGGTCAACAACGCTTAGCGAAATTCTTGGCTAGTTTAAATAAGCGTGTACTCTTTGGATCTTCGCCCTGTGAGTTTATTTATAATACCATAAGTGGCATAATTACCCTAAGTGTGCCAATAGGAGCCTTTCCCACAGAAAATCTTCAATTAGAGCTGGTTCTATAAAGACCAAAGAAACGTAGGACTCGCAAATTTCGTCACTGGAAATCATGACGTCATTTACGTCACTTTCGTTAAACAAGGTATCATTGAAAAATTCATCTTATTGACACACTTAGGGTAATTAGGTCACTTATGATAATACGTTTAATGATACGTAATATTTCTTTAAATGAGTTTACTCGTGAGTCTGATTCATAAGTATAATGAATAGTTTAAAACGTGTTTTAAACATAGTTTTTTATTGTTTATTATGTGTTTTTTATTGTTTGATTTAAAAACAGTTAAAAACAATGAATCTTGTTTAAAACAACAAAAAACATTGTTTTTGTTCTTTTTGAAAAAAACAAGGATTTTGCCAACCCTGCGTTTCAGTAGACTGTCATACCATTTTATTAAAATTTCCATGAAATAAAGTTTGAAAAGGCATATCGGAATGTTTATTTTCATTTTACTTGATCATATTTTCTATCACAAATCGAATATCGTTGCTTTTTATTTGTTTAAACTCGTAACCCCCTGTCTGTATAATCTAGCTTCTGAAGCGCGGTCAATCAAATAAAATATTATCATTAGTTAGTTAATCGAAAATTTTCTTATTTTTAAATGTTTTTTGAAAATATTTTTTTAATACCGATATCGGCCAATATCGGCTTCGCTTAAGCTAATATTGTCCGATACCGATATTAGAAAAATAGGCATCCCTAGCCAACTCCTCTAGCTGGTTTTTCTGATGGACTTTAAATCTCATCAAAAACCGCAAACACGAAAGTCGTACAGTAGCTAATGATGACTTCGATTACACGCTGATATTTTGATGCGCGTTACCAAACTTCTATGCCGATTCACAGCTCAAGAATTTTATTTGGGAACCAAATAAAATCTATATGATGATATCGGGAATTACGGGAAAAGGACTCGGAATATTTTAAGGAATTGAGATAAAACCAAACACACGTTTTACAGAATTCTTCAGGTAGTAGCTCATAAAAATACTTAATACGGAATATCCCTAAAGCGGATAGGTTTGTCAAGTCATTAATATTTTATAGATTAAAATTAGCTCTTCTATTCTAGAGCACTGACGAATATTACAAATTCTAACAATTTCATAGATCAAGTGTGATCGTCGAGATAATGCGACTATATAAGGAAAGCATTTGGCCCAATAATTTCAACGACCTCTTCAAATTTTAAAGTAACGTGAACTCAATGAACCCAGCCTTCTAATTTACTATTGAAATCGAAAAATATCGCAAGCTACCTATCTTATATTTCCTTATTTACAATAATCAGGAAATCTCAATATACCGTATGCCACGTAAAGCTTTATCTTACCAAGATGCAAAATCTTGTTACCATTCATCCCAGAAACTATTAGACACTTCAATAAAACATCTTCAAGGAAGTTGTCTAGAAGAAATATTTCCGAGAGCCAGGACCTGCAAGTTACTGTTTATGTAGTGTTTGAAACTTTTCACTTGTACGGTGTGAAACAGGTTTTTCCCAATGAGGTAGATAAAATAGAGATCCAAATCCCCCTTCCAGGAACTACCGTTTCGTGGGACAGTATTTGTTGGGTTGGAGAGTTAACCTGTAACGAAAATAATTCGTATATTGAACTTTATACATATTTATGGGTGTCCCCCGTGTTTCCCTCTTCGTCTGCTTCACATGGCCCATAATTTCGGTTCTCCATGAATTTTGCCATTGTTCGCTTAATTTCACCTTTTAGTGTATCCCTTGTGGATACGTTTTTTTTATTCAGTTAATTTCCGTTGCCCCTATCATTTGTCCCATTTGTATCTATTGTTTTGTTTTGTTTTTTGCCCCTTCTTCTATTATCCCCGTTTCATTTAGTTTAGTGTTATCCTTTTGTAGTGTTTTTTTTTATTTCATTGCTTTTTTTTCGATTTATTGGTCCTCTGTATATGCTTTTTTTTCCCCGAGTATTAATAATTTGTATGTTCGTCAGCTAGTTATGGGCGTTGGATAGGTTAGCGTACAAGTAGAATGGACTATTTAGTCAAAACATCGCTTTAGCTAGGCCTTTAAAGGCAATCCTTATTTCGTTTCCCCATTTCCTACTTAGCTAGACGTGTCTTTTTTTAAGCCTCCGTTGGTATGGGTGGTGTAGAGGATACCATTGAGTTCCCTTAGTTTTTTTATTTGGTTTTTGTTTACCCCGTGTCTGAAACTGCCCTATTAATGAGTGTGATCAACCTCTTATTTGTGCGGAATGGCCAAGAGTATATTTATTTTTGTGTGCACACCAGGGTGGTGAACCCTGTTTTTCCGAGTGGTGAACTCGATGTTTGTATGGGTGATGGTGCCCATGGCCAGAGCGTGATTAACCTCTGTGCTATTTTGTTTCTTTCTTTGGGAAGGGTTCCCGTTGAATTGCGGAGAGTGTAAGCCTCTGTTCTATGTAAGCCCCATAACGGTTCACTGTGTCTGTATACCTTTGTTCTCAATTAGTCATGAGGGTCATGATGCAATTTTGTTCAGCTCGTTTCAACCGCTGTTCTTAATGGTGTTATTTTTTTTTTCTCAAATTTGTACATATTCTTCACTTTTTCTGTGTATATTTCACTTTGGCCTTTGTGGTATTCGTGTTTTTGTTGATATTTCTGGTTGTTTATATTTTTTGTTTATATTTCACCGTGGTTAATTTTTTTGTATATATTTCGGCTAATTTCTAATATTGTATTTAGTGGATTTAAAATTCCACACTTATTTAATATTTGCACTTTTACCCAGAGTAGTATTCTCTGTTGTTTTCCCCTAAATTGCTAATTTTGCTGTGTGATTATGTTTTGTGCCTTTGTTGAATTTTCTATGGCCATTTCGTTAGTGTTATTAATATTATTTGTCCTAATTTCGCTATAATTTTTTTAATATGTTTTGTTTTAATTTTCCAAGTGCATAGTGCTTTTGATTTTTTTTGTGTTTGCTCTGTAAATTACTTTTGTATGCTTGTCCGAACGAGGACGTTCGAAATTTAGTCGGGGAGAATTTGTAACGAAAATAATTCGTATATTGAACTTTATACATATTTATGGGTGTCCCCCGTGTTTTAATACATCGGTGCGCGTTGGACTCTCGCGGAGTATTGCTTCACCTGTAGCAACTCTCGAGTTTTGGGAAGACTGTTTTAGATCCCGTAGTAGCGATGGCACACGAAGAGCTTAAATAGGGCCACGTGCGTGAACCTTCTCTCTCTTGTTCTCTCGACCCGAAGATGACCACAACTTGTCCTCTCGCTCCTTCGTGACAATGGCGACCGGCTCGCCGGTCCCCCAGTTCGTGATTTTCCATCTTACTGTTTCGCGGTAAACGAAACGAGTAATGTGTCGGCGACAAATTTAATTCGCGTCCGAATAGTTTACGCATTAATGTATCGCGTTCCGTGTTTCGTTATGGAGCCCAGGAACTTCAGCCGATTGAATCATCGAAGGACAATTTTTCTATATGTAAGAACAACACGTTTAAACAAGAGCCATGTTCTATAAACGGTCTTCATTAGTGGGGCAATAACTTTTATATTTGTACTTGGTTACCAGCGTAATATTAATTTGATCGTTTCATTAAACCACGTGTGTATTATCTCTAATGCTGACACTTTATTTTAGGATCATTTAATACCCCTAGACAACCTGACCCTAATTCTTATTCATATATTTAAAAGTGTCACAAACCCTAGTAAATGAACTTAATCAAATCATGTTGGCGCCATCGATCGTGTTATTGAAAAACTAATCCTTAACATATTTTGCAAAAGTGTCTGCTTTTAGAAACAGATGGCGCCAACACGATTGGATAAAGTTGAAACTTAAACCTAATTATCCTACTCAAATAAAACGTGTCCCGCAAATCCCAGATTTGTTTCTATCTCTAGTTCATATTCTACCTCATTGGTTTTTCCGTTTAACCAGGTAGCTTTTTTTAGACATAATAATGGAAACTTTTCAATTTTTTTAATATATCAAGGCTTAGCCAAAACATGACGTTCTATTTACAAAAGAAAAGTTTCCATTATTTTAACAAGCACTGTATAAACAGTGACTTGTAAGTCCTGGCTCTCAGAAATATTACTTCTTGCCAATTTCATTGAAAATGTTTTATTGAAGCGCCTATTACCTTCTCAAATCTAATTCTAATCTCCTCAAAACATTATCTACCAAACTATTAGCCAACGAATAAAAACTATAATTAAATCAATAACCTTACACCACTCCATTTCCAAATCGCCGGATCGATCATTTTATAGTTATAGTTGGTTAGTAGAAATTATCTACTAACATTACTTTCTGTTTAGTTTATCGTCTTTATTTTCAAAAAGTAAAAAACAGTTTTTACTGTGCACACATTCCCTTTTGTCCTGACTTCTTTCAAAAATTAGAAAGTTTTCTTATAAACGTAGGAATCGACCCAATTTACCACCTAACACCAAAACTGAGAGCATTACTTTTTTTTTTTTTTTGACATCCACATATCGGTGTCGACCCAAGGCCTTAGACACCAGCACACAATAACTGATTAATCAGGGCGAGATATGTGTAACGGCCACGCCAACGGGGGGATACGTGGGGACAGGGGTGGGGACACCCGTGGCGGAAGTATTCCGACCACCCGTTGGGGGATTGGTGGTCGTCCTCACACGGCCATCCACAAACTCTGCCTCCCGGACGCCTGGGATTACAGGAGTGAGCCACTACTCCCGGCAGAGCATTACTTTTTGACATAAAGGAATAATTTATAAAATAACTTTCCTATGTGGAGATTTTTACGTGGTGCCGCCGCATCTTCGACAAAAGACTTATAATGCAGTAACTTCAGGATTTTATTTGGGGAATAAAATTGTAATCGAGCTAAATTCTTGCATTAAAACAACTGTCGGCCACTTAAAGACGTCCAATGTAAACATATTTACGGCATCGCAGTATATGAAAAATGTGTGAGGACGACCACAATTATCGCGCAAAGCACTTCTAATCCAATGATTTTGTTTTATTTTATAAAGAGTTGTTTATTCAGCGAATTTTACCAAAGATTTTTTTTAATAAAGGGATTTTTATAAATCTTATAGGGTAAATTATTGCAAAAAAAGGCAGATTAAATCCTTTTTTTAGTTAAATAAATAAGGTCTTTCTTTAGGGTTTAACCTAATTTAATGCGCTTATTTAACAATATTATACACTTCGTCGCCGTTAAAACAAAACCACGTATCTTTTCGGTGGCCTTTTTGAGAAAAATAAATTTTTTAATTTTGCAGGGACTTGTGAAATCGCGTGTTAGATTTTTACACGCGAGTTAATTTTATAGTTAAATAATTTCGCTTCAATATTGAATTTATGAGGATTTTAATTTAAAAAAAATTTTGCTAAAGGGGAATTTTTAGGGATACGTGGTTTTGCGTCATGAAGTGAGATAGAAGCTGAAAATAAACAAGATACGTGCTTTTGCACGAAAGAAGTTGTGAATATCAAAGATACGTTTTAATGTTTCCTCGATTTAAAAAAATAAATCCAATTGCAACCTATTAATGTTTTTAATGTTACGTAAATTGGGGTGTAGAATCTAAATATGTCAATTTTGACAAAACCACGTATCTCAAGTTACGTGGTTTTGTTTTAACGGCAACGACTTTTGCTATTTCGTATCTTTTACCATGACGTTTTATGAAGGCTCGTATGGTTTAAGGGGATACAGTTTTTACAACCCTTTCCAATGTGAAGAGGGGTACACTGTACCCCTGTACCCACCGTTTCTACGCTGTTTTTATGGAGCTCAACTTTAATTTTAGCGCAAACCAAAATAAAATAGGACAAATTAACGTACGTAAATTCATCGAAATAACGGTCTTTTTAAATTATTTTTCCATTCTTAAATGTTTTGATGGCCCTCATTATTTCCCGCACAATGGCGCCTGGCTCATTATCTTTGAAATGGAACCGATTCCAAAAACAAATTGCAGTCCGACGCTCAAAACGTCTTTGACATAAATTTCGTCCATAAGCCCCATCTTGTTCCAATTGCTGTACATAAAACCTTTTAAAAGCACCCTTAAAATTTATTCACTACTCAAACGATGAAAAAAGGAACAGTTCTTTCAAAGCTTTGGCTGTTGAAAAAAATTTATATTGTGAATTTAAACCTTTTTTTTTACATCTCACTATTAATATTGACTAATAATTTCTAATGAAATAACCAATAAAGGAAGGTTTTTAATCAGAGTGTGTTTAGGTTAAAGGGCAACGCAAGTGGTCATGCAGGGGGGAACTATGTTTTCTTCAACAAGCCGTAAGTAGGTTTTCCAAGGATGATTTTATACAGCGCGAAAGCCTTATTCTCCTTGGTGTAGCCACGTGGCGCAATTTCGCTCTCATTCGCGAATTTTTCGATTATCTTCGCTGAGTTAGCTCGCAATCAACGAACCCAGGAATTTAGGCCTAGCTTAATTTATTTATTATGGAGAAAAGAACTGGGTTAGTTTCCGAGAGTTGGACTTTGATATTTTCGATTTAACAATGTTTTGGAATAAAATTATTTGTGAATTGAATATTTTTAATAATGGAAGTTGAAACATTAGGCCTTGGATGCGGTATATCTCTGCCGCTAGCCTCACATTGGATTAAGAAAATTCAACACCACACACACTCCTATATCCCGTCTCCCTTAACAATTTCCCAATCATTATACCCCAACAGAATATTTATCTTTTTTTATTACATTTATTTTGTAGAAGTTTAGGATCCGATTTGTCGGTAAGCACGGAATCTTCACTTTCCTCGGCCATTTTCGCGACTAAAGAATGCATGGATTTTGCGTAAAAACCGCTAGAGGCGCATTTATACAAAATAAATTCGGCAAATATGGTTCTGCTTTTTTTACAGAGGGAAAGGCTATGGCAGATAGCGCATGCGCAGTCGTTCTTTTTATCTATAAGATAATTTACCCCCTGCATGGTCACTTGCGTTGCCCTTTAAAGGATTGCGTGGGCATTGCCCTATTCTTCTTGTGATTCCTGGAAGAAAAACCTGCAACGAAATGGTTTTCGGATTAAAAATAAAGGAATTCAAAATTACTTTAAAATGGTGCGATACTAAGAAGGCTTAGACATTTTCCTGAATACCATTTCTTGGAACTGCTCAGTCGGGGAAGCTGACCAACCAAAGCGATTTTTATCTCCCCGTTCACTAACTGGCAGTCAGGGTCCTCAGGGAGCTGACAACCTTTTTCTTAATCCTTTATTTAAAGACAAATACAATTTCGATGGCCAAATCGTCGCGGGTCCCAAATACAAAGATAGTTTGACCTTTATTAAAAGGGCAACGCGAGTGTTGATGCAGGTGCGAATCGTATGTTGTAGATAGAAACTGTTTTTGCGCAAGCGCCAATCCCATTTCATTCCCCCCCTCTACCTCAAACTCAGACGTTTTCTCGCTCTCAGTTCCTCGAACGTTGCCATTCCTCCACCAGAGGCCATGCGCATATGCTGACATTTGTATTAGCATCTAGGAGCAACAAACACAGCACCTCCACACAAGGAGAACGCAACCCGTCAAAAGTCGTTGATTTTATTGTGTACAGTTCTCATTGGTTAGACGCTTTAGCGCCTACTGCCGTCGGAAGGGGATAATTCGGAAATTGTCTTCCCCCTTTCTGTTAAACGTTCAGCATAAAGGCTCGTCCAATGAAATTTGTACACAACACTGCCTTAGCTTGTTTAAAGGCTAGCTGCTTTCTCCTTGTGTTTGTTGCTCCTAGGTTGCATCACGACTTGCGTTGCTCTTTAATGTAGACGAATTTATGACTTTGGTAGGAAATGTTTTTACCTTTCAGAGCATTTTGGTGCCAAGCAATAAGAAAAATGGCCTACAGACATTTCCAGAGTAACATTATTAGTATCAGTCGTAAGTCATAAATAATTGTAGAACTATGTTCTAGCTACTAGAAACTTTGGTTTTGGGTGGTACAAACTCCAGTCAAGGTCAGCGATTGGGTCACCCAGTGGCGTAAATAAATCCCCCGCAGACCTCGCAATGCAGGAGGGCCACAGGGATTCAGGGGGTCCTAAATTCCCATCAAATAATATGCCAGATACCGCCTAGAGTATCTTAGCTACGCCACAGGGGTCACCTACCCGTCATCGAGATGCCCGGATGTTCTAGATATCAAAATCAGGGTGTTTTCGAAAACTATGAAACTCAACCAATCTGGAGATTAGATTTACAACTTAAACTTAAAAATTTTAATGTAATTTAAAAAGAGCTGGTAGTTGAACCAAAAGTAAATGAAACGGAGTTATGAGACTATACTCCCCCTGTTTGAGGCGTTTTCCTTAAGAAAGTTACATTACATTTTGACCTCGAATTTGAAATTTTGTTTTTTATTCAACCATTTTTTTATTCGTAGAATTAGCAAAACCCACAATTCTCAAGTGCAATTTATCGCATAAGAAGACGGGGAAGAAAATTAGCTTTGATTTGACTCGATTTTCTCATCATTTTCAAAACGAAAACGCCCTCCTATTCTGAGCGCTATTTCCATAACTTAACTTCGGTTCCTTTGCTTCTGGTTGAACCAAACGAAAAGAGTTAAACTTCAGCTTTGTTTTCTATACGCGTAAACAAAATGATCTCGACGTGGGAAACTTCGTTCGTCGCTGCCATCTAGGAGCAACAAACACCAGGAGAACGCAGCTAGTCTTGAAACACGCTAACGCAGTGTTGTGTACAAATTTCATTGGACGAACCTTTACGCTGAACGTTAGTTTGTAGTAAATTCCAGTATACATTTGGGAATAGTACACCCACTGGAAAAATTTCTACCCACTGAACAAATTCCTGTATGAATTATACGAGTAAATACCACTTACGTTACCATAAGAAATAACGTTAAACAAAATAAAGAATATTCAACATCTCAAATTTTAAAAGAATTGGCGTTTACTAGGTTTTGCCGTGGTGTTCCAAGAAAGACGAGTTTAACCGTTGCCTACGTTATTATAAAGGTCAATGCAGCCCACCCGACAAAGATAGGGGTTCTTTTTAACAATGCGACGACTTTTTCATTTGCTTCTGATTCGCGCAAGATGGCTCTGTGTTTTGGACCTAATGAGCGATTTTCAAAAAGGTAAGGCTTAACTTCTCCTTAAATTTTTGGAATTAAACTTCTTTAAAGAAGCCAAAAAAAGTTAATAACACCATTATTTTTGTGGGTCTTGATTCTTGAAACCTAGCCGTTGCCTAGGCAACAGGGTACAGATACGAGCGAACCCACCGGCCGGAGTTGTCGCGCTAAAATAACAGAAACTAACGGAAGAATTACCCGTTCAAGGGTCTTTTAATAACGTAGGCAACGGTTTAACCTTCCCTCGCGTAATCTTTGTACCCCGATTCTGATGGTAAAGGGAAAAACAGTACGATTCGATGGCAGGCTCGCTGTGTTTGTAGGGCTGTAGACGGTTAAAATTTATCTGGAGTCACGAAAACAAAGGCTAGGTATTTATAGAAATACTAATTGACTTAAAACCGTAATTCCATAATAATCTCAAGTAATATCCGTAATTCCAAAATAATCTCAAGTAATATCCGTAATTCCAAAATAATTTCAAGTAATATCCGTAATTGCAAAATAATCTCAAGTAATATCCGTAATTGCAAAATAATCTCAAGTACATGTAATATCCGTAATTCCATAATAATCTCAAGTAATATCCGTAATTGCCAAATAATCTCAAGTAATATCCGTAATTGCAAAATAATCTCAAGTAATATCCGTAATTCCAAAATAATCTCAAGTAATATCCGTAATTCCAAAATAATCTCAAGTAATATCCGTAATTCCATAATAATCTCAAGTAATATCCGTAATTCCAAAATAATCTCAAGTAATATCCGTAATTCCATAATAATCTCAAGTAATATCCGTAATTGCAAAATAATCTCAAGTAATAGCCATAATCAGTAATATCCAGTAATCTTAATGAATCAAACGTAATATCAGTAATCTCGCGTAATGTCTAGTAATGTCGTGTAATATCAGTTATCTCCAGTAATATCATAATAATGTCTAATAATATTATTTGGATTACTCGAAATTTAAGTGAACCCTCGTAATTAGTAATATGCAATTTTTTAAATAATCTCTTGAAATATGTTATCTGGTGGACACATTTTCAGCGAGTTATTTCCCCACGCAAAATTCCGCATGAGATCTCTTTCGAATCCCAAAATAGGTTTTGCGTATTATTCAGTAATGGGCGCGCTCCCCTCAAAATAGAGCGTTTGAAGTCAAAATGAGCGAGAGAGCAGTGTCTTTTTCTAAGTGATAAGTGCCTAATAGGGAAATAGATTGGATGAAATGAGATGAGTGGAGCTGTCGCTTTTACTCTTAAAGGCACACTATCAAGGTACGAAGCCCCGAAACCAGCTTTATTTAAAAGAAAATATTTTTACAAAAAGCTAGTTCCTGGGAGTAAATATTTTACAACTGTAGAGTGGCGCCACCGCAGAAAAATCAATGTAATTATAATTTACTATTATTTAATAATTTTAATTTCGTTTACTTTGTAACACACAATTTAATTAAAACGGTCTGTGTGAGATGTTTAGTAATTATTTCTGTAAACTTTACTTTGCGCGTTGAACTTTAGTATATTATTATCGATTATACGCCTCTAGCCCCAAATTAACTCTATATTCCTTCCGCTGCATTTTGAGTCGTGCAGTTCGTGACTACGCGAATGTAACAGTGAGACAGCCCCTTTGGACAGACTATTTCGAAGGGTTCTGAAGTAAATAAGAGGCACCAGTTCGAATGAAAAGGTTTTGCAGTTGCCATTATTCAGTGTAAAAGAATGCACGATCCTAACGTAGGAAAGTTTTCCTCTCCGCAGGTAGTAAAAATCGTACACCTTCTTGGCATGTGCTGCTTTGGAATTCATGGAAAAACTAATATTTCTAGATTGAGTGCGAAAAAACATTACTTATATATTCGCGGTTACTTCTAAGTTCTAACATTACGTACTATTATTAAAATAATATTTATTTCATACATTTACGGTTTACCACTTACTCTTATTCTGAACATTTAACAGTTAATTAATTCAATTCAAATTTGTATGTTAATACAGCTACTGTTTTAACACGCAGTGTAACAATTAAAAAATTCCCAGCCCTTAAATTTGGTGTCAAAACACTCGAACCCCATCAATTATAATATAATAGTATCATTGACCTTCATTTTCCTCGAGGGGTAAGACACTCTACGAACCCGGTGTACACTGCCGTACCTTTGACAGTGCTAAATGGAACTCGCGAACTCTTGAAAATATGTACCTTTAACACTGCTAAATCCACGAACTCGGTGTACAGATTATCTGAGACTGTCTTACCCCTCGATTTTTCTTTCCAATTATTTATTAAGGTTTCACCACTAGAATTGAAAAGTATTAATTCAATGACAACAAATTAATAATACTATTATAAATGAGAAACAAGTACTAAATCGGGCCTGAAGTTTAAAAGTGGGGTGGCGGAGTGGTTAGCACTTTCGCCTCGCAGCAAGAGGAGCCGGGTTCGATCTCAGCTTGTGGCACTGGGTGAAAACTCGGAACAACTCCTTCTGCGTTGAGTTTGCAAGTTCTCTCCCCACTGGTTTAATTGGTTTTCCCTCAAGTTCTTCGGTTTCCCCATCCATAAAAAAAACTTGTCTAGGTTAACGGTAATAGTTAGTGTAGGGAGCGGTTGGCTCGATCTCGTGGCATGCAGGGCTTGCCACCACCCTCCTACGCATTGTAACCCGGCCACCTAAATTAAGGGCTTCAAAAGTCGCATGATGACTTAGCCCTAAGGTGGTGCCTTGAGTATTAGCCTAGCTGATTATAAATATTTAATAATTTCAGTTCTGATAGAGACTTCTACGGTTTGTAACATTTAAGCGACTCTTCCCCGTTGTAAACTTCAGTAACGCTTAAACCCTTCCTCTTTACAATTATAACTTTAGTAGTGCTTAAAAAAGCTACCCCCTCCCCCCCCCCCTACCGTTATCTGTGAACGGCCTAAAACTTATTTTCCACTTCATATTTGACAACAATCTCAGGGGACCTTCGGAGCCAGTGGGGGAGTAGACAGGCGAACCCTTTTTACCGCGCGATAGGGAGCCATATTGTTATCAAGCGAGCTTTGTGAACAGAGGGGATTAAAATAAGGGGTTGGATTTTCTTCAATCTTCATTCTCTTTTTCCCAAAGAAAAGCAAGAATAGGTGTGTCTTAAAGATTTGTACAGGCTAACACTGCAGGTCCAAAATCCCGCTTCGGTGAAAGTTTACTTAGTTCTAGTGCGTCGCATCGCGACGGTGGTGCCAACTGGATTCAAAAAAGGAAGCTAAAAAAAAATGCCCTCGACAGTGTGCCTTTAAACTCTCTACAAAGTACGAACTGAAAGGAGCGAATGATCAGTAGAATCAAAATCGGGCTCTCTGGGTTATAGATTTTTAAAACCAATGATTTTATTTTGTAGATTTACACATATGTTTTTCGGATTATAATAATACTAATAAGGCACCACCTTAGCCTAAGTCATCAAGTGACTTTTAACGCCATTAATTCAGGTGGCTGGGTTACAATGCGTAGGAGGGTGGTGGCTAGCCCTTCATGCCACGCGAGCCAACAGGTATGGATTCCTGTGGTGGACGTAGATAGGATACAGAGGTGGGCAAAAATAGTGAGCACTCGTTTTTGAAAATCCTGCAGTAATGAGTGAGCGCTTCAAATTCGAATTCCAGCTGCTCTTGTTCAGCGAGAGGGCTAAATTGAGTAGCCCCTGGGCGAGCGCCGAATAGTTCGCTCCGGCGTTGATGGCTGACGGCGCGCTGAGGGAGATTCCCCCCTCGACGGGTTAGTTCCCTCACTTTTAAGCGCTCACCGCGCGCTGAGCGAAATCTCCCGATCGTCGGAATAGCCCCCTCACTTTTAAGCGACGCGTTAGTACCCTCAGTAGAAAGCGCTGACGCAGAGTTGAGGGAAAATTACCGAGAGAAGGAATAGTTCACTCAGAATTGATCGCTAACTCCGCGCGGATTTTGATCACGGTGAGCGACGGTAAAGTTCGTTTACGCAAATCGTTCACAGCGCGGCGAGCAAAAATTTCAAAAATCAAACATTAAACTATTACTCGGCTATGGGTTTATTATTTACTTTTTTTATTAATAAAATGAAGGGTACTCTAAACGTCGGGAGTTAATGATATCTCCGATTGAATAAAATTCAAAGGTTCTTCCGAATTTATCCAACGATAAACTAGACTGCAAATATTCCGTTTAGTGTTAAAAGAGCTTTATTAAAGAAAATATTAATTAATGATCGGTACCATAAAAACAAGTGGACCTTTACTAACCCCTAATCCAACTCATTTGTAAATCTCCAGAATTTAATAGACAGTTTTAGCAACTACCTACAGGGGCGGTGCCAGAAGATTCTTAGGTGTAGGCTAATAATGTTTTTCATTTGTGGGCCCCCTGTTCCTCAATATTGGGCCCCTCTATATATTGACTTAAAATTCAATTTTGCAAATTCAGGTAATTTATTTATTATTTGATAATAGTGAGGTTTTTAAAATTTTACAGTATTAACTATCATCACATATTTTATTTGAATTTAAAAATCGACTTGATGTGTCCCCGTCAGCTCGATTTGTGGGCCCCTATTTGAACACAAAAGTAGGCTATAGCTCGTGTTGCCTACCCCTAACGCCGCTCCTGACTACCTACACCGGGATTTCAATCACAGTGAACGACGACAGAGTTCGTTTACGGTAAATCGCGAAGAGCAAACATTTTTAATAATAATAATTATTTAAAATTAAACTTCACATTTGACGGTATGAACAAGTTAATAATAAGATTATTTTTAATGTATATGTAAAATATAATACAATATCTTTGCATATAACCGTCTTCGATTTTGTCCATTGTTTATGACATCGACAAAAATAACCATATCATCAAATGATCAAGCTAATTGCGAAGATTCACGGTTTTTAAATAATAATTTTTTTCAGAAAAAAAGGGAGGAGTTGGAATTAATATAATGGCAAGCCTGTGCCAATATTAAAACTGTTTTAGTTCCAAATTGAGGTAACTCGATTTACGCGAATTTTCTTTTTTTCCGTTTTTCAAACTTCCTTTACACTAAAAATATAAATATTACAAATAGCGGCCAATGTATAGTTACAAAGTTATCGATTATTTTCCATTTTTAAAAAGCATTACGTTATAAATTTTTATCAAATTTAAGTAATATTTTTTAGATACCTGGTTTTGAAACTAATAGCGTTCTTTTCGTTTTTATTTCACACCGAATTTTAGTAATAATAAAAATGTTTGAATAATTCTAATGTCTAGTTTGTGCGGGTAACAAAAATCAACAGTGAAGAAGCTGTCAACCATCACCGTCAAGCTCAGCATGTGGGAAGTGGGGACCCGCTGGCTGCCGGGGAGTATGAACAAGGAGGGAGGGGGTGGAATTACCAAGGTAACCTATTTAAAGTTACTATAGACAGTAGGCTATAATCACTATGCTGTAAACATCTGTGTCGCGCGAAAGCGATCAAAATGTAACGACTGACGATAACGATAAAAATTACATCATTCTTCCGAACTTCAAAAGGGCGTTATTTTATTTTTGAACTTGTAATAACTTACACACAAATATTTTCTTTACATTTTTCTGTTTTTATTGCTTACGATGTTACATTTTATATACAATATTGGAAATATTTCAATAATTATTTAAATCTTCGCTCTTGCTTGATACCTACAAAGATTCTCAAAAACAATTGTGTGGAGCGTGTCATTTTCGCCTAATTTGGTTTGACAACAATGAAACGAAACCAAAATTAGTTACCGCCATACGCCAAACGAGGAGGCAATGAACACCGCTAATGCCCCACAATGGAACATTTTGAAAAAAAAAGGATCCACCGTGGAACTTCGTATGTCATTAGAAAGTGTTCATCTTGTAAAATACGGAACAATTAAAACAGCGAATAGACCAAACGAAGGTGGTCCTGAAAAGGACCGTTTTGGTTTTAGCCAATTATTTGGCTTCTTCTGGTTTTTGAATTTTTGAGACCTTTACGCAAGAACAACCAGCTACAGCCACTTAGGGGGCTTTGTTGGCATTGTCCAACTGCTCCTTATACAACTGGATTTCAAATTCCATTGCCCCGTTCTTTAACTTGGCATTCATCAGCTCGTCTGGCCTTTGGTCGAGTTCTTGTTCGTTACAGAAAATATCAAAATATTTTTCTGTAAATCGTCCTAAAATATAAAAAAACAAAAATTATCAATAATTAGTAACAATAATAATAACTATAGGTAACACTAATTTGCTGTATTTACGTTTTAGCGATCGGCTTTCAACTTGAAGCTTGAAAAGAGGGGGGGGGGGTGGAACCTCAACCCCTTTCCAAACTATCCCAATCGTTTCAATTTTGGGACCCGCAGGTGGAGTCCAGACACGAAGGCGTCTCTTTCGGCATCTTAACGAAAAGGGAAAGGTTGGCCACTCATAGGAAACGTCTCTTCGTCGCAGCGGGACATGACTAACCAAATATTTCAACGAAATAGGCATTCACTCGCTAATTTAGGCTTGACTTATAATATACATATATAAATATACTTTTCGCTAAACTGAACTCCCCCTAAAAATGAGTCGTATAGCTTCATAGACTAGATCAAAACTAGCCCTTCTGAAACCGAAATAAGTATTCTATAATAAAATACCATATAGGAAAACGGAGAAAACCATGTATATTCGGGCCGCGTCTACGGGACGTTAGCTCCAAAGTATATTTTTCTGGACTACGGATAGACTAACATGAAAACGTTAATCAATAAAAATAAAAATACTACGTAATATCATAAATCCATAATTTAATGGAAATAATTCACTAAAACCTATTTACAGAGTGACGTCATCACGGTAAAAAATCACCCCTAGCGAGATGCTGATAAAGGGCACGTCATACACGAGAAGCCCTCTATATAGAGTGTCTCTTGTGGCTAGTTATCAGTAAACGTTTTGCATATAAAGAATAAGACGTGTCATACTTATGTAACAATATTATTAACTAATGGTATTATTAGCTATTTTTACTACATTTATTTACAATGTTTATTAATTCTGTGTTACTATTTACTAAGTTTCGACTAATCGGGCCGATTAGATATTATTGAACCTTGGAATCTATAGCCGACATATTCAGACATTAGAATAATATTAGTTAATTCAAAAGCATTGAATTGGCGGCTTGGCCCGATTCATAAAATCCTATTTGGCTCTGCAAACCTTTTTTCCTTACTTTGGGCTTTTTTTTCGAACACTGCCCATTCCAGACAGCAAGGGCGCCACTTACTCGTTACTGCACCTGACAAAAATATTAAAATAGGGGGACAGTCGATGGAGGGTTTTTTCTATTTAGCATCGAACCCATTTTCTTCATTCTCGCAGTTTTCAATTTCAACAATAGCGTGTACTTCTTAACGTCATATGACGGGGGGTCAACGCCAGAATTCCGAATTGACGCCAATGAGTCGCCCCTCCCTTGGGTCTTAGCCGTTTAAGATAGCCAATGCTAGGGCAATTTCGAAGTTTCCTATACTTATACCTCGCTTCGTAATCCTTTCTACAATAATAGTATAAATAGTAGGTTCCTTTCTCATTTCCTTACAGTTTCTTGTCGACTTTTCTCAAGTCTGCGTTTTTCGATTCGTATTTCGGTCCTTCCTTAGTTTAATTTTTTCGTGTTTTTTGCTTTAGCTGTTCATAATTTTTCTCGCCTTCGAAGTTTAATTTTTTCGAGTCCATAGTTTTGGAGTTATAGTACTTCGACTATGGCTTGAGTTTTTTTATTCAGTTTCAGGCTTTAAGTTCGCTTCCGTATTTTACAAGATGAACACTTTCTTATGACATACGAAGTTCCACGGTGGATCCTTTTTTTTTTCAAAATGTTCCATTGTGGGGCATTAGCGGTGTTCATTGCCTCCTCGTTTGGCGTATGGCGGTAACTAATTTTGGTTTCGTTTCATTGTTGTCAAACCAAATTAGGCGAAAATGACACGCTCCACACAATTGTTTTTGAGAATCTTTGTAGGTATCAAGCAAGAGCGAAGATTTAAATAATTATTGAAATATTTCCAATATTGTATATAAAATGTAACATCGTAAGCAATAAAAACAGAAAAATGTAAAGAAAATATTTGTGTGTAAGTTATTACAAGTTCAAAAATAAAATAACGCCCTTTTGAAGTTCGGAAGAATGATGTAATTTTTATCGTTATCGTCAGTCGTTACATTTGGATCGCTTTCGCGCGACACAGATGTTTACAGCATAGTGATTATAGCCTACTGTCTATAGTAACTTTAAATAGGTTACCTTGGTAATTCCACCCCCTCCCTCCTTGTTCATACTCCCCGGCAGCCAGCGGGTCCCCACTTCCCACATGCTGAGCTTGACGGTGATGGTTGACAGCTTCTTCACTGTTGATTTTTGTTACCCGCACAAACTAGACATTAGAATTATTCAAACATTTTTATTATTACTAAAATTCGGTGTGAAATAAAAACGAAAAGAACGCTATTAGTTTCAAAACCAGGTATCTAAAAAATATTACTTAAATTTGATAAAAATTTATAACGTAATGCTTTTTAAAAATGGAAAATAATCGATAACTTTGTAACTATACATTGGCCGCTATTTGTAATATTTATATTTTTAGTGTAAAGGAAGTTTGAAAAACGGCAAAAAAGAAAATTCGCGTAAATCGAGTTACCTCAATTTGGAACTAAAACAGTTTTAATATTGGCACAGGCTGGCCATTATATTAATTCCAACTCCTCCCTTTTTTTCTGAAAAAAATTATTATTTAAAAACCGTGAATCTTCGCAATTAGCTTGATCATTTGATGATATGGTTATTTTTGTCGATGTCATAAACAATGGACAAAATCGAAGACGGTTATATGCAAATATATTGTATTATATTTTACATATACATTAAAAATAATCTTATTATTAACTTGTTCATACCGTCAAATGTGAAGTTTAATTTTAAATAATTATTATTATTAAAAATGTTTGCTCTTCGCGATTTACCGTAAACGAACTCTGTCGTCGTTCACTGTGATTAAAATGCCGGTGTAGGTAGTCAGGAGCGGCGTTAGGGGTAGGCAACACGAGCTATAGCCTACTTTGGTGTTCAAATAGGGGCCCACAAATCGATCTGACGGGGCCACATCAAGTCGATTTTTAAATTCAAATAAAATATGTGATGATAGTTAATACTGTAAAATTTTAAAAACCGCACTAATATCAAATAATAAATAAATTACCTGAATTTGCAAAATTGAATTTTAAGTCAATATATAGAGGGGCCCACAAATGATAAACATTATTAGCCTACACCTAAGAATCTTCTGGCACCACCCCTGTAGGTAGTTGCTAAAACTGTCTATTAAATTCTGGAGATTTACAAATGAGTTGGATTAGGGGTTAGTAAATGTCCACTTGTTTTTATGGTACCGATCATTAATTAATATTTTCCTTTAAAGTAGCGCGAGCCACAATCCCCTAAAAATGAAGAAACGCGTACCGCGTAGCCCATTTCACCTGCCAAGTTTGTCAAGACCAAAAGAATGTATACTAGCGCCTATTGTTATAATTTGTGGCTTTTAATATTTAATAAAGCTCTTTTAACACTAAACGGAATATTTGCAGTCTAGTTTATCGTTGGATAAATTCGGAAGAACCTTTGAATTTTATTCAATCGGAGATATCATTAACTCCCGACGTTTAGAGTACCCTTCATTTTATTAATAAAAAAAGTAAATAATAAACCCATAGCCGAGTAATAGTTTAATGTTTGATTTTTGAAATTTTTGCTCGCCGCGCTGTGAGCGATTTGCGTAAACGAACTTTACCGTCGCTCACCGTGATCAAAATCCGCGCGGAGTTAGCGATCAATTCTGAGCGAACTATTCCTTCTCTCCGTAATTTTCCCTCAACTCTGCGTCAGGGCTTTCTACTGAGGGTACTAACGCGTCGCTTAAAAGTGAGGGAACTTACCCGGCGAGGGGGGAATCTCCCTCAGTGGGCCGTCAGCCATCAACGCCAGAGCGAACTATTCGGCGCTCGCCCAGAGGCTTCTCAATTAGAGATAGAGAAAATAAACTCGTTTGCCTTGAGTACTCGCTCACTTGAGCAAGCCGTGTTTAAAACTCTATATGCTCATTTTTCCGAACGCTCGCAAAAGGAAGGTGAAATGTCATATCCTATTAGGATATGACATTTCACCTTCCTTTTTCCTTCCAGATTCAAACCAAAACTATTTATCAATTAAGTCGAAAATATTTCACAACTTGAAATATTTGTGTTCAATTTTATTTTATTTAAAATGTACTATATAGGCCTATTCGAAATTGTGATTTCAAAGTATATTGTGGCTTGCCCACCTGATTCTATAACCAATATTGACGATATTTCCTTATTTTTTTCTGGCTATCTTCAAATTGAAATGCGCTTTCTATTTCCGTTCTGTTTATAGATTTGGAAACGTATCAACAAAAAAGACCATATTTTCTTCATGCATTTTTAGTCTGCCGCCAACAGCTCCCTACACTCACTATTACCGTTAACCTCAACAAGTTTCTATGGTAAAATTTAGTTTAAAAGGAATATAAACTCAGTTATTTGGTGTAGAAAACCAACGTTTGCAGCTCTGGCCGCTCTTGTCTTTGGCTTTAAAAATGTTTGGCGCCTCTGTACAGGGAAATTTGTTAAATTGAAGGGGTCTTCCATAAAGATTGCTTTACAGGTTATACTAATTTAAGAATTTAAACAAAATTCTGATACTTCATGGTATACTTTTATTTACAAGTTTAAAAATACTCGGGACGTTTCGGACCGAGGTCCTTCTTCAGCCGCGTCTAATCATATTCGCGGCTGAAGAAGGACCTCTGGTCCGAAACGTCCCGAGTATTTTTAAACTTGTAAATAATATTATACCATGAAGTAGCAGAGCTTAGTTTAAATTCTTTAATTAGTATTGTTTTAGCCATGGTCAAAAAAGATAATATACACGATTTACAGGTTATATTCCCTTTAAGTTTGCAGTTTTTTTTAAGAACTGTTATTAGATTTCTGTGTATTGTGGGCTGATTTCGGAAACAAGCCAAATCTATCTTTGTTAATTTATATTTAAAAAAAAATTCAAATACCAATTATTAACGTCTTTAAAGGGAATATAACCCCTTCATTTTTTCCCATTTCCAAACATTTTTCCAAATAGCAGACCGACCTGCGAACTTGGGTGTTCTTCACCAAATACCTGAGGTTATATTCCCTTTAAATACAAAATTCCTGGGAAATGTAACCTTCGAAATAAACTTGTTTAGATAATACAACTCTACGAACCAATATTAAATTCAATTAAATTTTTTATGAAGCCGTTAATAATTTTAAATCCATGTGTTTATCCGAACTCCCAATTTTGTACAAACTAAATAAAACATTAATATTATAATTTTTTTGAGCTGAGAGAAAATTGAGGGAAGTGAAGAGGTGATTCTTTCTGATGTTAATCACGGGATAAAAATTCAGATTCCCGGTTGGCCCAAGTACAACTCCCATCACAAATGTAAATATCAAATTCGATTTTTAGAAATGGTTGTAGTTAGGACTGGCTAATTTTACCATACAGGGTGTCCACCAAAAAAGAACCAGGGTGAATATCTCAAAATCTGTTATAAGTACGAATTTGAAATTTTCAGGTCGCATAGAGCGCATAGGGGGAACACCTACTATGAAAATGTCGATGACCTTGAACCAAGTCTTCAAAAATTATCTCGAGAACCGTAAGTGTTAGAAAGTTAGTTCCAATTAGAAAACTAATACACATCACGTTTTATGTCTAAACAGCTTTGACCCGATCGGATTTGACCAATAGGAAGTCGAGAAAATGTTTACTAAAATCACAAAGGTCGTAAAAGGGAAAATTTCAGTAAAGTTATTTCTCGAGGTCATTTTCGAATGTCCTTAAAGACATGGTTCAAAGCTACATGGACGGGAATGTGGTGATTAGCACTTTTCTAATGGAAACCTGGTTTCTAAATCTAATGGATCGCGAGATAATTTTTTCACGACCTTGAACCGTGTTTTCAAGGTCATACAATTTTACAAACTTAGAAGACTCCCACTATGATGAGTTTGTCTAGCAAATTTCAATAATGTAACACGACTTGTTTTCGAGTTATTAGGGCTTTACAGAAATTTTTCCTTTTACGACCTTTGTGATTTTAGTAAACATTTTCTCGACTTCCTTTTTGTCAAATCTGATCGGGTCAAAAGCTGTTTAGACATAAAACGTGATGTGTATTAGTTTTCTAATTGGAACTAACTTTCTAACACTTACGGTTCTCGAGATAACTTTTGGATGACCTTGAAGACATGGTTCAAGGTCATCGACATTTTCATAGTAGGTGTTCCCCCTATGCGCTCTATGCGACCTAAAAATTTCAAATTCGTAATTATAACAGATTTTGAGATATTCACCATGGTTCATTTTTTAGTGGACACCCTGTATAAATACAACTTTCATTTTTAGCGAAGTTTTTAAAACACAGGCTAACAAGAAGGTCTCATAGTTGTTTTTTCCGGACTCAAATAGTTTAAATTCGTTTTCTAATCAATTATTCAATCTGTTTCCGCGACCATACCAAAATAAAAGGAAAACCAAAAATCAATAGCTGTTGTCATTAAATAAAACAAAAAAATAGAAGTATAAAATGTTTTTCTCCGCGTCACGAGCTTGAGGTTTTTAGTACCAGAGAGGGTAAAGTCGCTTCGCTATGAGAGGCGCCTCTTTCGAAAAAACACGTAATAATATTTTTGCCGCAAGAGCGTCCATAGGTCCCCATTGACAGAGGGCGCCACTTGCATTGCCAGTGTGCTCGCGCGCGTTTTTGACGACGCAAAAATATTTTGACGAGTTTATTAGTTTTAAATATGCCAGGGCCAGTTTGTTCAGCGAAGAATTGTTAGTCAGCGAAAACAAAAAACTCTCGTTTATCATTTTTCAAATTTCCGAAAGAAAAGGACCGGTAAATAAGCGTTTGTAAAACATAGGCATATTTTTATTTACATTAATATTCTTACTGAAAAATTTTAGTTCCATTTTGTGGCTTGGAAATCTAAAATGTGACAAGCTAATAAATGAATCAACGGAATACCTACACGCTAATCACAGGCTATGTGCTAAACATTTTACTGACAATTGTTTTATGAACATAAAAACCAAGAATAGACTGACAGATTCCTCTGTTCCAACAATTTTTTATGATAGTGACAAACAAACCCTAGAAAGTGATAATGAAGGTAAAGAAATTACTCGCAGGGGTAGTTAAAATAGCTTCTAATAATAAACCAAAAATATAGTGTACAGAGATGCAACGTGTAAGATCGGACTAGAAGATATAAGGCCAAAAGAAACCCCTTTGGAAGAAATATTGGTAGAGCACAATTACAGTTTTACTAATGATGAAATGGTTTCAAACACCATTTCATTAGAAATTTCAGAAAATGGTAATTCAAATGTGAGATTTCATCATTGCTAAGTGATAACCACTGAACATTTATTGGTTATATATTGCAGTGGCTGTAGTTAATTCAAATCGGAAAAGAACATTGGATTTTACGACAGAACCATTGCCTGCTAAAAGAATTCAGATTGACCATAATTATTGTAATCTGTCAAATCAAAACCGTGGAAATGGTTAGATAATACGAGACATTAATATTTTTAATGCAATTCATTTATTAAAAGCTTTTTAATTATTATCTTAGTGATGCCAGATATAGGAGCAGAAATTGAGGTCGACATTTCAAATAAGAGCGAAAATAGGTCTGTGCAAGTTTCAGGATTGAAAACAAAGAAAGAAGCAAGACTGCTTAAGAAACTAAATAAGCAAAATGTTCAAATTCACAGAATGAAGAAACAATTGAAAAGTTTAAAAGAAAAACTGGCAGATAGTCAAAATATTTCCAATATTTCTGATGCAAAGAGGTTTTTAAACGGTTTTGATGAAGAGCTCTTCAACTCCGAATTAAAACTTAGGAAAAGACACAAAAAAGGGAGGAGATATTCATCAATGTTGAAGAAATGGGCTCTCTCGCTCTTCTATCACAGCCCTCAAGCGTACAGAATGTGGCAAGCAGTTTTGTGTCTACCAACAAAACGAACGCTTGAGAAATGGTTGTCTCGCATGGAAATTGCCCCTGGTTTCAACCACAAAACCCTGCAAGCCCTGAAATTGAAATTTCAAAACAAGAAAAAATGTGAGAGAGTTATAGTACTTTCATTTAATGAAATGAGTTTGAAAGAGAAACTCACATATGATCATTCAAGTGACATCATAGAAGGCTATGTAGACTATGGACCATTTGGAAGAGCAAAGCAATACGCAAATCAAGCCCTGGTTTTCATGGTTAAAGGTTTGAAGGTTAAATGGAAGCAACCCATAGGCTACTTCCTTACTAGAGATGCTTGCCACGGGGAGACTTTGAAGCTGCTGCTCAATGAATGCCTGAAGCACCTAAAAGATATCGGACTTATAGTCAAGGCTATTGTTTGCGACCAAGGAACTGGCAATCAAAATTTATACAAAAATCTGGGAATATCCGTGGACAAACCATTTATTGAAATTGATGAGGAAAAAATTCATTTTTTCTTTGACCCTCCCCATCTGTTGAAAAGTGTCAGAAATAATTTTAAAAGATATCCATTTCTGGTGGAAGGCACAGAGGTTTCATGGAAAGACTTGGGAATTTTTTTCAATTTAGACAAAGAGATTGGAAAGTTCCGAAGTGCGCATAAATTGAAACGAAAGCATATCGCTTTACCAGCATTTTCCAACATGAAAGTTATTTTGGCAGCGCAAGTATTCAGCAAAAGCGTAGCTAATTGTATACAAGCAGCATTTTCTTTGGGGTTAGGGGATCTTACCATGCGTAGTACTTACACTGCGGAGTTCCTACTACACATGAATGATCTTTTTGATTGTTTCAATAGTAGGACCCTAAACAGTGCTACGCTATGCAAAAGAGCCATGTCAGACACATCCATCCATAAGCAAATGCTGAGTGAGAAATTGCAATGGTTTAACACATGGAAACCCCAAAACTGCAAATATAAAAAATTGCCTTGTATCGAAGGGTGGAAACTTTCCATTCAATCACTGCTCTTTTTGTGAAAAGACCTAAAAGAAAATTTTGGATTTAAGTTCTTATTAACTGGGAGGTTAAGCCAAGATTTTGTTGAGAATTATTTTGGTTCTATCCGTCAAAAAGGAGGGAATAGAGACCACCCAAATCATCAACAATTCCGGGCTGCATATAGAGCTGCATCAGTAAACAACCTTTTAAAGCCACCAGATTCAAATTGCATTGACGATTTAGATGATTTCATCTTGAATATTGATTCCTTTAAAACCCCAGCTCCAGGACCAGATGAAGATTGATCAAATTTGGAAAGTCACGAAGTTCTGCAAAGCCCAGGACATTGCTCTGAAGTAGACTTGGAAATTTGTAAATCAATTGAAAGCATAAACCTACTAAAGCAAACGGTTTTAAGTTACATTTCAGGGTATTTAATCCACCGATGCTTTTCACATCACCAATGTTTATCTTGTCTTGGTCAGCTTAAAATTGAAAATCCAATGATTGATCCTACCAACATCCTCAGATATTACAAAGCAAATAAAACAGAGAAAAACTATGCTTTTGGTAACCTTATTGTACCAAAAGAAGCATTCTTGAAATTTGTAACGCAGACCAATGAAGTTTTTGACACCAGTTTTCAATTACTGTCTCATATGACAAATGTAAGAGGCCGCTTAGAAAGATTTATAACACGACGTATTGAAAAAAAGTGGTTTGTTGCTCCAGACAATTCATCATGCGCAGCTACATTTCAAACCATGATAGGTTTTTCATTGAGTTTTGTATTCACAGCGCACTGAAAAAGCAAGATATCGACCATGAATACGCGAAATCTCAGAAAAGATTAGACAGAAAATTGATGAAAATTCAACACTAAATACATACCCTGGAATTTCCAGGAAAACCATTTTTCAAATAATTTCATCCTCATTCATACATAAGCGTAAACAATTATTCTTTCCATGTTATCAATTTAGGCCTTGGTCATTTTGTACAGTTTTCCATGAATTTTTTTAATTTATTAGAAGTTAGTGGTTGTCATAGTAAAACATAATAAAATAGTAAAATTTCTTGTCCTCACTAATGATATTTTTCATGAAATGTCTTTTTAATAATAAAATTGACCATCGGAAAATTTAGAGAAAACATTTTCCGGATCCTAACATATTGTAATGAAAGTATGAAACTCGTTCACTAGCGCCATCGCGTTTTGGGGACCTGAACTATCCCCCATGAAGCGCGCGCTTCAAATATCTCTTACAAATTTTAACATTACGGGAATAGGAAGAGGCGCCTCTCATAGCGAAGCGGCGACTTTACCCTCTCTGTTAGTACTTTCTTGGCACGCGCGTTTCGCACGTGGACTTCGAATTGCAAAATCATTATTGACTCCAGCGCGTGCTCTCTATCTTCAATATTTATAGCTAGTGACATAGAAAAAATAGCGTGAATAAATATAGTCCGATGAGCGATGGTGTGTTTTTACATTTTATAGAGTATAAATTTACTTTTTCATCCAGATATTGGACATTACCTTTAGGCCACCTTGTTTATTTCTCGCCTCGAAAACAAGGCGTTGAGTGGAGGAAATTTTAAATTAAAAAAACATGTTTTTCAGTTATTTATCATTTTTAGTGGACACCTTGTATATTTGAAAATTAGGACCATAGAGTAAACCACTCACATAGAGTGGAAGGCTATCAGCGAAACTTGTGAACACTTTTCGTACGCAACGTCTTGTTTTTTAGGCGTGAAATTAACAAGTTGGCCTAAAGGTAATGTACAATATCTAGATAAGCAAGTCGGCCAAGGCCGTAATATTAGTTCCACAGGGATGAATTAATTAATTATTCTCTAAGCCTTGGCGCGTGTCAAAAGGTTTAAGCATAACGTCAGACGGAAGCTTCTTTATCTGTATTCTAAGTTTGAGCTCCGTATCTCAAATCCAATAGGAAGTACGAAGAAAATTAGCATACGCTCACTAACCCTTGGCGCGGGTTAAAAGACTTAAACATAGGGTCAGACTTCAGCTTCTTAACTGTATTAAAAGTTTGAGCCCCGTATATCAAATCCAGTCCAAACTACGAAGAAAATTCGTGTAGGATCTATATGCCTTGGCGCGTGTTAATATGGTTAAGAATGGTGCCAAACGTAACCACCTTTACCTTTGTTCAAAGTTTAAGACCCATATTTCAAATCCAATAGGAACTACGAAAAATATTAATTTTTCTCTAAGCCTTGGCATTTGCCCAAAGGGTTAAGCATAGCGTCAGACGTAAGCTTCTTTATCTCTATTCTAAGTTTGAGCTCCGTATCTCAAATCCAATAGAAAATAATCTATTAATAACGCTTTAATAACGGGAGATTTTTGGGAACTTTCGTACTCTGCGTAAATCAACTCTCAAAATCGGAAAAGGGGGGCTGTTGTGCCCCCTGTTTACCTGACAGAGCTGAAACGTGCACACAGTGTAGAGGTAAAGCAGTTATATAGATTAAAACTTAAACGGAATTTAAAAGTCAATCGGATCCCAACTGATAAGACTGCGTAAAAATGCTGAGCCTTGGTTAATTTCAAATTAAGTCTGGTAAGATATCCGCAAACCCCATCCTAATAACTACATCAAGTTTCAAAGTTATACCTCAAATCACACGCGAATATCGTTAAAATTAGGCCAAAACAAGCTAAGCCTTGGTGAAATTAAAATTAAATCTGGTAAAATATCCGCAATTCCCATCCTAATAACTACATCAAGTTTCAAAGTTATACCTCAAATCACACGCGAATATCGTTAAAATTAGGCCAAAACAAGCTAAGCCTTGGTGAAATTAAAATTAAATCTGGTAAAATATCCGCAATTCCCATCCTAATAACTACATCAAGTTTCAAAGTTATACCTTAAATCACACGCGAATATCGTTAAAATCGAACAATTAATCAGATTCTCATAAACTTATAATAATTTATAATTTATAAAAAATAGAAACGTAACTTAGAGTGTCAGCTAAGCTTTCTCTAATTTTGTTATCTTTTCTCTTACCCCAAATGTCAAAAATCCGTATGAAACCGGGAAGCCGTTGGAATATTTTTTTTACAGGCAATTAACAAGTTTGGCGTTCAGAATCAGCTGGCGCTCTGAAATTTATGATTCTTGAAAAGAAAAAAATAGTTAAGATTCTTTTTTTTTACCTTAATATTCTTTTCGTTTTCGCTAAGAATTTTTGTGAAAGTGAAACGAAATTTATTTTGTAAATTTTCCCGCAAAAATATTAAATGATAATATTTCCGCAATGATTTAACCCTGTAAAATATTTCGAGGTTATTATGCCAACACACAAACCCTATTGCTCTGCCCTTGCTTTATCGTTAAATCTAAAGGACTCCTTAGAACCGCTTCGCGACCTACCTACCAAGAGGTAGGGAATTAAAGGCCATTCCACCAGGGAACCCACAAGCGTTCAAAAATCGCTAGAAAATCCATAGACTCTTTGGCAAAGAGGCACGAGTGCTTTTCCCGTTGAGAAACAATAACATTTTGAGAGCGTCAGAAAGCTGCCCGAGATCAAGTGTCCCAGTGGACATCGCCCGCTCTGGATCTGTAGAATTTTTAGGATCAACTTTGTGCCGCTCCGAGCCAGAGCGTGTCACCAATAGAGATGATAAATATATCAACGAGCTGCTCTCTAGTTGCAACAGTAGGGTGTCAAATCTTTTCAAGTTCAAAACGCAATTGGACAAAATTTAATTTTTATAGACGCGATTGCTTATCTATATACTTTCAATTACTGTCGTGACCAGTGGCGGCGCCAGGAATTTTCGCGAGGGTAGGCAAACCAAATAAATGGGCCCCCGACCCAGTACCTCCCTTTTCCCAACGAAATAAAGTAGTGATGTACATGACGAACAAAAAAGTTCTAAAAACAGTAAAACGAGTCCAAATATAACAGAACTGGTTTTATTTACTAGGAGTTACCTCAAAAATTTCTAAATATATTATCGACAATTGTTTCATTGTTATTTATTAATAATTTTATCTCTTGGGGCAATTTTGAGACCCTTTCTAGATCAATTTGGGGCCCCTTATAGGATGATTTTGGGGCCCCTCAAAATTCTAAGGTAGGCAGTGGCCTACCTGGCCTATCCCCTAGCGCCGCCACTGGTCGTGACTCGAGTGTTAGTTAAAGCTAGGAGCAACAAACACAGCACCCCACACAAGGAGAACGCAACCCGTCAAAAGTCGTGCATTTTCTTGTGCACATTTTTCATTGGTTTGACTGCTGCCGTCGGAAGGGGAAAGTTCGGAAATTGTCGTAACCCTTTCAGGAAAACGTTCAGCGTAAAGGTTCGTACACAACACTGCTTGGGCGTGTTTAAAGGCTAGCTGCGTTCTCCTTGTGGTTGTTGCTCCTAGGTTAAAGCAACACTGACTGGCAAGATATTGATGTCACAAAACGAATTTTAGGGCGCTGGGGTGGTCTCAGGCTTAGAGACTGTAGATCCAAATTTAAAGTTTTGGCTCGTGGCCTGCCGGGGGGAGTTGGTGAATATAAGAAACATGTATATTTGTGTATATATGTTTAATTTCTTAATTTTTAGTGTTTTATAATATGCTTACATTAACTCTGTGTGTAAATGTTTCTGAATTTTTTCTGTATTAACATCTGACAATCCATATTTAAATAGTTTCCCATCTGTTTCAAAAGGGGTTTGTAAAATCAATAGGAAAATAAATATTTACGTATGTATGTACTGGAAATATCCCCACGCTTTTAACCCTGCGCCTTTTGCTGGGTTGAAAGTGTGACCGTCAGCACTAAGGTTCTCTCGCTGCCATGGTGATTATGTCACTTGTCCGGACTGTGAACGCTGGCACAATGATGAAGACCTCCGGATCTAATTCCAGGTGCACAGAACTATAAATCTGACTTGAATTATTGCCACAACCCTGATTTTATGTATTTCTGAAGCTTGAAACCCCTTCAGGGATCCTTCACGTCATAACACTCCAATTATGTTTTTAAATTCACTGCATAAAAAATTGATTAAGTTGCTTATTCGACCGATGAGTTCCAAGTTGAGAAAACCGTTAGTTCGATAGGAGATAAAATCTCTTTATTTCTGGAATATACTTGGGATATTAATTCCTAGTAGAATAAATGGATTCGGTTTTCAAGACTTCGCAATAATTTACACTAAGGGGTTGGGGTATATTTTGAAATTAAGGAAAAATCTCAGCGGTTTTCTACTTACTTTTTTTCTGTCTTACAAAGATTTTGCATTGGCTCGAGGTATTTACTCTATCCCTTTGTTGAGGACAATCCAAACGGGAGCCGAGACTAGAGAGAGAAAAGAGAATTAGATAGCTCTAAGCAAGTTTCCACGGAATGTTTGCTTTCGTCAGCCCCAATGGAGCTCTCCCGGAAAATCCAATCTTTGATATGTTCCAATGCTTATGAATCTTTTTGACGAGAGAGGGCGCCCCCTCCGACGGTTTCGCGTGTCCATAAAAGGGAGTATGACTCGGACGACTTACGAGATCGCCAAAAGGGTTATGATGCCCAGAAGAACCCAAAGAATAATAGGAGCTTCTTGTAGTTGGTTAAACACTTTTACGAGCTTGGGCTCTTCCGTGTCCCCCCGGAAGGCGGCTTATCTTCTTAATCTATGGGACGTCCGTCAGGGTTGAAGACGTCTTTAATATGGAACGTCCTCCTTACACAAACACTGGAATTTATTAAATGAAGTGGTTTCTGGCTTCATAGCGGCATCAGCGGTACATTCGTAGCCCCCAGAAGTTTATTACCAGAACAGTATCCATCAAGGCCATTAAAATGAATTAATGAATTACTTTTCCTAACCACGTGAAATGTTAAAATTACAAAGCAAAAGAGTATGTACTAATTAATAAATTATTTTCCCGATGTAATTGTTTTGAAATCTCATTGTATGATGAATTTTGCTCCGAAATATGGTCTACAATCATTATCATTTTGAAAGATCAGTCGGGGCCTATACAGCCTAAAAAAAGGGTTTTTTAATGGTATGTTAAGGGTCTAAAATGTACAAAAAAAATTCTTTAATTAGGGTCAATATATACACCCTTAAGGGTTTTTCTTTTACCAAATTTAAAACTTGAAAAGGTGTATAGTGTAGAGATATTTAACACCCGGTAGGGTGTAGGTCCCTTAAGGCAGTAGTTTAGTACCTTAAAGGGAGTAGTTTTACTCTTTAAAGAAAGTATTGTAGAACCCTTAAGGGAGTAGTGTAACACCCTGAAGAGAGTCGTTTAGTACCCTGAAGAGAGTCGTTTAGTACCCTGAAGAGAGTCGTGTAGTACCCTGAAGAGAGTCATGTAGTACCCTGAAGAGAGTCGTTTAGTACCCTGAAGAGAGTCGTTTAGTACCCTAAAGAGAGTCATTTAGTACCCTAAAAGGAATAGTCTTGTACGTTAAAAAGGGTAGCTAAGAACCCTTAAGGGAGTAGTGTAACACCCTGAAGAGAGTCGTTGAGTACCCTAAAAGGAATAGTCTTGTACCCTAAAGTGGGTAGCTAAGAACCCTTAAGGGAGTAGTTTTATACCACAAACGGTGTAGTTAAGGAACCAAAACAAAAGCACCCCAATTAGTGTAAATAAACACCATAAAAGGAAAAATCGTATAAGGTGTAGAATAACATTATTTATAAACCTGTTCAGGTGTTAAATATGAGGCAAAAAAAACACTTAAAGGTAATAAAATAAACCTTTTTTTAAGAGTATAAAAAGCAATGAACTTCAGCAATATAGGTAGATGAATAGTAAGAGGTGCTACTTCTAGTAGCTCGTACATTTGGACAAACAAATACGTTAAAAATATTGTTCGAATCGATAAAGGGACAATGAACTTCCTCGAAAAATCGTCCGCTGCCACTCGCTATACAGAACTTGCTTTTAACGAAACAAACGCCAATCGCCCAAAGCGTCTATAAACATGCTGACATAAATATATCCTTAGTCAAAGGCGAAACGAAGGGGTCGAATTCGGAGGAAGATAAACCTTGATTTTGCCAACTCTTGGCGAAACGTTTCTTGAAAACAAAATGGTTCCTTAAAAAGGTCGTTAACAACCTAATTTTAATCAGAAACTCTGTAGCTCCTGCTCCTCCCGTCCTTAGTGACGCATTTAACGCGCTATTACGGGAGAATGAACATCCATGCTTATGGTGGATCAATGATTTCACATCTCAGTCATCAGGTTTAACAGAAGTTAGGGACAAGTAGCGGAAGCTTTCTTGATAATAATCAGCTAGGCTAATACTCAAGGCACCACCTTATCTTGGGACGTCTTTAATTCAGGTGGCTGGACTATATTACGTACAAGGGTGGTAACAATCCCCGAGGGGGTAGTCACTCGTAAAACATTTGTTCACCTGATTACTGATTTCTTACAATTTTTCTGTGATCGTCAGTGATTCGTACAATATTTATGGGATTTCCATTGATTTTCTCAAGGTATTTATCGTGATAACCCACGATTTGTACACCTGATTAATTAAGTGACTACCCCCTCCGCAATCCTTTCAAGCCACGCGAGACAACAGCTCCCTACAATTGACGGCTTTTAAAATTCAATTTGCGCGTGAAAATACCTTTACATGTTATGGTCAAAAAAGCACGCAAAGAAGGCTGTGTGCCCAAGACATGAATCTGTAGTGTCGCGCACTAAAACGTAAATTCAAAATCGGTCAATTATATCATAAGTCTATAATATTGTTCCATAAGTTTGTCACTTTGGGGAATATTTTACAGAGAGCTAGTAACGAAGTGACGTCATCACAAGAAAATCTCCCCCTAGCGAGGTGCTGTCAAAGGCTTCGTGTGACGCGTTAGCAAGCGGACGCAAAACAGCGACGAAGCTCGTAATGCAGTCTGTCTTGTGAATAGCTCTCAGTAAAACCATAAGTTAATGATACCTCTAAGTAGACAAATGGCTATGCTGCCTATGGCGGATATGCTTGTCCAAATTGACCTATGTCTCTCCGTACTGCGTATCAAAGTAGCCTTAACATAGACTTGGAACTGCCGAAGCTGACGTTTCTTTAATCCCGTTTGGTGAAAGGCTAGCTTGAACTTCCCCAAAAGAGATAAATTTCGGTATTCCCTTAGAAAATTCGTTCCCCCCGCAGAGGACAAAGAACGTTTTTTTGCTACACTCTTTTTAGAAACGTTTACTGGGCGCCGCCATCATCGTACAGACAACTATCGAGCAAGCCCTCTACCACAGAAATTCCTTCCCCCCAAAACCGGTTTTTTCATCACCCTCCCCGTAGACTGTAAGGTAATGGCGGTCGATTGGGGAGGCGGGTTTAAGAGTCTATAGTTTCATTCTCGACCGCACAGCGGCGCTGGGTCCGAGATATTTTTCAAAACTTTCATTTTCGCGGGAATCGGAGAGACAAGATTTGACATCACATTTTCTGGACAAAGATTCCACCTTGAAAGGGCTTATTTGTCTACTTAGAGGTATCATTAACTTATGGTAAAACTTTTGCATGAGAAGAATAGGAGGGCTTGCCACCACCCTCCTACGCATTGTAACCCGGCCACCTGCATTAAAAGGCTTTAAAAGTCGCTCGATGACTTAGGCCTTGGGTATTAGCCTAGCTGATTATTATTATTATTAAGAAGTGTCACACTTATGTAACAATATTATACACTTATGCTTATATTAATACCATTCACCTCAACAGGTTTATATATAAGTGGCAATAGCTTGAGGAAAATGCTTTTAAAACCTACCACAGCAGGTATGTTCATAGATCGTCCCTAGTGGCTCGTATAAGTTCCGCGCTGCTTTTGTTTAACATGCATAGTACGTTATGCCTTCGATTTCACATTAACAGAAAAAAACACTCTTTCTGTGTGCAGATCAAACATTAATCAGGTCCTTAAAATAATTTTGGTTCCTTTTAGACTGTTATTCCGTAAGGTGTATGTTCATGACTTGAGGCTAGTATAGCGTGAAATGAGTTTTCTTAAATCCTTCTAAAACTAATTTTATTAAATCAAAAGCAAAAGATTGTTACTGCATGGAAAAATAATAAATTAAATACAATACAATTTATTTTATAAATCATTTTGAAGCGTACCTAAAACGGTTTAAAGTTAAATATTAATGTTCATCGTTAAGGGGTTTGGAAGATGTTTTCCAAGAAATTATGTTAAAAATATTTTATCTGCAATTATCATTTTTGGAAATGTCCATAAACCTTACGTTTGTAATTAACTGAGAAACCTTAAAATATACTTTCCAAACTTCATCTTGGCCTTTACGCCACTACATCGCCGTATCTATGGAAACCTTTCATTCAAATTCCCGGAAGAAACGTATTACTTTCAAATCTCATAATTTAGTCCCTGTAAGATTCAATTTGTCGAATGCTACGATTGTGAATGAGATCTCAAAAATAATTCGAAGAGCTTTTCTAGAATAAAGTGGTTTCTTTTCGCTTGTTCCGGGATTTCGGAGTAGGGTAAGAATAGTATAACCCTATAACGTCATTTTACTCTGTGTTGGCGAATAGTTTAAGTCGGAGTAAAAACGTTATTCCAAAATTGATGCCTGTGGCCTTTTTAACAGGTAAGTTCTGGCTAGCACACGACCAAATCCAATTTATTCCTTTACACCTCCTTTTCAGAAGGAGTAAAAAGAGTAGCCCTAATGCTCCGGAACAAGCGAATAGTTTGTGGGGTGGAGTAATTCTCATCCCCGGAATAGGCGAATCACACGTTTTAGGGTAAAAAGAATACACTTTTAGACCGAGAACAGGCGAAAAGAAACCACCTATTATACTAAGTTAAAAGTTCGCTAATTATATAATCATTTACAATGCAGTCCATAGGTGGTTCCTTTTAACTTAACATTGCGTATATACTAATCTCCGCCACTCTCCCCCTATTCGGCTTTCCGTTGCTACGCAACTCATTTTGACATTTTTAATATTTAGGCTTAGTTTCTCTATTCGGTGATATAGTCGCGAGCCAGATTTTCCGCACGGTATGCTGACGAGTCCCAAATAGGATGAAACCGGTCTAACGTTGGAATTTCTCTCTATTTTATTTAGTTTTTCCCTCGAAGATCTATTTGGTCCGAGTTTCGCGTCTTTTTGTTTGCTCGAAGACCTATCGGTACGAGCTATTAGTAAGTTTTTAAATTTCTTCAAATTGGTTTAGGGTTTAGCTTTATTATCCCTTTTCTTAATGGACTAATCTACTTTTTCGCTAATTATATAATCACCTATTATACTGTCCATTTAAAAAATTCGCTTAAGGCTACTAGGAATCAGGCAATGAATTGAAATACTAGGATTGAAACACACAATATTCGTGTTAAAATATTCATTATCCATAAAAATAACGTGGATACTATTTAAAACACGCACAACGATTTCAAAGTTATAAATAGTACTTCATCTTTCAAAACAAACCAAATACGAAAACAGCTAGATAATTCGAACGTATAACGCATTTTTATTTAAAGTATGAAATATGGTAGTGTTGTTAGTAGAAGGAAAGTAAGGGTGTGGCGTCAGTCCCGGGATCGGGATCGTCGGGATCGTCGGGATCCAGGAGTTAAGGGGTGAAATGGGGGTAAAATCGTCGAAAAGTCAATGTATTTCTGATATTTCTCGCGACAATTTGTTTTTTCGTATATCAACATATTGTGTCCAGGCCAGCTTGTTCATTTATCTCTGCTTATCGCGAAAGACACTTGAACGTATATCTTATCAAGTTTTATCGTACGGAATAAGTTGAAATGATGTAAAAATTGATAACCTAGGCGACGCGTGCGCAGATTACCCCGGGGGACGCGGTCAATTTGAATTTAAGAGTGTTTTGACGTCATGGAATATTCGTTGTTAAAGTAGAATGGAAATATTTTTAAACTTCATTTTAATATCATTGTAGTACGCTTGACACTTGAACCAATCTCACGAGTATTTCTTAAAACGAATATCTCGATCGCGTTTTATCGTACGAAATAAGTGGAAATTATGTAAGTTGTATGATACTTGATAACCTAGGCAGGAAGATAGCGCGCGCGTGCGCGGATTACCTGGGAGGCGCGGATTGCCCGGGCGCGCGGTTAATTTGAATTTAAAACATGGATTCCCTCTCCGAAATAATTCATGTACCCAAAATTGGACCGCAAGTTTTTTTCTTTTTGGGGAATCTCTATGGGAGTTTAACATTACAATAAAGCTAATAGGTCCAGTTTGGGGTACTTTTGGTCCGAAATGGGGTGCATAGGGCCGAAAATGGTGGCTTTGGTCGTTTTAAGGGTACTTTTGGTCTATTTTGGTCCATTTTTGGGTACATCAGAAAAGCAGTTGGAAAAACGAAGAGCCTTATTTTTTTTTCCCACCCATCTCCAAACTCCAAAAATTTATTGCTATAATTTATTTATCCCTTCCGTAGGTATAAAATAAGATAAAAACCACTTACCTATATTTTAATTACGGTAAATTAAAAATACTTAATTAGTGTACTAAGTTACGTTTAAAAGAACCTTTTGTAACAATTCCAATATGTAAATATAGGTATAAGGATTGAAAAAATACTTAAAGTGGTTTTACTGATAAACTCTAAAGGAATTTAACTTTAAAGGGTATCTTAGATTATTGTTTTTAATTTTATTCAAGTTGAAAACGTATTAAGAGTCCTTCAAAGTACTATAAAAGGATTTTATTTACGAACTTAATTCATATTTTCTTCAAACTTTCAATTCGCTTTTATTACTATTTAAATACGGTAAAATATAATTCTTATACACAAATATAGTCAGAAAGATACTATAAAACACTAAAATTAAAATTAAATTAAATTTGTGTGGATAAGATTTGTAGATATCATTTTGAAACTAATAACTTTCACGCTTTATTTAAGTCAAGCTAATAAAAACAATTACCTATATTTTAAATACGGTAAAATATAAATACATTTCCGATATGTAAATAGGTGGAATAACACTATGAAAAGTTCCTTTTTCTTCTTTTAATACGACAACACACAACTCTGATACGCAAATATATAAAGAAAATATAAAAAAAATTTACTCTACGTTCGATACGTTAAAATACATTTCCGATACACAAATATAGATAAAGAAATACTATAAAATGTAAAAAGGTAGAAAAATACTACACATTAACCATTATGAATTTAAGCTTACAACATCCTTCACGTATAGAGCATAACATATATGTTCAGAGTTAACTTGTTTCCTCGTTATCTTTATCGCATGTGTTTTAAATAGCGTATGGAATAAGTTAAGAATGTACTGAAATGGTGTATGTTTAAACCTCGTAGAATAAAGAGTAAAACATATGTTCAGAGTCGGCTTGATTACTAAAGCGAATAACACAGAGACGTTTCCGGTGTAGTCACGTAGGAAGAAAAATACTACAACACTCTCTATACTCTACATTCAACACGTTAAAATATACTTCCGAAATGCCAATATAGGTAGTAAAATACTACAAAATATCTATACTTTACCTTCAATACGTTAAATTACATTCCAATATGTAAATATAGGAGGAAAAATACTACAAAAGCCTCTTTTCTTGGCGTTCAATATGTTAAAATAGATTTCTGAAATGCAAATGTAGGTAGTAAATACTACAAAATCTCTATACTCTACCTTCAATACGTTAAATTACATTCCAATATGTAAATATAGGTAGTAAATACTACAAAAGCCTCTTTTCTTGGCGTTCAATATGTTAAAATAGATTTCTGAAATGCAAATATAGGTAGTAAATACTACAAAAGCCTCTTTTCTTGGCGTTCAATATGTTAAAATAGATTTCTGAAATGCAAATATAGGTAGTAATTACTACAAAAGCCTCTTACTCTACGTTCAATACGTTAAATTAATGATATGCCTCCGACCGAATCGTTCATTTTTTCCTATTTAAATATACGCATTTAAATTAGAATTGCTTCTAGTGTTCGGCAGTCGATTAATTTTTATCCACAAATTTTCCGATTTATTTAAAAAACGTTGGTAAAAAGAATATCATTTTAACTTATTTAATTGTGTTTTTTACCCAACCAAGCATTTATTTGAATAAAAGTGGTATTTATTTAAATAACCAATAGTTAAATAAAAATTGTTAAATGTTTAAATAATCGAAAGTGAACAAGCCTATTTTTTAAATAAAACAAACAGACTTTAGAGTTGATAAGATTTGTAAATATCATTTGAAACTAATAATTTTCACGCTTTATTTAAGTCAAGCAATTACATTTTTAAAAATGAAAGAAGTTAAACAATATAAAAATTTGTAAATATTGTAAATATTTTTAGGTAATAAAGAAATTAAGAAATGTTTTAATTAAAATATCTTTCATTTTCTACTACATTTTTAAAAATGAAAGAAGTTTAACAATATAATTATTCTAATATAATTTCAAAATCAGGTATTATTTAAAGTACAAATGCATAATTTAGTGAAGCAATTCTTATTTAAATACTTTTATTTAATTAATTTGTGTATCTGAAATGTATTTATTGAAAAATAAGTGGGTTTTACTATTTATCACGGCTTTTTTTATATATTTATTGGAATTGTTACAAAAGGTTCTTTTAAACGTAACTTAGTACATTAATTTATTTTAGAAGTTCAAAACGTATTAAGAGCCCTTCAGAGTACTATAAAAGGATTTCATTTACAAACTAAATTAATATTTTCTTCAAACTTTCAATTCGTTATAATTTGAATTTAAATGAAAACATCATGGATTATAGGTGCGTAATCTACTATTAGACCGAACGGATTAAAAAATACTTAAAGTAAGTGGTTTTACTGATAAACTAAAGGAATTTAACTTTAAAGGGTATCTTAGATTATTGTTTTTAATATTATTCAAGTTCAAAACGTATAAAGAGTCCTTCAAAGTAATTTAAAAGAATTTTATTTACGAACTAAATCCATATTTTAGAAGTTAGTTTGTATGAAATACTTACTAATACCTGAAAAATGGACTTTAGAGTTGATAAGATTTGTAAATATCATTTGAAACTAATAATTTTCACGCTTTATTTAAGTCAAGCAATTACATTTTTAAAAATGAAAAAAGTTAAACAATATAAAAAATTTTAAATATTGTAAATATTTTTAGGTAATAAAGAAATTAAGAAATGTTTTAATTAAAATATCTTTCAATTTCTACTACATTTTTAAAAATGAAAGAAGTTTAACAATATAATTATTCTAATATAATTTCAAAATCAGGTATTATTTAAAGTACAAATGCATAATTTAGTGAAGCAATTCTTATTTAAATACTTTTATTTAATTAATTTGTGTATCTGAAATGTATTAATTGAAAAATAAGTGGGTTTTACTATTTATCACGGTTTTATATATATATATATATATATATATATATATATATATTGGAATTGTTACAAAAGGTTCTTTTAAACGTAACTTAGTACATTAATTTATTTTGGAAGTTCAAAACGTATTAAGAGCCCTTCAGAGTACTATAAAAGGATTTCATTTACAAACTAAATTAATATTTTCTTCAAACTTTCAATTCGTTATAATTTGAATTTAAATGAAAACATCATGGATTATAGGTGCGTAATCTACTATTAGACCGAACTAATTAAAAAAAATACTTAAAGTAAGTGGTTTTACTGATAAACTCTAAAGGAATTTCGAATTTTCTAGAATAGCAAAGTAAAACTAAAACGTAAACCAAGTTTAAAACGAAACTAATAACTGGGAGAAAGGTTGAAGTAAGTAATTTTTTTGATTTTTCGTTTTTTAATTTTTGAGTTCCCTATATTATTATAAACTAAATTAAATATAATTTTTTAAAATTTGTGATAAAAGATCTGCTCCTTCGTGTTTTACATATATTTAAAAACTCGAGATTTTAATGAATTGTTTTCAAAGCATGAAAAATATAGCAGATCCTTTGATTTTAATTGTAGTTAGTAGTTACTTAAAAAAAAGTCGCTAGCTGACTTGGAGCTGGTGTAGTTAAATTTTAAAAATGTGTATTTTAAATTTTGTCTCAATGTCTGACTATCATCTCGCAGTTCCATACTGGGCTATTTGACCATCAAAATGACCGAATACACGTATATTTGAACATTTCCTTGACTACATGACTGAAAAATTGTTTAAAGCTCCATCTACTTGGTTACAAAATTTGTTAAATACTTGGCTTTTAGGCCATCTAAATTAAAGTTAGAAGAAGCTAGACAAAGAGAAATTGTTCTGAAAAATAAAATTAAAGATATAAAAACTAACCAATAGTATTTCGAATACCAAATAATTCGACGTATTTGTTTTTGAAATAACTAAATAGTTTGCATATTTGTCAAAAATAAAACTAAAAAAGTAATTGAAATTACTATTAATTTTACTTGCAATAGTAAAATACTAAACCAAATGTATAATTTATATTTTATTTTATTTAATAAATTTATATTTTATTTTATTTAATAAATTTAAACTATAATACTAAACTTTTTCAAAAAAAAACTTTTACAAACAAAATTTAAAATACACATTTTTAAAATTTAACTACACCAGCTCCAAGTCAGCTAGCGACTTTTTTTTTAAGTAACTACTAACTACAATTAAAATCAAAGGATCTGCTATATTTTTCATGCTTTGAAAACAATTCATTAAAATCTCGAGTTTTTAAATATATGTAAAACACGAAGGAGCAGATCTTTTATCACAAATTTTAAAAAATTATATTTAATTTAGTTTATAATAATATAGGGAACTCAAAAATTAAAAAACGAAAAATCAAAAAAATTACTTACTTCAACCTTTCTCCCAGTTATTAGTTTCGTTTTAAACTTGGTTTACGTTTTAGTTTTACTTTGCTATTCTAGAAAATTCGAAATTCCTTTAGAGTTTATCAGTAAAACCACTTACTTTAAGTATTTTTTTTAATTAGTTCGGTCTAATAGTAGATTACGCACCTATAATCCATGATGTTTTCATTTAAATTCAAATTATAACGAATTGAAAGTTTGAAGAAAATATTAATTTAGTTTGTAAATGAAATCCTTTTATAGTACTCTGAAGGGCTCTTAATACGTTTTGAACTTCCAAAATAAATTAATGTACTAAGTTACGTTTAAAAGAACCTTTTGTAACAATTCCAATATATATATATATATATATATATATATATATATATATATAAAACCGTGATAAATAGTAAAACCCACTTATTTTTCAATTAATACATTTCAGATACACAAATTAATTAAATAAAAGTATTTAAATAAGAATTGCTTCACTAAATTATGCATTTGTACTTTAAATAATACCTGATTTTGAAATTATATTAGAATAATTATATTGTTAAACTTCTTTCATTTTTAAAAATGTAGTAGAAATTGAAAGATATTTTAATTAAAACATTTCTTAATTTCTTTATTACCTAAAAATATTTACAATATTTAAAATTTTTTATATTGTTTAACTTTTTTCATTTTTAAAAATGTAATTGCTTGACTTAAATAAAGCGTGAAAATTATTAGTTTCAAATGATATTTACAAATCTTATCAACTCTAAAGTCCATTTTTCAGGTATTAGTAAGTATTTCATACAAACTAACTTCTAAAATATGGATTTAGTTCGTAAATAAAATTCTTTTAAATTACTTTGAAGGACTCTTTATACGTTTTGAACTTGAATAATATTAAAAACAATAATCTAAGATACCCTTTAAAGTTAAATTCCTTTAGTTTATCAGTAAAACCACTTACTTTAAGTATTTTTTAATCCGTTCGGTCTAATAGTAGATTACGCACCTATAATCCATGATGTTTTCATTTAAATTCAAATTATAACGAATTGAAAGTTTGAAGAAAATATTAATTTAGTTTGTAAATGAAATCCTTTTATAGTACTCTGAAGGGCTCTTAATACGTTTTGAACTTCTAAAATAAATTAATGTACTAAGTTACGTTTAAAAGAACCTTTTGTAACAATTCCAATAAATATATAAAAAAAGCCGTGATAAATAGTAAAACCCACTTATTTTTCAATAAATACATTTCAGATACACAAATTAATTAAATAAAAGTATTTAAATAAGAATTGCTTCACTAAATTATGCATTTGTACTTTAAATAATACCTGATTTTGAAATTATATTAGAATAATTATATTGTTAAACTTCTTTCATTTTTAAAAATGTAGTAGAAAATGAAAGATATTTTAATTAAAACATTTCTTAATTTCTTTATTACCTAAAAATATTTACAATATTTACAAATTTTTATATTGTTTAACTTCTTTCATTTTTAAAAATGTAATTGCTTGACTTAAATAAAGCGTGAAAATTATTAGTTTCAAATGATATTTACAAATCTTATCAACTCTAAAGTCTGTTTGTTTTATTTAAAAAATAGGCTTGTTCACTTTCGATTATTTAAACATTTAACAATTTTTATTTAACTATTGGTTATTTAAATAAATACCACTTTTATTCAAATAAATGCTTGGTTGGGTAAAAAACACAATTAAATAAGTTAAAATGATATTCTTTTTACCAACGTTTTTTAAATAAATCGGAAAATTTGTGGATAAAAATTAATCGACTGCCGAACACTAGAAGCAATTCTAATTTAAATGCGTATATTTAAATAGGAAAAAATGAACGATTCGGTCGGAGGCATATCATTAATTTAACGTATTGAACGTAGAGTAAGAGGCTTTTGTAGTAATTACTACCTATATTTGCATTTCAGAAATCTATTTTAACATATTGAACGCCAAGAAAAGAGGCTTTTGTAGTATTTACTACCTATATTTGCATTTCAGAAATCTATTTTAACATATTGAACGCCAAGAAAAGAGGCTTTTGTAGTATTTACTACCTATATTTACATATTGGAATGTAATTTAACGTATTGAAGGTAGAGTATAGAGATTTTGTAGTATTTACTACCTACATTTGCATTTCAGAAATCTATTTTAACATATTGAACGCCAAGAAAAGAGGCTTTTGTAGTATTTTTCCTCCTATATTTACATATTGGAATGTAATTTAACGTATTGAAGGTAAAGTATAGATATTTTGTAGTATTTTACTACCTATATTGGCATTTCGGAAGTATATTTTAACGTGTTGAATGTAGAGTATAGAGAGTGTTGTAGTATTTTTCTTCCTACGTGACTACACCGGAAACGTCTCTGTGTTATTCGCTTTAGTAATCAAGCCGACTCTGAACATATGTTTTACTCTTTATTCTACGAGGTTTAAACATACACCATTTCAGTACATTCTTAACTTATTCCATACGCTATTTAAAACACATGCGATAAAGATAACGAGGAAACAAGTTAACTCTGAACATATATGTTATGCTCTATACGTGAAGGATGTTGTAAGCTTAAATTCATAATGGTTAATGTGTAGTATTTTTCTACCTTTTTACATTTTATAGTATTTCTTTATCTATATTTGTGTATCGGAAATGTATTTTAACGTATCGAACGTAGAGTACATTTTTTTTATATTTTCTTTATATATTTGCGTATCAGAGTTGTGTGTTGTCGTATTAAAAGAAGAAAAAGGAACTTTTCATAGTGTTATTCCACCTATTTACATATCGGAAATGTATTTATATTTTACCGTATTTAAAATATAGGTAATTGTTTTTATTAGCTTGACTTAAATAAAGCGTGAAAGTTATTAGTTTCAAAATGATATCTACAAATCTTATCCACACAAATTTAATTTAATTTTAATTTTAGTGTTTTATAGTATCTTTCTGACTATATTTGTGTATAAGAATTATATTTTACCGTATTTAAATAGTAATAAAAGCGAATTGAAAGTTTGAAGAAAATATGAATTAAGTTCGTAAATAAAATCCTTTTATAGTACTTTGAAGGACTCTTAATACGTTTTCAACTTGAATAAAATTAAAAACAATAATCTAAGATACCCTTTAAAGTTAAATTCCTTTAGAGTTTATCAGTAAAACCACTTTAAGTATTTTTTCAATCCTTATACCTATATTTACATATTGGAATTGTTACAAAAGGTTCTTTTAAACGTAACTTAGTACACTAATTAAGTATTTTTAATTTACCGTAATTAAAATATAGGTAAGTGGTTTTTATCTTATTTTATACCTACGGAAGGGATAAATAAATTATAGCAATAAATTTTTGGAGTTTGGAGATGGGTGGGAAAAAAAAATAAGGCTCTTCGTTTTTCCAACTGCTTTTCTGATGTACCCAAAAATGGACCAAAATAGACCAAAAGTACCCTTAAAACGACCAAAGCCACCATTTTCGGCCCTATGCACCCCATTTCGGACCAAAAGTACCCCAAACTGGACCTATTAGCTTTATTGTAATGTTAAACTCCCATAGAGATTCCCCAAAAAGAAAAAAACTTGCGGTCCAATTTTGGGTACATGAATTATTTCGGAGAGGGAATCCATGTTTTAAATTCAAATTAACCGCGCGCCCGGGCAATCCGCGCCTCCCAGGTAATCCGCGCACGCGCGCGCTATCTTCCTGCCTAGGTTATCAAGTATCATACAACTTACATAATTTCCACTTATTTCGTACGATAAAACGCGATCGAGATATTCGTTTTAAGAAATACTCGTGAGATTGGTTCAAGTGTCAAGCGTACTACAATGATATTAAAATGAAGTTTAAAAATATTTCCATTCTACTTTAACAACGAATATTCCATGACGTCAAAACACTCTTAAATTCAAATTGACCGCGTCCCCCGGGGTAATCTGCGCACGCGTCGCCTAGGTTATCAATTTTTACATCATTTCAACTTATTCCGTACGATAAAACTTGATAAGATATACGTTCAAGTGTCTTTCGCGATAAGCAGAGATAAATGAACAAGCTGGCCTGGACACAATATGTTGATATACGAAAAAACAAATTGTCGCGAGAAATATCAGAAATACATTGACTTTTTGACGATTTTACCCTAATTTCACCCCTTAAATCCTGGATCACGACGATCCCGACGATCCCGATCCCGGGACTGACGCCACACCCTTACTTTCCCTCTACTGTTGTTAATTTTCCGGAAAAATAAAATGCGGAAAAATTTCCAGAAAAGTTTCCGGAGAAATTTCTGAATTCCGGAAAATTTTTCCGCAAATCGGAAAAATAAAAATTTGAAACATAAATTACCTTTTAAGGGTTTTTAATGTTTTTAACTTTTTATCGATATAAACATGCTACAAAACATTAATAGCGTTACATTTTTAATCAGTTTAAACTAGTCTAGAGGTTTAGTTTTACTTTCAGATTCGAAAAAATGAGGCGAAAATACCGCTTTATTTCAATTTGCAAACAATATATTAGACTAATCATGGAATGAAAACTTTTTTTTATTTTTTTCGGAAAAATACGAAAAAGTTTCCGGAAAAAAGGCCTCGGTCATTTTCCGGAAAATTTTCCGACTTACAACACTAAAATATAGTTTGTTATCCGATTTCATAGTCAAAGGGGCTAAAGCCATTTTTGTCCTTATTATTTCGAGGATTAGAACCAAAAATATCGTAATTATTTAATAGAAATGGTTTTAATAATTTGTAAAAAGCCCCAAATTCGGGATTTTCCGTCGGATTTTAAGATTTATCATCGGATTTTGGGATTTCTCGATATTTCACGTCTGATTTCGGGATTTCTTGCCGGATTTCGAGATTTCACGTCTGATTTCGGGATTTCTTGCCGGATTTCGAGATTTCACGTCTGATTTCGGGATTTCTTGCCGGATTTCGAGATTTCACGTCTGATTTCGGGATTTCTTGCCGGATTTCGAGATTTCACGTCTAATTTTGGGATTTCTTGCCAGATTTCGAGATTTGGAAAAAATATCCGGAATTTGAAGAAATTCAGGAGGGTTTACGCGAGATTACGCGAGAATACTCGAGATTACTGGAGATTACTGATATTACGCGATATTCATTATAATAACTTGAGATTACTGATAACGTATATTACTTGAGATTACTGATAACGGATTACTTGAGATGATTATTGAATTACGGATATTACTTGAGATAATTATGGAATTACGGATATTACTTGAGATTATTATGGAATTATGGATATTACTTGAGATTATTATGGAATTACGAATATGTCTTGAGATTATTATTGAATTACGGATATTACTTGAAATTATTATGGAATAATGGATATTACTTGAGATTATTATGGAATAGCGGATATTACTTGAAATTATTATGGAATAACAGATATTACTTGATATTATTATGGAATTACGGATATTACTCGAGATTACTGGATATTACTGATATTACGCGATATTCATTATAATAACTTGAGATTACTGATAACGGATATTACCTGAGATTACTGATAACGGATATTACTTGCGATTATTATGGGATTACGGATATTACTTGAGATTATTATGGAATTTCGGATATTACTTTTAGAGTATTATTGAATTACGGATATTACTCGAGATTACTGGATATTACTGATATTACGCGATATTCATTATAATAACTTGAGATTACTGATAATGGTTATTACTTGAGATTATTTTGGAAGTACGGATATTCTAAATAATTCGTGGCGAATGAGTTACATAAAAAACAAGTTCAGCAAACTAAGCTTATTTTTTAGAAAGGCCTATTGTAATGTCCAAGTTTCCATTTAACTGGAGAGTATAAAACGTGACGCTTTATATTTATAGTCTGGCGACCGTCGCTAAGCAGCAGCTGCCGGAGATGAATTTTTTTTAAAGTTTTATCCTTTGAAATGGCTTTTTAGGTTCAAAATAATGGATTTTCAACAACATAAATAATTGATCTGTTAAGCCAGCTTAATGAAAACGTGAACGCGGGAGGAGTTATGTCATAGCTTTGGTGCGCGCAAGCCGCGTTTCCCCTTTCACGTTCCGTTTATAAAATAACGAACATCGACCGACGAAAATCTGTTCATTGAATAATAGAGAAATTTCGGGAAATATTATCAGTTCAATAATAAACGCTAGGAAGATAATCTTCTTAAAAATTGATTAAAAAAACCCGTTCCAAAAAGACTCACGTAATTAGATTGTTAAAAATATTCAATGACGCGAGTGAGGTTTTTACGATAGAAAGTTGTGTGTCAAATTAATGACCAAAGATTCAGCAGTGCTACCACATTTCGGCTGCCCCATGGCAAAACCTTATAACCAACAAATTTTTTAAAAATTAGATTTTTACGCATCAGTATTACTTAGGCATTCACAAGAGTACTGTAAAAGTTTGGGGTAAAAGTCACAAATATTTAACAATTTATGACTTAAAAAATGGTTTTGGATTTTATAATTTTCGCATTAAAAACATCGTTAAAATCTTATAACTTAGCTTTTGAAAAAGTCGAATATCTCCAAATTACGTTCGTGTCGGTTAAAAGGTTTTGCAATGGGACAGCCGATTTATTCTTCTACAATTTTTATTTCACGATCCATTCCAAATAAATTTATTTTAATCTTAATGTCACTACCTTTTAATATTAGAATTACAATTTTACCCAATAAACCAAATTTTATTTTAAACTTTCCTAGTATTATTAATTTTAATTAAATTAGTTAAAGTGTGAACGTATAATTCCCTAGTCAGCTCCAAACAATTTCACTTAATCGTACGCTCTTCTCGAGTTTCATTGATTTGGATTCTGATATGGAAAGTGATGTTAAACTGTAAGGACTTTCAATGTTGTGTTCCAGAGTTACACACGCTACAAACCAGGACGTTGGCCTTGGCTCGATGCTCCTCCTTAACTATTAGCGTTTATACCGGTATTAGCCTACCTGATTATTATTATTATTACTAATCCTTACTTGCTACATTAAATGGATGCCCTGTATAACATTTCTAGATAAGGATAAGTATAGAGAATGGTCGTAATTAGCGATGGTAATCCGTGGCAGTATAACACTAATTAGAAGAATGATTTACATAGGATAGTTTGATTCTGTTTGAAAGGAGCATTCACAAATAAACAGAGATGGGCAAAAACAATTTTCAGAGCCCACACTCCTCTCTTTAGAGTCAGATGTTGGAGCTCGCACTCGCGCTCTGCTCTTTTTTCATCCGAGATTGGCGCTCGCGCTCAAAAATAGCTCTACCACTCTTTTGAGCTGAGAAGGCGCCCATCTCTGCAAATAAACACGTTTACAGTGTTAATTATTAGGAACTTGTACTAATAACTTGGAATTTTTATTTAGTTTATCCTCTCCGCCTGTTCAAAGGAACATTACGGGGGCGTTATAGAGATATATATAGCTCATCTCATCCTTAGTTATACGTTTGATGTTGTATTAGAAAGGGATATGTTAATAGATCCTTCCTAATAGCTCGAATGTGTTCCACACTACTTTTTGTTTTTAATATGCATATTTCGTTATGCTTTCGATTTTAAAGTATTACAAATAAAATCATTTTATGTGTGGATTAAACATTAATCTGGTCCTAAAATAATTTCGTTGACTTTTAGACGGTTATTCCGTGAAATTTAATTTTATAAATTGAGGCAAGTCTAGCCTCTAATCCCGTTTGGCTAGTCTGAATGGTCAAAAGATAATTAAATACTACAATTACCCTCCCCCGGTAAATTTAGTTTCATTATCGACCACACAGCGGCGCTGGGTCCGAGAAGTTTTTGAAAATCTTTCATTTTCGCGGTAATCGGACATCACATTTTCTAGACAGAGATTCCAGGTTGAAAGGGCGTATTTTGACTAAGAGGGATTGTTAACTTATGGTAATAATTATTATTTATTTCTGAATTTTAAAAACTCGACTTTACTGGAGAGCGTGGAGCCATCTATTTATGGCAAAGGAAGCTTAAATTCAAATGATAACGTCGTCAGAGAACCTTTGTAGAGTACTATAGTTAGATAACTTATACTCTATTTAGTGGACTTTAACCTAAATTATGTATCCCGTGAAAAAATATTGTCTGTAATTGGTGTAATTTATGTTATTGACTAATTTACAAAACGATCCAATCAACACGAGGGGTATACCTATCTAAGTACCGCCATTTCGATTTCGTCGCTAGTGACATCTATTGAAAAAAGAGCAACTTCACGTCGAGTTAATTTTAGGCCGGAAATGAAAGACCATTGAAAAAATAAAAACTCGCTCTCTAGTGGGAATTAAAACGGTTTTACGGACTTGGTGTTATCGAATTAATTAGAGTCGCTTTAGTATAGCGTTCGCAAATTGAAGGTTATTTTGCGCAAAAACCCCTGTCTCTTAATGATGGGATATGTGAGTTTCAACTATCGCTATAATTTTTATATTGAACGCCTTCATATGTGGAACTCAGCACCATGTCGTTACTTATAAACCATCTAAAACTATTAGCACTCGAACTCTTTTTAACTTGGTGGTACCATTCAGTTAAGTAGTTTTTATGGCAAATTCGTATTTAAGGGCTGGTACGAAACCCAACATTTCAGTGTCACAGGAGGCGAGCAAAATTAAAATTGCTTAATGGTTCTAAAAGAGGGTGCACAGTTCAAACTCCACCCGAAGTGTAATCCTGGATAGAGCCTTGTTTTAATGGGAGACCAAGGAGTTTTCAAAGGATTCAATGGGTGCTGTAGAATCCCAAGATAACACGACGGAAAATGGAAAAACCATTTTCTGTGGCTGTTAACCTTTTATCATTTGAAATCCATTAATGGGCTCTCGACATCACAAATAATAAAACATATTTGTTAGACTGATGAATTGAATGTTCGTTCAAATTTGTCCATTCTATAACAATGCTAAGATTTCGGAAAAGCAGTTTATTCAATAATGAACGGTTACTTCAGAAAAAACTGTCCAACAGTGTCCAATGAATTATGGAGTTTCGAAAAATATTATTCATAATGGACCGAGCATAATGGACGCATAGGGATTGTTCATTCAATAAAAGACCAAAATAAATGTCTAAACATTGTCGATCGAAACAGAAGAAATAGGTATAGCAAGATTATTTTATTGATATGCCATTTATGAAAATAGAAGAGTACATTGACCAATTATGTCACCGAGAGTAAATTACGTCACAAATACTCTGACTTTCATCAATAAAAACAGCATAACAATTTTTTTAATTAATAAAAAACAAAAATTAAGGTTGTTGTTTATTCTTTTACATCTACAGAAGTATTCAGAAATGAGAAAAACCAGTATTAAAGCAAGTGTCGGCTCGACGTAAATAATTCAAAACCAGAGGCTTAAAGCAACTGTCGGCTCTATCATTGCCACCTGTATTATTAAAAGGCCCTTGTTATTAGAGATGGCCATGAATCTATCCAAATCTTCGAAAAAAATGACTTTCGTGGAGAGCGTGGAGCCATCTATTAATGGGAACGGATGCTAAAATTCAAAATAGCGAAACAATAACGTCGTCAGAGAGCCATTATAGAGTATTATAATTAGACCACTTTACTCTACTTAGTGAACTTTAACCTAAATTATATATACAATATAAAATATATTGTAGACAATTACTATAATTGAAGTTATTAACAAATTTACAAATGAGCCAATCAACGCGAAGCATACTTTTATGTCCCGCCTTTTGGGTCAAAATGTAGCTTCAGCATCTTGTTTCGATTTCGAAGCTAGCGACATCTGTTGAAAAAAGAGCTACTGCACCTAGAGCCGACACTTGCTTTAAGAACTTTCTAATATGATATTCAAGGATTGAAAGAAATATAACTGCTTTATCAATTTTAGTTTCACGACGTGAGCCGACACCAGCTTTAAGCTAAATTTTGACCCAATGACGAGGTGGGACATAAAAGTACCCCTCGCGTTAACTCTAATTATAGTATTTTTAACAATAAATTAAATATGGGATATATAACAAGGACCTTATCATAATACAGGTGCCAATGATGGAGCCGACAGTTGCTTTGAATTTCTTGTATGATTTTCAATAACTTTAAAATATTATGATGTATAACCTCCTCTGTAACGTTTTGTAACAATTGGAAGCAATACGTAATTTGTGAACGCCCCTATAGTGAGTTGCAGGCTAAGAAAGACAAAATATATAGTACAGTCGGCGCAAGGATACCTCAGACCATTTCCGGCCAGTCGACCGCGCGTAATTTAAATTTGACCACTTTACAGTCAATTTCAAATTTCGTGAGTTTCATCGTTTTTTCGCGCCATCTAGGAACCGAAATTGGAATCTATTGTTTAATTTCATGTTGTCATGAGTTTAATTACTGAATGCAGCTAAAGAAGGTTCGATAATTGAAGCTCCAAATATTTTAAATAGCCCAAGAGGTTACTATAAAAAGCATGATAAAGGTTTATTGTTAACAAGTAAAGAGAAAAATATAATTTTAAACGTCTATAGCTCATTAAGACAACTTTACCCCCAAGAAAGCGTGGTAACTATTTTAAAAGAAACTGCCGATTTAACTGGTAAGACGTAGAAATAAATTTACAAAAATAAATAATTATACATACTATTTTATATTTAAGAATGATAGGAATGCCCATAGACATAATAAAGAAATAGACCCAAGATTCTACGGGGGTTAAATACGGGAGTGATAACGAGCAGACAACCGGTATTTGTTCCGTATTCCTGTGGTACCACGTTTAAGCGACGCCTGTCGATTAGGCGAGAAAATACAAAATCATCACGTGACACGTCACACATGTTCGTGTTTGTAATCTTTTAGGTACTCTGACGTGATTCGCGAATATTTTGGCTGTGAAAATTTAAAATAAGGTAAATTTTTTTTTATAATTTTTAAATAAGTCAATTAATTCTTTCAAAACCCAAATAAAAAGCAGCAGATGATCTTATAATTAAAAACATAAAATTATATTTGCGAAATGATATTTTGTCAAAGGCTTAAGTAACTATCCGGTTTGTTGTGGAACTTGTGGTTATGGCTTGTTATGGGAATATTCTGAGATTCTAAATTGTAAACAAAAGTAAATGGAATTTCGATGAAAAGGATGATTCTACTAAAGGTATGTAGCTATTGTCCTTGAAAAAAAATTAGCTTTGACAATTTAAGTCTGATGGCTTGACCCTTCATTTCTAGATTTTTGTCCTTCGCTACTTTGTGGAGTCTGAGCTTGCAATATAAATTAATAATTTTCTGAATGATGATGTTCGATCCTGCCTATAGTTATAAAAAGATTTTTAAATAAGAATGAATATTCATTGAAATAATATGATAGTTTATTCCTACTTATAAAGCGCCACTAAACTTAAGTGGCGCTTTGGACTAGGCGCCCACTGGCTCTCTGTTTCGTATCCGTCCTGCCTTCCACAAAGAATTGTCTCCGTTACGAAGCAAAGGCTCGTGGAAGCCATGACAGAGACGTTACGAGGAGTAGTGAGCGCTTGGCCTAGGCCATGTAGTACCTAACGCTTAGGAATATTTATCCGGTTTAAAATCAGACGCAAAAACTTTAGGGGTGAATTTGATAAACGGGTAGTATTGTTTCATAATTCGTTTTGGTGATTTTTTTTATTAAAAAGTTATAGAAAAAGTGTTTTCTACTAAAAATCTGGTTTTTATTTGGTAAAAAAAGGTTAATTTTAGTGTTTTTACGCATTGCAATAACAAGTAAAACAATACCGGAAAAGGTTTCATTCCATAAGTAGGATTAAATTATCATATTAATTCGATGAATATTCATTCTTATTTAAAATCTTTTTATAACGAAACCTACAATACTTTCTCAATGGACAATTGCTGTAAATCGCGACACATTCAAATCATGATTTAATTTGTAATGATCACTTTTTAAAACGGGATATACAAATTGTAAATGGCAAAAGGTGGGTCACACCAAAAGCCATTCCAACTCTGGTTTGGTTTCCATAGAATTAAAACCAGTAAAAATAGTCAAAATAATTTTTTTATTTAATTTATAGAAATTACATCCAGTTGAAAGTGAAATAGAAAAAACCGGTGATGCTAACTTCTCACCTGTAAATTTTGACCAAGGATCATTTCGTGTAGGTTTAATTATGTTATTATAATTTGAGTAAGATCTCCTTGGTTTTTAGCCAATTTTGTTTAGTTGCTCTCTATAAAAGAAATGTAGTCTAAGAACTAGAACTTGCTGTATTATGAAATATTGTTGGCATGGACATCTTACCAGATCGCCATGAACATGTTTGATCCTGAAGTTGGAATCGAACATCATCATTAAGAAAGTTATTAATTTATATTGCAAGCTCAGACTCCACAAATTAGAGAAGGACAAAAATCTAGAAATGAAGGGTCATGCCATCATCTGGACTTAAATTGTCAAAGCTAATTTTATTTCAAGAACAATAGCTACATACCTTTAGTAGAATCATTCTTAATCCAAGGTAGAATCAAAATTCCATTTTCTTTTGTTTACAATTTAGAATCTCAGAATATTCCCATAACAAGCCATAACCACAAGTTCCACAACAAACCGGATAGTTACTTAAGCCTTTGACAAAATATCATTTCGCAAATATAATTTTTTGTTTTTAATTATAAGATCATCTGCTGATTTTTATTTGGGTTTTGAAAGAATTAATTGACTTATTTTAAAATTATAATAAAAATTTACCTTATTTTAAATTCTCACAGCCAAAATATTCGCGAATCACGTCAGAGTACCTAAAAGATTACAAACACGAACATGTGTGACGTATCACGTGATGATTTTGTATTTTCTCGCCTAATCGACAGGCGTCGCTTAAACGTGGTACCACAGGAATACGGAACAAATACCGGTTGTCTGCTAGTTATCGCTCCCGAATATTTTTGGCAAATCAAACTCCGCGTAAGGTGTCTATTTCTTTATTATGTCTATGGGAATGCCTTATCTTTTAAATTTGCTCGCCACCACAATTATGAAATTAAATAATAAAGATTCCAATTTCGGTCTCTAGATGGCGCTAAAAGACGACAAAAAGAGTAAAATGGCCAAATTCAAATTTCGCGCGGTGGAATGACCGGAAACGATCTGAGGCATCCTTGCGCCGATTGTACTATATATTTTGTCTTTCTTCGCCTGCAACTCACTATAATAGCTGGAATGAAGAACGTATTTAGGCTAACATATAATACGTGGCTGCAGCTATTCGCGACCGATAGGTAGTTTTTTCTCATCGATATTCGTAAATTTGACTTAATAAATATAATTTTTGAATCGTTTGCTTCAATTTTGATCAGTTTATTTATAAGTGTAGAATATTGTTACATAAATGTGACACTTCTAATTCTTCACATTCAAAATGTTTACTGAGAGCTATTCGCAAGGCAGACTGCATTACGGGCTTTGTCGCCGTTTTGCGTCCGCTTGCTAACCCGTCACACGTAGCCTTTGACAGCCCCTCGCTAGGGGGGTATTTTCTTCTTGTGATGACGTAACTCCGTTACTAGCTCTCAGTAAAATATTACCCAAAGTGACAAACTTATGGAACAATGTTATAGACTTTTGATTTATTTAATAAAAACGTTCTTATGACTTTTTAATTTGTGTGTAGCAGACGCTAGATGTTAGGCGCTACCTCGGAGAAGCTAGCGCCGTTACGCCACCTAGACTCTTTTTTCATGATAAAAGGCAGATATTATCCGGCTATTAGGAGATAAATAGCATGCGATCGATAGGAAGTGTCTTCCCTCGTTAAAGATAGAAAGGTTTCGTAAAGAAAGAAGTGAACAGGTTGCTGCCCACATTTTCTTTGTTAACCTGAATACATTGTTTCTGGAACTAATGACCAGGATTGATTTCGCCAGGTGGTATTGAGTTAGTGGTTTTAATAGGGGTCTTCGTAAAATAAAACCACAAAACTCTAGAAAATGTTTTTCTCCGCGTCCCGACCGAGGGGCTAATCACTTCCTAAAAATCTGTACACCGATTACGTTTGGTAGTACTAAATCTGTAATCATTTACATAATCATTTAAGTACAGTCAAAGCAACAGGCTTGTACACCGATCCTTACCAAAATGTCTTACTTTAGTCACCAATTAGTCTCAATGTAGCTTTAAGGATTTTTAAACATTGAAAACTGAGACCAGACTTTTTGGTACTAAATAGTAAAACGTGAGACTAAATTGGGTTCCTACAAATAGCAAATATGGGTTTAAATCAAATCTACCAGAAATCACGTTGAAAATACGTTGAAAAGAGTCTCAAAGCGGGATCTTACATAGAGCTGAAAACGAGTGTCCAATAAGGTTAGCTCAAAGAAACCTAAATAAAACTTGATTGTATCTATATTTAAGTATATTTTTAGTCTGAGTTTTGAACTGTGGGAGACTTATTCAGGAATTATGTCATAGAGTAAGCCACTCACATAGAGTGGAAGGCTGTCAGCGAAACTTGTTAACACTGTGAGTATTCAACGTCTTGTTTTCGAGGCGTGAAATAAACAAGTCGGCCTAAAGATAATGTATCATATCTAGATATACTCTAAAAAATGTAAAAATAACACCAACGCTCTTCGGACTATATTTATTCACGCCTTGAAAACAAGTTGCTCCTTTAGGATTATTGTTTCATTCGCTTCCATTGGGATTTCCACTCTATGTGAGTGGGTTACTCTAAGGAACTGTTTTATTTGGATTACCTAGATGATAAGTCTATAAAATTGTGAAGAATAGGAAGTGTCACACTTATAAAACAGTATTATACACTTATGCTAGATATACACTTATGGTAGATATACATTTATGCTAGATATACACTTATGCTAGATATACACTTATTCCAGATATACACTAATGCCAGATATACACTTATGCTAGATATACACTTATGCTAGATATACACTTATGCAAGATATACACTTATGCTAGATATACACTTATGCTAGATATACACTTATGCTAGATATACACTTATGCTAGATATACACTTATGCTAGATATACACTTATGCAAGATATACACTTATGCTAGATATACACTTATGCTAGATATACACTTATGCTAGATATACACTTATGCTAGATATACACTTATGCTAGATATACACTTATGCTAGATATACACTTATGCAAGATATACACTTATGCTAGATATACACTTATGCTAGATATACACTTATGCTAGATATACACTTATGCTAGATATACACTTATGCAAGATATACACTTATGCTAGATATACACTTATGCTAGATATACACTTATGCTAGATATACACTTATGCAAGATATACACTTATTCTAAGTCGATAATCCTCTCTCGAGAGATATATTAAAAACTTCTAATAACGAATATTATTTTTCATAATTGACAGGTAACCAACATAAGTGGTTTTTGCCCGATGATCGTCTACCTTTCAAGCTCTTTCTCATGTTGGTCAGTCTGGTTAACAGTGGCCTTCACGGCGGAACGGTATTTGGCCGTCAATTACGTGTTCAAGCGTCTCCACCAAGGAACCAGAGAGCGCGCCAAAGCTGTAGTGGGAGTCACTGCCATCCTTAGCTTCAGTTTCAACGTCTACATCCTCTTCGTAGTGGGCGTTACCGAAAAACAAGACCAAGAAGCGAAGTGTGATATCAAAGAGGGACCAATCTAGTTAGTACTCTACTTGCGTTGATGTTTTTGGCTATCTTCTGCTATCGCAAAGGCTTATTCATATGAGCACCATTTTGGACTCGAGTTCAGACAAGGGCAAAATCACTAGTGATATTTAGAAAATTCAGTCTCACTCAAGAGTGAGAGTGGAGCTAAATAATAATCTTAACTGTTTACCACTCTCGTTTTTTGTCAACCGCCGAGTGCACTCTTCACCAAAGAGTGAAATTAGTTAAGGTCACCAATTTCAATCTTATTCTTGGCGGGAAACTCGAAATTTAAGACGATAAATTTGAGTTCTTTTCCCGTGAGCTCACTCTTACGAGTGACGAAAAAGTGAAAACCCCGCTCGTAAGAGCGGAGTTTTTGCAAGGGAGTGGAGTGAGAAAAGTGAGGGGTGAAAATCACTCACTCAAATGCTTTCCAAGTTTTGCTCAACTCAGCTCGAGTACGCTAAATACACGCTCCACGAAAGGTTGTCGAGATTTCGTGCTTTAACCAGGACCGTATGAACCCATGGCAGGGCCCCTATGCTTCGAGCTTCTTTGAGCCCCTCAACCCCTCCCTATCCCTTGTGATGCGTGGGCCCCTGCTCTTGGTTGGCCCCTAGGCTTTAGTCAGTCAGGGGAAGAGTACTGAGACCAGGAATCCATACCTTCACTTGGAATGCTTATCGCGGTAGACTTTCGTCTCGATGTGGCTGACGTTTTTTGACGTCACTATGTTAACTTAACAAACAACAAAGTGAGAGGAGAGCGCGCGCAGAGGGGATTTTTTATCTCGTAGGCGGGGCCAAGCCGTCAGAGTGATCTTACCATACGCGATACGGCAGGATAAGCATTCCAAGTAGAGGTATGGATTCCTGCTCTGAGCAATAAGCCTTTCTATAAAGTCATTACGCTTGCCGAACTTGTTTTAAAGTATCGGTTTCGTCCCGAGATACGTACTAGTTCAGTTCAGTTTTGAAGGTAAGTTCTTCATAAAAAGGGCGACTCATCGAATTTTAATTCATGTCTTGTTCAACTCGTTAAAATGTTCCACGCGCTCTTTCATATTTTATTTTTATTTCGGGAAGCACGCGCGAAATCTCTCGAGCCCATTTACGCTAAAATATCAAGACGCGCGTGGAACTTTTTAACAAATTGAATAAGACATGAATAGAGGTTATGCTAGCGTCTATTGGCTATCATAGTGAAACGTAACTTCTACGACACATCTAAACAAGAATGTTACTTTATATAAAGGCCTTTCGAAAAATTTGACTTTCTAATTCGAGTCCAACGTCTATATATTTATAGCAATTCTTTCAAAATGAATGTACAGATCAAACTGTTCTCTAGTACTTAAAATTATTTTGTAATTTTTAACCTTTTAGTTAATTTGGTATTGTTAATTAAGCAATCTAGTAAGAGAGCCAATTGTTATTGCATTTGATAAAGCCTCGAAGCTTTTAGTGCTTAAAATATTTTGGATGTAGACCAAGAAATTAATCGGGCTGCTAAATTTAATTTTCCGAAAATTTTAAGTACCCAGGAGTTTGCGTTGGGTATGCCTTTTTTAAATGAAATTGAGATTTTGGTAAAATAGAAGGTTTTTTGGCAAGATGCAGTATGTTTATCTCTCGGAGTTGCAGCCCCGGCTTTTCGACGGGAGTCAAGGGTGTGTCTAAAGAGGGACGTTTTTGGTAATCGCGTCTGACAGGAGTGGACTGAGCACTTCACTTTTTGCGACGAAAATGTTTCATTTGCGGAAAATAAGATATAAGTAATATCAGAAGTAAATGAAACCAAGTTATTGAAATAGCACTCAGAATCGGAGGGCGTTTTTCTTATGAAAATGATGAGAAAATCGAGTCAAATAAAAGCTAATTTCCATCCCCGTCGTTTGACGCGATAAATTGCACTTGGGAATTGTGGGTATAGCTACTTCTATGTATAAAAAATGCTTTCATAAAAACAAAAACTTGTTTTCGGCTTTCGAGCGAGCAAAATTTCAAATTCGAGGTCAAAATGTAACTTCATTAGGAAAACGCCTCCAACTACGGTTCATTTACTTTTGGTAATATCATACGCCGCAGCATAAATATTATTCTTACGAGCGAATATATTTTAAATTTAATTTAAGGGAAAACTATTCTAAAAACGGTTTTTGATTTAATATTTACACCTTAAACTATATTTCAATAGACCAAACAATCAAACATACTTAAGAAATAAATAAGGTTTTAGGTTGATTGGTTAAGTGGATGTAAAACCGCAACTCGTAGGGTTTTATAGCTAATTAACTATTTAATTTAAAGAGTATACTTTTAATGGAATCGATAAAACATCCTTCATGTATGAAATTCGACTCTATTCCAATTTATTCAAAACCTAGTTGAATGTGTTTTGAATCAAGTTGGATCAATAAATCAAATTAAGAGTTAGATGTAAATCAAGAAAACATTTATGGTAGCGCGGACTACACTTTGGAAATTGGTATTATCAAAAGTGACATAATTACCAAAAGTGTGACAATCCCTGTACGTTCGTATGCTAGAGATTTAACGAATGTTCGACTCGAGATCAACCACATAAAAGACTATTTATTGTCGCCTTTCTGGATCTTTTCTTAGTCTCTGGTATTATATCGTAGGTAGATGGCGTTAGCATCTCCCTAGAATGACAATACATAAAAAAAAACACTAACTTTGACCAGTGCTACTTACAAGGAGACTACCCGAGTTGTAACTCATCGATTTTGTTTAAATTCACGGATTAAGTAGACCTGCATGTAATTTAAAAAAACCCAAAGGGAAAAAATGAGATGGGCTTTAGTTTTACCATGGCAACCGCAAACGTTTTTGACAACTAAAATATTAATTTCTCTAAGTAAATTAACATGGCAAAATCGAAGTTTCTAAGGGTCCCCCCTTATGAAATTATTGATTTTTTTTAAACAACGATGGTTAATTTTGGGTAAATATCTAATTTTGGGTAAATATCTAATTTTGGGTAAATATCTAATTTTGGGTAAATATCTAATTTTGGGTAAATATCTAATTTTGGGTAAATATCTAATTTTGGGTAGATTGATGAGGGACTATAAATTGGGTAAATTCATATCAAATGTCTAAATTTGGGTAGATCAATCAGGTACTGTAAATTGGGTAAATTCATATCTAATGTCTAAATTAGATATTTACCCAAAATTAAATATTTACCCAAAATTAAATATTTACCCAAAATTAAATATTTACCCAAAATTAAATATTTACCCAAAATTAAATATTTACCCAAAATTAAATATTTACCCAAAACTAGATATTTACCGAAATTTGACCACCTTTGTTTAAATTTTTTTTTGAATAATTTCATAAGGAGGGACCCTTATCTTAGAATCTTCGATTTTGACATGTTAATTTACATAGAGAAATATAATATTTTAGTTGTCAAAAACGTTTTCGGTTGCCATGGTAAAACTAAAGCCCATCACATTTTTTCCCTTTGGTGTTTTTTAAGTTACATGAAGGTCTACCTAATCCCTGAATTTAAACAAAATCGATGAGTTACACCTCGCGGGTAGTCTCCTTGTTAGTTCCTCCGTTCCTCACTAGAAGGCATTAATTGTTGGTTTTAACTTCCTTCCTCCCCAAGGCATACTTTCCCTTCTGCCCTCCCACTTGTATTTCGCTCGTAACATTCATTCATCTAAGCAAATAGAGTACAAAGGCTGGTTATTAACGGATGATTATCATCCCGTAGCGAAAACGACGGTAAGAATTGTTTTGTCAGTGGTGACTAGTGACACAAGTTACTAGTTAGTAAATGTAGTCTGCACTCTGTAGTCATTTAAACCTGACTCTAACGCGATGCCAGTAATCAGGGACGTCATTTTTTGGGGCAAGAAGGGGAATTGTCCCTCCCTTACTGAATTTTTATGAGCTAAAAAATTCACAATTTGTTCTGTCTATTATCCTGAATTTTGGAATAGATATTTCGATTTAAAATCCCAAAAATATTAAATTTGACGCGTTTTTACCCTTTGAAAGTTCTGCCCGCTCCCGAAAAATCTTGAAATGACGTCCCTGCAACGGTCAATTGTCTGGCGAAGACGAAAAGTTTGAAAGGGTGAGCGATAAACTTTCTTCGAAAATCAGAGGGGTGCCTATTGGCAGTGGCAGAAAAAAGAGATAATCCTTTAACGTACATTTCTTCTAAAATTTTCGTAGGCCCTAGGCACTTTGCCTAGTCTGCCTTATGAATAAAGCGGCCCTGGGGGGGGGGGGTAGGGGGAGGAGGCGGTTGCTGCTGTACCACGTTAAAAATAAAGCAGGTGCTAGCGGAAATTGTAAGGCTTTATCCCATTGGAATATACTTTACTTTCCATACGCCTTTGACGAGTGTACTAGCTGACTTTCTGTATTTGAACCATCCTTGGAATATACCAAACACGAGGAGTTATCCTAAATAAGCGACAATAACTTTTTTTGGGGAGCAGGAACACAAGGTCGGTCTTAGTGACATCTAGCATTGTCAAAGATTCGAAACTCTTCACGGTTCTCTTCCCCCTTAATCTTACCTACCACCAAATATGTCAAAGGGAATATGACCTCAACACATTCTGCAGTGTGTTTCAAAAGGAAATGGAAATAATTTAAGCAGTTGCAAGGGGTGAGTTGAGAAGTATGCCTGTTTTCATCCCATTTCCCTACAATAAGTTAAAAGAGCGCCAGAGAGCTTCAATGTGTGGCCTACTAGCCCCTGGAAGTAGGCCTCAACAAGCGCAAAACCAAGCAGCAGGGAAATGCGAATCATTAAGGTTTGGGTTCGTGTGATCGGTAAAAAAGGACTTGAAACACCCTGTAAATGGAGGACACCTTACATGTTGAGCGATAATTCACTAACTAGCGCCAGAAATATCTAAAACCATAAAAAGGAGTGGCCACTATTGGAAGTGTTGATGTTTAACACCAAATACCCAAGGTTCAATTCCCTTTAATAAAAGTATTTTATATTAATATTATTGTTTAGTTTGGTTCAATCAAGAGGATGCATACGGAAATTAATTTATTTATATATTTGGAGCTCAGCCTTGGTGATAATAACAGGTCAGTCTTTAACAAGTTGGAAAGCCAAAATATACCTAATTTCTAATTTTCAGTGAAGCGTAACATTTATCCGTCGTATTCCAAGTGTATACCTCTATAGTTTCCTGGTCCGATTGGTTAAGGTTTCCTTCCCGATTGCGTATTAGAAAAACCGTAACAGTTGTTGAACGATTTTACTTCTTCCGGTTGTGACGTCACGATAGGTATCGGAGAACTATCAAATAGTTAATTTTATAAAGAAACGTGGCCTTCTTGTTGAAATGTTGCTCTTACGTCACAGTCTCTTACTTGTACAAGTCTACGAGCGCGCGCTACAATCGCCAGAGGAATAAAGGCCCATTTTCATGCTCGCTGGTAGCGGATAAAAATCGTCAAAATTCGCTTCCGCCACTCGCAAGCGTGAAAATAAAGCTAAAATATCTGTTTGAAACAGATCGACGCGGAAAGTGAAAAAGTGTGTAGCGGAAGTGGATTTTGTCGATTTTTACCCGCTACCAGCGAGCATGAAAATGGGGCTTAAGGGTCTGTCTAGCGCGCGTGCAAATTGCTCGTGCCAATTATAGGTGTTTTTTTTTCGCCTGTTCTGGGTTTTTTGAGAAGGTTAAAAAGTGTAGCCATATGACGTCATTTTACTTCAATTCTGTCTTGACGAAAAAAACGAGTTGGAGTAGGAAGGGAGTAGTTAAAGGTTAAAGGTTATTTACAAAAAGTTTCCCGTCATATTTTCGTGCAACGAAATGTAAGCAGACGACAAAACTAGATTACTCCCTCTACACCTCCTTTCGAGGAGGAGTAAAAAGTGTAACCCTAATACTCCGGAACAAGCGAACAAAATTCGGGACAGGGTAAATCTTAAACCCGAGAAAAGGCGAATAAAACGTCTTAGGGTAAAAAGTTTACACTTTTTGTCCCCGGACAAGCGAAAAAAACCACCTAATATACTAATAAAACGTATTATCTTGTGACGTAAGAGCAACATTTGAACAAGTTGGGTAACCCAGGCTTAGCGTTAAATTATAACTGGAAATTAAAATAAGTATATTTTCGATTGAGCAAATATATGTTAAAATTATGGTACACACTTACATTATGGTTATATACAAAGATTGTAAAATATTAAGCTTAGTCAATACCCAAGGCTCCACTCTTAAGAACCAGGCTTAGCGTTAAAATATAATATAAAATTAAAATTTGTATCTTATCGATTGGACAAATACATTTTAAAATATGAAAAGGTAATTTCATTATGGTTATATACAATGATTGTAAAATAATCAGCTTAGTCAATACCCAAGGCACCACCGTAGGCCCAAGTCATCTTTTTAAAGTATTTTTTAAAGAATTACGGGTAATTTCCTTCGCCGGCTAAGCTGAGAATTCGCCGGTGCTTTTCATCGGGTGATACAATTGAAATATCCCGCGCTGCGGCTACGATTTGGAGGATTTTAAGCGTAATTCTATGGAGCTGCCACTTGCTTTGAGTAATGGCAAATAAGCTTCTCTCGGGAATCAAGCTTGAAACACACAAAGATGCAGATTTTCAATTCAAAATTGCCGATTCTTCATTAACCTAGTTTTCGATTAAATATTTACTTTTCCCCTTTCAAAATCCTGACGTCACAGTATCATTACAACCAATTATAGGACAATAAGCGCTTCTCCATATTTCAATCACGAATATTTCTACGCGTTGTAATTTAATTTCTTTTGAAGAAAAGTCAGCTAGATAAAAATGACTGACTTAAGAATTTGTAATTAGCAAACATATTTTCCAAAATAAATCATTTAAAAGTATGTAATTTTTAAACTATTCCTGGAATTTTTTGACTGCTTGCCATTTTTCTCTGATCATCGTCGCTTCTGAGGGGAAAATTTCCTGGTTCGGAAAAGCAATAAGAATGAGATTCCTGAATTTCGCGTAAGTTTCTTTAACGTATTTAATTTTGCGAAAGGAACGAATCAACATTTTTGCTTAAGATTGATCGAAAAATTTGACGTAGACCAAGAAGTTATTTTTTTTTATATTTGGGGATTATGATTCTGTTGAGACGGTTCGTGGGCGTCATGGTCTTGTGTCCCTGCCTCGAGGGGGCAAGGAAAACAGTCTCCAGCGAGCGCATCAATCGAGTTGGAAGACGTCAGATTTAGGCAATCAATGAGCAACTTGGCTGATTTGATTTTGTTAAGGGCTAACTAATTGCTTTGGTCCCATTGGGTCGGTGCCCATTGCGTCGATTCTCATTCAACCGAATCCTATTCGACCGACTGTCCCATTCAACCGACTGTCCAATTCGACCGACATTTTGTTTGCTCACAAGAGAAAGCATGAAACCTAACCTAACCTAACGAAATAAACTGATTTCAATTCTATAAACTTTTTTGAATAAATGAGATTCGACCCAATGGGATTGCAAAATTATAATTCGATCAATTGGGAAAGTATATTTATTTATTCGATCCATTGGAAATTCGACCCAATAGGATTCTATCCAACGGGAATATACCTAACTAATTTACTCTTAGAGCTTGAGGGAGTTTGGGAGCAACGCTTAACATAATTATTATCATGCGCATTGTAACTACCTGAGTTAAAGGCTTAAAAGATGACTTGTAACTTTCTAGATGACTTGAACCTAAGGTGTGTATTCTTACTCTGTTAAGCTCCGGTAGGGTCCGAAATGTTTTACTTAACGTCTATAATTAATACAATTTTTTCTTTTTTTATCAAGGGAGTGAAATGACCTAGGTTTGCTAAGTACACTTAAAACGTTTCATCGATGAAGGTTTTTTTTTGGTTAATTAGTCCCAATAAATGGTACCATGATTTTTATTTTGGGGACATTCTTAGAAGGATTTATTAGCCTTTTTTTCTTTCCTAAAGCAAGTAAAATTAGGAACGGATTAACTACCTCCCTGGTCCCAAGGCTTAAGTTTTTATTGGGGCATAATCTCTTCTCATGAAGTTGCTCTTTTTTCAACAGATGTCGCTAGCGTCGAAATAAAAACAAGATAGTTAAGCTTTATTTTGACCCAAAAGGCGGGTTCTTATAGGTAACCCTCGCGTTGTAAATTGATCAATAACATGAATTACAGTAATTTTAAACAATATATTTTATATGGGATTTATAGTTTAGGTTAAAGCCTACTTAATAGAGTATAAGAGGCTAACTGACGACGGTATCATTTTGCTCTTTTAAATATTAGCTTCCTTTTCCATAAATAGATGGCACCACGCTCTCCAGTAAATCGTTTTTTTGAAGAATCAGATAGATCCATTGCCACCTCTAATAACAGGGGCCTTTTCATAATACAGGTGGCAATGATAGAGCCAACAGTGGCTTTAAGCGAGGGGCTAACCACTGTCAGATGGCCTGTACACCGATTACGCGTAGTCAACACTGATAAAGGTACAGACTCTAAAGATTACGCGTAATCTCATTAGTACAGTCAAAGGTACGAGCTTGTACACCGACTACGCGGAGTGACTAGCCCCTCGGCTTTAGCCTACTCAGCCTATTGGTTAATCCACCACTGAGCAAATTATGTTTAATCATTCTGAATATATCAATTTCTACGCTTCCTGCATTTAATTTCAGTTGATTATTAAGGATTGTTAAAAGTTAACACTCCAAAAGTGTTCGGCAATTTTACCTTTTTGGCCCCACTGAAATCGTTCAGAGAATTTAAAGTAAATGTTTGTGTAAGAGACCAACAACGATAGATTACCATAAGCGCTTCATCTTTTCTATTATTCAAAACTTTAAAGCAACTGTCGGCTCTATCATTGCCATCTGTATTATGAAAAAGCCCCTATTTATGGCAAAAAAAATTAAAATAGCCAAATGATAATGTCGTCGGAGCTAGGAGAATGGAAATTATGGAGTAGACTCGGTAGGTATGCTTGGCAACGTTAAACCTTTGAACTTAATACAATATAGACATCTAGCGGAAATAGTTTGATCTGAAGATAAATAAAAAAATCTTTCTCGGTGAAGGAAACTTTTTATGAATGAATAAAATATTCACGCGCTCACTACAAAATCATTTTGTTGAGGCGCGAACGCGCTATTTATTCGTTACCATGGCGATTATTTCTTTCTTTTAGGAAATAAGTGAAAATAAACTTTACTCATGGATAGTAGATTTTAGAGGATCGGTAAAAAGCCTGGATTTTAGCCCCCGTAAACCAATCACACTAAGGGAGTCGGCCAAGGTTATTTGAAAAAAAAAAAAAAAAAAAAACAAGTATCGCTGAGAGTGGACGATACTGTTCGAAAAAAGGAAAAAGATAAACACGAAGTACATTTTTACGTCAAAAGGTATCTTTTCACGTTTTTATAGATTAAATATCATATACTAAATATCAGTTGATAGTTTTTATCGAATTAAAAAACCAAAATTTCGTAACAATATCAACCGCATTAGATTGCCATTTTGAAATTTTAAGGTCACGGGGTACAAACGACCTTGCAAGACTCCCTCGGAGTCTCTCGAGCTGATTGATACGCGATGAGAAATAAAATGCACTGTGGAAGGGTATCGAAAACCTGTCCTCTTAATTTACTGTCCATGCTTTACTACACCAATTAAAAAATCAGATCAGATAATCGCCATGGTAACGAAAAAATAGCGCGTTCGCGTCCCAACAAAATGATTTTGTAGTGAGTTTTTTTTCCCGAATGAAACCGTTAATTTACGTTAAACTATTAAAATTAAATCAATTGTTTCGTAACTTCAAAATGGTGGCCTAATTCGAACACCCTGTATATATATATCGAGTAGTGGAACTAAAAACCAATAAATAACTAGATTATTTTACCAATATAAGGCACCGTGTGATCAAAAAGAGATGTCGAGATACTTGTTGTAAACCCGTTTTGGGAAGCATCACGACTTCAGAGTGGGTAGCTCTGATGGATAAAACATTTTCTTTCTATTTGTGTGGTATAACAGGGTACTCTGTTAGTTAGGGCTCGGCATTCGGATAAGAAATTTTCCGTTCATTTCTTTTCTATCCCTCTCCGAAATTTATCCGAATAAAAACTTATTTTTTTTTGCATATTAAATCGAATAATAGTCATTAATAATATCCACCAATAAACAGTTCATCGATTTTTTATGATTCATTGAAATTTTTGTGGTTTATTTATCCGTTTCCCCGAGCTCTACGGTTAGTGACTCCAGATAGCGAAAATGAAATATCCCTTCCGCGGCGTTAATAATTCCGTTTTCAAAGCAAATATTTCCAAGTTTTCAAAACCATTGAGATATCCATATTTACCTAAAAAATTTACGCGAGTAACCCTGGGAAAAATAGCTTTCATTGATTTCAAAATAATTATCCCTGTAAGCCCGTATGGAGAAAATAAAGCGTCATCTATATTCTCAATATCAAACTATATACCCTTAATTAATCTCTAATAATGTTTGACTTTTCAGGTTAGTTCTTAAACGAAAGCTTAAAGCAACTGCCGGCTCTATCATTGCCACCTGTATAATGATAAGGCCTTTGTTATTAGAGATGGCAACGAATCTATCCGATTCTTTGAAAAAACGACTTTGCTGGAGTGCGTGGTGCCATCTATTAATGGCAAAGACAGCTAAAATTCAAAATGGCGAAACAATAAAGTAGTCAGAGAACCATTGTAGATAATTATAATTGGACAACTTATACTCTGCTTAGTGGATTTTTATTCTTATTTATATATCCCATATAAAATATATTGTTAAAAATTACTTTAATTTAAGTAATTGTGAAATTTAAAAACGAGCCAATCAACGCGAATGGTACTTTTACGTCCCGAATTTTAGGTCAAAATGTAGCTTAAGCATCTTGTTATGATTTTGACGCTAGCGATATCTGTTGAAAAAAGAGCTGCTTCACGTGGAGCCGACACTTGCTTTAAATGAAATACCAAAGCAAGATTGCAGTGATGCTATCTCTAGAACCGAATTCGACCGAAGCTTTACTATCAATTGCTTATTTTATTATAATTGTGTTATCAAATTTCCTTAGATTTATGAGGTACAAATTTCCTTAGATTTACGAGGTACAAATTTCCTTAGATTTATGAGGTACAAATTTCCTTAGATTTACGAGGTACAAATTTCCTTAGATTTATGAGGTACAAATTTCCTTAGATTTATGAGGTACAAATTTCCCTAGATGTATGAAGTTTCCCTCGATTTCACATCTTTGTGGTACACGAGGAATAACAACCTGATTGGGCGGCACTACAACAATTGAGAAAAGGCCTTTACTTCAGTCGTGTGACCATGGTTACAGCTAGGAGCAACAAACACAGCATCCCACACAAGGAGAACGCAACCCGTCAAAAGTCGTGCATTTTCTGGTGTATCGTTTTCATTGGTTATAGGCTTTAGTGCCTGCTGCCGTCGGAAGGGGAAAATTCGGAAATTGTCTTCCCCCGCCCGTAAAACGTTCAGCGTAAAGGCTCGTCCAATGACATTTGTACACAACTCTGCGTTAACATGTTTAAAAGCTAGCTTCGTTCTCCTTGTGTTTGTTGCTCCTTGGTTACAGTGACTTCGAAACAGTCATGCCCCGTTTTATTGCCCCAAAAGTAAACGTAGTTTTAAAGAATCTGAAAATCATCCTTTCAGCAATAACAAATAAAATGTAAATACAGTAAAAATCTCTCGGGGCAGGGCACAAACTCATTAGAAGTTTTTCGCTTGCGAATGCTGGATTCCCTAGGCTACTATATCAATTCGACGCGAAACTGAAAAATTAGGATAAAAGGGATGCGTTGAGCGAATTTTCTCTCGGGGCTTTCATAAATGTGAAAGATAAATACTTGAGGAAAAATCTATTCAATAGGATTTCCACTATCACGACCCCAGCTAAAAAGCAGACAAGTTGTGAGTACCGCTACTGACCAATTCTCACCTTATAATATTTTCTTGTGTAGTTTTAAAATAACGTTTTTATCTTCTTCGGCAATACGATATTTTTTGGGATTAGATTATATAAACTTTGTTATAAGGGGATTTTAAATAAAGGAACTTCAAATAAAAGCTATTCGTTGCGATGAATGAGTTTGAAATATCCCCGTTTCAAAACTAAAATCAATGGCATAGTGAAGAATTAATTTACGCGATAAAGAACTAGGAGCTAGAGACGAGTCGGGTCCACTTTTTTCCAGCCCGACACGACCCGACCCGAAAAACGTAAAAATAAATTTTGGCCGATCCGACCCGACCCGAAATAATTAAAATAAAACTTTTCCCGACCCGACCCAACCCGAAATTTTTTAAATTAAATTTAGCTAGACCCGACCCGACCCGACCCGACCCGACCCGATAAATTAAAAAATCGATTTTTCCCGGAAACGCGACAAGACCCGAAAATAAGTTAATTCCAGAAAACCCAACCCGACGCGACCCGGAAACACGTTAAGACCCGTAGAACCGCCGCAACCTATAGCATGAAGCTTTTTTTAATTTTATTATATAGGGGTCATTCCATGTGAACTCACCCAGTGATGTCACCATGGGTAAAGCGATTTTATTCAAATTTTATACACGTTTTATCCAATATTCAAAACTACTAATTATAAATTGTGTTCAACGAAATCGCCCCCTTGACAAAATGTTGAATAACTTTCTATTAAATCATTATATTTAGATGAAATTTTGGATATTAGGGTATATTTAGGTGCGGAATCGCATGGTTATGCTCAAAGGTTTGTAGACTCTCTAGGTTATATTTTAATGACCCATAAATTGAAAAATTTTGTTTTTTGGGGGGGTAGCGTTCGCTGCGCTATATAGTGACGTCGACAAAAGAAATACAATATTTTTAAAATATCATTTTAAAGTTTACAAAGAGGGCTTTCTATGGATATCAAAAAATCTTTGCGTTTTAAATTTTTCTTCATTTTCTAGACGAAATACTGATATTTTAAGATTTTACAAAACTACTACTTTTTCTGAACAAAGAATAAAACTGGTTTTATTTTTTTAATTTTTATCAACTTATTAATTTTAAACACTTAAATTTCCAATTATTTTATATATTTTAACTGTTAGTAATTGTAAGTATTAAAACCATAAATCAAATCAAATTTACTACAATTATGGTTATTTTTGATGGACTCATTTTTTGCGTCCGCGTCGGCTGGAAGGGTGGGGTAGACAAATTAAATGCTTCGAGCCACTCACGGAAGAACACGTAGCCGAGCGATTTCTCGAGAGTTTGCTATTTTTGCATTAGTATAGATGGTATTTGGTTTTCGCGTCTCGCCTGTTCATAACGCATAGTTGACAGTTGTAAAATAACTAAGAGTAATAAGTATACCTCTTATTAAATTTTATTTACTCTGGTATTTTAACGGTTTAAAAATCAATGAAAGTTTTTTACCACGATATGTTCTATCGGTAAAGTTAATAACGAACCTTGTCACAGAAATGGGCACACTAAGAAGACGGGTTTTGTGGATTTGACTAAAACTGACAACGAAGACATTTGCCTTATTGCGAAGAGGACAAGCATCGACAAAAGTTGTATAAAAACTATATGTTACCATCATTTCGGTGCTCTACTAAAAAGATATTCGTCACGACAACTGAAATGTTGCGATCCCTTTGATGTTCACAAAAAAACAATATCTGGGGCTACTATCAGAAAGGTCATATCCTCGGAAGAGTCAATTATCATCAACCAAATCACGGATAAGGACATAAAACCGGGTCAAAAGCTCTGCACAAACTGTTGCGAGAAATTTTATACCCTTAAAACATCTAGTGCTACTACAGAATTAAACTCGTCACAGAGCGAAGTAACCGATAGTTTAGGTGGAGAAAGCCAGCCACTTTCAAACACAGAAGAGGATAAAAAATTAGAACTCGATGCCTTGAATGAGTCCTTACATGCCTTCGATACATCACCTATAAAGTTGCGTGGTTTATCATCACATCAGAGAAATCAGTATGGGAAACGAAAGGTTATGCAGACTTTGGGGGGGATCAGAACGAAAGTTTCTAAAGTTCTGAATATTGGAGAAGAGGCTTGCGATACGCGTTGTTCTAATTCCAGTGATATTAATGCATTTGTTAACGACTTGAAGGAAAAGGTTCGACATTCCTCTACGAAAGACAAGTGCCAATTGCTTACATTAGTCCCCAATTCTTGGTCGATAGCTAAAGTTTCGAAGGAGTTTGACGTATCCGAACACCTGGTTAAAAAAGCGCGTGGACTTAAAAATAAATTCGGAATTTTACCAGACATAGATCAAAAACGTGGAAATAAATTATTATTTAGAAGCTACAGCGTCTTCTTTTTACGAAGAGGACGAGGTTTCTAGGATGTGCCCTGGAAGGAAAGAGTTTGTTACGCTCCGACAAGGTGGTATTAAAATTCAAAACCAGAAAAAGCTTTTGCTATCCAACATACGCGAGATCTACTTACAGTTTAAAACAATTCACCCGGACTTAAAAATTGGGTTTTCCAAGTTTTGTAGCCTACGACCAATGTGGTGCGTAACTGCTTCGTCCAATGGAATTCATAACGTGTGCGTCTGCGAAATTCACCAAAACATAAAGTTGATGACACTCGCTCTACCAGTTAAAATGGATTACAAAGCTCTTATATTGAAACACGTTTGCACCACAGACGAACGACAATGCATGCTTCACGGATGTGAAAGGTGTCCTGGAAATGAGTTATTTTCAAAATATCTAATCACACTCTTTGAAGACGCGGAAGTGGAATTAGATGATGAAATTACATTTTAATTGTTGCTACATGTGGATGGGCGAACAAAATTACTTGACGTTAAAGAAAGTGCCAGTGATTTCATTGCTAATTTTTCCGAACGTATACAGAGAGCAATTACACATCATTTCATTGCGAAATCGCAGGCTTCTTACCTAAGAAACCTCAAAGAAAAATTACCAGACAACCACGTTGTGACTCTCCTAGACTTTGCTGAAAACTATTCTTTCATCGTTCAAGATGCTGTCCAGGGTTTCCACTCTGAGAACAGTCAAGCGACCTTGCATCCGTTTGTCACATATTACAAATCTGGGACGGAATTGAACTGTATAAGCTGTTGCATTGTTAGCAATGAAATGGACCATGGTGCGGGCACAGTCCACTGTTTCATCACTAATTTCATAAAACACCTAATTACACTTGTACCAAACGTAAAACATATCCACTACTTCAGTGACGGCGCCGCGTCAGAATACAAAAATTGTAAAAACCTCCTAAATCTTGAATTGATTAAAACTTTAGTACAACAACATGTTCAAGGAACAAATATATTCCAAAATTTTTTTTTCAAAAATATTTTTATAATAATAATAATTCTTTATAACAACAGTTTAAATGTTACAACGTCTTAGAGGAACGACTTTTAGATCCCAATATTTTAAGAGTAATATTTGTTAGTTATTTTAAAATGTTAAATACATTTCTATATAATAACTTTATTAAATTTATAATTATTAAATATTTTAAAATTATTATTCATTGTTTTATACAAATAAATAGTAATACTACTACAGAAAAAAGTAGTAGTTTTTTAAAATCTTAAAATATCGGTATTTCGTCTAGAAAATGAAGAAACATTTAAAACGCAAAGATTTTTTGATATCAAAAGAAAGCCCTCTTTGTGAACTTTAAAATGATATTTTAAAAATATTGTATTTCTTTTGTCGACGTCACTATATAGCGCAGCGAACGCTACCCCCCAAAAAAAAAATTTTCAATTTATGGGTCATTAAAATATAACCTAGAGAGTCTACAAACCTTTGAGCATAACCATGCGATTCCGCACCTAAATATACCCTAACATCCAAAATTTCATGTAAATATAATGATTTAATAGAAAGTTATTCAACATTTTGTCAAGGGGGCGATTTCGTTGAACGCGTAAACCAAAAAACTGGGGTTAGTGACTATATGGTCGTATTTTGAAAACTACTTATTATTTTGCTCTCAAAATTGATAATTAGTAGTTTTGAATATTGGATAAAACGTGTATAAAATTTGAATAAAATCGCTTTACCCATGGTGACATCACTGGGTGAGTTCACATGGAATGACCCTTAGTGTAGATTTAGATATGCAATACAAAATATAACAAGAGGCATTTATTTATTGAAACAATTTTTGTGAAGAAAAGTTAGTAGCGAAAAATTTGAACCTTTTAAATTTGTTCTTCGAGGACCAAATGTCAGTCCCGTGCTGGAAAATACACGTTCGTCACTAAAAAGCCCGATGCAATCGGGGGACCGACTCTTCTCTAGGAGCCAAGTTAGTTTTTACTGCCATCCAATTTTATAAATTTCTTAAAGCAAGTGTCGGCTCTAGTATTATTGCGTTCTTTATCGACATATGTCGCCAGCGTGCAAATTTAAACAAGTTGATTAGGCACATTACCCAGCATAATTTACTCATATGGCGTGGCGAAAAAGCATGCTTTTAGCTCATTGGGTAATCGTAATCACGTATCAGAAAGGACTATTTGTAATCACGTGCTCATTCGACCTCGCTTGGATTGGCTTTTCGGCAAACACGTAATTGTCGACTTGAAAATAAACGACAAAACGTTTTTCAAAGTCGATACTAGGTGGAAGCACCTTCCCGGCGATCTGAGCAACCATAGCCATCTTTGATACATAGACCCAATCAAAAATAACTTAGGCAATGATAGAGCCGACACTGGCTTTAAAAAATTTTTAAAATATTAATTAGTAATCATTAAAATTACGTGAAAATAACTAAAATACTACAAAATTATATGAATGAAATTTAATTTTTATGCGACATATCAATTTTATAAAATATAACTTACTTATTAATAATATTAATTAATTAATATAATAATGTTGGTGAAAGATGTTTCATGTTCTATTCATGAGACCATATTTTTGTAACGAGCCCGATATGAGATTTTAGAATTTTTAAGAGACGTTTATGTGTCCGTTTTTGCACGATTATGTTTCCCTTGGCCACTGGGGAGCGCTGTGGCGCAGAGAAACACGTGCCGTAACCGTAAATGTTCCTTTCTAACCAACTTTGATTACGTGCTGTTTGCGCTATAGCTATTTAGCAGCGCGAACAGCGCGTGATCACAGTTGGCCGTGTCGCCCTTGAAGAGACCTCTGGCCTTCTGGGTTAATACGGAATTTACGAAATTGCCTATTTCGGATAACATGGTTTAACACAGTCGTTTTCTGATTGGTCCAAAGTAAAGTACCTTATAGAATTGTTGTAGTAAAGAGAGTGCCAGGCCTGGTCACCCGGCTGTTTCGTTTGACTTATGATTTATACATCAATATGAAAAAATATTAAGACTTAAAAAAGATATGAAAATACTGGAATGAGCCCCGCGAGTTATGCAAATTCTTATGAGACTGAGACGAGCCCTTGTTAGTAACAGAAATAATTATGAGCCCAAGAGAAGCTCAAATGTGTAGGGAGAGGAATTGTGAGTTCGATACAAGCTCAAATGTGTAGGGAGAGGAATTGTGAGTTCGATACAAGCTCTTGTGTTTAGGAGAAAAATAGGAGCCCGAGACGAGCTATCGCGTTAAAAAATTTAGATTAATGAGACCGAGACGAGCTCTCGTAGTTAGGAAAAAAAAACTTATGATCCCGAGAGGAGCTCTCGTAGTTAGGAAAAAAAAACTTATGATCCCGAGACGAGCTCTCGTAGTTAGGAAAAAAAACTTATGATCCCGAGACGAGCTCTCGTAGTTAAAAAAAAACTTATGATCCCGAGATGAGCTCTCGTAGTTAGGAAAAAAAACTTATGATCCCGAGATGAGCTCTCGTAGTTAGGAAAAAAAACTTATGATCCCGAGACGAGCTCTCGTAGTTAGGAAAAAAAAACTTACGATCCCGAGATGAGCTCTCTTAGTTTGGAAAAAAACTTATGATCCCGAGACGAGCTCTCGTAGTTAGAAAAAAAAAACTTATGATCCCGAGATGACCTCTCGTAGTTAGGAAAAAAAACTTATGATCCCGAGACGAGCTCTCGTAGTTAAAAAAAAAACTTATGATCCCGAGACGAGCTCTCGTAGTTAGGAAAAAAAAACTTATGATCCCGAGATGAGCTCTCGTAGTTAGGAAAAAAAACTTATGATCCCGAGACGAGCTCTCGTAGTTAAAAAAAAAACTTATGATCCCGAGACGAGCTCTCGTAGTTAGGAAAAAAAAACTTACGATCCCGAGATGAGCTCTCTTAGTTTGGAAAAAAAAACTTATGATCCCGAGACGAGCTCTCGTAGTTAGGAAAAAAAAACTTATGATCCCGAGATGAGCTCTCGTAATTAGGAAAAAAAAACTTATGATCCCGAGACGAGCTCTCGTAGTTAGGAAAAAAAAACTTATGATCCCGAGATGAGCTCTCGTAGTTAGGAAAAAAAACTTATGATCCCGAGACGAGCTCTCGTAGTTAGGAAAAAAAAACTTATGATCCCGAGATGACCTCTCGTAGTTAGGAAAAAAAACTTATGATCCCGAGACGAGCTCTCGTAGTTAAAAAAAAAACTTATGATCCCGAGACGAGCTCTCGTAGTTAGGAAAAAAAAACTTACGATCCCGAGATGAGCTCTCTTAGTTTGGAAAAAAAAACTTATGATCCCGAGACGAGCTCTCGTAGTTAGGAAAAAAAAACTTATGATCCCGAGATGACCTCTCGTAGTTAGGAAAAAAAAACTTATGATCCCGAGATGACCTCTCGTAGTTAGGAAAAAAAAACTTATGATCCCGAGACGAGCTCTCGTAGTTAGAAAAAAAAAACTTATGATCCCGAGATGACCTCTCGTAGTTAGGAAAAAAAACTTATGATCCCGAGACGAGCTCTCGTAGTTAAAAAAAAAACTTATGATCCCGAGACGAGCTCTCGTAGTTAGGAAAAAAAAACTTACGATCCCGAGATGAGCTCTCTTAGTTTGGAAAAAAAAACTTATGATCCCGAGACGAGCTCTCGTAGTTAGGAAAAAAAAACTTATGATCCCGAGATGAGCTCTCGTAATTAGGAAAAAAAAACTTATGATCCCGAGATGACCTCTCGTAGTTAGGAAAAAAAAACTTATGATCCCGAGATGACCTCTCGTAGTTAGGAAAAAAAAACTTATGATCCCGAGACGAGCTCTCGTAGTTAGAAAAAAAAACTTATGATCCCGAGATGACCTCTCGTAGTTAGGAAAAAAAAACTTATGATCCCGAGATGACCTCTCGTAGTTAGGAAAAAAAAACTTATGATCCCGAGACGAGCTCTCGTAGTTAGAAAAAAAAAACTTATGATCCCGAGATGACCTCTCGTAGTTAGGAAAAAAAACTTATGATCCCGAGACGAGCTCTCGTAGTTAAAAAAAAAACTTATGATCCCGAGACGAGCTCTCGTAGTTAGGAAAAAAAAACTTACGATCCCGAGATGAGCTCTCTTAGTTTGGAAAAAAAAACTTATGATCCCGAGACGAGCTCTCGTAGTTAGGAAAAAAAAACTTATGATCCCGAGACGAGCTCTCGTAGTTAGGAAAAAAAAACTTATGATCCCGAGATGACCTCTCGTAGTTAGGAAAAAAAAACTTATGATCCCGAGATGACCTCTCGTAGTTAGGAAAAAAAAACTTATGATCCCGAGACGAGCTCTCGTAGTTAGAAAAAAAAAACTTATGATCCCGAGATGACCTCTCGTAGTTAGGAAAAAAAACTTATGATCCCGAGACGAGCTCTCGTAGTTAAAAAAAAAACTTATGATCCCGAGACGAGCTCTCGTAGTTAGGAAAAAAAAACTTACGATCCCGAGATGAGCTCTCTTAGTTTGGAAAAAAAAACTTATGATCCCGAGACGAGCTCTCGTAGTTAGGAAAAAAAAACTTATGATCCCGAGATGAGCTCTCGTAATTAGGAAAAAAAAACTTATGATCCCGAGACGAGCTCTCGTAGTTAGGAAAAAAAAACTTATGATCCCGAGATGAGCTCTCGTAGTTAGGAAAAAAAACTTATGATCCCGAGACGAGCTCTCGTAGTTAGGAAAAAAAAACTTATGATCCCGAGATGAGCTCTCGTAGTTAGGAAAAAAAAACTTATGATCCCGAGACGAGCTCTCGTAGTTAGGAAAAAAAAACTTATGATCCCGAGATGAGCTCTCGTAGTTAGGAAAAAAAACTTATGATCCCGAGACGAGCTCTCGTAGTTAGGAAAAAAAAACTTACGATCCCGAGATGAGCTCTCTTAGTTTGGAAAAAAAACTTATGATCCCGAGATGAGCTCTCGTAGTTAGGAAAAAAAACTTATGATCCCGAGACGAGCTCTCGTAGTTAGGAAAAAAAAACTTATGATCCCGAGACGAGCTCTCGTAGTTAGGAAAAAAAAACTTATGATCCCGAGATGAGCTCTCGTAGTTAGGAAAAAAAACTTATGATCCCGAGACGAGCTCTCGTAGTTAGGAAAAAAAAACTTATGATCCCGAGATGAGCTCTCGTAGTTAGGAAAAAAAAACTTATGATCCCGAGATGAGCTCTCGTAATTAGGAAAAAAAAACTTATGATCCCGAGACGAGCTCTCGTAGTTAGGAAAAAAAAACTTATGATCCCGAGATGAGCTCTCGTAGTTAGGAAAAAAAACTTATGATCCCGAGACGAGCTCTCGTAGTTAGGAAAAAAAAACTTATGATCCCGAGATGAGCTCTCGTAGTTAGGAAAAAAAACTTATGATCCCGAGACGAGCTCTCGTAGTTAGGAAAAAAAAACTTATGATCCCGAGATGAGCTCTCGTAGTTAGGAAAAAAAACTTATGATCCCGAGACGAGCTCTCGTAGTTAGGAAAAAAAAACTTATGATCCCGAGATGAGCTCTCGTAGTTAGGAAAAAAAACTTATGATCCCGAGACGAGCTCTCGTAGTTAGGAAAAAAAAACTTACGATCCCGAGATGAGCTCTCTTAGTTTGGAAAAAAAACTTATGATCCCGAGATGAGCTCTCGTAGTTAGGAAAAAAAAACTTATGATCCCGAGACGAGCTGTCGTAGTTAGGAAAAAAAAACTTATGATCCCGAGACGAGCTCTCGTAGTTAGGAAAAAAAAACTTATGATCCCGAGACGAGCTCTCGTAGTTAGGAAAAAAAAACTTATGATCCCGAGATGAGCTCTCGTAGTTAGGAAAAAAAACTTATGATCCCGAGATGAGCTCTCGTAGTTAGGAAAAAAAAACTTATGATCCCGAGACGAGCTCTCGTAGTTAGGAAAAAAAAACTTATGATCCCGAGACGAGCTCTCGTAGTTAGGAAAAAAAAACTTATGATCCCGAGACGAGCTCTCGTAGTTAGGAAAAAAAAACTTATGATCCCGAGACGAGCTCTCGTAGTTAGGAAAAAAAAACTTATGATCCCGAGATGACCTCTCGTAGTTAGGAAAAAAAACTTATGATCCCGAGACGAGCTCTCGTAGTTAAAAAAAAAACTTATGATCCCGAGACGAGCTCTCGTAGTTAGGAAAAAAAAACTTACGATCCCGAGATGAGCTCTCTTAGTTTGGAAAAAAAAACTTATGATCCCGAGACGAGCTCTCGTAGTTAGGAAAAAAAAACTTATGATCCCGAGACGAGCTCTCGTAGTTAGGAAAAAAAAACTTATGATCCCGAGATGACCTCTCGTAGTTAGGAAAAAAAAACTTATGATCCCGAGATGACCTCTCGTAGTTAGGAAAAAAAAACTTATGATCCCGAGACGAGCTCTCGTAGTTAGAAAAAAAAAACTTATGATCCCGAGATGACCTCTCGTAGTTAGGAAAAAAAACTTATGATCCCGAGACGAGCTCTCGTAGTTAAAAAAAAAACTTATGATCCCGAGACGAGCTCTCGTAGTTAGGAAAAAAAAACTTACGATCCCGAGATGAGCTCTCTTAGTTTGGAAAAAAAAACTTATGATCCCGAGACGAGCTCTCGTAGTTAGGAAAAAAAAACTTATGATCCCGAGATGAGCTCTCGTAATTAGGAAAAAAAAACTTATGATCCCGAGACGAGCTCTCGTAGTTAGGAAAAAAAAACTTATGATCCCGAGATGAGCTCTCGTAGTTAGGAAAAAAAACTTATGATCCCGAGACGAGCTCTCGTAGTTAGGAAAAAAAAACTTATGATCCCGAGATGAGCTCTCGTAGTTAGGAAAAAAAAACTTATGATCCCGAGACGAGCTCTCGTAGTTAGGAAAAAAAAACTTATGATCCCGAGATGAGCTCTCGTAGTTAGGAAAAAAAACTTATGATCCCGAGACGAGCTCTCGTAGTTAGGAAAAAAAAACTTACGATCCCGAGATGAGCTCTCTTAGTTTGGAAAAAAAACTTATGATCCCGAGATGAGCTCTCGTAGTTAGGAAAAAAAACTTATGATCCCGAGACGAGCTCTCGTAGTTAGGAAAAAAAAACTTATGATCCCGAGACGAGCTCTCGTAGTTAGGAAAAAAAAACTTATGATCCCGAGATGAGCTCTCGTAGTTAGGAAAAAAAACTTATGATCCCGAGACGAGCTCTCGTAGTTAGGAAAAAAAAACTTATGATCCCGAGATGAGCTCTCGTAGTTAGGAAAAAAAAACTTATGATCCCGAGATGAGCTCTCGTAATTAGGAAAAAAAAACTTATGATCCCGAGACGAGCTCTCGTAGTTAGGAAAAAAAAACTTATGATCCCGAGATGAGCTCTCGTAGTTAGGAAAAAAAACTTATGATCCCGAGACGAGCTCTCGTAGTTAGGAAAAAAAAACTTATGATCCCGAGATGAGCTCTCGTAGTTAGGAAAAAAAACTTATGATCCCGAGACGAGCTCTCGTAGTTAGGAAAAAAAAACTTATGATCCCGAGATGAGCTCTCGTAGTTAGGAAAAAAAACTTATGATCCCGAGACGAGCTCTCGTAGTTAGGAAAAAAAAACTTATGATCCCGAGATGAGCTCTCGTAGTTAGGAAAAAAAACTTATGATCCCGAGACGAGCTCTCGTAGTTAGGAAAAAAAAACTTACGATCCCGAGATGAGCTCTCTTAGTTTGGAAAAAAAACTTATGATCCCGAGATGAGCTCTCGTAGTTAGGAAAAAAAAACTTATGATCCCGAGACGAGCTGTCGTAGTTAGGAAAAAAAAACTTATGATCCCGAGACGAGCTCTCGTAGTTAGGAAAAAAAAACTTATGATCCCGAGACGAGCTCTCGTAGTTAGGAAAAAAAAACTTATGATCCCGAGATGAGCTCTCGTAGTTAGGAAAAAAAACTTATGATCCCGAGATGAGCTCTCGTAGTTAGGAAAAAAAAACTTATGATCCCGAGACGAGCTCTCGTAGTTAGGAAAAAAAAACTTATGATCCCGAGACGAGCTCTCGTAGTTAGGAAAAAAAAACTTATGATCCCGAGACGAGCTCTCGTAGTTAGGAAAAAAAAACTTATGATCCCGAGACGAGCTCTCGTAGTTAGGAAAAAAAAACTTATGATCCCGAGATGAGCTCTCGTAGTTAGGAAAAAAAACTTATGATCCCGAGATGAGCTCTCGTAGTTAGGAAAAAAAAACTTATGATCCCGAGACGAGCTCTCGTAGTTAGGAAAAAAAAACTTATGATCCCGAGACGAGCTCTCGTAGTTAGGAAAAAAAAACTTATGATCCCGAGATGAGCTCTCGTAGTTAGGAAAAAAAACTTATGATCCCGAGATGAGCTCTCGTAGTTAGGAAAAAAAAACTTATGATCCCGAGACGAGCTCTCGTAGTTAGGAAAAAAAAACTTATGATCCCGAGACGAGCTCTCGTAGTTAGGAAAAAAAAACTTATGATCCCGAGATGAGCTCTCGTAGTTAGGAAAAAAAACTTATGATCCCGAGATGAGCTCTCGTAGTTAGGAAAAAAAAACTTATGATCCCGAGACGAGCTCTCGTAGTTAGGAAAAAAAAACTTATGATCCCGAGACGAGCTCTCGTAGTTAGGAAAAAAAAACTTATGATCCCGAGACGAGCTCTCGTAGTTAGGAAAAAAAACTTATGATCCCGAGACGAGCTCTCGTAGTTAGGAAAAAAAAACTTATGATCCCGAGATGAGCTCTCGTAGTTAGGAAAAAAAACTTATGATCCCGAGATGAGCTCTCGTAGTTAGGAAAAAAAAACTTATGATCCCGAGACGAGCTCTCGTAGTTAGGAAAAAAAAACTTATGATCCCGAGACGAGCTCTCGTAGTTAGGAAAAAAAAACTTATGATCCCGAGACGAGCTCTCGTAGTTAGGAAAAAAAAACTTATGATCCCGAGACGAGCTCTCGTAGTTAGGAAAAAAAAACTTATGATCCCGAGATGAGCTCTCGTAGTTAGGAAAAAAAACTTATGATCCCGAGATGAGCTCTCGTAGTTAGGAAAAAAAAACTTATGATCCCGAGACGAGCTCTCGTAGTTAGGAAAAAAAAACTTATGATCCCGAGACGAGCTCTCGTAGTTAGGAAAAAAAAACTTATGATCCCGAGACGAGCTCTCGTAGTTAGGAAAAAAAAACTTATGATCCCGAGACGAGCTCTCGTAGTTAGGAAAAAAAAACTTATGATCCCGAGATGAGCTCTCGTAGTTAGGAAAAAAAACTTATGATCCCGAGATGAGCTCTCGTAGTTAGGAAAAAAAAACTTATGATCCCGAGACGAGCTCTCGTAGTTAGGAAAAAAAAACTTATGATCCCGAGACGAGCTCTCGTAGTTAGGAAAAAAAAACTTATGATCCCGAGATGAGCTCTCGTAGTTAGGAAAAAAAACTTATGATCCCGAGATGAGCTCTCGTAGTTAGGAAAAAAAAACTTATGATCCCGAGACGAGCTCTCGTAGTTAGGAAAAAAAACTTATGATCCCGAGATGAGCTCTCGTAGTTAGGAAAAAAAAACTTATGATCCCGAGATGAGCTCTCGTAGTTAGGAAAAAAAACTTATGATCCCGAGATGAGCTCTCGTAGTTAGGAAAAAAAAACTTATGATCCCGAGACGAGCTCTCGTAGTTAGGAAAAAAAAACTTATGATCCCGAGATGAGCTCTCGTAGTTAGGAAAAAAAAACTTATGATCCCGAGATGAGCTCTCGTAGTTAGGAAAAAAAACTTATGATCCCGAGATGAGCTCTCGTAGTTAGGAAAAAAAAACTTATGATCCCGAGACGAGCTCTCGTAGTTAGGAAAAAAAAACTTATGATCCCGAGACGAGCTCTCGTAGTTAGGAAAAAAAAACTTATGATCCCGAGATGAGCTCTCGTAGTTAGGAAAAAAAACTTATGATCCCGAGATGAGCTCTCGTAGTTAGGAAAAAAAAACTTATGATCCCGAGACGAGCTCTCGTAGTTAGGAAAAAAAAACTTATGATCCCGAGATGAGCTCTCGTAGTTAGGAAAAAAAACTTATGATCCCGAGATGAGCTCTCGTAGTTAGGAAAAAAAAACTTATGATCCCGAGACGAGCTCTCGTAGTTAGGAAAAAAAAACTTATGATCCCGAGATGAGCTCTCGTAGTTAGGAAAAAAAACTTATGATCCCGAGATGAGCTCTCGTAGTTAGGAAAAAAAAACTTATGATCCCGAGATGAGCTCTCGTAGTTAGGAAAAAAAACTTATGATCCCGAGATGAGCTCTCGTAGTTAGGAAAAAAAAACTTATGATCCCGAGACGAGCTCTCGTAGTTAGGAAAAAAAAACTTATGATCCCGAGATGAGCTCTCGTAGTTAGGAAAAAAAACTTATGATCCCGAGATGAGCTCTCGTAGTTAGGAAAAAAAAACTTATGAACCCGAGATGAGCTCTCGTAGTTAGGAAAAAAAAACTTATGAACCCGAGATGAGCTCTCGTAGTTAGGAAAAAAAACTTACGATCCCGAGATGAGCTCTCTTAGTTAGGAAAAAAAAACTTATGAACCCGAGATGAGCTCTCTTAGTTAGGAAAAAAAACTTACGATCCCGAGATGAGCTCTCGTAGTTAGGAAAAAAAAACTTATGAACCCGAGATGAGCTCTCGTAGTTAGGAAAAAAAAACTTATGATCCCGAGATGAGCTCTCGTAGTTAGGAAAAAAAACTTATGATCCCGAGACGAGCTCTCGTAGTTAGGAAAAAAAAACTTACGATCCCGAGATGAGCTCTCTTAGTTTGGAAAAAAAACTTATGATCCCGAGACGAGCTCTCGTAGTTAGGAAAAAAAAACTTATGATCCCGAGATGAGCTCTCGTAGTTAGGAAAAAAACTTATAATCCCGAGACGAGTTCTCGTAGTTAGGAAAAAAAAACTTACGATCCCGAGACGAGCTCTCGTAGTTAGGAAAAAAACTTATAATCCCGAGACGAGTTCTCGTAGTTAGGAAAAAAAAACTTATGATCCCGAGACGAGCTCTCGTAGTTAGGAAAAAAAACTTATGATCCCGAGATGAGCTCTCGTAGTTAGGAAAAAAAACTTATGATCCCGAGACGAGCTCTCGTAGTTAGGAAAAAAAAACTTACGATCCCGAGATGAGCTCTCTTAGTTTGGAAAAAAAACTTATGATCCCGAGACGAGCTCTCGTAGTTAGGAAAAAAACTTATAATCCCGAGACGAGTTCTCGTAGTTAGGAAAAAAAAACTTATGATCCCGAGACGAGCTCTCGTAGTTAGGAAAAAAAACTTATGATCCCGAGACGAGCTCTCGTAGTTAGGAAAAAAAAACTTATGATCCCGAGACGAGCTCTCGTAGTTAGGAAAAAAAACTTACGATCCCGAGATGAGCTCTCTTAGTTTGGAAAAAAAACTTATGATCCCGAGACGAGCTCTCGTAGTTAGGAAAAAAACTTATAATCCCGAGACGAGTTCTCGTAGTTAGGAAAAAAAAACTTATGATCCCGAGACGAGCTCTCGTAGTTAGGAAAAAAAACTTATGATCCCGAGATGAGCTCTCGTAGTTAGGAAAAAAAACTTATGATCCCGAGACGAGCTCTCGTAGTTAGGAAAAAAAAACTTACGATCCCGAGATGAGCTCTCTTAGTTTGGAAAAAAAACTTATGATCCCGAGACGAGCTCTCGTAGTTAGGAAAAAAAAACTTATGATCCCGAGATGACCTCTCGTAGTTAGGAAAAAAAAACTTATGATCCCGAGATGAGCTCTCGTAGTTAGGAAAAAAACTTATAATCCCGAGACGAGTTCTCGTAGTTAGGAAAAAAAACTTATGATCCCGAGACGAGAAAAAGTTTTCGAATTGCGGAAAATTTTCCGCAAATCGGAAAAATAAAAAAATTAAACATTAATTACTTTTTGAGGGTTTTTATTTTTTTTTACTTTTTATCGATATAAAATGTCTAATAACAGTAAACATACTACAAAACATTAATAGTGTTACATTGTTAATCAGTTTAAACTGGTCTAGAGGTTTAGTTTTACTTTTAGATTCGAAAAAATGAGGTGAAAATGCCGTTTTATTTAAATTTGCAAACAATATTAGACTAATCATGGTATGAAACCTTTTGTTTTTTCGGAAAAATACAGAAAATTTTCCGGCAAAAAGGTCTCGGTCATTTCCGACTTACAACACTAGTTTTCACAAATTTGACTGTATTTGAAAAGTTTTTACACGTCTTTACAGAGTTCTTAGTTTTATAGTTAATTTCTGGAATTTTCCTGAATTTTCCATAAGCTTTCTGTCAAACTTTCGTCAAACATTTCAAAAATTCTTTTCTTGAGTTTTGACAAATTGGATTAAAATTGAAATTATGTCATTACATTCCATTTCTCGTCAATATTTCGAGAGGAAGCCAAGCAAGATCTCGATTAACAAATTGTGTCCTAACTTTATAACGACTTAGCACGTTCTAAATTATGGTTTCCAACTTGCATTAAGAGGAGTCGGAAACCATGAAGGTCGCCTGAGTTGATCTAAGGTTTATTCTGCCAGCGTACCTGTTAATGGACTACGACTAATATTTGAAGAGACAGTGTAATGAGGTTCTGCTATTAACGCCTATATCTATGAAACCGTAAGTTCAGAATATACTAGCTCCCTATAAGTATGAATCCGCCATTAATCTAACGTTAACAGCGATTTATCCCATAAAAAATCAGAACCGGTATACGTGACTCCCGGCGGTAACTTTTTGCCCTATTTTTTTAGTTTGTTCAACTTCCGTCGATAGCGTAAACGGCTATCTCCATGGATACGAGACGAACAGTAGCGCGTGAAGTTATCACGTTGAGCTGAGGTAGCCCTAACGACGCTTATTTCAAATTTTACGCGTTTGTTGGCTGGCGAAATCCTTGATTTGGAAGAAATTGAAACGAAACAAATAATGAGTCAACATTTTTTAAGAATATATAATTTTTTTCAATATGAACAGGTATTGTCGTAAAATATTAGTTTAAAGCTTATCTCTTCGCGACAACTCGCGTTAGGCTTAACCAGCTTCGGTCCCGTCGTTGAAATGAAACCGGATTTCACAGGCAAACTTTTATTTCGATTTTTCGCCATCAGATGGCGACACGCTACGACTTCGACGTCTTGGGGAAAATCGCTGTTAAAGCGCAAGACCATGGACCAATAATTTAAGGGGACTCACTTTTCCCTATATTTTGACACGGTAGGCGAGGCCTAAATCGGAAGGCTTACTGAGGTACATCAGCCGCTTGAAGCGCCTCAAGAATTCTGTTCAACAATATCTGTAAGTTGGGGCTTAGGAGACAGTACGTGCGATAAATTTAGGTTAGACTGAGTTCATTAATTTTTTTTATATGGATTCCAATAAATGTGTTTAAAAAACCTCAGTCATACGCGGCTTACTGGTTATTTTTACTTAACACTATGGTTAATTACCATTACTTCAACTTTTAAATTCCCAATTTCAAAAATAAAAGGTCAAAAACTTATTAAGCCTAATCATTTAACCGAAAACAGCGGCGCCATTTTGTCAACATTGAATGTGAACGCTCGAGCTTCTCTATGAAACTACGCTGGAAATCGACTTCAGCGACACCAAGTTTGTCCACATTGAACTAAAATTACCCGTGATTTTCCTTTTCCCAGTATTAATTCGTGCTTTTTAAAGTCTAACCAGTGAGTCCCTTTAGATTCTTGGTCCATGACAAGACCCAGTTTTAATTGTATAGTTTTTGCACGAGCAATTTTCACGCGCGCTAGAAAAAGCTATATTCCCCTGGCGACTGTACAGAGCGCTCGTAGACTTGTAAAAGTAAGAGACTGTGACGTAAGAGCAACATTTAAACGAGGAAGCCACGTTACTTTATAAAAAAAACAATTAAAATAGTTTAAAATGTACTTTGTCTACAAACATACGTAACGTAATCACTCGTAATTAGGCCTGTGTAAATATATAATTTAAATGCGATGATGGCTGATTGAGCGAAATTTCCCACATCTAGGGAAATTTTGGTTCAAAAAAGGGAAATTTCAAGGGTAGGAAAGGGAGATACCATTTTTGCGACCTGGCATCACTGCTTGGCAAAGGTACACTCTAGCTACCTGCCAGTAATTTAACCGTAAAATAAAATGTATAATTGTTCATTAAAATTCATAGATCTATTAAAACCAAATTTACGACAAGGATACATTTAAAATAACTGAACTACTACTAAAAATTTAATTGTCTATCAAATTTTACGGGAAAATTACATAACAATTTACAGTTATTATACCGTTAGCTTAATGTTCTCCTACAAAATTAAATGCAGTTATATTTCTTTCAATCCTTGAATATCATATTAGAAAGTTCTTAACTCTCGTAAAATATTTCTATTATCCACTCTCTAATGATAAGATTAATGCGTAACCTATAAGTTTTCGATATTATCTAAATTTTCCTATTTTCACAAGACCATATTTCGATTGGCAAACAAAATGTTTATTTTAAACCTTCAGATGAATTACAGTATATAAGCAACACACGCAATCAACTTCTAACAAAGACCAACCCTCGCATTCAGAATCCAGAGCTGGATTTATTCAAATGTCTTCATTTTAGTGTCAGTGTTGGCAACTGATGAACATATTTTAATTGTGGTAAACGAAAAACATCCCTAACATGATGAGGTATTACAATTTTTAATTTTGAAAAATTCTTGTGTACTCTGTAATTAATATTATAGATCTATTAGGATTAAAATTCATTAGGTTATATATTTTTCGTTTACAACGCACTTTTATATAAATATTCGCTTAAAAAAATTGGTAAACCTAATAATCTTTTAAAACAGGAACCATGCCGTCGAATTTACATATTTATACCGTGAATAATTTTATAACATCAAGTGTTGAACTCACTTATTAAAAGTCGCTAGATGACTTGCGTCTAAGGTGGTGCCTTGGGTATTAGCTTGATTATTATTATATTTTTATTATTAGGCCTACTTCGCAATGCCCATGTTCCGCAATTAGCTCACGGACATTACAGTACACAAAATCCCCCGATGTGCTAAATATGTTTTGAATATTAAATTTAAATTTAAAACCATCATTTTGTACATTAACTTCATAAACGTACTTTAATAAGCAAAGAAGAATTTTGTCGACAATGAGGTTTCCTCAACCACATTGAATATGAAAAACATTGTCTCAATCACCCTTCAGTTTAACATAACTAACCCACTAAGCCTTATCAGCCAAAGAGTAATTTTAACTCCAAGAAAAACCCACGACCACGTTTTATTTATCCATTAATTATGAACAATATTTCAGTCACCCTGTACATTAATTATAAACAACATTTCAGTCACCCTGTACATTAATTATAAACAACATTTCAGTCACCCTGTACATTAATTATAAACAACATTTCAGTCACCCTGTACATTAATTATAAACAACATTTCAGTCACCCTGTACATTATTTATAAACAATACATTAATAACCCTTTACATTAATTATAAACAATACATTAATAACCCTGTACATTAATTACAGACAAAATTTCAGTCACCCTGTACATTAATTATAAACAATATTTTAATCATCCTGTACATTAATTATACAATATATTTTAATCATCCTGTACATAAATCATACAATATATTTTAATCATCCTGTACATTAATTATACAATATATTTTAATCATCCTGTACATTAATTATACAATATATTTTAATCATTCTGTACATTAATCATACAATATATTTTAGTCACCCTGTACATTAATTATAAACAATACATTAATAACCCTGTACATTAATTACAGACAATATTTCAGTCACCCTGTACATTAATTATAAACAATATTTTAATCATCCTGTACATTAATTATACAATATATTTTAATCATCCTGTACATAAATCATACAATATATTTTAATCATCCTGTACATTAATTATACAATATATTTTAATCATTCTGTACATTAATCATACAATATATTTCAGTCACCCTGTACATTAATTTTAAACAATATTTTAATCATTCTGTACATTAATCATACAATAGATCTTAATCATCCTGTACATAAATCTCAAATAAAAACTCATGAACATGCTTTATTAATTACCCTGTCCAATGTCCATTGATTATGAACAATGATAAATCACCCTGTAGATTGAAATGAATAAGAGCACTATTACAACCTAAGTATAAATTTCATCAAAATATCAACCACCCTGTAGAATAACTCAATCTACTAATTCTTGACAACCGAAGAGTAACTTGACCATAAAAAATATAATTAATCTACTAATTCTTGACAACCGAAGAGTAACTAATTAATCTACTAATTCTTGACAACCGAAGTGTAACTAATTAATCTACTAATTCTTGACAACCGAAGAGTAACTAATTAATCTACTAATTCTTGACAACCGAAGAGTAACTAATTAATCTACTAATTCTTGACAACCGAAGAGTAACTTGACCATAAAAATATAACTTAAATGCTATATCAATCACCTTGGTCCTTAGGAACATTATTTAAATCACCCTGTACATTAACTTGATAAACACCCCAGCTAACACCCGAGGGGCTAACCACTTCCTGAAATTATGTACACCGATTACCGCGAGTACAGGCTTTGGTAGTGCTAAATCTGTAATCGATTACGTAATCACTTTAGTCAAAGTTACGGGCTTGTACATCGATTACGGATAGTGGTCAGCCCCTCGAAAACACCAAAGACCTTATAGAAGTACGAAAAAGATACACTTGTTATTAACGTAAAAGAACAAATCAAAATCATATTATATACAATACTTTCGATAGAATAAGTTTGTCAAAAAAAACTATAGAAATTTAGAAAAATAAAAATAAGCGATGATGAGGACTAATAATAAAGTTATTTACAATATGTACAGCTCAAATATCAATGCATTTGCAAGAGGTTTAATTCTTAATTGTCCCCAGAATTCGTCACGACCAGATCTTGCCATTTCGCACTCCCCGATCCTAAGCCCAAAAGATACACCACACAATCGTCCGACTTTTCCAGTGCGTTAGCGTAAATATATAATTTTCGAACGTTTTCGAATCTCGGACACTCAACTAGGAGATGTCCAATATCTTCGACTGTCCAACGTTATAGTTAGTGTTGGGAGCAGTTGTATCGCGTTGCATTAAGAGCTTTCCACCACCCTCCTAACAAATTTAACCCGGGCACCTGAATTTATGGCATTAAAAGCAGAGTTGGGCAAAGCTCGGAGTGCATTTGAGCGAGTGGTTTTTACCCCTCACTTTTCTCACTCCACTCCCTAACAAAAAACTCAACTTTTTTATCACTCGCAGAATGCGCTCGCCAGAAAAGAGTGAAGGTAGTCAAGCTCTTTCACTCTTATCGATATTCAAGGCTATTAGAAGAAGGTGGGGAACTCATGTTTAAATTTAATTTAATTACTTTACTGGAGAGCGTGGTGCCATCTATTAACGACAAAGGAGGCTAAAATATACTTATTGGACCGAATTTAAATTTCCCACCTTAAATTTCAAGTTTCCCACCAAGAAAGAAAATTGGTGACCTTGACTATTCTCACTCTTCAGGGAATAGTGCACTCGGTGAGTGACAACAACCGAGAGTGAGAAACAGTTAAGATTATTATTTAGTTCCCTTCTCACTCTTGAGTGATACTGAATTTGTAAATATCACTAACGATTTTGCCAATGTCTGATTAAAAGTTGCTAAATGACTTGGGCCTAGCGTAGTTAATTATTATTATTATTAAATTGCAATTATATTTATCAATTACTTTTCAATGCCTTTCCAATTTATTTATACCTGGATTTTTTTAATGAGGAAGGAGGTTAATGTTAGACATGACACGGTTAGGAGCAACGCTCAAGATTGTCAATATCCCTTAGTTTAAATAATTTCATTCTAGTCACTGTGATTCAAAAATATGAATTCAACGCTTATTTGAAATTGCTTTTACTTTCAGCTACCGGATAATGTATTATCTGAATATCATCGACACCATTCTGACTCTCATCATTCCAGTCGTCTCGATCATTTTCATGAACACCAGAATCGGTATCGCTCTCTATCAATTCTACTCGAATCGAAGCAAAGAAAGCATCATGTTCAATTCCAGGAACACTAAAAAATCAAGTACACCGATTATATATTGTGGCTGCGTTCAGTAGCTCTCAACGAAGTATCTGACAAATTATTTTCGTTGATACCGTTGCTAACGTAAAGTAGGATCTTGGCTGTGTTCTATAAAGGCTGGTTTTTACTTGGAGAAAAACGCCACAGCGGTGAACGTTGACGCAAAAAATCTCCGTTAGGCCAAATACAATTTTTACGCGTCGAAGCTTGCCGTCGTGCCGTTTTGGTCCTAGCGAAAACCAGTCTTTACTCTAAAAAACTTAGTGCTGAGCTCAACGGCCAGCCTTTTTGCCTGAACGGGTTTTTTGACGTCACGTTGCCCGTCCGTAGAGAAACGAAGTCATCGGCTGTAAGAGCAGCTTTTTCCGTTGCTCAACGGTCACGTGACGTCGCAGCACGGTGTAAGGCTAGCTGCTGACGCCGTGACAGACGAGGTTTTACAAAATTAACAACAAGCGTAAAAAGCGTTCACATTGGAATTTCTCATAACGCTCACATTGGGGCTAGAAAAAAATTTCAAAATAATATTATCTAGTCGATTTGCCGTCAGCGCTTTCAAGTGAACGAACTTTTCCGCCGCTAGAGGTCGCGGCGTTTAAAATTGAGGAGGCTAGCGCGTCGATCAGCCGATTTCGCTCATCATAGCGTGAACAATCACTGACTGAGCGAACTATTCAGCGCTCACGCTGAGCTGGCTCAATTACTCTTTCTCGCTGAACAATACCCACTGACCATCGTATTTAAGTGCTCGCTCGTTCCTCGATGATTTTAATAAAAGAGCACTCACAATTTTTTCCCACTTCTTTTTTTAGTGTGTACAATTCTCATTGACTAGACTATTTAGCACCTGCCACCGTCGGAAGTGAAAGTTCGGAATATGTCTCGCCCCCTCGCGTTTAGCCAATGAGAAATGTACGTACGAAAATGCGCGATTTCCTTGTGAGGGGTGTGTTTGTTGCTCGTAGGTGGGTTAATCATTCCTGCATTAGCTTCAATTTCGAGCAAGGAAGAAGATTTTAACTCCTACTACGCAACACTAGGAGGATTTCCCACTTCTATTTAATAAAGGCTCGCGACGCACGCTCGCTAGCACGTTCCATTTATCACGTGCTATGGATTATGAGTCCCGGCCCGTTATTAATTGGAAGAGGGAAAGCTGCCTTGTGTGGTGTGTGGCGCCGTCTTCAGCGCAGAGTTGGGCAAAACTCGGAGTGCGAGTTATTTCCCCCTACACTTTTCTCACTCCACTCCCTAACAAAAAACTCCACTCTTACGAGCGGGGAAAAGAGTGAAGGTAGTGTAGATCAGCTCTTTCACTCTTATCGATTTCAAGACTAGTAAAAGAAGGCGGGAAGTTTAGTTTTAAAACTAATTTAATTATTTTACTGCAGAGCGTGGTGTAATCTTTTAACGGCAAAGGAGGCTAATATATACTTATTGGAACGAATTCAAATTTCCCTTCTTAAATTTTTTAGTTTCCCGCCAAGAATAAGAGTGAAATTTTTGACCTTGACTAATATCACTCTTTGTGGAAGAGTGCACTCGGCGAGTGACGAAAAGCGAGAGTGGCGATGACTGAAGATTTTTATTTAGTTCCACTTTTACTCTTGAGTGAGAGTGAGTCTCTAAAACTCACTAGTGAGTTTTCCCATGTCTGCTTTAGCGTAGTGTAGTAGGAGTAAACGTCTTCCTCGTTGCGTGGCCTTCGTTTCATTATGGCGAAATTGCCAACGAAAATTTAACCCGATTCACGTGGAAGCCTACATTGATATTGACAGGGGAAAAAAACGTGGAATTTCTTCTCATTATTTTCCTATTTCCGCAGATATTTGTAACGCGTCAGACGACAAAGAAAGTCAATGGCCGCCGGCGACTCAAATCAACATCGCTCGAATGCTTCTGCTCGTTTCCACCGTATTCATCGTGCTCAATTTGCCCAGTTACGTCATACGGATTCTAGGATTCATTATGGAATTCCAGGGCAAAACGACTCTCGACGAGGTCATCTACGTGCTCCAAGGCTATTTCATGTTGTTATACTACACGAATTTCGCTATTAATTTCGTGGTCTACAACATCTCCAGTCGAATGTTTAGGCGCCTTTTGGCGCAAAAATTCACCACTTGTTTTCGGAAATATTACGAACATTACGTGGCCCGCCAGACTTCCAATACGGACAAGTCTAAGTTTCAAGCGTAATAATTAAGAGGTTAAACAAATCATCGCCGAACGCTTCGAAACGTTCAATACTTCGTGTTCGGAACGTCAGGTGCGTTGCCTTCCAAGTACGTTTCGTATGAAAATTGTTAGATATTATAAAGGCAGGAATCCATACCTCTACTTGGAATGCTTATCATGCCCTATCGTGTATGGTAAGATCACGCTGACGGCTTTGGCCCTCCCTACGATAGAAAATCCCCTCTGCGCACGCTCCCCTCTCACGTTGTTGTTTGTTAAGTTAACATACATGTAGTGAGCCGCGAGTAGTGGCTCACTCCTGTAATCCCAGGCAGAGTTTGTGGATGGCCGTGTGAGGACTACCACCAATCCCCCAACGGGTGGTCGGAATACTTCCGCCACGGGTGTCCCCACCTCTGTCCCCACGTATCCCCCGTTGGCGTGGCCGTTACACATCTCTCGCCCTGATTAATCAGATGGTGTCTTCGCCGGGCTCGCGGTCTTCTCAGACTCAAATCAGCCCTTTCTTCTTTGAATAAAAAAAAACATACATGTAGTGAAGTCAAAAAAAAACCATCAGCCTCTTCGAGACGAAAATCTGCCGCGATAAGCATTCCAAGTAGAGGTATGGATTCCTGATAAAGGTTATATCGTTGTAATGTTAATTGTACTTATTTGTATGATCTAAATATAATATAAAACGCTAGACTAGGAACTGTCTGTGATCCAATTATAACATTACCTTTTATGAAAATAAATTATTTTTATCGTTATTTTAAAAATTAAATTAGTGTGTTATTTTAATTTCAAATGAATTAGTTGCACGCTCGAAGCTCCGTAAGCATACGTCGTAGCTAAGCCCCGCCCTCTAACAGCTTCCTTGACATTATTCTACGTCACAGATCACGAGTTCATTATCACTTGAGTTACATGATGTGATTTTTTTATATAAAATGCTGATGAATTTATGATTCGCCATATTCGCCATTATTTATGAATATTTAGGTAAATGTTTCACTAGTCAAATTGACTAGTGAGCCCCCAGATTTCGATAAATTTTAGTAGTCAGAGCATTTATTTTAGTAGTCAAATGCCGTGACTAGTGCCTTATGTCCAACCCTGCCCACGATGCTGTTTGGAAGATTACCATGTGACTACCATAGGCTTCTTAACGTCATGGCCGACACAATCTCGTTGCCATGGCAATAAAGCTTGGCCCCACTCACTACAAGATGTATTAATTATATTTATTGGGGCATTTGAGTTAAGCGACTTAATAATGTTAACGGGGTTCTATTAATTTCTTACGGAATACTCAGGAGATATATGTAATTAATAAAGATTAACTGAAATCAATAAAAACAATACATAATTTATTACAACTTAAATACATAAAAAGTTGGACACAACGTTTCGAGTCTTACTAGGCTCTTTGTCAAGTGTTATTGTTACCACCATGACCAAAATCAGCGCCTCCATTTGACTTAATAATGTTCTTTTTTAGTTTTCGACTTCTGTTAACTCATACGGACCACTATAGGAATGAAAGTTTTTACAGTTATTGTGTCCCATTAAATGAATCTCAGAGATCATTCCAATTTTGTTAGCCAATTGACAAAAAAGTGTATTATTAAATTTTATTAAAAATATAATATTTTAGATATTTTATCCAATTTTTATTATTTATGTTTTTCATAACGTATGCCACAGCATTACAACAAATCCTAATGAAACATAATAATCTAATAAAAAGGGTTATTTTCTTTAATGAAACTTTGTTCATAAGACATTAAATTACTATAACGCGTCATCAACTTTAAAGATGGGTAACGGAAGTTAGTTAAGCTGATATAATTGCTCGCACGTACCTGGCTTTGACAATCTTTAGTTAAACGCGTTAAACCAAATTTTTGATTTACAGATTTTGGTTTTAATTTCACCTTATTTTATACGTTAAATTCAATTTTCAACTAATTTTCAAATTCAAAATTTTTGTTCTTAGAGAAATGACTTGTTGCAAAACGCATTATTTTAGGTTTTGGCATTATTTTCAAACCCAAAACGCATTAAGGTGTTTATTTTCTTCAAAAGTCAAATCAAGACGCGTTTTAAGACATAAATAGTCCAACATATACGTGGTAAAAAGCATTTTTTTTATTGATATTTCTGAAATATCGTTTGGCCGTAAATTGTTTAGTACCAGAATATAATTTGAGTTGAAAAATATAAACTTGAAAGAAGTAAGTTGGGGTATCTTAAGGCAAAGAAAGTTTGAATTTCGCGGGTTTTCTCTATATTTTGGTTTTGATCGTTAATGCTTTTGTGCTTTGCACGGCAGCGCACTATTTGTATGTTCAGCGTGAAACAAGGTCTCATTGAAATTGTTTGAATAGAGTACGAACGATTGACGCGCTGCGCCTCTAGGGGCGATCACGCGCGTAACTTGGTTAAAAATAAACTACAATTACCGTTGACGCTAATGTAAATGTAGCGATGATATAAAGTAAATTAACAAATCGTTGTTAGAAAAAATAGTTGATTAAGTGAATTTAAAAGAAATCCAAAAAAGTCTTTAAGATATATTTTATCGTTTTATTTGCGAAATAGGCGGGCTCAAAGTTCATGCGTATGCCTAGATATACAACTAGGAACAGAGTGATTCCTGGTGAATTTTAAATACTTCTATCTTGTACAACCTAGAGTAATCTATAACTATTAGTCTTAAAGTTTGTCCTTTTATTTATTAATTTACTAGCTTTAATACGCGGCTTCGCCCGTGGTCTTAGTTTTATTGAATTAGATTTGATTTGTACCTAAGAAAGGTAAACGCTGTAGCAAAAACGTAACACGCGTACCAAAAAGTCCTGAACTACTTAAAAATCCCAACTACGAAGTCCCTTTTTTTCAAACTAATTCCCCTTCTACGAATTTCACACTAACCCGTTAAAAAAGTTTAAAGGTCGGGACGGGCGCAAGGAACTCAAGAGAGGATATAAGGGCAGCAAAGGGGTGGAAATTCCAAGTCGAGTAAAATAAAATTGAATTGAATTATGAGTAAAATTTAATTAGATTAATAACCATGTCTGGTATTTGGAATTAGGCGCGTTTAGTTGGAAATCAGACCCTGAACATTGAGTTAAAATTTCAAAGGTCATAGATTTCTATGTCATGTTCCTCAAAACTCGACAACGGTTAGCTACCCTGATGACAAAACTCGCGAAAAGTATTAATATCGTTCCGAATTACAACCTACTTTCTAAAATCTGATTTTGCTTTCTAATAGGCGCGTTGACAAACTTTACCTTAACTAGCAGCTGTTCGATTATCTACATGGCGCTTTAAAAATATTATTTTTGAATGTTATAAAGCCATAAACGATTTTTCATATTAATATTACATTTAAGTTCATATAAACAGGAAAAATTTTCAGTATAATACTTCTTATATCATTTGGTAGGTTAATTAACGTTTAATTATCGCCAGCTTTACATTAATTTCAATGGGGCGGGGAAAAAACTTTTAACCAAGTTACGCGCGATCTCGCCACGAGAGGCGCTGCGTGTCATTTCCGTTTAAAACCAACAAAGCCTATAGACATGTGTTTTAGAGGCAGTCATGGGCCCAATCGCTAATGAGCTTTGGAGATGAGTGGAACTAAATAAAAATCTTAACTCTTTGCCACTCTCGCTTTTCGTCACTCGCCGCGTGCATCTCTTCTCTAAAGATTGAGATTAGTCAAGGTCATCAATTTCACTCTAATTCTTGGCGGGAAATTTGAATTCGGTCGCAAAAGTATATTTTAGTCTCCTTTTCTGTTAATAAATGGCACAACGCTCTCCAGTAAAATAATTAAATTAAATTAAACTTTCCACCTTTTAATAGTTTTGAAAATCGATAAGATGGAAAGAGCTGACCTAGACTACCTTCACTCTTTTGCAGCGAGCTCACTCACCGAGTGATGAAAAAGTTAGGGAGTGGAGTGAGAAATGTGTGGTGCAAAAATCACTCGCACAAATTCACTCCGAGTTTTGCCCAACTCTGTTTAGAGGCATACTTATGACAAACTTTACCAAAAAAATTATAAAAACAATTTAATCATTCAAGAAAATTTTAATCTTAATGTTTTTTGACACAGTTCAGCTCGCTGTAGCTCCAAAAATAAAATATTTTTAGAAAAATGTTATTTTTTAACGGGTCATCGTCATAAGTGGTTAATTGCCTAACAACGTCTAAAATGTGTAGAGGTAATATTAGAGATGGCCATGAATCTATCCGAATCTTCGAAAAAAATGTTTTTCGCGGAGAGCGTGGAGCCATCTATTAATGGGAACGGAAGATAAAATTCAAAATAGCGAAACAAAAACGTCGTCAGAGAGCCATTGTAGAGTATTATATTGGGACCACTTTTACTCTACTTAGTGAACTTTAACCTAAATTATATATCCCATATAAAAAATATTGTAAGCAATTACTATAATTGAAGTTATTGACAAATTTACAAACGAGCCAATCAACGCGAAGCATACTTTATGTCCCGCCTTTTGGGTCAAAATGTAGCTTCAGCATCTTGTTTTGATTTTGACGCTAGCGACATCTATTGAAAAAGAGATACTTCACCTAGAGCCGACACTTGTTTTAATATACAATGGATTTTATAAATTTGAATTTTCCCGCCGTGGTAACGCAGTTGCGCCATCTATCGCTAGTGGCGAGGAACGCCAAGTGACTTTATCCGCTCCGTATCGGGTCTCCGTACGGCCGGCTTTTCTCGAGGCGTACTACCGATTATTTCGAACGTGTGTACTCTGCTCCGCGCCTTTGGCATTTGCTAACTTTACCGAGTCCAATAGTGTCGGTTTTTGGTTTGCTTATCTTCCTATCACTGTTTGTATATGCTTTTGTTGTCTAATTCTGTATGATGCACATGGTGTGAAGGCCTTCGCTGCCATATACACCAATAAAGTCTTTCTTGTTTTTGGAAAAGAATAATACATTTACCTAATCGAAAATATTTTGGCGGTGATTGAGCTAGTTATTTCCTTTTTAATTATTTACGGTTCGAATTATTAACTAGTGTTTACAAATCGCTACCCCTTCTTTTGGTTGCCGTAGAAATCTAAATTGGTAGCATATTAGCAGACGCTCTTAGTGTTTGATACAATAAAGATAAATATAAAAATGGTTGAAAAAGGGAAATTATTCTGGGCATTCCCTTACCAAAATGTGAGTCTTACTTTAGTCGCCAATTAAGCCTCGTTAAATGTTTTAAAACGGTTTCGAGAGATCAAATTAAATATTTTCGATGTCAACTGTATTAATAGGCATCCGATAAATACATTCGACACCAAAATTTTATATTTCCATCTTTCAAAACCGTTTCAAAACGTTTCCAAAGTGTGTAGTGTGAACGCGGCTTAGTCTCAATGTAGGATTAACGATTTTCAAGTATTATAAAATCTATTTTAGTATCATTAAAGAGGTTTATCGTTATAAATTTAAATGAAACTCATTTTAGTCTCATTTGGTAAGACTGTAACCCTTCAGTTGCAAATTCCCCCGCATACTTTTATTATTAATTTACTTTTGCCATTAAATTTTTCCTCGCACTCTGGACCATTTTTTGATACTAATTTAGCTATTTATGGATAGTTAATCTTAAGTATTCTGTAAGTCCAATATACCAAATATCTTAGAATTCAAGGTTCCATTTATTAAAAATTAATCCCAGTTGTAATATATAATTAAAATCAATGTTAAACTAAAAACTTAAATAACATTTGAAATCAAAATACGAATTAAATATAGTTTATACAGATAATAGAATTCGATCTACCATCGCTATAAAAAATTAAGTGAACCATGTTCTTAAACTAAATTATAAACGAAATCCCTGCCTTCAGCAAGGTTAAAATTGTGTATTGCGATCACAAACTGTGTAGGCGCCGCCGCCGCCGCCGCTGCCGTACACACGATTGCTCGCGGTACGTTAGTGGTACAAAGGCGATTGATATCTTCATCGGTAGGCACTATTATAGCCTCGACGGGATTTTCAAAAAAATACGCAGTCTTATAATTTTGGATAAGGTTGACTTTTAAATTCCGTTTCGCTTTTAATCCATATTACTGCTATCCCACTACACTGTGTGCAAGTTTCGACTCTGTAATTTAAACGGAGGGCGCTACATCCCCCCTTTTCTGATTTTGAGCGTTGATTTACGAATTATAATTATTACCGAACTAAGTGACATAACAAATTCTTTTTTAAAATACGTATTTATCTTACTTTTAATGGTGTGCCAAGTTATGGCGCCCTAGAAAAATGAGGGGCCCTTGGGCGCCACTTAAACCACATTTCCGCTGGCGTTCGTTTTTGCCTTACGCAGAGTGCGTAACTTACTTCTCGATGCCGCGTATGACCAGAAGAAAAGAATAAGTGTGTCACTTACGCAGAGTGCGTGACTTACACATAGAAGCCGTGTATGGCCAGAAGCATCAAATATGTGTGACACTTATTTATTGAAGCCGTGTATGGCCAACGCTATTCGCGTAAGCTAGATTGATACAGGCGTTTTATTTGTATTTATCCATAGCCGAAAATGATCCGATTTAAAAATATTTTTGGCATATTAATTCGTTTTATAACCGCGAATAATATTCAATAAACAGTTACACGAAATTTTTATGAATAATTTAAATTTTGGCCGTTAACTTTTCTGTTCCGCCGAGCTCTATACAGGCGCCATCTAACTCGTTCACGTTTCGCTATTTATTTCCAAAACCGGGCAACTCGAAAAATTCATTTTGTCTAAAAATTAATTTAAATTAATGTGTTCCATTTCGCTACCTTATTTCGAAAACCAGGTAACTCGGAAAATTCGATTTGTCTAAAAATTAATTTAAATTAATGGGTTCACGTTTCCTTACGTTAATTCCAAAACCAGGTAACTCGAAAAATTCGATTTGTCTAAAAATTAATTTAAATTAATGTGTTTACGTTTCCTTACGTTATTTCCAAAACCAGGTAACTCGAAAAATTATATTTGTCTAAAAATTAATTTAAATTAACGTGTTGACGTTTCCTTACTTTATTTCCAAAACCTGGTGACTTGAAAAATTAGTTTGGTCTAAACATGTATTTAAATTTAAGTGTTCGCGTTTCACTACCTTATTTCCAAAACCAGGTAAATCGAAAACTTCGTTTTCTATAAAATTCCTCTTGGGTTTATTAAATTAAAGTACAAGATGATCGGAGATTTGTTCAAATATAAATTTAATATTTGAAATGTAGTTATTACATCGGGGGGAGTGTGTGTACTTAAATGTCCGTGACATCTTGTTCTCTCTGTCATATGGCCATGGTGCTATACATTCCGCTCCCTTCCCAAGCCACGATATTTCCTAAAACTTTCCCGAGGCATGCGCTGGACAAAAGGACAAAACTAGCAACCTTCCCTCGGGTCACAGCGACCCCATGAAACCCTGTTCATGTTCACGAGCCTTAGGCGTACCCCCAGGTAACAAGACCCCAACAAAAGCGCGATATTCCAATGCTGCCGCCACAAGGTCGCGGGAGCGCCCAGAGTTTCCGCTTGGAGACGAAATTAAAAATAATCCCGAGACCCTCTGGTAGATTCCACCCCGCAACCACGAGCGAACCTTCCGAGGCTAGACGACGTCACCATGGCATCACGGGACACGAGTCTTAAGTGCACCAATGACCCAAAACAAATATTAGTTTTTATTTCAACTCAACCCCACAACCCCCAGAACAAAACCAGAATACAGAGCCCCAAAAGGTCAGAATTCTGATTCTCAAGGGTCGGACAGTTCGAGTGTCCGAGAATTCTCAGATTGGTTGTCATGACAAAAAGTTTTAGAATAATTGAAATCCGTCGTTTAACGAGCTCAAGCATGTATCGTAGTCGACGGTGGCATAATTTAACCATTGTAAACTATTCAGTATTTATTTGATTTAGTCACATTAAAACAAACCGAATTCATTATCCTCCAATTTATCGGCTTCTGATTGGTCAAATTTGGTCAAAGTTATTTGAATTAAAAATATGGCGAGAAACAACTTTATAATTGGAAACAAATCCGTAAACCCAACGGTTCTCGAGATAGTTTTTAAATGACCTTGAAGACATGGCTCAAGGTCATTCAATTTTACGCTAGTAAATGTCCCCCTTCACGAGGAAGGTTCCATAGAATATATAAATATTTAAATTAAATAATATTTAATAAGATTACTATAGCGGACAAACAAACAAACACTCATCTTTATATATTAGATTACGCTTGCCAAACTTTTTTTAATGAATCGCTTTCATCACGAGATACGTAGGAGTTCAGTTCAGTTTTGAAGGTTAGATCTTTATAAAAAGGGCGACTCGTCGAATATTAATTCATGTCTTGTTCAACTTGTTAAAATGTTCCACGCGCTCTTTCATATTTTAGCGTAAAAGGCTCGTGCATTTTTTTTATTTCAGGGAGCACGCGCGAAATTGCTCGAGCCTGTTTACGCTAAAATATCAAGACGCACCTGGAACTTTTTAACAAGTTGAATAAGACCAAAATAGAGTTTATGCTAGCGTCTATAGTGGATATACCTAATTATTAAATTAATTCAATTAAATAAAGTTGTTTTGCCAACCGTAACCGTCGAAAAACACAATGAGATAGTATACCAACTGTGGTCGATCTAAGTTGAAAATTGTAGATTCCTATAGCGGACAAGCAAACAAACAAACACTCATCTTTATATATTAGATATATATTTTGATATATATTTCGATAATAAAAAGAAAGAAATAAATAAAAGGAAAACTATGTACAAATTTAGGGCTTCTAACGCTGATCTGGTGTCTGATGCTTTCACAGATGAACTGGATTATTTTTAATCCGATACCTTTAGCGGATAACAGATTTTTTACTCTAACGGCAGTACGCGGATACGCTTTTGCGCTTGTCTGACAAGCCTATATGGCTTTCACGGGTTGATCGGTTTTTTAAATTGTATCTTTAACCCGCGATAACGGCGGATATACTTTTTCAGTATATCTTTATATTGACGTCTTGGAACTAAGCCATTTTTTTGTTGCTATTCAAAAATTTAAAAGAATAAAAAACATTCAACTAGATGTCGGAAAGTAGACATCATATAGACAGATATCTACGCGCTTATCAGATAAAATAACTGCTTTCTATATCTGTGGCCTCGTCGGTTACCGAAACGAGATAACAAAACTAGATTGCCGCGGGTCAGATAAAAAAAGGAACAGGTAGCCAGTGAATTCAGGTTTTTTTTCGCCGATATATCTTATATGATAAATAGTAATCAGATTGCCTTATTCAGATCATCGTTAGAAGCCCTATACAAATTATTTACAAGTCTCAACATATGACTTTGCACGTATTACATTAGTTCTTTTAAAACACCACCTATTTTTTTCGAAATCACCTATTCGAATAGATAATAATTAGTTAGGAAGGAAAAAAATTAAGATTGGGATTATTTTAAACAATCTTGTCCAAGCAATAGGTTTTATAATGTCAGCCGTTGTATTTTCCGGGATGTCGTCTCAATAAACGCCGCTCTCCTTTCGCTTCTCCAACGACGTAGTCACTGATCTGATATATTTTCGGTCGGGTGGTAACAGGGTTGCCAATTCAACCGGTAACCAACCAACCAACCAACTTCAATTCGACTTGTAAAATACATTTTGCGTCTCACTTTCACCATGCTTTCACAGAAGAGACAAGCCTTTGCACACGTGTTCGTCCTGGTAAATGATAAATTTTATATGATATAAAGGTAAAATTTTATATTTTTTAAACTTTTAAATAACTTTTACCGCCTAAAATGTGGTCTTATTTTCGGCACCGCTTCAGAACCAAGAGATAAGGACTAAATAAAACCTAGCTTTCCATTCTGCCGGGAGTAGTGGCTCACTCCTGTAATCCCAGGCGTCCGGGAGGCAGAGTTTGTGGATGGTCGTGTGAGGACGACGACCAATTCCCCAACGGGTGGTCGGAATACTTCCGCCACGGGTGTCCCCACCCCTGTCCCCACGTATCCCCCCGTTGGCGTGGCCGTTACACTTATCTCGCCCTGATTAATCAGATGGTGTTTCGCCGGGCTCGCGGTCTTCTCAGACTCAATTAGCCCTTTCTTCCTTGAATAAAAAAAAAGCTTTCCATTCTACGCTCTCAGTGCTATTACTCCTTGGGGACTCGCTGATCTGCTTTTATTGAGATGCCTAAATTTACACAAAAAGTATTCCAAATGGTTTTTTCATATTATTATTATTTATAGATAACTATATCTAACCAAATATGTTAATTTCCTTTCATCTGGATAGATGTGTTTCTCTATTTAAATGAACCTTTTGTTAAACCATCTTAATATTCAGCATCTTTCATCTTTCGGATATCAAACAATTTTGCTCCCAGATGTAATGAAGCTCTTTGGAAAATTATATTTTTAATTGTATAATACATTCCGCTGATTTGAATCCCAAATTTCGATTGAAATTTTTTCACAATATATAATTAAATTGCATAATGAAACTATTCATAAATATTTAAATTGGAAATTATGAAGAATATTTCCATTATCAACATCTATACGCTGCATCGTCAGCTTATTTGGGAAATATTGCTACGTAAAAAAAGTTTATGAGAAAATAAAATTTCAACTTGTAAATTGGTTTCAAAATAAAGGTTTTATTATATTTTTATCGCAGCATCTATTGACGGTATCATAAAAATTATACAAGAAATGAGTTTTGTCCATCTCTAGCTCGGAGTCAATGGTCAGTCAGTGTTGCCAATGTGTGGGATAAATCCCACATTGTGGTATTTTTGGCGATTTTTTGGGCTGTGTGGGATAAAGGGATTTTTAAGCGAAAATCATTGATTTGGTGGGATTTTTGGCCTGAATTTTTGAAAAAGCGCATGTGCGCCCTTGCCCCCCCTGGCTACGCCACTGCTTTTCGACCGCTAGAGCTTACCTGCGGGAATACATTTGCAGACTCTAGTGCTTCGCCATTTAGGACACCTTTCTAAACCTTCCCCCTGGGCCCTGGACCCCCTCCTATCTTTTTACGATTTGGCTTGGCCTCTGTTCGTCTTCTGTCGAAACATCTGATCCAAGTACGTCATCTTCCGGAACCATTTCGTTTGGGTTCCAGTCATGCGACCGTAGTCGAAAACCGTTTTCCCGATTATATCGTGGTCCGTGTAAAGCAAGCGACCTAAATAATTAAGTTTACCTTTAGCCTCCCGTTCTTTAAAAGAGGACCATGAAAGGTATCCCCTGATGGATGCCTTTGACGTTAGGAAATTTCCACCCACGGCCGTCAGATACACGGTGTTGGACTTGATCCAAATGTTTGAGGATGACAGGGTCGATCTTTATAACCTCGTTGCCATATGTCTGAGAAGATCACCAACTGTAACATTCTCTAGTTTTATATTATTATATTGATTTCTTTTCAAAATTAACTTGCGGCTCGTGACAGAAAAGAGAGCGCGCGAGAGGAGAATAAAAAGGCAGTTTGTATCAAAACTCCGGACTGGAGAGCTGTTAATAAAATTCCGTTGACTTCATGTTGTAGACTTATCTAATTTCGTTAACTAAATACCAGCTAAACTATTCTCTAATACGATAAGTTAAGTTAGAAGAGACCACCTATGGACTGTGAGAAGGATGATAAAATACGCGAAAAAGTAGATTAGTCCATAATTAAAAGGGATAATATATCTAAATCCTAAACAAATTTGAAGATATTAAAAAACTTACTAATAACTCGTACCCATAGGTCTTCGAGCGAATCTCGGATCAAATAGATCTTCGAGTAATAAACTACATAAAAACTAAATAATATAGCCAGAAATTCCAACGGTAGACCGGTTTCGTTCTATTTGGAACTCATCAGTACCGTGCGGGAAATCTGGCTGGCGACTGTTATATCGAAAAGAGAAACTAAGCCTAAGCATTAAAAATTTCAAAACGCGTTGCATAGCAACGGAAAGCCGAAAAGGGGGGAGTGTGGTGGAGAATAGTATATACGATAAGTTAAGTTAGAAGAGACCACCTATGGACTGTGAGAAGGATGATAAAATACGCGAAAAAGTAGATTAGTCCACAATTAAAAGGGATAATATATCTAAATCCTAAACAAATGTAGTTTATTACTCGAAGGTCTATTTGATCCGAGATTCGCTCGAAGACCTATCGGTACGAGTTATTAGTAAGTTTTTTAATTTCTTCAAATTTGTTTAGGATTTAGATATATTATCCCTTTTAATTATGGACTAATCTACTTTTTCGCGTATTCTCTAATACCAATACTTTCTGGAGATACTACACCAACGCTCTTCCCGACTGTGCTGGTAGTTGAGTAGATGTTATAAGAGTGAAAACTCACGTGGCGCGTTACTTTTTATAAGGTTTTTGCGTCTTCAGAATAAGTCTTTTGGCTTAGAGAGGAAGAAACTAAACATTTTATTTATCTATGGTTTGAGAACTGTCTCTCAGCCTCAACAGAAAATTACTAAAGTAATTAGTGGAGAGAAACGTGTTAACTACAAAACAATGGGAAACTTCCATTTTGAAAGGGGCTTGTTCCTTTTACCGAAAATGGCCCAAATTTTGGCCTGTCAAAGACGCCAATTTCAGCTTTTAGCTCCAAAAATTGCCTTCAGCTTATTAACTTCGTGATCTCGTTGGGGTGGTTGAGCTGTAAATTTTCTTTCATAACAGGCATCTCATTTGACATCTTCTAGAAGAACATAATAAATTTACAATAGGCTTCGACAACAGCAATTCCCAGCAGCTCGAGACGTCTGACGGTGTCAAAAGTAGGTTATCTTTATTTGAAATCTATCAGTGTTACCTAAAATTATAAAATTGTCTGTTTCTAGAGCTTTCTCTCAATAAGAACAATTATTTATGCCCATTGTGTAGAGGACTAGGCAGTATAAGCAATTGCCCAGAGCCCGCATGGATTCTAAAGGTAAGGCGTCCTTACGGTTATCTTTGGAAAAAATAAGATGGTACATTGGGGCCCGTATTGAAGATTTGTCCAGGGCCCAAATTATGTTTTACGACAATCAAGATTCTTCGCCTTGTTCTTTTAATTTTGACATTAAAATTCATAAATATATTTAGTTAATATTTTTATAAAAGGGGCGGTTTTCAAATAACGTAACGTTAAAAAATCATAATTTTAACTGACCCATAGAGTAACCCACTATGGAAGCTCATGTAACATTAATCCTAACGGGACAACCTGTTTTCAAGGCGTGAGTAAATATAGTCCGAAGAGCGATGGGGTTGTTTTAACATTTTTTACAATATGAACTTATTTTTTTATCCGGCCAACTTGATTATTTCACGCCTCGAAAACAAGACGTTGCGTACGAAAAGTGTTAACCACATTCGCTGATAGCCTTCAACTCTATGTGAGGGGTTTACTCTATGGGTAGAAAGTTCTTACAAAACTAAACCTAATTTGATTGTCTTACCTCATGACCAAAAACTATCGCTACGCCCTCTTTGGTTCGCCATTGAAACCTAAATAGGTAGCGGCTAAAGCAGACGCTATTAGTTTTTCCTCATCGTTATTCGTAAATTATGGACAATCAAACTTGCATTTTAATATAATTTTTGCACCGTTTTCTTATATTTTGATAAGATTATTTAATAAAAAAACGTCCTTATGACTTTTTAATTTGTCTGTAGCAGACTCTAGATCCCAGGTGCAACCTTGGAGAACCTAGCGCTGTTACGCCACCTAGACTCGTTTGGCAACAATTACTATTATTAAGTTCAAATATTCTAATTTGCATTTCAGTATAGAATAATGGTATTTGACATAAAATTTGATTGAGCTGGAACTGCTGGCGTCTGGGAGGCAGATTATGTGGAAGGCCGTGTGAGAACGACCACTAATCCCTCAACGGGTGGTCGTAATACTTCCGCCACGGGTATCCCACCCTTTTCCGCACGTATCCCCCACCCCTGTTCCCAATTCGATTTAAAACAGTCAATCCTGATTCGAAGTGTATCGAAAAAGTATGTTCGTTGTCCAAGGCTTAGCTGAATTTTCGAGTTTCTCTAAATTATGAATTATAATTACATGAATTAAACGAAAAGAGGCTGTTTTTGAATTAATCGCACCACGTGTGAATATTTTACGGATTTTCTAAAACGTGATCAGGTCTGTCCTCGCTGCAATCGACGGCTACACCCACACAACATCCATTTATAATTATACTTTGTCTCAAACTCGCAATGGTTATTACTAGATTCTTCATTCATTACGCTTAATTTCGTATTCCGAATAGGTTTAAACGTGAAAGGGAATATGTTTAATACATAAAATGCGTCTTCAAATATGAAAGATATCGGATTTAAAAGCTTTATTTATAAATTCAGAATACTGCCAGTAAAACGTGACTTCCTTGAGCGTGAATTTAGTTGTTTTATAATGAAGATTAATCTTTGAAACGCTCTCTGGACGAGGAATCGAAGTTTGATGTTTAATTTCTAGCTGCGGTACGGTCGTATTTATGGGACACGAATGAGTGGTTGGATGTTGATTGGCTTCCATTCGAAAATTTTCGGTTTGGAAAGCAACGGGACCGCTCTATTGACCCGTGGAAATTGTCGTCAGCCCTAAGGTGAAACGCTGTGAAAATCCATTTTGTGGTCGCTTAAATTAACATATGATTGTTTTGTTTGTTGCAACACGAACAACAATACACGCCCTCTAGGTTACGGAGGCTACTGATTAACTCTTTAATTATATGTTTTCCAAGCCTGAAACCTGCTCGAAATTGTCAGATGGAGACTACCCGAGGTGTTTATCTCCAATTTCGTTCAAACTCGCGGGCTAAGTAGACCTTTGTGTAACTTGAAAATCCTTAAAAAATTAGACAAGAATGGCCTTTCGTTTTGCCATGGCAACTAAAAAGGTTTTGACAACTTAAAACAATAAGCCTATCAACCCTCTCTTACTAAAGCAGCTGGCATCATGCATTGCGAGACGCGTTACGTTTCTCTTTTCCGCCACCGGGTGGATTTAGCGCTGTACTTTCGACAGTCGTACGTTAGCTTGAACCAACACTGCCTTTCGATTCAAACTTAGGGTTGATAGGCTTATGTTAAAACATGAATACGAAATTAAGCGTAATAAATGAAGAATCTAGGAATAACCATTGCGTGTTTGAGACAATGTATAATTATAAATGGATGTTGTATGGGTATTGGCGTCTGTTGCAGCGAGGACAGACCTGATCACGTTTTAGGAAATCCGTAAAATATTCACATGTGGTGCGATTATTTCCAAACAGCATCTTTTCGTTTAATTTATGTAATTATCATTTAGAATTTTAGAAACTCGAATATTCAGATATGTCTTGGACAGCAAACATATTTTCTCGATACACTTGAAATCAGGGTTGACTGATTTAAATTGAATTGGGGGCAGGGGTGGGGGTATACGTTCTGAAGGGATGGAACACCCTTGGCGGAAGTATTATGACCACCCGCCGTTCACCTTCTCTGCCTCCCAAATATTATGTCACATACCATAATTCTACACTGGAATGCAAATTATATTTTTTCTAACTTGAAAGTAATTGTTGTTTTCTATTCGTGACCGAAACGAGTTTAGATGGAGTAACAGCGCTAGCTTCTCCGAGGTAGCGCCTATGCAGTGACGTAGCTAGGGGGTGCGTGATTTGGGGGTGACACCCGACCGTGAAACAAATAAAAACTTACACAAAATAGAGACTAGTAAGTAGCACATCATGATATCCGGCCCGGTTGTCACCCATGCTATGATATCCTCCCCGGGTGTCAGTCATGCTATTATATCCGGCCCGGGTGTCACCCATGCTATGATATCCTCGCCGGGTGTCACCCATGCTATTTTATCCGCCCCGGGTGTCACTCATACTATGATATCCGGCCCGGTTGTCACCCATGCTATGATATCCTCCCCGGGTGTCAGTCATGCTATTATATCCTCCCCGGGTGTCAGTCATGCTATTATATCCGGCCCGGGTGTCACCCATGCTATGATATCCTCGCCGGGTGTCACCCATGCTATTTTATCCGCCCCGGGTGTCACTCATACTATGATATCCGCCCCGGGTGTCACCCATGCTAATATATCCGCCCCGGTTGTCACTCATGCTATGATATCCGCCCCGGGTGTCACCCATTCTAGCTACGCCACTGCGCCCATGATCTCGCGTCTGCTACAGACAAACTATAAAGAAAAAGAACGTTTTCAAAATATAAGCAAACGATGCAAAAATAATATTAAAATGCATGTTTGATTGTTCAAAAAGTCAAAATTATGAATAACGAAGAGGAAAAACTAATAGCGCCTGCTTTAGCCGCAACCTATCTAGGTAGCGATAGTTTTTAGTCGCGAATTATAGTAGAAGGGTTATTTTTCATGAGGCAAGACAAACAAATTAGGTTTAATTTTGTAAAAAATTGTTACCCTTCGTTATGAGGGGGAAGGGTCAGTTGAAAAGGAGGATTTTTTAACGTTACGTAATTTGTGAACCACCCCTTTTATAAAAATATTATCTGACATTATTATTGAAATAAATATATTTATGAATATTAATGTCAAAATGAAAAGAACAAGGTGATTGATTGTCATTATGCATAAAAAAATCAGCTTCTACAATTAAAAAGCAACCAACATCAATCAGGACAGTTTTTCTGTGCACTTGGCAAATCTTCAAACTGGGTCCCATTGTACCATCTTATTTTTCCTAAGATAACCGTAAGGACACAAGTCTACCTTTAGAATCCCAGCCCTTCGAAATTGAGGAACCTATGCAAATGCTTATACTACCTAGTCAGTTTCACAATGGGTATAAACCATCGTTTTTATTGAGAACAAGACGGCCTAGGCCGAAATATTAGTTTCACATTTGACCTCCGTATTACAAATCCAATAGGAACTCCGAAGATAATTCGTGTAGGCTCTATAAGCTTTGGCGCGTGTAAATATGGATAAGCATAGTGCCAAACGTAACCACCTTTACCTATATTCAAAGTTTGAGCCCCGTATCTCAAACGCCCACATTCGGAAAAAGGGGGATGTTGCGCCCCCTATTTCTCTGAAGGAGCTGAAACTTTCACGCAATGTAGAGGTTTAGCAGTAATAAAGATTAAAAAGAATCGACTTTTAAAAGTCAAACGGTTCCCAAATGATAAGAGTGCGTATTTTTTCAAAATGTTTTAAGGGGGCTCGGATGAAAGGGGCTGACAAATCGCCGCTAACTACTTTTAACAAGCGACACCTGGTTTGGCGGGTAGCGATTACCCTATTAAGTATATCTTAAATAAATGGTATTGATATGGTGACTGGATAAAACGATATGGAAAGTGTTGCAAATGGGGACGACAAACAACAACAACAACAACAACACTTCACATATATCTGACGAAAACAATAGTTCCACTGTATATAGATGTGGAACTAAAAAGTAAACGCTTCACTTTAGACATCTTTTTCAACGCGTATATCGACTGAAAAATTTTGATTTTATATTCATTTTATGTTAATTTACTGTCTTTGCGATGGAGATTTGTATTATTTTAAACTAAAGCAGTTGTGTGCCGTTCATATTCGCTTCTGGTACGAACCGAATTAAATTCATCTTAACACGGCAATAAAGTGCCGTCTAATATCAGACTCCATTATTAAAAATAAGCAGATTTTAATCTCAAATTACTTCATTTTGATTGATAGAGTTTTATTCTAAAGTGTTGGTTGACCAGTTAGTCTTCTAAAAATAAGAAATTACTCAAAGAATAATAGCCGTTAAATTATTCTTAACTTTCGGTAGCTTACAATGCAAATGAGAGAGTTGGCTCGCCTGAGACATTACAAAGGCATTCTACTTTAATGAAAGCAAGTATTTTAATAATTTCAAACAGTTATTTTGTATGCACGTGGATTCAGGTAACAAGTTATTAGCAAAAGAATATAATATATCTTTTGAAGGAAAGTGTGATCTCCATAGAGCGCGAAACATTTTGGCAGGCTCCCACCGATTTTATTACAACCTATTCGATTAAAAATATTTTTGGGGTAAAATACGCCTTAGTGCTTCCATTGGTCCGATTTCAAGGTTTTGTAAATGTATGATCTTGTGGAAACAAATCAAAATAAAAAGTGATTAAAATTTCAAAAGGAATTTAATCTGATAATTTGTAAAATCCTTAACTGTGAGGTATCTTAAATCTGCTAATTTCTGTCTGTCTGTTTACAATGAATTTAGATTAGTTTAGAGCTTAGACAACCTGGTTTGCATTTTGACCAGTATCAACTAGTCTGATAATATCATAAAAAAAGCGCGATATCAAGCTTCAAAAATTGGAAATTTGAACAGTCCTTTTCTAAAATGTACTTTATGTTATTGAACATTGGATTGCTACTACACCTGACGTGTTAATCTCAAACTCACTAACTAGAAGAAAAATATCATCTGCAGAGTAATATAATAAAATAATTTTATATCTGTAGCTATAGTGCCTCAAACTCGAATAGCGGTTATCTGTTATTTTATTTGATAGGACCACGATCTACGTAAAAATCAGATACATTTTTTAAGCCATCTGCAAATGACAGTTAGCTGGCTAACTGAAATATGAATGAACGATTAAAATAAAAATGAATTCAGTTTCTTGAACCGCATTAGTAATATGTTTATCATCCGAAATATCGCATCAGAAAGTAAAAGTTTTCAAAAGTTAAATAGCACTTTCGCCTCGCGGCAAGATGAGCCGGGTTGGATCCCAGTTTGTGGCACTGGTTGAAAACGGGGAACCACTCCTTCTGCGTTGAGTTTGCACGTTCTCTTGCCTCTAGTTAAAGGGGTTTCCCCCGAAGCCTTCAGTTTCCCCCTTCCATAATAAATTGTTGAGGATAACGGTAATAGCATATGTAACATAATCACTCATAAGTATGCCATAAAAGCATTTTCGTGAATGAAACGTTGTTCACGGGATATGACGTAAATTACGTCACTTACAACTCCGTGACGAAATACGCGTCATCAACTTTACTGATGGGAAACGGAAGTTAGTGAGAATTCCTCGCGCGTTTCTGGCTTTGCCCATGTCAAGTTTAGCTCGTGCCTCGCGATCACATGATTTCATTTCCATGGTAACCTTTTCAATAGCGCAAGGTTTATAAGCATTTTTGCATTTTTGGGTCCGCTCAATGTATGTTCCGCGTGAAACAAGGTCTCATTGAATTTTTTTCAATGGAAATATTATACAGAGGCATACTTATGAGTAATTATTGTCAAGATCTGTTGGCTCGGGTGGCATGAAGAGCTTGCCACCACCCTCCTACGCAGTTAGGAATCCCTACCTCTACTTGGAATGCTTATCCTGCCGTATCACGTATGGTAAGATCACACTGACGGCTGTGGCCCCGCCTACGATAAAAAAATCCCCTCTGCGCGCGCTCCCCTCTCACGTTGTTGTTTGTAAAGTTAACATAGTGAGGTCCCAAAAACCGTCAGCCACATCGAGATGAAAATCTGCCGCGATAAGCATCCCAAGTGGAGGTATGGATTCCTGTCGCAGTATATCCCGACCACCTAAATCTCAATAAAAGTCACTAGAAGACTTGGTTCTAAGGTGGTGCCTTGGGTATTAGCTTAACTGATTATTTATTATTTTTTTTAAATAAATATTCTTTATCTTAACGTGTTTTTACAATATTAGTAGCGTATCTTTGATTAATTTATTTCATTAACTTTAAAAGCAGATAAGTGAAGTAATTTAGATAAGACGAACATATTTGATCTGATCGGTGAAGAGAAAGCTGGTGTGCACGATTTTCCTGTTTTTTTTCATCTGTATAAAAGAAGAGAATGAAAATCAAATACAGCAACTCCTTCACAGATAGAAAAGTAAGGGAATTTAGTTAATAATTAAACCGGCACTTACCGAAACAATTCTTTGAGATTGATTATGCTTTGTTTCTTTGCTAAAAGTAGAAAACAGCCCTTTAAATGTAGAATATAACGTTCAAAGCTAAATCTTCTGTAACTTAGTTATATTTTAGTCGTTTAAATGTGAAACTTAATAAAATGTTGAGACGTCCTTTCTAACTAATTAGGGTAAAAGTACCCACTTTAACAATTCTTCATCTATCTTGGTATTATCAAGAACGCATCGAAGTAAATAAGAACTATGAAAACTTTTAATGCTGGCACCTAGGAGCAACAAACACAAGGAGAACGTGGTGTTGTGTACAAATTTAATTGGACGAACCTTTATACTGAATGTTTTACGGGCGGGGGGATGACAATTTCCGAATTTTCCCCTTCCGAAGGCAGCAGGCGCTAAAGCGTCTAACCAATGAAAACTGTACGCAAGAAAATGCACGACTTTTGACGGGTGGCGTTATCCTTGTGTGGAGTGCTGTGTTTGTTGCTCCTAGATGGCACCATGAAGTTATAGAGCTCTGACACTGGCCATAAGCTCCACCTCCGTTTCCAAGTCGAAAGGGAAAATACATCCAAAATTGAATGGAATTTTCTTGATGCTGTGTGATTGGAAGCATTAAACCTGTACGCTATATCTAAAAAGTCCATATTTAATCTCAACTTCATTAGAAAAATAATAACTGGTTCAAATTTCGCTAGACAAATTGATTTGGTTTGACAATGTTGAATACAACCATCAGAGTTTCACAACTTGATAAGCCAGTATAATATTTCACTTTCATCTAGAAAGTTTTCTTCCGTAATTGCTGTAGCTTTGAGTTTCGCGGTAGTTTTTTGGAATTAAGTTTTGGCTTCTAAGATTTCTTATTCAATTTTGACTATATCTTTTTCACACAAATCCGATTGAGTTGAAGCATCTTGAATGTTAGGACAAACTGAATGCATTTAGGCTCAACTAAATTAAAACGTTTCAGAATGTGTCTGGCTTGTAATATTTTTGTGGAGTGTTATTAATGGAATTTAGAAGATTATCAGCAATAGACGAAGACTCTTCATGTTCAGGTAAAGAAATGATATCTTCAAGAACCACCTCTTCTTCCGAAACCATAAGGGTGTCTTTTGGCTCTTTAGGCGTATAATGGGTGTTAACAGTGACGGCGATCCTGTGGGGGCTCTGGGGCTCGAGCCCCCACAGGGAAAAACAAACGGGGGCAGAGCCCCCACAGAAACAAAATTGAGGAAAATATCAATCAGGGAAAAATTTATAATCTCACTGCCTTTATTTAAGTCCGAATTCAGTCTTTTTACAGAAGTTATTTTGAGATTGCAGATGCGAGTAGCATTAAGGCGATAAAGGAGTAAAAATGCTAACAATTAAATTTCTCGCCTTGAAGGCCTATCGGCCGAAGTACCGCTTATTTTCCCCCAATAAAGCTTAGTTTTCTCCCCCTCTTCGGTCTCTTTACTTGTTCGCGTTTTTACTCGTAACTCTCTGGACCATTGGTGGTTCTCGTGTTTTTGCATTGAGATGATATAACCGTAAAATTGATTTCGATAAATTCGTCCAAACAAAAAATCGCCCCGTCGTGTACCCTATTTTACCTAAAATCCCTTCGTAATGTATTTGGCCAGGAAAGGCTCAATTATCTATCTAATCCATGTACACAGATATTTTTCTTAAGATAACGACTTAACTTTTATTACCAATATATTCATTGACGGTGATATATTAGAAAGAATACTTTAAAAAAATATTTATAATGAGAAAAATTTTGAGCTGTACATTTTCGTTCTTAAGTTTTAGGTATATGGATTTTTGGATAAAAAATTAATTGCTCGTGCCCCCACAGAAATGTTTTCCGATCGCCGCCGCTGGGTGTTTATCTTTGATTTAGTAATTTATAATCTTCGCAGTAATCTTTCTCTTCTATCCATAATCTTTAAATGCTTATTGGAATTTTGAGATTTGTTGTAACCCAAATTTAAACTTGGGATCCAATCTCTGTTACCTTGGTCTAACAATTTGGCAGGGGCTCCTGAAACCACTATTCGTTAATTTACCATTATTTACTTAAATTTTAAAAGAAACATTTAAACTCCCCTGTGCTGAAATGAAGGGAACATATTATTGCACTTTTATTTTTTTTTTACTTAGGTATTTCCCTTTTAAAGCTTGAATCCACCTTTGCCTCCTTTTTTTGAGTTTTACTATGCCTTGGTTCGTATTCTTTTCGTTTAATGATGGAAAGCGATAAAAAGATACCTTATTGTCGTCTCGATTTCCGCGTATCGTAAAAAGCGCAAAAATTAATTATTTTTAACTTGTTAAATAGATAATTTCACGAAATTAATAAGAAAATAAGAAAGTTTATTGTAAGCTATATGTGCAAAAAAATTGCCAAAATGGTCTTGACCCCTGAAATAGGCCAGTAAATATCCTTATGTCAATTTATTCGATTTTAATGAAACACACCTTGATTGAAAGACATTATGTTGCACATTCCATAAATAATTTTCGATCTTTTTTACATTAGACCCTTGGCCATTTTAATGTAAATGGTCAATGTAAATGGTAAATTATTAAACTATTTTTGCTGTTGAAAAGGTTACCATGAAAACCAAATCTCGTGATCGCGAGGCACGCGCTGAAGTAGAGACTGTCAAAGCAAGAAATGTGCGACGAATTTTGGGCGTTTTCAAAACCCTCAACACCAACTTTACAGATGGGAAACAGAAGTTAGTGAACTAACTTCTCTCGCGTTTTTCGTCACCGAGTTGGAAGTGACGTAATTTACGACAAATCATGAGAACATGGTTTCATTACAGGAACATTCTATTTTTGGTGTAATTCTGTGGCATACTGTTTCAAAAGCTATTACTAAGAATTTAAATGAATATCTAAACTATTAATATGATTAAATATAAATATTTTATTGACATTTATATAAAGTTTCTTCGTCACTTTTTAGTTAAATGTCCATCAATGAGATGAAAAATGTGAAATGCAAAAATTTGCTATTTTATATTTTACCTCTTTACCACCATCTATATTTATTGCGAATACCAATTAAGTTTATATTTAGAGAAGAACGCTAATTATATTTGTTCCATTATTTTCCGAGTTTTAAAACATTAAATGTTATTTCGTTTCTTTATTATATATACTCCATGGCCGTAGATTATATTTAGAGCTCAACTTTTTATCCCCCTTCAAAAGACGCCGAATTGACAAGGTTGGTTTTTACGGATTCCTATCTCGCTTCGCTAACCCGCACGTCAACCTAACTTGAATGAGGTTTTGGCCTGTTTTTGCCATTGATTCTAATTCGTCGTATTTTAATTCTGAAAACTGATTTAAAGCAACTGTCGGCTCTATCATTGCCACCTGTATTACTAAAAGGCCCCTGTTATTAGAGATAGCCATGAATCTATCCGAATATTCGAAAAAAATGACATTCGTGGAGAGCGTGGAGCCATCTATTAATGGGAACGGAAGCTGAAATTCAAAATAGCGAAACAATAACGTCGTCAGAGAGCCATTATACAGTATTATATTGAGACCACTTTACTCTACTTACTACGTTAGTGAACTTTAACCTAAATTATATATCCCCTATAAAATATATTGCTAACAATTACTATAATTGAAGTAATTGACAAATTTACAAATGAGCCAATCAACGCGAAGCATACTTTTATGTCCCGCCTTTTGGGTCAAAATGTAGCTTTAGAATCTTGTTTTGATTTCGACGCTAGCGACATCTGTTAAAAAAGAGCTACTTCACCTAGATCCAACACTTGCTTTAAATTCCTTAATTTTCGGAAAAAGACCTTTTGTATTTGACACTATTTAAACAGTTTGCTAACACCGTGAAAAATAAGGTTTTTAGACCGAAAAATCACGTTTTTGAGCAGTGGCGTAACTTGGAACACGCCCCCCCCCCCGCGAAAAACGACTCGGGGCCCTTTTAAATAGCACCGATTTTTATCATAAACGTTTTGGGGGCCCCTAGTTCTCTCCCCCCGCGGGCCGCTGGTACAGCGGGGAAGCTATTTACGCCACTGTTTTTGAGGAAAGAAAACGAACGGGAGTTTTCTCTTTAGTCTCTCTCCAGCGCCCACGTGGCGTCGCCTCTCTCGATATAGCGCAGTCCATCGAGCGGCTACTTCTTTTAGATAAGTTTTATCACTTTAGCGAAATGGTCAGAGCAATTGCCTTAATATTCTGGGTTTGTATAATCAGGTTCACCATTTAATTAAGTTTAATTTAGTTTAATTAAGTATATTTTTAATGAAATTAAATGAAATTAAATTAAATTAAATTAATATAGATTAACAGAACCCAGCACAAGATGTTCTCTAACTCGGTGGCGTAGACAGGGGGGGGGGCACCGAAACGTACGGTCGTACATACAAATCTTCAAAGCAAAATCACTAAATCAACACTGAAGATCAGAAAATCCCATTGACGTATTAGTTGGATGGTATTTAATCAACTACTCTAATACCCTTGGCACCACCTTCGGCCTAAGTCATCGAGTAACTCTTAAAGCCATTATTTCAGGTGGCCGGGTTACAATGCGTAGGAGGGTGGTGGCAAGCCCTTCATGTCACTCGAGTCAACAGTTCCCTAAACTTACTATTACCGTTAATCTCTAAAACGTTTTATGGCCGGGAGTAGTGGCGTACTCCTGTAATCCCTCACGCCTGGGAGGCAGAGTTTGTGGAAGGCCGTGTGAGGACGACCACCAATCCCCCAACGGGTGGTCGGAATACTTCCGCCGCGGGTGTCCCCACCCCTGTCCCCACGTATCCCCCCGTTGGCCAATGGCCGTTTAACAAATTTCGCCCTGATTAATCAGCTGGATGAGAGAACTGAACTGTCCCACACGTTACAATCGAATAAAAAATGAAAAAATAATTTTTATGGAAAGGGGAAACCTTTCATTAAGGCTTTTTAACTTGAATATAATTGTTTATTATTAGGAAGAATGAATATAATACATGGTCGAATTTCCCAGTGTTCCGCGATTTGGTATCTAGGTAAAAGATACTAGGTAAAAGATATTTGTACCTAAGGTTAAAGTATCTAGCGTATCTGTTGATTGTTAGTGGAAAGATACTTTTATCTAGTTCAGCTATAATTATCTAAACGTGCTATACTGTTTATCTTCTCATACGTATTCGAGAGCTATATGCGCGTATCGGATATTTCCTCGAACGCCTTTTAACTTAAAATATAGTTACCCAGTAAAAAGTGATTTTATGTAAAGGTAAAAATATCTGTATCTAGATAATAGGTACAGTAGATATACAAAACGATTCCTATGTAATTTGAGTAGCGACACGAAATTTAACAGAACATTTCAAAGAAGAGCAGGCATAGACCGAATATCCACAAAGCTAACTCAAGACGTGAAATCGACCGATAGGTAGATTCAGAAAGCCAGTGGGTGAGAATTTGCGTGAAGAAAAGTCCAACTTCCCCCCTCAGGCCCGGATTTAGAGAGTGCGGGGCCCTAAGTAGTGAGAAGGGGCCCCTTCTCTCAACGCAATTGAAGCTAAAAAGAGGGGGCGCACCAATAAGTGCCGCTGAGTGCGGGATATCAATAAGTGTCGTTATCTGCGGGATCTCAAAACATGTCGCTAAGTGTGGGCAAGTGGCGTAGACCAGGGGGGTTCCGGGTCCAAACTTCGGCCACCCCCCTTGACGGATTTATGCTGGCCCCCAATAAGTGCCGCTGAGTGCGGTGCTCTAGGTGGTCGCCTTTGTCGCCATGCCCTAGCGCCGACCTTACTTCCCCTACGTCGTCTTCCTTTATGATAGGATAGTAGCGGAAAGATGGAGAAACACTGAACTCAGCGGTAGTCACTATACTTTCCGTATTAATAGCACCGATACATTTATACGAAATACTAATTAAATTACACTCATCACGGCAAACTACGATGTCCGTCATGTTAAGAGTAGGTGTTTCTTTTAAAGTCTGACCAGGGGCGGATTGGGCCGGTGGGCTGGTGAGCGTTATCTCGACCAAAATTACCCTTTAGTTCGACTGGGGACTGCTTGAAAAGTGATTTTTGGGGGCCCCAAGCCTACAGTACCCACTTCACGAAAAAGGCGCCTGTCCGCCCCTGAGTCTGTCTCTCGCGCTATAAACGTTAATATTGCTCAGTGTTTATCTCAGAAACGTTTCCTCGGGGGAAGGTAACTAGGCTCAGGGTGGTTTTTACCCGACAAACGTGTGTGTGATGTCCATTGGCAAGCTCTTAACGCCCGGGAGGTAGACATATCCCCCATAATTACGTTCGTTTTCACTCTTTGTACCTGGTATATCTTTTATCGATGTATTGAAATATAACTACCAAAACAAGAAAGATACAGATAAGGAACGTTGCAGATATAGCCCCTCAACAAAAGATAGATACCAAAGGGCAATAATTTAGATACATAAGATACATTCTTTGCAAACAGATACGGGAAAAAAGGTTTGTGTAAGAGTATTTTATTTATCTGTGTTCTCCGGAAAAAAGTTAGTATCTTTTATTCACAATTGTATCTTGTACCGAAAAAATACCTAAAAACGTAGCTAGATACGTATCTAGATATAGTGTATCTATATATCGCTGAACACTGGAATTTCCCAGAGTTTAGCAAATTACTAAATATTCTAATACAATTTTTACACTTTTTTTGCGGAATTTCGAGATTTCGGTTGTCAGTTTACCAGCACGTGTGACCTCAATTCTCTTAAGAAAAGTAAACTGAGTATTTTTAAAAAGCGATTTCTACATTAGAAATTTTTCCTTTACTAAGGTTGCAACTGAGTATACACCAGTCAAACATTTACCATGAAAATAATAAAATCCAAAAGTCGTTAACCATTTTCCGCTCCAGTAAGTTGACAAGTATAAAAGCAGATGAGGCTATTCTACTTATTTCGAAAAAAGTTATGCCCTATTGCCCTAATCCAAAAAAACGAATAAAGTCTCTTCTCTCGAAAAACTATGACGATTTCCGTTGTTTTTCCTAATATTATTATTTTTAATATGTATAGGACATATTCACGCAAAAAGTTTTTTTTTTTACTTAACTTTCAAAGTCCTAGTCTGATAGTTCTTGGAAAAACGGATGGACGGCAGACTAATTATTTTTTTGGTTTACGGTGTTTCCTTCTGTCATCTTTATCGTGAGCTTTTTCTAGAAAACTTTGACTATAGTTGGCGGTATCAGCTTTGAATAAAACGTAAACCAAAACTCGATCGTACAAAAAGCGAGGTATATATAATTTAGTAGTCTATATCTTACTATGATCTCTTTGAAAGCTCCCAGTTTCTTAATGCATGGATTAAATAGCCTTACAGGGATAGTTCTCTAGGGTAGAATGTTTGCACCAAGCTTACCCTGGTGACCAAAATTGTTAACACCGAATATCTATAAATTTAACGATACACGGGAGTAAAACTTTTCCAAAGGGTGAAGATAAACGGTTTTGCTATGTCGTCTGCATTTTAGGCCACATGAACGATGTTTGGCGTGTTTTACGGATTTCGCCAACAATTTCAATTTTTTTGGAATTTTTTCATCAAATACCTATGAGAATTTATAACTGCTTTATTAACTATATAACATATAGCCCCTAATTTATATAAAAAAAAGTAATGAACAATACTTCCTACCATTCCTACATTACCAACGTCGAACTCCGAATACGGTGGAATGCGTTAGAGAACTCCAATTCAAAACAAAGTCCTTGAGAAATTTCAATTCGTGAAAAGTTACCGCTAAATGGCAAAAATTCCATAATTCAAGTTCCATATTTGTATCGTTAAGGGGGTAAAATTTGTGGGGGTGGAAAAAACTGGCAGCCTTGTTTTGAAACAAAAGTGTTCCATGTGACAAAGGCGTACAGAGTATGAAGTGAACTATCCCTGTAAGGTTATATAACCCATGTTCCATGTAACGATATTTTTTTAAATTGTTTTGGTGGGAATGAGCTAGAGTATATTTATTACTAATTAAGTGGAATGGCTATGTTAAGACAAGGCGGGGAGAGGGAAACGCCACTGTAGAGCTCGGGGAAACGGATAAATCATGGATTAAACACTAAAGGATGTTCCACGAGCTAAGATTTCAATGCCGAGTTCGCGTTGGCTCGGTCGTAACGTGTTTCCTCCCCCCGCGCTTAACTCCCCCAGGGGCACCGGATATGATTTTGTAGTGCCATCTCGTATTTTTTAAAACAATTTCGCGGGTTTTTGTAATTTCGTGCTTTTCGTCTGCTCTTTTAGTTGAAGGTTATAACCACATGGATAAAAACACACATCTTTTATCAATCTTCAATTTCGTTTAAAATTACAAATAGTAAATATTTAGTGAAAAGGTTGAAACTGCAAAGTTCAAATCCCAAAATAAAGATCTTTATTAAGTATATAAACGAAGTATCATTGCACGCATGTTTGTTTGCCCCTGGATAGAAAACAATTTCCGGTGTGCGGGCTCGCGCCGCTAGGTGGCCAGGTTACAGAGTATTTTTGCATTTTTTCGCTCGTGGAACATCCTTTAGTGTTTAATCCATGTATAAATTAACGGACAAAATTTCAGTTAATCATAAAAAATTCGGTGAACTGTTTATTTATGGATATTATTTTCGACTATTATACGATATGCAACAAATAAGTTTTTATTCGGAAAATTTTCGGAGCTGGATTTAAAAGAAATGAACGGAAAATTTCCCATCCGAACGCCGAGCCCTACGCCACTGGGGGGAGCTTCAACTCACTTATGGTAACCAATGAAATACCGCGGCGAAACTTTCTTTAGGGGGACGGAGCTTACAAGGAGACATCCCGAAGTGTAACCCACCGATTTTGTTAGTGTTAGAGCAACTGTTGGATTGGGAGAAACGCTACAAATCATCTCAACATAATTCTCGCCAAGTATTAATAAGAACATTATTGATTTAAACTTAGATTTAATGGACAAAAATGCACATGGTACCTTGTTGAAATGTTGCCCTGGAATAGTTCAGCCAATGCGTAGGAATGAGTTCATAAACTCTTTAGTGGGAGAGAAAACGGATCCACAGCTGAAGCGGGGAGGCAACATTTCAACAAGATGGCCAAGGTTATTTTATAAAAAGAACTATTGGATCCATCGCCACGCGTAAACAAAATTGATTGAAACCAGATAAATTGATGATACATTACACTCCTTGGAATATTTTAGATTTTGATAAACTAGACATAACCCGTAACTAACTCGTGAAATATTAAAAATCAACGTTTGTTCAATTGCTTAATAAAGAGAATTTCCAAACTGTTTCCTTCATGTATGGTAAAGACTTGTCACTTTCGGTAATAGAACGTTAGGAAGTTGGAAACTAGATTATTAAAGACATTTAAACAACACATAGTGGTTGATTTTTAGATAGAGTAAGCGCAATCCGTAACTAACTCGAAAAATATGAATAACAATTAAAAATCTCTGTTTATTCTAATAAGATATAGGGAGTTTTCAAGGTTATGGGCTACCTCTAAATCCGGCTCAATTTATCCCAAATATCTTACGAGTTAAATTTTCATACATTGGAACAAATTTAGAGGGTAAGACTGCAACAGTTAAGAAATAAACATAATAAGGACCACCCTACTGTCGGGAGCATATAGCGCTCCTCACCCATGCTGCAGTCTTAGCAGGTACCAAATTTCAATAGCGGTGGACTACGACCATGTCATTTTTTATCGGCGAGATACCAGTCAATAGGTGTTTTCATAAAATAATACTATAAAGAAATTAAAAGTATTTCCCATGAGTCACGAGCTTGAGGTTTTTAGTACTTTCTTGGCACGCGCGTTTCGCACGTGATCTTCGAATTGCAAAATCTTTGTTGACTCGAGCGCGTGCTCTCTTTTTTTCAATAACAACGGCCAGTGACGTAGAAAAAAACATTTACACGTGACCTCCCGTATTTTGTAAAAGCACTTATTGCCTAGTATGCCTTCTTACCACGTTTTGTTTTGTAAAACACTCAACCTAGCAAAACAACAATAATGGATTTAATAAAACATTTTTCCCATACCTTGCACAAAAACATTACCAATATTTTAAATGTCTTATTCTATTCTTTCTAGGTCCTTTATTTCTGACTGTTGTATGTTTTTTGGTCTTTCGTATCTATCTATAACAACTTATAATTTAAAATTTCTTCTATTTGAATAATAAATGAGTATAGTTTTTGTTGGTATGTTAGCCAGGGGCAATTTTTCATTTCTATAGCTATTGATTATATTTCACGAACTTTCTTACATACATGTTAGACAAACAAATGATACATTGTAAAGTCAATATGGAGTTATGTTAGCTTACAGCAAGACCAGACGCCAGCGCTGTGGTGAAAATTGTTCCGAGTTTTCACCTAGTGATAAATATTTTAAACGTGAAATTCAACAGTAAACCCCCCTTTACATAGTAAATTATACTTAATTTACTAATCTAGCGAATAATAATTCCTATATAATAAAAAGGTTTAAAAGTATTTCTCTGGATCAATTTAATAAACTAGAAATCGTCGCCTAAAAGCAAAATTAACGTTTACAACTTTATAAACAAATTTTAAAAAGGTACGTGGATTTTGCTTTCCAATTGGAACCACGGGTTTAACATTGAGTGTGCACTGTGCAGTCCTTTATTTGTTGGTTTAGGCAAGAATTAATTTATTGTCCCTCATTAGTGTCTTCCTCCTAAACCCAATCAAATAATCTCGGTATCTGCTTGTTTCCCTAAAACTGATTGTCTCAACATGTAGTCATTATCCCTAAGTATAAGTAAAATTAAACCACGAATTATTGAGGAAGTATAACATTTATTAAAAACAATTCAGATGCAATTAAAACAATAATTATTTTTATAAAGTAACGTAGCCTTCTTGTTTTAATGTAGCTCTTACGTCACAGTCTCTTATAGTAGACCACTCACATAGAGTGAAAGGCTATCAGCGAAACTTGTGAACACCTTTCAACTCTTGTATTTGAGCCGTGAAATAAACAAGTAATATAGGACGTGAAGTTTTTGTTTAAAGGACCTTGCAATTTTTAACCGAATGGTTTTTGGGTGGATGTACAATATCTAGATAAGAAAGTAAGTTTATACTCTAACTACAGTTCAGACTATTTTTCCAATTTCTTTAATAATTTGTACTGAATTCGTTTCATATATTTATGAATCTAAAGCACTTACTTTAAATATCTATACCTTATTTTATATTTACTTTATAAGTTAGTATCGCTTGGTACCATTGGGTACAGCCGCCATCTTGTGCGGGGATTTTTTCTCTATAAAATAGAAATGGTTTATTTATTTGCATCTGCAAATGAACGATATTCGAATGTTCATCCAAACAGTCGTTTCGATTTCAAGAGTAAACACAACCTTTTTGTGATTCGTGAAAGAGTCCAAAAATAAAAATCTAAGGTATTTATTATTGAATTATTTCTAGGGCAATGCGAAAGGTCGCACCACAGCACCAGGCGCAGTAGTAGGGGGGCGGGGGGCGCCGAAAATGCAACGATAGTTCGGGACATCATAGAGTGGAAGGCTATCAGCGAAACTTTTGAACACTTTTCGTACGCAACGTCTTGTTTTCGAGGTGTCAAATAAACAAGGTGGCCTAAAGGTATTGTACAATATCTGGATAAACAGTAAGTTTATAGTGTAAAAAATGTAAAAACAACAGCATCGCTCTTCGGACTATATTTATTCACGCCTCGGAAACAAGTTGGCCTATTCGGATTAATGTTTCTATGCGAGTGGGTTACTCTATAGTTCGGGACCAATAACATGTGACCACAAGACCGAAACGTCTGACCTCGCGCTGCCACGAATAAGCGATTGCTAGGGCCGCTACTGAAGACCTTTGAGTTTCAGTTCCATGTTTTAAAGTTATTTTCACCAGTTGAGTTATCGGAACCGAGAAAATATTTTTAATAAATCAGATATCATATTTTCCAAATTTATGTTCAGATATTATCAGTTGGAAAAGGATGAAAAGGGATAATAAAGATAAACCCTAAACAAATTTAAAGATATTTAAAAACTTACAAATAGCTCGTACCCATAGGTCTTCGAGCCAACAAAAAGACGCGAAACTCGGACCAAATAGATCAACTGCAAAGCAGTCCATAGGTGGTTCCTTTTAACGTATTATCAGTTTGGCTTCATGTTAGCTTCTTGGTTTTAGTCACTTCCAAAGAGGACCCTTTGAAAAAAATTTCTAAAATAATTTCAGTTGAGCCATTGGGTTCCTAATTTTTTTTGTCCCTTTTAGAGCTCGGAGAAACGTATAAAGTAACCGCCAAAATTTCAATTAATCATAAAAATTTCGATGAACTGTTTATTTATGGATATTATTCACGACTATTATACGATTTAATATAACAAATAAGTTTCTATAGGATAATTTTCGGATATGGATCTAAAAGAAATGAACGGGAAATTTCCTATCTGACGCCGAGCCCTAGTTCAGGTTGACTGCCATATTTTAAATTCAAACACCCTGTATCTACTTAGTTTTGTCCAACTTTGACCACTGATACCGGAAAAACTATAGGAGTTAGAAAAAAATTGGCAATGGACAATTTTGGACCTTTGACCAAGGGAATATAAAATATAAACTTAATCTGACCAACTGATTATTTTCATATATCTGAAAATTACCACCCGAATAACCTAAGATCAATTATCACTCTAGTTCTTAAAATTGTTATAACTAGTTAAAATTATGATTAAATGATAAATTGATGTAAAAATATTCTCTAAAGAACGACTATCACTCCGCAACAGACTCTCAATAAAGGATATCGTCATACTTGTGGTAATTATTTTATTTATCGTGATAATTAAATAACTATTGAATTTAAAATTGGCAAAGTTATGTTACGCACTAGAGGAGAGTTAAAATTGATTGCTTACTTTTAAAACGAAGCCATTGGATGTTCCATTTTCAATGCCTTTGGTGATTCTAGATGGCGCCAGGGTAAGAGAGTAAAGACACATTTATTACAAGCATGAAGTCACGGACACAAATCTTAACTATATTATATTAACTATATTTCAAACATTAAATTTAAATTTGAACAAATTTACATCATTTTGTACATTAACTTAATAAATCCAAGACGAATTTGATCGAAAAGAATTTTTTCCAGTTACCTGGCTTTGGAAATAAAGTAGCGAAACGTAAACACTTCAATTTAAATTAATTTTTAGACAAACCCAATTTTTCGAGTTACCTGGTTTGAAAATAAAGTAGCGAAACGCTAACACGTTTATTGAAATTAATATTTCGACAAACCAAATTTTCGAGTTACCTGGTTTTGGATACAAGGTAGCGAAACGTAAACACTTCAATTTAAATTAATTTTTAGACAAACCAAATTTTTTGAGTTACCTGGTTTTGGAAATAAGGTAGCGAAACGCGAGCGAGCTAGATGGCGCCTGTATCAATAAGCGAAACTATAAAGTCCAGGGGGCTGAAAATATGGTAGTCACGTGACTTTGTGAAGGACTGCAGCGCCATCTATCCTAAGAAATAAGAACTATTATTTATTTTATTTTGCTAATGGCGGTTTAAATTTTAATCGATTCATATAAATTATCTAATTATTATTATTCATTGAATCATTTTGTAATAGAAAGGTGTAAGTTAATTAGCTGTTTGTAGTATCTGGAAGGAATATTTTTTCTTTACCATCGCAGAGCCACCTATGAACACGAGTAACCGAATCGAAGTTGGCTGTGATATGGTAGTCACGTGTTTTTGTTTTCCCATTTTAACAAGTTGGTTAAGACCAAATTTACTCTATAGTTTCGCCTATTTGCACGAAATTCAAATATGATAATAGTGCGTACGCGGGTTGTGGGGTTCCGCTAATCAGCCAGAAATCTCGCTTAAAATTAAAATTTATAAATGCAACCGAAAATATAGTTCAGAATTAATCAGTACTACTTAAAAATATAATATTCAAGCAATTCACTCTATTTTTAAAAAAATGCAAATTTTAAGGCGAAAATCGACAAAAATCTCAAAAACGCGCAAATGCCTTATTTCCGGGCTCCCGATCTCATAAATTAGAACAATGCCGCCGAGGGCATAATATTTCCAATTGATTGACGTATCATGTGTCATGGTACCTCTAACATACCTCGAGAATCGTGCGAACACCGGCGGCGGGTTACACCATTCGTGAAATTAATACACACAAATCCCCTTGGACTGTGTGTAAAAACCACTTCTAACACTAGCAGTATTCGATTTTCTTACTCTTGTTTGATAGGGATCAAATAACAGAGAAAACCCGTTCACGCCCCCTTTCTCTTATCTGATCAGATCAAATCTGCTCGCCTTATCCGAATATCATAATTGCTCTGTTTTAAGATAAAAAAAAACCATTAATCAAATGGCTGTCAAATACAATTTTTATAATTATGTCACGTTGTATTAGTAAGTAATAAGAACGTTAAAAGATTTATTTTTAGGCTATTAAAGGGAATGTTTTGTAATACCTCGGATAGGAAACAGATAATAAATTCAGATCAAGAAAATGAATGAATTTTTATTTTATCTGTTCATTCAGATTAATGAAGATGGTTTAAAAATTGATTAATCTGATTTTGATACAGCTGAAAAAATCTTGTAGTTATCAGCGACTATAATAGATCACCTGTAGTGGTTTGGAAGGACTAGAATATACGGTGTGATCAAATTAAGTAGCTTTGATAATCCCATAACTTAAAACTGCTGGCGTCATCTAATCGGATTTTGGGTATTTAAAATCGACCTCTAAAGTGGATCTTCTCCCGTGTCAAATAAGTATCGTTCTATTCCCCAATAATCTATTTAAGTATAGCAGAAACCCAGGACGTTGGCAGATTTACAATCAAAAGCCCACTCTTATTAATCAATAGACCCCGACCGTACGTATATGGCTTTTAAGGTTTGATTTCTAGCTTCTCCACGTTTATCGATTTCGGAGCAAACATCAGATTTTAAACATCGGTGTTATCCTACCAAATCTCTCTCGTTTTTGCGAAGGGCCAAGGTTCACGAGTATTTTTTATACTTAAATCCTTTCAGACGACGGTATTGCGGAGAAACGATCCGTATGGGGGAGGTAAAAATTATTGGGAATCGTAGTTACTTCGATAGTCGTTGGGGGCTATCCACAAATTACGTAACGTGGTAGGGGGGGAGGGGTTTGGGCAAGCGTTACGAATTGTTACGTGGGGGGGGGGTTCACTAAAATGTTACGTAACACATCTTATTTTTCATATCGTAGAATAAAATATTCATCCTTTTCAGAAAAAGTCGCAATTGACCCATAACAAAAGAGGGGCCGCAGACGAGGCTTAAGTGAGACCTCTGGACGGAACATCCTGTTTGTGACGTTTTAAACCACGTGACCGCCATTGAAATATACAGGCGGAAGTAAGGAAACGGATGGTCCGTCCAAATGCTGGGTGGCCAGGTAAAAATGTTAATTTTCGCCCCCCCCCCAACTTTCATCATGGGTCTATTATTAAAAGGATAAGCATTTTCATTGGCTTACCCACGTTTAAAAGAATTTCAAATGACCTTGATCTACAGTTTCGCCTATTTTCACACGCTCGGGATGGACAAAGGTGCGAGAACGATTAGTAAAATTTAGAACCTGGTCTTATTGTACTTAATTACCAGTATATTAGTTGTTTTGAACTATAATAGTATAAGGGGGGGTCGATATTTGTTACGTAATTTAGGAAGAGGGGTCCTTCCATTTGTTACGAAGGGGAGGGGAGGAGTCCAAAAAGTGGTTTTTCTGCGTTACGTAATTTGTGAACAGCCCCTTGTAGCATCTGCAGATACATTTCGTTTTTGATTATTTTGACGCCAGAGAGATCCTTTTAGAGAACAGATTTTCTCTGCTCCTTTTTTTAATCTACAATGAATAGATCAAGTGTTACTATTGTTTTACCCGAAGTGTAGTATTAGTAGTAGTAGATAAGTGCTCTCTTAGAAGTAGTTAAGTGTTTTCCTAGTAGTAGTAGTATATATTAGACTATTAGTAGTATAATAAAAATGGTAGACAAGTGTTGTCTTACGAGGAGACTACCCGAGGTGATAATCACTGATTTGGTTGAAACTAGGTGGGTATGTAGACCTTATGGTAACATGGAATTTCACCAAGGGAAAAATTGCAATGGGCATTAGTTTTGCCATGGCAACCGAAAATGTTTTTGACAACACAGTATGTATATTTTCTCATTGAAAATAACATGGGAATCTGAGCACTTCTAAGGGTGAAAAATTTTAAATACATTTCAAATTTCAAAACCAAAAAAAAATAGATCAAAATTGACAAATGAAATGAATTTTATGATATTTTGATGAATTTTGGTCAATTTGATCAAAATATGTAAAAATTTATCAATTGTTATTTTCAATGGGACAATATACAGACTGTGTTGTCAAAAACATTTTCGGTTGCCATGGAAAAACTAATGCCCATTGCAACTTTTCCCTTGGTGAAATTTCATGTTACCATAAGGTCTACATACCCACCTAGTTTCAACAAAATCGGTGATTATCACCTCGGGTAGTTTAGTAGTAGAAGTAGATTAGTGTTGTCTTAGTAGTAGAGGTTTATAAGTATTGTCTTAGTAGTACAAGTAGATTAATCTTCTCTTTGTAGTAGAGTTTTATAAGTGTTGTCTTTTTAGTAGTAGTTTATATTAGAATTTTAATAGAAATGGTTAAAATTTTGGAAGATAAATGTTGTCTTAGTAGTAAAAGTAGATTAGTGTTGTCTTAGTAGTAGAAGTTGATAAGTGTTATCTCAGTCGTAGAAGTAAATAAGTGTTGTCCTAGTAGTAGTAGTAGTAGTAGTAGTAGTAGTAGTAGTAGTAGTAGTAGTAGTAGTAGTAGTAGTAGTAGTAGTAGTAGTAGTAGTAGTAGTAGTAGTAGTAGTAGTAGAATGAGTTTCTGCTGTGAAATTTATAATACAAAAGGCTAATATTTGTACACCATTTTTGGGTATCGGTTCTGTGGGTGTAGACTACCCTACAGATATGTTACCCAAACACAGTGCAGTGGCTTTATTTTCTACCCCGTGGGGGCTCATTAGTTAGGACCGTCGATTTATCAGCAACCGCTGAGGCGGCAAGCCTAAGCGATACGTCGATAAATGGAATAAGAAAATCTCTCTCAATCGCGATACCCGTTTGGGCCCTTGATTCTCCCAGCAATTGCTGAGGTGGCAAATATATATACGATGCATCAATGGATAGGAAATGAAAAGCATTCGCGACAAGAATTTCAATTTGGGAAAATAGGGACGCTAATATTACGGTGTCTAAGGTTCCATTGGGACGGTGATACGAAATCGCGTCGAGAAAAAGGCGGGCTTAACTACGTCAAGTGTAAGACGTAACACGACATTTCAAATTCATTTGCTCGATGTTTGACGCGAAAAGAATGGGTCGTCATGGTAATAAATAAGCGATCTTCCTGCGCAAAAAAGGCTTATATAACTATGGATTTAAAAACCTCAATTTGTTATCGTACTTAATATTTTAAAGTAATTATAATGTTCTTCGCGAAAGAAGGGTAGTGATAAATAATTTCAGCTATTTTTATGGTTATAAAAGAGATAATCAGGTAAGCAAATAATATAATAACCATGACTAGGCTTAATGACGATTTTTTGTCCAATTAGGGTAGCGAGGCGCGAGAGTTTTTCTCGTGAGTTTTTCCGCTTTAAGACACGCCCGTAGACACGCCGTAGACATTCCAAGTGTATAGTTTCCTGATTTAACTCATTCACAGCCACGTTTGACTAAAATTCATTTTCAGTGCCGCGTTAAGGGTTATTTCTTCTTGGGATAGCCAGTGTTGTTAGCTTACCTTTTGAAGTGACCATTGACACTGAATTTCGTTTTAATAGTTCCAAATTTTAAAGGTCACACCACCGTTTAAAATTTAGCAATTTAACGAGCAAGCTTCAAAAATAAGGTTGAAAAAATCATGAAAGGTGATTGGCTGGATCAACTATCACGAGATACGAAAGAGGAGGAGCTATTGGATTTACACCCAGATTTTTCAAACGCCGATGTAGCTCTTTAAAAAGAGTTCCAGATTTAAAATTGACTTGCTACATCAGGCTCCAATTTATTCAACAATAGCGTTTTACCGTTGAAATCAATACGTAATTGCAAATTCAAAGTTTGATGATTCTTGTTAGGGCGGGCTGGTTATTGACTTCTAATTTTAGCGTTAAATAATCAGTGGTAAAAACCGTAGGTAATAGACCTTTCCATAAATAAGCTACGACTGCCCAACTTGTTATTGAGATGGTACAGTCAGATCTATGGCGGAATTCACTAGCTCTCTTTAGTGGGAGAGCTGGGGAAGCATTGGAGAAGTTGGGGAAAAAACTGTAAACAATAAGGCCACGTTATTTTATGAAAACTACTATCACATTAAATCGCTTAAAAAACACTGGAAATCACAGAGCGTTACTACCCCCTCGGATTTTAGAAAACTAGCAATAGACGTTTCTTGAAGTCAATAGGAATCCATACTTTCTTGCTTATTGCGGTGCCATTTTCTCAAAATGGCGAGCGTTGGCGCTTAAAGCAAGTGGCGGTTCAGGTCTATAGTTGCATTCGCTCGCACTAGATGTCGTTAGCGTAATAATCAAAACAAGTTGAGTAAGCATCAAAATCTAGCCTTAAAGGTGCGGGAAATTGGGAGCTTCTCACCTTGATTGGCTTTTCGGAATCACGCGATTATTAACTTATTAAACACGTGGTTTCGAGAAGCTAATAGATGGCAGACAACTCGCCTTTCGCTTAAAGTCCCGGAAGGTGCTGCCACCTAGCTGCGCTTTTAGAAGCATTTTGGGAAACTTTTTTTGATAGAGCAGCCACTTGCTTTAATGGTTATTTTTACCACAACTACCATACACGCGCTCGTTAAAAGGATCATATAAAGAGTTTATTGCATGTCCAGCGGTGAATCACTGAATGGATTTTATATAATCGTATTGTCACGTAGGTAAATAACTGCACTAAGGTTTACACACAAATATTCTTTATTTACAACATTTACCGAAATTACTGTCGGATTCGTCGATCTTACCGCGTTGCTTGAGAGGCTTCACTTTTGCAGCGTTAGTCCAGCTAAAGAGATTTATCCGAAGACCCCGAAGTCGGGGCTGACGACCCCTTGTAAGGGGGACGGGGGTGACACGTTCGCCGTTTATTCCCTAGCGGGAAACGTTGCTCGGTGGGTTGAATCTGGTTCTCTCTTACGCGTCTTTTGTAAGGTGAGGTGGCGGAGTATAAAGTGGGGTGGATCTGGTTCTCTCTTACGCGTCTTTTGTAAGGTGAGGTGGCGGAGTATAAAGTGGGGTGGAGGAGGATAAGGTGGGGTGGCGGAGGATAAGGTGGGGTGGTAGAGGATAAGGTGGGGTGGCGGAGTGGATAGCGCTTTCGCCTCGCAGCAAGAGGATCCGGGTTTGATCCCAACTTGTGGCACTGGCTGAAAACTCGGATCTACTCCTTCTGCGTTGAGTTTGCAAGTTCTCTCCCCACTGGTTAAAGGGGTTTCCCCTTCCCATAAAAACTTTTCGAGGTTAACCGTAATAGTTAGTGTAGGGAGCTGTTGGCTCGCAAGGCATGACGGGCTTGCCACCACCCTCCTACGCATTGTAACCCGGCTACTGGCTTAAGGCAAGGATTCTATATTTTTAGTAGGATAGGAAGTGACTAGGTTCCTTTGTATAAACGGCCTGGCGGGAAGAGCTTGGAGTTTTACAAAAGAGTGACGTCACTTTTACCGCTTTTATTCACCCCAAGGCCAAATCGCTCAACGGCGAAATGGGCTATGGCGCCTTCACGGTAGCGATATTTGACCTTGGCTGGGTAATTTTTGGAAGGAGCTACTGCGCAGTCGCGCGTTTTCTTCCCGGCGCGAAAGCGCCATCACTAAAAATATAGAACCCTTGCTTAAAGGCATTATATGACGCTTGATAACTTGGACCTAAGGTGGTGCCTTGTTATTGTTGTTTAAAAAGTATTGAAATACGTATACATTTAAATTTAAATTTGGCTTAAATGATTACCGTTAAACTTAATTGTTGAACTAACAAGGAGATATCCCGAGGTGTTTCTCCCCAATTTTGTTCAAACTCGGGGCTTAAGTGGACCTTCATGTTGAAAGCTCCTAAAGGGAAAAGGTTCGTTTTTGGCAAGCAAAAATGTTTTTCACAACTCAAGTTTAAACGTAAAATGGCATTGGAAAACAGACATGGGCAAAATCACTAGTTATTTTTAGAGATTCACTCTCACTCAAGAGTGAAAGTTGAACTGTATAAAAATCTTCACTCTTTCTCACTCTCGCTTTTCGTCACTCGCCGAGAGCACTCTCCAGGGAAGAGTGCGATTAGTCAAGGTCACCAATTTCACTCTTATTCTTGGCGGGAAACTTCAAATTTAAGCCGGGAAATTTGAATTCGTTCCAATAAGAATATTTTAGCCTCCTTTGCCGTTAATAGATGGCACCACGCTCTGCAGTAAAGTAATTAAATTAATTTTATAACCAAACTTCCCGCCTTCTTTTACTAGTCTTGAAATCGATAAGAGTTAAAGAGCTGACCTTGACTACTTTCACACTTTTTCTCACGAGCTCACTCGGTGAGTGACGAAAAAGTGAAAACTCCGCTCGTAAGAGTAGAGTTTTTGCTGGGGAGGGGAGTGAGAAAAGTGTAGTAGGAAATAACTCGCACAAATTCACTCCGAGTTTTGCCCAACTCTGTTGGAAAATAACGGATTGTATTCAATTGATTTTACCCAATGTTATCGAATTTTTCATTTTTATCGGTTTTACCCAATTGTTTTGCCTAAATTGGAATTCTGCGAAGATAAAGTTTAAATTTGAGTTGTGAAAAACATTTTTGGTTGCCATGGCAAAACGAATATACATTGAAACTTCGGGGAGAAACACCTCGGGATGTATCCTTGTTAGATATTTTATTCAAAGAATGATAGCCATTTAAGGTATTAATTAAAATATTTAGATTTAGATTTATATCGAAGACAGACAAAATTAGAGGAATACAGAAAAACTGGTGAGATGTAGTTCTTATTTTCAGAACCTTTTGTTCCTAAGATCGAAAAGATTTCAAAGCAATTTCGGCTCCCAAGAAAACCAATTGGATTCTTTTCCGTTTTACACCAAAAAGATCCCTTAAAATATCGCCCCATATCGTAGCCACAGCGCCAAATATTTTAATTTTATCACGCGTGTATATTTTCATAATTTGTCTTTTTACAATCGGAAAGATGTTTATTATACTCCAAGTGATTTTAAGCGAGTGATTTCTTCCGAAACCTTTCTCACTCGACTCCCTAACAAAATATTTCACTCGTAAGAGTGGAGCATATAGTAACCCACTCGCATATAGTGGAAAGGCCTTTGGAAGCGCATGAAACATTAATCCTAACGGGCTAACTGGTTTTCGAGGCGTGAATAAATATAGTGCGAAGAGCGATGCTGTTGTTTTTACAATTCTTAGAGTACAAACAAGAATGTATTTATTTATACTCAGGGATAATGAATATGTCGAGACTATCGACGGACACGTTGAGGCCCTATAACCCCGTCACGCTAAGAGGGGGGGGGGAAAGGAGGCGGTCTTATTTTTTGCGTCCTCGCAGCAGAGTTAATCGCGTCGAAAAACGTAATTTTTAAGAACCAATGAGATTGCAGAATTATTTGATTTTATTAAAGCGGAGGAGCATACCGGGGGGCGGGGGCCCCAACGGGTGGAATTGGTGAAACGCTAAAAATAATCTCTACATATTTATTCTCCCTGAGTATAAATAAATACATTGTTGGTATAAACTTATTTTTTATTCAAATATCGTACATTACCTTTAGGCCACCTTGTTTATTTCATGCCTCGGAAACAAGACGTTGCGTATGAAAAGTGTTCACAAATTCTGGCAACTATAGGTATAGATATTTGTATCTTATAGCAAGGAAACTGAAGTTTCCTTGCTTATAGCCCAAATTGCAAAAACCTTAATGTTGAAATCTTAATAAAAGTAAAAAAATATATTAAAGCATTAAATTAAATTTTACAAATAACGTTTGTATAATTGGTAACGCACGTGGGTGGGGGGTATCTATCTACACCAATTAGTTAAGGAGATTCTTGTTCATATCTTGGAAGAATAAGGTAGACAATTACAAATAAACCGGACTATTGTAAATAGTGGCAACTAGCTACATTTTATTAAATATTAAACCAAAGAGGCCTTTTTTAAAACTTTTCTGTAAGAAAAATCTCAAGAAACAAATGGTATTGATGGTCTGTCTCACGCAGGGCCGTAGCCCACCTATCGAAGACGCGACGTTCACTTTTGTGCCATTCGCTGTGCGCGAATCGTGATTCACGTGCCAATTATTTAAAAGTTAATTGTAGTAGACTTGCGAATCCGCATCGCTGGATCCAGCACATGGTGCTAGCAGACCGAAAATTGCGCTGGATCCAGCTGGATTGCTGGATGAGGATCCAGCAATTGCAATCCCTAGAAGGTGGTCAAGGTCAGCTCTTTCACTCTAATCGATTTTCAAGGCAATTAAAAGGGAGATTTGATTTTAAAATTGGTTTAACGACTTTACTGGAGAGCATGGTGCCATCTATAAACGGCCAAGGAGGCTAAAATATACTTTTTGAACCGCCAAGTTTCCCGCCAAGAATAAGAGTAAAATTAGAGACCTGGACTAGTCGCACTCTTGGGGGAAGAGTGCACTCGGCGAGTGACGAAAAGCGAAAGTGACAAAGAGTGAAGATTTTTATTTAGTTCAACTCTCACTCTTAAGGGAATCTTTAAAAATCACTAGTGATTTGGCCCATGCCTTATTTATTTAGAGCCGTCATTTGCTTAAAGACCGAAAATAATTCCCTCTGGAAGTAAAAGATTTTCTTTAATACTTTAAAGGTTACAATGGTCACAATAAATATTAATAATAATGCCATCTTCTGCACGAAGAGCCCAAATATTTGCTTGACGATCACCGTTTCATGTTTAAAATAATTAAGTTTTTATAGGCTATATTTTACTCTGATTAACATTTGGAGGTTAAGTTCTTAAAGGAAATGTGTTTACTTTCAAATTAATTGGGCTCTTTTTCTGTTAAAAATAATTAATTGTTTTGAATTATTTTCTTTGTTAATTTAATTTGACTATGCGTTCTTCCACTTGTTAGGGCAAACGTATTCACGTTTTTTGGAGAACAGTAATTGAAATTAATCAATTAAAAAACATATTTAGATTTGAATAAAGCTGTCAAACCATCGCGCGAGTCGCAGGTTGTCAAACTTATGAGCTATGAGTGGTCGAAATAATTTGATTAAAGGGGAACGGTCAAGCTTTAACCAGTTAGATAGCCCTATAGCCCATTAAAAACTAAAATTTATGGTGAAAACCGCAGCAAAAAATATTGAGTGGTTAATGTTTAATAAAATAAAGAAATTTCGGGAAATCGAAAAGCGCGTGTCCGCCGCGACACCTGGTGAGAAGTCGGTGAGACAGAAAAACAACGTAAAAGCACGCGCTGCTGAAGACGCAAAAAATTTGTTACGCACGCGCGGCGCGTTCCAGTTATAAGAGACTTAAGCCTAAATTGCGCGATTTTAAAAGTTACGCTAGTTCGCAAATCGCTCATACGGCGTTATTTTTCGTTTCTACTTTTTGGGCCAAAAGCTATTTTTTCAAGACAAAACAAGGTACGTGTTAGTATATTGAACGTCTTGTTAATCTTTTGATACGGAAATAAGGCCATATTTGGAAAAGCTTGGCCGTTCCCCTTTAAATTATTGTGTTCCATTTTTCAGAAACAGGCACTGAAAACATCACAAACTATCAACTTCGTACGATTAAAAACTAAACTTAATAAATGTGCAATTATTTAGTAATTAGACAACATATTTGTCTGTGGAAATTAGAAAAACACTTTGTTTCAATAATGTAATTAAAGACTCCTTAAAAGTGAGGTTGTTACTTTCTTTAAATGAAAATGGCGTTCCTAGTAGAACTAGATTCAAGGGAGGAAAGTAATTATTGCGCCAAACTGAAGAGCCGTTCATTAAATAAGAACCAGCCGCAGTGAAGATTCTATCACCCTATCGAACTAAATCTGCTACTCGTGTTGCGAAAAGTGAGAGGGCAAAAGCTCATTAAGAAAATAAGTGCTTAAAAACATTCCTAGTAGCACGTACGCGTGCATCCGCTTTCATTAATACCGATGGTTCAGCTCGTTAACGTTATCTTCAAAGAATCGATCTAATTCCCTTTATTTATAGCTAACGCGTACATTAATAATGTTTAATGTCTTTTATCGATCACGAAAGTACTTTTTTCTTAATTGAGTCATTAAGATTTCCTTCCGATTGAACCAGCACGGCTAGGACCAAAAACGTACGCGGGATGCAAAAAGCAAAGATAATGAAATTAGGAAAGATATTTTTTCGATTCCAATGGTAATGGAAAGTGTTGTACATCAAGAAACCTCAAATTTGCTTCTTGTCCATTAAAACGTGTAAAGACCCTCTGGTAAAAATGCTACGTGATTCTTCACGGAGACCTTGTTCGATTTAAAGGAATTTTGTTATTATAACTTTTATCAGAAGCCTCTAACTCGCCCAAAATCGTGAAACGCCTCGTTTTCGAACTAGAGGTAGTCGGAGGGATACAGATTTGTTAAGGCGATATGTGGCCAGAAAATATAGTCCTCTCGATATATTCATATCGAGGGACTTCAGGTGTACAAATCAGCCGTGAAATCACTTGAAATCACGTAAATTTAGTAGCTTTAATAACTTTAATCAATTAAATATTAAATTCACTTGAAATCTGAAATCAGAGGTAAGAAATTTCTAACATTGGAATGATTGGATAGCCCCTCGATTCATACGCGAACAGTAGCGGAGAAAACATTTGAAAATTGCAGACGATTCTTTACATTTTAGCTCGTAGAATTCCCATTGGATTTTGCTGGGGATTTTAAATTTTGAGACTCGCCTTAATTTGATTGAACTTGGTAATTTCTACATTATAAAGGCTATAAATGTTAAAACTATTATTTGCTATCATAAATATACATACTAATGAACAATAATCGTGATTCTGAAGGCGATATCTCCGTATAATTTTCTCAATACGCTTTGAAAAACCTTAAGCCTTGTCCACCTTTCGCGTTTTTAGTTTTAAACCCACGATCGGTGGCTACGTTCAGCGGGACTCAGCGGACTCAGCGCTGAGCGTTGAGCTTACTGTACGCTTTTTTGAACTTCCGGTTTCTACGTCATGTTGCTCAACGAAGTCAGCGGTCGGAGGAGCAGGTTTTTCCGTTGCTCATCGGTGTCGTGACGTCATTCGACAAAGTTAAAGGAGGGGTAGCAGACGATATTTTGTTCGTTAAGTCAGCGAACTATAAATCGTACAACAACTTTTAGATTTTTGTGACGTAGCGTTGATTAAAAGAACTCAACGATAACTCAGCGGTTTTTCTCCGTTGATAGTTGTTGAACGCAGCCTATACCTACGTTTCAGGTTTGCCAACCGACGTTTTGGAGAGCAAACTACTTTTTCGCTACAAAGACTAAATTTAGCGCTCACTAGATTCACTAGTCCTAGGCCACGTTAATTTCTCCTTTGCTCCGTGTCGAAAACAAGACGTTTCAAAAGTTTTACGTTGGCGGTGTAGGGAGCTAGAGCCGCTGCTCTTATTATAGGCTTTTGCTTTTATGGATTTATGAAAGTAAACATTTTTCCGACGTTTTCTTTCGCAAATAGGCCAATTTCAAAATTCGTGACTTTTATAAATCTACTTTTTGGTTCCATTAAGTATTCTCCTCTTGCATTGGCCGTTATTTAACCTCTTTGGCCGTGGGTGCGAGGGCCAGCCAAGTTCCGGGAACGAAGTATTGATTTCTATAACTAACCACGTCCCGAAAAAAAATAGACTTGAAACTACATTTCAAATGAAATTAGTATTAGCGCAACGTACTAGCGTAACAAAATTAAACTGGGCGGTTTTTAACTAAAGACTGAAAATTTTGGAAGACTTTAAAGTAAAATGGAATTCAACTCTTTCGAAATTTCAACAAAATTTCAAATATAAATTCACGGAAAACAAACCAGGAGCTTTACAGAACTTTAAACAAAGAGTTATTTTTTGACAAATATTATACCTGGGATTCGTCAATATACTGGCAGAATTGGATAGTTATTCAGCTGTCTTCGATTCGATTGGTCAAAAAAGGAATTGTTCCTGAGAATTATTGATATATTTGAGCTATCTCGGAGTCATATAGCTTATACACGATATCATAAGTAAAATAATAAATATAAGTATGACACTTCTTATTTTCTTACGCTAACTTCCTGATTTAACATTTTATCGACACTAACATTTAAGTAACGCGTTATCCTTCTTGGTAGAGGTTTATTTCGCCTTAGGCATATTTAGACACTAGGGGGCACTGGGCTGAGAACTTCACCTGGATTGCGTAATAGCTCTGAAAGTAAGTTCGGTGATAATTTTTCCTAATTCACATACTTATAGTTATTACGTTACTTATGATGATATATATATCATTTTCATTTGATATTTGTTCTATGAACTGAAAAGTTTAATATAAATGTAAATTGCAACTGTTTATACTCTCAATTTAAAGTTTAATACCTTGAGCAGCTGTTGTTTTCGTGTTGAAGTTGGGACGTGTAGACAGGTAAGACCGAATGGGGTCTGTTTACAAACTAGTTTGAAACGTACACTTGTTTCAAGTTGCCCATTTTATTGAAAATTATATTGGTAATCCAGAAACAGTGGCCAAAATAGCGAAACTCGGTGAAGGAAGCCAGAAATATTAATGTTTATTGTTTTTCTTTTGTATGGAAAATTGGTTTTTCAAATAAAAACAGATGAGATTATAAACATCCATAGGGGGCCATAAGTTGAGAATTCTCACTTCTCAAGATTTTGACGGTCCTTCTCACAGGAAGTGACGTCATCTCTTCTCACAGGAAGTGACGTAATCTCTTCTCACGAATTCTCTTGAGAAAAGTGAAATTGCCTCTGAGCATTCTCACTTAGTCAAAAAGGCGAAAATTATTAATAAAAATGGCAGCTCATATTCCAGTCAGTTTACTTGATGCTGAAGAAAATAAAACCGTATTATATTTTTGGGGATGAAAATGAATTTCAGAGAATACAGAATGGTAAGTTAATTTCCTATGAAATATTTCCTTTTAAATTATAAATAAAATGATTTCTTCCTTCGTATATTGTCGTGAAATCTTGTAAAAGTAATATTTATTGTCAAAGGCTTAGTTTACAACGTTCGTGGCATTCTCGTAGAAGAATCCTTGCTTCTGAGAATTTTGAATTACTTTCCAAATTAGGAATTAAATTAAATTTATCTTTAATCCTAAGAGAAACAACGAACTGAAAGTTCTGAAACATTTCTAACTCTACGCACGCTTTTCATCTTTACACTACGAATTTATGTTCAGAGTCTTTAAACCTTAACAACTTTATTATAAAAAATTAACCTTGATTTTAAAGCGCAATAACATTCTAAAAAAAACTGACAGGGACATAAAAACCCTTTAAATTTTATTTTTTTACGCGAAACAAAATCCAGATTAGATACAAATTAAAATGAAATAGATAATGCTAAACACTGAAATTAATTAAATTGAAAATAAAAATAAAAATTATTAAAAACCAATGCCGTAATTTCGCAGTCATCATATTTTAATTTAGGTCTATTTACGATATGTAATGAATTGTATACAAGTTTTATGATTTTTCAGATTAATACCCCCCATTTAGAAAAATAAATAAGGAGAACCAATTATTTCTTTTGTTTATTAACTAAAAGAGTTCAATGAAATCGGATTGTGAAACACTAGGCAACATTTTTGCTAAACTTTGTTGGTGAGTGCAATTTTCGACTATAGTTCTCGAAACACTTTTGAAGTTCCTACACTTGCTCCATTGAACGCTGTAGAGATTTTGAGTGTTAACCGACCAAAACAATCCACTATTACAATTCGCAATAATATTGGTATTTTAAATTATTGTCATTTAGTTTTCTGTAATCAAAAGGTTGTCTATTTCAAAAGGTTATGCAAAATATTTTAAGGAGTTGTAGGGGTGAGTTGAGAAGTATGCCTGTTTTTTCCCCTTTTCCTACTGTGAGTTAAAAGAGTGCCAAAGAACTTCAAAGCGTGGCCTACTAGCCCCTGGAAGTAGGCTGCAACACGCACCACCAAGCAGCGGAGAAATGCGATTTCAGGGAGACGATGAATTTGCGAAAAATCGCGGTCCAATACGACTTTAAATACTGTTTAAGATACCTTTTTACGCTGGTTACCTCGATTTGATTACAAAGTCCTTTTTTACCTGCTTGGTTTTGTGAAGGAAAATGCGAAAAAAAAACAGGCATACATATCCCTACAACTCCTTAAAATATATTATATATATATTTATATATATATATATATATATATAATATATATTTTAAGGAGTTGTAGGGATATGTATGCCTGTTTTTTTTTTCATTTTCCTATCAATAGTGACGTAATTATGTCACTTTTGATATATTATTATTATTATTTCTAAGGGCGAAATCTTTACCTTGCCAAATTATCTTTAATGTTACATTAAAGATTTCAATAATCAGCTATGCTATTACCCAAGGCGCCACCTTAGGCCCAGGTCAGCTAACGACTTTCCAAGAACTTAAATCAGGTGGCCGGGTGGTGGCAAGTCCAACAGCTGCCTTCATTTACTATTGAATGTAATTTGACCAAACCTGCACCTAAAGGTTCAAAGTTGCCCAAAATTTGCTTTTTTCATAAGGTTATTTTGAAAAATAGTGGCTAGAAATCATTTTAACTACATCGTGACAAGAATTTTCTGGAGAATAACGTGCCAGAGTAGTAAACGACTTTACTTTTCCAAGATACATTAACTTTTATCACCTTAATAAATCTTTATTTTTTTCCACAACTACAATATACGAGCTCGTTAAAAGTCTTTTCAAATGTTTAGTAGCTTGATTCCTTCTGGATATAGACGGAAATGTTGCCGTTATTTTCAAGGTGGTGGTGAGTACACTGCACCGCTAACTACAAATAGCTGCGTGCGAGACATCGATTTATCTTCTTAAAAATTTAATTTAGGTGTCGTTCGATTGGTATTAGTTTCCAGTATCTAACTATATGTCAGTAACTGCAGTCAGTAAAAATATCAAACTTGGGAATTTGTGACATAGTAAATTTTGCTCTTTGATGTATTTGAAAGTGTTTGGGCAAGAAATGTTAGAACATCGATAAGAAATATCTAAAATTCACGATCACAATATGAAATTTGGTATTAGGGCCCTCTTAAAATTTAGCTTTTGGTATCTCTTATACCGTTAAGGCAAAATATTTTAAAGACACATCATTAGAAACAACATGTTATTAGGAAACTGCTGGCCTAAGTGGTTGCTCAACTTGAGATAACCCATATTGCTTAAGTGACTGTTCGACAGCATATTATATTGAGACATGTTTCTGATGAATTACATAACAATTTGGAATTTCGGTGTCCTTTAAGATATACATGTAGTAATGAAACTTGGTGTGTACATAATTTTGTGAGAAACACTGACTTATCGAATTTAGCAGTCAAGCGTACGTCAAATTAGGAATGAGGCTCTTAGTTAATATGACGTATTAAAATGAGACAGTTAGGCGATTTCTAGTAACCTACGAAACACATCAAAAAGCTTTCAAAAATAGAGCTAAATATTTTTATTATAATTTCCAAATTTATTCAACTGAATAAAATAAAATTAAAATATGAAATTTAGGCACCTACAATAATGCCGAAACATTTTGTGATAGTACAAATATTTTTGTAATGCATATATTTAAAGATAAATATTTTTTCCGGTGTATGTACTAAATCGAAAGTTGTTCGTTGTTATTGTTTAATCTTAAAAAATCTTTAAATTTATTTCAATTAATTTTTTTTTAGTTTTATCAAATTTCTGGAACAAATAAACATATCTTATATTTCGTGGGATAGATGCAGTGGATCCTATTTTTAAAGAATATCTGATATCTGATTCTGTTACTCTTTTATATTGATATATCATTACAGACAAAAGTAGTTCGTCCCATTTAAGCTTATTTGATCAGGAAAAATCTGTTAGACTTCACTGATCTGGTTTTTAATACACATTACAAGCATGACCCCGTGTAAAGTAACTATAACATTTCTACTTTCTGACATAAATTCAGTTAAAGAAAACGAATTATTTTTTATTTTGATTTCTGTGAAATAGCCAATTGTTATCTGCCGAAAATTGGGTTAATCTGATTTCGATACAGTTGAAAAAAATGTTGGTGTTATTAGACTAGAAGCACTACGTAGACAATCGGGACAGGATCTAATTTTATGTCTTCTGTTTAAAGCCAATTGTCCATGAGAATCAAATGGGAAGAACATAAAAATAATATATTGTCCAACACAGCGTCGTATTTCCATCAAAACATCGCAAAAGCTCCACTTAGAACTTATCTAGTGGATAAACTTTCGGTCAAGCTCTGTTTACGGGCGCTTATCTTTGGTGTGTTTTCATTCAACAAAGCCGCAGTTGCACGAAATAAAGTTTGATGGAAGGAACGGAACATAGAACGGAGGATTATCATTGCGAGCACGCGCTTCTTTCCACCTTAAAAGCATCCGCGTTTCTGCAACACGCGGACATTCGATTGAGAGTTAGTTTGACTACTCAGCCAACTCTGCCGTGCAAAGCACAAAAGCATTAACGACCAAAACCAAAATATAGAGAAAACCCGCGAAATTCAAACTTTCTTTGCCTTAAGATACCCCAACTTACTTCTTTCAAGTTTATATAGTAGACTTGGATTTTTCAACTCATATTATATTCTGGTACTAAACAATTTACAGGCTAAACTATATTTCAGAAATATCATTAAAAAAATGCTTTTTACCACGTATATGTTGGACTATTTATGTCTTAAAACGCGAAAAAAATGCATCTTGATTTGATTTTTAAAGAAAATAAACACATGAATGCGTTTTTGGTTTTTAAAATAATGCAAAAACCTAAAATAATGCGTTTTGCAACAAGTCATTTCTCTACGAACAAAAATTTTAAATTCGAAAATTAGTTCAAAATTGAATTTAACGTATAAAATAAGGTGAAATAAAACCAAAATCTGTAAATCGAAAATTTGGTCGTTAATGCTTTTGTGCTTTGCACGGCAGAACTTCCCCGTGAGGCAAATGCTTGTAACGTAGATGCCACAGATAGCGAGACAAGCAAAGATCGCAAGGAAATATTTTACTTTAAATGATAGTGCTGTTACCGATTGGTTTTAAAATCTATAAATAGATCTAGAAAGGAAATAGAATACGTATTTCAATTTAAAGGTTACCAGCGGCAAAATATTAAGAAAAGAACGAAAATTTTGGTTTCAGAACAAGGCGGGCAAGCCACAATGCTGTGAAATCCCAAATTTCGTGATAAGAATTCGGCAAACACTCTTTTTAAGAGTATGTATATTTAGTGTAAATTTCCTGCTCTACCCTGTTGCATAAATTGTATAGGTAACCGTTATTTTGTCATATATATTAATTGATTACTACAAATTTTCAAAGTGGTACCTTAAAAATATCAAAATAAATGTTTTAGCTCCTTCAAGAATTGCTCTATTTATATATAGAGATAATGTTTATATTCCGTCAGTCGCGACGCATCATGAACCAGGGGAATCAACTAAAGGAGGGAGGAATTGTAAAAGAATGCGTTCTTATTTAACGCGTTACTCACGCGAATGTCAATCGCGTCAAGAGAAGGCTTGGAAATAAGGTTTATTTCTAAACTGGTCTATTTGGCCAGTGACTCCCAACTCTTGAATTATTTAAGTGGTCACGTAGACCAGTTGGTTAATAATACGGTAGATAATTTTGAATTTATAAACTGGACACTTGACCAGTGAACCCCTAGCTTTTGAATAAAAAACTGGTCCGAGCAATTAATAAACTGGTCTTTGACCCAGTGACCACCGCTTATTTCCAAGCCTGGTAAAGAGGACGTAATATTTAGGGAGCCAATAATGCGCCGCCTGGAATTGATTGTATTTTGAGGGGAGGGGCCAGGTTGAAGGGGAGGGGCCAGGTTCTTACCCTAGAGCTGCAACGGGAGTGAAGGGAAAAATCGACGGAATATAAACATTATCTCTATATATAACTAGACTAGATCAATTCTTGGCTCCATTCAACGGGAATGCGCGAAATAAATTAGGGCCTATTGTTTCCTTTTTCCCTTGAACTTTAAATAAATGTTGGCCTGTAGACTGAGATGATAATTTCTATTGACTTAGAATATTGAATTTTGGAATTTTTAGTTAATACACTAGAATATTTGATAGTACAAAGATATTTAATTTTTTTTGGGTAATACACTAGAATATTTGATAGTACAAAGATCTTTTAAAAATTTTGGGTAATACTCTAGAATATTTGATAGTACAAACATCTTTTAAAAATTTTGGGTAATACTCTAGAATATTTGATAGTACAAAGATCTTTTAAAAATTTTGGGTAATACTCTAGAATATTTGATAGTACAAAGATCTTTTAAAAATTTTGGGTAATACTCTAGAATATTTGATAGTACAAAGATCTTTTAAAAATTTTGGGTAATACTCTAGAATATTTGATAGTACAAAGATCTTTTAAAAATTTTGGGTAATACTCTAGAATATTTGATAGTACAAAGATCTTTTAAAAATTTTGGGTAATACACTAGAATATTTGATAGTACAAAGATCTTTTAAAAATTTTGGGTAATACTCTAGAATATTTGATAGTACAAAGATCTTTTAAAAATTTTGGGTAATACTCTAGAATATTTGATAGTACAAAGATATTTATTTATTTTTTGGGTAATACAGTAGAATATTTGAGAGTACAAAGATATTTGAAATTGTTTGGGTAATACACTAGAATTAGGGTCATTCCATGACAAATGGACCCCACTTGTCAACCCTATCTCGGCCGATTTCAATGGAATTTGGTGTAGGGGGTTTTCAATATCCTACAAACAGATTTCTCGATTTATTTGTAAATCGGACCAGCGGTTTCAGAGATACTGACCATCGCCATTTTCAGAAATGACCTTAACCCCTAAACTTGACAAGAGCATAACTTGCTCAATTATGGTTCGATTTTCATAATTTTAGAACCATTTTAAAGAGAAATGCGTATAGAATCTGAAAACAGGGCCAAACATTAAAATATTTATTTTTAAAAGTGAAATTATAACGATCATATAAATTGACCTTTGACCTTTGCTTTTAACCGCGGTTTTAAATTAGATTTTACTTTTTTTTTCGAATTCCCCGTATGTGATTTACCCGAATATTATGAAAACACAAAGTATTATTTCTAGTTCTTGAGATATTAATAAATATGTATAGCCCCTGAAATGTAAAATTTACTCAAAAAAAATTAATTTTTTAATTTTGGTTTTTAATAGAAATTAATCAAACTGACTTTTTTCCAAATGCTAACTCTACTTTCACTACATCGGCGTCTTTTATTGAGTATTTTAACCTAGATAATAGTGATAATTTAGGGTTTTCTATTTTACATAGTATGTTTTCTGGTAAAAGCCTGCATTCGTCTGTAATATGTGGCCAATAATAATTCGAGGAATTAAATGGTCTCCACATTCATTAGAACATTCCTTCACTATTCCAATATAACATTTCCTCCCATATGAGCAAGCAAGAAATGTGTCCTTTGTTATTTCCTCTTCAGCTTCGCTAGATTCATCCACAGAACACAAAATATTGAAAGTTTTCATTTCGTCCATCAAAGATAAGGGTGCAGCTTGAATTTGGGTTTTGTTTAAAGGAACAAATTTATGGAAACGACGGGTACCTTTAATTGTTACTGCCCTGGAAAACCTTTCTTCCAAAAATATCCCCTTATCAGTTTTTTCCTCATTGGAAACGTAGAAAAAAGTAATGTTTTGAAATGCAGAAACGCAGAAATCAAACATGTCCTTTGGTGTTAATATTTGACCTGTTACCGGGCGTTGAAGGCTAGTTTTAACTGTTAGCCTCTTCACAGTTCCCCCAATACCATCACACGGGCCTTTACCGTGGGAGGTTGCAGAAAAATGCCACTCTGCATTTATCCCGAAATCTTCTTGGCATTTTTTTGCAACCTCCCACGGTAAAGGCCCGTGTGGTGGTATTCGGGGAAATGTGAAGAGGCTAACAATCGCGTCGGAAAACGTAATTTTTCGTTAACCAATGAAATACCGGGCTGATCCAATATTTTAGAAAAACGGAGTAAACTTACTCTTCGAGCATGAGGGAAATTGCAAATATCTCTCAAAATCGTCTCAATATAGTCATTACCTCCAAGTAAAAATAAATACATTATTGAGAAATACTTTCACAGGAATTTCAGATGAATAGGCCCTTCAATAAAACATGTTCAAGAGAATCGCCAAGAAGTAATGTGTCCGAGAACCAGGACCTGCACGTGACTGTTTATTTGGTGCTAGTTGAAATAATATACACTTTTCACCTGTACGATATGCAACAAGTGTTTACTTTTAATCAGGTAACTTTTTTGGGTAAACTTTATTGATTAAAACTTTATATTAAATTTTATTGTTTAAAATATTTGATTCCACTTTATTGATTAAATTATTTTATTAAACTTTTTTGATTAAAACATTTGATTACACTTTATTGATTAAAACATTTGAGTAAATTTTATTGATTAAAACTATTTGAGTACACTTTATTAAAAGCTTTGATTACACTTTATTGATTTAAATATTTGATTACACTTTATTGATTTAAATATTTGATTACTATTTATTGATTTAAATATTTGATTACACTTTATTGAATAAAACATTTGAGTAAACTTTATTGCTTAAAACATTTGGTTACACTTTATTGATTAAAACATTTGATTACACTTTGTTGATTGAAATATTTAATTACACTTTATTGATTAAAATATTTGATTACACTTTATTGATTAAACTATTTGAGTAAAATGTGAGTTTGAGAATTTTTAAGAACGATCAAAGGTTATATTTAAAAGATATAAATATTTATTTTTCGGTTTCAGGAATGTACCGATTGGATTGAAATTGAGAGTGAAAGGAAAATTACTGGGCACTTTAGCAAATATAGATCTGAAAAGGGAAAGAAAGTGGAAAGGAAATATTGGGAAGTCAAAAATACGTTCCAGACTACTTACGCCGTTCATTCGAGGTGTTCGTACCTCCGACGATAGATAGATGGCGACAGCGGCGACCCGTTTCCAATAACCGATTCCAACTGAATTGCAATGCCTTCTCAATGGGAGCTGTTTCCCTTAGGAAAAATTGCTTGCCTCTCAGCGCACACCTTCCTCATTGGGCGACTTTTTGCTGCTTCTTTTGTCCGGTCTTTTAAGATTAAAGCAGTGATGACAGATGATGAAAAAAAATTCCCTTTTCGGACTAAAATTTCCCTTTTCGAATCAAAATTTCCCTTTTCAAACAAATATTTCAATTTCTAACCAAAATATCACTTTTCAAACCAAAATTTCACACTTCTACTAAAATTTCCCTTTTCAGACTAAAATATCCCTCCTTTTCCCAAACTCTAGAGGCAATAATATTAAAGTAAGCCTTTACTACAGTGAAATTGATATTCATTGTTTTTGAAATAATTATTCTTATACGCACCTAGTACACTTGAAAGACTAATTTGTTATAGTTTTTTAGCACTAATCTAAAGATCTATGATCTATTATCATTGTGTTATCTCAAATCACGCACAACAAAAATTATGTTGGAATTCGCTCTTCCCGTATTTAGGAGTAATTAATTGCCTAAACATGGGATATTTTCCTAGATGTAGGAAATTTTACTGAATGTGGCAAAATTCCCTAGAAGATAGTAAATTCCATAGATGTGAGAAAATATCCCTTGATGTGGGAAACTTCCCTAGATGTGTGAAACTTCCCTAGATGTGTAAAATTTCCCTAAATGTGGGAAACATCCCTAGATGTAGGAAATTTTCGCATCATTGGACTAACGAAAAAAATGATTTAAAAATATTAGTTGTAGTAATTAAACTTTAAAATTGCAACAGCAATTTAGAAATAGCCTTATAAACCACTGAAATGAACTGTCACGTTAGAGGATTGTCCACAATAAGTGTGATGAGCAATTTACTGGTGGTGAAGAAACCATTTCCCAACGACAATAAAACCACCAGCGTTCTACAAACAAAGTGTGCATGTCAGGTAAGAGCAACAAACACAAGGTGAACGCAGCTAGCCTTTAAACACGCTAACGCAGTGTTGTGTACAAATTTCATTGGACGAACCTTTACCCTGAACGTTTTACGGGCTGGGGAAGACAATTTCCGAATTTTCCCCTTCCGACGGCAGCAGGCGCTAAAGCGTCTAACCAACGAAAAATGTACACAAGAAAATCTGCGACTTTTGATGGGTTGCGTTCTTCTTGTGTGGGGTGTTGTGTTTGTTGCTCATAGATGGCAGGGAAAACACGGAAGACGGGATGAGCGCACGCGACGACCAAAATACAAATGAAAGGAGCCTTACCTCTTCAATAAAAATCGATAAATCCTTCCAAAGTAAGTAAAAACGGTCTTATGGTTTAAGACCGCGGGAAATTTGGTACGAAAATTATAAATTATAATTATAAAATTATTAGACGGTGGTTGTTTCGGGATAGGGCTGTGCTGAATCTGACCACCGCTAGAAGCTCTTCTAAGCCCCCCGACCAAAGCAACGTAGAACAGTCACCATTGAATTTTTCAACCTTTTGTTAGAGAGTTTAATTATATTCTGGATAAGGATGTTATTATGATTAACGGCTTAAAAAATTTGTTCACATCCTTTGTCACCTCGTAGAACCCCGTTTCGGTTTCAAAGTTATCGTGGAACTCTTGCTTGAAAAACGGTTCGATGGTTAAAATTTTCTGCCGAAACTAATTATGTCATTGCACAGCTCAAAATCTCACGGAATCCCTAGAATTTTAATTGGAGTTACATTAAGATTCGCTGGTTTAATTGATTAATTATTGTGTTGCTTTAAAATTGTAATTCAAATAAGAAAATATTTTTATTCAAATAATAGTCTTAGATTACTGGGCTTATTAATTTTCAACGGGATATGAGCAAAACCGTTCTTAAGGATTTGGTTGTCAAAACGTGTTTTGGGGACATTTCGAGCATTTTTTATTTATTTTTTGGAGCTTTAACAGTGACATTTATTGGACATTACTTTTTAATTAATCCACAACATCGTTTCTTTAGTCGAATCTATTTGAAAGAGCAGACGCTAGTTGCCACTAATCCAAGCTGTATTGAGTTTTGCAACCTCACATTTCATCTCAGTTCTGTAAAAAAAAATATTTTCTGAACCCCTTCTTGGCCCCCTTTGGAATGAGACCCTGGGCACCTGCCCCTCATGCTTTTGCCTTAAGACAAAGGCTTACTACTTAATATTAGTATCATCAGTAGCTGCGACAAGAAGAGTTGGGCAAAACTCGGAGTGAATTTGTGCGAGTTATTTTCCCTTACACTTTTCTCACTCCACTCCTCAGCAAAAACTCCACTCTTACGAGCGGGGTTTTCACTTTTTCGTCACTCGCCGAGTGAGATCGTAAGAAAAAGAGTGAAGGTAGTCAAGGTTAGCTCTTTCACTCATCGATTTTCAAGGCTTTTAAAAGAAGGCGGGAATCTCATATTTAAATTTAATTTTATTACTTTACTGTAGAGCGTGGTGCCATCTATTAACGGCAAAGAAGACTAAAATATACTTTTTGTACCGAATTCCAATTTCCCACCTTAAATTTCGAGTATCCCGCCAAGAATAAAAGTGAAATTGGGTACCTCGACTAATCTCACTCTTTGAGGAAGAGGGCACTCGGCGAGTGACGAAAAGCGAGAGTGGCAAAGAGTGAAGATTTTTATTTAGTTCCACTCTCACTCTTGAGGGAATCTCTAAAAATCACTAGTGATTTTGCCCATGTCTGGCACCCAGGGGGTAGGCGAACCAGACCATGGAGTTCCTTGAAATTTTAATGAGAATGAATCACCATATTTATGAGGCCATAAAATCCGTCTAAGGTTCCAAAAACTAACAATGGGAAGAAGAAAAAAATAACGCTGTTACTGAGTGTCCAACAGATTATTCGTCACCCACGTTATTATAAAAGCCCGTGCACGAGAAATATCATCTACTCATTTCTAGAATTTTAGTTCGCCAATTGTGGCCACTAGGTTCTCTCGTATCTGGACCCGGTTGCCTAGGTAACGCCAAGGTTTCAATTCTTATTAGTCAAGACCCACAAAGCAAAATAGGGTGCTGCAAAGTGCAAACTGTTGTATTATAACAAACTTAAAATGTAATATACTTTTTACCTCTCCAAGGGAACATAGGTTTTACAATCCCCGAGTCGGCGTGTGTGGGTGTGTGTGTGTGTGAGGGGGGGGGGGTTCTGTTGTTCGCACTTCCGGGGAAAAGTGCAATCACCACGTTTGCAGTTTTTAAGATTTGCTAAAACGCTTATATTTCCAAAACCACGTATCTCTTTTTTGCGGTTTGCGTACCTAGGTGTGCGGTTACGTGGTTTAGGAAATACGGAAGCGTTTTTAGATCCACTTCGATATATATATAGAGGGGGATCTATTCTTAGTGATTTATGTACGGGGTGATTAAAATATTCTTCGCGATGTATGTACGGGGTGATTAAAATATTCTTCGCGATGTATGTACGGGGTGATTAAAATATTCTTCGCGATGTATGTACGGGGTGATTAAAATATTCTTCGCGATGTATGTACGGGGTGATTAAAATATTCTTCGCGATTTATGTACGGGGTGATTAAAATATTCTTCGCGATTTATATACAGGCTGATTAAAATATTCTTCGCGATTTATGTACAGGGTGATTAAAATATTCTTCACGATTTATATACGGGGTGATTAAAATATTCTTCGCGAAGTATGTACGGGTTGATTAAAATATTCTTCGCGATTTATGTACGGGGTGATTAAAATATTCTTCGCGGAGTATGTACGGGGTGATTAAAATATTCTTCGCGGAGTATGTACGGGGTGATTAAAATATTCTTCGCGATTGATGTACGGGGTGATTTATGTTGTATTTAAAGATTTTTACCCGTTCACCGACGCTGCCACAAATAAAGCGGGCGAACACCGTGTTTTCTCCCACACTTTTGGCCCACGTGAAATTTATCCTTTCGATGTGGATCTAAAATTATGGCCTTGGCCGATTGGTTGTCATTTAGTGTGATATTGTTTAGTGTGTTTGCTCGTGCGTCGTTATGTGGCGTCGTGTGTTTGTATCGCATTCTTGAATAAAATGTGTGATTTGTATGTACTGGGTTATTGATTTTTGGGACGGACCGGGTGGTGAGGGTAACCGTAAACATATCAAAATGCCAAATGGCAGGGTTTCCATCAAATGTTCACGGTATACGTCTTATTATCAATTTGCGATAATATTGGTCGGGATTCATGACCGATGCATGTTACTTTTAACTGAAAATTATAAATTCAGCTTAAGCGTAAAGGCTGGTTCACACGGGCAGTGTTTTCTTGATTTTCTCTATTTTCTCGTTTTACCACCCTTTCCCGTTGTTCTGGCGCACGGGAAAACGACTGTACACACGGACAAAATTTAACGGATTTTTCCGCCGTCAGCGCTGCCGGTAAACGAGAAAACGGAGAAAAAAATGTTGAAATATCTCTACTTTTTTTCCCGGTTTTCTGAAGCACTTTGAGCTCGACTAATCAGCGAGCGTTTCGCTGTCACGGGATTTTGAAATTCTTTAAAAATAGGCTTAAGAATTTTTGCGTCTACCACGTGACGGCATAACGCTCGCTGACTGGTCGAGCCCAACGCCCCTCAAAAAAAGGTTATCCGTTTTATCATTCCCCGGCAGCGCTCGCTGTGATAAAATCCGTTTAATTTTGTCCGTGTGTACAGTCGTGTTCCCGAGCGCCAGAACAACGGAAAAAGGTGGTAAAACGAGAAAATTGAGAAAATCAGGAAAACACTGCCCGTGTGAACCGGCCTGAAGAGTATATATATATTTTTTTGATGTATACAAAGTGGTGTCGACCCAAGGCCTTAGATACCAGCACAAAATAAATCACAGACACATACTAAAACACGACTACGAAGAAAAGAGAATCGGTAGACATTGACAAGGTTAAAAGCGCTGGAGTGTACCCAGAAACCTAGACAACAGCTTCATATATCCCGAACGAGAACAACTTTCGGGAAGGGCAGAATAAGTCAACAGTGAGGGCAAGGTTGGGCCAAAGGACTCAGGCCAGCCAACCTCACGGAGAGTCCGAAGAAATATGCGGAAAAGTATATTAATAGTTTATAAAGTCTTTCATTTTTTTAGGTATGAAATTATAAATGTCAAATCTTGTTTTAGCGCAGTCAGCAGAGATTAGAGGGTTAATGGGTAGAACCCGTGGTTGGTCCACATAGTTAGTATTTTGTTTATCGGTATTTACTTTTACTGTTAAGGGTCATTTATGACTACAATTTCAAGTGGTATACAACGCCCTTTTTACCTCTCTCCTAGGAGGGGTTATACAATCATCGTGTCTGTCTGTGGGTCTGTCTGTCAGGCCTGCGAACGCGTTCGTATTTTTGGGGCAAAGGGTAATCACTGCGTACGCAGGTTCTCGAAGGGTTGGCAAAACCACCGTGTGACGGTGAGCGTTAACGGATGCATTTGCGGTTGGGTTTGGTAGATCTTTTTTCGTCAACGCTCACCGGATATTTCGTTATTGTTAAGTTGTAGGTCGTGAATGTTGAGTTCGTGTTGTGACTGTTGTGGGTATTAAGTTTGTGTTATGATTGTTGTGAGTGTTGAGTCTGTTGTGTTTGTATGGGCGTTTTCTCTACAACTTCTTCTTAATGACTTTGGGACGGACCGAGTGCTGAGTGTAATGCTACCTCTCAACGTCCAATGGCAGAGTTTCCACCAGTTGTACACGGTATTAGTCTTAGTATCAATTTGCGATTTTTTGGCGCCGGCCGGGAATCGAAAACGGGTCTGCCTCGTGCAAGAGATGTACTTTAACCACTCAACCACCAACGCTTGTTAATTTACGGTGTTTTTCTAAAAAACAGCTTTGGCGAATGTCCTTTACAAAGTTATAACGTTAGGTACTATAATTTATTCTACATCATTTTAAATATTTATAAATTAAATTAATCTTATAATTAATTAAATATTTCTAAATTATATTAATCTTATATTTAATTAAATATTTATAGATTATATTAATCTTATATGTAATTAAATATTTATAGATTATATTAATCTTATATCTAATTAAATATTTATAGATTATATTAATCTTATATTTAATTAAATATTTATAGATTATATTAATCTTATATTTAATTAAATATTTATAGATTATATTAATCTTATATTTAATTAAATATTTATAGATTATATTAATCTTATATTTAATTAAATATTTATAGATTATATTAATCTTATATTTAATTAGATATTTATAGATTATATTAATCTTATATTTAATTAAATATTTTAGTATTTTAATGTAAAATTTGATCGCGATCAGGAATTGAACTCGGGTCGCATTGCTACAATGCGGATAGTAAAGGAACAATTATGATAAGGCAGATTTGTTACTAAACGGATTAATACAATATCTGTATATATTGTTTATAATAATATAGCGCCACCGTTTGGAGAACTATCAATCAAACTCTCTTCAATTTTTCGAACTTTAGTCAAATCTTGACGGGTCTAAAAAACGCCAAATAAAAGTATATAAAGCCGTTGCCGTCCAAGGTTCCTAGAAAAATCTGTTATATAGGTTGGCGCATACAGCCTCTTTTCATACAAGAAAAACCAAACTATCCCGTTAAAAAACAACGGGGAAAGATAACCGGTTTCCCCCCTAAAAACGCGTCACTGGATGTCAGGCAACTAGTCGTCTCTCTCCCTTTTGTCGTGAGAATCGAGTATAAATATTTATCTCACTGCGCAAACGTGAGTGACGTCGCCGTAGTTTTATTTATTTTTAACAGAAGTAACATAATATTTAAATTATAATTTTACCAAGTTATAAGACAATGGAATATAATATTATGAAATACAGTATTATGAAATACAGTATTATGAAATATAATAGATTATAAAATATATTAATATGAAATATAATAGATTTTAAAATATAATATTATGAAATATAATAGGTTTTAACATATGATATTATGAAATATAATAGGTTTTAACATATGATATTATAAAATATAACATATTATAAAATCATATCGATCCATGTTAGTTTTAGGTCCTGGTGGAATTATAAATAAAATATTATTATTACGAAGAATTACCCGTGAAAAGGTTTAAAATATTTATTAATAAAATTTTTTTTTGTATTACAAGCTTCGAGCTTAGGAAATATAGCGCCATCTGCCTTAATAACCGTCAACTAAATATGTGAAGAAATAGCAGATAACTTTTGAATTTCTAGGTTTTTCAGTTAAACTTTCAGTTGTCGCACAGAGATAATTTTGAACGAGCAGACAGCTTTCATATATTCAATTTAAACCTCGGTCGGTAGGCGGCGATACTTCTGACCAAAATTTAAACTACGTACGAACCCTATAGAGACGTTTCGACCGCGGCTCGTCGTTCCATAATTATATTAAATATAATATAATGTAATATAGTAGATTACAAAAGATAATGAAAAATGAAAGGATATAAAATTAAATTAAATTAAACTGAAATTGAAAATTGCTGGTTAATCCAATTTAAAATTGGGCGACTTTTACTTCAACGTATCGTTTGATAAAATTTAAAAAGCCAAAAGGAACGACAGACAAATGAAAGTAAACTATATGCTCCCTCTAATTCGGTCTCCCGAAAACACGAACTCCAGAGACGTCACTCGCGACTGCGCAGGAGGAGAAAGTGAAAAAGAAACGTTTTCAAGAGAGGAGCAATATTTTTTCCCGAATGCGCCCTCGTTGGTTGCCGTCAATATAGAAGATTTAGTCTTTCTTAGTTCTTGGCTGTCAGACGAACTACTACAGGACGGGGTCCTGGTGTCGGTCAAAAGTTATGAGGTAACTTTGCGGTTTTAATTAGTATGTTCGGTCTTCGGTCTTCGGTCAAGAAAAGAGTTAAATTGTGTTTCGCGTTTGGAACGTGAGTGAATGGACTTAAGTGTATGAACAGTGCGTGTTTAAGACTGAAAGTGTTAAAGTAATTGTGAACTAACTCAAGTCAGCTGTAAGATAAAATTGATTGTTTTTATTTTTGAATTGGAATAACCTAATTATACCCTTGAAATTATCAACTCAACCTGTGAGGCTAATTAAGTAGATTGGAAGTAATTAGTAGCGAACAGCTCTCAACTGTTAATTAAGACAAGAGTTTATAGTAAGGTAGTTTGAATTTAGTTAAAATTACTCAGTATAATTTATGATATTAACTTAAGTGTAAGTATGTTTTGGTTTATTTTTCAATCACGATGAACTAAGACAAATCTAGTCTTAGACACTTGAGTACCAGTTCTGTACAATTACGTAAGAGATATATATATTGTTGGGTTATTGATGAAAGTTAAATCTAGAACGTTCCATAGACTGTTCTGAATAAAAATAAACATTTATTATTTTGCATAATTCTGGTTGCCATTTTATTTTCTAATCACTCGCCCACAACATTAAAGTTCTGGCAATCCCGAATCAACTAAATTGTCGATATAACGGCGACGGGAAATTATTCTCGTAAATTAATCGCGCGGCCTTTGGGAATATTCTTTTAACAAAATTTCGATAAGCTATCGTTTAATTAAAATCGGCCCGATTCCGTTAAAATTATAAACCAAAAAACGAACGGTCGTTATAATACCCTCTGTAGATATTTCTTTCATTAAAATTTGCTTTTTATTATATTCAACTGACAAACTTGTACTGTAAAAAGGGTTTAATTCAATTGTGCATTGTTATAGTACGTCTAACTCACTGTTGTAACTACTTAACTTATGATATTCTGAATAAATTAAAATTGGTCGTTTCGTCTCAATTATTTTATTTATAATTAAAATTTTATACCGGGCGGGATAGAACTGGGATAACATTTTTAACAAATAACTCTAAATTGCGGAGATATATCTTTAAGGGTTCTCTAGAGAAATTAATACCACTAGGGAAAATTCTTCCGAGGAGAGGTAAATTTTGGCTGGCCAACTTGTTGTTTTCGCTTTAACTTTGGTTTTTCGTATATGTTAGATTGTTTAAGACCTATAATACAATGGGTTGGATTTTGTTTTTTAAATAGTTTCTCGCGCGTATAAATTTTACGTTTCGTGAGCGTTCTAATATATGTTAATTTTGTGTCTTTTATTTCTCATTTTTGTTGCTTTGTTAATTTAATAAAGATTTTGGTCTAAAGTTGGTTTTTTGTTCTATTGATATTTGAAATAATAATAATATTTGTAAAATTTATTTAAATTCTAATCACAAAATATTCAACCGGTTGGGATAAGACCTGGATTAAGTTTGAAGGAGGACGCTCTGAATATGGCCAAATATCGTCGAGTGACGTGTCTAGTAGTTAATACGCTCAAGGGCAAACTCTTCCAAGGAGAGGTATATTTTGGCAAGCTTGCCGCCTTGTTTAAATAAGGTGGGATCCATTTAACGTATACATTTTCAAAAATAAAATAATTTATTTTTATTTGATGGGGTTAATTTTATCTTTGGTTATCAAATTTTTGAGCTTTTTAATAGTTGTTGTAATTAAATTATTGTTTGAACAATTAATATTAAGCGAAAGTTTAATTTCAAATAAATATTAACCGCTATCGCTTTCTAAATTTGGAGAGAAGGAATAGGAACTAATGAATGCGGGTCATCGATCGCGATCGGTGTACAGAAACCCGATTCCCTTTTTCGTCGCCATACGGCTTGAGAGGAAATGTACTCTTTAACACTTCATTTTCGGTGGGCTGATGTCGAGCAGACTGGGAATTTAGAATCGAACTGCTTCCCAAAGCTTAAAAGATTAATAATGCACGATGTTTTAACCAAGACACGTTATTAATTATTAACCTTGTGTTTTCAGCAAAATCTTGGAAAGAACACGCAGCAAAGTTATTTAATTTCGTCCGTCGTTGAGTTGGAAATTCAAAAGCAATTTGTTGAGCTGCAAAAGTTCGTTGTTTTTAGTTTTCAAGCCTATTTGGAAACTTACGTAAAGGTGCGTTTCTCAAATTCTAAAGTTTGTGTCTGTCTGTCTGTCTCGTTTAAAGCTTCCAGATCGTTTGCAATAGTGCGCTTAGACTTTGAACAATTGTTCTGATTAGGTGGATATTTTTGAGAGGCAGATCACTAAGCTTTAGAGTGGCCTATTAATCATGATTAAATCATTTTAAACACGATTAAATCATTTGAATCACGATTAAATCATTTTAATAACGATTAAATCAATATAATCACGCTTAAATCAATATATTCACGATTAAATTAATATATTCACGATTAAATTAATATATTCACGATTAAATTAATATAATCACGATTAAATTAATATAATCACGATTAAATTAATATAATCACGATTAAATTAATAGAATTACGCTTTAATCAATATAATTACGATTTAATCAATGCAATCACGATTTAATAAATTTAATCATGATTTAATCAATTTACTCTCTTATTAATCTTTTTAATCTCGATTTCGTATTTTAATTAATTAGTAGTCTAATTTTTAATATCAATGAACTTAATAAAATACCACGTAAAATACTAAGATCCGAATCTCCCTGGTAGGTCATATCCTAAAATCCCAAAAGTTGATATTGTATGGATATCCATGTTTGATCCAAATATCTTACAGTTCATACATCCAAGTTTCAAAATCTAATGCATATCCCTGGGACATCCGAATATCGGAGACTGCTTATGTCCAAAATAACAAAAATGGGGAAGTCTCTTTAATATCCCAGGGATATCAATTTCAATTTCCGTTTCCTTATTGTTAACATTCACGTCGGAGCTTCCTAATTAATTCAAACTACTATAAAACTTCTCAAAATATATAAGAACGAGACCTACATATTTTACATAAGCAGGACTACCGATATTATCTGCATACATTAATTAAATATACAGCAATATATAAATATTAGTCTTAAATCTATAAAAAACGAAGCAAAAATTTTTTGTAAATATTTAGAAGAATTATTTCCAAAATTCCAATTAATCAAAATTAAAGTAAAAAAGTATAAACAGTTTCAAACTTGGCGCTCAATTCTTAGGAATATTCTCCCTTTTACATTTTATCAAATTAATAATAATATTAGAAATTTATTTTATATTTATACTAAAATAAATATATTATTCTTTAAATAATTTTAGTAATTTTAATAATTTTGAAAATAAATATTTTTATTTTATCACGGCCAACTTCGATAGCACGTGCTACAGCGGCAGCGCGTGATCGAAGTTGATTTATCATCCATGCGTACTAAATTGTTTTGTTGGTAGTTGGTAACGCCAGCATGGTAACGCTTTTACTAGACGCCAAGGCCCTTTTCAACAAGTAGAACACTAATAATTCTGTCGGCAGTAATCAAAGTTGGGCACACTTTTGCACATAAATTTTTTTCCTATAAAAATATAATAGATGGCGTTGCTTAGCTGCTATCAATTTTCTCTCATTTTGTTTTATTTCAAATATTTTTAGGGTGCATTTTTTGATTTAGATTCAATAGATGGCGGTAAACTCTCAATGAATAAATAAAATTTCCGAGATTTTGTGTCTATAAATTAACTCGCGTGAAGTTAGTAGTTGAAAATTTACGATCGTATCAGTATCAATTATTTCCTTAATGACTTATTGGTAACTATCTATTATATATTTTTTTGCATTCTACATATAAATTTTTCTCTCATATAAATTGTTTTACAGATAAAAAGCTATAAATCACACCCCCAATAAAAATAATTTTTTTGTAAACCTATCAAATCAAACTCATCAATGAAATATGTTATAAACTAGCCTATCAAATCAATCATACCAATGCAATGTTATTTATTAACCTATCGAATCAATACTATTATTTTTTAAATTTTATCAAATAAAATAATATACAGCGAAATAATTAAATATTTTTTTCAAAACAATCAATTTTAATTCCTCGTTTGCGAAATAATGATAATCACAAATGCTTTGTTTAGTAGATATATATAACAATAGGCTCAATAGCTTTGACATGGAGTTTGACATTGTACAGCCCCAACCTCTTCCAGTCAATAAAACGATAATTATAATCAGGTAATAAGTAAAAATGCGATTCAAAATTTCTATAAATCAAAACCAAATCCAAAACTAAAACTTTCGATAGAACTTTCGAAACGTCTAATTGGAGTTTAACCGTCACGTGATAATAGCCCCTCCGCAAGCTCAGTTGACTCACCTCACGGCCTTTTCGTGTACCCCTCCCCTGTCTTCCTTTATCCCCCCACTTTGAGGAGGGAGGAAACGGTTTGAAGTTAAAAAAACAGTCACATGGTTCACATCATCATCCTTAATATCTGCCCTTTTCTCCATGCTTCAACTCTTTTTAAAGGTAAATTAAATCAAACTATAAAAAATCGTCAAATAAATTTTATAGAAGATAATTTGAAATTTTTTTGATAGTACAGGAATAAAAAACTTTAGCTTTTCATATCATAACTATCAAATTTTGAAATTTTTACTAAGAGATGGCGTGAAAAAAATATTTCAAAATTTCAATACATAGTTTGCACCGAAGGGAGGGGCTTATGGTCTCCATAGAAACTGGGAGGGGGGTCAAAAATTCAAACCATTTCGCGCGTAGCTACTAAATAGGTAGCCATTTTGTTGGTAATCTCGGCAAAGCTACAAAACGTATTTGATTTATGCTTTAAAATTTTAAATGGGCCCTAAACAAAGCCAGATAAGATTCTAAGGCCGGGTTATTTAAATAAAATATCAAATTACGACAGAAATATCTACGAAAAGAAGTTGACAAAGCTTATCAAAGTTAGGCCTTTGCGGTCATCCTTTTTACAATTACCTTCGCTATCGAATAAAATAAACAATTTTCGCTCTCCCTTGGTAATTGAACTACTCGAACATTTTTTAACCAGGCAGATAACCATTTTTAACGTGAAACTAATTTCTTAATCATTTGAAAATAATTAAAATCCGCAAACAGACGATTGAAACTGTTAACCCTCCCGTTTTACTAAGAAATCTACACCGGCAAAATGGCGGCAAAGAACCGTCCATTCTTGCACAAATTAAATATTTATTCTTGGTTCTTATATCTATACTTGGAACTGCGTCATTGATGACGTAGGGATGCAAACTATGTATACTTCTACCAAAAACGCAGGTCGCATCATTTTTTTCGCAATTTTTTAAACTAGGATAAGTACTCCTTTCAAGTGAAAATCTATAAATTTTCGAGTAAATTTTCGTCAAATCTCTCAAAAAACTAAAGCCATTACCGAGATTTCAACTCAATAAATCATTTAAAAGTTTAAATCGTTGATAGATCACTATCAAAAATGATATTTTGATTGTATGAAATTTGATTCCTTATCATATCAAGTACCAAAACAATCAAAAGATATGATAGTGCCCAACTTTGGCAGTAATACGATAAAAACTTAAATGAACTATTAATAAGAGGTAAGCAATTTTTTCATGTTCAAGTCAGTAATACAAAAGTCAATATGACTTCGAAATCTTACAGTTTTCCAACCGTTCACCTAAGCTTAGGTAATTTTTCTTAAATTTTAACGAGCTTGACTTGCACTTTGCATTAAATTTGAGTTTGACGTTGCTGCTGGAGGAAAAATGGTTTAAACAAGTAAAATGTATGCCAATTTTTCTATTACTCTTAATTGTGAAAAAATAACCCCAACTAGACTTTAAAAATTTTATTTAGTGTAGCTGGCTTTTTCATTTTGGGGCTCGCTGCTAGTGATAAAATTGATTTACACGAGAAAAATGTATGGACATTTTTCAATAACCTCTGAAGGGGGCTTCAGAGTGTTATTTTTTCACTTATTTAAATTAGCGTAGCTTGCACTTTTTGCTTATAACTTGATTTTGAAGCTTGCTGCTAGCGATAAAATGGATTTGCACGAGCAAAATTTTTCAATTCACTCTGATTGAGTAAAACCCTTGGTTCACATTACAGTTGGGAAAGGCAAAAAAACTTCAACATCTAATCACAATGAAAATTATCCTTAGTATATTGGTCTTGATTTCTTCTCATTCTACATCTATTATTCACGAGCAATAATTTATTTCTAGCGGCCGTTAATCGATCAAAATGCGCTGCCAATTCTACGATTGCTGAAATTGAACTAATAATTAAAGACTGGTCACACCATTGCCCAGCAGGAAGTAAAAAAGAAAAACATAAATAATTATAATATTTAAATAACTTTCACAATGATTTTGGAAGCAAAGAACTTTTTAAATAAAACCTTGATCAAAGGAAATTTTAAATCTTATTAGTGGTGTATTTAATAAATCTTTTGATATCTTTCGTCATCATGCCTAGTTCCAATCATAATATTAAAAAAGGTTAATTTCACTTAATTCTAAATCTTATTAATTATATTAGTTATGTTAATGTTATGATTCTTGCATTTACACCAATTATTTAGCTTCATATAGGTAATAATTGGTTTTAATGCAAGAATCGTCATTTTATTTAAATTTATTTATTTATTTATAAATTATAGTCATTAATAAATTTTTATCCTTTATAAAATAAAAATTTATTTATATGGATATTTTAGGAAAATTTAAAAATTCCCAAGACCTCTAATGTACATAATATGGACATTATAAATATCTATAAGATATCTTTAGAATATATATTGGATATCCCTAGGATATATTATATCCTGTTCAAATCCTAAATAGGTTATTTTTTTAATCCCTGAGATATCCCTACAACATCCCCTGAATATCCAGAATTTTGATATTCCCTGGATCTCCAAAACCATGACATCTGGATATCTATGGAATATCCATGTGACGTAAAACCTGGATATATGGATATCCCACAGACATCATAACATCCAAAGTTAACGTGCCATGGATATCCAATGGAGCTATATGTGTTTGCTGGGAATGACAAATTTTGTACCGAAAAAAAAAACGTTTATTGTAATATCTTAGTTGCACGAGACGAAGCCCGAGTTGTCATTCTCGTCTTTGTAATTTCGTTGGTAAATTATAAAAACAGTAATCGTAATTCGATGTTTCAATCACGATTTTATTATTTTAATCTTGATTTAATCATTTTAATCTTGTTTTAATCACTTTAACCTTGATTTAATCATTTTAATCTTGATTTAATCATTTTAATCTTGTTTTAATCATTTTAACCTTGATTTCATCATTTTAATCTTGATTTAATCATTTTAATTTTGATTTACTCATTTTAATCTTGATATAATCATTTTAATTTTGATATAATCATTTTAATCTTGATTTAATCATTTTAATCATTGTAATAGAGATTTAATCATTCTAATCATTTTAATCGAGATTTAATCTTTTCAATCACGATTTAATCATTGAGGGTGACCCAATAATCTTGCTAGTAATCTGCCCCTCGGGTTACTCTTCTTACCCTACTCCGAAATCAAACGAACAAGCGAAAAGTATCGTCCTTTGGTTTGACATTGAAAGCTAGATAGGTTGCGGCTAAAGCAGGCGCTATTAGGTTTCCCACATAGTTATTCGTTAATTTGACTTTATAAATAATTAAACTTGCATTTTAATATAATTTTTGCATCGTTTGCTCATATTTTGATAAGTTTGTATAAAAAAACTTTTTTATTACTTTTTAATTTGTCTGTAGCAGACGCCAGATCTCAGGCGCAACCTTGGAGAAGCTAGCGCCGTTACACCACCTAGACTCGAATAAAGTTTTTATTTATTTCAATATTTTAGATAATAAAAAAATATTGGTTACCATAGTGGTCTATGTTAGTAGCCGTCAAAAGGACACAGCTAGAAACATTAGAGAGGTTAAGCCAGCACCAGAAAACGTATAGAAGGCCCTTGTAGGAGGTTCTGGCTGTACACACAAATGTTCGTCTTCACACCTACAAGTTCCCCCTACATGTTTTGGGGCACTGGCTTAACCTCTCTTTTATAAAACTAAATCCAATAAACTTAGTTTATTTCGGCCATGTAGCGAACACTTTCCTTTACTTCCGCATAACCTTAAGCTTCAGTCAATACACACTGGTGGCGCGACAGTCAACAATGTAGTAGAAAAATCCAATTTTCCATCCTGCTTCGAGGTAAATGGAAATATCGCTGGGAGATATAATCCCGCAGTAGGATGTTCTAGACTGTCGCGCCACGAATGGCTATTGACCTTCTCTGCTAGGGTTCCACTCGTATAAAGTCCAAGCGAATTCCCGAGTTGGTTTTATTAGAGTGCCTATTGCTGAAAGATTGAAAAAGAAAACTTTGCGAGTGTGGTTCTGTAATCTTACAATAAAAATTTCAAAGTACTTAGGATTGGAATAAGGCGATCCAGTCCGTATATTATTTTCTTATTTTCTACAGTATAGCGCGCTTCACTTTTATAAAGGCCATAGGAAAGATTTTTATGGTTCACCTCCCTGAAATGAATCGAACGCTTCCAGAGATACTTTAATATGATGATAAATTTCGTACCGAATATCTCGCCTCTAGAATATTGATCGGTGGCTGACATTCCGCGAGTGAGATCGGAATTTACGTCTGTCCAAATTATGTAGAGGGTCAAAAAACTCTCAGAATTCGTGTTTCATTTTCTTTTGAATGCGTGGATAATTTCGATCTAGACGTCTTAAAGTTTTCTAACTACGGGTGTGCTAAATATTTGGTTACACCAAATTTTTCGATCGAATACCAAATCGAATATTCGATTAGAAGTGGAATTGAATATTCTTTTTTACAGATAAAATAGTCGAATATTCGTAAAGGGCGGAAGGACGTATTTGGTATATGTTTTAAATACGTATATCTTAAGACCTTTTCAAAAGATATGCTTATACAAGCAAAGTTAACGGGTTACCAAATTATGTTAAGGGGAACAATTGAAAACCTATTTCAAATTTTAACTTAAATACCTAAAAAAATTGTAAAGGTTAACGCTAATAGTGAGTGAAGGGAGCTGTTAGATGCCGTGGCATGAAGGGCTTTCCACCAGGGCAGCCTTATCCATAAGGCAGATTAGGAAAAGTGCCTAGGGCCTACGAAACTTTTACGAGACATTAGGGCCTACGATTCCATATAATAGGGCCTACGAAGTTCCGAAAAGTCGCTAAATGAGAGATTTTTGCCTAAGCCCTACGGAAAGGTTAAAACGGCCCTGCTTTCCACCGCACTCCTACGCATTGTAACCTGGCCATCAGATATAAAGGTATTCAAAATCGCTAGCTGACTCGGGTGGTGCCTTGGGAATTAACCTGGCTAGATGAATTGGTCGGATCAACTCAAAATAGCTTTAGCAAAAAAGGACTGTTTGATAATAAGTTAAATAATATGATTGATATATTTAGCTTCTATCAAATCCTCCGAGTATTATTTAAGGCTATTCCACGAACATATTTTTATACTTCGGGAGATAACGACTCTGTGTTAAGATGATATGTGGCCATCCTGTTTTTTCCTGGGATGTCAGTTTTAGGGAATCAATGAGATACCTGATCGATATGATTATTTAAGTGGGAAAGTGCTTATTCTTCGAACATGATGGGATTGAAAGCTAAGCTGAAAATCATCTCGACTTAGTCTTTCTACCCAAAGTGTAAATTATTATAGTCTTGTTTAGCTAAAATTAATAAAAATAAGTTTAAAAAAAGTTTTAGATATTAGAATTTTTTAAAAAGAGTTGCGTAATACACTTTATTAATATTTACCTCTCCGAGGGAGCTACTCTCTAGAAGGGGTTTTATAATCACCGTGTCTGTTTGTGTGTGTGTCTGTCTGTCGTTCGCTGCGGAACCGCGCTCGCAATACTGGGCCAAAGTGTAATAAAAACCACGTTTGAAGTTTCTCAAATTTTGGAAAAGGGCTTGTTGTTTTAAAACGCTTGAATTCAAATTCGTGTTACGTTGTGTGTGGGTTTTGTGTTTGTGTTGTGCATATACGGAGTTTCTTCTCGCCAACTTCTATTTACTGACTTTTGGGACGGACCGAGCGCTAAGGGTTGCGTTTAACGTCTTAGCATCCAAATGGCAGGGTTTCCACCGCAAAGACATTGACCTTAACGCCATATGGTTGAAAATACGCTACAACGATATTTCGACAAACAGTCTGGGGAAAAGTCGTGTTTTTTAAACTTATTAACTTCAATTTATTCTATATAATTGTTTTAATAATCACATTTCAAATTCAAATTATTTAATTATTTTAAATTAAAATATTGTCGTGGCCAGAAATCCAACCCGTGTCATACTCTTAGCAGGTGGATCATTTACAGCCGAGCCATTGACTTCCACGTCTTCAAATTGAAAATACATAATATCATGGAGGAATAACAGGAGAAGTATAAATTTGCCGCGCTATTTAGTACAGTACTACAGCCAGGTGACGCTAGCATCTCCTTTAAAAATAAACTTACGTAGCGCAAAGGCTAAGTTGGCCCTCCTGTACCTTTTGATTAGATTTAGTTAATTAATTTTGCTTAGTATGGGGTTGTGACTGACGGTAGGCACATACATTACAACGATATCTATTACATGTCTGTTTTCTGGTTCGCTTTCAAACGCAAACACGTATTTTTATACATTTTAAATGTGAGGCCTAGAAGTTAGATTTTATATATGAAGCGATTGAAGCCATATCTTCATTATCTTGGTTCTGCTATTTGATATATATTAAAAGTATGAGGCTTAGATGGTTGCAAGTTTAATATGCGTTGTTGATTATGAAATTAAAAATGACTTCGTTACAGTTATATTAAATATGCAAATGTAACGAAGTCGTTTTTAATTTCATAATTAAAAGTGTGGTTGCAAAGACCACGTTATTATTTGGTTAATATTTCTTTTGTCGTTGAAATCAATTAAGAAGGACAAGCCCTTTGCGGTTTTTATTTCTTGAGCCAATTAATATGATATGTCCAAATGTTAAGTCATATATTTCAATTTTTAGTCTACCCTAGAATTTTAGTGGTGAAAATTCATTTTTAGGCATACAAATATAAAAACTCCTAATTTGAATGATACATATTTTCATATTATATTTTGTGGAAGCTTAATTGATATACAAACATTATATTTTAAAGAGACTTAGTTGCTTAGGTATAAATTTAAACCTTTCAGTCCAATATTGTTGGTAATATTTATTGGTGAAATAGATTAGGATAGTACCCGAGGTGTTTATTACCGATTTGGTTCAAAGTCGGGCGTAATGTAGACCTATATAAGTAATGAAATTTCCCAAAAGGAACTACCCATTCGATTTGCCATGGCAAACGAAAATGTTTTTGACCTCTTCAAAATAAAATCTCCTTTAAAGAAAATACGGTTTGCGTATTTGGGGCATTTTTTTCCTTTCATCGCGGGTACCCAAGGGCTTTAAATTTCATTTGGTTAACTTGTCTAACACGGAAGCAGCAGACTCCTACTGTCTAAGCTCCTTTTGAACTCGCCACGAAGTTTATATTACTCATTTTCTACCACGGTTTTATCTAAATTAACTAGTCTTCGCGTATCCGGCTTTACCAAAACGTCTTCATAATATATCACGTAAGTTATAAATTTTTGATGCAATAACGGTTCAATGTCAAATATGCTATGTATTATGTAAAGCACGGGACCATAGAGTAACCCACTCGCATAGAGTTTAAGACCCTATGGAAGCGCATGAAACATTAATCCTAACGGACCAACTGGTTTTCGAGGCGTGAATAAATATAGTCCGAAGAGCGATGGTATTTTTTTTTACATTTTGTAGACTATAAACTTAATTTTTAATCCAGATATTGTACATTACCTTTAGGCCAACTTGTTTATTTCACGCCTCGAAAACAAGACGCTGCGTACGAAAAGTGTTCACAAGTTTCGCTGATAGCCTTCCAATCTATGTGAGTGGTTACTCTATGGGCTAAGAAAGGACTGATAAAACATAATTGGCTATGGTCGGAGTCAGTTATTGGCCAGATGTCGCCATTTATCAATCGGTGGAGTGGTTTACTCTATGGACTTTCCACCAGCCTCCTACGCATTGTAACCCGACCAACTGAATTAATGGCTTTAAAAGTCGCTTGATGATTTAGGGCTAAGATGGTGCCTTGGGTATTAGCCTAGCCTAGCTGATTATATATTTAAATGCAAACGGTGAATCTATATTTATTTTGTAATTAACTAATGGCGAAAAAGACGCCTTTGGGGCTCACAGCTTCAGCCGCTTCATCACCAACTTTGTGAGGGCAATTGCCGATTTGCCGCTATTCCTATTTGTTACCGAATTAAACTTAAGTATATCGAGATCAGACGAGTCTCTTCCACAGAAATTCACAGCTTACGGTACACCAAAAATAATTATTTTATCAATATTTTAATTTAATTTTTGCATGCTTATAAATTTTCGAAGGCCCTTCGAACCTTCGTAGGTCCTGGGCACAGGGCCCATTGTGCTCATTGGATAAAACGGTCCTGATTCGCAGTGCTGTAATTGGCAATAGCAGAGTCCGGAACTTTAGTAAAGTTGGGAATTGGATTTTGTGAACTTCGTATTCGTATGGAAATACGAAATTGTTGAAGGTGGAATAATCGTAGTGGTAAGTTCTCATGAGAGACTATAGAATTCTATTTCAGAGTCCGTCGCCGATGTAAAATTGTCGGCGGCGGCGTTACTAATTTCTAGGGCTCGGCGTTCGGATAAGAAATTTTTCGCTCATTTCTTTTATATCTATCTCCGAAAATTATCCGAATAAAAACTTATTCGTTGCATATTAAATCGTATAATAGACGTGAATAATATCCACAAATAAACAGTTCATCGAATTTTTTGTGATTAATTGATATTTTGGCTGTTAATTTATGTTTCCCCGAGCTCTACTCATTTTTTCGAGTGTTCAGTGGCGGCGTAAGTCTTAAGAACACATCAAATAATATAAAAAGTTGAAATGGTAATTATAAGTAAACACAGGCTAGAAAGTAGAAACTGAAATACTCATTCTTTATTTATAAGAAATACTACAAAAAACAATTTACTAGAAATAAATGTCACCTGAGCTTTGGAATACCGGAATTGTCTGGCTTTGATATTTTTAGGTTTTTTGGGAAGAAATTGGAAATATCCTTTCTTTAAAGTGGCATGCCCTTCTCGCTTCAATGTAGTCCTAGGGCCTTACGTCACAATCTTTTACTTTTACAATTTATAGTCTTGCCACTAAATGTTTTCTGTATGTTGGTAATAACCATCGCTACGTTCAACAAGTTGTTTTTAATTAATTCACGATTATGTATCAGAAAAACCGTAACAGTTTTTGAACGATTTTTGGATCTTCCGGTGGTGACAACACGATGGGTACCGAAAGGGGATTAAATGGATCTGTTCAACTAGCAGATTTAATAAACGCGCACGTAGAATATTTCTGCTTGCCGCCATTTTGATTAATTCATTTGAAACGGGTTTTGAGCGTTTTGGCTACCGAGATAATCACGAAATATTTTTATCCAAATACAAATCACGTGCGTAAAAATGTCAGATGACCTGCATTCCGTAGTCTTCTCTGCTATTTTTATAGAAGTAATACTTGTGGAATTTTAATAGGCTTTAGATTATTCAGTAATAATTGTATTGGAATAAAAATGAAAGGGTAATGATTTAATTAATTTAAATAGGAAGTTCGCGTTAAGGTTTTTCCATATATAGTTTGAGTGATATTTAAATAGATTATAAATTTTAAAATGCCTAGTCAAAATGGAAATAAAGGTGTAAGCTTTGACGACAGTGACGAGCTAAGAACGCTAGGCCTAACGTCGTCCGCTAATATTGGGCTCGTATTTAGTATTTGGATAGAAATCTTTCCCATACTTGACACTACGGCGCTACAAGCGGCGCTGCCTTAAAGGCGCCAAGTGCGCCATGGGGTTTCGGGTCATTAATTATTCGTCCAAGGGTATAACGCAATCGATTCTACGTCGACCGAAAAACGTCCAATCCTGAACTCAACGAAATTAAAAATAAATTAAAACTTTAAAATTTTTATGAGACCAGCGCAGGTGTTATCTATTCGCATCAATATTTATGGCACTCTGAATAAGGTTTCTAGCTGAAATTAGAAAGTTCTCATACCTATCATGACCTCAAAGGAATGTAGGGCAGTCTCAAATCGTCACAAATAAAAACGAAATTGAGGACAAACATTAAAAAATTAGTAAATTACACAATTTAGATATTAAAGAGCTGCATGGAATGGAATGGTTTCTTTTCCTGAAGTAACCACCGAGGGGCTGATCACTCCGCGTAATCGCTGTACAGAGCCGTACCTTTGACTGTACTAATGGGATTACGCGTAATCTTTGAAGTCCCTGCCTTTGTCAGCGCTAATCTAAGCGTAATCCGGTGTACAGACTTTCTAAGAGTGGTTAGCCCCTCGGTAACCACAAGATTCCCGCGGTAATTGATGGTAATGGAATAATTTAAGTCAAATGCAATGGGAATGAAATGAAAAGGAATTTTTAGGATAGAAAGGGATGGGAATGGAATTTTTCAGTTCGGTAAAGAAATGGATGGGAATGGAATTTTTCAGTTCGGTAAAGAAATGGATGGGAATGGAATTTTTCAGTTCGGTAAAGAAATGGATGGGAATGGAATTTTTCAGTTCGGTAAAGAAATGGATGGGAATGGAATTTTGCAGTTCGGTAAAGAAATGGATGGGAATGGAATTTTTCAGTTCGGTAAAGAAATGGATGGGAATGGAATTTTGCAGTTCGGTAAAGAAATGGATGGGAATGGAATTTTTCAGTTCGGTAAAGAAATGGATGGGAATGGAATTTTTCAGTTCGGTAAAGAAATGGATGGGAATGGAAATTTTCAGTTCGGTAAAGAAATGGATGGGAATGGAATTTTGCAGTTCGGTAAAGAAATGGAAGGGAATGGAATTTTTCAGTTCGGTAAAGAAATGGATGGGAATGGAATTTTTCAGTTCGGTAAAGAAATGGATGGGAATGGAATTTTGCAGTTCGGTAAAGAAATGGATGGGAATGGAATTTTTCAGTTCGGTAAAGAAATGGATGGGAATGGAATTTTTCAGTTCGGTAAAGAAATGGATGGGAATGGAATTTTTCAGTTCGGTAAAGAAATGGATGGGAATGGAATTTTGCAGTTCGGTAAAGAAATGGATGGGAATGGAATTTTGCAGTTCGGTAAAGAAATGGATGGGAATGGAATTTTTCAGTTCGGTAAAGAAATGGATGGGAATGGAATTTTTCAGTTCGGTAAAGAAAGGGATGGGAATGGAATTTTGCAGTTCGGTAAAGAAATGGATGGGAATGGAATTTTTCAGTTCGGTAAAGAAATGGATGGGAATGGAATTTTTCAGTTCGGTAAAGAAATGGATGGGAATGGAATTTTGCAGTTCGGTAAAGAAATGGATGGGAATGGAATTTTGCAGTTCGGTAAAGAAATGGAAGGGAATGGAATTTTGCAGTTCGGTAAAGAAATGGATGGGAATGGAAATTTTCAGTTCGGTAAAGAAATGGATGGGAATGGAATTTTGCAGTTCGGTAAAGAAATGGAAGGGAATGGAATTTTTCAGTTCGGTAAAGAAATGGATGGGAATGGAATTTTTCAGTTCGGTAAAGAAATGGATGGGAATGGAATTTTGCAGTTCGGTAAAGAAATGGATGGGAATGGAATTTTTCAGTTCGGTAAAGAAATGGATGGGAATGGAATTTTTCAGTTCGGTAAAGAAATGGATGGGAATGGAATTTTTCAGTTCGGTAAAGAAATGGATGGGAATGGAATTTTGCAGTTCGGTAAAGAAATGGATGGGAATGGAATTTTGCAGTTCGGTAAAGAAATGGATGGGAATGGAATTTTGCAGTTCGGTAAAGAAATGGAAGGGAATGGAATTTTTCAGTTCGGTAAAGAAATGGATGGGAATGGAATTTTGCAGTTCGGTAAAGAAATGGATGGGAATGGAATTTTGCAGTTCGGTAAAGAAATGGATGGGAATGGAATTTTGCAGTTCGGTAAAGAAATGGATGGGAATGGAATTTTGCAGTTCGGTAAAGAAATGGAAGGGAATGGAATTTTGCAGTTCGGTAAAGAAATGGATGGGAATGGAATTTTGCAGTTCGGTAAAGAAATGGATGGGAATGGAATTTTGCAGTTCGGTAAAGAAATGGATGGGAATGGAATTTTGCAGTTCGGTAAAGAAATGGAAGGGAATGGAATTTTGCAGTTCGGTAAAGAAATGGATGGGAATGGAATTTTTCAGTTTGGTAAAGAAATGGATGGGAATGGAATTTTTCAGTTCGGTAAAGAAATGGATGGGAAGGAAATTTTGCAGTTCGGGGATGGACGGGAATGGATTTCCCCCAAATAGCGTTAATGTCTTAACTTTGAAATGTCTGGTTTTGTCACCTTGTGGAAAGGTTACCCTTTTGCATTTAGTAATATGATATTAATTGATAATCATAATGTTCGAAATTATTTGATTCAGGAATGGAAATTTCGGCAATAAAGGGAACGGACGTGAATGATAAAATTTCCGTCAAATGGAGTGGGAATACGAAAATTTGTATGGAAATAATGGAATGGGATGGGAATGGAGGTTGGCTCTACGGAAATGGGCAGGAATGGAAACGTTTTCAACTCAATTTTGATAACTTTTAGCATTTTCTAAAGCTATAAAAAAATGGTACATGTTTTATAGTAAAAATTACAAATTCTATGCACCCTCTAACAAATATTTGTAGAATTAAGGGATTTTAAAAGTTATGCCCCAAAGCTTTCACTAACTTTCAATTTCTTTCAAGTTAGACCCCTGCCTCCCTGGCTTGCCTCCTGGTGCCACCACTGCCTAAGGATAAAGACCGGTGATTACATCGATCTTTAGAATTGACTGAAAACGCACCCGGAAACTAAAAACTGCAGATAAAAAAAACCCTACTTTGTATCCATTCAATACTGCTTTTCTTGTGTGACCTGAAAAAATATTTCGTATTTAAGGTTATATTTATAGTAAGGACTAGATTTCGTGGAAAATATCTTTGATTATATTCGCCCAAAAGGAGGAAATAATAACTAGCCAAATCCTCAACAATTCGAGCTCATTACAAAACTGCATCCATAATCAAACCACAAATTGAGCTGATGATTTTGGTTATTTCCTTTCGAATATTGATTCCTTTAGCACACCAGGTCCTGCGCCCCGAAAGTTAAAACCTGCTTAAAGGGATTATTTACTAAATAGAAAAATTGTCTGCTAACCAAATTAGCCTGGGACAATAAATCTTCGGCTAACACGTGCTATGACTAGTTTTTGGGCCTTTGCTATTTTGTCCTGTTTTTCGCATCAACTTAGCCTGGAACAATTTTGATACGTTTCTCGGGGTTAAAATAGTGGACTGCAAAAAGGGTTCTATTTTCGTTTGTAGAACAGGACAAAGTAGTCCCAGACTAGTTTTGACCAATAACAAGGCCGAAATAGACACTTCGTTTTGGGGCCACATCATTGAACCAGACCACATTAGGTGGTTTATTTTTGCTAATTCTGGGATTTCGGAGTAGGGTAAAAAGAGTATAACCCTATAACGTCATTATTATACTTTGTGGTAGCGAATAGTTTGAGTCGGAGTAAAAACATTTTTCCAAAATGGCTGCCTGTGGCCTCTTCAGCAGATACATTCTGGCTAGCAAACGGCAAAATCCAATTTAATCTCTTCGCACCTCCTTTTCAGAACGAGTAAAAAGAGTAGCATAATACTCCGGAACAAACGAGTAGTTTGTGGGGCGGAGTAATTATCATCTCCGGAACAGGCGAAAAAAATGTTTTAGGTTAAAAAGAGTACACATTTAGTCCGAGAACAGGCTAAAAAACTACTTATTGTGGGAAAGGCTTAGGCAGCAGTTTGAAAGTGATATCTAGCATAGTGATGCGCAAACGTAGACCCTCGAGTCATTTTTACTAATCCGTTAATTCTATTTGCACCGCGTTGAGTTAAAAGTTGAACGTAATCAATGACATGCCACAGTACCTTTGTAATTCTCATGTGAGAGGCAGAGATCTGCACGTGTTCCGAATAATTCCACCGAATTCAAATGGAAACTGGCCAAAACTAAGGAAATTAAATAGAAAGAGACATCGGATTGTTTGAACGACGACAAAATAAAATAAATTGGAAAGGAGTTTTGTTAAAAATCAGGAAGCTCTGGAATTCGGAATTTTTGAAACCTTTTTAAATCCTTAAAGATTTAGTAATAAAACTTCTTAAGTTCTTGGAAAATCACGATAACCCATTTGGAAGCGTAAATAAAAATTATATTTTAAACCCAAACAAGAGCCACCAAGGACATATTTAAATTTGGAATTTGTTGACTACCTTTCCTTTTTTGTCTCAAGGGGGTTTGCATAGCGTAAGTGACTTGTAGGTTATAAAGGGGTGTGCATTTAAACCCCAACCGAAATCCTTGAAAAGCTCTTGAGGGTCCCAGTTGATTTGTTAATGCTGCATGGTCAGGTCGAAGTCTAAGCTTCATTTTATGCTTTATGCGGAATGTGGAAGTAAAATTGGTAAATGCCATTAAATTGGATAAATTTGGGTAAACTCAAGTAAAATGGACAAATTTAGGTAACCCAAATTTATTTGTATTTACCCGATTTGCTTATTTTCCCCAATGTACATGCATTTACCCAAATTAACCTCAAATTACCCAATGTACAATTTTTTAAATATAATTTCATATTTTAAAATATTTCAAAGGGGACATCTGCGATTTCTCCATGTTAATTTCCATAGAGAAACGTAGGTTTAAGTAATCAATATAATTTTGGTTGCTATGGCAAAACTAAAGCCCGTCTAAGTTACATAAAGGTCTACTTATCAACAAAATCGGCGAAAAGCACCACGGGTCGTCTCCTTGTGACTGTAGCCAGTAATATAAAATTAATCTTTGTCCGTGCATCTCTTTATTGAGAGGATCACTAACGTTAAATCTGTGAATTGAGACCCGCGACTAGTAGGCCAGGCGGCAGTGGTATGTAGGGAATAGAGCGCTTGACTAAAATAGCATTTGTTAAACTAGCGTTTTCAAAAGCGCGTTTTTCAAAACAGCATTTTGTTGCAACGGCGCTTTGTTAAAACAGTGGTTGTTGAAATAGCGTTTCTCAATACCGCGGTTTGTCGAAAGAGCGTTTTGTTTAGTCAGCGTTTTTTGGTTAAGCGTTTCTCAGTAGAGCGGTTTGTCAAAACAGCTTTTTCCATAAACAGCGTTTCTGAATATAGCGTTTCTCAAATTAGCGATTTTGAAACAGTGGTTTTGGTCAAGACAGCGGTTTCGGTCAAGGCAGCGGATTCTTAAAATTTATATGAATTGACGATTGAAAATGTATAACATACATATGAACTTCAGGGGTTAGGTTAGGTTAGGTTAGGTTAGGTAAGGTAAGTTTGCAATACCAACTATCGGCAGAAACCATTAGGTAATGAAATTTGCCGAAATTCCAGAAAAATATGTATTACAATAAGCCTATATTATTAGTGCTATAGAAAGCAGCGCCGTTTTGGGAAACTCTGTTTCGACAAAATACGGTTTTGAGAACCGCCGCTATGACAAAGCGCCGTTTGAACAATTTGTTGTTTTGGGAAACTCTGTATAAAGAAACGCTGTTATGACAAAGCGCTATTTTGACAAAACGCTGATTTGAAAAACGCTGTTTTGGAAAATGCTGATTAAACAAATGCTGTTTAGGAAAGCGCTGTAATCCCTACAAATCGGCGGCAGTAAGAAAAAAAATGCCCAATATGGAAATAATTTTTGGAAATATGGATTATATTTAATCGCTTTATTAGTAGGTCCTATTTAATAGATAGTTGTTTCCTCCTCGAGTCTGCGTTGGCCGCCCTCTTTAGAAAAATGGCGGTCAAAATCGTTCTATTAACATTTTTTATATACTTCCAATGGGTAGGTTATTTCCTATGAATCAAAAGTTCCTAAATGACCCTTTCCATAAAAGTGACCCTTTCGGGGAAAGAGTCGCGATAAACTTGACCCAGCCACACCACTAAGTTGAAAATTCTTTTTTTACCCGCAGTTAAACGATGTTTCACGTAACATTAAGTAGGCCTGACATGTTATTCGCGCCAAAGTAGTATTTCGGCCAGTGTCAGCGCCACCTATAGCTCGCGGATCGCATTCGACCCTGGAAAGGTTGATACGGCTCAATGACAAGATTGGGCCTTGGAAATGTCATTAACACCCCGGCTCACGAACGGTACAAGTGCGTAATACCATAAGTGTACAATATTGTAACATAATGTGTGACACTTTCTATTCTTCACACGCGAAAGTTTAACTGAGAGCTATTCACAAGACAGACAGCATTACTAGCTTCGTCACCGTTTTGCGTCCGCTTGCTAACGCGTCACACGACGCCTTTGACAGCGCCTCGCTAGGGGGAGATTTTCTTCTTGTGATGACGTCACTCCGTTACTAGCTCTAAGTAAGATAATCCCCAACTGACAAACTTATGGAACAATATTATATACTTATGATAATACCAATAAGAAGTGCATTCACTATTTCATTATGAAGGGAGACGCGTGGCTTTATTTTAAAGCAACACTTAATTTTAAAAGCGGTGTAAGGACCCGCAAGCAGAGCTGGGCGAAGTCACAAAAGTCTGCCTCCGTCTCTTTTTTAATCGTGACGTCATTTAGTTGAAGAATAAACTCAGCTGTCTCACCCGTCTGTGATTCAAGCTCTACTTTTTAAGCCGGGGAAAATAAAAAATAATGATGTCACGGTTCAAAAAGAAAGATACGAAAGAGTTACAACAATATTTTCAATTTGAACTAACCCCGTATCGCTCTTCGATGAGAAAAACGAGAAAATCCGTTGTGCCAGGTGAAGTTAATTTTGTCAACGAAATTCATGTTGTGGATGATGCATTTCTGCTTCACCGAGTGACTTGCGAGCAAAACGAGTGTTTTATGTTATACTTTCGAAATATGTTACCTAGGTTAAAAATACTTCACGAAAACTGCAGTGTTATCGTTTTTGACAGGTATCCGGACAACCCAGCAGAATTAAGTATTAAATCAGCTCAGCGACTTCGACGATTGAAGAGACGTGCCGGTGCTTATGTACAGTTCTACGAGGCAATGTTCCAAGAAAAATTCTAATCCAACTTTAAAATAAAAGTCGACTTATTGACATGCTGCGCGGAAAACTGGAAATTCAGAGTTTAAAAAAAACCACACTGATGGAAGAAGTCGTTGAAATAAGAGAACTGGGGCCGAGGGTATCACTTCCCATAGGGTATCGTGGGATTTCACTGATTCTATGCTGTATGAGAGAACTGGGACCGGGGAGGTATCGTGGGGTTTCACTGATTCTATGCTGTGTGAGAGAACTGGGACCGGGGAGGTATCGTGGGGTTTCACTGATTCTATGCTGTATGAGAGAACTGGGACCGGGGAGGTATCGTGGGGTTTCACTGATTCTATGCTGTATGAGAGAACTGGGACCGGGGAGGTATCGTGGGGTTTCACTGATTCTATGCTGTATGAGAGAACTGGGACCGGGGAGGTATCGTGGGGTTTCACTGATTCTATGCTGTGTGAGAGAACTGGGACCGGGGAGATATCGTGGGGTTTCACTGATTCTATGCTGTATGAGAGAACTGGGACCGGGGAGGTATCGTGGGGTTTCACTGATTCTATGCTGTGTGAGAGAACTGGGACCGGGGAGATATCGTGGGGTTTCACTGATTCTATGCTGTATGAGAGAACTGGGACCGGGGAGGTATCGTGGGGTTTCACTGATTCTATGCTGTATGAGAGAACTGGGACCGGGGAGGTATCGTGGGGTTTCACTGATTCTATGCTGTATGAGAGAACTGGGACCGGGGAGGTATCGTTTGGGTTTCACTGATTCTATGCTGTGTGAGAGAACTGGGACCGGGGAGGTATCGTGGGGTTTCACTGATTCTATGCTCTATGAGAGAACTGGGACCGGGGAGGTATCGTGGGGTTTCACTGATTCTATGCTGTATGAGAGAACTGGGACGGGGGAGGTATCGTGGGGTTTCACTGATTCTATGCTGTATGAGAGAACTGGGACCGGGGAGGTATCGTGGGGTTTCACTGATTCTATGCTGTGTGAGAGAACTGGGACCGGGGAGGTATCGTGGGGTTTCACTGATTCTATGCTGTATGAGATAACTGGGACCGGGGAGGTATCGTGGGGTTTCACTGATTCTATGCTGTGTGAGAGAACTGGGACCGGGGAGGTATCGTGGGGTTTCACTGATTCTATGCTGTGTGAGAGAACTGGGACCGGGGAGGTATCGTGGGGTTTCACTGATTCTATGCTGTATGAGAGAACTGGGACCGGGGAGGTATCGTGGAGTATCACGGTGAGATAATTAGGACCGGATTGTCAGTGGTCCGTAGGGTATCAATTTTTCGTAAGAAAACATTGAGTGTAAGACCCCGATTTTTAATGGGGTATCGTGGTATAGTATTTTTAGCACGGAAAACCTGTGCGTTAACGGGTTATCGTGGGGTATCGCCGTAAGGGAACTAGGACCGAACTATCTATTATCGGGGAGGTATTATTTATACGTTTGATACTAGCGAGTAATGGGGGAGAATGAGGTGATTGAAACATATTTTCCACTTGGAAATACTAACGGATTTCGGGTTAGTGTGAAAATTTAAAGTTGTTTGAAATATTGTACAAGATAGTAAACTGAAACGTACAAAGTTCAGAAAATATGTATATAAAGGACGCGTCGCCGTACAACCAAACCATCAGTTCTTTTGGATCATCCTCAAGTCTAAGAAGTAGCCAGAATTTTTCAGAAATGTAAGTAAAATTTTGTGTTCATAAAACATTTGATATTTATTCTAAAAACCATTTTATAGGAATGCCGGCAACGTTTTCCCCATTTCTTGTACAAAGGGAATTGAGGTCACTCCAGAGTGTTTTATCCAGGTTGGTAGATTAGACGGAAGTTCGGACATTATACTTACGGAGGACGAATTCAAACAACTGCGGAGGGAAAGTCATCAAATATCAACGTTCATGGACAACGATTTTACTCCAACTGCCGTTTGGTCTTTTGACGGGTCGGATACGAAACGAGTCGAACTATGTATTTTTAAAAACAGAAGGGTGGTTGACGTTAGAGAAATTGCGCAAGGTTCTGGAGCTAATTACGCAAAGCGTTACTTGACCAAAACATTATTCACTATTACCGATCGTCCCTGGAAAGCTTTGTTAGATAAATATGATGAAGTGATGGCCTACCCAATGAAATGAAACGAGTTTATAACGAAATTGAAAAAAAAATGTAATCGAAGAACTTATTATTTTAATAAAAAAGAATTGTTATGGTTGCGGTGTTGAGCACCCTTCGCAAACGCAGCACGAGTGTTTAATGGTGGATTAGAATTCCAGAGTAGAAATGCACTTGTTTTCACGCTATGAACCAATTATGTTATTCTAAAATTACGTCAAAAGTTGATTTTTTTTAAAAAAGAAGATATACTTGATACTATTATGGCTCATATTGTATGCAACTCTAAAAACATATTGTATAAGAGTGACGATGAATAAATTAAAAGTATAATAGAAATAATATTAAATTTTTAGTAATGGATCCTACCATGAAACACTCTTTCACGGGACTCGTTGCGGAACCAACACAGTGTGGAAAATCGCATTTTATCGCTAATTTTAATAAACATAATAAATATTACATTTTTCCCCCACCAGAGCGAGTAATATGGTGTTGTACTGAATATCAACCACTTTTATTTAATTCAGTATTAGAAAGTAATCCAACATTGGAATTTCACGTAGGATTGCTAGACCCTGGTAGTTTGAATCCTGAAATTAGAAATTTTATAATTCTCGACGATTTATTATGTGAAATAGCAAACAATAAAGAAGTGACCAACTTGTTTGTACGAGGATCACGTCATCGGAACACATCAGTTCTGATTTTAATGCAAAATTTGTTTTATCACGGGAAAGAGGTGAAAACTTTCAACCTGAATTCTCAATACCTCATAATATTTCGTTCCGCTAGAGACGTCTCCAGCGTACTAAATATAGCTAAACAAATATCACCGTCCAATACGAAATTCGTCATTGATGCTTTCGTCAAGCTGTACAGAAGCCTTACGGCTATTTATTTATTGACTTAAAACCAAATACACCAAATTAATTTCGACTACGAACCAGAATCATACCCGGAGAAGAAGCTGCCGTTTTTGTCCCCAAAGGAAAATGAACAGAACGACATCGACTAGAGTTTCAAAGAACGTTCATTTTTGAAATACTTATGTACTTGTAATACTAAACAACAAAAAGCGGCAGTAGTGCAAGCGGGTCGTGGCGCTATCTTGGCGCTGGTGGAATGCTGCATAAATGTACTCAGTGGGAATGTAAAATTAACAGATGCTCAAAAGAGACGGATGAAGAAACATCGCTTCGTTTTACGCCATATTTGTGGAAAAATTCTTTTTTTTAAAAGAAGATATATATTAGTTCAAAAAGGAGGTGTCCTTCCCTTTTTATTAGCACCACTACTTTCAATCGTTAGTTCAGTAGCCGGAGCGGCGATAAGTCGTGCCATCAACAAATAAATGGCCCGCAAAATGATATTAGTATCCGAAGATGTCATTCGAAGACTGAAAAACGGAAATTCCGAAGAAAAACCAATCCCACTTTGGATAAAGAAATAGATTCCATTCTCAATAACGATCATATGAACCAATCTGAAAAATTAAATTTATATAATCAAACGCTACAACGATATTTAATTAGGAATCGTCAAACAATAAAAAAAACAAACGTAAAAAAACGTGGTATGAAGAAACAGCTTCTGGAATTCCACCCAGCCTTATCAATGATGCATTTTCGTTGTACACTTGGACTCAGCAAAATAAAAATATATCATGGTCTGAGATCGGGGAATTGGAAATTGGAGGGTGAGTCGTTTTAGGAACTAACGTTATTGATTTAATTCACGATGTGGTAAGAAAAACAAAAGCAGTTACTGATCCTGTAGGCACTAATAAATTTTATGAAACCTTACAAAACAACAATGTTCCAAAAAAATATATAAAAAATCCCACTTGATTAAGGATTCTGAATTCGCTATTGAACCGTTCATATAACCACTTAACCCATCACAGTGTGCAACTGTGTAATTGTGATTTATAAATAAAATGTGAAGCATATGTTTATTTATGATATATTTATTTAACATTATTATTCCAAGATGGATGGTTGTGCAGAAACCGTAGCTGTTGGTGTCGTCTCAAGATTAACCTTTTCTTTTTCAAAACTCTTAACCGTTTTCCTAAAAGTATTAATATTTTCACTAATTGATGTGTTTGATTTCATTTTATGGGGTTATACGTCACCCAATTTCGTAAATAGTACCTATTATGGATGAATTAAAGAATGTTTATTACAACGTTGCGGACGCAGGCGCATACGTAGGTGTTCGTGGGTTGTACATTTCCGCTGGAGAAAATGATATTAAAGTTAACCTCTGAAATCGGTGAGGAAGTTTTTACAAGATCCAGACACGTATACTTTACACAAAAAAGCCAAGTCGCGCTATAAACGAAATAAGACCATAGTGTACGGTTTTGATGAACAGTGGCAAGCTGATTTAATTGATTTAAAGCAACTGTCGGCTCTATCATCGCCACCTGTATTATTAAACGGCCTCTGTTATTTGAGATGACCATGAATCTATCCGAATCTTCGAAAAAAATTTACTTTCCTTGAGAGCGTGGAGCCATCTATTAATGGGAACGGAAGCTAAAATTCAAAATAGCGGAACAATAACGTCGTCAGAGAGCCATTATAGAGTATTATATTTAGACCACTTTTCGGCTGTCCCATGGCAAAACCTTTTAACCAACACGATCGCAATTTTGAGATATTTGACTTTTTCAAAACCTAAGTTATAAGATTTTAACGTGGTTTTTAATGCGAAAATTATAAAATCCAAAACCATTTTTTTAGTCAAAAATAGTTAAATATTTATGACTTTTACCTGAAACTTTTACAGTACTTTTGTACATGCCTTAGTAAAACTGATGCGTAAAAATCTAATTTTTAAAAAATTTGGTGGTTATAAGGTTTTGCCATGGGCTCAGCCGTTTTACTCTACTTAGTGATCTTTAACCAAAATTATATATCCCATATAAAATATATTGTAAACAATTAGTATTATTGAAGTTATTGACAAATTTACAAATGAGCCAATCAACGCGAAGCATACTTTTATGTCCCGCCCTTTGGGTAAAAATGTAGCTTCAGAATCTTGTTTCGATTTCGACGCTAGCGACATCTATTGAAAAAAGAGCTACTGCACCTAGAGCCGACACTTGCTTTAAAAGAATTTTTGAAAGAAAATAGGGGAAATCGTTATATATTGGCTTGTATTGATATTTTTAGTAAATCCGCATTTGTTGAGCCAGTGAAAGATAAATAGGTGATTACCATAGTGAGCGCGTTGGAAAAGATTTTATCTCAAGGAAGAAAACCGAAACGGATGCAGAGTGATCATGGCAAAGAGTTTGTCTGTCAAGTCGTTCAATCTGTGTTAAAATCAGGAGAAATAGATTTTTTCGCGACGAACTTGGAAGTTAAAGTGAGCGTCGTTGAGCGGTTTATTCGATCGTTTAAATCAAGAATGTATCGATATTTGACCGGGAAAAATACAAAGATATACGTTGACGTGCTTCAAGATTTAGTTACGGCGTATAATAAAAGTTACCACCGGTCAATTAAATGTAAACCAATCGAAGTTACCTCCAAAAACTCTAAAACGATTTGGGGTTCACTCTAAAGCAAGAAGATCTTACAATTAGGGAAACAACAATAGCACCCTGCACGGTGTACCTGAACGTGGGCTTACACTCATTGTTTGTTTATTCCAATGTTGTTGAAAATAATATCGTGGGGGATAGGAATATGCCCCTCGAAAGAAAAATTAGCGTTAAAGGAAAAGACGGGGAACAATAGACGCGTTATTAACTCAACCGCACTATTTACCCGCCGCCCGCCCAAACATCCAAATTATCGAAATTAATATAATGGATGACTAAGAGAACCCAGTCCGATTCGAGCGTGGTAAGGTACACGTTACCTTACATTTCAGACCGCGAAGAGATTGGAGTTCCATATAACATCCGCTGTAGACGTGTTTAACGCACCATTTTAGTATAGCTCAACGTGAGACCAACGTTATGCTACAACAGCAGTACAGACCCACCGTTAATGATTACGATAAGTATTATTTGAATTAGGCGGGCTATGGAACCATTCCCGTGTATAGTGGTGTAGGTGTTCAGAAAGATTATGGATTGGGTAACATACTAGCATCCGCATTTCGAAGTGCTATCCCTCTCATTAAGAGTGGAGCAGTGCTTCTGGGTAAAAAAACTCTAGACACTGGAGAAAAAGTGGTTTCAGATGTGGTTAGTGGAATCCCAATCACAACAGCTCTGAGAAATTGATCAATGAACGCGGGCAAAGAAACTCTGTTATCAGCCAGGGAGGATGTGAGGGAACTCTGTTATCAGCAAGGGAGGAAGTGAGAGAACTCTGTTATCAGCCAGGGAGGTTGTGAGGGAACTCTGTTATCAGCAAGGGAGGAAGTGAGATAACTCTGTTATCAGCGACGGAGGAAGTGAGAGAACTCTGTTATCAGCGAGGAAGAAAGTGATGAAACTCTGTTATCAGCGAGGGAGGAAGTGAGAGAACTCTGTTATCAGCGAGGGAGGAAGTGAGGGACTGGATTGGGACTTAAAATTAAACGTGGTGCGGTTCGTAAAGTCACTCGAAAGAAATCTAAGAAGAAGAAAACATCGTTTCCTTCTCCATTTATTTTCATATGCGTTATGGCTCTTTTACATCCCCACTCGAGTGGGTGTGTCAGAATTTATAGCCCGGTGTACCTAGTAACAGAGACCATACCACCGGAGGCCTATCATCATAGTGCCCTACGCCAGCGTCCACCTAGCCCGGACAGGTGACAAATCCAGCAAGGGTAATAGTACCCTACTACTGATGGTCGCACCTTTGACGCAAGCCACTCAACCCAGCAGAAGGTGCAGCAATGGGTGGAATAATCCCCACTTCGCACACAGCAGTGGGATTAAGAATGGATGCTGTAGCAACTCCAGCCGACACCCTACCTACACAGGTAAGGAGTCAAACCCTTTGGAGAGAGCTCCTAAAGGGGAACGACGAGCACACAGCAGTCCAAGTAACCCGGCACAGCCGGCACCGGAGATCCCGGTGGGCCCCAAAAGGCCGGGAAACAGGACCGCCGTGCCCGCAAATGGAGGCCCGCCGCCCCACAGCAGGGTACCCAATCCGCCGAGGCAGCCAGTTTGCATGAACCCTCTCCATTAGCCTGAGCCGAAGCTCAGTATCCAGCCCAAACCTGACCGAAGTTGGAGGTGGAGATAGGACCATTTGATCGAAGCTAACATCTCCCAGTGCGCCACCGCCCTTATGGGTTACAAGAGCCGGAACCCGACTCCCCGGTAAAGCCACCAGTTATTGCACACTCCGACCCATTTAGGGCCCAGTGGGTGTGTGTGTGTCAGAATTTATAGCCCAGTGTACCTAGTAACAAAGACCATACCACCGGAGGCCTATCATCATAGTGCCCTACGCCAGCGTCCCCCTAGCCCGGACAGGTGACAAATCCAGCATGGGTAGCAGAACCCTACTACTGATGGTCACACCTTTGACGCAAGCCACTCAACCCAGCAGAAGGAGCAGCAATGGGTGGACCAATCCCCACTTTGCACACAGCAGTGGGATTAAGAGTGGATCGTGGGTGTGTGAATTCTGAATTGTACCTTTTCAAGTTCTTCTGACTCAAACTGGTATCGTCAGCGGTGAATGGGTTATATGACCCGTGGCGCCATCAATTATTTTTGAAAAAAAATATTTTTGCCGGAAAACGCGTCTTATTTGAACGAACCATTGAGAGATAGACGGTGCCACGGGTAGAATGATACAGTTTTCTTGTCAGTTGGGAGCAGACGGCAGTATTCTTATTTTTTAAAAACTTGTTTCGCGAAATACTGTAATCCGACGTATTGATTGGACCTCTGGATTAATATTCCCAACTCAATGATACAAACTATGCTTACCTTTGGTGATTCGGCAAAAACGAGTCATCTAACTAGCTCTTTGTTCTATCCCGACGTGACCGCCAAATTTGAGGTTTTAAAAAATAACCAAGGTTTCTTGAAGAGGGTCTCTTTTGCGCAACCGGCGACCATAGATATGATCGGGGTCGTTCATTTAGATATGTGTCAACAACCTCGATATCTATTGAACTTAGTGGATTTGAAATTTGTTTTCGGAAAACCAAACCAAGTGATATAAAATGTCAGTTAAAGGTCAAATCTTCCTTCCTTTATCTCAGAATTGTAAACAGTTACAAATGGCCAGAGCTAAATAGCCCATTACCCGCACCGAATGTACTTCCTTTTCAATCCATTTGTTTACGGGGCAAATACCGAAAAAGTCGTTATAGGATTGGTCTCCCAAGGTGCTTTTCGAGGTGAAATAAATTGTCACCATATAATTTCAAACATTATAATTTGAATCATATTGGACTGTACGTAGACGGAAGTAGTGTACCTCATAAAGCACTTACCCCCAAATTTCGCTGAGAATAGTTATATACAGGCGTACGCTAACTTATTTCTTCAAACTGGACGGTATTGGTCCATTTGATCGAAAAATATGTGATCGACAGTCGATCATTAAACGTTGCAACTGATCGAAATTCCATTTGATCGAATCCCATTTGTCATTTGTTTCATAAGATCGAACCTTCAAATGATCGAATACTATTTGATCGAATTCAAAAGTATTTATAGTACCAGTTGGTATGTTTTTATTTTACCAAATGTCAATATGAAGTGCAGAAGGAATAATGATGGAATAATTCATTGCTTAAGTGCAGAAGGAACAATGATGGAATAATTCATTGCTTAAGTGCAGAAGGAATAATGATGGAATAATTCATTGCTTTAACTGTATTAAGCCACAAAGATGAAGAGATTTTTACTTTATACACTATATGATGGATTTTTTTATGACATCGACGATAACGGCCCGTTGTTTTTAATATATATAAATAGGGTCAGGTTAGGTACTCCCGAAAACTAGTTGTTTTACCCTACAGTAGCTTTCGATCAAATTTCGTTCGATCAAATGCCATTCGATCAAATGCAATTCGATCAAATGGAAATTCAATCAAATGGGACCCGTTCGATCATTTGGGGATCGATCAAATAGACTCAAACCAACTGGACAGTGGAATATAGACGACGGAAGTCAGATCAATCGAGAAGACTACGCGGGAGGAAATTGTCTTTTCGCTGATGATTTGACGGCTGTTTTAATAAGCAACGCGTCACATTTCCATTTGGTGAAAAACGGAAATTTAAGACTGGAATTAAAATTCGCTTCTCCATTACCTGAAACCATTGCCGTAATTGTGTACGCGGAATTTCAGAGTTTGATTGAGATTGATAAATAGAACCGTAGTTCTCGACTACATTGCATGGATAAGCTACAATTGACCGAAATGATAGAGAAAGATAAATTCGCGAAGGACTTATTTCGCGGAGTATTCGCCGCGAACAAATTACCTAAATTCGTTAGAACATTCCCATCGTTATATATCGTTAACACGGCTACATCGACGAGTTCTGGAGGACATTGGGTTATATCATGGATAGTGGATTTTACAGGATCGGTAAAAAGCCTGGTTTCTAGCCCCCGTAAACCAAGGTTATTTGAAAAAAAAAACAAGTATCGCTAAGAGTGGACGATACTATTCGAAAAAGAAAAAGATAAACACGAAGTACATTTTTGCGCCAAAAGGGATTTTTTCCCATTTTTATAGATTAAATATGATATACTAAATATCAGTTGATAGTTTTTATTGAATTAAAAAACCCAAATTAAAAATAACTAAAAAATTAAGCCCACGAATTACGTAACAATATCAACCGCATTAGATTGCCATTTTGTTTTAAGATCACGGGGTACAAACGACCTTTCAAGACTCCCTCGGAGTCTCTCGAGCTGATTGATACGCGGGGGGAAATCAAATGCACTGTGGAAGGGTATCGAAAACCTGTCCTCTTACATTACTGTCCATGGTTATATTGTATTTCTCGAGAAGCAAAAATACCGAATTTTTCGATTCCTCCGGTAACCCACCTGATATGTTCCGCTTTAATGACTTCGTCGAAAGAAACAGTTACACTATTACTTTTAATTCGTTACAACTACAAGAAAGTATGACGTGTTGAGGGTTTATTTTGTGATAAATCGACGTAGATTTGTAAAAATGTTTTATATTGTGACTAGATTTTCGTAAAATAAAACTGTCAATGAGAAAATGACCAAAGAATTTATGTATTCAAAATATTCAATAAATATGCAATAGGGATTTCTAAGATATAAAACAAATATTAATTTAAAAATGATCAATAAACATAGTAATATTTTAAAAAGCTTTCCCTTATTTTTACTCCTACAAAATTATAGTGCTCGAATAATACAGTCCATTCATGAGTTTTTGTTTTTTTAAAAGTTCAAACCTATTTATTATTTTAATTCATCAATTCTAGCGTACGGGTAAAAAGAACCATTTTCAAACATTTTTTATAAACATACATTTTTCAAAACATGAATCCAGTAATGACCGTACGACAAAGTACGAATACCGTCCCCCAAAATATATTTTTTGTTGTCACAGGGGTTTAACGCCATTTTATTTTGGGAAACTGTAAAAAGTTCATGTCTCAAACTAATGATGCGCTTCATAGTACTACTGGTCAGTTTCCCCTTGAACAAACATTCACGATAGTGAGAGTATCGAATTTTGTTTTTAACTACCCGTTTACAAATTGCCTTGAGCGTTTTTTTTCCCTCCCTTATTGGAAATGAAACTGTACATTTTACCACAGAATTCCTGAATTGGTATGCCATTCATTTCGTCCTTCATCTTCCCAATGACACTCTTATTTTTGTCACTATGTAGCGGGTGATCAGTGGGATAGCCTGAGAAGTCGAAAAGATTAAAATTGTTCTTAAAATCGGAGTACACATCCTCGGTTCTGATGTCGTAAGTAATGCTATCAGTGTCAGTGAAAAGTAGTCACGCCTTTCCTTTGTAGGTCTTCATGATGAAGTCGTGATGAAATTCATACATGCTTAGCTTATAAATTATTCTTATACAAGTACATTTTAAAATTACTCGGCTTTTGGTGGTCATAAGTTTTAGGGATATACTTATTGTTCGCTTGGGTAAACCTATGACTTATCATCGAAACAACCTCCTCTTATTCCACGCTCAATAAATAAATGCATGTCTATATCTTGTATAAGCTCTAGCCGGACCTTTGTCATGTAAAGTGCAACTTCCCAGGCTAGACCCGGTCCAGTGTACGCGTGTGCACAGTCAAGTTTATAAATTTCCACGCACATTTTACGGAAGCTCTGGTAAACATCTGCTAGTTGTAGTGTGTCCAAGCGCGCATAAAAGTCGTGTAATTCCCCTATGAAGTAGAACAATCAAATTTATTATATCAAAAATAAAAAGGATGTCTTTTAAAATATCTAATGTTTGGATATTAAAAGCTACCCAAACGTTTCGCACATTTTCAAGACAATCATCGGATAAATCTTCATCGCTTAAAGCGTTGTAAAAGGCTTCTTCTGGAGGCAATTTAGTTTCATTAAATTTTTCTACATCACACATTAGGGTATGCTATTTTTTTAAGTAAATGTGTAACTTCATTTGGTGAATAGACAGAGTTAAGAAGAGTGAACTGGTCAGGCTCACCCTTTGCTAAATTTGAGACAAGAGTTTCCAGAAATGCGGGCATGAATCGAACAGAATCGATAAAACGAAGTCGTCCAAAAGTAAAACTAATATATGTTTCAGCGTTAGAAGGGATGCACGTTATTTCTTCTTCCATATTTAGACCAATCCTCTGCATGATAAGGTGAGCATCATACCTGTAAATATGTATTTAACCCTTAAAAATGTAACCCATTGTAAATTCATAATTGTTTTATTCTATAAACGTACCGTGATAAATTGTGCATAATAACTGGAATGAACTTTCCCACTCGTAGCTTTAGGTTACAAGAGTTATGTGCAATTCCCCGGAAACGTTCTAAAGGCTGTTAAATTATTATTTATATACCATACGCATAAATATATCACTATATTTACCTGAATAATGACAATGATCTTTGACCGGCGGATCTTCAAATGTCAGGATTTCGGAACAAACATAGCAATGAGTAGCTTTCAAACACACTTCAATATCTGTCGCTGTGAGGTCCATCGGTTCGTTCTTCTTCAGTAACTCGAGGATGATTTTCTGTTCCGCTAGAAGACTTTCCAAAAACACGTCAATAGCATCTGTTCCTCTATAGGTCACCGGTTCGTTCGGTTTGCCTAAAAATTAATAATATATAATATAATATGATATAATATAATATGATATAATATAATATAATATAATATAATATAATATAATATAATATAATATAATATAATATAATATAACTAAGATAATTTTTATTACAGGGGAAACAAAAATAAGGACATCTAGGGCGAGGACTACGTAGCTAAAACCACATGCTTCGTGTTCCGCCAGTTTTGTCGTAGATGATCAAATTGAATCGGGACAGAAAGTCCTAATTTTTACGATAATTGATTCAAAGTCGGCAATTATAACGTAAGGAACCTAAAATATTATGCCACACAAAAAAATTTAAACTAAAAAGAACATTAACTCATTATAATTATATTACATTAATCAATAATGGCGAATATGGCGTATCCCAAATTCATCATTCATCAATCCCATTTTATTTAAAAAAAATTGTGATCGGCCAAAGTCATGTAACTTAAGTGATAAAAAATTCCTATTTGAATCCTGACGGGTAAAGCAAAATGTTGGCTAGCGTTTTTCTTGTTTTAAGACCCCCATTTTTACCCCACTAATCAGTGACTACTAAAATAAATTAAGATAGGAGGTTCACTAATCAGGCTGACTACTAAAGAAATATCCTAATGTGCAACCCGGGTTATTTCTTTATTAACCTACCTGTCACCTGGCCTATAGAGTATACAGGGTGTTTTAAAGGCTTTTGCAAAAAATTTAGAGTTGTATGGGGTGAGTTGAGAAAAATGCCTGTTTTTTCACAATTTTCCTACGAGGAGTTAAAAGAGCGCCAGAGAGTTTCAAAACATGGCCTACTAGCCCCTGGAAGTAGGCTGCAACAAGCGCAAACCAAGCAGCAGGGACTTTAAATACTGTTTAAGTTTACTTTTTTACGCTGGTTACCTCGATTTGCTTACAAAGTCTTTTACCTAACACACGAACCCAAACCTTAATGTTCGCGTTTCCCTGCTGCTTGGTTTTGCGCTTGTTGCAGCCTACTTCCAGGGGCTAGTAGGCCACACATTGCATAACCTTTTGAAACACCCTGTATATCCTCGAGGTTTCCGACCCAAAAATGGAGCCAAAAGGCAATTTACGATAAAACCATCGTCACCCCGAAAAAAGCGGCAGAAACACTAAAAGTGTGTCAATACGAGAGTTTATGTTCAGGTTGCTACTCGCGTTAAAAATGTTGGGAGGGTGCACATTAGGGGAGGGAATGAAGTTGAAAAGAAGAAATTGTGTCCCCTAGTGAGAGCCGTGGGAACCAAGGAGGCGCATCTGAAAGCTAGCGAGTTTATTGATTTTTGACCACTCAACATAAACGTTACAGTCATCGATCTGCGTTACGGTACTAAAGGTACAAAAGGCCAAAAACAGATCAGAAAGTTTATACTAATGCTTCCAAACGATTCTCAGATAACAGTTGCGTTATCTGAACCGTTAAAATAATTGTTATAAATCAAGTATCAGATTTTCCGATTTAACGTTCAGATATTATCAGATTGGTGCTGATACCAATCAAACTACAAACCATGTTTAAACTAATCTGAATTCATTGTAAACCTATAAGGCTCGGCGTTCGGATAGGAAATTGTCAGTTCATTTCTTTTATATCCATATCCGAAAATTATCCGAATACAAACTTATTTGTTGCATATTAACTTGTATAATAGTGGTGAATAATATAAATAAATAAACAGTTAATCGAATTTTTTCCCCGGAATATTTCCTGTATTTTTCCGAAAGAAATTAAATAGGTTTTCATTCCATGATGAGTCTAATATTGTTTACAAATTTAAATTAAGCGGCGTTTTCACCTCTAGACTAGCTTTAAACTGATTAACAATGTAACACTATTAATGTTTTGTAGTATGTTTAGCTTATTAGACATTTTATATCGATAAAAAGTTAAAAACATTTAAAACCCTTAAAAAGTAATTAATGTTTCAAGTTTTTATTTTTCCGATATGCGGAAAATTATCCGCAATTCGGAAAATATTCTGGAATTTTTCCGCATTTTAATTTTCTGCAAAATGAACAACTCTAATCCGAAGCAAAGAAAGTCGTTAAAATGTACCTCCATTGTCTGGAGGCGTGCAAGGGCTTTCGTAATAACGTAGGCATCGATTACGATGTATGACGATGCTAAGCTTTTTTCGTAAGTTGTAAATTCATATCGACGTCACTTGGTCACGGGAGTCCCATATTTTTATTTGCCCTTCGACTTTGTAGTCTCAGCTATTAGACCATCTCGTATCTGTTATAGCTTTCCAGCTTAGAAAAAAATAGCGTCATCTGCTTTAATACCTGTCACCTAAATGTATGAGTAAATAACGGATGATTTTTGAATTTAAATATTATTGACAGAAACTTTCGCATAATTTTTAAAAAGCAGACAGCTTTCACACTTTCAATTTTAAACTTGGTCGATAGGCGGCTTCACTTCTGACCAAATTTTGAACTAGGCACGAGGTCTATATCTCTACCGTTGCATGTGCATGGTGACATATTTGTGAGAAACATGTGCCTTACTTACTTGAATTATGTGCATTGTTTGCTTGAAATATGTGGATTGTTTGTTTCAAACGCGAGTGGTAGTTGCTTGAAACATGTCCGTCATATGATTGAAACGTGTGTTATTTGCTGGAAATATGCGCCTTATTTGTTGGAAACATGTTCGTTATTTGCTTGAAACATGTGCGTTATTGCAAGTCCCATATTTCTTTTTTACAATAATATATAGCGCTCCTAAAATTATGGCACTGATAAAATATTGATATCTTAACTCACAAGGAGCCGACCCGAGGTGATTTTAACCCACTTTGTTCAAACTCGGGGTATAAGTAAACCTTTCTCAAAAGAGAAAAATTCGACGGACTTTAGTTTTGCCATGGCAACAAAAACAGTTTTTGATAACTTAAAACCTACATTTCCCTATGGCAATTAACATGGAAAAATCGCAGATTTAATGGTTTGATAAATTTTAAAATACTAAAAAAATAAATTATATTAAAACAATTTTAATTTGGGGAATAATAAGCAAATTGGGGATATATTATTTAAAATGGCTAAAAATGAGTACATTTCGTTAAATATTAGTATAATGTGTAAATTAGGTAAATGCTAGTAAATTGACAAAATTTTAAACAAATTAATCTGAATTTTTCCAATTGTACATTTTTCAAACATAATTTATTATTTTAATGTTTAAATTTTTTTTAAAGGGAGGATCCTAAAAATCAGCGATTTCTCCATGTTAATTTCCATCAGGAAAAGAAGATTTTAAGTAATCAAAAACACTTTAGGTTGCCATGGCAAAACTATAGCCTGTCGAAACTTTTTCTTTCGGGAAATTTCAAGTTACATAAAGGTCTACTTATACCCCGAATCTAAACAAAATCGGATCGTCTCCTTGTAAGTTTTACACCGCCAAGTGTATTTTAAAGCTGTTTGAAAGTAAAAAAGGTTCTTTCTAAATAGGTTTTATGATTAGTTATTCTACATACGATTTCCATTACTCTGACGTTTAATTGAGAAAATTGTGATCTAATCTTCTGGATGTAGCGGGTATGATATCGCCGCAACAAATCGTTTCCGAGGGCAAATGTTATTAACTTTCCCCTATTTTATCGTCCTACTCTGGAAATTCTAATTATGGACGTCAGGAAATTCAATTAGTACACCGCCTATCATTTAACAGATTCCTTTAATTGCGCAGAGAACCAAGAAACGGACCAAAGCAGTTTTAAAGAATATATAGCTTCCCTACCGTGCTATAATGATTGAACAGAATATATATAGTTGCTCTCTCTTGCTGAAAGACACAACGGGAGGTAGATAGCGGAGCGGCTTAAGATTCTAAGCGCTCTCTTAAATCCCAAGTTTTTAAGCAACAGGAAATATAGCGCCATCTGCCATTATATCCGCCAACTAATTGTGTGAGGAGAAAACGAACGATTTCGGAATTTGAATTTCCTTAGTTGAGACTGTCTGCTGTTGTACAGAATTTTAAACGAGCAGAAAGTCTTCCCATATTTAATTTTTAAAACACTGTGACGACCTGTTAAACGACGAACGGTGCCAGTATCTGCCGGCTGTTTTGCAAAATAATTACCGCTTGCAAACGCGGTATTTGTGAAACAAAATTAAACAATCACGTAAAGCGACATCTACCGAAAATAAATTAAAATAGAAAATATTCACATTGCTAGTTCTGTCGCGGTGTTGCAAAGGCAGTAACATAGAGTAAACCACTCACATAGAGTGGAAGGCAATCAGCGAAACTTGTGAACACTTTTCGTGCGCAACGTCTTGTTTTCGAGGCGTGAAATAAACAAGTTGACCTAAAGGTAATGTACAATATCTGGATAAAAAAAGTACGTTTATACTCTAAAAATGTAAAAACAACACCATCGCTCTTCGGACTATATTTATTCACGCCTCGAAAACAAGTTAGGATTAAAGTTTCATACGCTTTCATAGGGGCTTCCACTCTATGCAGGTGGGTTACTCTATAGGCGGTAACCGCGAATAAACCTAATTTAGACCTCCTTCTCAAGCGTAGAATCCGTAGGAATAATCCCCAATATAATAAGTTTTGTTCGTCTTTATACCTTGAATCTAATCATTCATTTAAATTTTAAATAGCAATAACTCTAAGCTATCTTGGAACTTTTAAAATGCGCGTTATTAAAATTGTGTTGTTCATCAATCTCTTTATTAAATTAAATATAATTTCGCTTTTGAATTAATGAGAAGCTACTTACCAGATAATTATACCGGAACTTAATGGATTGTTAACTGAAAATTTATGAGTAACTATATTTGTGCAATACCTGACAAGGCTTACTTTGAAACTACTTCGTATCAACATCCGGTTCTCGAACATCGTTTTGATTAATGTCTAAAGCCCAGTTCACACTCTACAATTAATTGGGCCACTTAATTGAAACCAACTAATTGTAAGCAAGAAAATTGTATAGTGTGAACAGAAAAATTGTAACCATTGTTCCAACTTTTTCTGTTCACAGTGTACAATTGCCTTGCTTACAATTAGTTGGTTTCAATTAGTTGGCCCAATTAATTGTATAGTGTGAACTGGGCTTTACAAAGATATTAAATTTAAAAGATGATAACAGAGTTCTCCAGCAATCATGGAAAATTCTCTAATTTATGTCTTTAAAAATTAATAGACGAGCTAATCCAAACCACTCCGATTTCTCACTATGTGTCACTGGTAATGTTTTAAAGTGAAAATAAATGTATCTATTCCATAGAGTAAACCACTCACACAGAGTGGAAGGCTATCAGCGAAACTTGCGAACACTTTTCGTACGCAACGTCTTGTTTTCGAGGCGTGAAATAAACAAGTTGGCTTAAAGGTGATATACAATATCTGGATAAAAAAGTAAGTTTATACTCTAAAAAATGTAAAAACAACACCATCGCTCTACGGACTATACTTATTCACGCCTCGGAAACAAGTTGGCCTGTTAGGATTTATGTTGCATGCGCTTCCATAGGGCCTTCCACTCTATGCGAGTGGGTTACTCTATGGTATTATAGTTAGACAGCTGATACTCTACTTACGAGGAGACTACCCGAGGTGATAATCACCGATTTGGTTGAAACTAGGTGGGTATGTAGACCTTATGGTAACATGAAATTTCACCAAGGGAAAAGTTGCAATGGGCATTAGTTTTGCCATGGCAACCGAAAATATTTTTGACAACACAGTCTGTATATTGTCCCATTGAAAATAACGATTGATAAATTTTTACATATTTTGATCAAATTGACCAAAATTCATCAAAATATCATAAAATTCATTTCATTTGTCAATTTTGATCTATTTTGTTTTTGGTTTTGAAATTTGAAATTTTTTTAAAATGTTTCACAGGGGGTACCCTTAGAAGTGCTCAGATTTCCATGTTATTTTCAATGAGAAAATATACATACTATGTTGTCAAAAACATTTTCGGTTGCCAGGGCAAAACTAATGACCATTGCAATTTTTCCCTTGGTGAAATTTCATGTTACCATAAGGTCTACATACCCACCTAGTTTCAATAAAATCGGTGATTATCACCTCGGGTAGTCTCCTTGTTAGTGGACTTTAATCCAAATTATATATCCCATGTATAAATATTGTTTGTAATTGCTGTAATTTATGTTATTGACCAATTTACAAACGATCCAATCAACGCGAGGGGTACCTATAAGTACCGCCTGTTTGATTGCGACGCTAGCGACATCTATTGAAAAAAGAGCTAATTCAAGTCGAGCCGGCACTTGCTTTAACTAGCTTGTAGACGGTATTTGTAGAACCACCCGTTTATAACAGACGATTTTGGGATAGTCGTCCTCTTATAACCGTTGTTTGGTGAAGGGCTCTCTTCTATCCAGAAACATTCCAAGAGTCTCATTGCGGTTAGTAGGAATCGATACCGCGAGCTTGGAATTCTTATCCGTCCCACTTTCCGTCTCGATGTTGGGGACCTCTGGTTTACGTCATCCTGACACCGTAAGATACCGTCAGTTCATTATTTTACGCGTTTTATCGACTTCAAAATCTACTACCCCTAATTTCCGAGAGTCCCAACATATTTGGTCCGTCACTCCTTTCCAAGTCAAACAGGCCCTTATTTTTAGAATATGCTGCGACACAACAAAACAATAAACGAAAAACAGGAGGCGAAAACACCGAAACAAAAGAACCAACGCAACTACGCTAGAACTGAATGTTTATCTCTCGTAGACTTCCTCCACCTTCTCCCTGAGATATTACCATAGTTGATATGAAGGGATTAGCAATCCAAGTTTGCGGTATGGATTCCTGCACGTTTAATAAATGTGAACAGCAAATCAGCCACGTCAAAGGCTTTTCATCTCTTGACTATTATCCAAACACGTTGCTGTTAAAATTTTTCTTCCTCTTTTATGCTTAATGTTCGGGTTGATTCTAGTTCGGGTTGAGTCGAGTTCGGGTTGAGACTTTTACTATCGGGTCTGGTTATGGTTAGGACCTTTCGGGTCAGGTAAGGTTCGGGTCGAGTAAGGTTCGGGTCGGGTAAGGTTCGGGTCGGGTAAGGTTCGGGTCGGGTAAGGTTCGGGTTGGTTAAGGTTCGGGTTGGGTAAGGTTCGGGTTGGGTAAGGTTCGGGTTAGGTCTACTTGAAACCCGACCCGACCTGGAACTAAACAAAAATCTTTACTCTTTGCCACTCTCGCTTTTCGTGCACTCTTCCGCAAATAGTGAAATTAGTCAAGGTCATTAATTTCACTCTTATTCTTGGGGGAAACTTCAAGTTTAAGCCGATAAATTTGAATTCGGTCCAATAAGTATATTTTAGCTTCCTTTGACGTTAATAGATGGCACCACGCTCTGCAGTAAAATAATTAAATAAATTTAAATTTCCCGCCTTCTTTCATTAGTCTTGAAAATCGATAAGAGTGAAAGAGCGGACCTTGATGACCTTCACTCTTTTCACGCGAGCTCACTCGGCGAGTGACGAAAAAGTGAAAACCCCGCTCGTAAGAGTGGAGTTTTTGCTGAGGAGTGGAGTGAGAAAAGTGACGAGGAAAATAATTCGTACAAATTCAGTCCTAGTTTTGCCCAACTCTGAGTATTAGATTTAACTTGACCGAGGCTTTTGATTACACAAAACTAAATACTAATGTTAAATACTTTTATTAATGTAATTTTACACATTTGGTGGTATAATTACGAGTAATTTCCTTCACCGTTTAATGCTCGAAATTCCGTCAAATCTTTGGTGTGTGAATGAAAACGCAATTATGCTCAACAACGAAGTTTGTCGAAAATTTGCGCGTTTAGTTTTCAATTACGTGACTGTAAAAGACAAACTAGACAGCAAATTAGCCTGATTTTAGTATCTAGCTTGAATAATTAAATTCCGTTACACAACAACTGTTCAGGAAAAATTAATATAAAATTTTCTAGAAAGATTATTTTTTACGCTTTACCAAATCAAATTTAATTTTTAGAGATCTTTAGGAGAAACATAGCAATATAAAAATATTTAAAGTCTACCCGCACTGTCTCCTATTTTCTTGGTTCACCTCCTTATAGTACCAAAGAGTATAAAAACTACGTAACCTAGAGATATAATGACGGTCGAAAGCAGTAAAGGAAGTTGTAGCAACCGGGGGGGAAGTCACTCAGTGAATTTTCACTTCAAATTTCGGAACCGCAGCGCCACTACGGCAGTTTTAAGTGGCAATCATTTTGATTTAGTTCAACATTCTTGAAAATTCCTTAAGGAATTGGTTACCTTTAGGACTTGGCAACGTTAGAGAACAAACGCCTTATTCTTCACTTTTTGAAAATAAACACCGAAACAACGAATCCACAAATTCTAACTAAAAAAATCACGAAACAGTAACCAATTACTGTCACTTTTTTTAATTGACAGATATTAGACAATTAAATATCCAAAATGCCAAATTTAGCACCTCCGCAACACCGTAACTGCCATTTTTCTCCGGTTTTATTATTTATTGTACTAAATACTGCCGTAGTGGCGCTGCGGTACTGAAATTTGAAGTGCAAATTCACTGAGTGCCTTCCCCCCGGTTGCTACAACTTCCTATACTGCTTTCGACCGTCATTATATCTCTAGGTTACGTAGTTTTTATACTCTTTGATAGTACTTTCTATAGAAATTAATTCCGTTTTTGAAAGTGCGCGGGACTTAATTAATAGCATCACTGAGGTCACAGATGCTAGATAATTTGGCGGGCTCGAATGTAAATAAGATTTAATTCGTGTCGCTAATGTACTCATTTATACTACAGCAGCGCCAACCGTGATATAATTATTCCCTGGTAGAAATGTTTCTTTCATACAGATGGGGTAAAGATAGTTTCATCCACTGGTATTTAAAACCATGATACGGTAATCAGAGCCCTCTATTTCTTAAAGGCCTAGGTTTTCTTCTGCCTGTCCCCCTTTAAATTAACTTAGTGGAGCACAAATACCCTGGTGGTAGGCCAACCGCTGAACATGTTGGCCTAATTTAAAGGGGGACAGGCAGAAAAAAAACCTAGGCCTTTAATGTTTAGAATGTTTTCATCGTACAACGCGACATAATTTGTCCTGGTTTGGCTTTTTAATTTCTAGGGTGTAGCCCAACGTTGCCATACGTAATCATGATCTAGCCAATTTGGGGGTTTGAGTAAAATATATTTTGATTGGCTTCGTCTACGTCATACATTCATGATTTCGTGTTTTCGGGTCAATTGAAAGCGGAAGTTTGTCTGCTAAAATTCACATTTTCTATTCGGAATAACTTATAAAATAATTAATATTTTATTATGAAATTTTGGCAGTGTTGACAACTCTACATAATCTAATAAAATATTAAATTTTAATTTTTGGTTGCAGGTAGACTTTAACAATCAACAAACATAGATATAATTTTTAAAGCGAGTCTCGAATTTCGCTCAATAGATGTCACCAAAATTAAAATCTAAACAAGTTAGTCAAGCCACAGTGGTTTTTGAAATAGGGTTCCTCATTTAGTATTGCGCTGTAGTAGCTTTTAATTAGTTTCTACACATACCAATAGTCTAGATGGAAGCACATGCTAGGAGCATATTATTTCTCCTGTTTTTTTATTTTATCTCAAGAGCCGAGACTTGCTTTAAAGCTACTGTCGGCACTATCATTGCCACCTGTATTATGATAAGGCCTTTGTTATTAGAGATGACAATGAATCTATCAGATTATTTGAAAAAACGACTTTACTATAGGACGTAGTGCCATCTATTAATGGCAAAGGAAGCTATACTTCAAAATGGCGAAACAATAACGTCGTCAGAAAACCATTGGAGAGTATTATAATTATACAACTTATACCCTGCTTAGTGGATTTCTTAATCTAAATTATATATCCCTTCTTAAATATATTGATAAAATTAATTTAATTTAAGATATTGTGTAATTTACAAACAAGCCAATCAACGCGAAGGGTATACTTTTACGTCCCGAATTTTTGGTCAAAATGTAGCTTAAGCATCTTGTTTTGATTTTGGAGCTAGTGACATCTGTTGAAAAAAGGCTACTTCACGTGGAGCCGACAGTTGCTTTAAGCGCGTGGCTAGTCGCGGGATGGCGGGAAAATGCTGGGAGAGCAAAAACCGGTTCCAGACCATCATGGCTCAATGAAATATCTGAATGTGTTGAACGCTTTTTACGCTTGATGTAAATTTTTTTAAATATTGTCTGTCACGGCGTCAGCAGCTAGCCTTAAGGCCGTCGCACACTATGTAGTTTCCCGTACTGGCAACAGTTGCTGGTACCAAAACCGGCACTGCTATCGGCGATGTATATCGCACACTATGCGAGTAAAATATGAGGCTGATACCGGCGATCACGCGCTCGGACGAAATCCGTCACCCGTATCGAGTTCAACTAGCTTCAACTTTTTGTCGCTCCTCTCGGAGAACCGCTCTGACGTCACGGCACTCCTTATCTCTTCAACCAATTGGGAGCGAGAAAATATTAGACAACTTTTGAAACACCGGCGTGTTGGGATATTTCTTTCGAAAGGGTTTATTTGTTCAGTCAATAAAAACATGGCAGAAAATGATAATGTCCATTTTATTAGAAGACGGTAGGGATGTGATGTGACCGATTCGACGTAATATTCGTATATCCATACCAAATAATGAAGTATTTTTTCTTACCTTAGTAAATTCTAGCTACGCAGCTTAATCAAATAAAAATGTTTCACTAAATTATATAACAGTTATACGTCTAGAAAATCAAATTAAAACGTAATATCTACAATACGAAAAGAGCAAAATTGTAATAATAGAAACCAAAACTAACGGATGCGCACTGCCGGTCTCGTGTATTTTGTAGCAGTGCTTCCTCCTAGTGTGCGACTGCATGAACAAATTCACCGCTATCGGCAGCAAAATTCCCCGACGCCGATAACGAAAACATTTCCCCTCCAAAAGAAGTTTTGATGCCAGTACCAATTTCAAGATTTTTTTGCTATAGTGTGCGACAGCCTTTACTCTGTGCTGCGACGTCACGTGACCGTTGAGCAACGGAAAAACCTGCTCTTACAGCCGATGACTTCATTTCTCAACGGACGGGAAACGTGGCTTCAAAACCGGAAACTCGAAAAAGCGTACAGTAAGAGTCCGAACTCAACTTTTACTCAACGGTGAGTCCGTTTGACCTCATTCGTCCCCCAATCTCTACGTTTCCACCAACTCCACTGATTAGTAGATGGCGACACCTGACTTCGAGTAAAGCCAATTTTTTTCTCTTTCCTTGCTTAGCCCAAAGCATAGAGTACCCACTCACATAGAGTGGAAGGCCCTATGGAAGCGCTTGAAACATTAATCCTAATGGTCCAACTTGTTTTCGAGGCGTGAATAAATATAGTCCGAAGAGCGATGGTGTTGTTTTTACATTTTTTACAGTATAAACTTACTTTTTTAACCAGATATTGTACATTACCTTTAGGCCAACTTGTTTAATTTCACGCCTCGAAAACAAGACGTTGCGTACGAACAGTGTTCACAAGTTTCGCTGATAGCCTTCCACTCTATGTGAGTGGTTTACTCTATGGCCCAAAGAGTGGAAGGCTATCAGCGAAACTTGTGAACACTGTTCGTACGCAACGTCTTGTTTTCGAGGCGTGAAATAAACAAGTTGGCCTAAAGGTTCCACCGGCGACCTTTAAGTTTTCTATACAAAGCAAAAAATATATTCTTTTTATCTTGTACATTTCATCACCATTATAATTAAACATCTAAAATAAAAATCCATAAAACCTGGAAAGAAGCCCTAACTATAGTTACAAGAAAGATAAAAATATCTTTTCGGAGAATTAATTAAAAGCGTTACAGCTTTTAATTTGCAGGCTTTTCAAACTTCAGTACCTTATTTTTAAAAAGAAAAATATTAGAAGCGCTAAACTCGTATTTAAAAGATATTAAAACAAGTCCTTTGTTATAACTTCACTTTTAAAAGAAAGGAATTAACCAGATGTAACGGGCATTTGAGTACAAACATAAAAGTACCCCTCGCTCGATTTTAATTTTCAACAATATATTATATGTGGGATATACAATTTAGGTTAAAGTAAACTCAGTAGAGTAAAAGTGGTCTAAATATAATACTCTATAATGGTTCTCTTAAGACGTTATTGTTTTGCTATTTTGAAGCTTAGCTTTCTTTGCGATTAATATATGGTAACAGTCTCTCCAGTAAAGTCGTTTTTGCGAAGAACCGGATAGATCCATGGCCATCTCTAGTAATAAGGCTTTATCATAACGCAGGTGCCAATGATAGAGCCGACAGTTGCTTTAAATATAGGGTCAATGGAGGTAAGTGTGATCACCCCTTATTATTTCCCCAAATATTATTATAACAAAATATTTGATGAATGGATATTGAAATATACACATTTTGTTTATTTTCAATATTAATTTAAATTAAATTTAGTTTTTAAAAATTTTAGTTGAAAAATGTTATACTTTTCTACTCGTGTTTAGAGATTTTACGCCCAAAAGAAAATTTCTGTAAAGTTTTTTCTAACTGACAAACCGGTTTTACATTTTGTAGTCTGCTTAACCTTTTACCTGCTAGGAAAATTTGGTGTTTTTGCTAATATTTTGAGGTTTTCAAAATATAATCTGAAAAAGTCTTTCAAAATTTGCGGTGCGGGGTAAGTGTGACCACACGAAGATATTATTTTAGGTCTACGAAAAAAATATAGCTTTATTGGGACACCATTTTTAACCTCTGTATGCAAATTCATTGCGATTGGTCAAGGATTTCACAAGATGACAATAACCTCACCCCCCTACCTAAAAGGAATTTTCACCAAAAGCAACACTTCCTCAACAAACTAGTGCATTAGCGATGATTCTAATCACCTTATCATTCAACCAACGAAAAATCTGTTTTATAAATAAAAAAGGCTTTTTTAATTTTTAAGGAAAATTTACCGAGCGCGAAATTTTTCACGAAACATTTTCCGACTTTACTATATTCCAAGACCAAAATCTAAAAAAATCACTTAAATGGGCTAGTATATCCCAAGACCAAAATCTAAAAAAATCACTTAAATGGGCTAGTATATTCCAAGACCAAAATCTAAAAAAATCACTTAAATGGGCTAGTATATTCCAAGACCAAAATCTAAAAAAATCACTTAAATGGTCTAGTATATTCCAAGACCAAAATCTAAAAAAATCACTTAAATGGTCTAGTATATTCCAAGACCAAAATCTAAAAAAATCACTTAAATGGGCTAGTATATTCCAAGACCAAAATCTAAAAAAATCACTTAAATGGGCTAGTATATTCCAAGACCAAAATCTAAAAAAATCACTTAAATGGGCTAGTATATTCCAAGACCAAAATCTAAAAAAATCACTTAAATGGGCTAGTTTATTCCAAGACCAAAATCTAAAAAAATCACTTAAATGGGCTAGTATATTCCAAGACCAAAATCTAAAAAAATCACTTAAATGGGCTAGTATATTCCAAGACCAAAATCTAAAAAATCACTTAAATGGGCTAGTATATTCCAAGACCAAAATCTAAAAAAATCACTTAAATGGGCTAGTATATTCCAAGACCAAAATCTAAAAAAATCACTTAAATGGTCTAGTATATTCCAAGACCAAAATCTAAAAAAATCACTTAAATGGGCTAGTATATTCCAAGACCAAAATCTAAAAAAATCACTTAAATGGTCTAGTATATTCCAAGACCAAAATCTAAAAAAATCACTTAAATGGGCTAGTATATTCCAAGACCAAAATCTAAAAAAATCACTTAAATGGTCTAGTATATTCCAAGACCAAAATCTAAAAAAATCACTTAAATGGTCTAGTATATTCCAAGAGCAAAATCTAAAAAAATCACTTAAATAAGCCAAATTCCCACTTGCACGTCACCGAATTTCGCAATGGGCTACCCAGGGCATGATTTTCTCTATCGACTGACATATCATTGACCTTACTGGACTTAATTGTTAAAGAGTTACGTAAAATTCAACGTCGACAACAGCGGCTACACTGTACGTGAAACTAGTACACACATCCATCATTTCTCCTGATATTAATTGAAGCTGAATTATGTTTCCTTTTCAGCAAATTGGTATTAGGATGAAATTTGCCTAATATTTTTGAATATTCTGTAAAAATTAATAATGATCCGTCAAAAATATCAATGCGCATGTGGAGAAGGGGCGATCAGGCGTGATGTCTGAAGTGTGCGAGTGACATGAAAACTGAAATGGTCGTCAAGCCGGATTGGTGGTTAAGAATTTTTTATTGTGTTAATCGTCCCTTGAAAGCAAAACCCACGTAACTCGACTTACGTTGTTTTTGCTTTAAATAATAATTTAAATTGTACAATGATTTCTGATACCAGTAGTGAAAACTGTAATCCTTTATCATATTTATTTGCTACGATATATTTTTTTCCATCTTCGCGTGCCTTAATAATCCCCTACCATTTCAAATATTTAAATCGATATTTCTCAAAATGCTCGCCAAAATGTTACGTGGTTTTTGCTGTCAAGCGACGTAATATCGTGTTTGTGTAAAGGACTAATCACAGTCGTGTTAAGGTGGAAAAGATCGCAACGATCAGGAAGTTAAATCATAAGTACATTTTTTAGTTATTTGTCTAGTGTATTTTTGCGGGTATCTTCCCATTGCGCCGAATCCCATTCGACCGAATTCCCATTAGACCAAATTCCGCCAATGTTTTTGATGAAATTAGCCCAAAGGCGGGTTTTGTATTTTTCTAATCGACCGACGCAATATTCACAATTGAGCGACCGCTTAAAATTTGTATTTGTATCTAATAACATTTAATAAAATAGCATAGTATAAAAACTAGGTGTCTAAATAATAACAATTTTTAGTTTTCGTCTGCTTTAAAAAAATTTAGTGTACATAGTTAGGCTTAGGTAAGGAAAGGAAAGGAAATTGTGGTGGTAGTGGGCAAATGAGTTGACCACTTTAAAAATTGCCTGGTTAGGTTAGGTTAGGTTAGGTAACACTGCATGCTGTTCTGACAGATGCTGAAACGGATAGAACCGAATCCTTAACCCTGAGAAGTCCGGGTTTTTCGGTCGAATGGGACAATCCCATTAGACCGAATCCTAAATCCGCCAAAGTGCGGCTTTTTCGGTCGAATGGGATTGGGTTCGGTCGAATGGGATTCGGCGCAATGGAACAGATTCATTTTTGCGAGGGGCTGATCACTATCCGTAATCGGTGTACAAGTCTGTATAGCTTTGACTATACTAAAGTTATTAGGTAATCAATTACAGATTTTGCGCCACCAAAGGCTGTTCTCTCTGTAATCGGTGTACAGAATTTGAGGAAGTGGTTAGCCCTTCGTATTTTTGTCATTTGATATAAGACTTAAACTCTTATTTTCAATATTATTGTTTGATTGTTAAAATAATTAAAGCAGGAGTAATATTTGGTGATATATTGATTGTTTATAATACCAAAGCCCAATTTAATAATTCTAACTTTCTGCACTTATATTTTTGATATCATATATCTACAATAACGAAATAAAAGTCAGCTCTAATATCCCAAACAATAAAATACGATACCTACGACACGGGGAAATAAATTTAAGATTTTTCCCATAGACTAAATCACTCACATGAAGTGGAAGGCTATCAGCGAAACTTCTAACACTTTTGGTAGGCAACGTCTTGTTTTCGAGGCGTGAAATAAACAAGTTGGCCTAAAGGTATTGTACAATATCTGGATAAAAAAGTAAGTTCATGCTCTAAAAAATGTAAAAACAACTCCATCGCTCTACTATGTCCCCTAGGAGAGGTCTTACAATCACCATGTCTGTCTGTCGGGCTGCGAACGTGTACGCATTTTCGGGGCAAAGTGTAATCACTGCGTTCGCAATTTCTTGGAATTAGGGAAAAGCTTTTTCCAAAATAGCCCTCTTGTTGTCATTGGGTGTAGTATAAATTTTCTTCAATTTGCGTTAATATCGGGCGGGATTCGAACTCGAGCCCTCCCGCACGACAGGTGAGCATTCTACCACAGAACCACGGATACATGTTGCGCTTCACTGAAAATTAGAAACTCTTCCGATATTTTGGCTTGCCAACTTGTTACTAACTCCCTTTTCTTTTGAAAAACAAATCCCTCGTGCCTCTAATAATTTTATTCCAGCGCTCGATCTCCGTGAGTGGCAGCTTCTTGTCATTACGCGGTTAGAATAGAGCGATATAAAATAAATATGGTAGATTTTGCACGTATGTCGAAGAATTTCATTAAAATCACTTACGTCGGAATTACAAACAGCCTCTTCTGCACACGCTCTTTGTCAGTTTTGACGGATCAAGATGTTTTTGTCAGTTTTTGCCATTTTGGAAGCAAATTTATTCTTGTTAGAAAATGAAATTGGAGTATAAAGGTTTGCAGGTTTAAATATACTGATCGACAAAAAGATGACCACTAGTAGATTCAAATTTTTTTGTGTTTCTTTGTGTTTTGAAACGAAGCGATAACATACTTTTAAAAAAACTAAAATAAAGTATTTAAATATAGGCAAAATAGGCACCTCTGTACAAAATATGTTACTTCGTATAAAACAAGTTTTTGAAATTTAATAATAATTAATTAGTTATAAAAAATTAAAGTGTAGTATCCTTTCACTAAAATAAAACATTTAAATAAAGATAGCCAAAATATGCGAAAATAGGTTACTTCGTATTAAAAAAAATTAAATTTAATAATAAATTAATTTATTTAATAAAATACCTTTATTAATTTTTTTTAGTGAATCGTCAATTAAATTATAACGAAACTTACCTGAAGTACCGGAAACAATTTTTATTTCAAACAAATTTTGATAACAGGTTGTGATACACGTTGTGAATTGAAATATACTTACTGTACTTACTACTGCATTCGTAGTCTTAATCGTTAATTCAGAATAGCAGTCGACAAAGCAGACGACAAGCTTAGTAAAAGGAAACAATGCTGCTAGGCAGCCGACAAAAAACCGTGTTACGCCAAACCACTATTTTACATCAAAAACCAGGCTCAAAATGGTTCTAATAAACGAATATTTCACATAATCAACCACAAGTTTAATTTTAATTTTAATTTATTTGTTATAGTATAGTAATATTTTAATTCAATTACCAAGTATAAAAAATAGTCAAAAGTACAAATTGGAAAGATAAGTCTTTCACCCGAATCAGATAATTTTTTCAGATAAAATATATTGTCCAATAAACTCGGTTTTGTGCAGGTCAGAAATTTCCAATATTTTCAATACTACTTTCCAGCCGGATATTTCAACTGATCTGAGCTCGAACTTAAAATAATAGCAGATTTGGATTATTTTATTTAAAATATACAGACAATATAAAACTTTCATTCTCCCTTCAAACTGAGGAAGTAGAAAATAAATATCTATTAAGGCATGCTATCGAACAAGCAGCACGTTTTGGGCCACGAACAAAGGAAGAAAAAGGTTTTTTCAAACATCAAACTAAATATAGGCTTTCACTTTTTATAATCAGGTGGACCGTAACTTTGCGACTCATATTACCGAGGAAAATTCGATCCGATGAGCAAACAGAACCTGAGTCCCTAGGGACGTACTTTCAATTGATTCCCACCATACAAACATGTAATCTTAACTACCAGGTTCACAATTAGCTTTATTTAAAATATTATAATTTATAAAGTTATTATAAACTATCAAATTTATCTCAGACTACAAAAGTATTTTTTACACCAACGTTTTTAAGTGAAACTTCATTATAAGTGGAATAGTGTAATACCAGGATTCGCTAATTCAAATCAAGTTTTTTTGAAAAGTATTAAATGAGGTGTTGTATTTAAATTGGTGGCATAAAAATGAGAAAAAATAGTTTATTAAACAAATCAATAAAAAGGCAATTTGCTCAAACCAAATTATTAAATAGTAATTAAATTTATTTCATATCTTATTTAAATTTAGGTTATTGTAACCGTTCCATCAATAAGACCGGAAAAGTGTTATTACTTGTTAACAAAAATTAAAAAAATTAAATTAAAAAAAAATTAATTAAATTCAAAGAAATTGAATGATTTTTTTAATTAAAAATGTAACTAGGGAGAATAACCCTTGAAACCATTCACTTACGACGTAAGAGACCCTGGACACTACACTAATTCCCCCAAAAAATAATTATCTCCGGTAGCGGCCATAGAATAACCCACTCTCGTAGAGTGGAAACCCTTTGGAAGCGCATGAAACATTAATCCTAACGGGCCAACTGGTTTTCGAGGCGTGAATGAATATAGTCCGAAGAGCGATGGTGTTGTTTTTAAATTTTTTAGAGTATAAACTTACTTTTTATCCAGATATTGTACATTACCTTTAGGCCACCTTGTTTATTTCACGCCTCGAAAAGTTTCGCTGATAGCCTTCAACTATATGTGAGGGGTTTACTCTATGGTAGAGGCGCTGTTAGTTCATTTTGGTGGCACGCGATATTATCGAGATTAAAGTGTTTTGAATATAAAATTCCTTCCTATTGGCAGTTGTTTAAAGGCAGATATAAGGGGGATGGAATATTATATATTAGATTAGAGATATTTTTTGAGAATAATTAAAAAAAAAGTATATTTTAGGTAATTTCATAAATGTTTGAAAATAATTGAAGTGAACTTTCGTCACCTTTTCGTAAATTGATATAAATATATATCACATGGAAATGTATATATTTTAATTAAAACCTTTTGCTAAAATTTGAGCCTTGAAACCGTAATAGTAAATTGAAAAAATATTAAATTGTAAAACATTAAGTGCTAAATAACAGCATTGAACTTCAATACGTTGGCCGTTATTTTTGTTCTGACTAATAACTAAAACTAATCTATTTAGCCTTTTATCTACTATCGACTAACCTTCGTTAAGTAATGCGATTCTATTATGTTTTCCATTGAAGTCGACAATAGTAATAAAGGTTGTTAGCTTCCGTAGTACTGAATCTTAAGTATGAACAATGCTTAATAAAAGGTGAAAAGTATAAATTTTTAGCGGTCCAACTATAAATTGTCCTTTACTGTACTAATTTTCTTCATAGAGAGGTTTGATGAGGCCTTATATAACTCTGCCCGATACGTTTATATGAAATACATGGGCTAAAATAATGATAAATCCAGGACAGAACTCTAAGCGCGAAATCGATTATTCTTGTATACTATAAATAAAATAGTTTTGTTAGAATAGTTTCACAAATATCATCCTTGGTTTTGACATTTGATTGTACATCAACAACTTGAAAGGTTTTTTTGCTAGGCTATTACCCAAGTCATCTAGCGACTTTTAAGAGCCTTTGATTCAGGTGGCCGCTTTACAGTGCGTAGGAGGGTGGTGGCAAGTCCTTCATGCCACGCGAGCCAACAGCTCCCTACACTCACTATTACCGTTAATCTCTGACATTTTTGACAAGGGGAAACCGAAGAACTTCGGTGAAATGACCTTTAACCTGAGGGGAGAGAACTTGCTGAATTTGCTATTCCAAGTTTTCCCCAAGTGCCACACTCTGGGATGGAACTTGTTGACATTTTGAAACGTTTTGAAACTCTAATATATTATTCCGTCTAGAAATTACGCTTAATGACAGTAGGCACGTGCCTAGGGCGCCACTTTTCTAGGAGCGCCAATTTTCTGATATCGTTTTTCCATTTTCTCAAACGTTTTGTTCAAAATTAGACAGACTAATGTAGTAAAATGAAGAAACTGTAAAACAGGTCACATATAATCATACTTCGGCGAATTTATTAAAAATATCGCTGAAATATCGTCACATTGGACGGACAGTAATCTTGTTGCACAATTATCCAAACGCTAAAAAATACGATAATGGTCCGATCCAAGGTTAAGGTTCTCCGTTGAAGGGAAAGCAAACTAGTAGATACTTACAAGTTAGTAAATTATATTTTTTTAAATGGTTTTTAATTTTCAAAACAAAACCTGAAATCAACAGCTAGTTTGGATTTGGGGCGATAAAGGTTTATGCGTTAATCCGCCCCTGCTTAATGATACTTTCATCACATAAAACAACAGCTGATTCTACCTTTCCTGATCGCGTTAATATTAAATACATTCTATCGCCGGATTTGCCGGCGTGGGGTCAGTGGTCCTGACCTTTTCTCGGGTTCTATAAGGAGTTGGATTTAACCTTTGCCATTGAAACCTTGCCGTTGCCTAGGCAACGGGGTCCAAATTCGAGATACCCTAGTGGCCAGAATTGTTGTAATAGAATGACTGAAATGAATAGAGGATGATGCCGAGCCTTTTAAATAGCCAAGGCAACGATTTATCGCGCAGCTCGATATTTATACTTGACAAATATTCGGTTTTACAAAAGTGTACATACTACTTTAATCCAAATAAAAATTTTATATTAAATGTTTAGGGCGAATTGTTTATGAAAATCAAGAAACAGTACCATAGAAACTTGAAGAGGTTAAAGGTATTAGTGAGTGTACGGAGCTGTTGGCTCGCGTGGCATGAAGGGCTAGCCACCACCATCCTACGCATTGTAAACCGGCCACCTGAAGCTGAATGAACGGCTTTAAAAGTCGCTTGATGACTTAGGCCTAAGGTGGTGCCTTGGGTATTATTAATTAAGTAACCTAGTAACATAAGTATGACACTTCTTATTCTCCAATCGCTAAAATTTTCAATGATAGTTGATCCACTAGCTGTGTCTATTTAAATCAAAACCAACAAATTATCGAATCAGAACATCAAATTGACGCTTGGAGTAGTGGCTCACTCCTGTAATCCCAAGCGTCCGGGGGGCAGAATTTGCAGATGGCCGTGTGTGGACAACCACCAATTCCCCAACATGTGGTCGGAATATTTCCGCCAAGCGTGTCCCCACCCCTGTCCCCAATCCTGTCCCCACGTATTAATCAGATGGACGAGAGGACTAAACTGTCCCACACGTTACAATCGAATATAAAAAAAAACCAAGAACATCAAATTGACTATTAAAAACACTCACTTTGTTTTTAAGGTAAAATTATTTTTTAATTTAAGACATAAACGCTTTCAAACTAACGTGAAAATAATTTTTTCAACGGAGAGAGATAGAGTGTATCATAAAAACGAAGTAAGAATGAAATGTGAAAATTATTCTAAATATTAATAGTCTCAAACTCTGGCAATTGATTAGCGTCTCCTAGTGTCTACATTTTACATAGAATTGTAGAGTCTCTAATTTATAATTTAATACTATTATTTATCGTTAATTTTATTATTTATATAATTATAAATTGCAGTATTTCAGTCAGAAAATGCAAATTAACAAATTACCATTTTTGAACCTTTAAACAGAGCGGGGAAAAAATATCCCACTTTTTCAGATGGCGCTACAGACAAGATTTTGAGTGTGTTTCCATTGTTAGAAGTCAGTGGCCGCTTAAGATGGCTGGATCCCCGGGGCGGAAATGTTTCGTCGGCGGGGCGGCCTCCTCGCCCACCCCTGCCTAGCTATGGCCCGCCACCCTACCAAACTTTTTGACAGGCAAACGGCACCACTAGCTACCCTGACCGCCACCTCGCCCCCCTTACGCCGCCACTGTTAGAAGTATAAGATCATGGGACAATGTTATCGTAAACAGAGTTCCTAGTTACTTCTTTGTGTGCTTGCAATCAATTAACGAAATCGTTCAGTGCCATCTACTAATTATGTGTATTAGGTAACTTAGTTATTTTCTCTTTCTTAGCTGCCGATATTACAGTCTGAACAAATTCAGAAGAGCCAAGAAAAGTCCAAGCCTGAGTAGTTGAATAATGCGTTACGATGGTTAATCAGTCAGTGCAGTCAAATATTGGAAATAAAATAGTTAACATTTCAAAATGTTAAAAAATGTACTTTTAACTGTTGTGTACCCTAGTGAGCACTTTCCGATATCTGGAAAAATAGTCGCCATAAAAAAACATTTTACCCATTTTTGCCCTGTTGCAGGGCCGTATTAAGGCATGTGCCAAGTGTGCCATGGCACAGGGGCCCCCGAGGTTAGGGGCCCCCCTTTTAGAACTAAATGTTTCTATTCGTATTTTATGTTTATAACCACATTGGGTTTAATAGAGTCAAAAAGTAAGGTTGGAAATGTTTTAGGGGCCCCAAATTATATTTTGCACAGGGCCCCCAATATTGTTAATCCGGCCCTGTTGGTAAAATGGTTTCATCGTAGAAGCGTAAAAAAACGCCGTTCAGCTTTGAAATAGAAATTTGTCTAATTAAACCACAGCTTTTAAAGATAAATCTATCATAACTAGACAAAATATATCATAAACCAAAATGGTTCAATGTCATATAATTTGTCTTATTGTGTTACTTATGCCTCTACACTATATCCTCAACTACAGATATTAAAGACGCCAAAAAAATTCGGGTCCTATTTATCACCATCACACTAACACCAGAGTAATTTTGCTGAAGCTTATGTTACTTATAGAAGAACATAACAATAATATATTGATCATCATAGAGCTTTATTCCTCCAAAAAAGCCCCACTTAAAATTAATCCAGAGGATAAACTAGCTGAGCTTTCAGTCAAGCCCTATTTACCAGCGCTTATCTTTGAACCAAGAAACGTTTGGAAAATTTGTTTCCATTAAAAAGCCGTATGGAATTCTCTTTTGTAGATGGAAGAGATTATCATTACAATTAAAAATAAAAATTTAAAGATCAATGCACATATTACGTAGTCGTTTAATTTTAATTTTTGTTTTAATTGCTCAGGTTCAGTTATTTTTAATCTATTTATTGCTGTATATGTATTACAATTATATATAACTTGATGTAAAGGGTTTTTGTAGGGTGAAAAGCCAGATTTTGAAGTTTCAAAAATTAAACCAATTCAAAAACCACGAAAGATTTATGCCAAGTCATAATTGAATGTCCCAAAATACATATTTTTATCCAAATTATTGAGAAAACTCTAAACTGTAATAAAATCTAAATATTTTTAGGTAGTTTTAAAAGTGTTAAGAAGTGATAAAATAATTAACTTTGTGCAAATAAAATATGTCAAAAACCTAAATCTAATTGCGGTAAATTTTATTATCTGCCTCATTATGAAGGTACTTGTAGACAGAGTTGGGCAAAACTCTGAGTGAATTTGTGTGAGTAATTTTCTCTCCTCACTTTTCTCACTCACTCCCTAACAAAAAACTCCACTTTTACGAGTGGGGGTTTTAACCTTTTCGTGACTCGCCTAGCTCACTCGCGTGAAAAGAGTGAAGATAGTCGAGGTGAGCTCTTTCACTCTTATCGGTTTCCCAGACTATTAAAAGGAGGTGTGAAATTAACAGCAAATGATGATAAAAAATACCTTTTGGACCGAATTAAAATTTCCCGCCAAGAATAAGAGAGAAATTGGTGACCTTGACTAATCGCACTCTTTGAGGAAGAGCGCGGTCGGCGAGTGACGAAATGCAAGAGTGGGAAAGAGTGAGGATTTTAATTTAGTTCAACTATCACTTTTGAGTGAGAGTTGAATCTCTAAACATCACTAGTGATTTTGCCCTTGTCTGCTTGAAATATATTGGTGTATGTTCGGACACTTTTCTGAAAATATCAAATAAAGAATTTTTTTATTTCTATAATGACTATGTTGACACGATTTTTAGCGTGGCTCCAAACAGGCCCTACGCTCAAAGAGTAAGCTCATTGCTGGTTTTAAAAGCCCAGCCTGGTTTATCATTGGTTTCGTCGCGATTGAAGCTCACGCCGGTGACGGTTTACCTTCCCCATTTCGTGACAGAGGAAAATTCGATCATGATACCCGCGGATCATTTCAACATATTAATAGTTACAATCATAATCATTAGGGTGGTTAAAAAAATGCAAATATCGAAATGTTTTGGTGCACATGGATTTTCTTGTTCATTTTGATGAGAACATGGCCCACGAAAAATTTTAAGTAAATTCATTAATATTTAGGACTGCCTCAACGAGGTAAAGTTTTACCACTACCCATTTATAAGCAAAAATCGGTTATGTCACTCAAATACTTTACTTGAACGAAAAATTTAATATTAATTACTTATTTAAGTTTTTACAAGTTTTATTATAGAAATAAGTACCGGTACGCAATAAAATATTTGCCAGAAAGCCCCACTAAACCAGGTCATAACTGCTGAAATTCACAAGTTAGGACCTGGTTTTGTAGGGATTTCTGCCAATTATTTTATTGTGTACCGGTACTTATTACTATAATAAACCCTGTGTAAACTTAAGTAAGTAATAAATATTATATATTTCGTTCAGTTTAAGTATTTATAATTGGTAGTTGGTTCAGTTGCGGCAATATGACCAACATATTTTTTTAAATAAAATACGCAAGTAAATATTTTAACAAAGCATTTTATCAAAATTATATTTATTTATTTATTCAACAAAGCTCCAAAAATGTCAGAGTGAGCCTGCGGCAGACTAAAAATGCATGAAGAAAATATGGTCTTTTTTGTTGATACGTTTAAAATTCAATAAACAGAACGGAAATAGAATGCGCATTTCAATTTGAAGATTGCCAGAAAAAAATAAGGAAATATCGTCAATATTGGTTATAGAAGCAGGTGGACAAGCCACAATATACTTTGAAATCACAATTTCGAATAGGCCTATATAGGACATTTTAAATCTTTTTTTTATAAAATTGAACTCAAATATTTCAAGTTGTGAAATTTTTTCGACTTAATTGACAAATATTTTTGGTTTGAATCTGAAAGAAAAAGGGAAGGTGAAATGTCAAGACCTATCTACGTCCACAGGAATTCCATACCTGTTGGTTCGCGTGGCTTGAAGGGCTTTCCACCACCCTAGCTCCTACGCATCGTAACCCGGCCACCTGAATTAATGGCTTTAAAAGTCGCTTGATGACTTAGGCCTAAGGTGGTGCCTTGGGTATTAGCCTAGCTGATTTGTTTACTTATTTTATAACCTCTACTTGGAATGATTATCGCGGCAGATTTTCGTCTCGATGTGGCTGAACGTTTTTACACACAATCCTAAGGATTTGTGTGTATTAGTCTCACGTACAGTGTAGCCGTTGCCGCCGTTGCCGCCGATGCCGATGGTGCTGTGTCGCGCATACCTCTTCAACGGTTATAGCTAGAAGAGTCAATGATATCTCAGTCGAATGTACATACATTGCCATTGATAGCCTTTCATAAAGTTTTCAAATCGGAGCCCAAAAAGTTGGGCATTTGCCCAATTTACTATTTTCGGTGATTTAGCTTTATGTGGTAGATATTTTCATTAAAATTAAGTCCGATAACATTTAAAAAACCTTAATTGGGTGGGTTAGGACTCAGTTGACCTACAACTTCGGTTATATCATTAAATATTAAAGGACATCGCACTTCTTCTATGGAATTTGGCTTTCGACAGATTTTTTTCAAATTGAAACATGTTGTTAAGCTTGATCAAAGGACCAAAATTGTCCATTGTCATTTTTCCCTAGCTCCTATAGTTTGTCCTATATCAGCTGTCAAAAGTGGACAAAACTTAGCATAGTCTATTTGTTAAAAGAAGTCACGGCCCATAGGTTAGCCCTCTACGTTCGCCCATCGCTAGTCCAGGCTCACTATCAAAAGTGTTTTCTTGCCAAGATTTTTACACCTCTACTTCATTATTATTTCTTTTCTCGCAACTTATTATTCGATGAATTTTCGTACGTGGTATTATTTGATATTCAATATTTAATGGGCAATAACTAGGACGTCTCAAAACCCGGAGCCGGCATTCTCGACAAAGACTTGAGCGGAGCGTGGGCGCTACGATAATCGTGAATTATTAGTCCAATCTTTTTTATAATTTATAATAAGTCCACTCTTTATTAATAGTGGGAAAAAAAAGAAAAAAAAATACGGTAAAGAATACGGGCGAAAGGCAAAACTCGCTTACTTTCAATACGCGAAAGAATACCGAAAAATAATAAGGTAAAGAATACAGGCGAAAAGCAAAACTCGCTCCCTTTCAATGCGCGAAAGAATACCGAAAAATAATACGGTAAAGAATACGGGCGAAAAGCAAAACTCGCTAACTTTCAATGCGAGAAAGAATACCGAAAAATAATAAGGTAAAGAATACAGGCGAAAAGCAAAACTCGCTCCCTTTCAATGCGCGAAAGAATACCGAAAAATAATACGGTAAAGAATACGGGCGAAAAGCAAAACTCGCTAACTTTCAATGCGAGAAAGAATACCGAAAAATAATACGGTAAAGAATACGGGCGAAAAGCAAAACTCGCTAACTTTCAATGCGAGAAAGAATACCGAAAAATAATACGGTAAAGAATACGGGCGAAAAGCAAAACTCGCTAACTTTCAATGCGAGAAAGAATACCGAAAAATAATACGGTAAAGAATACGGGCGAAAAGCAAAACTCGCTAACTTTCAATGCGAGAAAGAATACCGAAAAATAATAAGGTAAAGAATACAGGCGAAAAGCAAAACTCGCTCCCTTTCAATGCGCGAAAGAATACCGAAAAATAATACGGTAAAGAATACGGGCGAAAAGCAAAACTCGCTAACTTTCAATGCGAGAAAGAATACCGAAAAATAATACGGTAAAGAATACGGGCGAAAAGCAAAACTCGCTAACTTTCAATGCGAGAAAGAATACCGAAAAATAATACGGTAAAGAATACGGGCGAAAAGCAAAACTCGCTAACTTTCAATGCGAGAAAGAATACCGAAAAATAATACGGTAAAGAATACGGGCGAAAAGCAAAACTCGCTAACTTTCAATGCGAGAAAGAATACCGAAAAATAATAAGGTAAAGAATACAGGCGAAAAGCAAAACTCGCTCCCTTTCAATGCGCGAAAGATTACCGAAAAATAATACGGTAAAGAATACGGGCGAAAAGCAAAACTCGCTAACTTTCAATGCGAGAAAGAATACCGAAAAATAATACGGTAAAGAATACGGGCGAAAAGCAAAACTCGCTAACTTTCAATGCGAGAAAGAATACCGAAAAATAATACGGTAAAGAATACGGGCGAAAAGCAAAACTCGCTAACTTTCAATGCGAGAAAGAATACCGAAAAATAATACGGTAAAGAATACGGGCGAAAAGCAAAACTCGCTAACTTTCAATGCGAGAAAGAATACCGAAAAATAATAAGGTAAAGAATACAGGCGAAAAGCAAAACTCGCTCCCTTTCAATGCGCGAAAGAATACCGAAAAATAATACGGTAAAGAATACGGGCGAAAAGCAAAACTCGCTAACTTTCAATGCGAGAAAGAATACCGAAAAATAATAAGGTAAAGAATACAGGCGAAAAGCAAAACTCGCTCCCTTTCAATGCGCGAAAGAATACCGAAAAATAATACGGTAAAGAATACGGGCGAAAAGCAAAACTCGCTAACTTTCAATGCGAGAAAGAATACCGAAAAATAATACGGTAAAGAATACGGGCGAAAAGCAAAACTCGCTAACTTTCAATGCGAGAAAGAATACCGAAAAATAATACGGTAAAGAATACGGGCGAAAAGCAAAACTCGATAACTTTCAATGCGAGAAAGAATACCGAAAAATAATACTGTAAAGAATACAGGCGAAAAGCAAAACTCGCTCCCTTTCAATGCGCGAAAGAATACCGAAAAATAATACGGTAAAGAATACGGGCGAAAAGCAAAACTCGCTAACTTTCAATGCGAGAAAGAATACCGAAAAATAATACGGTAAAGAATACGGGCGAAAAGCAAAACTCGCTAACTTTCAATGCGAGAAAGAATACCGAAAAATAATACGGTAAAGAATACGGGCGAAAAGCAAAACTCGCTAACTTTCAATGCGAGAAAGAATACCGAAAAATAATACCGTAAAGAATACGGGCGAAAAGCAAAACTCGCTAACTTTCAATGCGAGAAAGAATACCGAAAAATAATACGGTAAAGAATACGGGCGAAAAACAAAACTCGCTAACTTTCAATGCGAGAAAGAATACCGAAAAATAATACGGTAAAGAATACGGGCGAAAAGCAAAACTCGATAAATTTCAATGCGAGAAAGAATACCGAAAAATAATACTGTAAAGAATACAGGCGAAAAGCAAAACTCGCTCCCTTTCAATGCGCGAAAGAATACCGAAAAATAATACGGTAAAGAATACGGGCGAAAAGCAAAACTCGCTAACTTTCAATGCGAGAAAGAATACCGAAAAATAATACGGTAAAGAATACGGGCGAAAAGCAAAACTCGCTAACTTTCAATGCGAGAAAGAATACCGAAAAATAATACGGTAAAGAATACGGGCGAAAAGCAAAACTCGCTAACTTTCAATGCGAGAAAGAATACCGAAAAATAATACGGTAAAGAATACGGGCGAAAAGCAAAACTCGATAACTTTCAATGCGAGAAAGAATACCGAAAAATAATACTGTAAAGAATACAGGCGAAAAGCAAAACTCGCTCCCTTTCAATGCGCGAAAGAATACCGAAAAATAATACGGTAAAGAATACGGGCGAAAAGCAAAACTCGCTAACTTTCAATGCGAGAAAGAATACCGAAAAATAATATTGTAAAGAATACGGGTGAAAAGCAAAACTCGCTAACTTTCAATGCGAGAAAGAATACCGAAAAATAATACGGTAAAGAATACGGGCGAAAAGCAAAACTCGCTAACTTTCAATGCGAGAAAGAATACCGAAAAATAATACGGTAAAGAATACGGCCGAAAAGCAAAACTCGCTAACTTTCAATGCGAGAAAGAATACCGAAAAATAATACGGTAAAGAATACGGGCGAAAAGCAAAACTCGCTAACTTTCAATGCGAGAAAGAATACCGAAAAATAATACGGTAAAGAATACGGGCGCAAAGCAAAACTCGCTATTTTTCAATGCGAGAAAGAATACCGAAAAATAATACGGTAAAGAATACGGGCAAAAAGCAAAACTCGCTAACTTTCAATGCGAGAAAGAATACCGAAAAATAATACGGTAAAGAATACGGGCGAAAAGCAAAACTCGCTAACTTTCAATGCGAGAAAGAATACCGAAAAATAATACGGTAAAGAATACGGGCGAAAAGCAAAACTCGCTAACTTTCAATGCGAGAAAGAATACCGAAAAATAATACGGTAAAGAATACGGGCGAAAAGCAAAACTCGCTAACTTTCAATGCGAGAAAGAATACCGAAAAATAATACGGTAAAGAATACGGGCGAAAAGCAAAACTCGCTAACTTTCAATGCGAGAAAGAATACCGAAAAATAATAAGGTAAAGAATACAGGCGAAAAGCAAAACTCGCTCCCTTTCAATGCGCGAAAGAATACCGAAAAATAATACGGTAAAGAATACGGGCGAAAAGCAAAACTCGCTAACTTTCAATGCGAGAAAGAATACCGAAAAATAATAAGGTAAAGAATACAGGCGAAAAGCAAAACTCGATCCCTTTCAATGCGCGAAAGAATACCGAAAAATAATACGGTAAAGAATACGGGCGAAAAGCAAAACTCGCTAACTTTCAATGCGAGAAAGAATACCGAAAAATAATACGGTAAAGAATACGGGCGAAAAGCAAAACTCGCTAACTTTCAATGCGAGAAAGAATACCGAAAAATAATACGGTAAAGAATACGGGCGAAAAGCAAAACTCGATAACTTTCAATGCGAGAAAGAATACCGAAAAATAATACTGTAAAGAATACAGGCGAAAAGCAAAACTCGCTCCCTTTCAATGCGCGAAAGAATACCGAAAAATAATACGGTAAAGAATACGGGCGAAAAGCAAAACTCGCTAACTTTCAATGCGAGAAAGAATACCGAAAAATAATACGGTAAAGAATACGGGCGAAAAGCAAAACTCGCTAACTTTCAATGCGAGAAAGAATACCGAAAAATAATACGGTAAAGAATACGGGCGAAAAGCAAAACTCGCTAACTTTCAATGCGAGAAAGAATACCGAAAAATAATACCGTAAAGAATACGGGCGAAAAGCAAAACTCGCTAACTTTCAATGCGAGAAAGAATACCGAAAAATAATACGGTAAAGAATACGGGCGAAAAACAAAACTCGCTAACTTTCAATGCGAGAAAGAATACCGAAAAATAATACGGTAAAGAATACGGGCGAAAAGCAAAACTCGATAAATTTCAATGCGAGAAAGAATACCGAAAAATAATACTGTAAAGAATACAGGCGAAAAGCAAAACTCGCTCCCTTTCAATGCGCGAAAGAATACCGAAAAATAATACGGTAAAGAATACGGGCGAAAAGCAAAACTCGCTAACTTTCAATGCGAGAAAGAATACCGAAAAATAATACGGTAAAGAATACGGGCGAAAAGCAAAACTCGCTAACTTTCAATGCGAGAAAGAATACCGAAAAATAATACGGTAAAGAATACGGGCGAAAAGCAAAACTCGCTAACTTTCAATGCGAGAAAGAATACCGAAAAATAATACGGTAAAGAATACGGGCGAAAAGCAAAACTCGATAACTTTCAATGCGAGAAAGAATACCGAAAAATAATACTGTAAAGAATACAGGCGAAAAGCAAAACTCGCTCCCTTTCAATGCGCGAAAGAATACCGAAAAATAATACGGTAAAGAATACGGGCGAAAAGCAAAACTCGCTAACTTTCAATGCGAGAAAGAATACCGAAAAATAATATTGTAAAGAATACGGGTGAAAAGCAAAACTCGCTAACTTTCAATGCGAGAAAGAATACCGAAAAATAATACGGTAAAGAATACGGGCGAAAAGCAAAACTCGCTAACTTTCAATGCGAGAAAGAATACCGAAAAATAATACGGTAAAGAATACGGCCGAAAAGCAAAACTCGCTAACTTTCAATGCGAGAAAGAATACCGAAAAATAATACGGTAAAGAATACGGGCGAAAAGCAAAACTCGCTAACTTTCAATGCGAGAAAGAATACCGAAAAATAATACGGTAAAGAATACGGGCGCAAAGCAAAACTCGCTATTTTTCAATGCGAGAAAGAATACCGAAAAATAATACGGTAAAGAATACGGGCAAAAAGCAAAACTCGCTAACTTTCAATGCGAGAAAGAATACCGAAAAATAATACGGTAAAGAATACGGGCGAAAAGCAAAACTCGCTAACTTTCAATGCGAGAAAGAATACCGAAAAATAATACGGTAAAGAATACGGGCGAAAAGCAAAACTCGCTAACTTTCAATGCGAGAAAGAATACCGAAAAATAATAAGGTAAAGAATACAGGCGAAAAGCAAAACTCGCTCCCTTTCAATGCGCGAAAGAATACCGAAAAATAATACGGTAAAGAATACGGGCGAAAAGCAAAACTCGCTAACTTTCAATACGAGAAAGAATACCGAAAAATAATAAGGTAAAGAATACAGGCGAAAAGCAAAACTCGCTCCCTTTCAATGCGCGAAAGAATACCGAAAAATAATACGGTAAAGAATACGGGCGAAAAGCAAAACTCGCTAACTTTCAATACGTGAAAGAATACGGATAAATAATACGGTACGCGAAAAGCAAAACTAGAAAGAATAGCTAAAAATAATACGGTAAAGATTATGGGCGAAAAGCAAAACTCGCTAACTTTCAATGCGAGAAAGAATACCGAAAAATAATACGGTACGCGAAAAGCAAAACTCGAAAGAATACCGAAAAATAATACGGTAAAGAATTCGGGCGAAAGGAAAAACTCGCTAACTTTCAATACGCGAAAGAATACGGAAAAATAATACGGTACGCGAAAAGCAAAACTCGAAAGAATACCGAAAAATAATACGGTAAAGAATTCGGGCGAAAGGCAAAACTCGCTAACTTTCAATACGCGAAAGAATACGGATAAATAATACGGTACGCGAAAAGCAAAACTTGAAAGAATAGTGAAAAATAATACGGTAAAGAATATCGGCGAAAAGCAAAACTCGCTAACTTTCAATGCGAGAAAGAATACCGAAAAATAATAAGGTAAAGAATACAGGCGAAAAGCAAAACTCGCTCCCTTTCAATGCGCGAAAGAATACCGAAAAATAATACGGTAAAGAATACGGGCGAAAAGCAAAACTCGCTAACTTTCAATGCGAGAAAGAATACCGAAAAATAATACGGTAAAGAATACGGGCGAAAAGCAAAACTCGCTAACTTTCAATGCGAGAAAGAATACCGAAAAATAATACGGTAAAGAATACGGGCGAAAGCAAAACTCGCTTACTTTCAATGCGAGAAAGAATACCGAAAAATAATACGGTAAAGAATACGGGCGAAAAGCAAAACTCGCTAACTATCAATGCGAGAAAGAATACCGAAAAATAATACGGTAAAGAATACGGGCGAAAAGCAAAACTCGCTAACTTTCAATGCGAGAAAGAATACCGAAAAATAATACAGTAAAGAATACGGGCGAAAAGCAAAACTCGATAACTTTCAATGCGAGAAAGAATACCGAAAAATAATACTGTAAAGAATACAGGCGAAAAGCAAAACTCGCTCCCTTTCAATGCGCGAAAGAATACCGAAAAATAATACGGTAAAGAATACGGGCGAAAAGCAAAACTCGCTAACTTTCAATGCGAGAAAGAATACCGAAAAATAATACGGTAAAGAATACGGGCGAAAAGCAAAACTCGCTAACTTTCAATGCGAGAAAGAATACCGAAAAATAATACGGTAAAGAATACGGGCGAAAAGCAAAACTCGCTAACTTTCAATGCGAGAAAGAATACCGAAAAATAATACGGTAAAGAATACGGGCGAAAAGCAAAACTCGATAACTTTCAATGCGAGAAAGAATACCGAAAAATAATACTGTAAAGAATACAGGCGAAAAGCAAAACTCGCTCCCTTTCAATGCGCGAAAGAATACCGAAAAATAATACGGTAAAGAATACGGGCGAAAAGCAAAACTCGCTAACTTTCAATGCGAGAAAGAATACCGAAAAATAATACGGTAAAGAATACGGGCGAAAAGCAAAACTCGCTAACTTTCAATGCGAGAAAGAATACCGAAAAATAATACGGTAAAGAATACGGGCGAAAAGCAAAACTCGCTAACTTTCAATGCGAGAAAGAATACCGAAAAATAATACCGTAAAGAATACGGGCGAAAAGCAAAACTCGCTAACTTTCAATGCGAGAAAGAATACCGAAAAATAATACGGTAAAGAATACGGGCGAAAAACAAAACTCGCTAACTTTCAATGCGAGAAAGAATACCGAAAAATAATACGGTAAAGAATACGGGCGAAAAGCAAAACTCGATAAATTTCAATGCGAGAAAGAATACCGAAAAATAATACTGTAAAGAATACAGGCGAAAAGCAAAACTCGCTCCCTTTCAATGCGCGAAAGAATACCGAAAAATAATACGGTAAAGAATACGGGCGAAAAGCAAAACTCGCTAACTTTCAATGCGAGAAAGAATACCGAAAAATAATACGGTAAAGAATACGGGCGAAAAGCAAAACTCGCTAACTTTCAATGCGAGAAAGAATACCGAAAAATAATACGGTAAAGAATACGGGCGAAAAGCAAAACTCGCTAACTTTCAATGCGAGAAAGAATACCGAAAAATAATACGGTAAAGAATACGGGCGAAAAGCAAAACTCGATAACTTTCAATGCGAGAAAGAATACCGAAAAATAATACTGTAAAGAATACAGGCGAAAAGCAAAACTCGCTCCCTTTCAATGCGCGAAAGAATACCGAAAAATAATACGGTAAAGAATACGGGCGAAAAGCAAAACTCGCTAACTTTCAATGCGAGAAAGAATACCGAAAAATAATATTGTAAAGAATACGGGTGAAAAGCAAAACTCGCTAACTTTCAATGCGAGAAAGAATACCGAAAAATAATACGGTAAAGAATACGGGCGAAAAGCAAAACTCGCTAACTTTCAATGCGAGAAAGAATACCGAAAAATAATACGGTAAAGAATACGGCCGAAAAGCAAAACTCGCTAACTTTCAATGCGAGAAAGAATACCGAAAAATAATACGGTAAAGAATACGGGCGAAAAGCAAAACTCGCTAACTTTCAATGCGAGAAAGAATACCGAAAAATAATACGGTAAAGAATACGGGCGCAAAGCAAAACTCGCTATTTTTCAATGCGAGAAAGAATACCGAAAAATAATACGGTAAAGAATACGGGCAAAAAGCAAAACTCGCTAACTTTCAATGCGAGAAAGAATACCGAAAAATAATACGGTAAAGAATACGGGCGAAAAGCAAAACTCGCTAACTTTCAATGCGAGAAAGAATACCGAAAAATAATACGGTAAAGAATACGGGCGAAAAGCAAAACTCGCTAACTTTCAATGCGAGAAAGAATACCGAAAAATAATAAGGTAAAGAATACAGGCGAAAAGCAAAACTCGCTCCCTTTCAATGCGCGAAAGAATACCGAAAAATAATACGGTAAAGAATACGGGCGAAAAGCAAAACTCGCTAACTTTCAATACGAGAAAGAATACCGAAAAATAATAAGGTAAAGAATACAGGCGAAAAGCAAAACTCGCTCCCTTTCAATGCGCGAAAGAATACCGAAAAATAATACGGTAAAGAATACGGGCGAAAAGCAAAACTCGCTAACTTTCAATACGTGAAAGAATACGGATAAATAATACGGTACGCGAAAAGCAAAACTAGAAAGAATAGCTAAAAATAATACGGTAAAGATTATGGGCGAAAAGCAAAACTCGCTAACTTTCAATGCGAGAAAGAATACCGAAAAATAATACGGTACGCGAAAAGCAAAACTCGAAAGAATACCGAAAAATAATACGGTAAAGAATTCGGGCGAAAGGAAAAACTCGCTAACTTTCAATACGCGAAAGAATACGGAAAAATAATACGGTACGCGAAAAGCAAAACTCGAAAGAATACCGAAAAATAATACGGTAAAGAATTCGGGCGAAAGGCAAAACTCGCTAACTTTCAATACGCGAAAGAATACGGATAAATAATACGGTACGCGAAAAGCAAAACTTGAAAGAATAGTGAAAAATAATACGGTAAAGAATATCGGCGAAAAGCAAAACTCGCTAACTTTCAATGCGAGAAAGAATACCGAAAAATAATAAGGTAAAGAATACAGGCGAAAAGCAAAACTCGCTCCCTTTCAATGCGCGAAAGAATACCGAAAAATAATACGGTAAAGAATACGGGCGAAAAGCAAAACTCGCTAACTTTCAATGCGAGAAAGAATACCGAAAAATAATACGGTAAAGAATACGGGCGAAAAGCAAAACTCGCTAACTTTCAATGCGAGAAAGAATACCGAAAAATAATACGGTAAAGAATACGGGCGAAAGCAAAACTCGCTTACTTTCAATGCGAGAAAGAATACCGAAAAATAATACGGTAAAGAATACGGGCGAAAAGCAAAACTCGCTAACTATCAATGCGAGAAAGAATACCGAAAAATAATACGGTAAAGAATACGGGCGAAAAGCAAAACTCGCTAACTTTCAATGCGAGAAAGAATACCGAAAAATAATACAGTAAAGAATACGGGCGAAAAGCAAAACTCGATAACTTTCAATGCGAGAAAGAATACCGAAAAATAATACTGTAAAGAATACAGGCGAAAAGCAAAACTCGCTCCCTTTCAATGCGCGAAAGAATACCGAAAAATAATACGGTAAAGAATACGGGCGAAAAGCAAAACTCGCTAACTTTCAATGCGAGAAAGAATACCGAAAAATAATACGGTAAAGAATACGGGCGAAAAGCAAAACTCGCTAACTTTCAATGCGAGAAAGAATACCGAAAAATAATACGGTAAAGAATACGGGCGAAAAGCAAAACTCGCTAACTTTCAATGCGAGAAAGAATACCGAAAAATAATACGGTAAAGAATACGGGCGAAAAGCAAAACTCGATAACTTTCAATGCGAGAAAGAATACCGAAAAATAATACTGTAAAGAATACAGGCGAAAAGCAAAACTCGCTCCCTTTCAATGCGCGAAAGAATACCGAAAAATAATACGGTAAAGAATACGGGCGAAAAGCAAAACTCGCTAACTTTCAATGCGAGAAAGAATACCGAAAAATAATACGGTAAAGAATACGGGCGAAAAGCAAAACTCGCTAACTTTCAATGCGAGAAAGAATACCGAAAAATAATACGGTAAAGAATACGGGCGAAAAGCAAAACTCGCTAACTTTCAATGCGAGAAAGAATACCGAAAAATAATACGGTAAAGAATACGGGCGAAAAGCAAAACTCGCTAACTTTCAATGCGAGAAAGAATACCGAAAAATAATACGGTAAAGAATACGGGCGAAAAGCAAAACTCGCTAACTTTCAATGCGAGAAAGAATACCAAAAAATAATACGGTAAAGAATACGGGCGAAAAGCAAAACTCGCTAACTTTCAATGCGAGAAAGAATACGGAAAAATAATACGGTAAAGAATACGGGCGAAAAGCAAAACTCGCTCACTTTCAATACGCGAAAGAATACGGAAAAATAATACGGTAAAGAATACGGGCGAAAAGCAAAACTCGCTCACTTTCAATACGCGAAAGAATACCGAAAAATAATACGGTAAAGAATTCGGGCGAAAAGCAAAATTCGCTCACTTTCAATACGCGAAATATTACGGAAAAATAATACGGTACGCGAAAAGCAAAACTCGAAAGAATACCGAAAAATAATACGGTAAAGAATACGGGCGAAAAGCAAAACTCGCTAACTTTCAATACGCGAAAGAATACGGAAAAATAATACGGTAAAGAATACGGGCGAAAAGCAAAACTCGCTCACTTTCAATACGCGAAAGAATACGGAAAAATAATACGGTAAAGAATACGGGCGAAAAGCAAAACTCGCTCACTTTCAATACGCGAAAGAATACCGAAAAATAATACGGTAAAGAATTCGGGCGAAAAGCAAAATTCGCTCACTTTCAATACGCGAAATATTACGGAAAAATAATACGGTAAAGAATACGGGCGAAAAGCAAAACTCGCTCACTTTCAATACGCGAAAGAATACGGAAAAATAATACGGTAAAGAATACGGGCGAAAAGCAAAACTCGCTCACTTTCCATACGCGAAAGAATACGGAAAAATAATACGGTACGCAAAAGCAAAACTCGAAAGAATAGCGAAAAATAATGCGGTAAAGATTACGGACGAAAAGCAAAACTCGCTAACTTTCAATGCGAGAAAGAGTACCGAAAATTAATATGGTAAAGAATACGGGCGTAAAGCAAAACTCGCTAACTTTCAATACGCGAAAGAATACGGAAAAATAATACAGTACGCGAAAAGCAAAACTCGAAAGAATAGCGAAAAATAATACGGTAAAGAATACGGGCGAAAAGCAAAACTCGCTAACTTTCAATACGTGAAAGAATACGGATAAATAATACGGTACGCGAAAAGCAATACTAGAAAGAATAGCTAAAAATAATACGGTAAAGATTACGGGCGAAAAGCAAAACTCGCTAACTTTCAATACGCGAAATATTACGGAAAAATAATACGGTACGCGAAAAGCAAAACTCGAAAGAATACCGAAAAATAATACGGTAAAGAATACGGGCGAAAAGCAAAACTCGCAAACTTTCAATACGCGAAAGAATACGGAAAAATAATACGGTAAGCGAAAAGCAAAACTCGAAAGAATAGCGAAAAATAATACGGTAAAGAATACGGGCGAAAAGCAAAACTCGCTCACTTTCAATACGCGAAAGAATACGGAAAAATAATACGGTAAAGAATACGGGCGAAAAGCAAAACTCGCTCACTTTCAATACGCGAAAGAATACCGAAAAATAATACGGTAAAGAATTCGGGCGAAAAGCAAAATTCGCTCACTTTCAATACGCGAAATATTACGGAAAAATAATACGGTACGCGAAAAGCAAAACTCGAAAGAAAACCGAAAAATAATACGGTAAAGAATACGGGCGAAAGGCAAAACTCGCTAACTTTCAATACGCGAAAGAATACCGAAAAATAATACGGTACGCGAAAAGCAAAACTCGAAAGAATAGCGAAAAATAATGCGGTAAAGAATACGGGCGTAAAGCAAAACTCGCTAACTTTCAATACGCGAAAGAATACGGAAAAATAATACAGTACGCGAAAAGCAAAACTCGAAAGAATAGCGAAAAATAATACGGTAAAGAATACGGGCGAAAAGCAAAACTCGCTAACTTTCAATGCGAGAAAGAATACCGAAAAATAATACGGTAAAGAATACGGGCGAAAAGCAAAACTCGCTAACTTTCAATGCGAGAAAGAATACCGAAAAATAATATGGTAAAGAATACGGGCGAAAAGCAAAACTCGCTAACTTTCAATACGCGAAAGAATACGGAAAAATAATACGGTACGCGAAAAGCAAAACTCGAAAGAAAAGCGAAAAATAATACGGTAAAGATTACGGGCGAAAAGCAAAACTCGCTAGCTTTCAATACGCGAAAGAATACGGAAAAATAATACGGTAAAGAATACGGGCGAAAAGCAAAACTCGCTCACTTTCAATACGCGAAAGAATACGGAAAAATAATACGGTACGCGAAAAGCAAAACTCGAAAGAAAAGCGAAAAATAATACGGTAAAGATTACGGGCGAAAAGCAAAACTCGCTAGCTTTCAATGCGAAAAAGAATACCGAAAAATAATAAGGTACGCAAAAAGCAAAACTCGCTAACTTTCAATGCGAGAAAGAATACCGAAAAATAATAAGGTACGCGAAAAGCAAAACTCGAAAGAATAGCGAAAAATAATACGGTAAAGAATACGGGCGAAAAGCCAAACTCGCTAACTTTCAATGCGAGAAAGAATACCGAAAAATAATACGGTAAAGAATACGGGCGAAAAGCAAAACTCGCTAACTTTCAATACGCGAAAGAATACGGATAAATAATACGGTACGCGAAAAGCAAAACTCGAAAGAATACCGAAAAATAATACGGTAAAGAATTCGGGCGAAAGGCAAAACTCGCTAACTTTCAATACGCGAAAGAATACGGATAAATAATACGGTAAAGAATACGGGCGAAAAGCAAAACTCGCTAACTTTCAATACGCGAAAGAATACGGATAAATAATACGGTACGCGAAAAGCAAAACTCGAAAGAATACCGAAAAATAATACGGTAAAGAATACGGGCGAAAAGCAAAACTCGCTCACTTTCAATACGCGAAATATTACGGAAAAATAATACGGTACGCGAAAAGCAAAACTCGAAAGAATAGCGAAAAATAATACGGTAAAGATTACGGGCGAAAAGCAAAACTCGCTAACTTTCAATGCGAGAAAGAATACCGAAAAATAATAAGGTACGCGAAAAGCAAAACTCGAAAGAATACCGAAAAATAATACGGTAAAGAATACGGGCGAAAAGCAAAACTCGCTAACTTTCAATGCGAGAAAGAATACCGAAAAATAATAAGGTAAAGAATACAGGCGAAAAGCAAAACTCGCTCCCTTTCAATGCGCGAAAGAATACCGAAAAATAATACGGTAAAGAATACGGGCGAAAAGCAAAACTCGCTAACTTTCAATGCGAGAAAGAATACCGAAAAATAATATGGTAAAGAATACAGGCGAAAAGTAAAACTCGCTAACTTTCAATACGCGAAAGAATACCGAAAAATAATACGGTAAAGAATTCGGGCGAAAAGCAAAACTCGCTAACTTTCAATACGCGAAAGAATACCGAAAAATAATACGGTAAAGAATTCGGGCGAAAAGCAAAACTCGCTAACTTTCAATACGCGAAAGAATACCGAAAAATAATACGGTAAAGAATTCGGGCGAAAAGCAAAACTCGCTAACTTTCAATGCGAAAAAGAATACCGAAAAATAATATGGTAAAGAATACGGGCGAAAAGTAAAACTCGCTAACTTTCAATACGCGAAAGAATACCGAAAAATAATACGGTAAAGAATTCGGGCGAAAAGCAAAACTCGCTAACTTTCAATACGCGAAAGAATACCGAAAAATAATACGGTAAAGAATTCGGGCGAAAGGCAAAACTCGCTAACTTTCAATACGCGAAAGAATACGGATAAATAATACGGTACGCGAAAAGCAAAACTCGAAAGAATACCGAAAAATAATACGGTAAAGAATACGGGCGAAAAGCAAAACTCGCTAACTTTCAATGCGAGAAAGAATACCGAAAAATAATACGGTAAAGAATACGGGCGAAAAGCAAAACTCGCTCACTTTCAATACGCGAAATATTACGGAAAAATAATACGGTACGCAAAAAGCAAAACTCGAAAGAATAGCGAAAAATAATACGGTAAAGATTACGGGCGAAAAGCAAAACTCGCTAACTTTCAATGCGAGAAAGAATACCGAAAAATAATAAGGTACGCGAAAAGCAAAACTCGAAAGAATAGCGAAAAATAATACGGTAAAGAATACGGGCGAAAAGCAAAACTCGCTAACTTTCAATGCGAGAAAGAATACCGAAAAATAATACGGTAAAGAATACGGGCGAAAAGCAAAACTCGCTAACTTTCAATGCGAGAAAGAATACCGAAAAATAATAAGGTAAAGAATACAGGCGAAAAGCAAAACTCGCTCCCTTTCAATGCGCGAAAGAATACCGAAAAATAATACGGTAAAGAATTCGGGCGAAAGGCAAAACTCGCTCACTTTCAATACGCGAAAGAATACGGAAAAATAATACGGAACGCGAAAAGCAAAACTCGAAAGAATAGCGAAAAATAATGCGGTAAAGATTACGGGCGAAAAGCAAAACTCGCTAACTTTCAATGCGAGAAAGAATACCGAAAAATAATAAGGTAAAGAATACAGGCGAAAAGCAAAACTCGCTCCCTTTCAATGCGCGAAAGAATACCGAATAATAATACGGTAAAGAATACGGGCGAAAAGCCAAACTCGCTAACTTTCAATACGCGAAAGAATAAGGATAAATAATACGGTACGCGAAAAGCAAAACTCGAAAGAATACCGAAAAATAATACGGTAAAGAATACGGGTGAAAAGCAAAACTCGCTAACTTTCAATGCGAGAAAGAATACCGAAAAATAATACGGTAAAGAATACGGGCGAAAAGCAAAACTCGCTAACTTTCAATGCGAGAAAGAGTACCGAAAAATAATACGGTAAAGAATACGGGCGAAAAGCAAAACTCGCTAACTTTCAATGCGAGAAAGAGTACCGAAAAATAATACGGTAAAGAATACGGGCGAAAAGCAAAACTCGCTAACTTTCAATGCGAGAAAGAGTACCGAAAAATAATACGGGAAAGAATACGGGTGAAAAGCAAAACTCGCTAACTTTCAATGCGAGAAAGAATACCGAAAAATAATACGGTAAAGAATACGGGCGAAAAGTAAAACTCGCTAACTTTCAATGCGAGAAAGAGTACCGAAAAATAATACGGTAAAGAATACGGGCGAAAAGCAAAACTCGCTAACTTTCAATGCGAGAAAGAGTACCGAAAAATAATACGGTAAAGAATACGGGTGAAAAGCAAAACTCGCTAACTTTCAATGCGAGAAAGAATACCGAAAAATAATACGGTAAAGAATTCAGGCGAAAGGCAAAACTCGCTAACTTTCAATACGCGAAAGAATACGGATAAATAATACGGTACGCGAAAAGCAAAACTCGAAAGAATACCGAAAAATAATACGGTAAAGAATACGGGTGAAAAGCAAAACTCGCTAACTTTCAATGCGAGAAAGAATACCGAAAAATAATACGGTAAAGAATACGGGCGAAAAGCAAAACTCGCTAACTTTCAATGCGAGAAAGAGTACCGAAAAATAATACGGTAAAGAATACGGGCGAAAAGCAAAACTCGCTAACTTTCAATGCGAGAAAGAGTACCTAAAAATAATACGGTAAAGAATACGGGCGAAAAGCAAAACTCGCTAACTTTCAATGCGAGAAAGAGTACCGAAAAATAATACGGTAAAGAATACGGGCGAAAAGCAAAACTCGCTAACTTTCAATACGCGAAAGAATACGGATAAATAATACGGTACGCGAAAAGCAAAACTCGAAAGAATACCGAAAAATAATACGGGAAAGAATACGGGTGAAAAGCAAAACTCGCTAACTTTCAATGCGAGAAAGAATACCGAAAAATAATACGGTAAAGAATACGGGCGAAAAGCAAAACTCGCTAACTTTCAATGCGAGAAAGAGTACCGAAAAATAATACGGTAAAGAATACGGGCGAAAAGCAAAACTCGCTAACTTTCAATGCGAGAAAGAGTACCGAAAAATAATACGGTAAAGAATACGGGCGAAAAGCAAAACTCGCTAACTTTCATTGCGAGAAAGAGTACCTAAAAATAATACGGTAAAGAATACGGGCGAAAAGCAAAACTCGCTAACTTTCAATGCGAGAAAGAGTACCGAAAAATAATACGGTAAAGAATTCAGGCGAAAGGCAAAACTCGCTAACTTTCAATACGCGAAAGAATACGGATAAATAATACGGTACGCGAAAAGCAAAACTCGAAAGAATACCGAAAAATAATACGGTAAAGAATACGGGTGAAAAGCAAAACTCGCTAACTTTCAATGCGAGAAAGAATACCGAAAAATAATACGGTAAAGAATACGGGCGAAAAGCAAAACTCGATAACTTTCAATGCGAGAAAGAGTACCGAAAAATAATACGGTAAAGAATACGGGCGAAAAGCAAAACTCGCTAACTTTCAATGCGAGAAAGAGTACCTAAAAATAATACGGTAAAGAATACGGGCGAAAAGCAAAACTCGCTAACTTTCAATGCGAGAAAGAGTACCGAAAAATAATACGGTAAAGAATACGGGCGAAAAGCAAAACTCGCTAACTTTCAATACGCGAAAGAATACGGATAAATAATACGGTACGCGAAAAGCAAAACTCGAAAGAATACCGAAAAATAATACGGTAAAGAATACGGGTGAAAAGCAAAACTCGCTAACTTTCAATGCGAGAAAGAATACCGAAAAATAATACGGTAAAGAATGCGGGCGAAAAGCAAAACTCGCTAACTTTCAATGCGAGAAAGAGTACCGAAAAATAATACGGTAAAGAATACGGGCGAAAAGCAAAACTCGCTAACTTTCAATGCGAGAAAGAGTACCTAAAAATAATACGGTAAAGAATACGGGCGAAAAGCAAAACTCGCTAACTTTCAATGCGAGTAAGAGTACCGAAAAATAATACGGTAAAGAATACGGGCGAAAAGCAAAACTCGCTAACTTTCAATACGCGAAAGAATACGGATAAATAATACGGTACGCGAAAAGCAAAACTCGAAAAAATACCGAAAAATAATACGGTAAAGATTACGGGCGAAAAGCAAAACTGCTAACTTTAAATGCGAGAAAGAATACCGAAAAATAATAAGGTAAAGAATTCGGGCGAAAGGCAAAACTCGCTAACTTTCAATACGCGAAAGAATACGGAAAAATAATACGCTACGCGAAAAGCAAAACTCGAAAGAATACCGAAAAATAATACGGTAAAGAATTCGGGCGAAAGGAAAAACTCGCTAACTTTCAATACGCGAAAGAATACGGAAAAATAATACGGTACGCGAAAAGCACAACTCGAAAGAATACCGAAAAATAATACGGTAAAGAATTCGGGCGAAAGGCAAAACTCGCTAACTTTCAATACGCGAAAGAATACGGATAAATAATACGGTACGCGAAAAGCAAAACTCGAAAGAATATCGAAAAATAATACGGTAAAGAATACGGGTGAAAAGCAAAACTCGCTAACTTTCAATGCGAGAAAGAATACCGAAAAATAATACGGTAAAGAATACGGGCGAAAAGCAAAACTCGCTCACTTTCAATACGCGAAAGAATACCGAAAAATAATATGGTAAAGAATACGGGCGAAAAGTAAAACTCGCTAACTTTCAATACGCGAAAGAATACCGAAAAATAATACGGTAAAGAATACGGGCGAAAAGCAAAACTCGCTCACTTTCAATACGCGAAAGAATACCGAAAAATAATACGGTAAAGAATACGGGCGAAAAGCAAAACTCGCTCACTTTCAATACGCGAAAGAATACCGAAAAATAATATGGTAAAGAATACGGGCGAAAAGTAAAACTCGCTCACTTTCAATACGCGAAAGAATACCGAAAAATAATATGGTAAAGAATACGGGCGAAAAGCAAATTTCACTAACTTTCAATACGCGAAAGAATACCGAAAAATAATATGGTAAAGAATTCGGCCGAAAAGCAAAACTCGCTCACTTTCAATACGCGAAAGAATACCGAAAAATAATACGGTAAAGAATACGGGCGAAAAGTAAAACTCGCTAACTTTCAATACGCGAAAGAATACCGAAAAATAATACGGTAAAGAATACGGGCGAAAAGCAAAACTCGCTCACTTTCAATACGCGAAAGAATACCGAAAAATAATATGGTAAAGAATACGGGCGAAAAGTAAAACTCGCTCACTTTCAATACGCGAAAGAATACCGAAAAATAATATGGTAAAGAATACGGGCGAAAAGCAAAACTCGCTCACTTTCAATACGCGAAAGAATACCGAAAAATAATATGGTAAAGAATACGGGCGAAAAGTAAAACTCGCTCACTTTCAATACGCGAAAGAATACCGAAAAATAATATGGTAAAGAATACGGGCGAAAAGCAAAACTCACTAACTTTCAATACGCGAAAGAATACCGAAAAATAATATGGTAAAGAATTCGGCCGAAAAGCAAAACTCGCTCACTTTCAATACGCGAAAGAATACCGAAAAATAATACGGTAAAGAATACGGGCGAAAAGTAAAACTCGCTAACTTTCAATACGCGAAAGAATACCGAAAAATAATACGGTAAAGAATACGGGCGAAAAGCAAAACTCGCTCACTTTCAATACGCGAAAGAATACCGAAAAATAATATGGTAAAGAATACGGGCGAAAAGTAAAACTCGCTAACTTTCAATACGCGAAAGAATACCGAAAAATAATACGGTAAAGAATACGGGCGAAAAGCAAAACTCGCTCACTTTCAATACGCGAAAGAATACCGAAAAATAATACGGTAAAGAATACGGGCGAAAAGCAAAACTCGCTCACTTTCAATACGCGAAAGAATACCGAAAAATAATATGGTAAAGAATACGGGCGAAAAGTAAAACTCGCTCACTTTCAATACGCGAAAGAATACCGAAAAATAATATGGTAAAGAATACGGGCGAAAAGCAAAACTCACTAACTTTCAATACGCGAAAGAATACCGAAAAATAATATGGTAAAGAATTCGGCCGAAAAGCAAAACTCGCTCACTTTCAATACGCGAAAGAATACCGAAAAATAATACGGTAAAGAATACGGGCGAAAAGTAAAACTCGCTAACTTTCAATACGCGAAAGAATACCGAAAAATAATACGGTAAAGAATACGGGCGAAAAGCAAAACTCGCTCACTTTCAATACGCGAAAGAATACCGAAAAATAATATGGTAAAGAATACGGGCGAAAAGTAAAACTCGCTCACTTTCAATACGCGAAAGAATACCGAAAAATAATATGGTAAAGAATACGGGCGAAAAGCAAAACTCGCTCACTTTCAATACGCGAAAGAATACCGAAAAATAATATGGTAAAGAATACGGGCGAAAAGTAAAACTCGCTCACTTTCAATACGCGAAAGAATACTGAAAAATAATATGGTAAAGAATACGGGCGAAAAGCAAAACTCACTAACTTTCAATACGCGAAAGAATACCGAAAAATAATATGGTAAAGAATTCGGCCGAAAAGCAAAACTCGCTCACTTTCAATACGCGAAAGAATACCGAAAAATAATACGGTAAAGAATACGGGCGAAAAGTAAAACTCGCTAACTTTCAATACGCGAAAGAATACCGAAAAATAATACGGTAAAGAATTCGGCCGAAAAGCAAAACTCGCTAACTTTCAATACGCGAAAGAATACCAAAAAATAATATGGTAAAGAATACGGGCGAAAAGTTAAACTCGCTAACTTTCAATACGCGAAAGAATACCGAAAAATAATACGGTAAAGAATTCGGGCGAAAAGCAAAACTCGCTAACTTTCAATACGCGAAAGAATACCGAAAAATAATACGGTAAAGAATTCGGGCGAAAAGCAAAACTCACTAACTTTCAATACGCGAAAGAATACCGAAAAATAATACGGTAAAGAATTCGGGCGAAAAGCAAAACTCGCTAACTTTCAATACGCGAAAGAATACCGAAAAATAATACGGTAAAGAATACGGGCGAAAAGCAAAACTCGATAACTTTCAATACGCGAAAGAATACCGAAAAATAATACGGTAAAGAATTCGGGCGAAAAGCAAAACTCGCTTACTTTCAATACGCGAAAGAATACGGAAAAATAATACGGTAAAGAATACGGGCGAAAAGCAAAACTCGATAACTTTCAATACGCGAAAGAATACCGAAAAATAATACGGTAAAGAATTCGGGCGAAAAGCAAAACTCGCTAACTTTCAATACGCGAAAGAATACCGAAAAATAATAAGGTAAAGAATTCGGGCGAAAGGCAAAACTCGCTAACTTTCAATACGCGAAAGAATACGGAAAAATAATACGCTACGCGAAAAGCAAAACTCGAAAGAATACCGAAAAATAATACGGTAAAGAATTCGGGCGAAAGGAAAAACTCGCTAACTTTCAATACGCGAAAGAATACGGAAAAATAATACGGTACGCGAAAAGCAAAACTCGAAAGAATACCGAAAAATAATACGGTAAAGAATTCGGGCGAAAAGCAAAACTCGCTCACTTTCAATACGCGAAAGAATACCGAAAAATAATATGGTAAAGAATACGGGCGAAAAGTAAAACTCGCTCACTTTCAATACGCGAAAGAATACCGAAAAATAATATGGTAAAGAATACGGGCGAAAAGCAAAACTCACTAACTTTCAATACGCGAAAGAATACCGAAAAATAATATGGTAAAGAATTCGGCCGAAAAGCAAAACTCGCTAACTTTCAATACGCGAAAGAATACCAAAAAATAATATGGTAAAGAATACGGGCGAAAAGTTAAACTCGCTAACTTTCAATACGCGAAAGAATACCGAAAAATAATACGGTAAAGAATACGGGCGAAAAGCAAAACTCGCTAACTTTCAATACGCGAAAGAATACCGAAAAATAATACGGTAAAGAATTCGGGCGAAAAGCAAAACTCACTAACTTTCAATACGCGAAAGAATACCGAAAAATAATACGGTAAAGAATTCGGGCGAAAAGCAAAACTCGCTAACTTTCAATACGCGAAAGAATACCGAAAAATAATACGGTAAAGAATACGGGCGAAAAGCAAAACTCGATAACTTTCAATACGCGAAAGAATACCGAAAAATAATACGGTAAAGAATTCGGGCGAAAAGCAAAACTCGCTTACTTTCAATACGCGAAAGAATACGGAAAAATAATACGGTAAAGAATACGGGCGAAAAGCAAAACTCGATAACTTTCAATACGCGAAAGAATACCGAAAAATAATACGGTAAAGAATTCGGGCGAAAAGCAAAACTCGCTAACTTTCAATACGCGAAAGAATACCGAAAAATAATACGGTAAAGAATTCGGGCGAAAAGCAAAACTCGCTAACTTTTAATACACGAAAGAATACCGAAAAATAATACGGTAAAGAATACGGGCGAAAAGCAAAACTCGCTAACTTTCAATACGCGAAAGAATACCGAAAAATAATACGGTAAATAATACGGGCGAAAAGCAAAACTCGCTAACTTTCAATACGCGAAAGAATACCGAAAAATAATACGGTAAAGAATACGGGCGAAAAGCAAAACTCGATAACTTTCAATACGCGAAAGAATACCGAAAAATAATACGGTAAAGAATTCGGGCGAAAAGCAAAACTCACTAACTTTCAATACGCGAAAGAATACCGAAAAATAATATGGTAAAGAATTCGGCCGAAAAGCAAAACTCGCTAACTTTCAATACGCAAAGAATACCGAAAAATAATATGGTAAAGAATACGGGCGAAAAGTAAAACTGGCTAACTTTCAATACGCGAAAGAATACCGAAAAATAATACGGTAAAGAATACGGGCGAAAAGCAAAACTCGCTAACTTTCAATACGCGAAAGAATACCGAAAAATAATACGGTAAAGAATTCGGGCGAAAAGCAAAACTCGCTAACTTTCAATACGCGAAAGAATACCGAAAAATAATAAGGTAAAGAATTCGGGCGAAAAGCAAAACTCGCTAACTTTCAATACGCGAAAGAATACCGAAAAATAATACGGTAAAGAATACGGGCGAAAAGCAAAACTCGCTAACTTTCAATACGCGAAAGAATACCGAAAAATAATATGGTAAAGAATTCGGGCGAAAAGCAAAACTCGCTAACTTTCAATACGCGAAAGAATACCGAAAAATAATACGGTAAAGAATACGGGCGAAAAGCAAAACTCGCAAACTTTCAATACGCGAAAGAATACCGAAAAATAATACGGTAAAGAATTCGGGCGAAAAGCAAAACTCGCTAACTTTCAATACGCGAAAGAATACCGAAAAATAATATGGTAAAGAATTCGGGCGAAAAGCAAAACTCGCTAACTTTCAATACGCGAAAGAATACCGAAAAATAATACGGTAAAGAATACGGGCGAAAAGCAAAACTCGCTAACTTTCAATACGCGAAAGAATACCGAAAAATAATATGGTAAAGAATACGGGCGAAAAGTAAAACTCGCTAACTTTCAATACGCGAAAGAATACCGAAAAATAATACGGTAAAGAATTCGGGCGAAAAGCAAAACTCGCTAACTTTCAATACGCGAAAGAATACCGAAAAATAATACGGTAAAGAATACGGGCGAAAAGCAAAACTCGCTAACTTTCAATACGCGAAAGAATACCGAAAAATAATATGGTAAAGAATACGGGCGATAAGCAAAACTCGCTTACTTTCAATACGCGAAAGAATACCGAAAAATAATACGGTAAAGAATTCGGGCGAGAAGCAAAACTCGCTAACTTTCAATACGCGAAAGAATACCGAAAAATAATATAGTAAAAAATATTTGTTGGCCCAAGACTAATTAGCGGCGGCGGGAGGGCGAAAACGAAGAGGGACAACCGGAACGGGTTCAAGAGAGAGCGAGTGACCGAGAGCGAGGGGGGAGAAAACTGGGGGGCGGTCGTCTACCTCTCTCTTCTCCGTCTCGTTCAGAGCCCCTTTCTTTTCTCCCACACACACACACACATACACACACACACATAGCCAACTTTCCCATTGAAGTCACGACAGTGAGTGCTCCACTCATTCGCTTCGCTCAATTAAATATAATAAAACATAACATAAAAGAAATACTTAGGAAATCAGAATATATAAATTAACCGTTTCGTTGAATCCCACGTTCAACAATCGCTGATAGTATAGAAACAGTCACTCCACAACAGATCAAACACTTATTTATCGATACAGTCACAGTCACGGTCACACGACAGTTAAAACTCAATATTTAACTATTTATTTACTGTGTTCGTTCATCTTGCGATCAGAACGAAACCAAATCCGACGCTCTGTTTTGGTAGCATCCCGAATCTTGGTAAGAAAACTCTTTTGATAGTTAGCCCGGACTAGCGACGGGCGAACGTAGAGGGCTAACCTATGTGACTTCTTTTAACAAATAGACTATGCTAAGTGTTGTCCACTTTTGACCGCTGATACAGGACAAACTATAGGAGCTAGGGAAAAATGGCAATGGACAATTTTGCTCCTTTGATCAAGCTTAACAACATGTTTCAATTTGAAAAAAATTTGTCGAAAGCCAAATCCCATAGAAGAAGTTTTTATATTTTCGCCTAAAAATCTACATACAGTTCCTTAATTTAAGTCCGATTTTCATGAAAGTTATATTTTTGAATAGCTGTGGTTTACATATAACCTAGAATTGCAAAAACGTTCCTTAAATTAAATTCTAAGTAAGGTTTTTTGGGCAGCGTATACGGACCCCCGCAATTTCCAACATTGTAAATCCACGTGTTTATAGAGGTCTACGCGCCCGTTTCCCTATGGCGTTTTTCAAGGCCGTTCAGAATGGGCCGCGCTTTCAACGTATGACCAGAAGTAACAAATAAGTATGACACTGATCTACCTAGTCTTCGGCGTATGACCAGAAGTAATAATTGTGACCCTCAACGTAACAAATAATTGTGATCAGAAGTAACAAATAAGTATGATCAGAAGTAACAAATAAGTGTGACCAGAAGTAACAAATAAGTATGATCAGAAGTAACAAATAAGCGTGATCAGGAAAAAAACCAAATAGGTGTGATCAGAAAAAAAATAAGTTTGATCAGAAAAAAAATAAGTTTGATTAGAAAAAAAATAAGTGTGATCAGAAGTAACAAATGAGTATGAAACTGATCGAACTAGTCTTTGTCGTATAACCAGAAGAAATAAGTGTGAAACTCAACGGCTGACTAGTAGTAACAAATAAGTGTTATCCGAAGTAAAAAATAAGAGTGACACTTATCGAAGGAATCTCCGATGCTTTCAAAGTATGACTAGAAGTAACAAATAAGTTTAAATTTGTATATAAGTGTCACCGTGGATATATTTCGGTTGTGATACCGGCGTAACGACGTTGCAGGTTGCTGTGAATTGCTCAAACAAACTTAACACATTAGAAGGATTGTGTGTATTCTGACCGTAGTACGTCTTGTTTTTCACGTTACTAAGTTAACTGAACAAACAACAAGGTGTGAAGGTAGCGCGCGCAGAGGGGATTTTTTTCTCTCGTCGGCGGGGCCAAAGCTGTCAGAGTGATCTTAAAATACGCGATACGGCAAGATAAGCATTCCATGTAGGGGTATAGATTCCTGTATAAAGTAATTCTTTCCAGTTATTTCTATTAATTTTTCAGTATTTCAAGTGATTTCTATTAATTTTTCAGTATTTCAAGTGATTTCTATTAATTTTTCAGTATTTCCAGTGATTTCTATTAATAATTCAGTATTTCCAGTGATTTCTATTAATATTTCAGTATTTCCATTGATTTCTATTAATTTGTCAGTATTTCCAGTGATTTCTATTAATAATTCAGTATTTCCAGTGATTTCTATTAATATTTCAGTATTTCCATTGATTTCTATTAATTTGTCAGTATTTCCAGTGATTTCTATTAATTTTTCAGTATTTCCAGTGATTTCTATTAATATTTCCGTATTTCCAGTGATTTCTATTAATATTTCCGTATTTCCAGTGATTTCTATAATTTTTCAGTATTTCCAGTGATTTCTATTTATTTTCAGTATTTCCAGTGATTTCTATTAATATTTCCGTATTTACAGTGATTTCTATAAATTTTCAGTATTTCCAGTGATTTCTATAATTTTTCAGTATTTCCAGTGATTTCTATTTATTTTCAGTATTTCCAGTGATTTCTATTAATATTTCCGTATTTACAGTGATTTCTATAAATTTTCAGTATTTCCAGTGATTTCTATTAATTTTTCAGTATTTCAAGTGATTTCTATTAATTTTTCAGTATTTCAAGTGATTTCTATTAATTTTTCAGTATTTCAAGTGATTTCTATTACTTTTTCAGTATTTCCAGTGATTTCTATTACTTTTTCAGTATTTCCATTGATTTCTATTAATTTGTCAGTATTTCCAGTGATTTCTATTAATTTTTCAGTATTTCCAGTGATTTCTATTAATATTTCCGTATTTCCAGTGATTTCTATTAATATTTCCGTATTTCCAGTGATTTCTATAATTTTTCAGTATTTCCAGTGATTTCTATTTATTTTCAGTATTTCCAGTGATTTCTATTAATATTTCCGTATTTACAGTGATTTCTATAAATTTTCAGTATTTCCAGTGATTTCTATAATTTTTCAGTATTTCCAGTGATTTCTATTTATTTTCAGTATTTCCAGTGATTTCTATTAATATTTCCGTATTTACAGTGATTTCTATAAATTTTCAGTATTTCCAGTGATTTCTATTAATTTTTCAGTATTTCAAGTGATTTCTATTAATTTTTCAGTATTTCAAGTGATTTCTATTAATTTTTCAGTATTTCAAGTGATTTCTATTACTTTTTCAGTATTTCCAGTGATTTCTATTACTTTTTCAGTATTTCCAGTGATTTCTATTAATAATTCAGTATTTCCAGTGATTTCTATTAATATTTCAGTATTTCCATTGATTTCTATTAATTGGTCAGTATTTCCAGTGATTTCTATTAATAATTCAGTATTTCCAGTGATTTCTATTAATATTTCAGTATTTCCATTGATTTCTATTAATTTTTCAGTATTTCCAGTGATTTCTCTTAATAATTCAGTATTTCCAGTGATTTCTATTAATATTTCAGTATTTACATTGATTTCTATTAATTTGTCAGTATTTCCAGTGATTTCTATTAATAATTCAGTATTCCCAGTGATTTCTATTAATATTTCAGTATTTCCATTGATTTCAATTAATTTGTCAGTATTTCCAGTGATTTCTATTAATAATTCAGTATTTCCAGTGATTTCTATTAATATTTCAGTATTTCCATTGATTTCAATTAATTTGTCAGTATTTCCAGTGATTTCTATTAATTTTTCAGTATTTCAAGTGATTTATATAAATTTTTCAGTATTTCCAGTGATTTCTATTAATAATTCAGTATTTCCAGTGATTTCTATTAATATTTCAGTATTTACATTGATTTCTATTAATTTGTCAGTATTTCCAGTTATTTCTATTAATAATTCAGTATTTCCAGTGATTTCTATTAATATTTAAGTATTTCCATTGATTTCTATTAATTTGTCAGTATTTCCAGTGATTTCTATTAATAATTCAGTATTTCCATTGATTTCTATTAATTTGTCAGTATTTCAAGTGATTTCTATTAATAATTCAGTATTTCCAGTGATTTCTATTAATATTTCAGTATTTCCATTGATTTCTATTAATTTGTCAGTATTTCCAGTGATTTCTATTAACAATTCAGTATTTTCAGTGATTTCTATTAATATTTCAGTATTTCCATTGATTTCTATTAATTTGTCAGTATTTCCAGTGATTTCTATTAATAATTCAGTATTTCCATTGATTTCTATTAATTTGTCAGTATTTCCAGTGATTTCTATTAATAATTCAGTATTTCCAGTGATTTCTATTAATATTTCCGTATTTCCATTGATTTCTATTAATTTGTCAGTATTTCCAGTGATTTCTTTTAATAATTCAGTATTTCCATTGATTTCTATTAATTTGTCAGTATTTCCAGTGATTTCTATTAATTTTTCAGTATTTCCAGTGATTTCTATTAATATTTCCGTATTTCCAGTGATTTCTATTAATATTTCCGTATTTCCAGTGATTTCTATAATTTTTCAGTATTTCCAGTGATTTCTATTTATTTTCAGTATTTCCAGTGATTTCTATTAATATTTCCGTATTTACAGTGATTTCTATAAATTTTCAGTATTTCCAGTGATTTCTATAATTTTTCAGTATTTCCAGTGATTTCTATTAATTTTCAGTATTTTTAGTGATTTCTATTAATATTTCCGTATTTACAGATATTTCTATAAATTTTCAGTATTTCCAGTGATTTCTATTAATTTTTCAGTATTTCAAGTGATTTCTATTAATTTTTCAGTATTTCAAGTGATTTCTATTAATTTTTCAGTATTTACAGTGATTTCCATAAATTTTCAGTATTTCCAGTGATTTCTATAATTTTTCAGTATTTCCAGTGATTTCTATTAATATTTCAGTATTTCCATTGATTTCTATTAATTTATCAGTATTTCCAGTGATTTCTATTAATAATTCAGTATTTCCATTGATTTCTATAATTTTTCAGTATTTCCAGTGATTTCTATTTATTTTCAGTATTTCCAGTGATTTCTATTTATTTTCAGTATTTCCAGTGATTTCTATTAATATTTTCGTATTTACAGTGATTTCTATAAATTTTCAGTATTTCCAGTGATTTCTATAATTTTTCAGTATTTCCAGTGATTTCTATTTATTTTCAGTATTTCCAGTGATTTCTATTAGTATTTCCGTATTTACAGTGATTTCTATAAATTTTCAGTATTTCCAGTGATTTCTATTAATTTTTCAGTATTTCAAGTGATTTCTATTAATTTTTCAGTATTTCAAGTGATTTCTATTAATTTTTCAGTATTTCCAGTGATTTCTATTAATTTTTCAGTATTTCCAGTGATTTCTATTTATTTTCCGTATTTCCAGTGATTTCTATTAATATTTCCGTATTTACAGTGATTTCTATAAATTTTCAGTATTTCCAGTGATTTCTATTAATTTTTCAGTATTTCAAGTGATTTCTATTAATTTTTCAGTATTTCCAGTGATTTCTATTTATTTTCCGTATTTCCAGTGATTTCTATTAATATTTCCGTATTTACAGTGATTTCTATAAATTTTCAGTATTTCCAGTGATTTCTATTAATTTTTCAGTATTTCAAGTGATTTCTATTAATTTTTCAGTATTTCAAGTGATTTCTATTAATTTTTCAGTATTTCCAGTGATTTCTATTAATAATTCAGTATTTCCAGTGATTTCTATTAATATTTCAGTATTTCCATTGATTTCTATTAATTTGTCAGTATTTCCAGTGATTTCTATTAATAATTCAGTATTTCCAGTGATTTCTATTAATATTTCAGTATTTCCATTGATTTCTATTAATTTGTCAGTATTTCCAGTGATTTCTATTAATTTTTCAGTATTTCCAGTGATTTCTATTAATATTTCCGTATTTCCAGTGATTTCTATTAATATTTCCGTATTTCCAGTGATTTGTATAATTTTTCAGTATTTCCAGTGATTTCTATTTATTTTCAGTATTTCCAGTGATTTCTATTAATATTTCCGTATTTACAGTGATTTCTATAAATTTTCAGTATTTCCAGTGATTTCTATAATTTTTCAGTATTTCCAGTGATTTCTATTTATTTTCAGTATTTCCAGTAATTTCTATTAATATTTCCGTATTTACAGTGATTTCTATAAATTTTCAGTATTTCCAGTGATTTCTATTAATTTTTCAGTATTTCCAGTGAATTTCTTCTGTGATTTTCTGTATTCCCAGTGAATTTAATTTATTTCCGTATAATAGCGGTTAATTACCCGGAATTTTAAATCAACCAACCGTGCAAACAGCAAAGAACAAATCGATTATAGCTTCGAAAAACACTGCTGTTATTTAAAACAAGTTGGCAAGCCAAAATATACCTCTCCTCGGAAGAGTTTTTAATTTTCAGTGAAGCGCAACTGTATCCGTGGTTCTGCGGTAGAACGCTCACCTGCCGTTCAAGAGGGCTAGGGTTCGAATCCCGGCCGTTTAAAAAAATTATACTACACCCAAAGACAAAACGAGGGCGCTTTTGGAAAAACCTTTTCCATGATTCTAAGAAACTGCGTACGCAGTGATTACCCTTTGCCTCGACGATGCGAACGCGTTCGCAGGCCTGACAGACATACAGACCCACCCACCCACAGACAGACAGACAGACAGACACGGTGGTTGTATAACACCTCCTAGGGTACAAAGTCCCCTCGGAGAGGTAAAAAGAATTGTCGAAAAAGTTGGTTTTAAGGTTAAAGGTCTCGAAGAAAACTCCAATTTGAAAATGCCGGACTATGGACAAACACATTTTAGGAATTTATATTGTTACTTCGGACTAAATAGTTGGATTGGTTTTAACCTTTCCGAAACTTTCCTAGAAAACTAAAATAAAGTAATGAACAATTGGGCTGGAGTGCCGGGGCTTTGTTTCCGACTGTTAAAGAGATTCTCGAATTCCGAAAATGCTTGAAAGTTGTTGGACCTCTTTCCAAAAGTATTGTTTTTTCCCAAGTTAAATCTGCCAGTCGTTCGAAATCTTTCGATTGCTGGGATATACGAGATTTTATTTCTATTGGGAATTTCAACGCAGTGGAGATTAAAATTGAGAAACGATTTTCTTATATTGAAACTCGACATTTTAATTAATGGATTATGGCTTTTCTGCAAGAAAATTTACTTAAGAATGATTTACTGATAACCATAAAGTTATACTATAAAAAAATTAAACCAAAATTTACAAAGGGACAAAAATTTTGTAGGAACCCAATGGCTCAACTGAAATTATTTTCTAATTTTTTAGTGACTAAAACCAAGAAGGTAACATGAAGTCATACGTCTAAGACTCTGGAAATTAAAGGTAAAATAATTTTTTTAATTAAAACATAAACGCTTTCAAACAAACGTGACAATAATTTTTCCAACGCAGAGAGATAGAATGTATCATCAGGGCCGTCTTAAGGCATGGGCTAAATGGGCTACAGCCCAGGGCCCCCAGCCAGTTTTGGGGCCCCGGAAAGGCCAGCCATACAGCCTCTACTCTAGGAATAAGGGTTTAGTTGGTTAAATATTATTTATGCTCATTTAATATTATGTATCTTTTAGTTACGTCTAAAGTAATTTGACTCATCGCCACATCGCGTGTCATACGGTACCAACAATTTCTAAAACTTAATAACGAGTAAAAAATATTGAGAAAGAATTAGAAATATTGAAAAAACTAAAAATTAACCTTCACTTTTTGTCGTAAGTAATGAGAGCTAGATGTTATACTTTAGAAATTAAAAGTTTTGGTTTGATATATATATATATAAATAATTTAGCCCAGGCCCCAAAAGGTCTTAAGACGGGCCTGTGTATCATCAAAAACGCAAAGAGGTAACAATGAAATGTGAAAATATTAATCGTCTCAAACTCTGGCAAATTACTAGCGTCTCCTAGTGTCTACATTTTACGTAGAGTTGTATAGAGTCTCTAATTTATAATTTAACGCTATTTTTATCGTAAATTTTATAATTTTTATAATTATAATTTGTAGTATTTCAGTCAGCGAATGTCAATTAAAAAATTACCATTTTTGAATCTTCAAACAGAGTGGGGGAAAAATATCCCACTTTTGCATTTTTCAGATGGTGCAACAGACAGATTTTGAGGGAAGATGTCATGCTAGGCACGACGAAACTAGTCGGACTTTCATTGTAAATATCATAAATATTTTATTAAATATGCAAATATAACGAAGTCGTTTTTAATTTCATTAATCACTAACATCAGAGTAATTTGGCTGAAGCTTATGTTACTTAAAGAAGTACATAACAAGAATATATTGATCAACATAGCATCTTATTTCTTCAAAAAAAGCCCCACTTCAAACTAATCCAGGGGATAAACTAGCTGAGCTTTCAGCCAAGCCCTTTTTACCAGCGCTTATCTTTGGACAGAGAAATGTTTGAAACTTTGTTTTCATTAAAAAGCCGTAGTTGCGCGAAATATAATGGGATAAGTCGCTGACTCCCGGGAATTCACGCAGTCTCTTGAAGAAAGGAAAGATTAGCCTCGCGAGCACGAACAACAAATTTACTATTTTCACAAAAGCATTCCTCATTCGGTGGCGCGATTGTCTGAAGCTGAAATGAGGAAATTGTTGTTCGTTGAAGAAATACCAACGGTGGTAAGAGAGTGCTTTATAAGTCCTAATATACTTTGTGTGCCAGAACCAATGTGGTCCGACGCATGCCACGCACGATAAGTATCTAAAATTTCGTCAATTCAGCGTTGTACGATAATAATCGTATAAGTCGATAATTTCGTCAAAATTAATCCCTTCGTCCCTTTTAATTGTGGACTAATCTACGTCCGTTTTGGGACGTACGATAATAATCGTTGAAATCGATATTTGGTCTTAGACGTCCATAATTTCCCGCCAATTTTTGGTCGTACAGTAATTCGCGTACAAGTCGATAAATTAATGAAGAAGTCGATAATTTCTAGCCAATCATGCTGGGTCGTACGGTAATTATCGTAGAAATCGATAATATTTATGCAGAAGTCGATAATTTCCAGCTAATTTTGCGTTGTACGATAATCATCGTAGAAGTCGATAATTTTCAGTCAATTTTGGATCGTGCCATAATTTCCACAGCGTACTATGTTTTACATTATTTTCGATAATTCTCCTGGACGTATGATAACGTACGATAATTTTATAACTTGTTGGAAAACCGTTAAAAATTGTGACTATAGATATTCCACGTCAAACTGACAAATCATGCAACCATGAATCAAGTTGAATGAAACTTTGTACACTTTGAACAAACTGATAATCGTATCTGAAATTTTAGTGATATTAGTTTTGCCGAGGGGCTAACTACTTCCTTAAACTATGTACACTGATTACAGCGAATACAGCCTTTGCTAATGAAGATTTTTATTTAGTTCCACTCTCATCCTGATAAAATGTTTCTTAATGTAACTATAACAATTATCTTCCAATTCTTGCGGGGGGGGGGGAGGTGTGGTTACGTTGGACGGTGTATACCATTCAGATTTAATTTACGATTTAAAAACATTGCTGAATTGAAATGATAATAAAAATTTTAGGACGTCTATTACGTAGTGGTTAATTATCCCATAGTTGAAAACCGTCGACCAACCAGCCAGCCAAGAACAAAACGACTAGAACTTCGAAAAACCTGCTTTGATTTCAAAGAAAAAATTAATTGTCACCACATCCCAAACATTTTGTACAAGTACAATACTTAAATTAAAATTAGATAATTAAAAGACAACTAGTTTTGGCAAACTTTCGGTTCCATCGTGATATAATTTTAATTTAAGTATTGTACATTACACGTCGTTAAAATTTTATAATTTGTTTTAATTGCGTAGGGCTAGTCTTCTTTAACCTACTTATTGCTGATTATCTTTAAAATAATCATTGATTTGACGTAAACTGATTTTGAAGGTTGAAAAGCCAGATTTTGAAGTTTCAAAAATCAAAAAATTAATCATTGAATCTAAGACCATTTATACCTGGACTACGATGCCAACGTTATAACTCCGATTTCAGAGTGTCCGCTACAAAACACCACCAAGTGAAGAAAATCCGCGATAGTAATCCACAAACATACAGCAACCCCCCCCCCTTTTGATCCCCCTTCTTTAGGAGGCGAACGGTTCGTAAATAACGGGCGAAAATTGGTCGCGACTCGTGGGGCGACCGAGTAAAATGTCGGGAGAGAAGCGCGAAGTGAACGCGTTTTTTCAGCCCGAATTCTCTTGTGGACGAGAGTTGCCTCTAAATAACGATGGTGGCGTTGGGGTAGCGGCGACACTAGCCTAACACAGTGGCGTAGCTGATGGTCCGCAGGGGGCCTCATAGAGATTTTTGCGGGTGGGCCTCTGAGTTCCCAGCTACGCCACTGGCCTAACAACAACGCCTACCTTCATTGCAGTCCAGGTGTAAATGGTGTAAATGGTCTTAGATTGAGTGTCGCAAGCCACCTATTTTTATCAAAATTGTAAAAAAATTCATAACTCTAGAAAAAAATATTTTTGAGATAGTTTTAAGGGTGGAACTTCCTATGGTGTCATGAAGTGAAAAATAATTAACTATGGGCTTTAAAAAATGTCGTTATGCTCCTTCTGTATTTCCGGTGATTTCTGTAATTTTTTGTAGTATTTCCAGTGAATTGCATTGATTGTGAATATCGAAGGTGCAGCTAGCCTCTAGCAGATAATCAGGATTTAACACTACTGTTTAATCCATGAGATAATTATCCGGAAGTTGAAATCAGTCAATCGTCCAGCCAGCCAAGAACCAAACGATTATAACTTCGAAAAACACTGCTGTGATTTCAAAGAAAAAGTGAATTGTCACAACATCCCAAACGAGTTTTCGTCGAAAACGTTTGATTTAAGGTTAAAGGACTCGAAGAAAACTGCAATTTTAGCAAGTTCACCGAGGCGATAATATTATTAAATAAAAAAATGCTTTTATCACAGCAGTTGGAAGGTTGATTTAAGGGGTATTTGGGATCAATGAAGGCACAGATATTGGAAATGTTTTAGAATTAAAGAGTTATTTTTTGGAATTATTTTAAAAAGCAAAATATATTTCTAAAATAATTTCCATAAATTGTTCCTAACCTTTTATATATTTTAAAACCCTTTCCTTAAATTTGAGCCTTGAAACTGTAACAGTAAACTGAGAAAATTTTAAATTGTAAAGGAGTACGCGTGTTTAGTTCAGAATTATGTATATTCAAATGGAAATATTTAAAATGTATTTTAAAATCGGCCGCCATGGATATAAAATAGGGCTGTGGGATAAAAAATTCTAAAAAAAAGACGTACTACGAGCTGAGTTATTTAGCTTAATAAGGCACCATATTTTTGAAACGCTTATTTCTGGCATCTAGGAGCAACAAACACAACACCCCACAGAAGGAGAACGCAACCCGTCAAACGTCGTGGATTTTCTTGTGTACATTTTTCATTGGCTAGAAGCTTTAGCGCCTGCTGCCGTCGGAAGGGGAAAATTAGGAAATTGTCTACCCCCCCGCCCGTAAAACGTTCAGCGTAAAGGCTCGTGACGCTCGTTCAATGAAATTCGTACACAACCCTTCGTTAGCGTGTTTAAAGGCTAGCTGCGTTCTCCTTGTGTTTGTTCCTCCTAGCTGGCATTGATTTTCAATGCAATAGATGCAGTGCTTCCATATGCGGGGAATTTTTCCTTTTTCCGGAATTTTTCAACCTTTAAAAACACTAAAAGGAAATAATGCAATTTAAGATTGAAAACGGGAAAAGCGATGGATATTTAATAAAGGGTGATTATAAAAGTAATGAAAGTCACGATCTAAATATCCAAAGCCACTTTTGAGGATATGTTTTTGCAAAACTATTCAAATGTAAGTAATTTTGTAATAAATAAAACCTTCAAGTTAGATTCATTTTCAGAATTAATCTGAATATCTATATAAAAAAAATGGGAATTTCTAGGCCAAAAACGTGAAAAACGGGATTTTTCGTTTAATGTAATTATCGCAAGAGGATAATTTTATATATCAAATGTGAAAGCCCTGTATAGACGTCTGCTATGCTGTCGTAACTGGATTCTGCAGTTTTGTGTTTTCAAACTACTACTCGCCAAATATTATAACCTTAATTAATATGCTGTTTTATATGTTAAATTAAAATTTGGTATAAATACATAAGAAATTAAACGGTTAAAGGAGTTTGCAACTTTCTATGTAAGCTAATTCTCTTAATGAATTTATAAAACAGACATGTACTAACATAAGTTCTATCTATCCAAATCTGCACTTATTATTTTAAACTTCTGGTTTAAAGTAGAATTATACATCAGTATTGAAATTTGGCATGCATCGTGAAAAACTGAAGATCCTCACGAGTCAAGTACTCGCTGGTAGTAAAAAAGAGTGACATTAGAGTTACATTAAAATGACCACATTTCTTTCTAGAAAGGCCTGATGAAATGTGTGCAGTTACACTGCAGTAGCCTGTTTGAATTGTTAAAGGGACTTTCAAGAAAGACCTAGTCGAATTGAAATAAGTCATTCAGTCGTAATTTTGGGTTTACAATGTACGGCAACTGAATTACGAATGTTAAATTGACTAGAGGGTCTCTTGAAAGTCTTTTTAATAAAAGAAAATTCATGACTTATCTTTTCTAAGCTAAAGGACAAGACATGGCTCTCAATGCACTTGCAGGCTCTCTCTATAGGTAGAGAATATCATCTGTTGATCGTGACATAGCCGCCTAGATTTAACCAACGCTGATACATTAAAATTAATTGTAGTACTGCCAGACAATAATTGTTGACAGTAAGAATAATCCCGCTAGGCATCCACAATACTGAATCTTGGGCATGAAAATCGCTTAAAATAAAGTCTTAAAATTTTTAGCGACCCGACTATTGATTCTCCTGCGCTTGGCTGTATTAATTTTAGCCATAGGAAATCGCGCTGACCCCTTAAATAAGAATGGCCGGTATATACTTTGCTGTTAGGGGGGATATAAACAAAGTGCTTCAGGAAATTTGCACCAACCTTTTTTATACCAATTTCAGACTATCATAAAGTCTCACGAATCTCTGAGCGCCCCGAAATTTTCAGACAACTATTTAAAAAATTTCAAGTAATATGTTAGTATCAAAAGTGACTTAAAACTATGGTTGTTAAAGTTATCAAGAAAAGTTGAAGAAAACGTGTACCAAACAAAGCCGGGTAGAGCGACAATATTACTTCATCCTGTTCCCAGGGTTTTATTTGAACTCGATAAACATAGGTGAAGTAGCTCTTTTTTCAACAGATGTCGCTAGCGTCGAAATCAAAACAAGATGCTGAAGCTACATTTTAACCCAAAAGGCGGGACATAAAAGTATGCTTCGCGTTGATTGGCTCGTTTATACATTTTTTAAGAACTTCAATTATAGTAATTGTTTACAATATATTTTCTATGGGATATGTAATTTAGGTTAAAGTTCACTCACGAGGAGACTACCCGAGGTGATAATCGGCAATTTTGTTGAAACAAGGTGGGTATGTAGACGTTATGGTAACATGAAATTTCACCAAGGGAAAAGTTGCAATGGGCATTAGTTTTGCCATGGCAACCGAAAATATTTTTACATATTTTGATCAAATTGACCAAAATTCATCAAAATATCATAAAAATCATTTCATTTGTTAATTTTGATCTATTTTTTTGTTTTTGGAATTTGAAATTTTTTTAAAATTTTTCACCGGGGGTAGGTACCCTTAGAAGTGCTCATGTTCATGTTACGATAAGGTCTACATACCCACATATTTTCAACAAAATCGGTGATTATCACCTCGGGTAGTCTCCTCGTCAGTAGAGTAAAAGTAGTCTAAATATAAAACTCTATAATGGCTCTCTGACGACGTTATTGTTTCGCTTTTTGAATTTTAGCTTCCGTTCCCATTAATAGATGGCTCCATGCTCTCCACGAAAGTCATTGTTTTCGAAGATTCGGATAATTTAATAATACAGGTAGCAATGATAGAGCCGACAACCTCCAAGTGGCCAAATAACATAAATACTGGAGAAATTAGAAAATTAATCGCAACTAAGCCGAAAGAAGAAAGCTAATCGACAATAAAGACGTCATAAAACTTAATTTCCCAACGTGTCTAAAAAAACCAACACTATTTAGGTAAGAGTGCTATGATTAGGGTAATACCCCAATTAACAATGCAATACGTCATATCAAAACATACCACGTAATTAAATAATCAAACCAAAGGAAAAAAAATGAACACCCTGAGGCTCCAAGGTTAACGTAAACATAACAATTTACTTATTTTTTGGCCAAAATGAAATTGTGAAAAAAAAACAAAAAAGGGGGGGGGGGAACGCAGTCCAAAGTGCGAGATACCACTATATAAATGAGATTATCTGGGCAAAGAGAAAATTAGGGGTCGAAAACGGATATGGAAACGAAACTCAAACAGCCTCTCTTATGATTCTGCAGAGCGCGAATAAAAGCCGAAGACGGACACACCAAACGAACTCAACCACCCTTTCAGTTTAACATACCCGCCAAGAGAAAGTTAAAAGTGGCGTAAAACACGGCCGTAAAACCGTGAAGGATCTTGTTCGTGTTCGCTCGCTCGTTCGGACAGACAGAGAGACACACAAAACGTTGCCAATAATAATATGATTATGAGGATATTATTAATCTTTATTATTATTATAGAGTAATGGCTCTGTGACGTCCTAGTACGTCACCCATGCTCTTTCCTATAGATAAAAAATTTGCGACCAAAATGGCGGCCATGGCCAAAGCTACGGAGTGCTACTACTCTATAGCGAAATCTCACCTCTTCGAGAAGCCCCCGCCCCTCCCGACTAGAAACGAGCCCATAAACCCCCAACCCACGTTGAATACCTGTGAATCCCCCCAACGCCCAATACTTAAAGATATCTCCGAACCCTTTCTCTCAGATTAAACGCTCAATGCTTTCGGTGAAAGACTATATATACGCTTCGTTTACAAAGAAAAAGGCGTCTCCAATTCTCCATACAAAAAACCTGTGAACACTTTCGAAACACGGTAGAAGCCTATGACCAGCCGTTAGAGACGCCACTAGTAGCACTCTGAAGCACATGGAAAATTTTGACCAGCGTCTGCTATCATAGAGTAACCCACTCGCATAGAGTGGAAGGCCCTATGGAAGCGCAGGAAACATTAATCCGAATGGGCCAGCTTGTTTTCGAGGCGTGAGTAAATATAGTCCGAAGAGCGATGGTGTTGTTTTTACATGTTTTAGAGTTTAAACTAACATTTTTATCCAGATATTGTACATTACCTTTAGGCCAACTTGTTTATTTCACGCCTCGAAAACAAGACGTTGCGCACGAAAAGTGTTCACAAGTTTCGCTGATAGCCTTCCACTCTATGTGAGTGGTTTACTCTATGGTCTGCTATCCTATACAAGTTGAACCATTGAACACGCTAGTCTATATAGTCTTTGCCTTCTGCGAAAGAAGCTCTGCTGCCATCTGTCAGCAAACCGAGGTATCTTCTCAACTACAATCCAAGCAAGCTGCAAGCGCGCCGGCGGCGACAGCGGAAAAGCAATGTCGTATAACTTCGTCCCTACAACTAGTTAATGGTAAACGAAATAAAAAGCCTGGCTACGGACAAACACATTTCAGGATTTTCTGTTGTTGCTTCGGACTAAACAGTTGGATTAGCTTTAACCTTTCCATGACATTCCTCGAAAACTAAAATAAAATAATTAACAATTGGGCTGGAGTACTGAGGCTTTGTTTCCGAAAACGCTTGAAAGTTGTAAGGACCTATTTCGAAAAGAAACCGGGCACGAGATTCTAATTGTATTGGGAATTTTAACGCAGTGGAGATTAAAATTTATGGATTTTGGCATTTCTGCAAGCGAAATTGTTTAGAGGAATTAACTGATCAACATATTTTAAAATGAAAAATACAGAAAGGTAGGGCTCGATTTACAATGGAACAAAAATGTCTTAAAGCAACTGTCGGCTCTATCATTGCCACCTGTATTATTAAAAGGCCCCTGTTATTAGAGATAACCATGAATCTATCGGAATCCTCCAAAAAATTACTTTTTGGAGAGCGTGGAGCCATCTATTAATGGGAACGGAAGCTAAAATTCAAAATGGCGAAACAATAACGTCGTCAGAGAGCCATTATAGAGTATTATATCAATATAATACTCTGTAATGGCTCTCAATTGGGACCACTTTTACTCTACATAGTGAACTTTATCCTAAATTATATATCCCATATAAAATAAATTGTAGACAATTACTATAATTGAAGTTATTGACAAATTTTCAAACGAGCCAATCAACGCGAAGCATACTTTTATGTCCCGCCTTTTGGGTCAAAATGTAGCTTAAGCATCTTGTTTTGATTTAGACGCTAGCGACATCAGTTGAAAAAAGAGCTACTTCACCTAGAGCCGACACTCGCTTTAAGAAACTCAACGGCTAATCCAGAATTATTTTCTTCATTTCTTTTCGAAGGGTTCTCTTTGAAAGTGACTAAAACCAAGTAGGTATTTACATCCCTAAGAACCTCCAAAACTGTATTATTTATTTTGTTACCCAAATACCGAATCCACCAATACATTTTTTAAACCGTGTATTTAATATGTATTGCTATGCGTGAATTATTTGTTTTAGTTTAAGTCTTAAAAATATATTAGGTATAGAAAGGTTATATTTTTTATGACCGCGTCATTAGTATGAAATAGTCAAAAAACTTTATAAACGTGTAGCATTTATTTTAAAAAGACTTAATAATTCATTTAAGAAATTTTCGTTTTTCGCAATTGCGCCATCTATCGCTAGTTGTGGGAAACGCTAAAAACTAGGGCTGTGCGAGTACTCGAAAATTGCGAGTACTCGGTCTCGAATCCGAGTCGAGTACTCGGATTCGGACTCGAATATTTTTATTTTTATTACTCGAATGGACTTGCGAGCCGTTCACCGAGTCCTAAAAATTACTCGCGAGTCCAATTTTTTTAAGACGAGTCCGTCATTTTTATTTGTTTATTTTTTTTGTAAAAGTCCCGTATTGGCGCTGCGGTTAACGCAGTTTGTTTAGTCAGAGGTCACATGACTCACATGGTGAATAGTTCTTGTAGTAAGTTTTAGTAACCAAAAAAATCCAGATTACAGATATTAAAACATTTTTGAAGAAAATTTTAATTACTTAAATTAGTAAATTAGTAAAATTACTTCTTATTATAAAAATTGTAGATAAGTAAATTAAGTATTTTAAATATTAATTACTGATTTAATTTTTAGGATGATTCTGACTTTTTAGCAATATAAGGCTTAGATAGGGCTCAACTGCCAATTGGGGACTCTGAATTAATTTATGACTCGAATTGGACTCGCGAATAAATTTAAGACTCGAATTGGATTCGGAATAAATTTAATGCTCATACTGGACTCGTTCGGAAATTTAAGACTCGAATATTGCTCGTGGCTAATTCTTAGGGACTCGAAGACTCGAATGAGTACCCGAAAGTTGGACTCGCAAATTGGTGAGGTCAATTTTTTGGGACTCGGACTCGACTCGAAATCCAAAAAAGAGGACTCGCACAGCCCTACTAAAAACCTCACCTCTCCAAGCACGTACACTAATTCCAGAGCTATCGGCTATCCCTCCTTAGCGGACGGTGATAACCCTACGCCATACGCCTGTTCGCCGCCCGTCGTCTGCGGTCGCTATACGTGAAGAATCTTAAAACAACGCGTCTTGGATGACGTTTAACATCGCTGATAAAAATATGAAAGGTATACTTTTTAATAAGTAAAAATAATTTAGTAAATTAAATATTTAATATCTTTTAAAATAAGAAAGAGTGTGAATGGAATATGTATTTCAAAATATTCAAAATATTGGGGAAATAATTTTACACTTTTTCTAAAAACTTAACCTTATCATGAAATACAATTTATAGGGATTCTACAAAGAATCATAAGTAAGTGAAAGAATTGACAAGCAGTACCCCCGCCAGGAATTTATAATACACAGGCCCGGTCTGATTTAGAGGCCCCCCATCTATATATTTTAATTTAGAAATGTCCTATTTTAAAGAGTTTTTTTTTCCAAATTCATCCCCTAGACAACTAATTGACTCTTAACTTTCTCTTACAATTTGTTATCATATCGATTTCGTTTAGGAAGTTGACCGAGTTCCTTAGTTCTTTAGGCAAACACACGAAAAAAGCTTATATTATTGCAATGGTTTTATTAAAAGCCTTCTTCTATAGACCGTACAATAAAAGGCAAATTATTATGTAGTCAACGTTTAATTGTTTAAAATTTTCATTAACCAGTTGGTTATATTGGGTACGTTGCCATGCGTGGAGACAGATATCGCACCGTTCTATTTTCGTGTTGAATGTGTAGGAGTTAACATTTACATAAGAAGAGGTACTATACCTTACAATACAAATAAGCATAATAGCATATTTTTCCGGGAAATACCGGATACCCCAGCTAGTATCTTATATAATAATGTCGTTTTTGATGAAAGCCTAAGGCTATGATTTTACGTCTCTATTGAGTTTTCGGTGGAAATATTTCTACTAAAAATAGATAGTCGTGTCTTATACTATAGCCGGTCGTTTTTAGTCTAAAATCAAGGGAAAATAAATTCGATCAGTTTGTAAGTCGATCTATAATACAATAGTTATTTTTATTAAGTTACGTGGCCTTCTTGTTTAAATTTTGCTCACAGTCTCTTACTTTTTCAAGTCTACGAGTGCGCGCTACAGTCGCCAGGGGAGTTTCGGAGTTTTTAGCACGCGTGCAAATCGCTCGTGGGAAGAATATATACTAGACGTAAGTGCAACATTTTTACAAGTTGGGCAAGACCACTTTTTATTTTATTAAATCAACTATTATTTATTGCTGGTTATCGATCAGTGCTCAGGAACTCTATACTGGTTTCGTTGAAATGACGTCTAATAAAACCTTATCCATTTAGTCCAGCGCAGCTTAGATGACGCCTAATTTAAACTGATAAAGGGACGAATTTATTAGGCCCGTTTTGGTTGACACCATTGTCAAACGTAGAATGGTCCTGAGATATCTGTAAACTGACTCCCAGCGTATATAGGGAGAGTAAATGTATGGAGGGCTTCAACGCTTTGCGACTGTCTGTTCTAGGAATGATGATCCTTCTATTAATATAAAATGTATAAAACGTAATTTTATAATGAAATTAATACGAAAGTAAATTTAAGAATTAAATCATTACAAGTAAATTTAAGAATTAAATCAATACAAGTAAATTTAAGAATTAAATCAATACAAGTAAATTTAAGAATTAAATTAATACGCAAGTAAATTTAATAATTAATTTTAATTAATATTTAAATAAAATTAAAATTTTAATTAATATTTAAATAATATAAAGAACTAAATTATAAAGTAATTAAAATAATGAATTAAAATAATATGTTATTCAAATTATTAAATAAATTATTAAATTTTATTAATAAAACTAATATTAAATTAAAATTAAGAATTTAATTACTACTTAAAATTAAGAATTTAAATACTATTTAAAATTAATAATTTAAATACTATTTAAAATTAAGAGTTTAATTACCACTCAATATTAAGAATTTAATTACAACTGGAAATTAAGAATTTAATTACAACTGGAAATTAAGAATTTAATTACAACTGGAAATTAAGAATTTAATTACTACTCAAAATTAAGAATTTAAATACTACTCAAAATTAAGAGTTTAATTACTACTCAAAATTAAGAATTTAAATACTGCTTAAAATTAAGAGTTTAATTACCACTCAATATTAAGAATTAAATTACCACCCAATATTAAGAATTAAATTACTATTTAAAATTAAGTATTTAATTACTACTCAAAATTAAGAATATAACTACTATATAAATTAGAAAAACTTAATATTAATTGTATGGTATTAATATTAAAATATTACTACTGCGCTTTTTCTCGCCATATGTTCGTATTCAAGAATATAGATGGCGACAACGGATTATTTTGACCTTTTGGCATCTTGTTTTCACGAAACTGATAGCACTTGATTAAAGAGATGGTGAAGAGAGAAGAAAGTTTTGGTCGCGAACACTTCATTGCGAGAGGATCTTGCTCAGAATAAAGGATGCTACCGCGAGAGAATTTTTTGTCGTTTTCGACAATCTCTAGTGCTCGGAATTGTTTTTTCTTTATCCACAAATTTTCCGATTTATTTCAAAAACGTTGGTAAAAAGAATATCATTTTAACTTATTTAATTAGGTTTTTTACGCAAAAAAGCATTTATTTGAATAAAAGTGGTATTTATTTAAATAATTGTTTGTTTTATTTAAATAATAGGCTTATTCACTTTCGATTATTTAAATATTTTACGTTTTTTATTCAACTATTGGTTATTTAAATAAATATTATTTAGATATCGCCGAGCTTATTTTATTCATGGATAAAAATTAATCGAATGCCGAGCTCTAACAAACTCTAGTAGTTTCAGAGTGACCATGGCGTCCAATATGTTCTTTCGCGCTTGGATCTTGGAGGAAATCGGAGACTTTACGATACTCAGTGACCACCAGCGTATAATTTATCTCTTACTATTGGCCATGAAAAATTAAACATGTATCTAATTCGCAGGCTCAGGGAAAATCACGCTGTATTACAACATTTTAAAAGTAGGTTGTCTTCCAAATTTAATAGAAGAGTTAATTAAAGCAATTGACGGGTTTATCATTTCCACCTGTATAATGATAAGGCCTTTGTTACTAGAGATGTCAATGAATCTATCCGATTCTTCGAAAAAACGACTTTATTCGAGAGCGTGGTGCCATCTAGTTATGGAAAATGAAGATAAAATTCCAAAAAGCGAAACATTAACGTCATCAGAGAACCATTGAAGAGTATTATAAATAGACCACTTATGCTCTACAAAGTTAACTTTAACCTAAATTATATATCCCATATAGAATGGATTGTTAAAAATTAATATAATTTAAGTTATTGTCAAATTTATTAACGAACCAATCAACGCGAGGGGTATTCTTATGTCCCACCTTTTGGGACAAAATGTAGCTTAAATGTGGTTACTTTTCCAGGATTTCGGAGTAGGGTAAGAAGAGTAAAGCTATGACGTCATTTTATTCCGATTCTCTGGGGTGGAGAATAGTTTGAGTCGGAGTAAAAACGTTTTTCCAAAATGACTGCCTGGGAACTTTTTAGCAGATTAATTCTGGCTAGCAGACGACCAAATCCAATTTATTCCTTTACACCTCATTTTCAGAAGGAGTAAAAAGAGTCACCCTAATACTTCGAAACCAGCGAATAGTTTATGGGCCGGAGTAATTCTCATCCCTGGAACCGGCGAATAACACGTTTTAGGGTACAAAGACAACACTTTTAGTCCGAGAACAGGCAAAAAGAAACCACATTATGTGTCTTGTTTCAGTTTAGACGCTAACGACATCTGTTGCTACTTTACGCCGATCTGACACTTGCTTTAAGATACAAATAACTCTAATTTATCACTAGGATAATCCTTTAAATTAAATTTAAAACAGATTAACTATGGTTAATGCTTCAGCTATCAGATTTTCTGCCTTTACGATCGGTTTATCAGATCAAAGAATAAAAAGCCCCAGGAATGGAAGGTGTAGCAAGTGGAACTTTTGTACCTCTCGTTTTTAAAGAGAGACCGGGTTGCGGTAACCGTTTCCGGTTACTCTGATTTGCTTTGCCGGAAGTTTCTATCGTAGCCAAATCACGCGGCTTTATATTCTTTGATCAGATCATTTGGTTTGTCAGATCAAAATTCAAACCAGGTTGTTTAAACCCGTAAATAATATGATTTAACCGTAAATTGATTTCAAAATTTGTATTCCTGATAATTTGGATTTCCTTTTCACAATATCATTTACCAAGGCATAAGTCAGATTACTGTTAAGTTAAGTGAATCTGAAGAGATAAATTATAGTGGATCTGAATAGCTATTATTTGAGATAATCAGATATAATTTGAGTTCCGATTGCATTGTGAGGGAAATATTGAGGATAAACCTGATTTAACTAAGAAGGAGGTGATAATCACCGACTTTGTTCAAAGTCGGGTAAGCCTATAATATACAAAGCCATGTAACTTGAAAAACCTGCAAGGGAAAAGTTGCGACGGGCTTTCGTTTTGCCATGGCAATCGAAAACGTTTTTGACAACATGATTTGGAATTATTTCCATTGAAAATAACATGAGAATCTGAAGGATTTTAAGGGTCCCCCAATTGACCAAATTGCATTTAAACTTGATTAAATTAAATTTTTAAAATCAATTTAAATTTTTTTTAACGTTTTTGAAATTTTAAAAAATTTTCATTGTTTAAAAGGTTTCAGATTCCCACGTTATTTTCAATGGAAAAATCCAAAACCATGTTGTCAAAAATGTTTTCGGTTGCCATGGCAAAACGAAAGCCCGTCGCAAGGTTTTTTAAGGTACATGGAGGTGTACACTATACCCGAGTTTGAACAAAATCGGTGATTATCAACTCGGGTCGTCTCCTTGTAAGTGATTATCTTCTGATATCTTATCATGGTTATGATTTATTCTGTACATTGTACAATCTATAAATTTCGGGGCGTGGTTTAACATGTGTCTCTTATTTTCTTCCAGGGCGAAATTCTCTAATGCGAGAGAAATGTTGAGGTTTTAAAAATAGAAATCCGATTATCAATTTCCTTTCGCATTTGAAGGCACTTTTAGGATTACGATAATGCGATCGAAGTGCTAAAGCGTATAGGATTTCTTACAGTGCACTTTTACTTAAATAAAGCCCAAAAAAACTACATTTTGTGGTTCAACAAGAACGAATCTATTTTCATATTTTAATGGACACTTTTATAAGAATATAAATTTCTTATCAATTCTGGAATATTGATTGGGGTCTTTAAACTATCAAGACATATACGAGGTTGAATTTATAAAATTTTGTAACAAAATGTAAATGCATACGAGGTCGAATTTATAATATATTTAAATAATAAAAAAATTGTTACAAAATGTAAATGTCAGTGTAATCCCACAAAGATAATAAAATATGGACAAACGTATTGAAACTTTACAGTACTTTCATAAAGTAAATGCATAATTAATTTTATGTACGACATGTCAGAATAATTATTTCCAGAAATTGTCTCCTACGTAAAGTTTATTGACTGCGCTAGGGTATGAGGTATATATTATATTTTGGCCCAAGCCGCCAAAGGCAGGAAAGTTGATAGTCGGACTCCTAAAAACTTAAATCTTTTCGCTTTTTAGCATTTTTTGTTGTTAATTTTCCAAAAAAATAATATGCGGAAAAAGGTTTAAAACATTTTTCCGGAAAATTTTCCGAATTGCTGAAAAATAACTAATTTATACATAAATTACTTTCTAAGGGTATTTAATTTTTATAACTTTTTATCGATATAAAATGTCTAATAACAGTAAAAATACTACAAAACATCAATAGTGTTACATTGTTAATCAGTTTAAAGCTAGTCTATAGGTTTAGTTTTACTTTAAGATTCGAAAAAATGAGGCGAAATTTCCGCTTTATTTAAATTTGCAAACAATATTAGCCTAATCATGGAATAAAAACTTTTTTTTATTTATTTCGGGAAAATACGGAAAATTTTCCTACTTACATGTACAACACTAGCATTTTTCATGCTCAAGATTCAGTATTAGGAAGCCTTACCACTATACTTTTGAGATCAACGGGAAAACCCTTAAAAAATGGTATTATTTGACGAAGATTATATTACAGAATATAAATGTTTTTTTAGTTATTTATAATTTTTTGTTTTAAAGTGGACAACCTGTGTATTGAACCGGTAGAGTTTTAAACGTCTCATTCCTCAACTTGTTCGTTCATTGTATAGTTCCTAACTTTTAATTAATGTCTTAAATAAATAATGCTTTGTTTTTATTTATTACTTGAGGTTTCCTATTACATCAGTTATACGCTAAGATTAAAACTATAACAGTTACCTATATATCCCCTTTTCCCTATAATTATTTTGAAGTATTATTATTTTATATCATCGTGTATGTGGATAGGAGTGCTGAGAGTTAGTGAAATTCAAAATATTCAGAACAGAATTTCAAGAAGTAGTTGTTGTTGTAATTTAAGTGTTTGTCCAATCAGTCAATTTAAAAGAGTTGTATTCGAGTCGCTTCCTCTAGGATAATTTCTACATACCGTTAATTAATTTATACAATACGAATCGTCTACGGATCGAAATAATTTAAAAAATACTATTTGCGTGAGTGTTTATAACACAGCTGACTTAGTCAAAGATTTCCGTCATAGGCCAACATACCTGTTGAATGTACAAGTGCCTCTACACTCATACGAAAACTTTAGTATATTGTGTACAAAAGCGTGTGTTGTTGTATTATGAAGTAACCGTATGAATTATACATATTATAATTTATTTCGTTGACTAGCGTTATATAAAGCTGTACACGCTACATTTCGCTAATATTTCGAACAAAGCGAGGCAAGAATGAGTACTGGGTACCCGGTAGAAGAGTATATGAAAAATAAAGCGCATTCTAGCCTTTGGTGGTACTATTAGGTGATACGTAATGGACTTCTAGTAGTTTTTACCCGCGAGTAAGGGTGAAGAAAAAGGGGCCAATCAAGCCTATGGTAATACTGCGAGGTGTAGCCGATGATTGAAAGAACGTAAAATATTTAAAGTTCAACGAAGCATGTAATCGTGGAAAATTATGTACGAACGGATTTTTAGCTTGTAAAAAGTTCGGGGATATTTTTTTACCCGTTAACTGTTTTGAGGCTACATATTTAATGAGAAATAATTATTTTTCTATCTTTTCTAGCCTTTTTTGCGTAAAGCCGGTAGGTGTTTGGTATTAGGTGATTACTTTTATATTATATTTATGGTCCATTATTGAGCGTTCACATTTTACTCCTATACGGTTCAATGGGGTTTAGTGACCGTCGTCTTGATTGATGGCTATTGCCTATTTATAATTATTGTAAGTTTTGTTTAACTAAAGTCTACATAGAGTTGCAGTTTATTCCGAGATTGCGTTTCTGCCATACTTTATAGTGTTATAAAATAGCGAATAAGTAGATAAGTCCATCTATTTAATTTAATTTAGTTTTTCACTCGAAGATCTACTTGCTCCGAGTTTCGCGTCTTTTTGTTTGCTCAAAGACCTATTGGCAAGTTTTTCAATTTATTCAAATTTGTTTAGGGTTTAGATTTTTTATCCCTTTTCCTACTGGAATAATCTACTTATTCGCTAATTTTTTCATCCATTGCAATACAGTCCATAGATGGTTCCTTTTAACTCTATATAGTGTTATATCATTAAGGCTTTATATTTTAGCATAGCAGATTTGGAATACTATATATAAATTAGACTATAACGTTATATAATGGTGTCCTATGTAAAATATTTCCATGCCAAAAAAAAGCGCAATTAGATAAATGGCCAAAGTTTATAGACCATTTTTTACATTTCGTAATGTCATAAGGGTTTTAAATTTGAAAATAGAAAATATATACCATATATTACATCGTTGCGCGTAGACATTACGTTGACAGCTTTGAAACATTTTAAATATATTTTTTGTGTTATTTCATTAAGATTATAGTAAAATATCGCATTGAATATTTTTTTCACAAAGTGAGTTTTTAATGGAAATTGAAATTGTCATTAAAAAGCAGCAGTCCACCGATTTCATATTTTATGCCATGTTGTTGCGAATTGCACATACACGCTTTTATTAATTTTTGATATTACATGTTTAGTGTGAGACTTTTAAAAATATCACAGAAGAACGTATCATATAAAAGGAACCAAAATAGCAGGAAGAATACATTTGTTTTCTTAGAGGATTTTTTCAATAGCCTTAATTTCGGCTTCCAAGAATTCTGTTTCAGAAACGTGTTCCTTTTCCAGCTTCGCTTTTTTGTCTTTCAATATTTTCAATTCGACCGGTTTCCTTTTATTTTCAAAAATAATTTCCTTTTCTTTTGCATCCATCCGCTTGTCTTCCAAAGCTCTTTGATACATGCCTCGCGCTGAGCGAGCGCTTTGTATGAGGGATGGAGTAATTTCTACTTCTACGTTTAAAACACCATTCACAGACTGAACATGATCGTGAACTTGGCGCAACCCTACAATAGATTCCTCCTTTAGGTTTTCAACTAAAATACCCTTGTTGACCGAAAAGTCACTCTCCACTTCCGCGTTGCCATGGGACCAAATTAACAAGATTTTATTTACTTTAAAGAGTTCCTTGTCGTTTTCTTTGCCATCTTAAAGATAAACGTAGAGTGTCTAATCTATCTTCATCCTGAGAATAAATTTCAAATTCCTTTTTCAGGGCGGATTTAGAAAGTTCTCTAAAAGTATTAAATTATTTCTTGGCTTTTTCAGAAATTATTTTCTTCTGGTGTAGTTCATCTTAGCAAATCTTGAAACGTGCTGTTGCAATTTTATAATGCTTTACCACAGGAAATTCAATCTTTGTCTAATATGATAAATTTAAAAAAAACATATTAGAAATTATATAAATCTAAGTTTTGATGAAAACGAAAGTGTCTAAGATACTTCATTAGTAAGCTATCGGTCTTAAACCACTAAATTTAATCATTCTGTACCCTGCCAGTACGGAGGCCCAAAAGTCTATTACGTTTGATAATGTATGACTATAATAAAAAAAAATGAATTTGAAATTTGACCAATCTGTATTTAAGCGGGCATCTTTCAACAAGCTTTTGCACAATTTTTATGATAGATTTCTCGCATGACAGACGAAAACCAATTTTTTTGTTTTTCAGACGCTTTGCTTTTATTCAAATCTTTACTCTTGGCAAATCTAATCGTCCAATGTCAATTTTCGTGTAAGTCAAAAGGTTTTCCTCTTTGTTTAAATCAATGGAAGTTAAACCTTTAGAATTCTGTTCAGCAAAGATATTTTTCTTGACTATTCGACTTAAGATATTTTTTTAAATATCCGTCAAATTGCTGTAAAGGAATAGCACCACTGGTGTCCCAGAGTGAAATCGCCTCAAAAATAGCTGTATTTCAGAAGCTATCATCTTGAAAAAAGACAATTTCACTACAAATAATGTTTAGAAGTGTTTACAAATTTTCTAATGTGTGGAAGAAGTTCTTGGCCCCTTTTAACACATGGCAGGCTTTCCAACCGTCTTACTTGGCAGAATCTCAAAGGAAATACTTCCGCGTCTGTTGCCGCTGTAAATGCAGCCCTTCTTGCTGGCGAGTCTTTCAATAAGAAGTAAATCGATCTTAAGATTAAAATCCCATTTCGCTTCTTTGTGTCCTGTTTGAAAGGTTCCATGGACTACATGAAGCCCACAAGATCTTATTTCCAGAATCTCAGCTGCAACTGGCTCTTTATTCGTGTCTTCTTTCAATTCAGAAAAAAATCGCCAGTTCACGTAAAGCCCATCCATGCTCACTTGCAAGACCTTTTTCAGGGGAATATTATCAAAGGCGGCCTTGAAATGCTGAAGAATATCTTTGGCCGTTGAACACAGACTTAAGGAATCTAGTAGTTACTTTTACTGTGTTTGGGTCCCATATTCGTAGGTGAATATCCATTTGGCATTTTGTACCACTTTGTTTAAGACACTTTGACCTTGTTAGTTAAAAACTGCTTATGGAAATAGGGTGCTAATCCGTCATCAAGTAACCGCATTTTTGTGGACCCATTGCTTAGTTTTGGCTATATTGCTGTCTGGGAACATCGATTGTCGTTTTTGGTTGAGTTGAACGTTTCTCTATTGATCACAAGACGTAAAGCCCAAAAAATTTCAGCACTTACAACATCCAATCAAAAGTGGCTTAATTGTTTGGCAATTGAATTTTTGGTACTCTTGCTTTCATTTACTGGGCTGGTAGAGGTGGAGGGGTGTTCAGGTAATTTCAGTTTGAGATTTATAGCAAATAAATTAGGAACACTTGATTGTGACTTAGATGCTTGAAGTTTATTCAAATGGGTTGGTACATTTTAATGACTTTTACAGCTTGGCATTCCATATATTACTGAGAGAAAAGGTTTTGGAGCACAATCTGCATTGTGCAACAAATGTGTTATTACTATCAGGTCTGATCCACTCAGCTCACTCTGGGTGTAGTTCCGGATTAATCCAGTCATTGTTGAAAGTGGTTTTATAATTCGTAGATGAGTTTCTCTTAGACTTTGGCATTTTCTGATGATTAAATAAAAATCATTTAGCTTTAGATAATAATTAAATTTTATTAATATTTTATTGAAATTAACGTAAATTAAGTGAACAAGTTTTTCATCACTTTTCGTTAGAGCTTCTTCCGCTTCACTGTCACAAAGGGCGGGAGTATAACTGTTATCTGCTTTTAGTTCTGGTAACGGAAAAGAAAGTAGTGAGCCTCCTATCTTAATTTACTTTAGTAGTCACTGACTAGCTGGGGTAAAAATGGGGGTATAAAAAAATAAATAATAATAATCAGCACCTTTGGCCTAAGTCATCCTGCGACTTTTGAAGCCCTTAATTTAGGTGGCCGGGTTACAATGCGTAGGAGGGTGGTGGCAAGCCCTGCATGCCACGAGATCGAGCCACCAGCTCCCTACACTAACTATTACCGTTAACCTAGACAAGTTTTTATGGAAGGGGAAACCGAAGAACTCGGGGGAAAACCCCTTAAACCAGTGGGGTGAGAACTTGCAAACTCAACGCAGAAGGAGTTGTTCCGAGTTTTTTCACCCAGTGCCACAAGCTGGGATCGAACCCGGCTCCTCTTGCTGCGAGGCGAAAGTGCTAACCACTCCGCCAAAAATAAGTAGGACAACCAAAATTTGGCTTTACCCGTCAGAATTAAAATAGGAATTTATTACATGACTTTGGCCGATCCCAATTTTTTTAATAAAATGGGATTGGTGAATGATGAATTTATGATTCGCCATATTCGCCATTATTTATGAATATTCTGGTAAATTTTCCACTAGTCAATTAGCAACGCTTGGGATAAATATTATTAAAACGTCGCAGTTGAACGTCTCTTCCCCCTTTCCTCCTAAGGTAACCAGCTGATACTTTTCATTTCCCGCTTACGTTCCGTAGCAACTAGAGAAGGGGTTAATTCGCGATTCTCTCATCAGGGCGCGCTGGCTTCGATTTCCGCGGCAAATAAAATGTCAAGTGAGCCCCGAATCTCCACGTGTATTTAAAAAAGCCAGCGTGCGATATTTTAAAGGTCAATTGGCGATTTAACAAGCGGTAAGTAATTAAAAAACACTTCATACCTTTATTAAAAACGTAAAATAAAATGTTTTAATATTTGGTAAATTGGAACAATAGCCCCACCACTCCCTTTGTTCCCCTTTCCCGACCCCTTAAAGTACTTTTTCAGGAGATTCCAATAGTGCAAAAAAGTTAATTAAAAAGGACATCGCACTTCTTCTATGGAATTTGGCTTTCGACAGATTTTTTTCAAATTGAAACATATTGTTAAGCTTGATCAAAGGAGCAAAATTGTCCATTGCCATTTTTCCCTAGCTCCTATAGTTTGTCCTGTATCAACGGTCACAAGTGGACAAAACTTAGTATAGTCTATTTGTTAAAAGAAGTCACGGCCCAGAGGTTAGCCCTCTACGTTCGTCCGTCGCTAGTCCGGGCTCACTATCAAAAGAGTTTTATTACCAAGATTCGGGGTGCTACCAAAACAGAGTGTCGGATTTGGTTTCGTTCTGATCGCAAGATAAACGAACACAGTAAATAAATAGTTAAATATTGAGTTTTAACAGTCGTGTGACCGTGACTATGACTGACTATGTGACTGTATCGATAAATAAGTGTTTGATCTGTTGTGGAGTGACTGTTTCTATCCTATCAGCGAGTGTTGAATGTGGGATTCAACGAAACGGTTAATCATATATATTCTGATTTCCTAAGTATTTCTTTTTTGTTATGTTTTATTTTATTTTATTATTGCTCATAAAATATTGAATATTAAATAATTCCACGTACGAAAATTCAGCGAATAATAAGTTGCGAGAAAAGAAATAATAATGAAGTAGAGGTGTAAAAATCTTGGCAAGAAAACTCTTTTGATAGTGAGCCCGGACTAGCGACGGGCGAACGTAGAGGGCTAACCCACGGCCCACTGCGCATGCGCTCGCGTTCTCTCGCCCCATAGCGGCCCGCTCAAAGAATTTCAAATCCATGCATTGGCGCGAATCAAAAGTTTAGCGATTAGTGTCTTCGTCGTCCGCCGGGAGCGCTTCGTCCCAACCCTAAAAACGCGTCTTTTTACAACCGATTTAACATCATACTCTATGGTGGGAAACTCAACAACTGATGAGTACGTGCTGCTAAAAAGTACCTAAATATTCTTAAAGCTAATTTTTTTCATTTTTATTTTGTAATTGAAAGTTATATTTCCATTTATAACTTAAAAAATTAGGTTATAATTCAGTTTTTTTCAAATTGTTTAGCAAGAAAGTTAACCCTAGTTAGTTTTATTTACAACTTTTACCTTGTCTTGTAGCCATTTTTCCATACATATAACCAGAAATACATGAATTTCTGATATAACTATATAATTTTCATTATCTTCTATAGAAAATAAAATGTTTATTTAGGTGTAATTTGTTCATTTTTATTATAAACATGTTCTAAGATTTACATTGTTTGAAACCCTTTTAAGAATAAGTTCCAACATATTTATATGGTTTCGAATTTCATTTATCAATAAGTCAATGGATTCACTAGATTATACAAACTATTGAAACGTAATAATACGGTTTACAGGTAATTAGAAATTAAATAATTTTTATTCAACAATTTAGTTACCCTTACTTAACTAGATTAAAATGCTTTTGCGTTCCTTATTGAAAATCTAAAAAAGTGATGAAATTCTGTGAGAAAGATGGCTGAAAATCATATCACATCACGTGATAATTACAAAATAAATGACACATCAGCATCAAGTGTAGTTTGCAGTTTACACTTTAGTGACACAGATAAAGGTACAGAATTCATCTTTAACAGACAATTGTGGGGCTTGACATTTTCAAAGAACCTGTAAACAATTTGGTTATAAATGCACTGGCGTCTCTAGACCCTTGGGGGTGGGATATACTGACCTGACATTAAAAATTAGTAGTCCCTCAAAAATGTAAATAATGTTTAGTCATTTTCTTGCCTCTTAAAATCATTAGATTTATTGATTAAACGAATCAAATTTTCGAATTGGGATTTACTACTCTCCGCTCCTTGATTTAATTTAACTATCAGACAGAGGTGGTTTAAAATATCCAAAGCAGAAGTTTGTTTGATTATCTCAATTGTTTTGACCTTCATAGAGGGAGCGATTCCATATTTACGAGAAACTCCTGGAATTTGTAACAATTTGCCGAAGCTTTCTAAATGTCCTCTTTTACAGTGTGATTGCAATGACACTCTGCTTCAACTTCTGCAAATTTATCTGTGACAAAATAATTCCACCTTTAGTTGATAATATAACACGGTTAAATTTCAGCTTGTTACGAGAAACTTAAAGAACTTAGTTTTAAGCCTCAAACGATAAAGTTTCTCCAAATGTGAAACGTCCAATACAACATTTACGGCAGTCATTCCTGGAAACAGATAAATAATAACTTTGTTTAAACTTCTCCATATTATGGATTGTAAATATTTAAATAATAACTTAATTTCCATTTCCCAGTTATTAAAATATTGGCTTAGCTACAAGCGTTAATTGTGATTATCCAAGCAGTCTTTTTCATCGACGTGTTGTCACCTGTAACAGCTGACTCAGTAGCGAGAGCATCTGACATCTGGTGATTTTAAAATATTATTTTCGGCGGGAAAAACAAACGTAAAAATTTTGAAAAAGTGATTAAAACGTATAAAAAGAGTTGATTTACCTTTCATTTCCTTGAAAATGCCTATTAATTCTTAATCTTTTTCATAATAAATCAAAAAACAACCTATCTCCGTAGGATTCAATGTTAAAGAGGGGTCAGATTATAGCGCTCCAGCCTACGTAGCGGCCACAAATGGCATTCTCTATTTTGGGCTGATTGAGCGGGCCGCTATGGGGCGAGAGAACGCGAGCGCATGCGCAGTGGGCCGTGGCTAACCTATGGGCCGTGACGTCTTTTAACAAATAGACTATGTTAAGTTTTGTCCACTTTTGACCGCTGATACAGGACAAACTATAGGAGCTAAGGAAAAAAGGCAATGGACAATTTTGCTCCTTTGATCAAGCTTAAGAACATGTTTCAATTTGAAAAAAATCTGTCGAAAGCCAAATTCCATAGAAGAAGTGCGATGTCCTTTGCCAAAGACAATACATTGACGTCTGATGGCGCCGCGCACTCACTTCGCTCGAGCCCCGTTCTTATACTCATCGCTGCAGACCGAAGTTGCATACGTAAAAGTACACTATTAAGAATTTCCCGCAAATCGAGGTGGTGGTTTGAAAAAAAAAATGAATTTTTCCAATTTGAAACTTCTGTTTGACAGCACTTTTCGTCTTTTATTGCAACGCCAAACGTACTTGACGGTGGTTCTCGTCTTTTTGCTAAGAATTATTAAGTCTTCGCACTTGGGACACGTTACATCTTTCGCAATTAGGTTGAGGCTTTGCAGCCACTCGATTAATTTTAACGGATCCTTGGTAAGATCGTGGATTTCATACTGATTTAAGACTTTATTATTATACGTATATTGCGTTAAATAACGCTTATAATCACTCTCCTCGACGCCAGAATTAACAGAAATTGAATCTTCCAAACTTGCGAAACTACGCGAAGACCCGGTATCGGACATGGTTAGCGGAAAATTAATACGGTTTGTGAAAATGTTTCTTTCCTATCTGTATAGTAGCCCACCGTCATTTTAATCTTTTAATAACAGCTTTGTTTCGGTCACCGTCATTTTAATCCTTTAACAAAAGCTTTGTTTCGGGCACCGTCACTTTAATCTTTAGAGCCCACGTCTACTACAGCAGCATATTTCGTGAATATTATGGTCCTACTGGCACCATTATCATTCCCAAGAAATAAAAGAGAGGCTGATTTTCGAAAGGGCAAAAACGGCGAGCTCTCTTCGCCGCGGAGTGAATTCTACGCCCCGAACCGTTTTTTCGTGCATCTATACAATAAGTATAATAGTATATCTTTAAAATTAATTATTTGCGGCTAATAATTTTTGCACCATTAGGTTCCGCTTAATAAGTACGTTGGTAAGGTGGAACTAAAAAGTGGAAACAATGTGGCGGGGCTATTGTTCAAAATGGCCGAATATTTCTTGAGAGTGCAGACAGTATTTTATTTATAATTGTTCCGAATAGAGGGAAACAGTGTTTCACGAGTGAAAACAGCCCGTTTTTACCCCCCGAACACGTGTCTCCGCCAGTGAGATAAATCTGCCTTGTACAGATGTCAAACTTTGGAGATAGCGTAGCGCGGTACAAGGCAGCCCGAGAAGTGTCCTTAAGCAGGAATCGATACCTCTACTTGGAATGTTTATCCTGCCGTATCGCGTATGGTAAGATCACTCTGACGGCTTTGGCCCCGCCTACGAGATAAAAAATTCCCTCTATGCGCGCTCCCCTATGATATGTTAACATAGTGACGTCGAAAAAACCGTCAGCCACATCGAGCCGAAAATCTGCCGCGATAAGCATTCCAAGTAGAAGTATGGATTCCTGCCTTCAGTAATTCGTCCATGCTAGGAGCGACTTCACGAAAATCGGGACTATATTGAAATTTCTCTTCACTATCTCGCCTCTTTAGTTAATGGCTTAATGTTGTAGAATAATATTGTAATAACTATTAAACCTAGAGAGTCCAATGGCGTTGATAGTTACGAACTTTGGTCTCGCATAATCATTTTCCCTGATTTCCCTTATTTTTTAGTGAAAATTTTAATTTTCCCTGATATTTCTCTGATATACGAGACCTAAATTGCGCGATTTTAAAATTTAGAAAAGTTCGCAAATCGCTGACTAAGGTGCTGGTGGCGCTGGCGATACACCTTAAGATGGCGGCAAAAATTCAAACCCAAATACTTGGCGTTATTTTGCATTTCCACTTTCTAGGGGAAAATCTATTTTTTCAAGACAAAATAAGGTACGTGTTTGTATATTGAACGTCTTGTTGATCTTTTGATGTGCAAATAAGGCGATATTTGGAAAAGCTTGGCCGTTTCCCTTTAAAAGACTGTACATATATGGTTTCGTGGTCTTCACTTTGAACAGAAATTTTACACATTCAACCAGTGAAGCGTTGAGGTTAACGGTAATAGTTAGTGTAGGGAGCTGTTGGCTCGATCTCGTGGCATGCCGGGCTTGCCACCACCCTCCTACGCATTGTAACCCGGCCACCTGAATTAAAGGCTTCAAAAGTTGCTTGATGACTTAGGCCTAAGGTGGTGCCTTGGGTATTAGCCTAGCTGATTATTATTATTATTATTATTATTATTATTATTATTACTAATGAAAATGACATAAAGGCACTACAAAAAATATCAATTAACATAAGATTATTATCATTAATTTATATAAATATTAGCAATATAGCTAACGTCTAGACGTATGCACAAATAGTTGCGTACGTTATTATAAAGGTCCGTGCACGACACGACGCCTTGGTTTTTGAAAAGTTATTATTCACGAAAGATGGTTCTCTAATGAGGTGTTTTCCAAAAGTAGGCTTAACCTTTTCCACTGAGACGCAGCACGCAGGCCAGATCCCAGCCGCCAAACCTAGGGGGTGCTCAAATTATTTTTTGGGTGCAATGCCTTGATACTAAAAATCGTCCACTCATGAAATTATATACCGGAATTTGCTTTATTTTGTTATTTTTTGCAATTTTAAATTTTGAATTATTTCTAAAACTAGCTATTTAAAACGGTTGCAAGGCTAGTTTATTTAAAGTAGATCACACTAGCCTTTAAAACAACTAGTAATCTTGAAGACGATTGGCTTATAGTTTTTTAATATAGCAGAATACACGACGATGAAATTATAAGCATGAACTGTAGTCCTATGGGTGTTTTACCATTCAATAGTATCGTTGCTCTCTTCTCTTTTTCTTGCATCCTGGTGTAGCCTTAAAATACCATCGAAGCACTTTTATTTTCTGGTTCATTATGTCTGCAGTTGAAAGACCGTCGCATATTTAGCATCTTTTGATGGATTGTTGATCTTGGGTGCGTTACTCGAGTTGGGAAGTAAAGATTTTTTCCCCTTAATTTATATAGTTCAAATATCATAAACTAATTTTCTGACTATATAATTTTCTTTTAAACAACTATGGTTCTATAAAGCATGTAATTTAATTGTTTCATAACATTTCGCATTAAATTGCCGAAACTTATATTGTTTTGTTTTCAATATTTCAACTTTTGATAAAGTAAAACGCGCGAAAACAAATATTTCCAAAACTATAGTAAAGTGTTTTTAAATTTTTACTGATGTAGCTCGCTACTAAACGTGATTCTCCTTTTTGATATATATACAAATATTTTAGATCGTAACTTCCCATAGTTGAGCAATCGAGTTTTTTTTGGGTCAGTCGGGTTGGGGATGCTCAAGTATTCAATTGGGGGCGCTGAGACGAAATTAACACAACAACAATTTATATTAAAACAGTTTAAATTAATGAAAAAATATCCCCACCTTTTTTGTTAACTTCTTTAAAAATCCCAAATTGGTTTTAATAATACAAGTTTTGCCATATTTTAGCTGGTCTTTACCTTGGCAAGTCGAAACCTTGCCGTTGCCTAGGCAACGAGGACTCGATTTATTATATAAAGTTAGTTTATTAAACTTATTAAATAAAGTTACAGTTTATTAAATGAAGCAAATAATATTACAGTTTATTAAATGAAGCAAATAATATTACAGTTTATTAAATGAAGCAAATAATATTACAGTTTATTAAATGAAGCAAATAATATTACAGTTTATTAAATGAAGCAAATAATATTACAGTTTATTAAATGAAGCAAATAATATTACAGTTTATTAAATGAAGCAAATAATATTACAGTTTATTAAATGAAGCAAATAATATTACAGTTTATTAAATGCATTAACTAAAATCAGCTTATTAAATGTATTAAATAAAATCAGCTTATTAAATTTATTAAATAAAGTTATAGTTTAATAAATTTATTAAATAAAGTTATAGTTTAATAAATTTATTAAATAAAGTTATAGTTTAATAAATTTATTAAATAAAGTTATAGTTTAATAAATTTATTAAATAAAGTTATAGTTTAATAAATTTATTAAATAAAGTTATAGTTTAATAAATTTATTAAATAAAGTTATAGTTTAATAAATTTATTAAATAAAGTTATAGTTTAATAAATTTATTAAATAAAGTTATAGTTTAATAAATTTATGAAGTTATAGTTTAATAAATTTATTAAATAAAGTTATAGTTTAATAAATTTATGAAATAAAGTTATAGTTTAATAAATTTATGAAATAAAGTTATAGTTTAATAAATTTATTAAATAAAGTTATAGTTTAATACATTTATTAAATAAAGTTATAGTTTAATAAATTTATTAAATAAAGTGACAATTTCATTAATTCACTTATTTAATTATGTATAGAATTTTTATTATGACGAAAAAATCTTCTCTGCCACTCTTAACTTTTCCACTTAAACTTAGTTGAACTGCAAGTGGCACAATTATTTCTTAAGTTTTTTAACGAGTTTGGAAGATCATATTCGGTTTCTGTTCTTTACATTTTTCTATTTTTCCTGAAGATACTTCCTACATATTAGAATTTCCTTTTTGGCAATTAATTAACGTAGGAGAGAAGAGTTCGCGTTTAAACTTCATTGTTTGTGAAAACCTCAGGGCTTTAGAATTGTAGAGTGTCTTGTCCTTCCTCCGAGCTAATTGCTCCCAAATCGATATCTTTGGACGTGCCCAAACCACGCTGTTCATTTTCCGGTTTCCCATTCTGTAAAGGTCTCGCCACCTCATCATCAGTACTAACGTTCCCGGCATAGCTAAAAGATATAAATTAAATAAACATCAATAATTTGATTAATTTACTGTCTATGCCGAAGATGGTCCCTTAAGGAATAAGACAACGTTTAGTTCTCTTCCCTTCGGAGACACTGGATTTTTAAAATTCTTTGACAATTTAGTCACGCACGTTTTTATTTTATATTTTGGATCCTGCAAATTATGGCCCGGTTCCAACTCTTTGCTCCATAGCTATGGTTTTCGAATAAATTTGGTATTGTTACACTTATTATTGATTTAGACGTTTCCTGACCGACACTTATCACGGCTTCGTCCAAGTCAGGTCGCTAGAGACAAATCCCTCTGAACCCATAATTACCACTAGCATCGAAGTGGACACTAATTATATCGACATTTCTAAGGCTGTTTAACGCGTCTCGTCTTCTGCATAAGTTATAAGACTTTGGCATTTTCGAAACACAACTAGATTTCTGCTGTGACTATCTTCAAAATGGTCCTAATTTCATTAAGTGTAATGGTGAAGTTTCGATCAACATTTATTATTTAATAAATATGTTCCAGTCTACCAAAATGTTGTTAACTTTTGCTATTGGCGAACTTCTGCAATTGTTGTTAAGCTTTAGTAAACTTCGGCAATTGGCCGACGAACACAAATTTATTCATACAATACAGTCTTCATTAGATTTCGCGGAACTTCAAGATATTTAAACCATTTAAATAATTGGTTCACTGTCAACAATTTACCAATAAACGAAGATAAAAAGGTTTTCATTACTTAATAAAAGGGAAAATTGCAAGAAAATGTCAAGGTCATTTTCGAATGTCGTTAAAAACACGGTTCAAAGCTACTTGGACGAGGGTATTGTGATAGGCACTTTCAGTGCCGTCTTTCCCATTGGGCCCGTTGGGCCCTGGCCCAGGGCCCCGAGTTCCAGAGGGGCCCCCTCAGGCCTAATACAAACCATTCAGTATTAAAAATTTATCTTTGAAGTTATGACTAAACGAAGGTATATCTTCAACCTATTTTTGTGTTTCACTCAGACGTTTTATTATGACGGGCGGACAACGTCGCTGCATTTTAAATCTAAGCTGATTTCTACCCTCGATAATTTGTTTTCCATCACCAACAGTTTTTCGGACACAGCCTTTTTATATATTAGAGTGCCATAGTGGTTCAAATGAGCGCTTCAATAAAACATCTTCAAGGAAATTGCCAAGAAGTAATATATCCGAGAGCCAGGATCTGAAAGTTACTGTTTATTTGGTGCTTGTTGAAATAATGAAAACTTTTCACCTGTAAACAGCATATCGGGTTTTTCCTAAGCCCTAATATGTATAAAAAAAGCTATCTGGCTTAGGCTGGCTAAAAGGAAACACTTGTTGCATACCATTATTTCAACAAGCACTATATAAACAATATCTTTCGGGTCCTGGCTCTCGGATACATTACTTCTTGGCGATTTCCTTGAAGATGTTTTATTGAAGGGCCTATTAGCTGTTCAACTGAAACGTTTCTCTAAGTAATTTTAATAGCATTATGGAACCGCTTTGTGTGGTCGTGGGATTTCAAGAGTTGGTTTTTATAAATTTCCAAAAGAATGTAAAAACTTAAGTCTTCGCCCTATTTTTGTATTTAACTCAGACGTTTTATGACGACGGGCGGACAACGTTGCCGCATTTTTAGTCTAAGCTGATTTCTACCCTCGATAATTTGTTTTCCATCACTAACAGTTTTTCGGACACAGCCTATTTTTATATATTAGTAGGCCAAAATGATTTGAATTAGCTGTTCAACTGAAACGTTTCTCTAAGTAGGTTTAATAGCGTTATGGACAGGGTGGGAAATAAGGATTTTTTTGAAAGTGGAGCAGTGACCCACCTGGCCAAGAATATATTAACTGGGCCATGACCAGTGCACGTCGTCTGCTACATTAGAATAGCGTGTTTTAACCATAGATATAAGAAATGTATATAAAGGTCTAGATAAATTTCGGGGCGTCTAAACCTAACATAAAATACGGAATCGACACCTAGCAGACACCGAGGAAGGCAAGTGACCAAGAGCGCGAGCTCTCTTAGCATTTTAGTACTAAGTGCTTGACCTTTCCGCAGCCCGTAGTCTTTAGACACCATCTGTTGGTGACTTTTAGTATAATTTTAAAGCAGGAGACAATGGCTCTCGCGACGATAGCACGAGCTTTCTTACCGATAGATAGCGCCTTATAAGGATAGCCTGCAGAAATTACGCGTTTCTGCTAGCTGTCACCTCCGTATTCACTCCCTTTGAAATATTTTATCTAGACCTTTATATACGTTTAATATATCTATGGTTTTAACTCTTAACCGTTTTTAATAGCTTGAATTCTAGGGCTGTGCGAGTACTCGAACATCATCGATTACTCGTCATTTGAAGTCGAGTACTCGAACTGGACCTCAAATAAGTAATTGGAAAATACTCGTCGATTATAGAGTACCAAAAATTGCATAGTCGGGTACCCGATAACTCGATTAAGCTGCTGTAAGTTCAGAGATGGTTTTGGCAACTTTTTGTGGTAAAAATAATAAACGGTACCTACAAGACGTACAAACAACAAATACCTCGAATGATGGATCATGGTTTTTAATACGTACTGCGCCTGCGGGGTTTTAGTTTCGGATGTCGGCTGGCGTCTTAACTTCCTAAGCAATATACGTACACTCTGTTTGAAAAGTCTTCGACAGCTGAAATTTTTGCCCTCTTTTTAATTCAGCTAGAAAACTATAATAGATAGATCGATGAAACCAATTGCAACTTTTATTTATTTTCCAATATCTTTCGTTATTTATCGGTTTCGTTCGATAAAAATTAATAGTTTTCGCGTTTTTGAATTCACAATGGTCGGTTCATATTTAGAAAGTGGAAAAATTATCCCTCTACAACCAACGGTTGAGAAGTTATCGCGTTTCCAAATTGTCATCGAAGTTGCGTTATTTATAATCGCTTGATGAATTTTAGGTGTTTCCTAGTTTCGAGGAAAGTTTGGAAACGCTATAACTTCTCAACCGTTGGTTGTAGAGGGATAATTTTTCCACATTCTAAATATGAATCGACCATTGTGAATTCAAAAACGCACGAGTCAGTGCCGTAGAACCAATATTTAAAAAGTTGTCAAAAATGAGTTTTGACGGTTCCCGCCAAACTATTAATTTTTGGCGGACGAAACCAATAAATAACGAAAGATATTGGAAAATAAATAAAAGTTGCAATTGGTTTCATCGAACTATCTATTATAGTTTTTTAGCAGAATTAAAAAGAGGGCAAAAATTTCAGCTGTCGAAGACTTTTCAAACAGAGTGTACAGACGGTACATTCATAATTTAAAAAAATGTATATTGTTATTTACTTTTAATTACTATAATTAGGCTAGTAGGCTAGTATACTAGTCTTTTATATCCCACTTCAATATTACTCGACTCGAATATTCTATGGAAAAAAAATCGTACTAGATACCCGACTCGATTGCCTAAAACCACTACTCGCACAGTCCTAGTTAATTCGAATTGGAATGTAGTAACATGCCCCAGCCGCCATTACAGACACCTTCAAATCCAAAGACTAATAATATAACATTCGGAGCTACCAATTTCAAAATATTTACCTCGGATTAATTAAGTGGTCCAGTGAACCACTAACCCCCCTCCGATTTAATTAATAAACTGGTCCGGGCAATTTTTAAACTGTTCATTTGCCCACTGCCCCCGCCTTATTTCCCATTGAGTTGTCAGTATTATTCCCAATTCAATGGTAATAACTTAAGTCGGTAACGTCTGCTATCATACACAAATATTTTTACATAGTTTGAGCACTATGGGATAATTGTTTTTCTCCGATGCGTTTCATGAATGGTAATTAATTTTTAAATATAAAAGTTTATAAGAATTATTTTTGTTTTTAACTTTTCTACAGTTATTTATTTCAATTTCTAGGTGCTAGGCCGACTTTGTTGCTTGTTAGGCCTATGCTATCGTTTCAGTCTCACTGTCTGCCGCCTGCGTTTAATTAAACTGTATAATGGGGTATAGGTAAGCTCGATGTTGGAAAATTTGCTGTAAATTATTAGCCGATAGCCGGTGGAAAAATTCGGAGTACAGAAAATGTTCTGTAACGAAAATTCGGCACCAAGTTAGAAGAGATATACACATTTGCCCCTTCTCTGGAGCTTAGGCTGTTTAATTTGAAAACTTCTGTTTTTTTTAAATAAGTAAAATCAGATAAAGTGACCGAGATAAATATTACTAAACATATTTTTAATGTAAAAATTATAGATAAGTTGTTTTAGAAGATGTTGTTTTATTTTATAGAGTATATAATATACGAATATATTTTATTCGTAGCTTTGGCTATAGCCGCCATTTTGGGCGGGATTTTTTCTAGGTGACGTTGTGCCACGTGATACTGAAATCACTGTATACACCGAACGTTCCCAGAGGCGAATATTTTAGGAAAGTTCTAGATTTAGGGGGTGCAGTTTAGACAGTGAATTTTGCGACCCCCCACCACTTTTTACTATTCAACGAGGAGGGCTGGTGCTATTCCTAAAAATTAAGGGGGTACATTAACATCCCCCCCCATTTTTACGCCACTCGAGGGGGCCCCAAAAATTAAAAGTGCCAGGGGCCCAACAGTATGTAAAGACGGCCCTGGGCACTTTTCTAATTGAAACCGGGGTTCTAAACCCAATGGATCACGATGTAGTTTTTTCACGGCCTTGAACCGCGTTTTCAAGGTCATCCAATTTTACAGTCTTTAAAGAATCCCACCATGGTGAGTTTGTCTAGCAAATTTCAATAATGTAACACAACTTGTTTTCGAGTTATTAGCGCTTTGTTGCAATTTTCCCTTTTACGACCTTTGTGATTTTAGTAAACATTTCCTCGATTTCCTATTGGTCAAATCTGGTCGGGACAAAGCTATTTAGACATAAAACGTGACGTGGAATACTTTTTTAATTGGAACCAACTTTCTAACACTTACGGTTCTCAACCTAAATTTTGTATGACCTTGAAGACATTGTTCAAGGTCATCGACATTTTCATAGAAGTTGTCCCCCCTACACGCTCTACGCGACCTGCAAATTTCAAATTCGTGCCTAAAACAGATTTTGAGATATTCGCCCTGGATCATATTTTAGTGGACACCTTGTATAGAAAAATTTAAAAGCATTTCTACGAATCTTATGAAATTCAATAAAACATTTTAGGTTGTTGATAACATATTAAATTATACAAACCGTATTGAACAAATAATTTGAGTTTTCAACTGTCTTTAAATATTTAGTAATGTTCTCCATTTTATACCGTTCTGTAATTTATACTAATACCCGTTATTAAAATATTTTCAAATTAGAAAAAGGTTTTTAACAATTTACAAAAGGTACTTTACAAACAGCTCGAAAAATTTAAATATTGATTCCATCAAAATTAGCGGAATTAATTTTGATGCAAAGGTTTTACGTACAATAGACAAAAGTAAAGTTGACTGCACTGCGTTTGTAAACTTTTCGAATTTTAGCCGTAGCTTAAAATGTCTAATTTAAACAAATACGAAATTGAAAACAACGTTATTTGTCAGATTAAGTTTTTAATAAAGATATTTATATTTAATAAATATATTTTTATAAACTACTATTGGCTCGCGTGGCATGAAGGGCTTGCCGCCACACTCCTACGCATTATAACCCGGTCACCTGAACTAATATCTTCAAAAGTCGCTTGACGACTTAGGCCTAAGGTTGTGCCTTGGGTATTAGCCTAACTGATTATTATTTTTATTATTACTTGTTCATTTTAAATGTGACATGTATTTTCTATTTAGTTCTACCAAGAATGTATTTATTTATATTTAGGAAGAATGATCATGTTGCGACAATCGCCGGGCACGTTGAACGCCTTTCCCCCGTCTCGCGCGGGAGGAAAGACAAAACGTCACCGGCGTTTGATTTCCATCGCGTTAGGTGACGTAAATTTTAAGCAGCCAATGAAATACCGGGACTATTCGTTTTATTTTAAGCGGAGGAGCGTACTGGGGGGACCAACGGGTGGATTGAGAGAAAGGCTAAAAACCGTCTCGACATAGACATTCTCCCTAGGTATAAATAAATACATTCTTGATATTATATAAACTTTCGTATGTCCGAACAGCACCAATAAGTTTTGATTCAAATTCCATTTTAATGTAGCAAAATATCGAGATGAGAAAAACACGTGTAAGGAAAACCAACGAAATAATAAATCCTGGCCAAGTTGTTTTTTCCCGCTAACTAATGTCATTTAATAACAACTTAATTACAAATAAAATAACTTTGATAACGCAATATAATTTAAAAAATATTAGATTGTTTTCCTACAACTAGTTTCGCGTCTCTACAGGTCCATTATCACGTCGTAGCTCAATTGCAAACCATTTCATTTCAGAAAGAAGCTTAATAATTATCAGCTAGGCTAATAATCAAGGCACCACTTCAGGTCTAACAAGGAGACGACCCGAGGTGATAATCACCGATTTGGTTCAAACTCGGGTTTAGTGTACACCTCCCTGTACCTTAAAAAACCTGCAAGGGAAAAGTTGCGACGGCCTTTCGTTTTGCCATGGCAACCGAAAACGTTTTTGACAACATGATTTGGAATTTTTCCATTGAAACCTTTTAAAAAATTTGAAAATTTCAAAAACGTTAAAAAATTAATTGATTTTAAAAATTAAATTTAATCAAGTTTAAATGTATTTTGGTCAATTGGGGGACCCTTAAAATCATTCAGATTCCCATGTTATTTTCAATGGAAATAATTCCAAATCATGTTGTCAAAAACGTTTTCGGTTGCCATGGCAAAACGAAAGCCGGTCGCAACTTTCGCCTTGTAGGTTTTTCAAGTTACATGGAGGTGTACATTATACCCGACTTTGAACAAAATCGGTGATTATCACCTCGGGTCGTCTCCTTGTAAGTCATCTAGCAACTTTTAAAGCCATTAATTCAGTTGTCCGGGTTACATTGCGTAGGAGGGTGTTGGCAAGTCCTTCATGCCGCGCGAGCCAACAGCTCCCTACACTTACTATTACCGTTAACCTCCACAAGTTTTTATGGAAGGGGAAACCGAAGAGCTCGGGGAAAAACCCTTTAAACCAGTGGAGAGAGAGATCTTGCGAACTCAACGCAAGCTGGGATCGAACTTGGTTCCTCTTGCTGCGAGGCGAAAGTGCTAACCACTCCGCCACCCCACCTTAAGTATTTTATCACTATAGTCTCGCACCTTCTCAGTACCTAAATACGTTCTTGAGCAAATGAACTTTCGCCCAAAAGTACGTGCATTCGTTCAAAAGGTGACTACACATCTTTTTATTCTCATATTCAATCGATTCTGCTTCCATCCTTTGGGGCATGGAAGTATGTAAGAATTAATTATTGGATACCGACAATATGCCGACAGCACTTTGTTTGCTTCGTGACATTTTGTTATATTTCCAAATTCGGCTGTTTCCATGATTCAAGGTAGATATGCTCAAGTATTTGATACCGAGTAACCGATCTGAACAGATTGTGTGATCAGATTGTGTTATCTGACTCTTAGTATACATTCTCCTAAAAAGAAAATTGAAATTAAATTAAAATTAACCGCAGTTATATGAAATCGATAATTATCAGGCATCTGAAAACTGCTCATCTCCTGATTGTTGGCTAACAATGAGATCAGATTAGATTCCGGTTTAAGATAACTTTTTAATTTTAACACGTATCATATGAACTGCAGGGGCGGATTAACCTTTTCGGCGCCTTTAGGCACAGAATAATTTTCCGCCCCTGGGCATTGTATAACGGGTTGGTCAGCTAAGTAAGGGCAACCCACGTAATTCGACAGTGGGGCTTTATCACAGTTTTGGCGCCCCTAGAAAAATGGCGCCCTAGGCACGTGCCTACTCGGCCTAATGGTTAATACGCCCTGAACTGATTTAATTAGGGCTCGGCGTTCGGATAGGAAATTGTGGGTTCATTTGTTGATATCCATAAAATTCCATATCCGAAAATTATCCGAATAAAAACTTATTTGTTGCATATTAAATCGTATAATAGTCGTGAATAATATCCATAAATAAACAGTTAATCGAATTTTTAATGATTAACTGAAATCTTGGCGGTTAATTTAACCGTTTCCCTGAGCTCTAGACATAATAACTAAACATAAATGCAAATAATCTGATATCAGATAAATCGTAATTATTTACTTAAGTCAGATATTGCAGAATCGGTAGGAAGCCTAGTTGCTGTTACAAGTTCTCTGTTAAATTGAATACGTTCTTGCTCAGGTTAATTTTGAAAAGGAAAGGGAACGATACGTTCTTTATAAATTTTATGATTACCTTTGTGCCATTAGCTTAAGATAACTTTAAAGGAATAACTGGGAAAACTTGATTCCTCTTCGTTATATATCGGAAAAAAGATCAAATATCTCCTCAAAATACCATAAGTAACATAATAAGCCTAAAGCTACCATTTCTCGGCGCTATTTTTATTGATTATCTGTTTCGCTGAGAACTGAGCCGCTCATAATCTTTAGAAGTGTCCGGTAACGGTTTCAGAGAAATCGACACTAGCAGCTTACTTGAAGGACCAGCCAAGGCTTATTGAAAATTGAAAGGCTTCAAAGCTCAAAATAACGTTTACTTTGGTGAAGTAATGAAAAATTATGGAATGGAATTATAAAACTGACAAATGTAAACAACATTCCCTTCGTTTCTGATGTTAGTTTTGTTTTTAATTTGATTTAACCGTAATCACTCCACGGCAGATTATCATTAACCCAAATCATTCAGTGTCCTAAACTTATGTATATTATGTTATTTAGGCATCAACACTATTTTATCTTTCGAAGCTGCAGATATAACAGCCCGCAAGATATTCAATTAGTGATTCCGTTGAGACATTTTGAAATGACAAGAACAGCCACCGGCCCGAGGAGTTCAAAAGGCGAAGGGACTAATTAATAGAACAATATGATGGTTGAAACGTATGTCTCCTTCAGTAATTTTAGTTAAATTTCTGAGATAAAATGGTTAGAATTTCAAAATTAATGATTCACAGTTTTGTGTCCTTAATCATTGTAGTTAAAGTTTGGAAACAAATTTAACAAAATGTCTATATTTTAAAATATGTTGTGAGCATACGCCGCCATCTTAGAAAATGGTCGCCATAAAACAACCGTTTTACCCATTTTTGCCTAATTTCATAAACCTCTTTCATCGTAGGAGCTTGGAAAACATTCGCCACATTTGCCGTGCAGTTTTCAAGTAGAAATTTGTATCGTTTACCGAAATGGTTAATGTCATATACTTTGGTTTATTATATTACTTATGCCTCTACACTAACAACTAGACATCCCGAAGTGTAACCCACCGATTTTGTTCAAACTCGGGGGATTGGTAGACCTTCATGTATCATGAAAAATCCTAAAGGGAATTTATTCAATGGGCAACCGTTTTGCCATGGCAACGAAAAATGTTTTTGACAACAACAAATGGAAATTTTCCCATTGAAAATAGCAAGGGATTCTGACCGATTCCTAGGACCCCCCTGTGAAAAATTTGAACAAATTTCAAAACTTCGAAAATGCCAAAAATAGAAAAAATAGATAAAAATTGACAAAAAAAACATCAAAACTGAACAACTTTTGATCAATTTGAGGTCAAAATCCCATGTTATTTTCAATGGGAAAATTTAATATTTTGTGTTGTCAGAAACATTTTTCGTTGCCATGGCAAAACGGTTGCCCATTGAATAAATTCCCTTTAGGATTTTTCATGATACATGAAGGGCTACCTATCCCCCGAGTTTGAACAAAATCGGTGGGTTACACTTCGGGATGTCTCCTTGTAAGAAGATATTTTGGACGCGAAAAATTTAGTCTCCTATTTAATACAAATTCATTTACTTCAATAGAAGTTCATGTTTCCTCGGTGAAATTTCAAACGGATTCGTTTAAGACCAGATTTAACATCTTTGACAGAGTTTCAAAGCTATTCTAAACATTTTTCGCGCAATACGTTTGCTACCAGCCTGGAATATATGTTACTAACCCCTTTTTCCTTACATTTCCATTTCAATTTGGAGAAATATCGTTCAACCTGAATTTTGGAATTCTCGGCAGCTGGCTGCCTTTTTATCTCACTCTTCTCGACAACTTAAAGCTGATGATGCCTTTTCCCCCAGGAGGCAATCAGCCCTAGTAAACATTTCTAAAATGTAGTGCCACCAGAAACTGCCAGAAGGAGTGCAATTGCCTCACGCTCCATTTCGAGGACTGAATTTCCTTTTATTTGGACCACAGGAGACCTAAAATGAGCAATTTCACTTTGATACCGCTGTGTTTTCTTTTATTTCGCGCGGGATGAATATTTCGAATGCTGGGCGGAAATTTCTCATTGGATTTCAACCAACAACAACAGATCTTTTCCATTTTCATTTGCATCCATTCTCATTCCAATACCATCCATTCCCATTATCATACCATAAATTATCATTCCAATAGCATCAGTTCCCATTCCAATACCATCCATTCCCATTATCATACCATAAATTATCATTCCAATACCATCAGTTCCCATTTCCATACCATCCATTCTCATTTCCATACTATCCGTTCCCATTTCCATAACATAATAAATAATAATAATCAGCTAGGCTAATACCCACGGCACCACCATAGGCCTAAGTCATCAAGCGACTTTTTAAGCCATTAATTCAGGTGGCCGGGTTACAATGCGTAGGAGGGTGGGGGCAAGCCCTGCATGCCACGAGATCGAGCCAACAGCTCCCTACACTTACTATTACCATTAACCTCGACAAGTTTTTATGGAAGGAGAAACCGAAGAACTCGGGGGAAAACCCCTTAAACCAGTGGGGAGAGAACTTGCAAACTCAACGCAGAAGGAGTTGTTCCGAGTTCTCACCCAGTGCCACAAGCTGGTATCGAACCCGGCTCCTCTTGCTGCGAGGCGAAAGTGCTAACCACTCCGCCACCATCCATTCTCATTCCCATTTGAAATAACTCTCACTTTCGGGTATGAGTGGGAGACGCTAATAAAAGACTTAGATATAATTATTAAACAACAACTTTATTTATTATAACAAAAAGCAACCGTCTCTTTCGAGAGAAAAACTACTCGATCGCTCGAGTTTCTTTTTCTTTTCAAAATATTCCCCCTAGCGGGGGTTACAATCGCCGGACGGTACGGCCGAATTTCCAAAATCCGTACAAGGTCAATATGGCTACATGTATACAATACAAAAAAGGGAAAACCCAGTATTTCCAACACCATTATCCCATACCATCCGTTCCCATTTCCATACCATCCATTCTCATTCCCATTATCCCATACCATCCGTTCCCATTTCCATATCATCCATTCTCATTTACATACCATCCATTCTCATTCCCATTATCCCATACCATCCGTTCCCATCTTCATACCATATATTCCCATTTCTATACCATCCATTCCCATTTTCCTGCTATACAGGGTGTCTTTTTTTTTGCTTCGACTGGGCATTTTTCTCAAAACTACAAGAATTAGAGTTACGTAAGTTTTAGGGTATTATCTCTAGTATGCGCACGCTTAAAATCGAAATTTCCCAGAAACATTTGAACATTTATAAAGTTATTGAAAATATTTTGCGGGAAGGTGCTTAATAAAACATTCCAATCGATGGGAAAGTTGTATAGCACCGTCGATAATTTACAAAGAAATTCCATTGAAAAAGACCAATTTTTCACGAAGATAAGAGGTGATGAAAATAAACAAGTTGTCCAAAAAGGGCAATATCCATATTTGTGCGCAATTTATTTTTTTTTCTTAAAATAGGTTAGTTTTAAGCATAGTACTACGAAAATCTGTGTAAGCAATTTGAATGCAAAATTATCTTTAGGGGTATGAATATGTGTATGCAGTGATTGGACAGTGGGACAGTTAACTCTGATACTAAGAGATATAAATATTTTCACCATTTTCCAAGATGGCGTCGAATTTTAACCAAAACGTAAGATCTCATTTACCGGGTGATACGAAACAACGTAAAATATTTCCGCTGAAGTGCACTGACAATTACGTCTGACAGGAATCCATACCTCTGCTTGGAATGCTTATCCTGCCGTATCGCGTGTGGTAAGATCACTGACGGCTTTGGCCCCGCCTACGAGACAAAAAACCCATTTGCGCGCGCTCCCCTCTCACGTTGTTATTTCTAAAAATAACATATTGACGTCTAAAAAACCGTCAGCCACATCGAAACGAAAATCTGCCGCGATAAGCATTCCAAGTAGAGTCATGGATTCCTGTAAAAAGTTAATCTGACTTAAAACGTTGTTTAAATTAGAGATTTTAAGTTTCACGAAAAGAAGGATATTTACTCTAAAGACCAATTAAAGTAAACGGATAGGTTTACTGTTTATTATTACCCTCGACTCCTGCATTCTACAAGCCCCCCGCTTAACAACGCAGACTGATCCGGATTGCCTAGTTTTAAACTATGGCGGAACCGTAAGCCCGAGATTTCATTTCAGCAGAAAATGATAGCTGAAAACATTTTCTTGCGAGAAGCGTTGCTCGAAAACTACTTGTCATGGTCCAAATCTGAAACCAGAATTGAATTCATGATGTCGGAAAGCTGTTTCTTTTATATAATTTAATTTAATTCGGTTTATTGTTAGGTGCTTAATAATTAATTTAAATCATTAACCATATTTTTGCGGGCGTTCGTAGAATCTTCTTGTCTCCGCGTATCGGCAACTGGGGAGAGAGAGGGAGATTCGGGAGGCCAGTGTCTGAGTCTCCCATCCTGCATTCGCGTTCATATGAACTTCCCATGGTCAGGAAGGCAAGATCGAAGGAATAGACGAACTTGTAAGTTGTAGTCACGCGTACATTTTACTTTTGGTTTCATTTTTGAAAATAGGTGGCTAGTGCTTTACGTTATCGATTTAATTTTTTTTAACACTTTAATAATAAAAGAACTCGACGTTTGCAACACCATACTTAAATGCCACGGTACGCCTGCGCTATTCTACAAGCTGCTCTAATATCATATGATTGCAAATTACTTGCACCTAAATAAAAAAATATTCCCTTTAATAGAATTATTACATCGCCTTCTGAAATAGGGACATCTATTATTCAAAAACCAGTTCTGCGAACTGAAAAAAACTGTGTTTATTCTTGTTAATATAACGGCTAAGAAGGGACAGATATAAAATATGCTTAGAATTTGTCTTTACGAAACAAAATGAAAAATACTTGTAGGCAAAATACATCAGGAAGGGATTAAACGTGACGCGGTTATGTTCAAATTAGAGAGGGATACATTATTTTCGACAAAACACTTCTTGTGCAGTACGTCATTTTCAGTCGAAGTCGGCCAAAAAGCAAGGGCTTGAAATCGAAATAAATTTATTTTTTTAGACTCATCGGAAATAAAATTATTTCGGCCCTTTCTTTTTGGCCGACTTCGCCTGAAAATGATGTACTGCACAAGAAGTGTTTTGTCGAAAATAATGTATCCCTCTCTAATTTGAACATAACCGCGTCACGTTTAATCCCTTCCTGATGTATTTTTAATTTTGTTTCGTAAGGACATATTCTAAGAATATTTAATATCTGTCCCTTCTTAGCCGTAATATTAACAAGAATAAACACAGTTTTTTCAGTTGGCAGAACTGGTTTTTGTATAATAGATTTCTATTTCTAGAATAGTAACATTGGCCTTCTTATTTTGATGTTGCTGCCGCGTTACGGGTGACGTATTGATGACGTTTTACCACATAAGAGTAAATTCCCGCGTCTGACGAGGTTAATAGAGCGGGTTTAAGTGAAACCAAAGTTTAATTTGCATTGATATGTCTGTATAAAAACGTTCCCTGTTTACTAAAGGGAATCTGAATTTGTTTTTGTAAGTCTCGACTGAAAACGCTTTTGATAATTCCAAAACTCAACGAGTTTTCCAACCAATTTGCTTTTATTGATGAATTTGTCACTGGGGAAATTCAGTTCCCCACCGCACTTCAAATTGAATGATGCAAAACGTAACCGACGCTAAACATCTAACCAAAATATTATTTTGTTGAACTAGATTTTCATAAAATCTATTTTCGAAAACAAATTAAGCAAATCAATTAATTTTTATAAGGGCTTAAGATAAACCTTGAAATTACAAAAGGAATCATTCGCAATAAACTTAGATTAAAAGTAACTTTAATATGTAAATTTCTTCATTATCCATTTATATTTAGATACAGTTTCTCAATAGAGAGCCAATTTCAAAAAACTAAAAAGGACAATAGTTTTTTTCTGATAAATTGCATTTCTTTCTAAAATTAAATTTTCTATTAAGTCATTTTTAATGTAGAAATTTTAATTAAGGGTAATTTGGTCCTGTTTTGGAAATATTTCGGTATTGGAAATTTTTATTAAACTAATGTACAGAAAACGGTTCATATTTCTAAAATATTTTCCATGAATTGAAAGGGGCGGGGGGGGGGGGCTGATTGAAATAAATTTGATTTATATCATGATTAAATCAAGATGTAAATCAACTGATTTTTAATAAAAACCATTGATTTAAATCACACAATGTATTTCAATGGCGGAATAAAAAATGGCCAAAAATAGGTTCTTAAAAAAATTGAAATACATAGAAAATCTGGGCAAACTAAAATATTAAATACTAATTAATTTAATTAAAATTTAAATTAATTCCAAATAAGCTAGCTGATAAAAGTAAAATATGCGTTAATTATACAGGAAAAGAGCCATTAATTGTATTCGTCAAATTTAAAAATTATCGAAAATAATCTTAAAAGTTAAAAATAATTTAAAAAAGTCCATAAAATATTTTAAAAGATGTAATTTTTGACATTTATTTAGGTTTTAGCTATTTTTTGTGTTGTTTGGTTAGCGACTTGCACAAAATTACTACTTAGACAAGTAATAAAGAGTAAAGACAACTATGTTTAAAAGGACACAAGAAATGGTTTTATTTAAAAACACGACTAGATCAATGTAGGTTTTAGCTTTTTTGCTTGATTTTTACTTCTCCGAGGGGGCAAAGTCCCCTAGGAGGGGTTATACAATCACCGTGTCTGTCTGTTTGTCTGTCCGTGTGTCTGTGTGTCTGTCCTGCGAACGCGTTCGGAATTTCCGTGCAAAGGTTAATCATTGCGTACGCAGTTTCTCGAAATTTCTGCGTTCACAGTTTCTCGAAGGGTTGGCAAAACCACAGAGTGACGGGGAGCGTTAACGGATTGATTTGCGGTTGGGTTTGGTTTCAACGCTCACCGTCGCGACAGTTTTAATTCAGTTTGATTGGATATTTCGTTATTGTAATGTTTATGTGTAGGTTGTGAATGTTGAGTTCGTGTTGTGCCGGTTGTGGGTGTTGAGTTTGTGTTACGATTGTTGTGGATGTTGAGTTCGTGTTATGACGGTCGTGTGTAGTGAGTTTGTTCTGTTTGTGATAGTTGAGTTTGTTGTGTTTGTATGGGCGTTTTCTCTCCATCTTCTTCTTAATGACTTTTGGGACGGACCGAGTGCTGAGTGTTATGCAACCTCTCAACGTCTAATGGCAGGGTTTCCACCAATGGTACACGGTATTCGTCTTAGTATCAATTGGCGATTTTTTGGCGCCGGGTCTGCGTCGTGCAAGAGATGTACTCTAACCACTCAGCCACCAACGCTTGTTAATTAACGGTGTTTTTCTAAAAACCAGCTTTGGCGAATGTCCTTTACAAAGTTATAACGTTAGGTACTATAATTTATTCTACATCATTTTAAATATTTATAAATTATATTAATCTTATATTTAATTAAATATTTATAAATTATATTAATCTTATATTTAATTAAATATTTATAAATTATATTAATCTTATATTTAATTAAATATTTATAAATTATATTAATCTTATATTTAATAAAATATTTATAAATTATATTAATCTTATATTTAATTAAATATTTATAAATTATATTAATCTTATATTTAATAAAATATTTATAAATTATATTAATCTTATATTTAATAAAATATTTATAAATTATATTAATCTTATATTTAATTAAATATTTATAAATTATATTAATATTATATTTAATTAAATATTTATAAATTATATTAATCTTATATTTAATTAAATATTTTAGTATATTAATCTTATATTTAATTAAATATTTTAGTATTCAATCTTATATTTAATTAAATATTTTAGTATATTAATCTTATATTTAATTAAATATTTTAGTATATCAATCTTATATTTAATTAAATATTTTAGTATATTAATCTTATATTTAATTAAATATTTTAGTATATTAATCTTATTTAATTAAATATTTTAGTATATTAATCTTATATTTAATTAAATATTTTAGTATATTAATCTTATATTTAATTAAATATTTTAGTATATTAATCTTATATTTAATTAAATATTTTAGTATATTAATCTTATATTTAATTAAATATTTTAGTATATTAATCTTATATTTAATTAAATATTTTAGTATATTAATCTTATATTTAATTAAATATTTTAGTATATTAATCTTATATTTAATTAAATATTTTAGTATATTAATCTTATATTTAATTAAATATTTTAGTATATTAATCTTATATTTAAGTAAATATTTTAGTATATTAATGTCAAATTTGAACGTGATCAGGAATTGAACTCGGGTTGCATTGTTACAATGCAGATAGTTCACCGCAGAGCCATTGACTTCCTTAGGGAAAATTAATAAGTAAAGGAACCATTATGATAAGGCGGGGTTTTTTACTAAACGGATGAATACAATATCTGTATATATTGTTTATTGAACTTTGTTTTTTAATTTTTATGAACTTGTTAAAGTCTTAATATTTTACGTATGAAAATTTAAAGGTCAAATCTTGTTTTAGCGCAGTCAGAAGATAAAATGGTTAATGTTGTTATAATTTATTTCGTTTTTTCAGTTTTTTTTTATCTAGCGTATTATTTTTCAAGGGTAATAGTTCATTTATGAAGAAAATATCGAGCTGCTTACATAGTGGTCTGGGTTTGTATTTGGGTCGTCATTATTTCTTAATTTGTTTTAAACGTTTTCTCGACTAATTAAGATGTTTAATGCAGTTCATCAATTGGGTTAGTTTGTTTTATTTATAAAGAGCCCTAACTATTCCGTCTACGGTCATTTATTATTTATTCAAGGGGCTTTCTGTGCTTTGTGAATGGTAAGTTTTTCGCTTCTTGTTAATTAATTTTCTATTGGTGTGGATATTTGGACATCTACGATTCCTAATGCAGTCATTGATTTCCTGGGTTTGCGAGTCATTATATGATATTGGAAATTGGACGGTGTCGGTCTTTTTCACGCGGTATGTGTCACAACGTCAACCGGAGGTTTACGAGAAAAATACAAATACCCTTTGTATATATTTCTTTCATTAAAATTTGCTTCGGATTATATTTAACTGATAATCTTGTTCTGTAAATAGGTTTAAATTCAATTGTGCATTGTTTTAGTACGTCTAACTCGCTGTTGTAACTACTTAATTTTTATTATTCTGAATAAATTAAACTCTGTAGTTTCGTCTCAATTATTTTACAATTAAAATTTTATACCGGGCGGGATTGAACCGGGATTACTTTTTTAGTAAATAACTCTTAATTGCGGAGATATCTTTAAGGGACGTCTCCAGAACTTAATACCACTAGGGACAATTCTTCCGAGGAGAGGTATATTTTGGCTTGCCAACTTGTTTTGATAAACCTTTCTACCTTTTCGCGTTTTTGAAATTGAAAATTTGAAGGTCTTAGTCGCATCTGAAGCGTAGTAACTCTGAGCCAAAATATTTATGGAAGTATAAAAATATTGGATAAAAAATAACAATCTATATAAAACGCCATAAATAAGGAAAAGTTCCCTTCTTCACGTTGTCCAGTTTCTGACAATAAATTACGTTGGTATCCTAGCGCGGCGAGCATTTTTACGAACCTTGTGTTGGTATGATATTTTTGACTTAATTGAGAAATACTCCTCAGTTTATACGTATTGGAGAGCTTTTTCCGGATTTAGAGTGCCCATTTTTTTAATAAATAAATATGCTATAGATCGATTTATAATTTTTAAGGGGCCGAGACCACTTTAAAGGGGTAAAATTCATCCGAGGTAACGTGGTGATGGCGTTATTTGTTAGTATATGGCGCTCTGATAGCAACATGACGTCATAATTTTGATTTTCAACGATTGGTTGAAAGTTTTCAGTTTTTAGTGGAGAACGGTTTTGTCGGGATTTAAAATACAAAATTATCTTCCCTGATTGGATAGTTTAAAATTGTATTATAGTGCCATATATGGCGGAGAGTGTTAACTACTGTTAAAATTAATTGTTAATTTAAATTACAAAAATTATATATTTTTAATAAGAATTTAAAGTACAATAATTTAGAAATTAATAAATAACTTCTTAAAAAAAGTTTATTTTTCATAAACTTTATAGTGTCGCCATCTACCTCAAATATTATTAAATAGGAAGGTACGTCGGGTGGATTTCGCCCCTTTTTGCATATTTCCCTGTAGGCAATATGTGAATGCGTCTATAAACATTCGCCAAAACCATTTTAACTCTTCGTGAAAAATTTTGACTTTGTCCCAAACAATGTGGAAATCGATATTTGGCGAGCTTACAAAAAGTGGCGCTTTTACACTTTATTGTGTTTGCCCTACATAACTGCCCCTCGCAACTACTATTAGAGCCAGGTTCACACTTACCCCTAAAATCGCTTTGTTTTAGATAACTAGTTTTGAAAAACAAGCGTGAGAAATCGCTGCGTGTCGGTTCAGGAAGCAACTCGTCCAAGTCGGTTCGTTTAAAATCGATTTCAAAACGTCAAGGCGGGGAAGTAAAATTGCTCGAATTTTCAAAAATTATGGGAATAAATTTCTAAATATTGTCCAATAATATTACTGTCTGTCAAGTAAACATGATTAACTAATTGTTTTGGGATACATTTTAATATTTTCAAAATTCTCGTCATAATTTGAACAGACGTTAAGCCTTGGCTATAAGCTAACCGGGGTGATTTAATAATAATATTAATAATAATAGTAATCAGCTTAGCTAATACCAAGGCACGACCTTACGCCTAAGTCAGCTAGCAACTTATAATAACTTTTAACAGGTGGCCGGGTTACAATGCGTAGGAGGGTGGTGGCAAGCCCTTCATATATTTATGTATAATATATATATATATTGTGTCATTCACAATTCGAATACCTTTGGATGCTCATACTGAAGGTTAAAAAAGGATCAAACAATTTATATCAATATTTTTGTCATTTTGTTAAGTACATGTTTTGGTATTATTTTCTTTTGGAACAATGTGTATTAAAAAGGTCTTAATTAATTTTATATCGCTCACCCAATTATTATTTCAGGAATGTTTTTTTTATTCCTTTCTGTTTTTCCAGGAGGAAGAAATGTGAAAAACAATGATCCAAAATAAAAGTTCATTATTCCTTACGATATTGCTTTGGCGTCACAGCGCGGCCACCTTGGCTGTTTTTCTAAGGCAAATAAATTTTTCCTCTACGCGTAAATTCTTGTATCTCCAAAAAAAAAACCACCAAGTCTTCATTCTTGGGGCTCTGCGATCGCCCACAAAACTTCAATATAACTTTTCTTAAGCCATGATGAAGTCTAAAACATTATTCTTCCATTAACTACAAAAACCAAATGTGTCACGCACAATTCTATGACCTTTTGACGCTAATATTTGGGGTGAAGCAAAAAAGGCTTAGGCTCGACCATAGATAAAATAACTTCGTAAATAGATAGGAAACTTCAATGGGGCAAACTGACTCTCACGAGATTGCCCTGACATCTAGTGACTGCGCCAGTTGGCTGTGTTCTCAAGAGCGTAGAACGTATTGAGGAATTTGAGGTCGGAGTTTTGGGAATTAACGTATTTTGCAAGGTAAATGTCTTCAAATATACCAGAAACAGCGTTTAAAACAAACTTGAAATCTTCACTGAATGCTATTTCTTTAGCGCTATTTTTAAATTTGCTCTCAGTTAAAAAAAAAGTACTTTTAATACATATAGCTCGCTTAAGCCTTTGCAATTGGGATTGCGTTACACCAAGGTTCTAGTGCGGACTTCGAGTAGTGCGAACTTCACCAAAAAATATTATTCGGTTGCCGCCACCAGATGTCGGCCAAAATTCTGGCGTCACTTCTACAACATGAAGTTTCCTATCTATATACGAAGTTATTTTATCTATGGTCTCGACTGATAATATTTTACGGTCTTTCACGCTTGTTCTTGTTTCACTTAAAAATGAAATTAGGGTTAACTTTCGTCGTCAATATTTTTCAATAACTTTAAAGGTTAGAATCCGATTTGCAAAATGGAACTAGATTTGGTTTCTGAGTGTGATTAGGCGTAGGCACGATATAATTAATTAATTAATTCGTGGAGTCATTTTGGAGTGGTTTTTCTATTTCCGGCTTGCGCACGCCCAAATGCATAATTGTGCTAGCGCATTATTTTTAACTACATATTATGTTCGTGAAGGTAGTCTTTCCAAAATGCCCACAGTCGGTTCACTACATAAAGTAGAAACAAAATGGCTGCCAAGAGAATATAATATAATAATCAGCTAGGCTAATTCCCAAGGCACCACCATAGGCCCAAGTCCCCAAGCGAGTTTTGAAGCCCTTAATTCAAGTGGCCGGGTTACAATGCGTAGGAGGGTGGTGACAGTAGCTCCCTACACTTACTATTACCGTTAACCTCGGAAAGGTTTTATAGAAAGGGGAAAAGTCAAAATCAGTACTCTGGCTTATCCACGGTGCCCTATGTGTGAGCAGTCCATTTCAATTTATAGTACTAATGAACTCAAAAAGGGCGAAACAGGTCTACTGTTGGAATCTAGGGCTGAAGTGTGGACTTTGGATATAAATATCTTAACGTTGGATTTCAACGGAAGTCCGAGCCTAAAAGATGTTTGCTTTATAGCGACCACCATGCAATAGTTGCGAAGAATTGCACTATAAATTGCAATGGACTGCTCACATATTGGAAATCTTGGATGTATATTGAAAACTCAAGTCAAACATTTTCAATCAGCTCGATGGATACCTGATCCAAGGCCTTTAAAGTAGCCTGATTATCCGAGTTTATTTGAGTAGCCTGGCCGTAAATCTTCCTGAGACCAAAACCAACGAGTGCTTCCAACCACAATGATCAATAAATTTTTCAATTGTATCGAAATAAAATAAACCCGTTTCTTAGAACATCAGTATTAGGTTTTTCACAGTAATCTGACCTAACAGGTATAAATAAAAATTTCTAGAACCGTATTTATAATCTGTTTCTTATCAGTAAGTAGAAGGAAAGTGATGGCGAGACTCCGATCCCAGGTTCAGGTTTAGGTTCGGGATCGAGATCCGGGATTTAAGGGGTGAAATGGGGGTAAAATCATCGAAATGTCAATGTATTTCTGATATTTCTCGCGACAATTTGTTTTTTCGTATATCAACATATTGTGTCCAGGCCAACTTGTTCATTTATCTACGCTTATCTCGAAAGATACTTGAACGTATATCTTATCGCGTTTTATCGTACGGAATAAGTTGAAATGATGTAAAAAGTGATAACCTAGGCGGCGCGCGCGCGTGGATCCCCCAGGGGACGCGGTTAATTTGAATTTAAGAGTGTTTTGACGTCATGGAATATTCGTTGTTAAAGTAGAATGTAAAAATTTTTTAACTTCATTTTAATATCATTGTAGTACGCTTGGCACTTGAACCTATCTCACGAGTATTTCACTGGGTGAGAGATAACGCGCGCGTGCGTGGATTACCCGGGAGGCGCGGAGCACGCGTGCGCGGTTAATTTGAATTTAAAACACGGATTTGAGTGTTTTGACGTCATGGAATATTCGTTGTTAAAATGACGTAGAATGGAAATATTTTTAAACTTCATTTTAATATTATTAGCACGTAAGTTTTAAATTTCATTATCATATTTTTATACCTATATTTACATATTGAAATTGTTACGCATACATGGTTCCCATTTAATATTGGGATATATATAGTAATAAATACATAGAAAAATACTACAAAAGTTCAGAGGCGCGGATTGCCCGGGCGCGCGGTTAATTTGAATTTAAAACATGGATTCCCTCTCCGAAATAATTCATGTACCCAAAATTGGACCGCAAGTTTTTTTCTTTTAGGGGAATCTCTATGGGAGTTTAACGTTACAATAAAGCTAATAGGTCCAGTTTGGGGTACTTTTGGTCCGAAATGGGGTACATAGGGCCGAAAATGGTGACTTTGGTCGTTTTAAGGGTACTTTTGGTCTATTTTGGTCCATTTTTGGGTACATCAGAAAAGCAGTTGGAAAAACGAAGAGCCTTATTTTTTTTTTCCACCCATCTCCAAACTCCAAAAATTTATTGCTTTAATTTATTTATCGCTTCCGTAGGTATAAAATAAGATAAAAACCACTTACCTATATTTTAATTACGGTAAATTAAAAATACTTAATTAGTGTACTAAGTTACGTTTAAAAGAACCTTTTGTAACAATTCCAATATGTAAATATAGGTATAAGGATTGAAAAAATACTTAAAGTGGTTTTACTGATAAACTCTAAAGGAATTTAACTTTAAAGGGTATCTTAGATTATTGTTTTTAATTTTATTCAAGTTGGAAACGTATTAAGAGTCCTTCAAAGTACTATAAAAGGATTTTATTTACGAACTTAATTCATATTTTCTTCAAACTTTCAATTCGCTTTTATTACTATTTAAATACGGTAAAATATAATTCTTATACACAAATATAGTCAGAAAGATACTATAAAACACTAAAATTAAAATTAAATTAAATTTGTGTGGATAAGATTTGTAAATATCATTTTGAAACTAATAACTTTCACGCTTTATTTAAGTCAAGCCAATAAAAACAATTACCTATATTTTAAATACGGTAAAATATAAATACATTTCCGATATGTAAATAGGTAGAATAACACTATGAAAAGTTCCTTTTTCTTCTTTTAATACGACAACACACAACTCTGATACGCAAATATATAAAGAAAATATAAAAAACAAGTTGGCAAGCCAAAATATACCTCTCCTCGGTAGAATTGTCCCTAGTGGTATTAATTTCTCGAGATAACCCTTAAAGATATATCTCCGCAATTTAGAGTTATTTGTTAAAAATATTAACCCATTTCTATCCCGCCCGGTATAAAATTTTAATTATAATTAAAATAATTGAGACGAAACGACCAATTTTAATTTATTCAGAATATCATAAGTTAAGTAGTTACAACAGTAAGTTAGACGTACTATAACAATGCACAATTGAATTAAACCCTTTTACAGAACAAGTTTATCAGTTAAATATAATACGAAGCAAATTTTAATGAAAGAAATATCTACAGAGGCTTTTTGGAATTACTCGCTTACGAAATACTTGCCGCATCTTTAACGCTCATTTTATTTCAACACTCGCCCTTGATGAAGATACCGTAGATATCTGGTAGTGGACGACTCGTTCACTTCCTGTTGACGTTGTGACGCATACCACATGAAAAAGACCAATGCCGTCCAATTTCCAATATCATATATTGACTCGCACACCCAAGAAATCATTGACTGCGTTAGAAATCGTAGATATCCAAATATCCACACCAAATGTATTTACAAGAAGCAAAAACCTTACCATCAACAAAGCACAGAGAGCCACTTGACTAACCGCCACCTCTTAAAGCAATAACGTTAAATTATCTCCTTTGAATTAACAGAACTATATATAGGTCGTTAAGAAAGTGGACCACCCACAGGGTCTACCCTTTAACCCTCTAATCTCGGCTGACTGCGCTAAAACAAGATTTAACCTTTAAAAAATACCAGATTAGGCCTTCATAAATTCATTAATAAAAAAAGACTTTATTACCTATTATGCTTACGATGCCTGTCTTAATTTCAGTGAATCTAAGCAGCTATCGGTGGTTCTGTGGTAGAGCGCTCGACTGCCAAGCCGAATGGTCTGGGTTCGAAACTTGGGTGGCGCATTTGTTTTTAATCAATAGAGAAACGCTAAATTAGAATTTCTTCGATGCAATAATTTCAATTTCAATTCTATTTCAATTAAACCAAAATTTCGTACTCTATTAAATACGCTTCCGATAAAGCTGAAGGTCTAATTTTCAATAAGGCGTAACAAGTGTCGGTGGTTCTGTGGTAGAACGTCCGCCTGTCAATCAGGAGGTCTCGGGTTCAAATCCCGCCCGATGCGATCGCAAATTGATACTAAGACGAATACCGTGTACAACTGGTGGAAACCCTGCCATTGGACGTTGAGAGGTAGCATTACACTCAGCACTCGGTCCGTCCCAAAGTCATTAAGAAGAAGTTGGAGAGAAAACGCCCATATAAACACAACAGACTCAACATGCACATCCATCAGAACACAAACACAACAAATTCAACACTCACAACCTACGCATAAACATTACAAAAACCGTAATCCACCAAACCGTCACGACGGTGAGCGAAAAAACACCAACCAAACCAAACCGCAAATGCATCCGTTAACGCTCACCGTCACACGGTGGTTTTGCCAACCCTTTGAGAAACTGCGTACGCAGTGATTACACTTTGCACCGAAAATGCGAACGCGTTCGCAGTCCTGACAGACAGACACACCCACAGACCCACCCACAGACAGACACGGTCGTTGTATAACCCCTCCTAGGGGACTTTGTCCCCTCGGAGAGGTAAAAATTACTCTACGTTCGATATGTTAAAATACATTTCCGATACACAAATATAGATAAAGAAATACTATAAAATGTAAAAAGGTAGAAAAATACTACACATTAACCATTATGAATTTAAGCTTACAACATCCTTCACGTATAGGACATAACATATATGTTCAGAGTTAACTTGTTTCCTCGTTATCTTTATCGCATGTGTTTTAAATAGCGTATGGAATAAGTTAAGAATGTACTGAAATGGTGTATGTTTAAACCTCGTAGAATAAAGAGTAAAACATATGTTCAGAGTCGGCTTGATTACTAAAGCGAATAACACAGAGACGTTTCCGGTGTAGTCACGTAGGAAGAAAAATACTACAACACTCTCTATACTCTACATTCAACACGTTAAAATATACTTCCGAAATGCCAATATAGGTAGTAAAATACTACAAAATCTCTATACTTTACCTTCAATACGTTAAATTACATTCCAATATGTAAATATAGGAGGAAAAATACTACAAAAGCCTCTTTTCTTGGCGTTCAATATGTTAAAATAGATTTCTGAAATGCAAATGTAGGTAGTAAATACTACAAAATCTCTATACTCTACCTTCAATACGTTAAATTACATTCCAATATGTAAATATAGGTAGTAAATACTACAAAAGCCTCTTTTCTTGGCGTTCAATATGTTAAAATAGATTTCTGAAATGCAAATATAGGTAGTAATTACTACAAAAGCCTCTTACTCTACGTTCAATACGTTAAATTAATGATATGCCTCCGATCGAATCGTTCATTTTTTCCTATTTAAATATACGCATTTAAATTAGAATTGCTTCTAGTGTTCGGCAGTCGATTAATTTTTATCCACAAATTTTCCGATTTATTTAAAAAACGTTGGTAAAAAGAATATCATTTTAACTTATTTAATTGTGTTTTTTACCCAACCAAGCATTTATTTGAATAAAAGTGGTATTTATTTAAATAACCAATAGTTAAATAAAAATTGTTAAATGTTTAAATAATCGAAAGTGAACAAGCCTATTTTTTAAATAAAACAAACAGACTTTAGAGTTGATAAGATTTGTAAATATCATTTGAAACTAATAATTTTCACGCTTTATTTAAGTCAAGCAATTACATTTTTAAAAATGAAAGAAGTTAAACAATATAAAAATTTGTAAATATTGTAAATATTTTTAGGTAATAAAGAAATTAAGAAATGTTTTAATTAAAATATCTTTCATTTTCTACTACATTTTTAAAAATGAAAGAAGTTTAACAATATAATTATTCTAATATAATTTCAAAATCAGGTATTATTTAAAGTACAAATGCATAATTTAGTGAAGCAATTCTATTTAAATACTTTTATTTAATTAATTTGTGTATCTGAAATGTATTTATTGAAAAATAAGTGGGTTTTACTATTTATCACGGTTTTATATATATATATATATATATTGGAATTGTTACAAAAGGTTCTTTTAAACGTAACTTAGTACATTAATTTATTTTGGAAGTTCAAAACGTATTAAGAGCCCTTCAGAGTACTATAAAAGGATTTCATTTACAAACTAAATTAATATTTTCTTCAAACTTTCAATTCGTTATAATTTGAATTTAAATGAAAACATCATGGATTATAGGTGCGTAATCTACTATTAGACCGAACGGATTAAAAAATACTTAAAGTAAGTGGTTTTACTGATAAACTAAAGGAATTTAACTTTAAAGGGTATCTTAGATTATTTTTTTTAATATTATTCAAGTTCAAAAGGTATAAAGAGTCCTTCAAAGTAATTTAAAAGAATTTTATTTACGAACTAAATCCATATTTTAGAAGTTAGTTTGTATGAAATACTTACTAATACCTGAAAAAATGGTTTTTAGAGTTGATAAGATTTGTAAATATCATTTGAAACTAATAATTTTCACGCTTTATTTAAGGCAAGCAATTACATTTTTAAAAATGAAAGAAGTTAAACAATATAAAAATTTGTAAATATTGTAAATATTTTTAGGTAATAAAGAAATTAAGAAATGTTTTAATTAAAATATCTTTCATTTTCTACTACATTTTTAAAAATGAAAGAAGTTTAACAATATAATTATTCTAATATAATTTCAAAATCAGGTATTATTTAAAGTACAAATGCATAATTTAGTGAAGCAATTCTTATTTAAATACTTTTATTTAATTAATTTGTGTATCTGAAATGTATTAATTGAAAAATAAGTGGGTTTTACTATTTATCACGGTTTTTTATATGTATATATATATTGGAATTGTTACAAAAGGTTCTTCTAAACGTAACTTAGTACATTTAATTTATTTTGGAAGTTCAAAACGTATTAAGAGCCCTTCAGAGTACTATAAAAGGATTTCATTTACAAACTAAATTAATATTTTCTTCAAACTTTCAATTCGTTATAATTTGAATTTAAATGAAAACATCATGGATTATAGGTGCGTAATCTACTATTAGACCGAACTAATTAAAAAAATACTTAAAGTAAGTGGTTTTACTGATAAACTCTAAAGGAATTTTGGAATTTTCTAGAATAGCAAAGTAAAACTAAAACGTAAACCAAGTTTAAAACGAAACTAATAACTGGGAGAAAGGTTGAAGTAAGTAATTTTTTTGATTTTTCGTTTTTTAATTTTTGAGTTCCCTATATTATTATAAACTAAATTATATATAATTTTTGAAAATTCGTGATAAAAGATCTGCTCCTTCGTGTTTTACATATATTTAAAACTCGAGATTTTAATGAATTGTTTTCAAAGCATGAAAAATATAGCAGATCCTTTGATTTTAATTGTAGTTAGTAGTTACTTAAAAAAAAAGTCGCTAGCTGACTTGGAGCTGGTGTAGTTAAATTTTAAATATGTGTATTTTAAATTTTGTTTGTAAAAGTTTTTTTTGAAAAAGTTTAGTATTATAGTTTAAATTTATTAAATAAAATAAAATATATATTATACATTTGGTTTAGTATTTTACTATTGCAAGTAAAATTAATAGTAATTTTAATTACTTTTGGTTTTTTTTGACAAATATGCAAACTATTTAGTTATTTCAAAAACAAATACGTCGAATTATTTGGTATTCGAAATACTATTGGTTAGTTTTTATATATTTAATTTTATTTTTCAGAACAATTTCTCTTTGTCTAGCTTCTTCTAACTTTAATTTAGATGGCCTTAAAGCCAAGTATTTAACAAATTTTGTAACCAAGTAGATGGAGCTTTAAACAATTTTTCAGTCATGTAGTCAAGGAAATGTTCAAATATACGTGTATTTGGTCATTTTGATGGTCAAATAGCCCAGTATGGAACTGCGAGATGATAGTCAGACGTTGAGACGCGGGTAGCGCCCGTGCCCCAGCGTCCGCGTCTCAATGTCTGACTATCATCTCGCAGTTCCATACTGGGCTATTTGACCATCAAAATGACCAAATACACGTATATTTGAACATTTCCTTGACTACATGACTGAAAAATTGTTTAAAGCTCCATCTACTTGGTTACAAAATTTGTTAAATACTTGGCTTTAAGGCCATCTAAATTAAAGTTAGAAGAAGCTAGACAAAGAGAAATTGTTCTGAAAAATAAAATTAAATATATAAAAACTAACCAATAGTATTTCGAATACCAAATAATTCGACGTATTTGTTTTTGAAATAACTAAATAGTTTGCATATTTGTCAAAAAAAAAACTAAAAAAGTAATTAAAATTACTATTAATTTTACTTGCAATAGTAAAATACTAAACCAAATGTATAATTTATATTTTATTTTATTTAATAAATTTAAACTATAATACTAAACTTTTTCAAAAAAAACTTTTACAAACAAAATTTAAAATACACATTTTTAAAATTTAACTACACCAGCTCCAAGTCAGCTAGCGACTTTTTTTTAAGTAACTACTAACTACAATTAAAATCAAAGGATCTGCTATATTTTTCATGCTTTGAAAACAATTCATTAAAATCTCGAGTTTTAAATATATGTAAAACACGAAGGAGCAGATCTTTTATCACGAATTTTCAAAAATTATATTTAATTTAGTTTATAATAATATAGGGAACTCAAAACTTAAAAAACGAAAAATCAAAAAAATTACTTACTTCAACCTTTCTCCCAGTTATTAGTTTCGTTTTAAACTTGGTTTACGTTTTAGTTTTACTTTGCTATTCTAGAAAATTCCAAAATTCCTTTAGAGTTTATCAGTAAAACCACTTACTTTAAGTATTTTTTTAATTAGTTCGGTCTAATAGTAGATTACGCACCTATAATCCATGATGTTTTCATTTAAATTCAAATTATAACGAATTGAAAGTTTGAAGAAAATATTAATTTAGTTTGTAAATGAAATCCTTTTATAGTACTCTGAAGGGCTCTTAATACGTTTTGAACTTCCAAAATAAATTAAATGTACTAAGTTACGTTTAGAAGAACCTTTTGTAACAATTCCAATATATATATACATATAAAAAACCGTGATAAATAGTAAAACCCACTTATTTTTCAATTAATACATTTCAGATACACAAATTAATTAAATAAAAGTATTTAAATAAGAATTGCTTCACTAAATTATGCATTTGTACTTTAAATAATACCTGATTTTGAAATTATATTAGAATAATTATATTGTTAAACTTCTTTCATTTTTAAAAATGTAGTAGAAAATGAAAGATATTTTAATTAAAACATTTCTTAATTTCTTTATTACCTAAAAATATTTACAATATTTACAAATTTTTATATTGTTTAACTTCTTTCATTTTTAAAAATGTAATTGCTTGACTTAAATAAAGCGTGAAAATTATTAGTTTCAAATGATATTTACAAATCTTATCAACTCTAAAGTCCATTTTTCAGGTATTAGTAAGTATTTCATACAAACTAACTTCTAAAATATGGATTTAGTTCGTAAATAAAATTCTTTTAAATTACTTTGAAGGACTCTTTATACCTTTTGAACTTGAATAATATTAAAAACAATAATCTAAGATACCCTTTAAAGTTAAATTCCTTTAGTTTATCAGTAAAACCACTTACTTTAAGTATTTTTTAATCCGTTCGGTCTAATAGTAGATTACGCACCTATAATCCATGATGTTTTCATTTAAATTCAAATTATAACGAATTGAAAGTTTAAAGAAAAAATTTAGTTTGTAAATGAAAGCCTTTTATAGTACTCTGAAGGGCTCTTAATACGTTTTGAACTTCCAAAATAAATTAATGTACTAAGTTACGTTTAAAGAACCTTTTGTAACAATTCCAATATATATATATATATATATATATATATATATAAAACCGTGATAAATAGTAAAACCCACTTATTTTTCAATAAATACATTTCAGATACACAAATTAATTAAATAAATAAATCGGAAAATTTGTGGATAAAAATTAATCGACTGCCGAACACTAGAAGCAATTCTAATTTAAATGCGTATATTTAAATAAGAAAAAATGCACGATTCGATCGGAGGCATATCATTAATTTAACGTATTGAACGTAGAGTAAGAGGCTTTTGTAGTAATTACTACCTATGTTTGCATTTCAGAAATCTATTTTAACATATTGAACGCCAAGAAAAGAGGCTTTTGTAGTAATTACTACCTATATTTGCATTTCAGAAATCTATTTTAACATATTGAACGCCAAGAAAAGAGGCTTTTGTAGTATTTACTACCTATATTTACATATTGGAATGTAATTTAACGTATTGAAGGTAGAGTATAGAGATTTTGTAGTATTTACTACCTACATTTGCATTTCAGAAATCTATTTTAACATATTGAACGCCAAGAAAAGAGGCTTTTGTAGTATTTTTCCTCCTATATTTACATATTGGAATGTAATTTAACGTATTGAAGGTAAAGTATAGAGATTTTGTAGTATTTTACTACCTATATTGGCATTTCGGAAGTATATTTTAACGTGTTGAATGTAGAGTATAGAGAGTGTTGTAGTATTTTTCTTCCTACGTGACTACACCGGAAACGTCTCTTTGTTATTCGCTTTAGTAATCAAGCCGACTCTGAACATATGTTTTACTCTTTATTCTACGAGGTTTAAACATACACCATTTCAGTACATTCTTAACTTATTCCATACGCTATTTAAAACACATGCGATAAAGATAACGAGGAAACAAGTTAACTCTGAACATATATGTTATGCTCTATACGTGAAGGATGTTGTAAGCTTAAATTCATAATGGTTAATGTGTAGTATTTTTCTACCTTTTTACATTTTATAGTATTTCTTTATCTATATTTGTGTATCGGAAATGTATTTTAACGTATCGAACGTAGAGTAAATTTTTTTTTATATTTTCTTTATATATTTGCGTATCAGAGTTGTGTGTTGTCGTATTAAAAGAAGAAAAAGGAACTTTTCATAGTGTTATTCTACCTATTTACATATCGGAAATGTATTTATATTTTACCGTATTTAAAATATAGGTAATTGTTTTTATTGGCTTGACTTAAATAAAGCGTGAAAGTTATTAGTTTCAAAATGATATTTACAAATCTTATCCACACAAATTTAATTTAATTTTAATTTTAGTGTTTTATAGTATCTTTCTGACTATATTTGTGTATAAGAATTATATTTTACCGTATTTAAATAGTAATAAAAGCGAATTGAAAGTTTGAAGAAAATATGAATTAAGTTCGTAAATAAAATCCTTTTATAGTACTTTGAAGGACTCTTAATACGTTTCCAACTTGAATAAAATTAAAAACAATAATCTAAGATACCCTTTAAAGTTAAATTCCTTTAGAGTTTATCAGTAAAACCACTTTAAGTATTTTTTCAATCCTTATACCTATATTTACATATTGGAATTGTTACAAAAGGTTCTTTTAAACGTAACTTAGTACACTAATTAAGTATTTTTAATTTACCGTAATTAAAATATAGGTAAGTGGTTTTTATCTTATTTTATACCTACGGAAGCGATAAATAAATTAAAGCAATAAATTTTTGGAGTTTGGAGATGGGTGGGAAAAAAAAATAAGGCTCTTCGTTTTTCCAACTGCTTTTCTGATGTACCCAAAAATGGACCAAAATAGACCAAAAGTACCCTTAAAACGACCAAAGTCACCATTTTCGGCCCTATGTACCCCATTTCGGACCAAAAGTACCCCAAACTGGACCTATTAGCTTTATTGTAATGTTAAACTCCCATAGAGATTCCCCTAAAAGAAAAAAACTTGCGGTCCAATTTTGGGTACATGAATTATTTCGGAGAGGGAATCCATGTTTTAAATTCAAATTAACCGCGCGCCCGGGCAATCCGCGCCTCTGAACTTTTGTAGTATTTTTCTATGTATTTATTACTATATATATCCCAATATTAAATGGGAACCATGTATGCGTAACAATTTCAATATGTAAATATAGGTATAAAAATATGATAATGAAATTTAAAACTTACGTGCTAATAATATTAAAATGAAGTTTAAAAATATTTCCATTCTACGTCATTTTAACAACGAATATTCCATGACGTCAAAACACTCAAATCCGTGTTTTAAATTCAAATTAACCGCGCACGCGTGCTCCGCGCCTCCCGGGTAATCCACGCACGCGCGCGTTATCTCTCACCCAGTGAAATACTCGTGAGATAGGTTCAAGTGCCAAGCGTACTACAATGATATTAAAATGAAGTTAAAAAATTTTTACATTCTACTTTAACAACGAATATTCCATGACGTCAAAACACTCTTAAATTCAAATTAACCGCGTCCCCTGGGGGATCCACGCGCGCGCGCCGCCTAGGTTATCACTTTTTACATCATTTCAACTTATTCCGTACGATAAAACGCGATAAGATATACGTTCAAGTATCTTTCGAGATAAGCGTAGATAAATGAACAAGTTGGCCTGGACACAATATGTTGATATACGAAAAAACAAATTGTCGCGAGAAATATCAGAAATACATTGACATTTCGATGATTTTACCCCCATTTCACCCCTTAAATCCCGGATCTCGATCCCGAACCTAAACCTGAACCTGGGATCGGAGTCTCGCCATCACTTTCCTTCTACTTCAGTAAAAGTTTTAAAAAGGTTACGAAAGGTGTGATATCTGATCCGATAGGGGAAGTTAATTAATTTGTGTCTGAAAATCTAAAGGTCTAATCTGATGTAACAACGCGTGATGAACAAGATTTACAATAAATACAAAACTTTATTTACAAGAGGGGAAATTAAAATTGAATTAATTATTATTATTATTTCTAAATCGCGGGAGAGACTCTTGGGCGCGGTCGACCCGTTGACATAGAGCGTGAAGCTGCCGTTTTGGCGTCACACAAAAGGGTATAGACACTAAATTCTAAATACAGACCATAATGATAATCATTTTTAAAAACTTTACAATGTAATAAAACGGAAAAGGTAAAAGAGAAGGCGTTTTGTGATTTAACAAAAGGTACTGTTTTTGTAAAGAATAGGTTTAGCCAAAAACGAATATGACAAAGTAAATCTGTAGTGGAATTTAAATTTAAATTTAATTTACAAAGCGTGTTTTATCTGCTATTTCATCTATATAAAACAACAGTACGATAATTCAATAAAAATATTCTTTCCAAGATAGTAATTGAAAGCATGAAGGTCGACACAGAAGCAGTTTCTAAAAATGTTCGCTTCAAAGTAACTAGGAAAAAAAAAACACCATTGGAAGGTATTACAAAATTACTTTCAATAAAAATAAATAAAATACTTTTATACACTCTATTTAAATAATACAACGTTGAAAATAAATAAATCTTTAAACTAACATGGCCTATCGATTTTAAATTCGTTGAACGATAATACAAGATGATTATATTCCATGAAGTGTTACACAATTTCTTGAGGTAGATGGTAAACGATTGTACACATTTTCGCAAAAAAAAAAGCAAGTGAACGAGGAGATAATTATTTGCCACAAGGCAATATACAGTCCGGTGCTTGAACTGGTTAATTAGCACTTTCGCCTCGCAGCAAGAGGAGCCGGGTTCGATTCCAACTTGTGGCACTGGGTGAAAACTTGGAACTACTAATACTGCGTTAAGTTTGCAAGTTCTCTTCCAACTGGTTAAAGGAGTTTTCTCGCTTGTTCTTTGGTTTCCCCTTTCCATAAAATCTCGTTGTGGTTAACGGTAATAGTTAGTGTAGGGAGCTGTTCGCTCGCGTGGCATGAAGGGCTTGCCATCACCCTCTTACGCATTGCTACCGGGCCACCTGAAATAATGGCATTAGAAGTCGCTAGAATAATAGACCATTCTATAAAATACTACTTATGTGATCATTTACTTTTGTCTATAGAGAGGCAGAAGGTTTGGCCTGATTTTTCATGAACCAGGGCGGCTCATTAAAGGATTCTCTGGCAAACCTGCCAACCTAGTTGTCCGGATAAATAGTGGATTTTTGATCAAACTGTTACTCATTTAACGGTTATAGGTTTATGCAAACCATTATAAATAGTTAATTAACTATATCTCATTGATTTTGTAAATAGTTCAGTTATAGACGTACCATATTTTGAAATATACTATTTCCACGTAGGCTACCTTAGCTATATTTTGAAAATCGACTTTATAAGTGACGCTTCAGAAAATAACAAATACTTAGGAATGCGCATAAGCAGAATTTTTTAAACCAAAGAATAAATAAATTGGCCAGTCCTACTGAAGTAGCACTATGTTATCTTTGTGAACGGGTTTGACCTGTTTAGATAGGAATTTATAGAAAGTACTATTGTGCCCATAGAGTAACCCACTCGCGTAGAGTGGAAGGCCCCATGGAAACGCATGAAACATTAATCCTAACGGGCCAGCTTGTTTTCGAGGCGTGAATAAATATAGTCCGAAGAGCGATGGTGTGGTTTTTAAATTATTTAGAGTATTAACTGAATTTTTTACCCAGATATTGTACATTACCTTCAGGCCACCTTGTTTATTTCACGCCTCGGAAACAAGACGTTGCGTACGAAAAGTGTTGACAAATTTCAGTGATAGCCTTCCACTCTATGTGAGTGGCTTATTTTATGATTGTGCGTAAGGTTTTTATTATTATTACAGATTTGTAGAGCACAAAGTTTAAAAGAGCTCGGTTTCTATGCGAAAAGGGGACCTTTAATTCGGAAAAAAATCTTGCAGGTCCTAAACTAACGACGTAAGTATTATTCCCCCGAAGGAATTTAAGGTGAAAATGATCGGTTTATGTAAACGCCCACACATTTCGAATGCAAAAGGTGTGAATGTGGTTTCTAGTCGCAAAGGAGACAATCAGTTTGACAAAATAGTTAAGAGTACATGCTATGACAATTAGCTCTTATAGTGCGCCAAATAGCGCGCTAAAGTTAATATTTACTAGACAACTTCATCGAATAGGATTAATATAGCCTATTTCCTTTCACTCTGCTCCTATTACCTGGAAGCCTGTCTGTAGATAACCCAGGCTGGCGTTCTGCCTTGCTCAATGGATTCAGCTTAAAGCAAGTGGCGAATCGACGCGACGTGAAGTAGCTCCATAGATGTCACTTGCGTCGAAATAAAAAAGGCGGTACTTATAGGTACCCCTCGCGTTGATTGGATCGTTTGTAAATTGGTCAATATCATCAATTACACCAATTATAAACAACATTTTTACACGGGATATATAATTTAGGTTCAAGTTCACTAAATAGAGTATAAGTTATCTAACTATAAGACTCTACAATGACTCTCTGGCGACGTTATCATTTGGCTATTTTCAATTTTAGCTTCCTTTACCATAAATAGATGGCACCACGCACTCCAGTAATGTCGCGTTTTTCTAAAAATTGGATAGATTCATGGCCATATCTAATAACAAGGGCCTTATCATAATGCAGGTGGCATTGTTAGAGCCGACAGTTGCTTTAAAATATTCAGTTTTGCGAGAACATCACTTCTTCAGTGCCAGCAGATTTAGCTGCGACGGAATAAAATTGTATCATTTTGGACGATTTATTTTATCGTGAAAACTTGTTTAGTACTGGTGTTTGTCACTAGATGGGGTTAGAGCTCCCCAGAGCTTTGAGCTATGTTGCCTTTTAAGGATAAAATAAATTCGGTCCGACAAGAGGCAAATAAGAGCCGGTACGCGTCAAAAACATTTAAGTAATTCATCCATCTCTATCGTAAAGACAGTAAACTGGAAAATGTGTGGAAATGTTGAAAGCAATATAGGGAAGTAAAAAACAAAATGAAAACGACGGCTAAATTGAACCAACTAGACGTCTGTGTTAGATACTTTATAAAATATATTAAGGACCTAAATTAAAAATGTTATCTTTCTTAATCTATTTAACAAAAGAAAGCACTACCTTCCTTTATAAACCAGTCTCGAACAAAATTGTTAAAGTGGATCTAGTAGTTAACGTTTCAAAAACAAAATTGATTATAAAATATAAAAAACTCCATTTTCGCATTGTTTCCCCTAAAAGCTCTTCTTTTAACTCGGTTTTAGCCAATATTACATTTTAAAACGAGTGAAACTGTGAATTGAAAATACATTAAGGAATATTGCTAATGGAAAACATCAGGCAGCTGTGGATGCCAGCACGAAACTGTTACAAAACATAGGTACGATCATAAAATCATTGAGCACTGTTTATTTTAACATTTAATTATTCGATATAATCAGTTACTAATTAATTATCGATATAATTAGTAATTAATTAATTATAGATTTATTAAGTTATTAATTAATAATCGACATAATCAGTAATTAATTAATTATCGACATAATCAGTAATTAATTAAATATCGATATAATTAGTATTAAAATATTTATCGGTATAATTAGTAGTTAATTATCGATATAATTAGTAAATAATTATCGATATAATAAGTAAATAATTAATTATCGATATAATCAGTAATTAATTAACTATTCATTATAACCAGTAATTATTAATTATTCGATATAATTAGTAATTAATTAATTGTTCTATATAATCAGTAATTATATTAATTATTCGATAAAATCAGTAATTAATTCTTTGTTTGATATAATCAGTTCATAATTAATTGTTTAATATAATCAGTAATTAATTATGCTATAGCACGATATAATCATTAACGAATTAATTATGCTATAGCACGATATAATCATTAACGAATGAATTATGCTATAGCACGATATAATCATTAACGAATTAATTTTGCTATAGCACGATATAATCATTAACGAATTAATTATGCTATAGCACGATATAATCATTAATGAATTAATTGTGCTATAGCACGATATAATCATTAACGAATGAATTATGCTATAGCACGATATAATCATTAACGAATGAATTTTGCTATAGCACGATATAATCATTAATGAATGAATTATGCTATAGCACGATATAATCATTAACGAATTAATTATGCTATAGCACGATATAATCATTAACGAATGAATTATGCTATAGCACGATATAATCATTAACGAATTAATTTTGCTATAGCACGATATAATCATTAACGAATGAATTATGCTATAGCACGATATAATCATTAACGAATGAATTGTGCTATAGCACGATATAATCATTAACGAATTAATTATGCTATAGCACGATATAATCATTAACGAATGAATTATGCTATAGCACGATATAATCATTAACGAATGAATTTTGCTATAGCACGATATAATCATTAACGAATGAATTATGCTATAGCACGATATAATCATTAACGAATGAATTTTGCTATAGCACGATATAATCATTAACGAATGAATTATGCTATAGCACGATATAATCATTAACGAATGAATTGTGCTATAGCACGATATAATCATTAACGAATGAATTATGCTATAGCACGATATAATCATTAACGAATGAATTATGCTATATAGCACAATTTATCACTATAGTCTTAAAGCAAGTACTAGCGAATGTGCAAATGAGTTTGTGCCTTTCAGGAAATACGCATGTTTAGCTTAATGTGTCCACTGAATTGGAAGTTATTTCCCAACTAAAATGTTAAAAATATCGGCCATATTCAAATTAATCTTTATTGAAACTTAATTAAAATTAGATTGTACATCATTATTACGGAATAAACTAATATCAATAATTAATGGTTGAAGTTACGGATAAGCATGTCAGAAATTAAGTGACGTATTCTTTGAGTTACATTGAGTCAAAAATATATCATTTGCATATTAAGATTCCACGATAGTGGAATCTTTATAAGGGGCCAACATGCTTCTCCATAGACTTTGAAAGCACTATTATTGCTATCAAAAACGTAAGCTTTTTTGTTAACTTTTAAATTTTAAGCGATTTTCATGCCCAAGATTCAGTATTAGGGAGGCTAGCGATAGCTTAACGAGTTTGTTATTACTGTCCACTTAAAATATAAAACACTTCATAATCGCAATACATTGCTTGGTTTACTCGACAGTAGGTAAAATCTTACCGAAGGCTTTGCTTTATTGAAACATTATTGACATGACGGCTTTACTTATCGGCTGGGAAGTTCATGAGCAACCCTGTTCCAAAGTTTGAAAATAAAATTTTTGGTCGGTACCGCCTTAAAAGTTTTAAATGTTCTCAGTGTTAATAAACGTATTATTTGTATATAAATTTGGTTGTGGTGCATTAAATTATACATAAAGAATTATTTAAAAAAAATAAAATAACCATAATCTTGTGTAAATTAATTGTAATCAACATTTAAAAACTTAAGCCTTTGCACCCCTGTACGTATACGGTAATAGCTAAATTATACAACTTTCTTATATAATAATTAACCATTCTGGATCGATTAGTTTTTACATATTTAATGTTAGCTATCACATAGTACTAACTATTATTACTAAACATTTTTATTAAAGTTGATGGTTTATTTGGTTGAGCTGCTTTGAAAAGAACGGATGATTCGCTGTTTTCAAAGTACATTTTGGCCAATAACTTTTTATTATTTAGCTTTTAGGTTGTATTATTGTTCAATCTCATTCAAGGGTTCACTTAAAGCCCTAATTCATAAAGCAGTAGTTTATTTAGTCAAATTGTAACTTCAAAAGTAAGTTTTGAGGTGGTCTCCTTGAAAAGTAGCGGAACAATCACAGTTTTCTAAGTAAATTTGGGCAATAACTTTTTATTATTTGGCTTTTAGGTTATATTATTGTTCAATCTCATTCAAGGGTTTACATAAAGTCCTAATTCATAAAGCAGTAGTTTATTTAGTGAAATTGTAACTCCAAAAGTAAGTTTTGGGGTGGTTCACTTTGGTCCATTACATTTTATTATTTTTCACTCTCAGTCAAGGGTTCACTGAAAGCTCAAATTTATAAAGCGATAATTTATTGAAATGCATTAATAAATTAATGTATAGCTTTCAAAATTAAAATAGCAGAAAATATGTATGGTTTGCCATATTTTATTTGTAATTCGCAATTGTATGTATTTCATATTTTAAATTATTAAATAAAGTTTCACTGAAAATTATAAATTTACTGTGAATAAATTATTTTTAACATTAAATAGTAATTAACGTCCCTAAGACGTCGTTGCTGGCGCAAAATTAATCCAAAATAAAACCCCAGATGAACTATTGAAAATCCAGCTGACATCCCTAGGATCGTCCTAGAGGCCAGGGATGTCCATAGGCTCTAGACAAACCGGACATTTGGGCGTCTGTACAGTGTTTCCACTCTGCGGTAGAGATTTTCGCCTATTTTAGGGGCAATTTTACCAGTTTTCGCCGGTTCTATAGTCGATTTTCGCCGCCGTTTTCGCCGCAATTTCCCCCATTAGATTTACCTTAATTTTTTTAGTGAGTGTCACTGCATATTTTACTTCTCTTTTTTATATAAAAAAATACATTTTATTTCGTCAAATGTTATACATTTTTTATTGGAATATATAAAAATTGAATGGGCGGACATAGGGGGCAGAGTAGAGGGACTACAGAGACGACGATTTTTTAATTTTTCTTACTGAAAATATCGAAAAATATTTTCGCCGCAATTTGCGCCGTTTTCAATGGTTTTCGCCGCTTTTTCGCCTTTTCGCCGGTTTTAAAAATTATGGTGCGCACCGAGACAGTTTTCGCCGAAAACGCCCTTTTTCGCCGCAAAGTGGAAACACTGCGTCTGTACGGTCGGCTAACGTCCGACCGACAGTGATGTCAAGTCGCCAAAATTGAAATTTCCCTCACAGGGACTTAAAACTTCCATTTTTGACCAACATTTTCCCAAGTTTCATTGTTAGCTTTCAGAAAGTGATATTTAATACATAGCGCCTTCTAGGTAACCAATATTAAACTATAATTTATATATTTATAATTTTCTATTTATCTTAATACATTTCATTGCTTTATATGTAATAGAATAATTAGCTGAAAAACAGTACGTTATTACACGAAATAACGATTTTTTACTTTTCCCCATTAGTTTAATCAACAGAGTTAGATGACTAGAAACTAGAAATTATTAGATTAATTATAATTGTTTATATAATTTATCACACTGCACGCGACCACAGTCACCATTCCGACGAGCCACGGCCGTCTCGAGATCTGCTTCGCGCTCATAGCGGCCCAGGCAAAGATTTCCTCTCCTATGTATTTCCGCGAATACCTTCTTTTAACACTAGGAGCGCTGTCTGAGCCCCCCCTTAAATGTAAAAAATTAGCGGGATATTTAATAGTTTTCTATGGCGGTAAATTCAACTAGTTAATCCTTTTTGCATTGTTTTTCAAAAACTTCTGGAAAGTTTGGGATATACATCTTATGATTTGATCTTTATCTAATAAGTTTTCATTTAAAACATTTATTTAATTAAAGTAATATGCTTATATTGAGTTTTATTAGTTAATTGCTAAGCTTAACCAAAGTTTCTTTTGTTTTTCACAATTTTCAAACCAGTATTCGCATTTTTTATCAGAATTTTAAATAAATAACCACAATATTATTCATATTATTTAATAAATACCTTTATTATTCTTTAAATTAAGTTCACATTTCTCAAACTTAAGTTTTAAAATATTGCCTATTTCTAATTTGCAAAAATGCCCACCACAAAAATTTGTTGTGTTCCATTCTGTGAATCTAAGAAGAATATCAATGTATAATTTCATCAGTTTCCAGTTGATGAAAGTTTATGCAAATTATGGACTAAGAACATATCTAGAAAAGATTTTGGGGTCAATGAAGCTTACGCATCACGCAAGATTTGTTTGTAGTGGGACATTTTAAGGAAAGTGATTACTATCAAGGTCTAAAGATCCGCAAATTAAAGAAAATATTGACAAAGGAAACATATGAATCTATAATATCTATTAGAATAACTTCATTGTCTACAATATCTTGCGTGTCATACCTCCTTAAATCTGGTTTCCAGTTTGTCTTGACAAGAAATTTAACGAGCGATGCTATTGAAATGTTTTTCAGCATTCTCAGGAAAATGGCTGGAGGGAATGACATGCTTGATGCAAGATAAACTATATTCAGTTTGGAATCCTACCTTAAGAGAGGCACTATATCATTAACAAAACCTAAAACATATAACGTTCCCCTAGACAGCTTTACAGATCTATCAGCCATGATTGATACTAGACTCGATGGATTTTCAACTATTTTTAACGGCAATGAAGTTACGTTACCATCTGAAGTTATGAGTACCAAGATACACAGAGATGCACCTTACGGCTAGCAAGTATCGCATACTTGGCTGGTTATGTAGTACAAATCCTAGAGGAAAAACATTTTTGCGAATTGTGCCTTGAAAATGTATCACAGCCTAATTCTGACTCACCATTAGTTGGATTGATAAAATTGTCCGACAGAGGAAACCTTAGGTATCCGCAGCAAAGCTTTATCATGTTAATGGCTATAGTAACAACATTCATAGAGAGATCTGTACCCTATCTCCGGGTTCACCTGCCATTTTAAAAAAACATTGAAATCCACTTGTGGCCAAAAATTGCTCTATGCCTTTACATCCAATGTGACTTGAATAATAATCACCGAATGAAATTGCTGATTTAATTTGTTGAAAGGTCGTACTTCCAATTATCACAAATATTACCAAAACTCTGTCCGCAAAATTTGAGAAAGTGAAAGCACTTGTGCATAAGCCTCTTTCTTGAAAAGTACTCAAGTTGTAAATTTTAGTTTTCTAAATTTTTAGTTGTGTATCATTCAGTGGGAAATTCACATAGGTTTATTATATTTATCAGATTTAAGTACCTTCCAAGTTTCCATCACTATTTTCATTCATAGTGATCTTCCAAGTGTCAGTTAGTTAATTAAAATTCATTTATATCACTACTTTAATTAAAATAAATTTTTAAACATTAATACAAAACAAAGGCCTCTGGAAGTTACTACATAGCAAAAATACAGCTGTAAGGAGAACCACGTGTTTATGTTTACATTTATATACAGAAAACGTCGACGGCGACTTCTGGCTCCAGAATGACCAAATTTTAATAACGTTTTTCAAAACTTTACTTTGCGTTAAAAAATCTCAAGAGGTGTTTAACTTTTTTATTATTAATTAACTTAAATATTACTATAAAAATATTTTACAAAAAATTACACATTACGCGATAATAATTGAAATTCCAAAGTTCTGCGCAGTTCCTCCCATTCGATAACATGGCTGCGAATTTTCTCAAGGGGGGGCTAGACTAGCGCCAGAAAACGATGTGAGAAGTTTTTGAACTAATTTCCCATACGCGATTTTCGTACGATCGCCTGGGCCGCTATGAGCGCGAAGCAGATCTCGAGACGGCCGTGGACGAGCAGACGAGTCCTCGATAATAAAACGAAAAAGTGGAAAGCAAAATTGCAGGGGTGCCAGGTTTATAGAAAACATTAAGCTTTCTTGCTAAAATTACTCTCTTAATTTTCATAAAATTAAATCAATTATTTTAAATATTGTGATTATTTAGATTAGTAACTTCACTTTAAAATCACCCTACGTGGAATTTCCTTAGATTTCGCAAATTTGTAGCCTGATTTCCCTTTTCCCTTTTGGGTTTTTTTGGGGTAAAAATTTCCCTCGACTGACCATCACTGCCGACCATAGAAATCTCATAGGTAACCAGAATGCTGCTGTGTAACTGGGAAATCGACCAAACGCCGTGGCAGACGATAGTCAGATCTCAGTTAATCAGAGCTCAAAGAGTGGTTCTACCAGAGAGAATGACGTCACCTATCTCCCGCGGTGTCGGCTGGAGTTGCTATAGCATCCATTCTTAATCCCACTTCTGTGTGCGAAGTGGGAATTGGTAAACCCATTGCTGCACCTTCTGCTGGGTTGAGTGGCTTGCGTCAAAGGTGCGACCATCAGTAGTAGGGTACTGCTACCCATGCTGGATTTGTCACCTGTCCGGGCTTGGGGACGCTGGCGTAAGGCACTATGATGATAGGCCTGCGGTGGTATGGTCTTTGGTACTAGGTACACCGGGCTATAAATTCTGACACACTATCTCCCGCGATAGTAGCGGAACCAAGGAGGATTATAATCCTCTTTGGCGGAACCACTCTACGGCCTCTCATTGGCTGAAGGTTCAAAACGAACTGGCGACAAGCTCGGCCGCCGGCAGCAGCATTCTAGTTACCTATGAGATTTCTATGCTGCCGACCGACGTCAACGCGGATTTTGAGGCGTCCTACGGACGAAGGAAAGATCCGAGTGTTACGTCAATCGGATGTCCAAAGGACGATTTTGTGTTTGCTGGGTAGACAATGTGGGTTAAAGAAACAGCGTTGCCAGATCTTAAATTATCGTATCTAGGCCTAAAAATTATTGTACATTTGTTTTTAGAAATCAATTTGACATAAAACAATTATACATTGTTTAGTATAACATATTTAAAACTTTTTTAAATACCGTTAATTACATCCAATAATATAGTAAAATATCCTACAGCAAATTATTGATCTGTTCCATTTAAAATATTTTTATAAATTAAACTTTTTATTTTCCAACTTATGGCGTTCTTTTACAAACATTAATTTTAGGCAAAATATGCCCTGTGAGGCAGAGCAAAGGGACAGCTATTAAATAAAAAATGCTTTTATCAAAGCAGTTGAAAGGTTGAATTAAGGAGGAGTAGTTGAGATCTATGAAGGCGCAGATATTGAAATTGTTTTAGGTTTAAAGAGTTTTGTTTTTGGAATTTTCAAAAGCGAAATATATTTCTAAAATAATTTCCATCGATTTTCCTCACCTTTTATATATTTTAAAACCCTTCCCTTAAATTTGAGCCTTGAAACTGTAACAGTAAACTGAGAAAATTTTTAATTGTGAAGGATTACGTGTAAAATGACAGCATTTAACTTCTATATACACATATAGAGTAGTTTAACTCAAAAAGCATTGGTGGCGTCGTATCACGTGACACTGAAATCACTGTATAAATACATATATAACAGAAACTGAACTAGAAAAAGTCATAAATAAAAGAGATTTGCAAAAATTTTAATCAAGACGGTGTTCAAGTTAACAGAGAAAATTTTGATGTAACTATAGCTACTATTTTCACAATCAACAGATAACATTCTCTTCCTATAGAGAGCCTGCAAGTGCAAAGAGAGCCGTGTGAAAAGATAAGTCATTGTTTTTCTTCCAATAACAATAAATTCTAATAGGCCTTTCTTGAAAGAAACATGGCGTTTTAATGTAACTCTTAAGTCTCTTTTTTTACTACCAGCGCTTACTCGACTTGTGTGGAGCTTCAGATTTTCATTAGGCATGCCAAAACTGTATAAAGCTCCGTGTTGTTATGTGTAATTCTACTATGGATTAATGAAGTTAATTAATAGAGTAGTATCGCTCTGTACCTTTGGGCTATGGCCGCCATTTTGAGGACAGTTTTCTATCTATAGGAAAAAGCATGGGTGACGTCGACATGCGTCACGCCGATATTACTCTATTCATGATTCTACTTTAAATGAAAAGTTTAAAAATGCAGACTATGATAGATAGAGATAAGTATATGACATATGTAACATCAATTTAATTCATCAAGATAATTAGCTAACATAGAACGTTGCCAACTCCTTTAACCGTTTAATTTCTTTTATATTCATACAACATTTTAAATTTAACATAAAAAGTAAATTAATTAGGTTATAACTCATCACGAGTACTAATTTTCAAAATAAATCTGCACGAGCTAGTTACAACAACGTAGTAGAGGTCTATCGGATTGAAAATCAACGCCAGAAGCCCAGAAATAAGCTTTTCATTTGAAAATTATGGTGCCGTATCAACTATCAAGCAATGTAGCCTACATCGTATTTTTGTCTTTTTCTTTCTAGATTTTGGTCATACAGCCCTATTAATTTATCCATGGCTAAATGCGTGTGATTTTAAAATTGGTTTAAATAGTTCGATTAGAACAGAATTTTTTTTCTCAGTTTACTGTTACAGTTTCAAGGCTCAAATTTAAGGGAAGGGTTTTAAAATATATAAAAGGTGAGGAAAATCGATGGAAATTATTTTAGAAATATATTTCGCTTTTGAAAATTCCGAAAACTAAACTCTTTAAACCTAAAACATTTTCAATATCTGCGCCTTCATAGATCTCAACTACTCCCCCTTAATTCAACCTTTCAACTGCTTTGATAAAAGCATTTTTTATTTAATATACATTGCTTCCGAGTAATTGGCCCTCAAAACGCGGCCTCCAAAACGTCGAAAAACGGGCAAATATGCAGTTGCTTGTTTTCTTTTACTAAGCATTTGTTTTTTTTTATACGAAGACGATCACTAGTATCAAAAGTGCGATATTAAATTAGAATAAGTAAGATAAGTGTGTAAATTACATCAAATTGTCACCGTTGTTTAAATAAAAATTTCAATTGAATTGGGATTTTATTCTTCAAATGTCATGAAACACGAACAAATTTAATTAAATTACAATAATTGTTCAAAATGACCCTCTGAGCTTCGATACACGCATGAGCCCGTCGTACAAATGATCCTCGAATCCATTGGAAGATTCCAGGCGTGTTACGGATAGTTTCACAAAATCACAGGCATTAATTATTCGTTGTCGTAGGTCATTAATGTCGCGAACTGCAGTCTTGTAAACCAAGCCTTAAATGTGTCCCCAGAGATAAAAGTCAGGAGGGATAAAATCGTGAGATCGAGCCGGTCTCACAACGCCCCCCCCCCCCCGACCAATCCATCTGAAAGGAAACCCTTCATCAAGATGAGCTCTTACTGCTCGGCTAAAGTGTGGTAGAGCTCCGTCGTGCAAAAACCACATGCGCCTCAACGTTGCTAATGGGACGTCTTACAGTAATTCGGGAAAAGTATCACGTAGAAACCGTAAATACTCATCACCATTTAGTCTGGGTGGAAGGAAGACAGGTCCAAGTAAAGTGTTACCAACAATTCCGCACCAGACATTAGGGCTAAATTTTTGTTTGTGCAGATTGATAATGCCGTCACTAGAAAAATTGGCTTCTCAGCCGTATGATTATATCTGGAGACTGTGCATCTTCAGCGATTCTGTCCACAAAGCACTGGCAAACCTTAACTCACTCTGCTTCGTTCAGAGACTGGACCTTTTGCAGATGGTAAGGGTGATACTGGTGACCATGATGTCTTCGCCACACTGTGACGTGATTCACCCACAATTTCCTTTCCACTTTCCGGGTACTTCTTTCGGGATCATTGTCGAAAATGGTAAGCCCCTAAATATTCGTATTTCTAATAACTGACTCTATATCTATTTATCAATAAATGGAAGTAGATACTATTTTCGGTAGATTGAAAGCAACGAAGAAATGATTATAAGAAAAATGCTAGTTTTAAAGGCAAGGTGTAATAACTTGTTCTTCGACATCTTTTGGAACATATCTCGCGTCCTTTACTTGCCGGTCGAATATGACCACGCTCTCGTAATCATCTATCGACGGCTTCGAACGTGTGTCTATCTGGCAATCGTCTATCGGAGAATTGCTCCTGATAAACCGCCTTGCTTCTAAACTATTGCCATGGGCCCGTCCGTACATCAAATGCATATCCGTGTACTCAGAGTTAGTGAAATTCACATTAGCTTATTTTGACGCAAAGTTATGGTTTTTCGAAGCATGTTTATTGTAGCCAATCTAAATACTTTTTTTTACAACTAGATTTAAATTCCTCTTCCCGGTCACTTTTTATGAACTTAAATGCAAACGTAAAACGTCCAACATTTAAGTAATTACAATTCTTAAAGTTATCTCAGAACAAATACCCGGCAATTTTGGGATGTAATTGAGTGCCAATAACGTTTAGTTGAAACAAATAATCTGTGGACAATAATTTTTCCGTCGTTTTATATTGAATGTTCACAAAAAGTTAACCAACAGTGGAGTGTTAAGTTGCACCAACAGCAATGTAGTCGTATACAAGATTCTTTGTCTTAATTACTGGAAGACTTACGTTAGCAACGAGGAGATAATTGAATGACGGAGCCCCACGACATTGTAGCCGAGAAGAGCTTACCTCGATGCGACATTTCCTGTGAGATAGGTCATTTTTGAGGGGTCCGCGTGGTATCCCGACTTTTACCTCTGGGGCCACATCAAAGACTTGGTTCACGACATTGATGAACTATGACAACGAATAATTGATGCCTGTGAAACTATCCGTAACACGCCTGGAATCTTCCAACGGATTCGATGATCATTTGTACGACGGGCCCATGCGTGTATCGAAGCCCAAGAGGGTCATTTTGAACGATTATTTTAATTCAATTAAATTTGTTCGTGTTTCATGACATTTGAAGAATAAAATGATCCCAATTCAATTAGAAAATTTCATTTAAACAATGGTGACACTTTGAAACACCTATGTTTTACGTAAAATGTAATTTTCACACATATCCTACTTATTCTAATTTAATATCGCACTTTTGATACTAGTGGTCGTTTTCTTATCTTTTTTTTAAAGCAAATACTTATAACTGTAGCATTAGGGTGTCGGTCAAGAGTCGGGTATGGGTCGAAAAGTCGTTTTCAGGTCGACGCCCGTACGCCGACTCAAATTGTTCCAATTTTTCAAACTCCAAAAATTACAAATTTCCATTTTGAGACTTTATAAAGTCGGCAACTTAACCTTTATGTACAGTCGATATGCCGACTTGATAAGGACCACACGTGTATCTTTTTTTTCATATTTTTAAAATAATTATATTTAATTGTATAACTATGTTTAGTTAATTTTTAGAAATTGATTTGCATAAGAAGTTACTTTGCGATTTACGATACAATTTTAAAATATGAATTCCTGATTTTTATTGATATTGATTAATTATACTATAAATACATTAAAAAAAAATTAAAATGTATTAATAAATATTGATTTTTCGATATATACGAGCACAAAATGTTTTTCAAACGCTTCATAGTTTCAAAAATTCAAAAGCACGAGCCAGTTGATACTTTCGCAGCGCCATCTCCAGACTAGCTGCGTGTTAGAATTTTATTGGCTAACTCGCGTGAGCGGTGTTATTGTTGTGCGCTTAATTTTCTGTTACAAATCAATGGGAAAATCATTGAAATCTTGAGAAATATATTAAATCTACACTAACAAAGTACGTTTTTCATTAAACAAATATCTATCAATTAATAATAGCTTTGTCTTTGTGAACAATGTTTTGGGTGAGTTCGATTAGTTCTATTAAGATAAATAGCTCATTGTGGGAGTTCCGAAGTGTGATTTAATTTGACGTCGGCACAACGTCGTTTCCGAGTCGGAAATTGATCTATATGAAGTTGGCTTAACGTCGTTTCCGAGTCGGATTGGTATACGTATGAAGTTGGCCCAACGTCGTTTCCGAGTCGGATATGTATACGTATGAAGTTGGCCCAACGTCGTTTCCGAGTCGGAAATATGCCTCTGTGAAGTCGGGCCAACATCGTTTTCGAGTCGGAAATATGCTTCTGTGAAGTCGGCCCATAGTCATTTCTGAGTCGGCCTAAAGTCATTTAAGAGTAGGACATACATCGAAAGTTAGTCGAATTTTTTAGTCGATCGACGGTCGGCCGACTACGTTTCTACTAGGACATTTCAACCTTTAAGAGTGGGGTGGTCCGACAGTCGGTTGACCTTTCTGTTTTAAGAGACTAGCCGACGTCGGCCCAACTCTTAAATGCTACAGGGGTAGTACAAGGAAACAAATGGGTCCGAGGAATAATAGTAACTGCACATTTGCCCGTTTTGGAGGTTGATTTTTAAGGGCCAATTACTCGGAAGCAATGCATTTTGGAACCCATGCTCATTAGACATTTCGACGCAATATGACTCAAAGAACGGGTAACTTAATTTTCGACATGCTTATCTGTAACACCAGGAGCCGATGACCAGGAGTCCCCAAGCGGGCGCTATTTTGAGCTCGTGTCAGCAACGAACTACGTGCCTTCCCTCTTTAAAATTTGACCACTCTGACAACTTACTTGACACCTCTGACAACTTAATTGACCACTCTGACAACTTACTTGACAGCTCTGACTTAATTGACCACTCTGACAGCTTACTTGACAGATTGAGTGATGCTCATTATCGAAATTCTATTCAAAAAAAGTTTGAGCCGTCGGTCAAGCTGTCCACGCTGTCACTCCTCAACAAATCGATAAGATCCGTTTTGCGGGGGTCAAAATTGGCGCACGAGAAAATAGAATCACTCTTCTCGGCCTTTAAGTGCAATTTACACTGGACGTCACTATGTTAACTTAACAAAGAAAAACGTGCAGACATGGGCAAAATCACTAGTGATTTTTAGAGATTCACTCTCACTCTAGAGTGAGAGTTGAAGTAAATAAAAATCTCTAATTTTGGCCACTCTCGCTTTTCGTCACTCGCCAAGTGCACTCTTCCCCAAAGAAAAAGTGAAAACCCCGCTCATTAGAGTGGAGTTTTTGTTAGGAAGTGGAGTGACCAAAGTGTAGGGGAAAATAACTCGCACAAATTCCTTCCGAGTTTTGCCCAACTCTGACAACGTGAGAGGGGAGCGCGCGCAGAGGGGATTTTTTTCTCTCGTAGGCGAGGCCAATGCCGTCAGATACGGCTCTTCGGTTTCCCCTTCCATAAAAACTTGTATAGGTTAACGGTAATTGTTAGTGTAGGGAACTGTTAACATGCTGGGCTTGCCACCACCCTCCTATACGCATTGTAACCCGGCCAACTGAATTAATGGCTTTAAAAGTCGCTTGATGATGATGATTATTATTAAGCATTCCAAGTGGAGGTACGGATTCCAGCCCTACGTAATAGGTACCTTTGTTTCTTTAAAGGAAGTGTGCCACCAGATTTAACTGTTTTCTGTGAAAACGTCTCAATGCTGTTTATATTACTAAGGTGGGGTAGCGGATTGTACAGTAAAAAGGAGTTTAAAAGGTGGTTTCAAAATGGTATGTGCCTTTGGTGAACACCCTTAGAAGTATTAATATATTTAATCGAAAAATTTAATCCATGTATAACGTTTAACAGATTTCTTCAAAAACATTAAGGCGCCATCTACAATAGATTTAATAGATTTTTATCTCTTTCCGAAAACCGCCGTAGATCACGCCACCATAAATGCTTGTATTCGATTTTCTGCAAATACAGGTCTGCGTTCAGGAAAAAACTTGTTTTACGAAGAAAAATTATTTTCGTTGAGACCGTGGCGTTGAAACCCTTTTGGGTATTTGAATATACCGTTAAAATATTAAACACGATACCATAAGTAACATAATAACAATAAGTATGACAGTTAACGAGATTTACAACCAACCTGATTTTCATAGTTATTGCGTAATCAAGATGTTTTTTGAACACAGAGCCCTCTAGTGTCGAAAATATGCGAGACTTCCGCTAAGCCGAAATATCTGGTTTCCGATAGATAGGCTAGAATGATAAAAATTAAAAAGCTCATGTTTTATTTAACACGCGTTATTCGCACGCGGGCTTCAAAACAAAGCCCAAGCCCCTCGCGACTCCAGAACGTGCTCTCCGATATTAGGCTTAAATTTTAATCAAAAAGTAGTTATCCAAAATGGTAAGTCCCGAGTCCTACTCACAGCTTGAAGAGAGTATCAGTGCCGAAAAAAGGTTCGGTTAGAAAATTAGCATTAAAGCAATAGGATGTGTCATACTTGTTATTATTATGTTACGTATGACGATACTCTTTTCATTTTCGTTCAGAGCACAATAGATTTTGCAGAGATCGAAGCTAGTATAAAAATTCTAAACAGTGCTTTTTTTGGGCTAAACCCGTGTCAATGTTGAAAGTGGACTTCTTGAAAACGGCTAAGAACTTGTTCCCACAAAGGCTCCCCGTCCAGAAGGAAATCGGGATTTCCGAATTCCGTGTTTCCTACCTCCATGAAAACGTAGTAACTTATAGGGTTATATTATTTTTCTAATAATAAAAATAAAGTTATTTTTTTCAAAACAGTATTATCGAATTTACCATGTTCAGTAGGAAACCAATGTCAGCAGTGCTGAGAGTTACTAAACTTACTACGGACAAGCAGACAATTGGTAGTTCCCCACGGGCGCATGTAAATTTAACCAGCCCATAAGCCTTCATAAACTCGCTCTATTAAGTACAGATTGCCACTCCATATAAAATCGTTTTATTTAATTTTTACAAAATATCAATTTGCTGGTAACACCATAAAAGTAATTTTTACAAAGTGATTCTTAACGGTGTTCCCTGTAAAAGGGTCTGTCCGTATTTTGTGCTTAAACACAGTTTACATTGTTCAATACCATATTTATTTTAACTTAGGGAAAAAGACTTTGTCGAAACGATCCTTGGCATCTAGGAGCAACAAACACAGCACCCCACACAAGTCAAAAGTCGTGCGTTTTCTTGTGTACAGTTTTCATTTTTTAAATGCTTTAGCGCCTGCTGCCGTCGGAAGGGGAAAATTCGGAAATTGTCTTCCCCCCGCCCGTAAATCGTTCAGCGTAAAGGCTCGTCCAATGAAATTTGTACACAACACTGCGTTAGCGAGTTTAAAGGCTAGCTGCGTTCTCCTTGTGTTTGTTGCTCCTAGGTGGCATGATTATCTAGTTTTCCTCTTGGCCCAAGAATTGGAAATTGAAAACGTCAGCGGTGCCTGCTTCAATCGCTTCGGAAGACCTAATTGTTGGCGACCAATGAGTTACTGGCCTGTTTTGATTTTTGAGGGAAAGGAACTTACTGTTAGAGCGTAAGTGTAAATAAATAAACAATTGGTGATACATATTAATAGTAGTTCCCGATGTCTTTGTTAATAGCGTCAGATATCTAAGTACTGACGCTCATAGTAAAAGTGTGCCGTGACATCGAAATCTAAACCAATTATGATCCTAGACAACATTTTGATATAACCACCAAGAGGTAGCCAACTATTTGAGGAAGGTAATTTACTTCATTGGAAAAGTTGTTTTTACTTATTTTCGGTGGTTTTTACGTAATGGTATTCTGATATATAACAAAATTTCTAGATCCAAAACTCTTTTTAAACCTGGCAAGATTTCACATTTTTCAAACGTTAATTTTTTTTACATTTTGATATAACATAGTAAAATCTTTCTCCGATATATTTTTAAGAAAAAATATGACGTCAATTTCTAAATATATTCGATATATTCCGATATTTTCTTACCAATGGTAATCTTACACACAGCACTTAAGGTTTCCAAATTATTTTATAATTTTTTTATAAAATAGAATGTAATGGCTCAATCTCTTTTTATAATTTTCAAAAATAAATTGTTAGTTCATTTCTTTTTTCAACGCTTTATTTCCTCTTATGACGCGCTTAGAGTCTAAGCTACGAAACTGGTGGAATTATCAGACACGGAATGCTTTTTGAAAACGCATCTGGCGCAGATCCATTTAAGACACTTCGTCAACGTGTCCTTCAGCACTCGCCGGAACATCCGACTCAGCACGTTGTAGACGACAAAGTTCAAGGCGAAGTTCGTGTAGAAGAGCAACATGCACAGGGCTTGCCACAGAACGACGTGTTTGGGCAGCGCGTTCTCTTTGTCATTGGACATCTCCAGAATGAAGCCGTAGATCCGAATGATGTAGCTGGGCAAATTTAAAATGATGAACAAAGAGGACACCAGTAGCAGCATTCTGGCCACGTTGACCTGCGAAGCGTGAGGGACCGAGCGGTCGTGACCTTCCACCGATGTCGATGAGAACACTAAACGACCAGTTGAGTGATTAGAGTATTTTAAATGTTAATTATCAAGTCAAAGAAATTGTTTAAAACCAAAGAAATTGTTTAAAGCAAGTGTCGGCTCTAACACTGCCACCTATATTATTATTTAATCCTTAATTTAAAAAAAAATCAAAAGATTTATTAAAAAATAATTACCCCAACGTTGATGTGCTGCCGATAGCCTAATTATTTTTATGGTTTTGTTTAAATGTTAGGATAATGTAAACTATTTATTTATTTATTTTGCACAATAAACCATAATAATAATACATTATTTTAGATGGCTATAGATTAGGGATGCAATGGATAACCGGAACCGGAACCGGAACCGATAATATAAAAATTTGATAACCGTATCCGGAACCGGAACCGATATTTGTAAAAAAATAATAACCGAAACCGGAACCGGAACCGAGTTTTTCATTGTTTTAAACGGTTCTATAACTTTATTTACCAACATTTAGCGCATGTTGAAATTTAGTAATTAAACTTCCTAATTTACTAGTAGTTTTTCATATAAACTCATCTTTATCCTATCTCAGATAACTCTATGTGGGTTTCTGCGTAACTGTCAACTGACACACCCTTCCGTATTCTCAATTGAAAATGGGCTCGTCCTCCAAATGTTTGCTTTCAAAACTGGCATCATCCGGAAATCCGCGATGGTTTTAGTTTTATTTTCTTCAGTCGGACAACTAGACACAATTTCACAATTGTAGCAATGGCCACAAAATTTTTTTGTCGTCTACTGCTACTAGTGTGCCTTCCGAGCAATTATTTAGTGGGTCAATGGGCAAGCATAATTTTTGATCCCCTTCGCAACCGACTTAGAGGAGAAACGGCAGAAAAGCCAGCTGCGTAAATAACGCCCCGGCAGACTCCGCAATGCGAGGGGGGGGGGGCTTCCATCGAGGGGCTCCCAAATTACCTATGGGAATGTGTACAGTCGAACCGCGTGAGGCCTTATCTACTTTTTCTCTTGTCAGCTCAAGTTAATGTGTTACTTGCTTCAAATATTTATTTATGTTTCAACAGGCGCGCCCAAAACTTTATAAATACAACCACAATAACCATCGAAAAAATATCCAAACAACGTACATAATGAAAGTAACATACTGAAGTTTGAAAAGTATCGAGGCACGTGTTTTAAAGCAGATCGTTAAACTTTGTAAATTAAAAACTAAGTTGTGTTTCCGAATTTAAAGTTTTTAAGGTAAGGCTAATTCGTTTGCCTAATATAATCGCTGGCCTGGGTAGTTTTTGTCTAGAAAAAATAAAATTTCAACTTATGCATTTGCTTAAATTTCACAAATGACAATGCTTATTGAACGAAATAATATGGACCCCATTTAGAACGATATATTCAACTGAAATCAAAACGAGTCATAGAAATCCCGTCTTTATATTTTTCAATGAAATGAGGCAGAGGCGTAGGAACCAGGGGGAAATGCCCCTCCCTAGATTAATTGCCCCTTAAACCTTTTGGTCAGTTGAAATCTTCAAAAGGTCAAATTCTCAATTTAAAAGCATATAAAGCTTATAGAAGCTCAACTGTGTCTTTTCCCGCCAATTTACATAGTAGTCAAACAGTAACACATGCATTCGGTGAAGCTACACTCCTTTAAAAATTCAAAACCATTCGCATTTTATTGTTGGGGATTTGTGTATCTTAAATTCATAAACGACTCTAAAGACTAAAATACACTTCGTATGATAACTGTTGTTACTCTTAATGCCTTAATGACATTCGCGACCGATTATTCACTCTACATCGGGGGCTAAGCTCCTAGACCCCCGTTTCGTTTCTCTTTGCCCCCCCATCTTCCAAAACGTTCCTACGCCCCTGAAATGAGAAGCGGAAGGGAAAGCAATGTCTCCCCAAAACTTGAAAGTACATGATTCCCACCCCCCCCCCTCCATCTTGGATCGATGAAACCGTGGGAATTTTACATTAAGTCATCTAGATCGTGTTTCTGGTCGGACTTGGGTGTCTTAACTCCTGACTTCCAAGCTCTACCCGAACCTTTGTTTTCAATGCTCCAGGCGTTGATTGTCGTGATTTATTCACTTAGGGCTTAAAGCCATTTTTAAGCGTTTTATATATTTCACATGCAAGTACGTGTTAAATCTAATTGTAGAAGGCGATACATGTTAGCCCTAACTCTAGATGGCGATAATCGCGACTCGGCCTTAATGATTATAAGGGACCCCAAAAACAGTTTCGCGGGAGGACCCCGAACCCATCGCTACTATTTTTGAAATATTATTTATCAAAAACAAATTTTATATTCTAAATAAATAAATGTGGTGGATATTATTTCTCTTTAACTTCATTTGAATTGCTTGTGAATTTAACTTTAATTAATACTAAACACACTTTGAAACGTATATGAACCCTTTAGGAACCGGAACCGATCGGTTCTAAATTTTTAGAACCGGAACCGAAACCGGAACCGATAAATTAAAATTTTAAGAACCGGATCCGTAACCGGAACCGATAAAGCAAAAATTTAGGAACCGGAACTGGATCCGGAACCGAGATAGTCCAAAAAAGTGGAACCGTTGCATCCCTACTATAGATCTATCTGAAAGTGCCAATACCTTATATCTCGTTAACTATTAATATTATAACTATAAAAATTATTTTAAGCACTAGAGGAAGTTTCAGCTTAATAAGAAAAATATAATTCAATTATGTAATTATTAAAACAGAAACGCAATATAGGATTTTCCGTATTCTTCTCCCTTAAGGGAAATTGGTGGTTACTCATCTTGTTTCAATTTCTACGGTAAAAGCCGACACTTGCTTTAATAAGGTGTACTCCTGAATATCAGGCACATCATTCCAGACAGGAATCCATACCTCTACTTGGAATGCTTATCGCGGCAGATTTTCGTCTCGATGTGGCTGACGGTTTTTTTGACGTCACTATGTTAACTTAACAAACAACAACTTGAGACGGGAGCGCGCGCAAATCGGATTTTTATCTCTGTTAGGCAGGGCCAAAGCCGTCAGAGTGATCTTACCATACACGATACGGCAGGATAAGCATTCCAAGTAGAGGTATGAATTCCTGTTCCAGATAAATGCGTTTAGCGACAACTGCTGTGAAATTAGATTTTAGTGGGTTCCAATTAAATGGTTTTAACGTAAACTATTTCAATTGACAATTGGAAATTACAAATTTTATTAGCCATTATACAGCATAGTTCTTTGGTTGTTAAGTTAACATTTTCATTCAAATTATTTAACTTTCATTATGACTACGAAGACGAAAAACATTTTGCCATTTACGTTCGGTGATAAGTAAGCTGAGCTCAGTTCATTTCAGTTCAGTTGTGTTTATTATTTTTTTATTATAAAATAAATTATATAAAATTATAAAAGATGATTATAATTATATAAATGATTATAATTATATAAGATGATTATAATTATATAAGATGATTATAATTATATAAGATGATTATAATTATATAAGATGATTATAATTAAATAAGATTATTATAATTAAATACGATTATTATAATTAAATAAGATTATTATAATTAAATATGATTATTATAATAACATAAAATTATTATAATAACATAAGATTATTATAATTAAATAAGATTAATAATAATATAAGATTATTATAATTAAATAAGATTATTATAATTAAATAAGATTATTATAATTAAATAAGATTATTATAATTAAATAAGATTATTATAATTCAATAAGATTATTATAATTCAATAAGATTATTATAATTAAATAAGATTATTATAATTAAATAAGATTATTATAATTAAATAAGATTATTATAAGTATATAGATTAATATAATTACATAAGATTATTATAATTACATAAGATTATTATAATTACATAAGATTATTATAATTACATAAGATTATTATAATTACATAAGATTATTATAATTACATAAGATTATTATAATTACATAAGATTATTATAATTACATAAGATTATTATAATTACATAAGATTATTATAGTTATTCGATATCAAGAATGTATTAGTGGCGATCCAACCTGAATGCAATCTTGACTATATGAAACTAGTAATACTCAATAGGCGATATTATAAAGTCAGATATGCTTGCTCAGCTTGTTAAAATGGGATAACGAAATAGTACAGTTAAAGCCTACGGATGAATTCATAGGCTCTTTGGTGGGAAAGCTAATGGAAGCATAGTGGAAGGCGGCCTTTCCCATCAAAACAAGAAGGCCACGTTACTTTATTATTTCGCCTATTAAAACTAATAGCAGATCTAGGGAAACCAAATAGCCAACTCGAGTTACATTTATTTAAAGGCATCCTTGACAATATTATATCGTTATTTAGAACTCAAATTTCGCAATAAAACTTAACGACCTGAAAAACATCTTGAGTTAAACGGTAAAAGTTGAGTGTAGGGAGCTGTTGGCTCGTGTGGCCTGCTACGCATTGTTACTCGGCCGACAGATTTTAAAAGGTATGAAAAGGCGCTAACTGATTCGGGCCCATAGATAAAATAACTTCGTATATAGATACGAAACTTCATGTTGTAGAAGTGACACCAGAATTTTGGTCGACATCTGGTGGCAGCACCCGAATAATATTATTTGGTGAAGTTCGCACTACTCGAAGTCCGTACTAGAACCTTGGTGTAACGCAATCCCAATTGCAAAGGCTTAAGCGAGCTATATGTATTAAAAGTACTTTTTCTTGAACTGAGAGCAAATTTAAAAAATAGCACTAAAGAAATAGCATTCATTAAAGATTTCAAGTTGGTTTAAAACGCTATTTCTGGTATATTTGAAGACATTTACCTTGCAAAATACTTTTATTCCCAAAACTCTGACCTCAAATTCCTCAATACGTTCTACGCTCTTGAGAACACAGCCAATTGGCGCAGTCACTAGATGTCAGGGCAATCTCGTGAAAGTCAGTTTGCCCCATTGAAGTTTCCTATCTATATACGAAGTTATTTTATCTATGCTCGGGCCTAAGGTGGTGCCTTGGGAATTAGCCTTGCTAGATGAAATGGTCGGATAAACTCAAAATAGATTTAGCTAAAAAAAGGACTGTTTGATAATATGTTTGATCTATTTAGCTGTTACCAAATCCCTGGAGTGTTATAAAGGTTATACCAAAAACGTATTTGTTTATACTTCGGGAGAGAACGACTATGTGTTGAGATGATACGCGGCCATCATGTTTTATTCACGGTTTGAAGGAGAGGGGGGAAGGAAAACAATCACCGGCGTGTGCTTCGAGCCTTCAATCGCCTGATACATGGCTGAGCTTATTTCTTTTAGGGGCAACGAAGATTAGTCTTAGAGCACGAGATCATAATAATTATAATCAGCTAGGCTAATAATACCCTAGGCACCACCTTAAGCCAGACATGGGCAAAATCACAAGTGATTTTTGGAAATTCACTCTCACTCAAGAGTGAGAGTGGAACTAAATAAAAATCTTCACTCTTTTCCACTCTCGCTTTTCGTCACTCACTGAGGGCACTCTTCCCCAAAGATGATGGATTAATCAAGGTCACCAATTTCACTCTTATTCCTGGCGGGAAACTTCAAATTTAACCCGGGAAATTTGAATTCGTTCCAATAAGTATATTTTAGCCTGCTCTGCCGATAATAGATGGCACCACGCTCTGCAGTAAAGTAATTAAATGAAATTTAAAACCAAAGATCCCGACTTCTTTTAATTGTCTTGAAAATCGATAAGAGTGAAAGAGCTGACCTGGACTATATTCACTCTTTTTCAGCGAGCTCACTCGCCGAGTGACGAAAAAGTGAAAACCCCGCTCGTAAGAGTGGAGTTATTGCTAGGGAGTGGAGTGAGAAAAGTGTTGGGGAAAATAACTCACAAATTCACTCCGAGTTTTGCCCAACTCTGCCTTAAGCCCAAGTCATCGAGCGACTTCTAATAAATTAAATATAAGTAAATACATTCTTGGCTATAAACAAAATATTACGAAAGTTAGTTCAAAGATAATAGGCGTTTCTACACTTACACGGGAGTTTTGCACGCGGGTGTTGGATTCCGAGGGTCTCGCGACTGCAGCGCGTGCTCTCTACTTTCAAGAGCTACACTGCCGTGCAAAGCACAAAAGCATTAACGACCAAATTTTCGATTTACAGATTTTGGTTTTATTTCTCCTTATTTTATACGTTAAATTCAATTTTGAACTAATTTTCGAATTTAAAATTTTTGTTCTTAGAGAAATGACTTGTTGCAAAACGCATTATTTTCAAACCAAAAACGCATTCATGTGTTTATTTTCTTTAAAAGTCAAATCAAAACGCATTTTTTTCGCGTTTTAAGACATGTTTTTAATGATATTTCTGAAATATCGTTTGGCTTGTAAATTGTTTAGTACCAGAATAGAATTTGAGTTGAAAAATCCAAGTCTACTATATAAACTTGAAAGAAGTAAGTTGGGGTATCTTAAGGCAAAGAAAGTTTGAATTTCGCGGGTTTTCTCCATATTTTGGTTTTGGTCGTTAATGCTTTTGTGCTTTGCACGGCAGTAGAACAGCTCAGTGACCTAGTCAAAACATTATCACATGACCTCCCGTATTTTATAGAAACACCTATTATATTCTTTAGATAGAAATCCGCGTAAGCTATTGATCGTGAACCTAAAAAAATTGGCAGCCTGAGTACCTGACCGTATTTGCCTTTTTGGCGCCTATAAAGGTCAAAAGCTGAACGGAATGGTATGTGGTCCAGTTCGCATTATCAATAGGTCTTTCAGTAAATTTTCGGTTTTTATGGTTTTTGGTACGACTTTACTACTTCGGTTTTAAAATAACGTTATATTCTCTTTCGATAATATTTTATTTCAAGAGACAGCTTTTTAAAACTTTATTTAGTACGGAAGAGCTCATTTAAATATGCTTCTCGAAATTTCAGGGTTTTTCCAAAGCTTTCAACTCTGAGAACCGCTTTTAGCCGAGGGGTAGCCACTTAGAAAAAATTGTACATCAGATTTATGATTTCCAAATATTTCGGGTATTTCTTAAATATTTCCGATATGTCTTAAATATTTCCGATATTTCTTAAATATTTCCGATATTTCTTAAATATTTCCGATATTTCTTAAATATTTCCGATGTTTCTGAAATATTTCCGATATTTCTTAAATATTTCCGATATTTCTTAAATATTTCCAAATATTTCCAGATTTCCAGAAATATAAAAATATTTCCGTTTATTTCTCTAGATTTCCAATATTGGTTTAGATTTCTCGATTTCTAGAAATATTGAAAATATTTGCGTTAATTTCTAGATTTCCAGAAATATCGGAAATATTTCCGTTAAGCTCTCTAGATTTCTTTCAATTTCTCGAGATTTCTAATATTTCTTTGGATTTCTCTAGATTTCTAATATTTCTTCGATTTCTCGAGATTTCTAATATTTCTTTGGATTTCTCTAGATTTCTAATATTTCTTTAGATTTCTCGAGATTTCTAATATTTCTCCGGTTTTTCTAGATTTCCAGAAATATCGAAAATATTTCCGTTTATTTCTCTAGATTTCCAATATTTATCTTGTATTTTCCATATTTCACCTGGATTTCCAATATTTATCCTGAATTTCCAATATTTATCCTGAATTTCCAATATTTATCCTGGATTTCTTATATTTCTCCTGAATTTCCAATAATTCGTATATTTCTTGTGAATTTCTAGATTTCCGGAAATAATGATTTCGATTTCTCACAATTTGTACACCAGATTTCTTAAGTGGCTCGCTTTTAGCCATGAAGTCGCTTTTCAAAAGCAGCTAGAAATCTAATAAAACAAAGCGTCAGCTATTCGCTTGTTTCGAAAGGATGAAGGGATAATTAAATTTAGAAAGATGGTTTGTTTTTCCACCAGTTGGCGGACAGAAAAATATTATTGGATAGACAATCACAAAATGAACACCGTCAGAAACTCAGAATTAATCAAACTCGCCGAAAACACTAATTATAATGGAAAGTAATAAGTAAGGTTTCTATCTTTTAAGTTCTCATGATAATTATTTTATTACAATTTCATTCCAGACTGGAATCAGAATAAATGGGTTTTATTTAAAAACATATAAACCTGTAAAGAACGGATCCCCTACTTGACCGGCTTCCCCGACTGGCGGCAAATGCTTCTGCTAATTCATTTTCACTAGGCTTAAGAAGTACTTAGGATGAAGTCGAGTTCGATCTATTCAGATTTGGCAAACGCTTTTCATATTTCGAGCGTTTTTGAAAATATTTTTAACAGATTACGGCTTCGTTATGCGAAAAACTATTTATTCCTAGTTTTATAAAGGGGGTACCCAAATAGGCCATATTTAATAAATGGCGATTTTGAACCTTGAAAATGGTGATCTCGATCTTCAAATGATTATCGCGAGAATATACTTAAATCTCAAACCAAAAAATAAAAACTATACACATGGTTATCTCAACATTAAAAATTGCAACATTGACCTTCAAAATGTTAATTCCGAAAATATACTAAAATCTTAAACCAAAAAATAAGTACTATAAACAAGGTTATCTCAACATTAAAAATTGCAACATTGACCTTCAAAATGTTAATTCCAAAAATATACTAAAATCTATACTACTTTACGCATGGCAATCTCAACCTTCAAATTGCCAAACTTCAGAATGGAAAACCTCATTTCTTTTGGATGTTACCTATTTCAGTTTTGGAATGGTCATCCTGAACACTGTCGATTCGTCTTTGGGTGTAGAAGCGAACCAAAGCTCGGGCGATCATGGTGTTCATTCCGATGATCAGTAGTACCGGAAGAACCAGTGTCAGGCAAGTGTCCACGTAATTAAGAATTGACATGATGCGAATGCTACAATATTAAAAAAAAACTTTATCAGGATTGATCATTTTTCATTTTTCCTACAAAAAATCGATGATTCATACGATTTTTAACTTAATTTATTATCTGATATTAAAGCAAAGTTGGAAATCGGTAGTTTTAGGGGCGTGTCAACGTTTTAACGAGAGGGGGAGGGCAAAACAATATTATAAGCACAACCTTGTTCAATAAACAGCGTTCCATAATGCCGAGAGGTAAAAAAAAACAAAACCGTAAGAGTGCGTCATTGGCGCCTAAAAATAATGAGTTAAAGCAAGTCTCGGCTCGACGTCAAGTAACTCTTCTTTAAAAAGATGCCGCTATCGTCGTTATCAAAACAAGTTAGTCAAGCCACATTTTTACCAAGAGGCGGGTACTTATAGGTACCCCTCGCGTTGATTGGATCGTTTGTAAATTGGTCAATGACATAAATTACAGTAATTTTAAAAAATATTTTTTACATGTGATATATAGTTTAGTTTAAAGCCCAATAAATTAAGTATAAGTTGTCTAAATATAATACTCTACAAGATCTCTCTGACGACGTTATCATTTGCCATTTCGAATTTATCTTCTTTTGCCATTAATAGATGGCACCACGCTCTCCACTAAAGTCGCTTTTTTTTTCAAAGAATCTGATAGATTCATGGCCATTTCTAATAACAGGGGCCTTTTCATAATGCAGGTGGATATGATAGAGCCGATAGTTGCTTTAAATACAACGGAGAATAAGGGCAAGTCGCCGCGCCGGTGGTGGCACGCCCCCAGGTAGCTTTTAAGAGCGTCTTAACAAATATAAAAACGTATGAACGCAGTGCTTTTAGAAAGTCAAATTTAATTTACTCTAGGTTTATCACATATAGAAATTTAAATAATTTAAATCTCATACCTTAAATATAATTGTGTATTTATTATTTAAATGCAGTTCTTTCAAATTGTTTTTTCTCCTCTGAAATGTTATGGGGAGTTCTTTTAAAGCAACTGTTGGCTCTATCATTGCCACCTGTATTATTAAAAGGCCCCTGTTATTAGAGATGGCCATGAATCTATCCGAATCTTCGAAAACAATTACTTTCGTGGAGAGCGTGGAGCCATCTATTAATGGGAACGGAAGCTAAAATTCAAAATAGCGAAACAATAACGTCGTCAGAAAGCCATTATAGAGTATAATATTTAGACCACTTTTACTCTACTTAGTGAACGTTAACCTAAATTATATATCCCATATAAAATATATTGTAAACAATTACTATAATTGAAGTTATTGACAAATTTACGAACGAGCCAATCAACGCGAAGCATACTTTTATGTCCCGCCTTTTGGGTCAAAATGTAGCTTCAGCATCTTGTTTCGATTTCGACGCTAGCGACATCTGTTGAAAAAAGAGCTACTTCACCTAGAGCCGACAATAGCTTTAAGAATTTCAACGTAACTCTTAACTTTCTTGTTTTTTAGCTTACTTATTATTTCCTAAGATACAGGGTTCAATAAATGTTTGCACAACAAAATTATTTCCTATTATTATTGGAATTTCTAAATAAAACCCTTGCCATTTGATATTGAACTAGACAATTAAGACACAATTCATTTCAAAGGTCAATATCTACCAATATGGTATTAAGAATCATTACAGGTATTACAAAATATTTGGTTAATTCGCTGTCTTCCTGAGATATTTCGATTTGAAATATCCCCTGATTAAATTCCTTTCGAAATTTTAATTACTGTTCATTTGGATTATCTTTCAAAAGCCAATTTAAATGTGCATGAATTATAACCGATCTGTTCAGATAAATTAATTTGGATAATGAATCATGTACAATTGGTGATCCGATATAAAAGATAAACCTGATCTGACCAACTAATAATCTTCAGATATCTGATAATTACGACCTGAATAAACCGAACAGTTGACCGTTGGAAAGTGAAAAATCTATAAAATACGCTAAATAATAAAAAAATCTACCGAAAAATGCCACTTTCGTCGGAATCTCCAAAAATAAGGAAATCACAATAGCCGTCAAAATTTAAAAAAAACCATAACCACCAAAATGTCAAAACATCATCAACCTTGTCTCTAAGTAAAATTCAGTTACTTTGAAAACTTTCCGGCAGCCAACAAAATGGAACAAAAGTGCAATAGCAACGAAAATTCGAAAGCCAGATTATTTTGGAGAAATAATGCATCTCTTTCATTTTACGTTTTGGTGCAAACCCTTTTATTTGGTGGCAGTAGCTTTATTGCTGGTGGGCATAAGCTTATAAATGGTGGGTTTCAGTTACCGACTTCACGATTTTGCCAAATAATCAGTTTCCAGTTTCAGATAATTCTCGATCTTTTAACGATTAGCTAAATATGTATTTTATTTTATCGACTATACGCAAAATCAACGTTACCTGGCACTACTAAAGTGGTCGTAATCAAAGTTAAATACTGTGAAAATGGCTTATCATGATATTATTTCGTAATCCAATTTCTTTGTGTTTAAATTGTTGATTTTTTAAAATTAGAGGAGCCTATCTTGAAAATGTTGCCTGCTACGTCATCGCGTGTCAAGTTCCAAGCGCTCGCAAGCGCTTAGTGTTTTCTTAAACTAAGCGAATTTTTTATTTCCTTTGATTTCCTACGCGTTTCATGGTTGGGCCTCCGTTTACTTAGCTGTTTTATTTTGTTATTATTTTGATATAAATGATTCAAAACTCCATTTCTGGTACGTTTTTTAAATAAACATCGTGAGTCACCCATTTTTAAACTCAGATATGTTTCTAAGTAACGTTCTTTTAGTAGCTCATTGAATTAATAGCCATTATCATCAATAAGCTTTGGCTTGGTAAGTCTTTAAGTCTTTGCTCTCTCAGGCTACGTTCAGTAGCTTGCAAAAAATTAAACGTTGCAAGATTTCGGAACCGGTTTCCTACTGTACGCTTTTTTCCTGAAACATTTGAACCTGCTCTTCCAGCCGGTTTCTTCATTGTTAAACGGAATCGTGACGTCACAGCACGCGGGAAGGCTAGCTGCGGATGAAATAGCAGACGATATTTTATAAAAATTACAACAATCGTAAAAAAGCGTTCAACAGGCCAGGATAAAAAGTCTCAACGGAATCAACGCAAACGTAAAACGGTATCAGACCGTTAAGCTTCACTGAACGTAGCCCAAGTCTCTTTGAAATAAGATTATAGTTATTTTTATCTCATTTATTTTTAAGCTCTAGGTTTCAGATAGAGCCTAAACAGTAACAACAATCAAGCTCACTAAAAAATAAATCAACGTGTTCATTAATTTCATTTACATAATACAATCAAAGTTTTTCTGTTCAATCGTTAGTCTTTGGGTACATTTTATTTTTTAACAAGTTTGATTTTTTTAAAGAAGAAGCCTATCTTAGTGTGGGAAGAAAAGATATAATTACATGACGTTTATTTGTATTTTATTTCTGTATAACGATTACTTTTACTAGGTATCTATTACCTTTCCGGAGTAGGACCAAATACCCCTCCTTTCAATCCTTTTTTAGTTATCGCAGGTAATATTGATTTCTAGTCAGTTCCCCTACCCCCGAGAATAGTGTAATAGAAAAATTGATATTGGGAAAATGATGATCGGTATCGATATGCCTTATCTTTAAAATATCGACATAAGTATCGATATGCCTTATCTTTAAAATATCGGCATAAGTATCGATATGCCTTATCTTTAAAATATCGGCATAAGTATTCATATGCCGTATCTTTAAAATATCGGCATAAGTATTCATATGCCTTATCTTTAAAATATCGGCATAAGTATCGATATGCCTTATCTTTAAAATATCGACATAAGTATCGATATGCCTTATCTTTAAAATATCGACATAAGTATCGATATGCCTTATCTTTAAAATATCGACATAAGTATCGATATGCCTTATCTTTAAAATATCGGCATAAGTATCGATATGCCTTATCTTTAAAATATCGGCATAACTATTCATATGCCTTATCTTTAAAATATCGGCATAAGTATCGATATGTCTTATCTTTAAAATATCGGCATAAGTATCGATATGCCTTATCTTTAAAATATCGGCATAAGTATCGATATGCCTTATCTTTAAAATATCGGCATAAGTATCGATATGCCTTATCTTTAAAATATTGGCATAAGTATCGATATGCCTTATCTTAAAAATATCGACATAAGTATCGATATGCCTTATCTTTAAAATATCGGCATAAGTATCGATATGCCTTATCTTTAAAATAGCGGCATAAGTATCGATATGGTTTATCGATAAAGATATCGGCAATGGGATCGATATGCCTTATCTTTAAAATATCGGCATAAGTATCGATATGCCTTATCTTTAAAATATCGGCATAAGTATCGATATGGTTTATCGATAAAGATATCGGCATGGGATCGATATGCCTTATCGGTAAATTATCGCCATTGGGATCGATATGCCTTTTCGGAAAAGATATGGGCATTGGGATTGATATGCCTTATCAGTAAATATATCGACACAGATATGTATTATCGGTAGAAATATCGGCATCGAGATCGATATGCCTTATTGGTAAAGATATCGGCATCGGTATAGATAAGCCTAATCGGCAGAAATATCGGTATCGATATGCATAATCGGTAGAAATATCGGCATCGAGATCGATATGCCTTATTGGTAAAGATATTGGCATCGGTATAGATAAGCCTAATCGGTAGAAATATCGGTATCGATATGCATAATCGGTAGAAATATCGGTATCGATATGCATAATCGGTAGAAATATCGGTATCGATATGGTTTATCTGTAAACATATAATAAATGGGATTGATATGGCTTATCTGTAAACATATTAATTAGGATCGATAGGACTTACTTTTTAATTATAGGTATCGGTATCGATATGCCTTATCGGGAAAATATCGACATTGGTATCGATGGAGAGGCTATTATGTACACCGAGTACATAGCACTGTACAGAGTCCGCGTACTCTTTTTAGTACAGCAGTAGCGTAGCTAGGGGGGGGCGGTGAAAAACGTAAAAACTTACACAGACTAAAAAGTAGCACACCATGATATCCGCCCCGGGTGTCACCCATGCTAGCTACGCCACTGTAGTACAGTCAAAGCTACAGGCTTGTACACCGATAGCAACCCCTCGGTATCAATATGCTTTATCGGTAAAATATCGGTAATTATTCAGCTCACTTCTCTTCTCCGTCGACAATGTCGCAGACGTTAGCACCGTTGCCCGATTTGGTGATGCCCACGAACCAGAACAGGTACAGATTGAGAGCGAAGCTGATAAAAGGAATGGTCAGGCAGACTTGTTGAGCTCGTTGCGTCTTGGGGAAGTTGATTCGCCAGAATGGGTAGCTCACGGCCACCAGCCTCTCCGCCGTGAAGCCGACGATCAGCCACACGGAGCAGCAGCTGAAGGAGGTCGACAGGTACACGATAATTTGGCACCAGCCGTATCTAGAGGTCACCTGTTCGAAGAAGTACGAATCTCAGATTCAGATTTTCGTGTTAACTCTTTCAAATACTTTCGTAACCCTCAATTACTCTCCATACAGCTGAAAAGCAGTGGCAAGGTTTTAGGATGGGTGATAAATACAAAGAATGGGTTACGTACATTCTTCAAGATAAAGTTAAAAAATGGTGGCTAGTGGCATGAGCGGCCACAAGGGGGCAAAGGGGCAAATACCGTCCTTCGCCGAGCTATGAATGCGCTAATGAAGGTACGATATTTCCTCACTTAATAAGCTATGTATGAAGATAAATGATTGCGAGCCCCCATGGCTAGTGGCGATAAACATTGTTGGAGAAAGCAAATTGTCAATAAAAGATTTGAAAGAAAATATTATCATCAACAAGGAATATTTTTCAATGACGTCATTATCCAAAAATATCGAACAACTAGAAGTGGGATATAATGGCTAACTGACGTCGGTATCATTTGGCTATTTTAAATATTAACTTCCTTTTCCATAAATAGGTGGCACCACGCTCTCCAGTAAAGTCGTTTTTTTCGAAAAATCGGATAGATTCATGGCCATCTCTAATAACAGGGGCCTTTTCATAATACAGGTGGCAATGATAGAGCCGACAGTTGCTTTAAGAGTCTTTCCTGTGCAATATTTACGTTACTAACTTCAGCGGTATTTTTACTTATTTATCTTTTTGGTCTACGTTTTATTTTTATCAAATCAGTCTGTAAGGGTCGCTGGTCGTATTAACACGCTGTCGTAACCATGGTATTTGTCTGGATACACGTTTCGACCAGAAAGCGTGGACACTCAACGTTTTCAATCAATGAGATGAGACAACAGAAGACAAACGAAAACGAAATAAGATAAAGGCTCTTACGTCAACGCCTTGTTTAGAGAGCCACACAATGAGGAGACAGCACAAGTATCCAAAATCTGAGACTGCGAGGGAGCCCAAATAATAGCTTGACGAGCGTCTTCTCAAATTAGTGAAGAAGAAAACCACGAAGGAAAGGAAATTGCCCACCAGGCCCAAAGCGATCATGATTGGGATGTAGAATGTCTCCAGCAAATCCAGAAAGCGAAGGAATCCTTTGTAATCGGAAAAAAACTGCAGCCATTCTTCGTGCAGCCGAGACTATTGCAAGCACATAAAAACATACAAATAAAAACATCTTTAATGATGCTACACTACCTAAGCGATACAATTTCACTAAAAATATAATAAAAATAATAAGCTAGGCTAATACCCAAGGCACCACCCTAGGCGCCAGTCATCGAGCGACTTTTATTGCCTTTAATGTAGGTGGCCGAGTTACAATGCGTAGGAGGGTGGTGGCTACCCCTCATGCCACGCGAGCCAACAGCTCCCTCTACAAATTAAAGCAAGTGTCGGCTCTAGGTGAAGTAGCTCTATTTTCAACAGATGTCGCTAGCGTCGAAATCAAAACAAGATGCTGAAGCAACATTTTGACCCAAAAAGCGGGACATAAAATATGCTTCGCGTTGATTGGCTCGTTTGAAAATTTGTCAATAACTTCAATTATAGTAATTGTTTACAATGTATTTTATATGGGATATATAATTTAGGTTTAAGTTCACTAAAGTCGTTAGCAGAGTAAAAGTTGTCTAAATATAATACTCTATAATGGCTCTCTGACGACGTTATTGTTTCGCTATTTCGAATTTTAGCTTCCGTTCACATTAATAGATGGCTCCACGCTCTCCACGAAAGTCATTTTTTTCTAAGATTCGGATAGATTCATGGCCATCTCTAATAACAGGGGCCTTTTCATAATACGGGTGGCAATGATAGATCCGACAGTTTCTTTAAGCCTTGCCAGCGTCAACAAATTATTGGGTGGCGGAGTGCTTAGCACTTTCGCCTCGCAGCAAGAGGAGCGGAACAAGTTTTCCTCCGAGTTTACAATTTCCTAGTAAATCTAGGGAACTGTTGTCTCGCGTGGCATGAAGGGCCTGCTAATACTATATGTGACATAATTACTCATAAGTATGCCACTAGCTCTATTACTTCACTAACGGTTTATTTCATAGATATTGCGTCATCCGTACCCTACGTAATATTTGACGTCATATTTGATGTCATATTTGACGTCATCGAATCTCAAATGCCGATTATGCCGTCGCGCGATTTGCTCTGATAAACCGACTGCCATTATTTTAGTAAACAAACCTGTTTGAACAACTAAGGCTTGGGAGCTAAAATGAACTACAATTTAGTGTCCAGTGTTGTTAATGCAATTAATTTGCAAATAAATAAAGTTTTCGGAGACTCGGGTTCTAAAATAAATTTGCATTGTCAAATAAAAGAAGCCGGTTTATTGGAAAAAATAGTTGAAATTCAGGTTGAGCTTTTCTGGGTCATCTACAAGGTTGGAGTCTTTGCATATTCTTTTGAGCCTAGGCCTAACTCTTCTAGGCTTGGTATGGGTTTTAGTAACGCTGGTGGAATATCCCACTTCGACGACTTGTTCCATTTTCGGAAAGCGATCACTGAACCGAACCGTATTGGTCATTTTCCTCAACCTTTTATTTTTCTAAAGTACTCATTATTTAACTTAATTCGCACAATGAATTTAATAAAGCTACATTGGGCTGACTAAAATTCCGACACAAAAAAAATTCCTTCTCAATTTAGAGGTTTTCCATTGGTTTAAATACATAAGTTAGTTAGACTCCCAAAATTACTAAGACGAATCTAGCGTAGTCCACCTTTTTACTGGTTCGTGGTGATTATTATTATTATTATTATTAAATAATAATCAGCTAGGCTAATACCCAAGGCACCACCTTAGGCCTAAGTCATCAAGCGACTTTTGAAGCCATTAATTCAGGTGGCCGGGTTACAATGCGTAGGAGGGTGGTGGCAAGCCCTTCATGCCACGCGAGCCAACAGCTCTATACACTTACTATTACCGTTAACCTCAACAAGTTTTTATGGAAGGGGAAACCGAAGAACTCGGAGGAAAACCCCTTAAACCAGTGGGGAGGGATTTTGCAAACTCTACGCAGAAGTAGTGGTTCCGAGTTTTGCACCCAGTGCCACAAGCGTGGATCGAACCCGGCTCCTCTTGCTGCGAGGCGAAAGCGCTAACCACTCCGCCACCCCACCACCCTACTAACCGTTAGTGAAGATTTTTGAATGAAATAAAGGTACAGTGGCATACTTATGAGTAATTATGTTACATATGCTAATACTCAACTCACCTCCTTTACCCCAATTCCACTAGCGACTTTTAAAGCCTTTAAATCAGGTAGCCTGGTTATAATGCGTAGGAGGGTGGTGTGGCGGTTAGTAACCCGGCCACCTGATTTAAAGGTATTAAAAGTCCCTAGATGACTGTACCCTAAAGAGATGCCTTGGTTAACTGATTCTTGTTATTTACAACTTATAAAGTGGAATAGTAGAAGTTAACGCTGGAAGCAAAACGTCTAAATATTTATAATGAAAAAGAAATTTCCAGTATAAATAATTAATTTTTCTAGAATATACGAAGTTTGTTTAAAATGACTTAAATATGCACATAAAAGTTTCATCTATAGTGAATCGCTAAATGGGCTTTATTGAAGCGTCTATTTCGTCTTTGGTTTAGTCGTATTTGGTGTTGAAACAATTAAATTTAAATAAGGCTTAAACTATTACCTTTAAACTTCATTTATTAATCATTTAATGTACGAATTATAATATAAATATTTAAATTTCAATCGAAAATTGAAAGAATTAGAGGAATACTGAAAATATCGTAAGATGTAGTTCATAATTGCAGAACATTTCATTGAATACATTTAAAGCAAGTGTCGGCTCCACGTGAAGTAGCTCTTTTTCCAACAGATGTCGCTAGCGTGCAAATCAAAAAAGGTGGTTAAGCTACATTTTGACCCAAAATTCGCGTTGATTGGCTCGTTTGTAAATTTCACAATAACTTAAATTAAAGTAATTTTTAACAATATATTTTATATGGGATATATAATTTAGCAGAGTAAAAGTTGTCTAATTATAATACTCTACAATGGTTGTCTGTTGACGTTATTGTTTCGCTATTTTGAATTTTAGCTTCCTTTGACATTAATAGATGGCCCCAGGCTCTCCAGTAAAGTCTTTTTTTCAAAGAATCGGATGGATTCATTGCCATCTCTAATAATAAAGGCCTTGTCATAATATAGGTGGCAATGATAGAGCCGACAGTTGCTTTAAAAGACTTTAAAGCAAATGGTGGCTCCCAAAAATATACCATTGGATACTTTTCCGTATTACACCGAGAAGGCCTCTTAAAGTGTCTAAACATTTGGATATCTCATCTAATCGGACTTAATGCACTAGAATGGAGGAGCTGCCAAAAACGACATCTATTGTACCACCCAGGTATTAAACTAGAGCCGCCACTTGCCTTAAAGCAACTGTCGGCTCTATCATTGTCACCTGTATTATGAAAAGGACCCTGTTATTAGAGATGGCCATGAATCTATCCGAATCTTCGAAAAAAATGATATTCGCGGAGAGCGTGGAGCCATCTATTAATGGGAACGGAAGCTAAAATTCAAAATAGCGAAACAATAACGTCGTCAGAGAGCCATTTAGACCACTTTTACTCTACTTAGTGAACGTTAACCTAAATTATATATCCCATATAAAATATATTGTAAACCATTACTATAATTGAAGTTATTGACAAATTTACAAATGAGCCCATCAACGCGAAGCATACTTTTAGGTCCCGCCTTTTGGGTCAAAATGTAGCTTCAGCATCTTGTTTTGATTTCGACGCTAGCGACATCTGTTGAAAAAAGAGCTACTGCACCTAGAGCCGACACTTGCTTTAAGGTAGCTAAATTAATATAACAAAAATGTTTTACAAAATTTGTTTAACGCTGTGGCAAAAAAATATGAAAAGTGTAGTACATAAAAACAAGGATAGTAGAAGTTAAAAATATTATATAATAAAAAATGGTTTTACCTCGTTGGTGTGGTTTAAAGAAACGTGGTTTCCACTTTCTAAATCCATTGTTGGTATTCAGTAAAAACCTTCAAACTCTCTTTGATAACATCTTTAATGATAATGGAGCGTTTTTCAAATTGTAACGATCAATTTTTCCATCACATATTGTGAAATCCGTGCAAAACAATTTGATACTTTTAAGGAATCTGAAAAATTCAATTAAAAACTATTATTTAAATTCTATATTATTTAGCTTATTTAAAATAATAATATGAAAGAAGCTGCGAGTGCAAAACCAAAACCTTAATGTTCGCGTTTTCCTGCTGCTTGATTTTGCGCTTGTTGCAGCCTTCTTCCAGGGGCTAGTAGGCCACACTTTGAAGCTCTCTGGCGCTCTTTTAACTCATCGTAGAGAAATGGGGAAAAACAGGCATACTTCTCAACTCACCCCCTACAACCCCTTAAAAATTTTGCACAACCTTTTGAAACAACCTATATATGTTTATATTTTAAACATTATTTATTCTGTTATTCGCCATAGTTATAGTTGGTCTTCTGCTACAAATGTGACAATTTTTTTATAATAAAGTGGAAGCTATAGGTCCGTATAGTCTATAGGTCCGTATAGGTCCCCGGGAATTGACGAATTATCTTCAACGGCACTCAATATACATTAATTTCTGGCGTCATTCGATTGGTATAGCTCTTTCTATCTACCTATGCCAGTGTTGAGCCGCGGTTTTTAATCAAAGGTGTAAAATCAAGAGTGCTAGGAGGAAGAGGCTACTACGGTGGCTGTATCATCTTGTTGATTTTATTATGAGCTAGAGCTTGGACAGCTGGACAAACAGGTTGGTCTTCTCTTGAATAAGGTACAGATATCAATGAAAATTGAAAAAAGTTAGGTACAAAATCCAGAACAGTCGGAATTGCCACTCAAGCTCTCACCACTCAAAGAATCGATAAGAGCGGGGGTAAGGGGAAAACGCTTCAAGTTCTCCTACGAAAAAAATCGATTCTTTGGTCTGAGAATGTATGCCGTAAAACAATAAGTTACGTCTTTCGTAAAAATAGCGATATCCCAATGTTTGACCAAACACCAAAAAAACACCATAAAAATGATAAGCGTATAAAAATCCGTATAAATCTTTCAAATTGTTAAGTCTTTATCTTATCTTAACCTTAATCTACATCAAGAAAGACTTAAATTTTATTAATAAAATACAACTTTGTTATATTTACACATGTATAAAACTTTTAATTAATGATGTTCTTTCCAAACTGACCGAAACTCGACGGATCAACTTTTTAAGTCTCGACTTTTTAATTAAAAGTTTGATGCATGTGTAAATTTAACAAAGTTTTATTTTATTAATAGCTGAGGTACCCGCTATTTCCCGGGGAAATACGCCTATTTGTATAACCAAGGAAAAAGCGCCAGTTACAAAACTCCGACACAATCAAAACGAAATTAGAACGTTGCCATAACTGTCTCCACGCATGGCAACGTACCCAATATAACCAACTGGTTTGTGACAATATTAACCAATTGTACGTTGATAACATAATAATTTGCCTTTAGTTATACGGTCTAGTGTCTATAGAAGAAGGTTTTTTATAAAAATTCGTGTGTATGCCTAAAGAATTATGAACCTCGGTCTTTTGACTTATATTACTGTGTAAACTAAAATTAAAATCAACGACGGATACTTCATGGTTAAAACATTTTTATTTAAAAAATTTGGCTAGCTTTCGGGTATGACACCCCTTGTCAAGCGTGAGTCTTTAACAAGGGGTGTCATACCCGAAAGCTAGCCAAATTTTTAAAAATAAAAATGTTTTAACCATGAAGTATCCGTCGTTGATTTTAATTTTAGTTTATACATCGAGACCATGGTCATAAAATTTAATTTATACGATTATATTAATGTGTAGTATCTTGTATATAGCGGATATACCTAATTATTAAATTAATTCAATTAATTGAAGTTGTTTTACAGACCGTAACCGTCGAAAACCACAATTAGGGTACCATAATATAGTATACCTAATGTGGTCGACCTAAGTTGAAAACTAGATTTTGAAATAAGTGTTTGCTGCTGTGGCTACAAATTATTCTATAAATCTATTTATATAACCCGATAAATTTTAAAAGTTGGAAAAATAGTCCTCGTCAATTATTTCCTACCACTGAAGTCGATAAATTTCACTTCAGTCTCAACAATGAGACTCACCAGTGGGAGCTTTTTTAATTACTGAAGTCGCTGCCAAATTCTACCAGGTTTGATGGTGTAAAATTTACTCTGCGTAGGGATCATAGAGCAAACCACTCACATAGAGTGGACGGCTATTAGCGAAACTGTTAACACTTTTCGTACGCAACGTCTTGTTTTCAAGGCGTGAAATAAACAAGGTGGCCTAAAGGTGATGTACAATATCTGGATCAAAAAGTAAGTTTGTACTCTAAAAAATTGAAAAACAACACCATCGCTCTTCGGACTATATTTATTCACGCCTCGAAAACAAGGCAGCCCGTTTGAGTTAGTGTTGCATGCGCTTCCATAGGACCTTCCACTCTATGAGAGTGGGTTACTCTATGGTAGGGATATTAACATATTGATAAACTATATTTTTTCGATTAAATAATATTAGAAAATCAATATATGACGGTCTTCGTCCCAAACCTTTTTTTTTTGAAAAATCAACGGGACTTTGCGTTGGTAGAAGCCCAGTTCACACTATACAATTAATTGGGCCACTTAAATGTATCCAACTAATTGTAATCAAGAAAATTGCATAGTGTGAACAGAAATAGTCGGAAACATTGTTACAATATTTATGTTCACATTATACAATTTTCTTGCTTACAATTAATTGGATACAATTAAGTGACCCAATTAATTGTATAGTCTGCCCTACAGATCAGAAACGCATTATGTTTTATAGATTAATTTCAGTATATATGATACGAGTAGCGATAGTTATCTTAATTTTTATACAATCACTTTAGAAACAATAAAATTGATAAATACGAGTTTTTTATATGGTTATTTTTAATGGAAGTATAATATTAGTGTTTGTGAAAAGTTTGTGTAATTATTTTCGATTTGACTATCGCTACTCGTATCAGATATACTGAAACTAATCTATCGAACATAATGCGTTTCTGATCTGTAGGGCAGTAGTGTGAACTGAGCTTAATAATATAGTAGGAAGAGTCTTTGCATTGCTGTAATCATACCGCATTTTGACTGTTTTATAAATTCTACCCGCGTAGTATCCAATCCACTGCCCGTGGAAATTTGCAGGCTTTTAATATAGCTAATATATGGTCCGTGGGCGTAACTCCGTATAGCAACATACGCTGGATCATATTAGTAGTTAACCTACCGGGGCCCAATCTTTTGATATGGAGTTCACCCACTCTATTTATCAAAACCGAAAGCTTTTACAAAGACCTTCCCGCTTAGTGACTGGATGGGCGTATTCGTGTGACGGGCTTTTGAAGCTTTAGTGTTTTGTTTTTCTTGGATTAGTGTCATTCTTTTATGTGAAAAGAAAATGTCTTCGGGCTATATGTTAAAAAAAACTTGAAAGGATGTGAAATTCAAATCTATTTGTAAAAGCTTTTTGTTTTGGTCTCGCAAGTTTAAAGAAAATTAGACGAGATAAATGTACTTTTGGATTATAATAATATTCATCATCTAGAATAACGCCCAAGGCACCACCTTAGGTTCGAGTCAGCTAGCGAATTTTAATGCCATTAATTCAGGTGGGCGGGTTGTACCGCGTAGGAGGGTGGTGGCAAGCTCTTAATTCCAAATATGCTTGATTTATAGTGATTTTCGAGACATATGGCCTACATTTAGAGAAAAAAATGATAATTCGTTTTATTAAAATCCAAAATACCAATAAAAATCAGAAAAGATTTCTAAATCTTTGCAGCATAGTGATTTAAAAATGGAATTGGAAATAATCTTATAAATCTTAAGAGCATTAATTTGAACTGAAAATAATCTCTAATGCGGTTATTCTAAATAACAAAGATTATTTTAGAAATAATTATCTCATTCGGAATTGAAAGAAATCTTTAAAAATAGCAGAACTCTTTGGTTATAGAAATAAAAATCTTTCAAATCGTGTTTTCGACACAAAATCGACTTATTTCCGTTGCCAAGGTAACGAGTTTAATTCATCATCTGTGACGTGAAATTATTATTATTAATGTGCCTACGACTCTACAAGCAGGCACCGAGTTAAAAATAGATTGTAAACACTCAAACTGCAACACAGTTTTGTATAAATACGAAAGGTTGTCGTTTTGAACAGAACTTACTTTCCATTTTAAGTAAGTACGTAAGTGTCGGGGCACAGAAAGTTTGTTAAGTATTTTTGCAAAATCCATTACTTGAATATAAATATTACCAAAAGTGACATAATAACACAGTGTGTGTCAATCGGACCTATTTCTGAATAAATGTTACGAGCGAATTACAAGTTGGGAGGGGAGAAGGGAAAGTTTGCCTTTGGGAGGGAAGGAAGTTAAAAACATCAAATAACGCCTCGTAGTGAGGAACGGAGGAACTATGTAGCACTGGTCAATGTTAGAGTATTTTTTGATTTTTCGTCGTTCTGTGGAGATGCTATCGCCATCTATCTACGATATAATACCATAGACTAAAAAAAGATCCAGAAAGGCGACAATAAAAAGTATTTTATGTGGACGATCTCGAGTCGAGCATTCATTAAACCTTTATCATACGAAAGTACAGAGATTGTCACACTTTTGGTAATTATGTAACTTTTGATATTACTAACTTTTTCCTACGAACAGTCAGGACGTTTTATCAACTTGACCCACCGTAGGTAGAATTGGGTTACCTTTCTTACGAGGATTCACAGCGATGAATTTTAACTGACTTTTTGTGAGACTATGGACGAATAAACTACTGCACCCCAATCTAGCTTTCGCGCTTGCATAGAGTAACCCACTCACATTTAGAGTGGAAGGCTATCAGCGAAACTTGTGAACTTTTTTCGTACGCAACGTCCTGTTTTCGAGGCGTGAAATAAACAAGTTGGCCAAAAGGTACTGTACAATATCTGGGTAAAAAAGTAAGTTTGTACTCTAAAAAATGTGAAAACAACACCATCGCTCTATATATTTATTCACGCCTCGGAAACACGTTGCCCCGGTAGGATAAATGTTTCATGCGCTTCCAAAGGGTCTTCCACTCTATGCGAGTGGGTTACTGTATGATTCTTTCAAACATCCTATATTGTAAAGATTACCACCAAAATAGTAAACACGTGCGCAATGTATTTTTTTATTCTCCACCACAATCGCCTTATTCGGCTATGCGTTGCCGATTTTGCCTATTTTATTTCAATTTTAATTGGATTTTGACTCCAAGATCTATTTGGTCCGAGTTTTGCGTATTCTTTGTAGTTCCTTTAAAGTTTAGGGTTTAGCTTTATTATTTTGGGTCTTTTACATTTGGAATTGTATACCTTTTCAAGTGTATTACTTTTATAAAACTTTAAGTTCGTCATATAAAGTTTCTTACGCACGTGCTTTGTACCTGGGTGGAAATTTTTCGATGTACTCTCGTTAGGAGCGCTAGCGGCCGAATTCATTTAAAAAATGTGGGTTTTATTTCATCAAAGGCTAGATATTCTCGACGGGTTTCTTATAAGGACGCTTATTTGAAACTCTTTTTATAACCTTATAAAATCCGATTATTCAAAAGCCTTTCCTCCTAAATATTGCGAAGTTTTCTTTACTTTGTCCCAGCCACAAATGGCGAGTACTAGAATCACAAAAAGCCTCGATTTTCGCGCTCAGTTTAGATAAATACCTTTCATCTTCACTAAGGTTAAAGGTCATGTTTGTAAAGGTGCGGGGGATCAAAGGAAGTCATTCTGTAATTTTGAAAGAAGTGCATTAAGAAAGAAATATATTTACAAAAGAACCAAAAGGAAATTGACTCGGGGATATCAGACACAACTAGCTCTTCCTTTTTCAGCTTCAAATTTTTTCCGTAACCCGACTTTTACGAAAACGTTTTCTAATTTTTTTCCAGTTCCTTGGCATATCTGGAGTTCATTTCACTTCTGAGAACCTTTTTCTGAATAAAAAGGTTTTTTAACGCGCAACGCAAAATTTTCCATCTCACCTTTGTACGGGGTATATAAATCCAATAATCCATGTTATGTTTAGAGCTATTAGACAAGTTAAGCAGGCTTTCGAAAACGTGAACGGATAACTTGAGTGTAGATGATTGTGCGCAATAAAGCTACGTTTTCACTCTTACAATTTTGCCGTACACGTTTTCGCTGGGTTTGATTAAACTGTATATTTACCAAGTACTAATACTGTAAAACACCTAATTCCCGGAAAAATTAATGATCAGCTAGGGAATTGAATTTTTTTTTTTTTTATTGATATTTAGTTGCTGAATTAATAATAATAATAACAACCCAAGGCACCGTCTTAGGCCCAATTCATCTAGCGGCTTTCAACGCCTTATATCAGCTTGGAGGAGAGAAAGGGTTCCTGGGGGGAAAATATAATACCAAGATCATAGGCGATAGGTACCCGAGCGCGGGACAGGGGGAAGGCAGGGGGCGGCAATAAATTTATTAAAAAATTCGAATTAGTCGTCTGCACATTTGGAAGACGTTTTTAGATCACACAAGGCTTAGGAATCATTCCTAAGCCTTGTGTCTTTTACGCGTTAGTTTAAATGTTAAAACTTTTACAATTAATTCATTATTATGGGAAAGTACTGTTGTTATATAGATTGTAGAAGTGATTCAAGATTTCACAAGAATATGACTTTTTATCCAGTACCTAAACCTGGAAAGAGAAATACTAAGTTAGAGCTCACCCAAAAATGGATTTTTAGTATTAACCGAAACTCCATTACTGCATCAACATCATTATGTTTGCAATTTGCATTTCATTGATAAACGAGGCCCAACCCAAGAAAACCCATATCCATATCCATCTCAAAAACCAATTGAGGCTATTGATGTTACGCGTGATGAGCGACCAGTAAACAAGTTGGCAAGCCAAAATATACCTCTCCTCGGAAGAGTTTTTAATTTTCAGTCAAGCGTAACTTTATCCGTGGTTCTGCGGTAGAACGCTCACCTGTCATGCAAGAGGGCTCGGGTTCGAATCCTGGCCGATTAAAAAATTATACTACACCCAATGACAAAAAGAGGGCGCTTTTGGAAAAACCTTTTCCCTGATTCTAAGAAACTGGGTACGCAGTGATTACCCTTTGCCCCGAAAATGCGAACGCGTTCGCAGTCCTGACAGACAGACAGACTGACTGACTGACAGACAGACAGACAGACACGGTGGTTGTATAACCCCTCCTAGGGTACAAAGTCCCCTCGGAGAGGTAACAAAAATGGAAATACAGGTGTAATTATGCTCTTGATAAACAAGCGACTTTAAAAATATTTCATCTTCCATTTTAAGTTTATAACGTTATCAAAAACTGTATTAAACATTCCGATCAACATCCTAAAAAGCTTGCTAGTCGCGATCTGTGTTGTCGGTCAAGGTCAAATAGGCAAAAAATAATAATATAGTTCCAAATTCCCCTCAATGGTGGCAGCGTTAAACGAGAGTCCGACCAAAAAAAACGTCCCGAGCTATGGTTTTCATATTTTCCCCTCCTGGAACCCCTTTCTCTCCTCCAAGATATCAGGTGGCCGGGTTACAATGCGTAGGAGGGTGGTGAAAAGCCCTTCAGGCCACGCGAGCCTACAGCTCCCTATCTCTACAACTTCTTAGAGACAAGGGAACGTGAAGAACCCGGGGGAGAGCCCCTCCAACCAATGGGGAGAGAGCTTCCCCTAGGAAAATGGTTGATCAAATTTATATCAAATAATTTTATCAAAATTTGGATCGATCAAATGGTGAAATAAATATTTGATCAAATATTTTTTTCCAAATTTGATCAAATATTTTTTATCAAAATTTGAACAAATATTTTTTATCAAAATTTGATCAAATATTGTTTTATCAAAATTTGATCAAATATTGTTTTATCAAAATTTTATCAAATATTGTTTTATCAAAATTTTATCAAATATTTTTTATCAAAATTTGATCAAATATTTTTTATCAAAATTTTATCAAATATTGTTTTATCAAAATTTTATCAAATATTTTTTATCAAAATTTTATCAAATATTGTTTTATCAAAATTTTATCAAATATTGTTTTATCAAAATTTCTAAAATGAAAATAAAAATCTTGTTATCTCGACGTAGTTTTTTTAGATTTTTTTATGAAATCATTTATATCCCACGCACTGTCATTTGCAAAATTGACCGGAGCCTGAAAATAGAAATCTAATTAAATCGGAAAATTAAAAGCTTATATTTTATTTCTCGGCAAAACATTAACGCCAACAATTCTTAATATTTAATTATTCTTAGGTTAATTTTTCTAAAACAAACCATTGTATTTCATAAATTCATTATATTTTGAAACATATTGCGCTCACGTAGGTCACCTTTTAGCTATGTACAAAATATCGACCGTCGCGTCGGTCTGGGGTGTTGGAAAATATTAACTGTACAGCCTATTCTGCATGTTGCTAGCCTAACTAATGCTTTTGCAATCTGTGATTTATGTAGCATTCTCTTTTGGGTAATTAAGCACATACAGCTTTCAGCCTTAGTGATTAGTATAATGAGACGCAAATACCTATGGCAAATAGCACCCGGTTCATAAGACGGTTTAATTAATATTACTAAGTCACTTAAAGGGCATTATTGTATTTATTTTAAGCATCTACACTTGAAGGCGTTATTATGGGTTGACTGTATTATATCAATCCCAATACAATCTCAGATCACGTATATCTAAATGGACAAGAATCTAAGGGGACTTACTGTGGCCGATAATTTGACATGGTAGGCGTGGCCTAAATCGGAGGTACACCCTTCACTTTGAAGCAACTCCAGAATTGCGTTCAACCATGGACGAATAATTACTCTTAGCAACTACAAGAGATATAGAAAGAGTCGATGAAAAGTGTTACGGGTTCGGTACGGGCAAAAGGTTCTCCGTTCATTTCCGCTTGAATCTAATTGGCCGTCATTTCCAAAGCTTCTTTTTGATTGGACCAGAGATAACCAAGGGAGAAACTTTTGCCGGTGTCATCTTAGTAAAGCACGTACAAAGGCAGGGCCTTCTATTCCTGTGGTAGTTTCTATGAATTACTGGTGCTTTTACGGGAGCGCCCTAGTGTCAAGTATCGCAAAATTTTCTATCCAAATACTAAACACGTGCCCAATATTAGCGGACGACGTTAGGCCTAGCGTTCTTAGCTCGTCGCTGTTGCCAAGGCTTACACCTTTGTTTCCATTTTTAAATTTATAATCTATTTAAACTTTCACAGAAACTATAGATACAAAAACATTAAAGCGGATTTTATTTTTAAATTAATTAAATAATTACTCTTCATTTTTATTCCAATACAATTATTACTGAATAATCTAAAGCCTTTTAAAATTCCAAAAGCCTCACTTCTTTTAAAAACAGCAGAGCAGACAACGGAATGACATTTTTACGCGCGTGTTTTGTATTTGGATAGAAATATTTCGCGATTCTCTAGGTAGGAGCGAGGACGGGCGATGCAAATTGTGGAACCGGTGATTTTGTTTATGTTTCTAGTCCAGTAATTATTCATCCAAGGTTCAACTATCACTACGGTTATCTTAGTCCGGGCTTAGGCGACAGTAGGTGCCATAAAGTAAGGTTTGTCTTAGTTAACAGTGAGTCCCCTTAGGTTCTTCGTTCATGCTGCCTTGGAGAATTTCTCGTCATAGATAATTTTTTTCAAAGACGAGTGAAGCGACATCTCTTGCCAGTTTGATAAGTTATGAAGTTTCTTATTAAATTAAAATTTAGTTAAAATTTTAAATGGTTTCGGAATTATTTGGCCGTCGAGAAAAATATTGTGATAGAAATCAGGATAGCTTTATGAAAGTCAAATAATGCGACACCTGTTGTCAGTTTCTAAAAGCTTAGCAGGCTCTTATTATATTAAAATATAGTTAAAATATTTTAAGAATCTTTGTGCCTTAGAGAAATTTCCCTCGTAGAAAGTCGACTGATGCGACGTCTGTAGTCGGTTTCTAAAAAGCTTTGACGGTTCTTATTAAATTAATTCAGATATATTACAAATAAGTATAAATAATAGCATGAAACATTCTTTTCAAATTAATATTAACTTAAAATATTAAATATTTCCGTTATCATTGTGAATAATTATATTTAAGGAGCCCTAAAAGTTAAATTTAATGGACCAAAATTGAGCCACGGTAGTGAGGGGACGAAGTGATTAGCACTCTCCCAAGAAGGGCCCGGGTTTGATCCTAACTGGTGGCAATGTTCCAACTCCGTGATGAAAAACGCGTCATCAGCGAATATTGAAAATGCGCGGGAAGCCTTGCTCGTTTTTAACTTTAACACGTGGCTCGCAATCACGTGATTTCATTTGCATGGTAACCTTTCAATAGCTTAAAGATTATAAAAATAATACCATTATGGGCTCACTTATAGCATGTGAATGTGAAACAGGATCTCATTGAATTTTTTTATATGGAAATTTTATACAGAGCATGCTTATGAGTGATTATGTTTCATATGGTCATAGTTAGTATAGAGAGCTGTTGGCTCGCGTATCATGAAGGGCTGGCTAGCCACCACCATCTTAAGAAATTTCCGCCGGCCACTTGGGATAAAGGCAATAAATGTCGCTTTTTGACTTGGGCCTAAGGTGGTGCCAAGGGTATTAGCCTAGCTGATTATTAATTGGCTTCACAAGGCACTAGTTGATTTAGGACTGTGTTGATCCATGGAAATTAGCCTTGCTGATTATAATTAAATTAATAAATATGGAAGTTTGTACTACCTTCAAATATATTCCAAAGACGTTCGTTTAATCTCACTAATAATGTATAAGAACAGAAGTATATAAACCATCTTTTACAAGAGTATCCGTCTGTATATAGGGTGTTTTGGATATGTCTGTTGATAATTACGGGTCTTGTTCTTTGGGTGAAAATGAGCCGCAAAACTGTAGTCATAAAGTTTTAGAGTTATAGCACTTGGAATTTCATTCCTGAAAACGTTACAAATACATCAACATTTATTAAAACCGAAAAGTCGAATAATGCCTTGATCATTTTGTTTGCAAAATTAAAATTTACGTTTTATTACTTTCTATATAAAGAAAGTTAATCTGAAATTGTTTTAAATAATATGATTAAATGTTTTAATGAAACAAAACTTGCTATATTTTTTCAGGTCAATATTTCTCTTTCAAATGCATTGGCCGAGGTTAACAATTGTATTAAATCACTTCTGCCAAACTTATGTGGTTTCATAAAATCACTTCTCTCAAATGTTTTCCTTAAGTTTATTACTAATGTGAATTGGAATTGGCCTATTAACCAACAATCTGAGTGGTTTTACGGTCGGGGTTTGTAGGAGTTCCAATGAGGATAAAAAGACCAAATAAATAAAAGTTTGACGAGAATGGATTTTGATGTTCTGGTGGTTGTCAATCCGCCACTGGAAATTGGACACAATGAAATTGAGTAAAATAAAACGTTTTTTTGCGATACTATTTAAAATTTGAAAAATATTTTGGTTTCAGCCACTTATTCTAAGAAATTTCTCAACGGTGTGATTTGTTGGAGCAAAACTATAATATTTGCGTCGAAGCTTTTATTTGTAATTCATAGCAGATTTCAGACACTTATTCATTAGGAGATATTATTTTTAAAGTTTCCGAGTGTTGACCTTAATTTCTCAGGAAAGTTTATTTTGAAGTGTAAATAATCGTTTTAATTAGGTTGATATCAAATGTTAATTTCACTAATTCTGAGTACTCTTGTTCAGGGGCACAGTTTCCTCAAAGACAACTACTTGGATGGCAAACGTTTGAGACTGTTGACAGACGATTAAGAGAAAGTGAACAAAGTCAACTAACAAAATCTCTATACATAGCTTTAGATTTCCCAGTGGACATTGAGGATTAAATATTTACTATTTTCGATAAAGATCTTTGTACAAGCACCAGGCAAGTTGGGCGCTGATTATGTATCAATTAAGTTATGATCTGGCGAATTCTTTGCGCACATCAATATCATACTTATAATTTGCAAAAGGTTCAATCTCTTAACCAAGCAGACATCCTAGGCGTAATGACTTTTGTCAGTTACTTTTGACGAGAGTTATTCGGTACCCCAATTCCCAAATATCACACCAAGAACAATTTAGTTTAGGCATATCTGCAGTGGCGTAGCCAGGGGGGGGGGGCACAGGGGGCACATGCCCCCCGAAACGTATGGTCATTCCTACAAATATTTATATTTTTTTACTTTTTTTTCAATGGCGTGCCCCCCCCCCCCCGAAACAAAATCCTGGCTACGCCACTGCATATCTGACATTTTTCCAATATAATTTATTTGATCAACTCGAAAACGTGTCGAAGACCTATCGGTACGAGCTATTTGTAAGTTTTAAATTTTTTTTAAATTTGTTTTGGGTTTAGCTTTTTTATCCCTTTTATTAATGAACTAATCTACTTATTCGCTAAGTTTATCATCCTTTGCATTGCAGTCCATAGGTGAATCCTTTTATCATTAGCAATAAGACAGCGAATGCGGTTTTTGCAGGACGGTGTACCACCGCCAAGTTAGAGCCAAACTCAATGCTACGTTCTCTTTGAGCCGGACAAGTCGAGGCGAAACGTTTTCGTGGCCAACCCAATCTCCGGATTTAAACTCTCGTCAATTATTTCTTTGGGGCTATCTCAAGGACTTACAAGGAGACTACCCGAGGTGGTTATCACCGATTTTGTTGAAACTAGGGAGTTAAGTAGACCTTATGGTAGTATGAAAATTTCCAAAGGGAAAAGTTGCAATGGGCTTTTGTTTATAATAATCAGCTAGGCTAATACCCAAGGCACCACCCTAGGCATAAGTCATCAAGCGACTTTTGAAGCCATTAATTAAGGTGGCCGGGTTACAATGCGTAGGAGGGTGGTGGCAAGCCCTGCATGCCACGCGATCGAGCCAACAGCTCCCTACACTAACTATTACCGTTAACCTTGACAAGTTTTTATGGAAGGGGAAACCGAAGAACTCGGGGGAAAACCCCTTAAACCAGTGGGGAGAGAACTTGCAAACTCAACGCAGAAGGAGTTGTTCCGAGTTTTCACCCAGTGCCACAAGCTGGGATCAAACCCGGCTCCTCTTGCTGCGAGGCGAAAGTGCTAACCACTCCGCCACCCCACCTCTCCATTAAAATAGCATAGGATTTTCCCAATTTGATCAATTTTACCCAAAATCCTTGAACAATTTTACCCAAAATAGGTCCAATTTATCTTTATGGGTAAGTTTTGAAAATATAATTTTTTCAAGTAAGTAAGTACCCTGTGAAACCGAGAAAATGCTATGCTTTTTTAAATGGAGATTTTTGTTTTGAGAGATCAAAAACATTTTCGGTTGCCATGGGAAAACTAAAGCCCATTGCAACTTTTCCCTTGGCCAATTTTCATACTACCGTAAGGTCTACCTAACCCCCGAGTTTCAACAAAATCGGTTTTAACCACCTCGGGTAGTCTCCTTGTTAGATTATACCAGTGAAGTTCGTGATCATAGGTCCCAGTTTATTCTCCTCAGTGCAACAATCTCCCACCATAGGTCAACGGGCTCGGGCTCACCGAGCTCAGGTATTTTAAATAAATATTGTGACCATATTAAAACGAGCCCGAGTTGAGGTAGGCTATTGTGGAACGCATATTGTAACTAGTGAGCCCGAGCTTGAGCCCCTGTTCAGTTTCAAATTACTTCGAGCTCGAGCTTGAACCCATTTCTTCATTCACATTACTTGGAGCTCGAGCCCGAGTCCTTATTAAAAATTAACGTACTACCTTGAGCCCGACATAATACTTGAGCCCGAGCTCGAGATTGATTTTAGTAGTTTTCATATCTGAGGTGAGCCCGAGCTCAACTCACGCTTACGATTGAGCCCAAGCTCGAGATTGATTTTATAAGTTTTCATATCTGAGGTGAGCCCGAGCTCAACTCACGTTTACGATTGAGCCCAAGCTCGAGATGGATTTTATAAGTTTTCATATCTGAGGTGAGCCCGAGCTCAACTCACGCTTACGATTGAGCCCGAGCTCAAGATTGATTTTAGTAGTTTCCATATCTGAAGTGAGCCCGAGCTCAACTCACGCTTACGATTGAGCCCGAGCTCGAGATTGATTTTATAAGTTTTCATATCTGAAGTGAGCCCGAGCTCAACTCACGCTTACGATTGAGCCCGAGCTCAAGATTGATTTTAGTAGTTTCCATATCTGAAGTGAGCCCGAGCTCAACTCATGCTTACGATTGAGCCCGAGCTCAAGATTGATTTTAGTAGTTTTCATATCTGAGGTGAGCCCGAGCTCAACTCACGCTTACGATTGAGCCCGAGCTCAAGATTGATTTTAGTAGTTTCCATATCTGAAGTGAGCCCGAGCTCAACTCACGCTTACGATTAAGCCCAAGCTCAAGATTGATTTTAGTAGTTTTCATATCTGAGGTGAGCCCGAGCTCAACTCACGCTTACGATTGAGCCCGAGCTCAAGATTGATTTTAGTAGTTTCCATATCTGAAGTGAGCCCGAGCTCAACTCACGCTTACGATTGAGCCCGAGCTCAACTCACGCTTACGATTGAGCCCGAGCTCAAGATTGATTTTAGTAGTTTTCATATCTGAGGTGAGCCCGAGTTCAACTCACGCTTACGATTGAGCCCGAGCTCAAGATTGATTTTAGTAGTTTTCATATCTGAGGTGAGCCCGAGCTCAACTCACGCTTACGATTGAGCCCGAGCTCAAGATTGATTTTAGTAGTGTCCATATCTGAAGTGAGCCCGAGCTCAACTCACGCTTACGATTGAGCATGAGCCCGAGACCAATTTGTTCTAGTATCTGAGGATCAGCTCGATCTCCTTCCAATTTGCAATATTGTTTAGCCCTAAGCCCACGTTCGAAATTTATTTTGGCGAAAAAAAGCGTTAGAAGATAGCGCGCCCTAGTGCCGTCTGGACTCCCGGGCTTAGGGCTGCCTGACTGCCTCCGACTGTCTTCCAGGTGTGCCAGTGATGCCGGAATGGAGCTCGAAAACACTTACTGGGCTATTTGATTAATAAATTGTGCGGCTTGAGTTTGAGTCTTTAGTAGTTTTAAAACATAGTGAGACCAAGCTCGATGCCACCATTTTATTTGTGAGTAACTATAGTGAGCCTAAGCCCGAGATTACATGTCGAATTGTAATTGTTGTGAGCCCGATACCGCCCGTCGATTTGTAAATATAGTGAGCGTGAGAACGAGACTGCCCGTATATTTATAGCTGCTGCGAGTCCGAGCCCGAGACGGTTTGTAGGTTTTAAATCTACTGAGCTCGAGACCTCACATCGGCGGGGAAATTTAGATTGTTAGCTTGAGCTGAGACCCAGCCAATAATTGGTGAGACCAAGGGTACGTCAAGTGGAGAAGATATTTTCCTTATTATAAGAATTGGTCTAGCAAGAAAAATTCTTATTATAAGATTTCGCTAAATTTTTAACGAATTTATTCGTAAAAAATTTAAGTTAAACAAGAGTGTTTTTAATGTGCTACTGATAATGCATGTTGCAGCTCAAAATAAGGCCAAGGCTTAAGAATTCTAATGACACTAGAATACAAATATAAATATCATTAATCCTTGTCATCAAATGCTATTTCATAAGTAGTAAGCCGAAATGTTGCTTTAATATTATAAAAGCCTCGAAGAACAATAAAGATATATTTAAAATTAAAAATTCGCTCAATTTCTTCGGCTGGAACTTCAAATTTATAAATTATTCCCGTATCTTCGTCTTTAAGGTCTGTTAAATAATTAACCGCCATTCAACGCCATCTTTAATTCTTATTTAAAACTACCTCGAAAGTGATCTTACTAATCTTGCAAGATCTCTGACGTCAATCGCTCTTACGTCCGGTTTTAAAAATCATTAAGTTCACGAGATCACAAGAAATCTTATCAACTTGTCGTACCCCAAGGTGAACCCAAGACCATCCGTAAGCTCATATACAAATTCAGTGAGGTGAGCTCGAGCCCTTCTCTTGATGGAGTTGAATGGTGATGACGCGTAATTGAAGGACGTGACACTCTCCGAAACAGGGCAGGCATTTTAAAATTTGTTCGAGAATCTTTAGTAAGACATGCCCGTGCCTTTAGTGACCATTTTAAACGATTCCTATGATTTTGGATAACTAAAAACCGTTATATAAATTTATTTATCAGAAATTAATTCAATTGAATATTTAAAAATAAATTATTTGCTACTCTGAAACCATTTTAAATAGTGACTGTAAGTCGTATAACCTTAGCACTGGCTCTTGTCGTAAAGTTTCTTAAAATAAATGAGTATTTATTATTATTTTAATCATTTCTCGTTTATTCGGCATATCTTGAAAACAAAGTACTTTTGAATCCATTTTATCTATTCATTCTGCTTCACAAAATTGAAATTTCTTTACATGGGTGTCGCTGCGGCGATAATACTTCGTTAATTGAAAAATTTCTAAGGAAAAGTTGACTTAACCGAAATTTGTGTGAGCTAATATAATAAAATAACAAATTTACCGCTCAAATGATTTGAGTCAATTTAATTAAGTCAATAAATGGAATTATCCACCTCAGCGATTGTTTTCGGTAAATATAAATTTATCTATGTGAAAAATTAAATGATGAAGCTTGGGAAAAACATAAAATTCTTGAAGTATATGCATTTTTTATGTTTGTTTATTTTCAAGGTATTAAAATGGTAATTTCAATTTTTAAATTATCAATTTTGATATTTTTTACGTTTTCGGGACTGATATTCAAGGTTCAGAGAGAGAGCTAATACCAATTAAATGACGCCTGAAATTAATGTATATCGAGTGCCGTTGAAGATAATTCGTCGATTCCCGGGGACCTATACGGACCTATAGCTTCCACTGTATTATTCACCTTCACCACCATCACCACCACCACTCACCACATCCGGAGCGAAAATAACAGCCTCTTTCCTCTAATCGAATTACTGGTCTCATTCTGTAAATAGCTGAGTGATACGGAATGTGTATCGAATAACTTATCTTGTTTATCTCATTAGGTTGACGAAATTGTCACATTTGTAGCAGAAGCCCAACTATAACTATGGCGAATAACAGAATAAATTATGTTTAAAATATAAACGTATACATCACAAATACAGGGTGTTTCAAAGGATTATGCAAACATTTGTAGGAGTTGTAGTGGGTGAGTTGAGAAGTATGCCGGTGTTTTTCCCATTTTCCTACGATGAGTTAAAAGAGCACCAGATAACTTCAAAGTGTGGTCTACTAGCCCCTGGAAGAAGGCTGCAACAAGCGCGAACAGTGGCGGCGCCAGGATATTACTATGGGTAGGCTACTTAATTCTTTAATTTGGGGGCCCACGTTAACATACACTAACTAAACAAAACTGTGACAAAACGAGTTTATTTTTAATATTTTACAAAAGCAATGTACATGACTGTTTAAATGTACTCGGAAGTTATTTTTTTAGTCGATGAGCATAACAATGCACATATGGGCAACATCCTCCGACAGCATTCTCCATTTTCACTTACAATTGTTGCAAAAACACTTGCCAGTTGCCACGCTTTATTTTATCTTTATTTTGGAAATTGGGACTATAGATATAAGAAATGTATATAAAGGTCTAGATTAATTTCGAGGCGTCTAAGCCTAACATAAAATACGGAATTGACACCTAGCAGACACCGAGGAAGGCACGTGACCAAGAGCGCGAGCTCTCTTAGCATTTTAGCACTAAGTGCTTGACCTTTCCGCAGGCCGTAGTCTTAAGACACCATCTGTTGGTGACTTTTAGTATAATTTTTAAGCAGGAGACAATGGCTCTCGCATAGCCGCCTAGATTAAACAAAGCCCGTGCATGGTACCCAGAGAGGGGGGGATATTTTACTTACTCCTAGCCGAGCTTTAGTTCTTGTGTACGCCGTTGGATGGCGTCTTATGGACTACGAACTCGGGGGGCATTAATAAAGGTTCAAGGAAAATAAATTGTATTAGGGACTAGGGAGGTCCTTATAAAGTTCAAAATGTAAGTAACCGTAGCTGCTAAGTTTGAGATTTCTTGACTAGCTTCATTATCAGTAATAGATGTTAATTTTTCATTTTGTACTTTTTCAGGTGACCTTTTTTTCTTAGGAGGAGATAAATAAGGATTCCTTGTATTATGTGATGACATTTTATTGAGCACAGAATTTGAGTCATATTGAGTTCCTTGACTAGCGTGAAAAACCCCTTCTTGATTTTGATTGCGTATTATATTAGACAAAGGGGTTTTATTTATTGCGTAATCTCCATGACTTTGATGATTACTTTTATCAACTAAAGTTTCATTTAATTGGTCTTCAACAATGTCTTCGACAAATATTGAAGGAATAGCAAATGCCAGTAATGATTTTCTGGAACTTGAAATGCTGAAATCAGCTTGATTAAAGTGATCACTACCAACTCTTGCACCCTGATTATTAATGTTTTCAAGGTATTCGCTTTGAACTTCATAGTTCTCACCAAATATTGCACAAAGCCAGTTATTTCTATTATCTTTTTTCTTGGGAATCCTATGAAAACTTCTGGTATCAGAAGTTTTCTTGTGCCAATCGTTATTCTTACATCTTGGAACCAAACAGTAGACCATTTTTTAACAAATTTAACTGAAAAATAATAATAGTTTTAGGAAAAGACCTAACAAATAGCCCAAGATAAGGCCTACGTATATAGCATTTAGTTCAAAATAGAACACCCTAAATAAAGTACACCGCACAGTGTGCACTTTAAACTAGTTATTTAATGAACGAAACACTATTCTAAAAAAGTATTTTTCATTTAAAATCATTTTCTTACCTGTTAAATAATAATGAAATACTTATTACAACTTTACGAGGCACACAGCCTCCAAGCCTCGTAGCAGACGCCTCTACCGCACCGTTAGAAAATTATTGCGTAATCGTCCCTAGTCCATAACACGCCACCAAGCGGTCAACCCTAGCGTCCTTAAAATGCCAGTTTTAAAAAAGATTTTCCGACCATGCACGGGCTTTGTTTAATCTAGGCGGCTATGGCTCTCGCGACGATAGCACGAGCTTTCTTACCGATAGATAGCGCCTTATAAGGATAGCCTGCAAAAATTACGCGTTTCTGCTAGCTGTCACCTCCGTATTCACTCCCTTTGAAATATTTTATCTAGACCTTTATATTCGCTAAAGAAAACTACAGTAACGCCACCTATCCGCACTCTTTCAAACTATACTTCGGTGATACAATAAATCAGAAGCATGGCTGGCAAGGCTTTAAATAGGGTTTCAATACGTTTAATTAGACCATTTAAACGTCGTATTAAATATAAATTTGGTATTATTTTTAAATTAGTAAGTCTAGTAAATGTTTGGGTAGTATATTATATAGTTCTAAATGACAGTGTTGGAAAGATTTAAGACTAATTGAATAGTTAGTCTTGGTGGTGTACCAGTAAAATGTAAATAGAAGGAATTTGATATACATCGAATATGACGTCTCTTAGTCTCTAAAGGGTATAAATTTCAAAATAAATATCTTTTTGGAAATAATAAATCTAAATACTCCTTATATTATATTACAGTTGAACTCTCAATGTTTGAAATTTTCAAATATATTGGAGAGAAGCCTAGAATGTTGGAAGAAGGTGAGCGCATGTTTAAAGAAATCCCAAAGGGGTCTTTTAATTTCTTCCTTTTTAGTCAAGAGGATGGTATTACAGTAATTGAAGGATTTTTCATACAATCAAGCCAATCAACCTCACTCCTTGATGTTAAAATTTAAAGAGCGTGGTGAAAAACACTAAATTGAAAGTATTCACTGTTCGTGCAAAAGCGGGTAAATATTTATCTTCTTATTGATACCAAATTCTCAATTTTAAATCTTTTATTTTGTAGAAACTCTGGATTCTGTAAACATTCCGTAGTTGGTTGGTTTTTATCAATCATTTTGGAAGAGAGTTAAAGCAGATGCCTGAAGCAGTGTCAATAGCTTAGAAAAGTCTGAAGAACGAATAATATCTAGTCTTCCATACGAACCAATGTGTACCAGACATTTACCATTCAGATAGAAATAATTTGTAAATTCGAATGAAAAACCTAAAGAAACCGTGACAACTGCTACTCTGATAATACTGCAAATACAGAAGCTTGTGAAATAAATGACAATCTATCTAAACGTAGGCAAATTGGTCCATCCAATTAAGAAGACTATTCTTTCCTCGAGGAACTTTTGAAACTAACCCTTTTAGGACTCCACGAGAATCAGATTTTTGAGATGACTACTGAAGAATCTGATTTCTTCAAGAAATTTGTGGAAATAAAGGCTATCTTTTAATTGAGGTTAAAAGAGATTTTAATTTTTACATTTTAAGTAAGAGTCATATTCATTAGCAATGCATTTAAATTTAATCATTAAATTTGTCATTTGCCAGAATTGTTTTTTGTAAATTTACTAGCCTGCATGTAACAGTAACAATTTCATCAGAAAGGGCACAAAGCAGTCTTTTGAAGTACGTTGAAACTGAACGGTTAGAACTAACGAAGCTAAGGCATCGAACGTTAAATTTGACTTCAACTTCACTAACGTTAATAACATACGGTCATTAACGGGCATTAGAAAATCACTTCAATTGACAAACTGTCAAATAGTTCTTTTCCAATGCCAGTGAGAGATACAAAATCACTACTAGTCATTCCATTGCTAGATAGTCCAGTTCTTGACGATGACACTTTATTCTTGGTTTGCTCCAAATTAACTTGAATGCCAATAGAATTTTTCGTTACTTCTGTCACAGTTTCGCTAGTAGATGAATGTATCTCAGCTGCTATTTTGGCAAGCAAATTTAAGTTGGAAAGTGTGGAAACATTTTCAGGGCCTTCAATAAAATTTGTCTCAGTCGATGATTGTGCCATGACTCTGATTGGATTGTAGACCATTGGACCGAAATCCCATTCGTCCGAATGTACCATTCAACCGAATTCCAATCGACCGAAAACCGCGTTTTGCGCGGTTTTCATTCAATATACCGTTAGTGATACATATTTATATATCGTAGGTTACGTGACGATAGTATATCTAATTTGGACTAAACTATGTCTTAAATATTTATTATTTCGTACCGACGTGTATTTTTAGACCTTTTTCCCTTGAAATTTGATATTTTCCGGGTTTAATTTTGGAAAATAACCTTGATAAGACCCGACGTGAAATAGTTGCCTACCATATCTAACCTAACCCAACCTAACCTAACCTAACCCAACCCAACCCAACCCAACCCAACCTGAACTAACCTAACCTAACCTAACCCAACCTGAACTAACCTAACCTAACCTAACCCAACCTGAACTAACCTAACCTAACCTAACCCAACCTGAACTAACCTAACCTAACCTAACCTAACCCAACCTGAACTAACCTAACCTAACCTAACCTAACCTAACCCAACCTGAACTAACCTACCCTTAGTGAAAACGAACCAGATTTAAATTTCCCATTCAACTGAATCCCGCCATGTTGGGCTATAAATGAAAATACTTTTCGGTTCAATGGGATTCGGTCGAACGGGATTCGGTTCAATGGTATACAACCCTCTGATTGTAAATCGTCCAATGTTTATTTGAAATTAATAAATGCATTATTTACAATTCTTAATTTATAATATAAATTTATAAAATGACCAACCTTTAGAACGATTTTGAAAACGTTGTGATCTCTCTGATTTCTTTCTAACTACAGCTAGTTCAGGAGTAGGTCTACATGGTAAATTCTTAGAAGGAATAGCTTTGAATTTCAGGCGTCTCTTCACAGTTTTTCCATCTAAAACGGTGTTATTTATATCCAAGTTTATTTTAATTAATAATAAATAATAAGGAAATACTCACCATTTCTTTCTAAGAAGTCATTGTAATTAAAGTGGGCACTGCAAATCTGAGCCCATTTACTATATTTTTTTGCCCCGATTTAATTTTTTAACCACACGCTTAAAAGTTTCTTGCTTTTGGGAAATTGTGAACCGATAAGTTTGAAGTTTGTTCTTTACGATTAATTATCTTTTTTAGCGCGGTATTATTGCATAAAGGTACAGCCGAGGGGTCGCTCATTTGGCCAAATCCACAAATCCGAAATCCAAGAATTTTGCTCCTATAGACTTTGTATGACAAATCCACAATAAAAAATCCTGGATTTTCAAAAAATCCAAAATCCCGTACACAAAACAGGCAAATGTCCGACCCCTCGGGTACAGCACAATTTCTACCTCCTTTAACCCTAGCCTTAACGCCCGCCATGTACCATGTTTATTTTTGATCACCGAAATAGGCGGGAAAATCAAGCTGCAGGGGCAGCGACGGCCGCGCCACCTATATCCGTTTCGTTAGCGAATACGTTTCCTGTATCTATTATTGGGACTCGGAGAGTCGGAAAACCGCGCAATTTATCATCTGTCTAACGATGCAACACTGTTTGAAGTAGCTAGTTTAGCAACTACAACGAATCAAGGCTGCGTTCGAAAAAAATATTAGAAACCACTGTTTAGTGTTCGCAACTTAAAAACAGCAGGCTTTTAATTCGGATTTTGATATTTCTAGTTCCGCAAATCATTTTAGGGGGCTGATCGGGGCCCCTTCATCTAGATTTGGGGCCCCTACAAGCGAAATAAAAGTAGGCTGTAGCCTGCGTAGCCTACCCCTGGCGCCGCCACTGAGCGCGAAACCAAGCAGCAGGGAAATGCGAACATTGAGGTTTGGGTGATAGGTAAAAAAGAACTTTGTAAACAAATCGAGGCCACCAGCGTATATAAAAAGGTAAACTTAACAGTATTTAAAGTCTGCTGCTTGGTTTTTCGATTTTTGCTGCCTACTTCCAGGGGCTAGTAGGTCACACTTTGAAGCTCTCTGGCGCTCTTTTAACTCATCGTAGGAAAATGGGGAAAAATAGACATACTTCTCAACTCACCCCCTACAACCCCTTAAAAATGTTGCATAACCTTTTGAATAAGACCTGCAATTATTGACAGAGTTATCCGCAACGATACCTTCCAAATTGATTCTTGATCTTTATGCCCTAAGGGGATACATCTCTTGTTCAGAAATTTTATATTATACTTCAAAGGTTGTCTTACAGTTCGTAGACTTTAGATTAATCGCTGGAATTTTGACCAATTAATTTCATGTTTTTCGACAAGGAGGAAAATGATGAACTATTTTCCTTAGATATTTATTTATTTTTAACAAATAAACTCGTAATTTGTGTAGTATTAAATTCTTCTAGGGCATCTGATATGATGGATTAGAGTGGTTTATTTTCCGGAAAAATTAAATGCGGAAAAATTTCGGAAATTGGACAGATAATTTTTCGGAAATTTTCCGGAAACTTTTCCGCAAATCAGATAAATAAATAATAAACATTACCAAAAGTGATATAATTACCAAAAGGGTGTCAATCGACCCTCTTTCTTAATGAATGTTACGAGCGAAATACAAGTTGGGAGGGAAGAAGGGAAAGTATGCCTTGGGGAGGGAAGGAAGTTAATACCAACAAATAACGCCTCCTAGTGAGGAACGGCAGAATTAAGTAGCACTGATCAAAGCTACTGTATTTTTTTATTTTTCGTCGTTCTGTGGAGACGCTATCGCCATCTACCTACGATATAATACCAGATACTAAAAAAAAGCCAGAAAGGCGACAATAAAAAGTATTTTATGTGGACGATCTCGAGTCGAGCATTCATTAAACCTTTATCATACGAAAGTACAGAGATTGTCACACTTTTGGTAATTATGTAACTTTTGACATTACTTTATAAGGTTTCTAGAGTAGTCTAGAGGTTTGGTTTTATTTTGTATTCGGAAAAATGAGGCAAAAGTGCCACAAAATTTAAAATTGCGAACCAAATCAGGATAATCATGAAATGAAAACTTTTTTTCGGAAAAATACGTAAAATGCTCTAGAAAAAAAGGCCTCGGTAATTTTCCAGAAAATTTTCCGACTTACAACTCTATGATGGACTATTGTACATTTTTTCATTTTTATCTACCACTGCCTCCCCTATTCGGATTTCCGTTGCTATGTAACGAGATTTGAAATTTTTCATTGTTAGGCTTAGCTTTCGAAATATTTTTACATTTTTCCAAATCTTACTATTTTTGATCCTTTAGTTGATGGACTCATAGACAAATAAAAGATTCCCCAGGACAGCTATCCTCTTCAAATAAGCGTTTCTCAACGTAGCCCCCTTTTTAAAAAAATGTTGCAAACGAGGAACTATACGTCACAACTGTGGGTATATTCACGCGCCATATTTAAAGGCTGAAAAAAGTTGAACAATGTTTAGATTACAAACGTACGCGACTTTAGGGATATCGCCACCTACACTAATAGTTTTATCCGATTTGCGGAAAATTTTCCGCATTTTATTTTTCCGGAAAATTTTCCGCAAATCGGAAAAATAAAAAATTGAAACAAATGATTTTTAAGGGTTTTTAATTTTTTTACTTTTTATCGATATAAAATGTCTAATAACAGTAAACATACTACAAAACATTAATAGTGGTACATTGTTAAACAGTTTAAAGCTAGTTTAGAGGTTTAGTTTAACTCTTAGATTCGATAAAATGGGGCGAAAATTCCGCTTTCTTTAAATTTTCAAACAACATATTAGACTAATCATGCAATGAAACTTATTTTTTTTTTTCGGAAAAATACGGTAAATTTTCCAGATAAAAGGCCTCGGTCATTTTCCGGAAAATTTTGCAACTTACAACACTAGAAAACCCTGGTAGTGTTAATTTTGGTAACAATTCTTGGGATGAACCTTTCTCGTTTTCCATTAGAAAGAGGTACATTTAAAAAATATTATATTATAAAATACTTCTAGTAAGAATACTTTTCCAAAACAAAAGATCAAAGTGAACAAAACTACAATCCGAAGTACCTAAGCCCAAAGAGAGGGTGGTTGTTGGTATAGATTGAGATATTGCAAATAAAATATATTAAATCTGCCATCAAAAACTTTAATAATGAAAATATACCTTCTGCGCACACTGTTCATGATGTTCTATATTAATAGTCGGCTCTCGAGGTTTCAATGTTGAAACTAGAGGCTTTAACAACGGGATAACTAAAACAATTATCCTTTAATACTTTCGGTGAAAATTTAATTTACAAATCCAAGATTACCACTTACCGCGTAGTTTTTGTACAACAAGCAACCATGACTGAGTTTTAAAAAACTCACTTCATAAATGCTTTGAACATAAATACGTCGAATATTTGGTATCTTCCCATTGCGCCGAATCTCATTCGACCGAATTCCCATTAGACCGAATTCCGCCAATGTTTTTGATGAAATTAGCCCAAAGGCGGGTTTTGTATTTTTCTAATCGACCGACGCAATATTCACAATTGAGCGACCAGAAAAAAAGTTTTTCTTTCTACTCCTTTTGATTTTTTATGGAAGCGTTTTAATATATTTTTAAATCTGTTAGGTTAGGTTAGGTAACACTGCATACTGTTCTGACAGATGCTGAAACGGATAAACCGAATCCTAAACCCGGAGAAGTCCGGGTTTTTCGGTCGAGTTGGACAATCCCATTAGACCGAATCCTAAATCCGCCAAAGTGTGGCTTTTTCGGTCGAATGGGATTGGGTTCGGTCAAATGGCATTCGGCGCAATGGAACAGATTCAAATAATTAACATCGTTGACCCAAAATCCGGGCTTGTATTTTGATAGCCAATTAACCCATTGATGGCAATAATTTGCCAATAAATTATTTTTGGATTTTAGATTTGTAAAATAAATGTTATGTTTTCCATATGAGGTGCGTGATAATACCGATAATCACTATTACAGCCAGGAAATACGCAAATTTAACTTAAATGTTAAAATAATCCATCACTACGCGGGTTACGGCCAATTTTACTGTTTAATATTTACTCCGACAGAGCGCGCTCAGAACCGACAACTACCGACCGGAAAATAAAGCGGATATTGTACCCAAATCCGATTCATCCCCCTCGTCACCCCCAAGTAGAGGGTTACGTTGAGGAAGCGAAAAGCTTAGTACAGGGATAGCTATCCTTGGGAATCTTTTATTTGTCTACCTTTTCACATTTTTTATCATGATTTGAATATTTTCAAATGTCAATTGAGTTAAAATTTATACAATCTCAAATTAAGATGACTTGAAAAGTATCAAAGTAAATTAAAAAAATGTAAACAAGACTTTCCAATGATGTCTTAGATATTAGTGATTATTTCACAATTAAGTCGTCATACTTATGCTGTCTATGAAAAATAGTTATTTACGCCCCATATTCGACGCCCCTTATTGTATATATATTTTAACCCTTTAAACCTTATCTGTATATTTTTAAATACATTCACTACGTTTTCATGGAGGTGGGAAACACGTAATTGCGGGAACACGTTTTTAGACGTTTTCATGAGGTCCTCTTTCAACCTTGACACGGGTTTAGCCCTACCAAAAAACCACTGAACGTTAGAATTTGTATACTAGCTTCGATCTCTGCAAAATCTTGGGGCTTCCCGGTCAATAAGCAACCCCACATTTCCAATTTAAACGAAACCCAGCATATCAAACCCGTGTTCGTGCGTTTTCAAGCTTAGAAAAATCGGAAAAACGTAGTCAATTTTGTAAAATTAGTTTTTTAAAGTGGGTTTAAATATCCAATCACATATATAGAAATTGTTCGGTTTTTTAATATGTTTCGTACTTCCTAAAAGATTTCAATGAACCACGAAATTTGGCGAAATATAGAGTAAAATAAAACGTCTAAAAGAAATAAAATGGATTAAAAGGTCAAATTCACAAAAATAGATTGTAAGTTTTGCGTAGAGACCATTATGTAAATTGTAATTACTATTTCAATTCAACGTTTTGCTGTTCAAATCGTCGCTCACTTAATTAACCATCGATCCAATTCGGCAGTTCTTCAATCAGCTTCCAAATTATTTAAATAGCTCTCCTAATTTAACCCGCCTTAACTTTCAACCGTACCCAAAATGTCCCTAATTCTATAGTCAAAGAAAGTTAGAAATATAATTTAAAAGAATAATAACTAGATCATACACGTAAGTGATTAATTCTCAATTAAGTCGTCATACAAACTTGATATATAAGAATTATGGAAGTTACAAATGAAAAAATAAAAATATTCCGATATTCATATTAAGAATAATAACAATCACGTGAGCCTTCGCAAATCTGGGCTGAAAATTTACCGATTGTATCACTCCACCTAACTAAATGCAAAATGTAAAAATGTATTTTATGAACTATGGTGTCTTGATGTAAAAGGTTTAGAAAATATACGAAAGCAGTGTCAAAATCAGCTAAACTTCTTCAATATTTAAAATTTATCCTAACTTAAAAGTCTTAAATGACGGCCTTATAGATCAGTTTCACAGTTTAAGAATAATTAGTGCTAATGTCAAATTACTTCAAAATAATTTTTACTTGAAAATAAAAATCCACAAAATTTCGCCAAAATGGCTAAAATTAGGCGTCACTTACTTTTATTTTCATCTTAGAAGTGTCGAAAATATCCATATCGTAATTGCAAATCGGAAATGTTTAACAGTCAAACAAGTTTTCTAATTTCCATAAAGTCATATTTCAAAGAGTACCGGCCGACTGGATCTCTACCGGCAAATATTCTATCAGCTCTCGGCGATTTCGGGAGAAGTTCTCCGGAGAAGAGCCTTTTCAAGGATGACGAGAGAGAGCTAGAGCCGGAGAAAGAGAGATCAAAGCGGGGAGGGGGGGTTGCAGGGTATATAATCCCCCCTCCGGAGCGCCACCGCAGACGCCTAAGAAAATCGAAGCCCCACTCTCTATCGCGTGGACAATGGTTATTTCCGCTGGACTTGCGGCACGTGTTTGTGGTAGTTTGGGAGAAGCATGAAGAGTTAAGTGAGCCTGATAGCTTTATTATTCCTAGAAGTTAAGTTTTTCGAAGTCGTTTGAAACGCGAGCTTCTGTTTGTAGTCCAGGAGACGAAAGGGGAGTTTTGGCAAAGGCTTTTTGATTGATTCTAATATTTTTAGTTATGACGTCATCAAGATGGCCGCCGTTACCCAAACATTAACCGACCTTATCACAGAACGCCTAGTGCAAATATAACTTTTTGGGTGTCATTTGATAGATATTAATCATTCCCATATCACGGTCGTAATTAATTCCTAATATCTGAGATATTTTTTAAGCCCTTAACGGTGATTCTTACAAACAATAAACACTGTTAATATCTTATTTAAAAATAATTTCACGATTCCTTGGTCAAAAGGATTCTATCCACTTCATGAACTATATTAATAGTTGCTACTAGGGGGCGCTGTGATTGTTACAAACTATACAGGCTCATACTATTTTCTTTGAAAGAATTTCGGGACCCATCGGTCGTTACCATACTGGAAACCAAGGGGGCACTGTGATAGGTGTCAGAAATTTCAATATTTTTATTCATCTTCATCTTCATCATCGTTAATATTTATTTTTACAAATATCATTTGCAATAAGACGTACATGTACAGCATAACTTTGAAGAGCCGCAATTGTATCGTTTAATTTCACGCATATTCTTAGATTGACAAGAGCAAGCAACAACTTAAAGCAAGGCTTCAGGGGCTACAGCTGTCGTACCAATATTTGGTACAGGGACATCCTTATCGAAGTGCCCTCTATAATTAATCATTTCCACATTGGGAGGTTCACGTTTATCAGCAGCACACCAAGTTAATACCCGAAGGTGAGCCCGTTAAACGTGCTCAACTGTAGCTTCATTTTTTGACTGGCAAGGTTTAATCTTCGTTGTGTCCTTCCTCTGGCTAAATATTTTATACCTTAAAGCAACTGTCGGCTCTATCATTGCCACCTGTATTATGAAAAGGCCCCTGTTATTAGAGATGGCCATGAATCTATCCGAATCTTCGAAAAAAATTATTTTCGTGGAGAGCGTGGAGCCATCTATTAATGGGAACGGAAGCTAAAATTCAAAATAGCGAAAAAATAACGTCGCCAGAGAGCCATTATAGAGTATTATATTTAGACTACTTTTACTCTACTGACAAGGAGACTACCCGAGGTGTAACTCACCGATTTTGTTTAAATTCAGGGATTAAGTAGACCTTCACGTAACTTAAAAAATCCCAAAGGGAAAAAATGCGATGGCAACCGAAAACGTTTTTGACAACTAAAATATTATATTTCTCTATGTAAATTAACATAGGAAAATCGAAGATTCTAATGGTCCCCCGTTATGAAATTATTAAAAAAAATTTAAAACCAATTTGGTTAATTTTGGGTAAATATCAAATTTGATATTTACCCACAATTTTATATTTACCCACAATTAACCACCTTTGTTTAAAAAAAAATTGAATAATTTAGGAATCTTAAATTTTCCTATGTTAATTTACATAGAGAAATATAATATTTTGTTGTGAAAAATGTTTTCGGTTGCCATGGTAAAACTAAAGCCCATCGCATTTTTTCCCTTTGGGGTTTTTTAAGTTACGTGAAGGTCTACTTAATCCCTGAATTTAAAGAAAATCGGTGAGTTACACCTCGGGTAGTCTCCTTGTGAGTGAACTTTAACCTAAATTATATATCCCATATAAAATATATTGTAAGCAATTACTATAATTGAAGTTATTGACAAATTTACAAATGAGCCAATCAACGCGAAGCATACTTTTATGTCCCGCCTTTTGGGTAAAAATGTAGCTTCAGCGTCTTGTTTCGATTTCGACGCTAGCGACATCTGTTGAAAAAAGAGCTACTTCACCTAGAGCCGACACTTGCTTTAATGTATTAAATTCAGTCCCTTGACTTTCTCCGTATAAATTTAGCATAAAAGCTGTATTCGCTTTTACGTAACTCTCTTTCGTGGCGTTGTCGTCGGATATTGGGGAGAGATCAAAGTTCGATTTTAGAAATAACTTTAAGGCACCGAGCTTTCCTTTCCCATAACGATAAGGAACGGAATCGCAGCCAGTGAAAGTTCAAAGGCCAAAATGTAGCCGGTGATATCTTCTAATTTTGAAACAGTCTTATTTATATCGACAGTGGCGCACCCAGGGGAAGTTCAAACCCTCCGGAAAAAATTCAAATATTTATAAAGTTTAAATTGTTAGATTCTAGTTACAATTTGCCACTAAGATTGGTATTTTCCGCGGTTTTTGGAGATATATTTGAACGACTTCGATTTTCCATTTCTACAATGTCGCGTCTCCATTTCATTGTAATGCGGAGCAGTAGTAAAACATACTTAAGGGCTCCAAAGCCAGGCCACCGTCATCTTTATTCGTTACTGAATTTATTAAATCTATACTTATTTACATCCAGGGTGGCCTATATGTGGAATGCTCATATACTGGATGTATATTACCACTCGATTTGCTAACCACTCAGTCACAACACTCTCTCAATCTCTAAAATCTACTATATTTTAATATTTAACTTTAGTTTTTTTTCTCCCTAAGAAATCTTAGGTGCGATACTGTATTACAATTATTTGTACGTCCAAGCTCTTCATGGAGACATTAGAACTTATCTGGTATATTAACAAAATAAATTAACAGAACGAAAATATCGGCATCTTCCGATTTAACTTAAATACGAGTTCTTCCTTCGTTTTTGAGTTGTTATACAGGGTGTATTCTAAATGGTGGTAGGACCGAGCGTTTACGGGTTTTGGAGATTATTTTAAGACGAAAATGTTCTATGGCATTTTTCCGATTTAGGCCACCATTTCGAAGTTACGAAACAATTGATGTTCGGACGACCCCCGAATTTAAACATCATCTTTTAATAGCTTAACGTAAATTAGCCTCTCAAAAAAATGATTTTGTTGGGAGCGCGTCAATATTTTATTCATTCATAATAAGTTGCCTTCGCCGAAAAAGATTTTTTATTTCGGCCGCGTGCCGATGTCCAGGAATGAAACTGCTAATTTACGTTAAGCTATTGAAAGGTAATGTTTAAATGAAGGGGTCGTCCAAACATCAATTGTTTCGTAACTTCGAAATGGTGGCCTAAATCGGAAAAATGCCATAGAACATTTTCGTCTTAAAATAATCTGTAGAACCCGTTGACGCTCGGTCCTACCCCCATTTAGGATACACCCTGTATTATTAATTAATATTTTCAGTGTTAGAATTACAAATGTCTGTAATTAACGGTCGTTTGTTATCTTCACTTTTCACAATCAGTTCTCTCGGGGAAGAACTGTATCCCTTGTCTAAATAAGTTTCTTCGGCGTGCGTTTATTTCCTTATATCTTTATAGACCCTTTCTGATATTTATCAAAAATAAATGAAACGACGTGGTTACCAGAGTGACTGAGAAAAGAAACTTCTAATTGTATTAATTCCTGCGTAATAAAACTAATAAATTATCATTGTTATGACCACGGACCATCAAGGAACTGTTATAAAAGGTTGACTTGAAACGCTACGGCACCGTCACCAACGGGTTAATATTATGTCAATAACGTGAACCCGATCGAGTCATTCTTAAATTGGGTGTCCGAGGGCTTGGTATTCTTGGCCTCGGTAGTCCAATGGTAGTGGCGTTGGGACGGGAAACCGAAGGTCGTAGGTTCTATTCTTGCCCGAGGTGATATGATTTTACTCAATCACTCTGGTATGGAACCATTCGCGGAAGAATTCCTTGACTTAAAAGAAACTTCCAATTGTATTAATTCCTGCGTATTAAAACAAATTAATTATAATTGTTACCGTTCACATAACTAGGTCAGAAACAGTATGATTAAGAGCTTCGTTGCCATCAACCAGTTCCACTTCAATCTCACTTATTTGTTCGCTTGTAAGAACCTCTAGCTTGGTAAATAATATCGATTTCGTGCTTTATCTCGTGTTTCCATATTCGTCGAACAAAGACGTCAGAACAGCCGAGAAATCATACTAAACAAATCTTGCACTATCACTTATCTCTTATTAGATACTAGCTGGGGTATCCGGTATTTCCCGGGGAATTATGCCTATTTGTATAACCAAGGAAACAGCGGCAGTAACCAGATTCCGACACATTCAACACGAAAATAGAAAGCTGCCATAACTGTCTCCACGCATGGCACCGTACCCAATATAACCAACTGGTAATATTAACCAATTATACGTTGATTACATAATAATTTGACTTTTTTTACACGGCCTAGAGTTTGGTGCCATTTTGAGTGTGACACCCGACCGTGAAAAAAATAAAAACTTACACAAACTAGAGAAATTCGAAAAAATGTTTTGACTATAGTAAGTATAGCACACCGTGATATTCACCCTGGGTACCACCCATGCTACTTACGCTACTGTTCCTACGATCTAGGTGATCGGCTCAGAGCTCGTGGAATTAGATAAATTAACCACCAAACTTTCCTTAAATCATAAACAATTCGATTAACTGTTTATTGATGGATATTATTCACGACTATTATACGATTTAATATGCAACAAATAAGTTTTTATTCGGATAATTTTCGGAGCTGGATTTAAAAGAAATGAATATAGCCCTAGATCGGTTTAAATCCACTTATTTCCTTTCAATTTGTGGCTCGTTTTTTAATACTCGAACTTATCGTCTAATAGCTCTTTTTATAAAGTATCATGGCCGTCTGGTTTTAATGTGGTTCTTACGTTACAGTCTTTTACTTTGACAAGTCTATGTGCGCGCGCTACAGTCACCAGAGGAATTTCGAATTTTCTAGCAGGCGTGCAAAGCGCTCGTGCGAAGAATATATTTATAAAGCTAAGTCTTGGGACGTAAGAGCAATATTTTAAAAAGTTGGGCAAGACCACTTTTTATTTCATAAAATCAACTATTCGCCCCTACGCGTCATGGTAATGTGTTGCAAATGTGATGAGAGTTTTTACAAACGGCAAGTTGTTCCTCTGAGAGAGTTTTTCAAATCAGTCCCCCATTTCCTTTGCAGTAGCAAATATAAGTTTGTTCACCAAACTGATCAAGAAATACTTCATTCCATACACCACGTTGATGGTGAAAAAGTGCTGCCCGCTTAATTAATATACGTGGCTTCTTCCGGTAAGAAGACTTTCATTTTCCAAAAAAAGTGCCACGTGATCGAAAATCCCATAATTTTTTTTGTGGCGGTTTGGTTGAACCCCCCTACGGCCCCGATACATCTGACTTACGAACAGCTTCAGGCCATGACTTTTGGGATAGCTTTTAAGTGCCGAAGCTAGTATATCTTCTAGACCCGAGTTGTTCTATAGTATTCCGATAGAACCAACAAAGGACATCAAAGTTTGCATTCCTCCGGACCTAACTATAAAATTACTCCATCTCTCGGAACGACCATTTGATTTGCGTAACTACTTTATACAACTACGTGTCAGCATTGACGTGGTAAAATGACAACCCACAGTTCTTCTTAAGTGTCTCGATGTAAAGGAGAGTTGTCAAAATCGTATCTGGAAGCGTGTCTATTAGATGACGAAACATGCAGTATGTATATGGTTTCGCCACCTGATCTTGTCGAGAACGTTTAGCCATATACCCCGACCAATCGGGGACCAAGTCCATTTCTTCTACATCAAAATCCAACTGAAATCGCAAATCGCTTTCTAGAGCAGTTGCCATAGATTCGTGTAGTTTTGTGAGCGAGTGATAGGGAAGTCCTGAATTTATTAGAAGTTCGGGTGGTTCCTTAAAGTGTTGAAGACAAGTAGGATAAAACGGGATCTTTTGCACTCTTAAAAAAAGGGTGTTTTAATGGTATATTAAGGGTGTAATATCTGTAAAAAACACTCTTTAATGTTAATTTAAACAATCTAAAGGGATTTTTACTGTCCCAAATTAAAAACTTGAAAAGGTATATAAAGGGTGTTATATTACCCCGTAAATGGAGTGATTTAACACCTCGTAAGGGTGTAGCTCCCTTAAGGCAGTAGTTTAGTACCCTAAAAGGAGTATTTTAACACTTTAAAGGGAGTATTGTAGCACCCTGAAGGGAGTCGTTTGGTACCCTAAAAGGAGTAGTCTTGTACCCTGAAGGGAATAGGTTTATACCACAAACTGTATAACAAAGTAACCAAAACGGAGGACCTAAGCATCCCAAACAGTGTAAATAAACACCCTAGCAGGAAAACTGCTTTTTAATGTGTAGAATAACATCCTTTATAAACCTGTTAAGGTGTTAAATATGGGACAAGAAAATACACCTTTTGTTTTAAGAGTGTGCAGATTCTTGACCTAGTTTGTCAGAAAATATATTGAAAACATCGACCGACTTCCACATTTTCTTGGGGTTATTGAAAGCTCTTTCTTTTTGGTCTATAGGCGTATCTATCGGTTAACATAACATCGATTGAATACGTGTACCAGTGAAATTTCTGGGGCAATTCTATGATATTGGGCATCTGCTGCATGGAGATTGCAGGTACAGCTCTCAAAACTCGATTCCAAACTAGATTTGAAAGATAGTCGGTTCTCATCTCGCAGACGTGGAATATAAAATTTTCCACTCAACTGTTCGAAATAGCCTCCTTCTATTTGGATGATTCGGGTTCATAGGCTCACACATCTTACTGAAATTAAACAATTGTCCTTGATTAATTAATTAAGTTTTTTCGCCTTGAAGGCCTATCGGCCGAAGTACCGCATATTTTCCCCCAATAACGCTTAGTTTTCTCCCGCACTTCTTGGTCTCTTTACTTGTTCGCGTTTTTACTCCTCACTCTTTAGACCATTGGTGGTTTTCGTGTTTTTGCTCTTGAAATTAAATACCACTGAATCTGAACGTCTTTGAGGTGGTACTATGTTAGGCGCCACAGTTAAAAACGCTCCACTTTTTCGCTCTGGCACCCGCAGGATTTGTGATCAGCTCCTTCGAAAATACTAGAAGGGTCAACCATATGTCTCCTACACTATTGGGCTCAAGTTAGCTAGCGACTTTGAAAGTCTTTAAATCAGGTGGCTGGTTACAACGCGTATGAAGTTTGGGGGCATAACCTATATCGTAATTAAGCCGTTATTACCTCCCAGCTTGCCTGGTGCTTGGTCAAAGATAATCATCGAAAATAATAAGTACTTGTTCCTCAATATCTACTGGGACATCTTAGGCTCGGTCTAGAGATTTCGATAGCTTACTTGGTCCACTTTCTCTTGATCGCCTGTCAACAACCTCGATCATTTGAAGAAACTGTTCCCCTGAACAAGATTACTCAGAATAAGTTCACCCGTGTATAATAAACTAAATTAACACGATAATTAACACTTTCAAAACGAATTTCCTGAGAAATTAAGGTCAATACTCGAAATTTTTTAAAATAATATCTCTTAATGAATAAGTTTATGAAATCTGCTATGGTTTACAAAAGAAAGCCTCGACGCAATAAGGTAGTTTTTGTTCCAACAAATGACACCGTTGAGAAATATCTGAGAATATTCGTCAGCCATACAAAAATATTTTTGAAATGATAAATATTATTTCAAAAAGCGTTTTATTTCACTCAAATTCATTGTGTCCAATTGCCAGTGGCGGATTGACAACCACCAGAACATCAAAAACCTTGAGTTCTATTAGGGTTCCATAAAGGTTTTGGTCTCAATTCTAGTCAAACGTTTATTTATTTGGTGTTTTTATCGTCATTGGAACTCCTATAAACCACGACCCCATCGTGTACAACTACTCAGATTGTTGGTTAATAGGCTACTTACAATTCCCATTAGTAATAAACTGAAGGAAAACATTTGAGAGATGCGACTTTATGATACCACATAACTTTAGCTCTCCCTAGATTTGAGTCAAGCAAACAGAAGTTACTTTCAGAAATTGCCCATCTCGGCAAATGCTTTGGAAAGAGAAATATTGACCTGAAAAATATAGCAGGTTTTGTTTCACTAAAACATTTAATCATTTTATTTAAAACAATTTCAGATTAACTTTCCATTCTTTAAGTAGAAAGTATTAAAATATGAATTTAATTTTTGCAAACAAAATGATTAAGGGAAAATTTGACTCTTCGTTGTTTTTTTTTTTTTTTTTTTTTTAGCTAGGCTAATACCCAAGGCACCACCTTAGGCCTAAGTCATCAAGCGACTTTTGAAACCATTAATTCAGGTGGCCGGGTTACAATAATTATTGACTTATTTGTAACGTTTTCGGGAATGAAATTCCAAGTTCCATAACACCAAAACGGTACACTTTAGGACCACAGTTCTGCGGGCATTTTGGGCTCATAATTATCAACAGACTTATTCGAAACACCCTATGTACAGACCATTTGTAAAAGATGCTTTTTATACTCCTGTTCTTCTGCATTTTTAGTGTGCTTTAAAGCGTCAAATAGAACGTCTATGGAATATATTTAAAGGTATAAACTTAAATATTTAAAAATATACAATTAAGCTAATACCGAAGGATCCAGACAGGCCTAAGCCCAGGTAGCAAGAGCACGAGTAAATTAGTTTTATATTTAGTATTCATCGTTTATATTCCGTGTTGACTAGAATATGTACGTCATCACTTATTCATTGATATGTTCCTCTATACGTGTTTTCCACATTAATATCAGTATATATATTCTAAATTGGCAAGAACGTAGCTATTGCATAAATAAATAGTATATAAATAACTATGTCTGTAAAGTGTTAAGCTTCACGTTGTGCTCCCGTAGATATAAGCGAGATATATGCATAAACGATGAATACTAAATTTGTACTGTGATTCTTATGCGGCTCAAAGCTTTGAGTACCTTGGTATGCATAGGCTGGAAACGAGTAATCTTTCCAACATCCCGGCGAAACAAATCTTGCGCTTCGTTTCAGGGACTGGACTTTTCCATGTTTAAAAGGCTGGGGCTGCACAATGGACCTCTGGTCGAAGTGCTAGCTTGGGTCTAACCCAACCACCCCAATTCTTACTAATAATAATACTACTAATATGTACCTGATATGTTAGATTGGTAATTTAGTTTTCAAAATGGAGGCAAAAAACTAGTGGCGTAGACGAGGGAAGGGTTTCCGTGCCCAAACCCCTCCATTGAACGTATTTTTAACTTTGTTCATTCTTAGCCGATTCTTTGCCCACTCTTAATTTTTACATTGTGTGACTACGAAAATAACATAAAAATATTAAACTTGAAGCAAGCTTTGCAACGTTTTCTAGTAAAATTCCTAAAAATGTTCCGGCCATTCCCAGGTAGCAACAACACGTGTTTTATCATCTAGAGCCGACACTTGCTTTAAACAACCGCGACCGGAAAATTTTCCTGGAAGAGAAAACGAGATTAATTTTCCCGTTTTACCAGCAGATAGGCCTAACACCACCCACAATAAAAGTCAAGACATATCCACTCTCAAAAAAGTTCTTTAAAAAAATAAAACTCAATCATCGCCACCACTAGGCTTACTTACTGACAAATGCAGACAGTGAAAACCCTAAAACAAACAGTGGGAGTGCTTCTTCGATTCATAAACAAAAACTTGAAGAACTTTTTCTAATATCAGACCGAACGATAAACACTTAAATAAAAACTTGTTGAGTTTAACGGTAATAGTGAGTGTAGGTTGCTGTTGTCCAACTTGCATCGCGAGGCATGAAGGGCTCTCCACCACCCTCCTAGACCAACCAAATTAATGGCATTAAATGCCGCTAGATGACTCGGGCTTAGGGTGGTGCCTCACGTATCAGCCCATAGTTGGTAAATTAATCAGCTATTAGCTATTAGCTGAAAACCTAAGAAACAATATGAGATAATTTGCCTTAAGCCTGGTTCACACGGGCAGTGTTTTCCTGGTTTCCTATATTTTCTAGTTTTACCGCCTTTTTCCGTGGATCTGGCGCGCAGGAACACGACTGTACACACGGACAAAATTTGCCGGATTTTATCACAGCGAGCGCTGCCGGGGAACGAGAAAATGGATAACCTTTTTTTGAGGGGCGTTGGGCTCGACCAATCAGCGAGCGTTATGCCGTCACGTGGTAGACGCAAAAATTCGTAAGCCTACTTTTAAAGACTTTCAAAATCGCTCCTTATATCACGTGACAGCGAAACGCTCGCTGATTAGTCGAACTCAAAGAGCTTCAAAACCGGGAATATAAAGTAGAGATATTTAAACATTTCTATCTCCGTTTTCTCGTTTACCGGCAGCGCTGACGGCGGAAAAATCCGTTAAATTTTGTCCGTGTGTACAGTCGTTTTCCCGTGCGCCAGAACAACGGAAAAAGGTGGTAAAACGAGAAAATAGAGAAAATCAGGATATAAAGCTGTACTTTTTTATACACTCTTTTATATCCTTATTTATGAGAGCTGCCGTTTTATTACAGGTCTGATTTCAAAAAGTGCATGCAAGGCCGCTTCACGCGGTCAAGTGCACGCGACGTCTCGAGCTGATGAGCACGTGCAGGTGCCCTTGCCTGTACTATTTTAAATTAGGCCTGTAATGAAATGGCCGACTTCGTAAAAGAGTGTGTAGGTACAACGAAAAAATTACTTTCAGCACTCAAATACCTGGATTTTTACAATAAATGTAAAATTACAGGAGTAAAAACGCGAACAAGTTAAGAGACCGAGAAGTGGGGGAGAAAACTAAGCTTTATTAGGGAAAAATATGCTAAAAATACAGCTGATTGCTACGTCTCAGAAATCGAAAGTGAGGCATTAGATCTATTAAGCCACGGTCAAACTAGAGCTTAAAACCCAGTTCAGGTCGGTTTCAATGCCAGTTTTGACCGCCGACGATAATTCTTGATTCACACGTTCGAAATCGCCTCACCCCAGTTCGCTTATAGCCAAGGCTTAACGCCATTTCAAATTATGACTAGTATTTTAAAGCAAGTGTCGGCTCTAGGTGCAGTGGCTCTTTTTTCAACAGATGTCACTAGCGTCGAAATCGAAACAAGATGCTGAAGCTACATTTTGACCCAAAAGGCGGGACATAAAAGTATACTTCGCGTTGATTGGCTCATTTGTAAATTTGTCAATAACTTCAATTATAGTAATTGTTTACAATATATTTTATATGGGATATATAATTTAGGTTAACGTTCACTAAGTAGAGTAAAAGTGGTCTTGATATAATACTCTATAATGGCTCTCTGACGACGTTATTGTTTCGCTATTTTGAATTTTAGCTTCCGTTCCCATTAATAGATGGCTCCACGCTCTCCACGAAAGTCATTTTTTTCGAAGATTCGGATAGATTCATGGCCATCTCTAATAACAGGGGCCTTTTCATAATACAGGTGCAATGATAGAGCCGACAGTTGCTTTAAAATACTAAAAAGTTAGAGCTATATATTTATGTTGGGCTCGTAACGCTAGATGGCGAAACGGTCGCTAAAGAGAGAACGATATTTTGTTTATATAAATTCAGTCACGTGAACGCTCTTCTCTTTGTTTTTTATCTCTACCTCGGAGTTCTAGTTCGCCGCTGACTGCTCGTCCACTTGTTTTGTTATTACTACTAAATAAAGAAGTTTGTATTTAGCTATAACCCCTTTCACGACTTAGTTATTATTTTCGTACACTACACGTTAAATCTAACATAAAATGTATCCCAAAACAATAAGTTAATAATGTTTACTATACAGGTTGTTTCAAAAGGTTACGCAATAATTTTAAGGAATGAGTTGAGAAGTATGCCGGTGTTTTTCCCATTTTCCTACGATGAGTTAAATGAGCGCCAGAGAGCTTCAAAGTGTGGCCTACTAGCCCCTGGAAGTAGGCTACAACGAGCGCAAAACCAAGCAGCAGGGAAATGCGAACATTAAGGTTTCGGTACGTGTGATAGGTAAACAAATCGAGGTAACCAGCGTAAAAAAGTAAACTTAAACCGTATTTAAAGTCGTGATGGACCGCGATTTCTCATCACTCTCAAACGGCGGATATTCATTTCGTGTATCGACTACCGAATGGCAATGCTTTGGTTGCTCAACTTCTCTACCAGGAAAGGTACCCAAATCGGCGTATCCCCATGCTCGTTGCAGCCTACTTCCAGGGGCTAGAAGGCCACACTTTGAAGCTCTCTGGCACACTTTTAATTCATCGTAGGAAAATGGAAAAAAAACAGGCATATTTCTCAACACACCCCCTACATCTTCTTAAAATTTTTGCATAACATTTGAAACGCCCTGTATATACAGTAATATTATATGACATTATTTAAAGTTTTATTCCCTTTATTTTTGAAAAGATGAGCAATTTTACTTCCCCGCCTTGCCGTTTTGAAAGCGATTCTAAGCGAACCGACTTGGACAAATTGCTTCCCGAAGTATATATTAAAAAGTATATAACTGCAAACAATCTATAATAGGGTCCTAAGATCGGATGCTTAATTCTTGAATGGTTTACTTTTAAATAAAATAGATGTCCTCGTTTATTAGATAAAGTACTACAAACAAGCATTAGAAATAAAGATAAAAGTTAGAACTAAAATTGTAAATCCTCTTAGTAGAATTCCAAAAAAATGCAATGAAAAAGCAAATGATACAAATATGAAAGTACCTTGTGTATGTTATTTTGCACGGAATAAATCGAGTTTATTTATATATTTATATATAAACTCAATATATATATATATATATATATATATATATATATATATATATATATATATATATATATATATATATAAACTCGATTTATTTATAAAAAAATTCGATATATATATATATATAAACTTGATATATATATATAAATAAATTCATTATATAAACTAAATGTATAAATAAACTCGATATATAAATAAATTCATTATATAAACTCAATACATATATACAAACTCGATATATATATAAAAACTCGATATATATATAAACTCGATGTATATATAAACTCGATATATTTATAATATATATATATATATAAACTCGATATATTTATAATATATATATATATATATATATTATCACACTACGGCCTCCCTGAAATTCTACTGTAATGGGTCAACAACTATTTGGTTAACCGTACCAACTTGGTCAAAATTAACTCCCATGATGTACTTTGCGGTGTTCCCCAAGGGTTTTCGTTAGGCCATCTTCTCTTCAATGTTTTTATTTTAGACATTACAACCCTACTTTAAAACTCTAAGCTTTTTCAACTAGCCGATGTGTGTAAAACTATAAAATATCCCTCTGATTGCCATTCTCTGCTGTTGGCTCACGTGGTATGAAGGGCTTGCCACCACCCTCCTACGCATTGTTAACCGGCCACCTGAATTAGAGGCTTTAAAAGTCGCTCGATGACTTAGGCCTAGGGTGGTGCCTTGGGTATTAGCCGAGCTGATTATTATTATTAATATACAAACGCTGGAAGTTTCAATTTTTGTATATAGCGGTCGTCTGCCAATTGGAATAATTTCGAGGGTTTAATTAAGGGGGGAATGTCAAAAATGTAAACATTAAAAATCAATTAACCCAGTGAGGACCCCTCCGATATCTATATATATATATATATATACTTAATATATAGCCTCTGAGACGTCATCTTCGGTGGTCACGAGACGAAAAAATTGTTTATATTTATATATATATGTATATATATATAAATAGAATAGAATATAATAGAATTGTGTTTATTGTGCTATAAAACTGTTTTACAACCTTCAAGTTATAACACAGTTTACAAATCCGCTGTATAATTAATAATATTATACGGCCGTCAGTACAACAAATATTGGAAAATCGGTACAAAAACCTGAATAAACTTACCATTTAAATTAAATGTTTTTGCGGCACCGTCATTGAAAGTTAGTGTACAATGACAATAGACAATAAAATTAAAATATTTAAAATAATGTCGCGGTTGACAAATGTGAGAACTGGAGTGTAAAATGAGATTAGATATTAAAATTTATCTTAATACTTTTTGGTCTTATTTTGGTGGGTTGAAATAAGTCAATGGAATCGCCGAAAGTGTTACAATTTTCCATCATACGTTTGATTGAAGTTGGACAGTCGGGAGGTGGGTAGAAAGTACGTCTTCTACGTTGTTTCCTCGAGGAACAGTTAAAAGTTAGATATTTCAATATTTCCGGACAAATAATCCGCGAAGTTAAAACTCTATGAACAAATTTTATGTCGGTTTTGATAAAACTACATCTTATACTGTCAAGATTGAGACATTGCAACGCTTCTAAATACTTCCGAGGGAGGTTAGGTTTGAAATATGTTCTCATTAAGTAAACAAATTTCTTTAATATAGTTTTTTTATATTCTATTCTAATTCTATTCTATATATATATTTTTTTATATATACAATTTTCTTCGTCTCGTGACCACCGACGATGACGCCCTAGAGGCTATTTATAAACTGAAGCCCTCCACATTCCACAACGTCAGGGAGTGGTGGAATCTCCAATTTCATTCTTAAGGGTCGTAAACACCTTTTAATTAAGCCTCTTACGTATATTAACAATTTGTCACATTCATCCGGTACCTTTCCTAAGGTCTGGAAAACTGGTACCATCTCGCCAATATTCTAAAAGGGATTTATAGGTGACCCTAGTAGCTACCGCCCCATCACCGTCCTTAATTCTTTAAGAATGGTTTTCGATTTCGTCAGGCAAAAGCACTTGGATAACTGGTTCAAATTAAATATTCAGCACGGCTTTGTTAAAGGTTGCGCTGTAGATACGAATCTAGTTACCTTTTTTAACTACATTGACTCTGTGGACAAGTCGACACGATATACATCGACTTAAGCAAGGCCTTTGATAGGGTTTGGCACCCTCGTCTGATAAATAAACTGGTTTCAAACGGTCTTTCAGGCCCTTTGATAGATTGGTTTCGGGACTACTTAAATAATGGAGTCAATTATACGAAAGTCAACGGCCAAATGACTAAGATATCTTATAGTGTCAACTGTGGTATTCCCCAAGGTTCATAATAGGGCCCCTTGTTGTTTAATGTTTATACTTATGACATTCCTCCAGTTATAAAAAAAACTCCGAACTATTTCATTTAGCAGATGACCACAAACTGGCGAATACAATAAGAGCTATCTCCGACTGCGTATTGCTACAAAACGATCTCCAGGAGAATAGCATTCCAATAAACGAAGTGAAAAGAGCAAATTAATGGTGTTCTCTTAACTTGAGCTAATACCGTTAAAGACTTAGGTATACACTTCGATATTAAACTTTTATACACAATTCATATACAGCACTCTAAAATAAAAGCTAACCGATTACTATAGGTGCGTCTTATCGAATATCTCGACAACTTGGTTCACCCTTATGTTTTTTGATATTATATAGAGCATTGGCCAGTCCGGCAATTCAATATGGTTCTCTACTATATTTTAAAGCTTGTCAATACAGTTTATCAAATATGGAGTCGGTCCAAAAGAAATTTATACATCTTTACAAAAACATTAAATAATAATTTTCCAAACCAGGAATCCATAGATTTTCTAAAATAAGATTCTATTAGGTGCACCCTAGTTAAAGTTGACATTAAATTATCAGGAAAATATGTAAGTATACACTTTGAATGTCTAAGGTTCTATTGGGACGATGATACGAAACCGCGTAGAGAAAAAGGCGGGGCTTAACTACGTCAAGTGTAAGACGTAACACGACATTTCAATTTCATTGGCTCGAGGCTTGACGCGAAAAGAATGCGTCGTCATGGTAACAAATAGGCGATCTTCCCGCGCATAAAAAGACTTATAAGACAATGGATTTAAAAACCTAGTTTGTTATCGTACTTAATATTTTGAAGTAATTATAATGTTCTTCGCGAAAGAAGTGTAGTGATACCTAATTTCAGGTATTCGTATGGTTATAAAAGAGATAATCAGGTAAGCTATTAATATACTAACCATGACTAGGCTTAATGACGAGTTTTCGTCGAATGAGGGTATCTAGGTGCGAGAGTTTTTGCTCGTGAGTTTTCCCGCTTTAAGACACGCCCGTTTCTACGATTTTCATCACGGCCGTAAAAATCTTCCTTAGACATTCCAAGTGTATACCTATAGGTTCCTGCTATTATTAATAAAATAATTAGACTTAATAAATTTTAACTATAGTAATAAAACCACTAGAAACCCAACTTTATTCTATTCGACAAAGCGTACTAGTAACGTTCTTCAGCGGATAATGTCAAACAAGCTTAATTTTTCTAACTTTGTATGAATTAGATGTGTTTGACACCTGCTTATGTACTGTTTTGCCGAACATTAAACAATAGTCTATTCCATTCTATATATATATATTTATATATATAAATATATATAAATATATAAAACTACATATATATATATATATATTTTTTTTTTATTTATATTTATTTATATATATATATATATATATATATATAGACTATTGTTTAATGTTCGGCAAAACAGTACATAAGCAGGTGTCAAATACATCTAATTCACACAAAGTTAGAAAAATTAAGCTTGTTATATATATATATATATATATATATATATATATATATATATATATATATATATATATATTTCTATATATCTGACATACCGACTTTAATCCAACATGCAAAACTGTTCCAGCTTGTGGATGACCATAAACTATCCAAAATCATTAACACACCAGGTGACGGTAAAGAACTTCAACGCGACTTGGAACATTTGATCTTTTGGTGTTTAGATAATAAAATTCCCATTCATGAAAACAAGACTGTGGTTGTCTCTTGCACCTGTAAAACTTACGTCTCTATGTACAATTATAATTTAAAGGGCACCATCACTAAAGCGATAAAACAGTTAAAGATTAGGCGTCGTTTTCGATAGCAAACTTATTAACGGTCTTCATTTACAAAACACTCTATATGTCGTTGGTAAAGTCTTCTTTTTTATTATTAAATTAAAATATCATGAATTTTTAAAACATCATAATTTAGATTTAGTAAAGGAAGCTCTAATAAAATGTGATATTAAAATATTGCGTAGAATTTTAAATAAAAAATAGACTATTCCGAAATTTTACAATTGATCACCTTAAACTGTACTACACGTTTAACCAGAAATCAAAATTTAATACCACCATTTTTAGAATCCTAAACAATTACAACATGCATGGTAAAAATAATGATTTGTTTACGAAGTTTTTAAATGATTTAATTTAAGTTGATATTATAGCTAATGAGATACACCTTTATATATAAAAATATTTGACAATAGCTTGTGACAGCGAAGCTTCAATTCGACTTCTGTGTACTGTTTAATACACACATCCATTTCGAAATCCACATGATCAACCTGCTGTGTTATAACTTGCTGGTGCAACTTTCTGTACTGTTTTATGGCACATTAAAATCAATTCAATTCAATTCAATATATATTTATATGTATATTTATATATATATTTATATATATATATATTTATATATATTTATATATATATATTTATATATATTTATATATATATATTTATCTATATATTTATATATATATTTAAATATATTGATTAAAACGATTCATTATTCGTGTTTTTCCAAAAATGATTTTAATAGCGTATGTACAGGGCTAACGTATTTTACGTGGGCATCAGAACGCTCATATCACTCTCAAAAGGTTCCAGCCTTAAAGCAACTATAGGCTCTATCATTGCCACCTGTATTATTAAAAGTCCCCTTTTATTAGAGATGGCCATGAATCTATCCGAATCTTCGAAAAAAAATGACTTTCGTGGAGAGCGTGGAGCCATCTATTAATGGGAACGGAAGCCAAAATTCAAAATAGCGAAACAATAACGTCGTCAGAGAGCCATTATAGAGTATTATATTTAGACCACTTTTACTCTACTTAGTGAACGTTAACCTAAATTATATATCCCATATAAAATATATTGTAAACAATTACTATAATTGAAGTTATTCACAAATTTACAAATGAGCCAATCAACGCGAAGCATACTTTTATGTCCCGCCTTTTGGGTCAAAATATAGCTTCAGCATCTTGTTTCGTTTTCGACGCTTGCAAAATCTGTTGAAAAAAGAGCTACTGCACCTAGAGCCGACACTTGCTTTAAAGCGGACTTTCTTCGGCCAATTGACTATAGTCAGTGGTTGGTGAACAGAATAGATTATGACTTCCAGAACTTTCCGAGTACTCTGTTTACATCTAATTAGGCATTTATCTCGAGACGGAATACTGAATTTCGAAAACAACCGCGATTGGACCCCACACGCGACTAAGAACAATTTTGTTGGCAACCATTTAGTCCGACCTTAATTTTTTACCACCTAGGCTAAAAGGTCAGGCTTACTTAATTTTTCTTCAGGATAATTTACCAGAGTTACTCGACGATGTTCCGCTAGAAATCAGACGACAAATGTGGTTTTTGCATGATAGAGCTCCAGCCTATTTTGGTCTCGATGCGTGCCCAGAATGACCCCGAGATTTAATCGTGCAAGTTTTTCTTTCGGGTTATTTGAAATGCTAAGGGACCGTTCCAGCTAGGAGCCTCAAACAGCAGCACCCACACAAGGAGTACGCAACCCGTCGAAAGTCGTCTATTTTCTTGCGTACAGTTTTCATTGGGTAGACGCTTTAGCGCCGGCTTTCGTTGGAAGGGGAAAATTCGGAATTTGTCTTCCCCCTTTCCGTAAAATGTTCAGTGTAAAGGCTCGTCCAATGAAATTTGTACACAACACCACGTTAGCCAGTTTAAAGGCTAGCTGCTTTCTCCTTGTGTTTGTTGCATCTAGGTTCCAGATACATTTAAATAAATATCGTATCTTAAACATTTACGAGACCAAATCTACGAGATCGTAACTCTGGTATTTTAAACGCGTTCCATAGACAATTTTTCAAGAATTTCTAAGTTCGCTCTCTCGTATTTCTGGTCTTTTTGAATAAGCTCAGCCCCTTTCGGAGCCAATAGGAACGGCGGAAAATTCCGGCGGGAAGTAGGTAGCAAAAGCGTAGGAAGAGATTGCTGTTGGTATATGGACCAAAAGAACTGGCTCACAATTAGAACAAAATGGTCTGACTTTAAAAGCATACATAAGGATCAGAAAAGCGACTGATGTGGTCCAGTCACTAACGATGAGCTAGCAATACTTGAGTTTAGTCTGGTGAAACTAATTGACGAAACTGCGATTCGTGGATAGCAGGTGTTGACAATCGCGTTAATACTACAGTTATGAAGGAACAGATACATCAAACTGTACTTCATTTACTCTTACCTTCTACAAGCGCCGGCAGTTTTCACTCACCACCAGCCAGAACAAGTGGTGATTTTATTGGTACGACAAAAGCGGGGCGTTTTCACGTTACTCCTATGAGTACTTCACCGAGCGTGGGTGGTGGTGCTTCCCTTAATTTGACTTCAAAGAGACGTGGTAAAACATTCCTAGAAAGTAGAGGGTATCATTATTTATTTGAAATTTAATTAAATTTCCCATATTGATGACAAGACAATAGCAAAAAACAAAGATTGACAATGCAAGATATTTTCAATGAAATGGGTATTTTTAGAAACACTCAGTATATATATATTATTTACTAGCAGATATAGCTCAGTTACATTTTTTAATTTGACGCAAGGGCTGAAAACCCACTTCCAGATCCGCCTAGGCCAATGGTAAATGAAAAATTTAAAATTTGTATTGTTAACGTAGCTCTTTTATCTTTAAATGATAACTACAATAATTAATAAATACTTCTATTTTATTAATTGAAATTATTTTGGTTATAGTGGAGCAAATGTAAAACATCAAGGTGTAATACAAATTATTTTTTGATTGTTGATGTTTACACTATGAATGATTCGACAAACGCTTCACATGACAGTTATCTTTCGATAATAATTCGCCGTCTTTCCAAAATAAATACAGCAAATGATTATGAGGATCTGCAATAAGATTTATTTTAAACAATTGCTCCATAAGCGTCGTATTTCTTTGTTCTTCTTTACGTTATATCAATAATAATGGTAAAATAATTCTTACCTGCGTTACTGTGTAGCAAAATCTATTTTGCATCCTTCAATTCGGGAGTTGGTCATTCTCATTTGTAGCTCAATAAACGCGGTTCCGGGTAAATGTAAGATTGGTAGTGCCAAACATCCTTTTTGTTTAATCAATTCATAGTATTTTGTCACTCACGATACATTATTTTCAGCGGAACATCGGTTTCGATGTTGTTTACACCTAGATTTATCACGTTAGCTCGAAGAAACTCCATCGTCATTTTCTCAAAAAATTATTATTTATTATTTTCACTTCCGAATGTGCCTTTTTGAAAATGTACCGTAAGAAACGCCACTTTCTTGTTAATTTACGGACGCTTATGTATAAGACAGAAGAAGAGTTTGAGGTTCTGAGACAATTGGAAACGCTCCTCCAATTTCTGCCAGAGTTCGTGAACCATTTGTTCTATGGACCCATGCTCTTATTCGAGCCGGCAGTGGTCATTTCGAAATATTCCGGTAATGGTTTTTAATTTTAATTGTATCTTAAATCTAATAATTAAAGTAGTACATTTACAACTTGTTTTTGAACGGTATCAAGATATATAAGGTTGGTATTACCAAATTCATTATTTAATAAATTGCTTCAACCAAAACAGCCACTAATCAACTTTTGGTACTTGTTAATAACTTGATCGTTTCACCAATGAAAAACATGATTAAATAATACAAACAATTTGGTTCATGGGAAAATATCGTTCGGTACATTTGAGGTTATTTGGTTGTATGGGACTACTTTTTGAAGGCCAATATCTCTGAAATAAAGCACTGTAAGACCCGTATGCATTGGACATTATTGACTTATTAGGATCACTAAAGTTTAAGACATACTTATGGGGAAACAGAAACAGTGCTAGGCATGTGCGAGTACTCGATCGAAAAGCTTTAGGTGAAAAGCTCGAAAAGGGTTCGAGCCTGTAATCGAGGCCTAGGCTTAACTTTCGAGTACTCGAAACTATTAGGCACTGCTCGCGAGCTTTTAAAAATGGCGGGAAAAGCTACTAAAAAAATGCCCTTTGGTCCCGCCTTAAGATCTCTTATTGGGTGAGGTAAAAGTTCTGGTGGTTTCTGATTGGTCACTGATTTTAAATGTAAAGTCGTAGTGGTTTCTGATTGGTCACTGATTTTAAATGAAGAAAACGAAAATAAAACTATAACTTAGCCCTAGCTGTTTATTGTTAGTTGTTTGGCGGTTCATCAATCCACTATTTTCTTGTTATAATCCCTTGTATGGCCAGTTATTAATTTAGACTAAACAAATATGGCTTCAAATAAACGTAAAAGCTCTGGCGGTAAATATTATTTTAATGAAGAAATAGTAGAACCAAGTGACAAAGCTAACCCTAATTATTCGAGTACTCGAAACCCCCTTTTTAAGCTAAGCCTAATGATTCGAGTACTCGAAACCACTTTTTAAGCCAAGCCTAAAAGCTCGAAAGTTCGATAAAAATTTAAAGCTCGGCTCGATACTCGAAAAGTGAAATTTTTCATACTCGAAGCTCGGCTCGAAACCCAAATATCAAGGCTCGCACATGCCTAATTGAGTAACCCACCGAAAAATAATAAATTTTAAAGCTCGGCTCGATACTCGAAAAGTGAAATTTTTCATACTCGCAGCTCGGCTCGAAACCCAAATATCAAGGCTCGCACATGCCTAATTGAGTAACCCACCGAAAAATAATAAATTTATCACATAAAGACAAAGTTTTGCAGTGTTAAATAAATTTGATTTACATAGTTATTTATTTTAAATAAATATCAAATTTCACAAAGTATATCACAAAAATATTTATTAGTTTACCTAAATTCGTAAAACAAAGAATTCCCAGTGTAGTTTCAAAAATATAGCGGATTTCTTATTAGATGATTTAAAATCAACGACTTTTATATGGATGGGGATGATGTGGATGGGGATGATACGGATGGAGATGATGTGTATGGGGATGATACGGATGGGATGGCTCCATGGTGGGCTTCATGGGTTCCATGGTAGTCATCATTGGCTCCATGGTGGTCATCATAGGCTCCATGGTAGTCATCATTGGCTCCATGGTAGTCATCATTGGCTCCATGGTGGTCATCATAGGCTCCATGGTAGTCATCATTGGCTCCATGGTGGTCATCATAGGCTCCATGGTGGTCATCATGGGTTCCATGGTAGTCATCATAGGCTCCATGGTGGTCATCATGGGTTCCATGGTGGTCATCATGGGTTCCATGGTGGTCATCATGGGTTCCATGGTGGTCATCATAGGCTCCATGGTGGTCTTCATGGGTTCCATGGTAGTCATCATAGGCTCCATGGTGGTCATCATAGGCTCCATGGTGGTCATCATAGGCTCCATGGTGGTCATCATAGGCTCCATGGTGGTCATCATAGGCTCCATGGTGGTCATCATGGGTTCCATGGTAGTCATCATAGGCTCCATGGTGGTCATCATGGGTTCCATGGTAGTCATCATTGGCTCCATGGTGGTCATCATAGGCTCCATGGTAGTCATCATTGGCTCAATGGTGGGCTTCATTGGTTCCATAGTAGTCATCATTGGCTCCATGGTGGTCATCATAGGCTCCATGGTGGTCATCATAGGCTCCATGGTGGGCTTCATTGGCTCCATGGTGGGCTTCATGGGTTCCATGGTAGTCATCATTGGCTCCATGGTGGTCATCATAGGCTCCATGGTAGTCATCATTGGCTCAATGGTGGGCTTCATTGGTTCCATGGTAGTCATCATTGGCTCCATGGTGGTCATCATAGGCTCCATGGTGGTCATCATAGGCTCCATGGTAGTCATCATTGGCTCCATGGTGGGCTTCATTGGCTCCATGGTGGGCTTCATGGGTTCCATGGTAGTCATCATTGGCTCCATGGTGGTCATCACGGGTTCCATGGTGGTCATCATAGGCTCCATGGTGGTCATAATGGGTTCCATGGTAGTCATCATAGGCTCCATGGTGGTCATCATAGGCTCCATGGTAGTCATCATTGGCTCCATGGTGGTCATCACGGGTTCCATGGTGGTCATCATAGGCTCCATGGTAGTCATCATTGGCTCCATGGTAGTCATCATTGGCTCCATGGTGGTCATCTTGGGCTCCATGGTAGTCATCATAGGTTCCATGGTGGTCATCATAGGCTCCATGGTGGTCATCATAGGCTCCATGGTAGTCATCATGGGCTCCATGGTGGTCATCATAGGCTCCATGGTAGTCATCATAGGCTCCATGGTGGTCATCATAGGCTCTATGGTTGTCATCATAGGTTCCATGGTTGTCATCATAGGCTCCATGGTGGTCATCATGGGTTCCATGGTAGTCATCATGGGTTCCATGGTTGTCATTATGGGTTCTGGTTCGGGTTTATGCTCTCCTTTGCCACCAAAAGAATCGCCGAACGCATCCAAGAGTTTTTTAAAGTTGGGATTAGTCGTACTGGCTTTCGCATTCTTGACAAAATCATCTTTGATTCCTTGAAAAGCGGCGTCGAACCCATTAGAGATACTGAAACCTGAATTGTCCTCTGGGACAGGTATCGGATTGGCATCGTAACATTTCGCCAACAAAGAACCTTTGTTACCAAACAAAACAAATTATTTGTGAGAATGACAATGATGTAATAATCCGCGGGAACAAAAGGAGACGGTGGGGGGGGGGGGGGCATACATCACCGTCGTGTGCTTCAACGTCAAAAGACGTTAGTTTTAGGGAACCAATGAGATACCGGAATGATTTGATCATGAGGGGGGTTGTTGAACACCATAGACACTCTCCCTGAGTTCAAATATATACATAAGCTTAAATAATTGAAAGGACACAGCACACCGTCTATGGAAAACGATCTTTTGGCCAATTTTTCTGAAATTTGGATATGATGTACTTTAGAGAATACTGATTAAAAGTGTTGCTGGGCCGAAAGATTAAAAATCTATATTTTCGTCACCATTGCCATGTCAATGTCGTTCACTCGCGAGACGCCCCTTTGCCAATCCCATTGTAGTTTCGAGGAGTAAAAATAAAATAGAAGGATTGCGCACACGGAAAATACGATAAAGCCACCTACTGCGATTAGTTAGAGAAAGAAATGAAAAATTCCGCGGAGAATCGGTTAAAGTGATTAACTGAGTGTTTTAAGAAAACAATAATAAGAACACGTGTGGACGGATGACACGGTAAAGTAGGGGATAATGATACTTATTTGAACGATTTCGTCTTGGCAATCTTTGAAGAAAGTATTTATTTACCAATCCATAATTTAAAAGATAAATTCGAACTTTTTTTTGTGAAGAAATGAGTGACCATAGGAATTTGGCAACATGACGTAGGTAATATGTCACCCATGCTTTTTCTAATTGAAAAAACCATACCAGCATGACGGCCATAGCCAAAGGTACGTCATGCTGCCAAGTGCCTATTGTTAAGGGGGGTTTTACCTATATTTCCATCAGTTATATTTTAATAGTGAGTCGAAATATAACATTTAGCAAGAAAATTTATTTAAAACACTCGTTTTTTAAAAATATCAACACTAAGTTTCGTTAATTTATTTAGATAAAATATTATTACGTAATGAGCATTAATGGTAACTAAGTTTAATCTATGAGCAACAAACACAACACCCTACACAAGAAGAACGCAACCCATCAAAAGTCGTGCATTTTCTTGCTACAGTTTTCATTGGTTAGACGCTTTAGCGCCCGCTGCCGTCGGAAGGGGAATATTAGATAAATGTCTTCCCCTCCTCCAGTAAAACGTTCAGCGTAAAGGCTCGTCCAATGAAATTTGTACGCAACACTGTGTTATCGATTTTAAAGGCTAGCTGCGTTCTCCTTGTGTTAGTTGCTCCTAGGATTAATGATATTTGGGGAAATACGTACTATTACTTCCACCCCCAAGAATCCCGAAAATGTTTGAAATACCCAAAACAAAGATATTTGTTAATTTTACGTTCAACTTAAACTTGTTAGTGAAAGACTGTCTAATTATATATTATGTTTTAATATTTCACATTGGAATTATCTAAAAGTGGTTATTTTAGGTTTTGTACAAGCTCTTTTCGCGTGGAAATTAATTCATGATAAGGTCAGTGAGCTGTTACCCTATCAAGTGTTAAGCGCCAATATTAAACATTCTACTGTTTCTTAAGAAAAACTTCCAGATTATTATTGTTTATAGATTGTTTGTTGCGATTCCCGGTAATGGATTAAGATCGTACTATTGTTATTAATTATTGATAATAAATGAAAAAGTCGTCTAGCATTTTCCAATTTTAAGATTAATTTAGCTCGAGAAAAGACCATTAAATTATGTAGTCAAATAAAGCGGTAAAATATGTTCACCTAAACTAAAAACAATTATAATATTATCTCGCTCTATTCATTAATTGATTTTAAAATCTGGTCATTGCCGCAGTTTTTTTCAGGTTTTGAAATTCAAAGTCAACTGGAACATTGTCGTTTGACTTTCATGAATTAATAATTGTTAATTAAAATTAAAATTAAAATAATAATGAACACTTAAATCAATTTAAATTAGAAATTAGTTGTCAAATAAATACTTTTCAAATTAAATAATTGAACACGAAAAAATGCATTATTCCTAATAATAGAAATTACTCAAACTTACAGATAAATAAGACTCCGAGTATGTTCATGATGGGACCGAATGAAATGTGCGAAATAACTCCCAATTCCCTATGTATATAAGTCGGATTAAAAGATAATGCTGGGATGGAACACTAAAAAATCTATATAATAAATAACTGAGCTCATATCGACCTTATTTGTCTTTCGAAATGTAGTACGTGCATAATCGAAAACACTTGTCAAACAGCCATGGCTAGGTTTGACCTTATCTAGTCTGACACGCTTACCACAGGGTCTAACGTGACATTTCAAACCAAGCCACGTGAATCAACAACTTTGACATTATTGACATTCTCATTCAAACACATTGCCTGTACCTAGTGATGTGAATTTACCGGTAAATTGATGTCACAATAATTATTAAAATATTATTTAAAATTTACCATAGCCTTCGTTTACATTAAACTTAGAGAAACCTCCTAGATAAACCCTTAGAAATACATTTAAATGTATGGAACGTAAAATCACAGTGCCGGGAATTCGGAGTCTTTAATAGGAAAATGATTTGGTTTTCTGGTCCAATGTAAAATGTAATTGTTTCTTCTTTTATTGGAATTTAAAAAAAAAAATATTTTTTGATGTTTTTTGCTTTATCAAAATAATTGGTAAATTTACCTGTAAAACCACTCGGTAAATTTACCGTAATTTTACCATTACCGGTAAATTTACCTCGGTACCGCTACTTTCCATTTTAAGCTCGTATATTTTCAAATTTCCGGGTCAAAGTTATTTAGCACGCATTTCATATTTGTCTCGCGCGATGTCAAGCAAAAACATTCGCCTATTTTCATAAATAATATGCGAAGGCGTATTGCCCTCAATAAAACGTTGAATTTGTCCCGTATTATTTGTTAAGAAATAATTTGAATAAAGTGGGTAAATGCATATTAATTTATATAATCATTTGTGATTCAGTCACTTAATTCCCAGGAAATAAAATATAAACTTGCATTTATAAATTTGAAATAGATTAATAATATTCAACGTTACAGAATAAGACATTTTGATCAAATATAAATTAATCGCATAATTATATTGTCCATAAAAATTCACCATTCAAGTCGTTATATCTAGAAAGATCATGAGTAACAGGGTAATTTCATAAGAAAAATGGTAATTTCATAAATTTCAGAAGATTATAGGTAACATGGTAATTTCATAATTTTCAAAAGATCGTAGGTAACATTTTAATTTCATAAGATTATAAGAAACATGGATATTTTATAAGATTATTAGTAACATAGTATCTCTAAGGATAACACTTCCTTTTGTTTGTTGCTAGCTTTCTCGTCGAAACTTTTTTCGACACCGAGAATCTCGCACCGGTCCGAATTGGACCCGCAACCAAACTGAGTTATGTATTATCATCTTTGGTAGTAGTATCATCTTGGGAATATTTAAACTTTAGGGGGCTCTACGCTCAATAACTTTAAAAACCATTTCGGTGATAATTTCTGATAATTGTCGTACCTATTGATATTACTTGTGATAAGATTAATATGTGTAAGATATATAGGTGTAGTCTTATTGTTATAGCTCCATGTTCTTCAAACTCGTTTTCTATGGAGGGCTTAATTTCATTTTTTAATCGCGGGGTTATAATCGTCAACTTTCTTAATAGTGATCTACTCAACAATTTAAAATATTTAAAGACTTAATTAAAAATTATATACTCACTGATAAAATATCACTTGTGTAACTTGCATGTTTAATTGGCAATGGATTTTTGTATAATTATGAATTAAGAAGCAAGGCCGGTCTGTGACTGTACTTAAATAGTTTAATTTTTAATCGTGTTTTAAAATCGTTATTTCTTTCTTGTAAGTTTGGTTTTATTTCCTACGCATCTTACTTAAACCGAGGGCTTGCAAATCGCTAGATGACTTAGCCCTCGAATCGAAATTAACCTAAACTTTGAAACTTGTAACTTGAAACTAAATTAAATTACATGTTTGTATTATTTAATATTTAACGTACAAAACAATTAACAATTTATTTTCTGACATTTCATATTTATCATTCATTTTATTTAACCCATACGTGCTTAGCGCTAGAACCAAAATATCTCTATCAAATCATGACCTAACAACCTAGTTATAAATTAAAACCATTCAGAATAATTTTATTTTTAATACAAAAAGTGGTCCTTTATATCGACGTACATGGATCGACAACCGAAAAGCAGTTCCCACATAATCGAAATGTTTATATTGAAATCCCAAATGATCGAGAAATTGCGGTTTTTTTCCCTCTAAAAACCAGAGTGAAATCGTAAAATAAACCTAAGCCTAACCCTAACCTCACCTCACCTAACCTATGTACAAGACACTCGCACCCTAGAACTCTTTCAGTGCTGTCACCTTTGTCGATCAAGTGGTTGCTTTTAAAAAAATGTGTCGATAAAATGAAACCACTATGTCGATCAAAATCGGTCAAATGGGACACTGCCACAAGAAAAGGTACCTATTTTGCCAATAAAGATAGACAAATGCTTCATTAAACCACTAACTTCAATAATTTTCCGAAGAATTCTAAAAATGGTATAACTAATGCTGGTTCTTAAAACAAACGAGTGAGTGAAACTTTATAGGTTGATAATTATATTGTTTTCTGTATAAAAATGCAAAATAATAACGAATAAAACAAAATAATTAAGAAAATTAAATTATTGTTATACGACAGGATTTTAGTTAAGCATTTGTACACAAGGTAGGCGGAATTTTACAAAATTGACAATTGCCATAGAAAAGCTTTCAGCAAGATTCTACGACATGTTGAGCCACAGTCCCAAAGAATTTTTTCTTAGGAAACGGTTTCTACTCCATTGAGACGTACTGACAAGGAGACTACCCGAGGTGGTTATCACCGACTTTGTTGAAACTCGGGGGTTAGGTAATGGTAATATGAAAATTGCCAAAGGGAAAAGTTGCAACGGGCTTTAGTTTCCTATGGAAACCAAAAATGTTTCTGACCTCTCCATTTTGGATTTTCTTGTTTACCCAAATTTTGTTAAAATTTAACCAAAATTGATCAATTTTACCCAAAATCCTTGATCAATTTTACCCAAAATAGGGCAAATTCCTCTTTTTGGGTAATATAAGTTTTGAAATTTTTTTAGTGAAACCGAGAAAATCCCATGCTTTTTTAATTGGAGATTTTTTTGGTTTTGAGATATCAAAAAAAAAATTCAGTTACCATGGGAAAACTAAAGCCCATTGCATCTGTTCCCATAAGGTCTACCTATCCCCCGAGTTTCAACGAAATCGGTGATAACCACCTCGGGTAGTCTCCTTGTGAGTTCAAAAATTGGACGAGGCTTATTATGCTTATTTTCACAGGAGGATTTCAACATACTCTCTGAACAAGACAGGGGCGTAGGAGCCCTGGGGAAGCAGGGGGCAATTCCCCTCCCTAGATTTTTGTTGGAAGGGGCAACTAATGTTATTGCCCCCTCCAACTTTTTGGTCAGTTGAAATCTTCAAAAGGCTCAAATTCTCATTTTAAAAGCATATAAAGCTTATAGAACCTCAACTGTGTTTGAATTTCAGTCTTTTCCCGCCAATTTACATAGTTTTAAAAAGTACACATGCATTCGGAGAAGCTACACGCCATTATAAATTCAAAACCATTCTCCAAACCCCATTTCGTTTCTCTTTGCCCCCTCCAACTTCTACAACGTTCCTACGCCCCTGCATGGAACAATACGTAGATAATCGGTGCTTTTTCGATCAAGTTTTGGTAGGAAGTTACTGAACAGTGTTATTTCTAGACAGCGCTGTTTTTAAAGATGCTTGCGATAAATGTTACGGGGCCCGAAAATCAGAGAAAGTAAAAAATATTATTTTCAATAATTAATGAGTTGTTAAATGGCGAATTTGTTGACGACAATATTCTTTGTTGTTGCAACGATCAGTCTTTTATTAAAAACATGAAAACGACCATTGCAGTAGCTGAGGCATTCCAATTGCATGATAGGCCTCTGACCAAACCAATATAATGGTTGATTAAAACTATAATTGTATTATTTTAATTCCTCCGCCAGCTAATCTGTAAACACCGACGCGTTTGACGTCAAAAAAACCTTTTCTCCGAGATTAATTTGTTTTGATGAGCATCGGATGTCCATCGTGACGTCAAATCGGAAACCCGAAAAATCGTACAGTAACCAAATGTTGACATCGATTACTCATCGATGTTTTTGATGAGCGTTACTGAACGTACCCTAAGATTGCGTACTCTTTCGGGAAATGTGTACAACGATTTCGCGGAGTGATCAGGACTTCGATTGATACTATTTAGAAAATGACGTAATATTTTTCCTGTAAAATATATTGGAAAAGAAGAAGTTCTATCGAAATGTAAAAAAAAACAAAAAAAATCATTTAAATAATGTGAAACGATGATCTTCTTGCCAGGTTTAACGAGAGTTTTCGGATCTAGATATTTTGGTATTTATATAAAATATCAGAATACCATTACGCCAACCATTTGCGACAAACAAGTAAATTACCTTCCTCAAATTATTGGCTACCTCTTGGAGTATATATAAATATGTAAAGCTTTATCTAGTCTTCGAACATAATTTGCTTAGATTTCGAAGTCAGGGCACACTTTTACCATGAGCGTCAGTTCTTAGATATCTTACGTTATTAACAAAGACATCTGGAACTATTATTAAAATGTATCACCAAATGTATATTTATTTCGAGGGGTCGGACACTTGCCATTATTTTGTACGGGATTTCGGTATTTCGTAGAGATTTTGGCGATTTTATCATTAAGTTTTGAAGCGATTTTGGGATTTTAATGTTAATTTACCATAGAGAGAGTTGAAAGATTTTGCGATTTTAGACAAAGTGTACGGGATTTTGGTAAATGTCCGACCCCTCGATTTATTTATACTTAAGAGATAATATTTAGCATGTCTCCCGAGCCCCATCACACTCTAAAATAAAAATCTATCAAAACAGCCCAAGATCTTATTGGTCGCTAACAATTAGGTCTTCCGAAGTGATTGAAACTGGCACCTGTAACTTTTTGCAATTCTTTGCCCAAGAGGCCAAGAGGAAAACTAGATAATCACGCCACCTAGCTGACTATTATTAAACACAAGGAGAACGCAGTGTTGTGTACAAATTTGATTGGGCGAACGTTTACGCTGAACGTTTCACGGAAAAGGGGGAAGACAATTTCATAATTTTCCCCTTCCAACGGCCGCAGGCGCTAAAGCATTTAGCCAATGAAAACTGTACGTAAGAAAATGCACGACTTTTGACGGGTTGCGTGCTTCTTGTGTACTGAGCAGTGCTGTGTTTGTTGCCCCTAGATACCACTGATCGTTTCGACAGAGTCTTTCTGCTGAGTTGCAATGTTATTGATCGGACGGACCTTTGTTCAGGGATCAATGGCTGGTATTCGGGTAGCGTGGCTTTGTTTGAGCGCATCCGCACTTTTACCAATCCTAGAAGGGGACATTTTCCGAGAAACCCGTGGAGGGTTGCAAACGGGCACCGCTAATTTGAAATCGGAGATAATCCGAGGTCGAGTAAGAACGGTCAGTTCGAAGGGAAGACTCTCAGAGGTCAAACAGATTAAATAATTGTCTCTTGTAAATTGGTGTAATAAATAATTAATAAGCTAAAAAATGGTGCCCCCGAGGCTCCAAATCGTCTCGATATAGTCATACCTCAGTGGTAATGAATACACTCTTGTTGTAAACTGTTTTTTCAAGTTCGCTCTGCCATGCTAAACTTAAGCCTCTCAAGCTGATGGTTAACTCCATACTAAAGTCGAAGGCTCACTCGGCTGATAAATCTAAATCCTAGTATAATATAGACAAAATATGTATTTATTAAGAATGGCCGGTAGGCCATTCTTATTTAAGGGGTCAGCGCGATTTCCTATTTCTAAAATTAATACAGCCAAGCGCAGGAGAATCAGTAGTCCCGTCGCTTAAAATTTTAAGACTTTATTTTAAGCGATTTTCATGCCCAAGATTCAGTATTGTGGATGCCTAGCGGGATTATTCTTACTGTCAACAATTATTGTCTGGCAGTACTACAATTAATTTTAATGTATCAGCGTTGGTGTACAGTACAGATATATCCCTACGGATTTGTTGCTACTGTCAAACGTATTAGAATCCCGTCATTTAACGAAAGTTAGTCGACTGTAGATAAGAAACTTCGTATTGTAATGAGTTAGTGTACCATTTTGGACATGGAAGGCCAACTGATCAGCTCGTATCCAGTTTCCCGGAAAAATGCAAAAAACAAATTTTGTCCGACCTTCGAGTTAACGTTGTTTTTCGCAATTTACTCAAGAAATAATAAACCATTTCTTATGGGAACTTTATTTAAATCTCTTTATTTATACTTAATTAAGTATTTTTTTACTAAAATTACCATTATCGTAATTAATTTAATTGCAGTTTAATAGTAATTAACATTTAACCTGTTAAGCCTTTGCTTCGTAGGGAAAATTAGCCCATAGAACCCATCATATATTCTAGATAAAAAATAACGTATTTAGATAATTTAGTAGTACCAGAAAGAATTTTATGGAAAGTGAAATTTAGTTTAAAGTTAATTTTGTTTTATCTCTTCCATAAGTTTTTTAACCAAGCTGAATTTTTACAGAGTCAAAAAAATGAATAATTGAATTTTAATTTAGGTGTATCCATCTAGCATTGTGTAAATAATTTTGGGAATTTTAATTACAGTAATGAAGTATGGTAAATATTTGAAGAATTTTTCATAACAATAAACGTTCTGGGCATCTTAGTTCTTCAAAAGCTTAACGAGTGAGTAGACTGAAATTATTGTTATTTGAGGATCATTTATCATCAGTAAGTGTACGAGTCATACCTTTGTAAGGTAGCACTGTTGATAAATGTTTGCCTTTGTGGCTATAAATTACACGTTTGCCTTAGTGAATATAAATTGCACATGGTTGGTTTTTAATTTGAAAGCTCGGCAGAGTTGGAAAAGTAAACGACTAAAAGCTCTTCACAAATCATGCTATGCAACCCATAAACACTATCTCATCAAAGGTCTGTTTTTGATTGAAAGTTTTACCAAAATTAGCAAATTTCACTTGCTTACTAGAACCAGTTATACAATATTATCTTGTTATCTAAGTCTTAATGGGAAATTAAAACTCAATTTGATATAACCAATTATCATTATTTCTCAATGTTAAGTAAAATATTTAAAATAATATTCAATATATTAATACACATTCAATAATATTAAAATGTCTGTTCAAAATATTTAAAATTAAACCTATTTATTTTCTAACTTATGGCTTTTATTTTAAATTATTAATTTTAGGAAAAATATGCCCTGTGAGGCAGAGCAAAGGGACAGCTATTAAATAAAAATGCTTTTATCAAAGCAGTTGGAAGGTTAATTTAAGGGGTAGTTCGGATCAATGAAGGCACAGATATTGGAAATGTTTTAGAATTAAAGAGTTATTTTTTGGAATTATTTTAAAAAGCAAAATATATTTTTAAAATAATTTCCATTAATTTTTTCTCACCTTTTATATATTTTAAAACCCTTTCCTTAAATTTGAGCCTTGAAACTGTAACAGTAAACTGAGAAAATTTTAAATTGTAAAGGATTACGTGTAAAATTACAGCATTTAAATTGCTGAAACTCATTATAGAAACTAAACTAGTATAAAAGTCATCAATAAAAAGATTTGCAAGCAATTTAATCAAGAAAGTTATTAAAGTTAACAGAATAGGTGCAGTTATAGCCTCTATTTTCACAATAATAGCCGCCTAGAGTTAAAACTAGGCGGCCATGTCACGATCAACAGATGATATTCTCTACCTATAGAGAGAGCCTGCAAGTGCAAGGAGAACCATGTGTCTTGTCATTTAGCTTAGAAAAGATAAATCATAAATTTTGTTTTTTTAAAAAGACTTTCAAGAGACCCTCTAGTCAATTTAAAATACGTAATTTAGTTGCCGTACATTGTAATCAGTGTTTTTTCTGAATTTTTTGGGGGGGTTTCCCAGACATCTGGGGGTGCCGGTATCCAGTGGCGAGCGTAGCACTCCCTGCCCGCCTGGCAGTGGCGTCGGAAAAAGGGGAAGCTCCGGGGGCGGAAACCCCCCTCCCCGGAGAGATGCCTGAAAGAAACACTGATTGTGATTTGTGAACCCAAAGTTACGACTGAATGACTTATTTCAATTCGACTAGGTCTTTCTTGAAAGTCCCTTTAACAATTCAAACAGGCTACTGCAGTGTAACTGCACACATTTCATCAGGCCTTTCTAGAAAGAAATGTGGTCATTTTAATGTAACTCTAATGTCACTTTTTTTTACTACCAGCGAGTACTTGACTTGTGAGGATCTTCAGTTTTTCACGATGCATGCCAAATTTCAATACTGATGTATAATTCTACTTTAAACCAGAAGTTTAAAATAATAAGTGCAGATTTGGATAGATAGAACTTATGTTAGTACATGTCTGTTTTATAAATTCATTAAGAGAATTAGCTTACATAGAAAGTTGCAAACTCCTTTAACCGTTTAATTTCTTATGTATTTATACAAAATTTTAATTTAACATATAATACAGTATATTAATTAAGGTTATAATATTTTGCGAGTAGTAGTTTGTAACACAAAAATGCAGAATCCAGTTACGACAGCATAGCAGACGTCTATACAGGGCTTCCACATCTGATATCTAAAATTATGATCTTGCGATAATTTCATTACATGAAAAATCCCGTTTTTAGCGTTTTTGGCTTAGAAATTCCCATTTTTTATATAGATTTTCAGATTAATTCTGAAAATGAATCCAACTTGAAGGTTTTATTTATTACAAAATTACTTCGATTTGAATAGTTTTGCAAAAACATTTCCTCAAAAGTGGCTTTGGATATTTAGATCGTGACTTTCATTACTTATACAATCACCGTTTATTAAATATCCATCGCTTTTCCCGTTTTCAATCTTAAATTGCATTTTTTCTTTTAGCGTTTTTAAAGGTTGAAAAATTCCGGAAAAAGGAAAAATTCCTCGCATATGGAAGCACTGCTTCTATTGCATTGAAAATCAATGCCAGAAATAAGCGTTTCAAAATATGGTGCCTTATTAAGCAAAATAACTCAGCTCGTAGTACGTCTTTTTCTTTCGACTTGTTTATCCCACAGCCCTATTTTATATCCATGGCGGTCGATTTTAAAATTCATTTTAAATATTTCCATTTGAATATCCATAATTCTGAACTAAACACGCTTACTCCTTTACAATTTAAAATTTTCTCAGTTTACTGTTACAGTTTCAAGGCTCAAATTTAAGGAAAGGGTTTTAAAATATATAAAAGGTGAGAAAAAATTGATGGAAATTATTTTAGAAATATATTTGGCTTTTTAAAATAATTCCAAAAAATAACTCTTTAATTCTAAAACATTTCCAATATCTGTGCCTTTGTAGATCCCAACTACCCCTTAAATCAACCTTCCAACTGCTTTGATAAAAGCATTTTTTATTTAAGATATGTTGGCACGTACGAAATATTTTGAATGACTTTTATTTCGTACTTATTTGTTCCAAAATGCGTTTCGTAAAAAATTTATTTCTTGAAATTGACAGCATTTTTATTCCAATATTTCGGCCTTTATTCGGTACACAATACGTTTCGTTTGAAAATCCATTAATTTTGGGTAAACATTTTAAAGACGTTTCATCCCAGATAATATTTCCATTTTTATGAGATTTCTCTATTGACGATCCACTTAAATCTAACTTGCAAATCTTATGCTAATTATACGCCAAAGGCATTTAATACTGGAAATCGTTTGATCATCGCAAATAAGAACATCAATCTAATAAGAGCCAGAGTCTATTTCGTAAACCCTATTTCCAATTACTTTAAGGCGTTAATGGTAAATTTGGAGATCGTAGACTAACGCCTAATCGATATCATTAGAGTGTGAACTGCGTAATTACCACCATTTTTATTTTCTGGGTCGTGTTTCTGACTATCCGTTTCACTTCGTTAATTTCGCCCAACATATTACCGTTGAGAACTTAACTAATCGACTGGTATATCTTTAAATATATAAAGAGCTTCAGAGGTCAAATATCCAGGAAGACGCATCGTATGAGGAATATATCGTGAATTTAAGAGACAGCCAATAACACAAATAATCCCTGTTATTTGGGATGTTATATGTTTTTCGTAAGTGTAATAAGGGTTTTTCTAGAGAAATGGTGTATAACCCGCCCACCTGTTTAAAGGCCTTAAAAGTCGCTTAATCACTTGGGCCTAAGGTGATCCCTTGGGTATTAGCCTAGCTGAATATTATTTATTATTATTATTATTAGTTTTCTGTAAACGCTTGTTGGGTGTAATACTCAAACTCGCCAGATATATCTTCTCTTCATGTTGTTTTACTTTTTCAGGCCCTTTTTCGCTGAAGAGCGATGTTTGGTTCCTTAGTTTGGGGTGGTTGTAGTGATTACCTTCCGTTAAAAATTGAATCAATTCAAAGAAAATTTATCGACCATCTTTATTTATTCTTTTTAAAAAAACACTCGTAAATACAATTATTTAAATATGCTCGAAGATTTTGGCTTAAACACATTGTCTAATTCTCGTAAGCAAGCATTTTTGTACAAATTAGTTAATAATATTATTCCTTGTCCTAACCTATTGTCACAATTAAATCTGTCTGTTCAAAATTACGCAATTCGAAACAAAAATTTGTTTAAAACTAAAATTTGTTCATTGGACCCCGTAAACTGAATTAAAAAAAACCGCTAATAAGTATATTTTCCTGCAAAATTTCCGACCCTAAAAACTTAAATGTTTCATAACTTTTATTTCATTTTTGTGTTACTTCGATATAACAGAATATTCATTGGTTTTTTTTTCTCTGTTTTTAAATGTTGTTAAAGATATTATTATATGTGTTCCATTTGAAACAAGCGTGTATTAACTTGCTGATACTCCGTGTATTGTTTTAATACACATTAAACGCTCTTTTCGTTTCATTTCATTATTATTAAATGAACAGATCTTTGGTATACGTTTATCTCGAAAATATTTTAAATTATTTTAATCAAATACTCAGTATAAACAAGCCATCTCGAAATAAACAAAGCCCATCTTTAAGATCACCAAACTTGGTCACCCTTGCTCCGGAGATACGAAAACATTTTTGGGAGCTTAGGGTTAGTGGTAGGTGGTTTTTTTTTTAAACTAAAAAACTCCACAGAATTTTGAATAGGGTAATATTTTATACATCGAGTTTAATATTCTTTGATGAACAATTTTATCAATATTTATTATTGACAGAAACGAAAAACTACGCTAAAGAAAAAATATCGTAAAGGGGTTAGTTATACAGAAAAATCCTGTACACAGACCACAAAAATCTACAAAAAATATGATTTTGGATATTTTAAATGGTGGACGGTTAACAAATCCACAAAATCCGCCGAAAAATCTACAAATCTACAATATATAATAATATACATAATTCCACAAATACATCAAAAATACAAAATCCGGGGATTTTTAAAAATTCAATTTAAATTCTTGAAAAGTCCACGAATCAAGGAAGCATCCACAAATTCACAAAAAAATCAAGAGGACACACAAATACACTCCAAAAAGTAGAGCTAGAGCGAAAAGATAAATTTACCGCCATAATTTAGATTATTCATAAAAATTTCGGTTAACTGTTTATATATTGATATTATTCGCGACTATTATACGATTTAATATGCAAAAAAAATTACATTTTATCAGGATTTTTCGGTTATGGATAAAAACTAATAAACTGAATATATCTTATCCAAACCCCATGCTTTACAAATAAGTGCATTTCATAAAAATGCAGCTTGATTACCTAGCATCGACACCTAAAGCCGAAGTACAAAACCATGCATTTTTAACAAATACGGAAATCCATTGAAAAAATCCACCAATTCAGGTGAAAATTCACAAACCACAAAAAGGAAACGAATCAGAAAAATCGAAGAGAAAATTAAGAACAGTACAAGAGAAAAAATCACAAATCCCCCAAAAATTAAAAATTCACCTAAAACCAACAACTTTGTTTAAAAATCAAACAATACTGGTAAAAATTCACTGGATCTGCGTATCCTGTATATTTGTTTCTACTTATCCGACCCCTCAAGTAGCGACGTGGGTTTTGGACGATGCCTCAGACCAATTACGGGACTAGTAACATTATTATATGCTGCCTTAGGGAAATTTTCTTCTCAGAAACGCGAATAGTATTTTCGTAAGTCGAGTTTCTAGTCAGTTTCTATAAGCTTTGAAAGTTCTTCCTAAATTAAAACTTAGCAAAAATATTAAGTATACCACCAATTATTACGAATAATAGCTTAATATTACATTTATATTTCGTTAAAATATTAAATATTTTGCAAATTATTATGAATAATATCTGAATATTAACTTTGTATTTTGTTAAAATATTAAATATTTTTGGAATCCTTGTGAATCATTGGATTTAAAAGGCACCTTAAAAGTTTAAAATAACGGACAAGTGATGGTGCAAGCAAAATTTATTCACTTTCAATTGTGATTAATATTTTTAGGATGACGTTACGACCCCCCGTTGATTTTTTAAAACATCCAAAAAACGATTTATTTGATTTAAAAAGGATTTTTATTGATTTTATATGTATTTTTATTTTACTGACTGTTTTCTTAGCAAATTGATAAATAATTTGACTACCGCGATAACGTCAACTATGTTTGAAATAAATAAAATAATAAATTAAATTGAAATATTAATTTTCAATGAAATTTAATTGCATTTTCTCTGAATTGAAATTTCTTAAGAGCCTACTTTTGTAGATTTACTAATATTATATGTGATTTGAATAAATGATTTTTTTTAAAATCACGTGATTTAAATAAATGTTTTTTTTTAAAATCACGTGATTTAAAAAAAATTCATTTTTTTAAATCACGTGATTTAAATAAATGATTTTTTAAATCGCGTGATTTAAATAAATGATTTTTTTAAATCACGTAATTTAAATAAATGATTTTTTAAATTACGTGTTTTAAATCAAGGATTTTTTAAAAAATCATGTGATTTAAAACAATGAATTTTTAATAAAATCGTGATTTATATCAATGATATAAATCAAATTGATTTAAATCAGACGTCACAACTAACTAAATCGTAATTTTAAAATTTATGTTATTTTACATATGTATATATGACATATGTAAAATTTAGTTATCCTTGCATACTTTTCTCCAATCTAAATATGATTTTAATGTATATTTAATTGCTATTGCTTAGAACTTTAAGTGCTCGTTTAAAACATCAAATAATCAAAATCAATTTCGTAACCTTTGGTTTTTAATTTCCGGTATGCTACGCATTAGCGTTTACTTTCTGTTGTCATACATTTTTTATGTGTTTCTTTTCTTACACTACATTTTCTTTTCGTTTGTACAATAAAGAAATTGTTTCGCGCTGCCAATTACCGACAATACTACTGGCATGGTTGGTTTTAAGTAGGCAGTGCTAATGGTAAGAAAGGTACCATTTCAATTGGTATTTTTTAACTCAGCAGCCAGAAGGTAGATTGTTTCAATATAGCTAAGGTGATCTACGTTAGCAGAAAATGTTTCAAAATAAAGAAAATTATTAAATTGAATAATTACGCAACATTGAGATACCGTTCTTTTAATGAATATAATGGTTTGATTTAAAAAAACTAACTAGTTAATGAAATAACTCTAATAAAAGCCTGTAGGATGGTCGGAGCACGGGATAATTTTTAAAATATCACCACAAATTACTGCTGGTAAGAGATAATGGCGGATATAGTGAGAGACAATCAAAGTCTATATGGTTTATTACAGTCACATGTTATATAATTCCTGTCTCTTCTTATCGAATAAATTTTAAGTAATGACATGTGACCGTTCACAGTATACGTAACGCACTAAAGGGGGGAGGCAGTTTGTTAGAACGTTACTACTAGTATAAAAATGAGAGAACTGGGCCACGTTTTCCATACGTAACGCACTAGAGCGTTACTAGTAGTATAAAAACTGAGAGACCTGGGTCACGGTTTCCATACGTAAAGCGCAAGGGTATTACTAGTAGCATAAAAAATGATTCCGAACAAATTTGAATGTGACTAAAATAAAATGATTTAAGTGTTAAGTGTAAATGTGATACATATTCATTTGAACAAAGGTTTTGTTTTAACACCAGTAGTCAAATATGTTTATCTTTAGTACCGTTAGTATCGTAGCATAAATATATGTATATGGAGTTTTCTAAAACAAATATCGGTAAATTATATAGAAATTACCCTATATTTGCCAGTGAAAAGTTGGTGTTTTCAAAAACCAAAATAAGTTAATTCTAAAGAAAAAACTTTAACAAAAGCCCGAAGAAAAACCTTATAGAGATAAAACGTAAGTTTTCTATAGACATTTTTAAAGGGCTAGATGGGCTAGCTCGAAACCTTAACGAATTTTTTGGGAATATCTATAGAGATTTTTGGTTTTTAAAACCATAAACATTTCCTAAAAATGTTCATCGTATTTTTATAGAAAATTGTATAGGAAAAGATATTCCTATGGAGCTCTATAGCCTTTTCATTCATTTCTATAGATTTTCATTAGACGATTTTTGTACGGGGAAGGAATTGTGACAGAGATGAATCTAGCCGAGAGCCCCGTTGATTAACGCCGCCAATCGGATTTGTTCGATGGGCAGAAATAAAACAACACGAACGTAGATCAAATAAAATAATAAAGGAAGACTGGCGAATGAAACTATCAGAAATTCCCAGGGAAATTCCATTTTTTTTTTACTTTTACGTCTTGCAGTAGGACGGTAATCGAAAATGCTATACCGTTATAAATTTATCTTTGATTTATTTGTAATTCAAGGCGTTCATCTTATATTTATATTAGGTTGGAGGAAAAGTCCTGAATCGTTGAAGGCAACTTTCTTAGAGCCAGCTTATCCAGGATTTATCGCACTATTTGCGGGTTACTATGGAACGAGGGAGACAACCACTTGGATAATTTAACCAGTATAGCATCGAAGTTCTAAACTAAAGGACTTCAAAATTCTTAAATTTTCTCGACAGAAACTTTAGTATCCCAAGTTAAGGGAGTGGTTGGATTCTTGCTCTCTATTTTGTAAATACAATTTAAACAATGCTTAAAGCTCCCTTATTTTTAATACAAGTATACGTAAGAAAGAATTTCTGAATATCAAAACGACACGAAAAGCCCTATAATTAACGTAACTTTAATCATTTTTATATTTCGCCATTACATAGCTAGAGCTCACGATAAAAGATAAATTAACCGCCAAAATTTTCATTAATCGTAAAAAAAACGATTAATTGTTTATTTATAATTATTATTCACGACTATTATACGATTGAATATGCAGCAAATAAATTTTTATTCGGATAATTTTCGGATATGGATTTGAAAGAAATGTACGGAAAATGTCCTATCCGAACGCCAAGCCCTATACAAAGCGCATTAAAACATGAAATTTTATTTAAAATAAAATGCCGTACTCATCTAGACATAAAACGCCAAAGCCTATGACGCAAATTATAATAACTTAGTTTCTCTAAAAGTCATCAATAACTTTCAAACATCCTAATTTATGTCGTCGCTGGGAGAGTGGTTAATATACGAGGTTTCTATTTCAAACTATCTTATACTGAAATTGAAGACCATAGACTCTTTACCAGTTAGTTATGATTTACTTAACACTTTAAACCCCTAATGGTAAAATATTACACAAATTAAAGACAGTGAAATTCCTTCCGAGAAATAACGTTGAACCTTATGACGTAAATTGTAAAAGAACTAATTTTTGTTATGTCTCCTTGCATATGCACCGGCAAAGTTTCCTATATCTATTAAAATGATTCTTGACCTTAACTTTTGAAAAATGCCATTCCGGAAAGGACCAAACTTCCAAACGTTACCGTTCGTAGAGTTCGGGGAAACGGATAAATTAACCACCAAAATTTCAATAAATACTAAAAATTTCGATTAACTGTTTATTTATGGATATTATTCACGACTATTATACGATTTAACAAATAAGTTTTCAATCGGAAAATTTTCGAATATGGATATCAACGAAATGAACGGGGAAATTTTCTATCAGAACGTCGAGCCCTAATCCTTTCGAACGTTCGAAGTAATAGAGAGGGGGATGTCCCGCTGGTGATTGAGAATTTCATTCTCAATCACCAGCGGGACACAAAGAGCTTGGCTCCCGCCGTTCACCCGCGCCTCTCCCGTTCCTCCCCCACCCGCGCCCCCATCTCAATCACCAGAATTTCTAATCACCAGAATTTCTAATCACCAGAATTTCTAATCACCAGAATTTCTAATCACCAGAATTTCTAATCACCAGAATTTCTAATCACCAGAATTTCTAATCACCAGAATTTCTAATCACCAGAATTTCTAATCACCAGAATTTCTAATCACCAGATTCTCGTTCCTCCCTTAATCACCAGAATTTCTAATCACCAGATGCTTTCCCCCATCTCAATCACCAGAATTTCTAATCACCAGAATTTCTATTCACCAGATTCTCGTTCACGGGTTGCTTTCCCCCATCTCAATCACCAGAATTTCTAATCACCAGATTCTCCCGTTCACCGGTTGCTTTCCCCCAAACCCCATTCACTGGATACTTTATCTCTCGTTCACCAGCTCCTTTCCCCCATTGCTTTCACCCCTTCTAATCACCAGTTGCTTTCCCCCATCTCTAGGCAATAAAAACAACCATAATTGTTATCTCTCATACTATCGAACCCAATCGCTAGAAATTGGCTTTTTCCCCATTCGCTATAAATCGCAGCAGTTTGCCAGAATTAGTTTTATCTCTCCAAAATAATTAATGTACCCAAAATTGGACCGCCAGTTTATTATTCTTTTTAGGGGAATCTCTATGGGAGTTTAACATTACAATAAAGCTAAAAGGTCCAGTTTGGGGTACATTTGGTCCGAAATGGGGTACATAGGGCCGAAAATGGTGACTTTGGTCGTTTTTGGGGTACATTTGGTCCATTTTGGTCCATTTTTGGGTACATCCCTGCTTTCCCCCATCCCCATTCTCCAAAATTAGTTTTCCTCGCGCAGATATCTGGAGATTAGATTTTTACCCGTTTGCTTATCGCTTCAGAACTCCTTAATTTTCTAATCTCTAGGCAATAAAAACAAGTTATTTACATTTAATTTTTTATTTTAGAACTTTGTTTTACATGTTAGTAGGTACTATCAGATATTCCATTAGATGGTTATCTTGTACATTACACAATTAAAACAAATTAAAGTAGTTAAGTTTACAGGCATTTAAATGGGGTGAAACGATCTCCTGCAACTTAATTTAATTAAAAGTTCTAACTCACGTATTTGTAGTGTTTAGCAGCAGTATCGTCTTCTTCTTCTTCTTCAGGTACAGGTGAGATGTATTTGTCAGCGACCGTAGTTGCTTTTGGCGTCGGTGGAATGTCCCATTCTAGCGAGATGTACTTTTTTTTCCGATGGTGAATTATCCCTCGACGGACAGTGTGGAAAGAATCTGGCATGTTCCCATTCTGGTACGTCTCCTGATTCCCATCCTTCTAATACGCCGTGGCACTTGTAACATCGTACTTCATCGCCCGCTGAATATAGTAGAATCCAGCCTTCGCTAGTTGCTCCTTAGTAACGTGGGGATTTTTCCAGTGACGAAAAGTTTTCAAGTCGATACACTTCGATGTCCATAGCTGATCTAGACCAAATACGTTCTATAGTTTCAAATGATACATTCTCTAAGCCTACATTTACCCCTAAGTCTACTAAACCTAATTTTATCAATATGGTTTAATTTCTACGCTAAAATTCTCAATATAAACGCTTTTTTCAATATGCAAATTGTTTTAAATATGTCTAAAAATATAGTCTATTACAAAGAAAAAAATAGTTACTTACTTACTTTACGGGTAGAAATCCATTGTCGAGCTGTAGAAAAGACTGAGCGATCCGTCAGCAGGTCTTTACTCGTCAATGCGCCGTAGAGAAATGACGCATGGAAAATTAATTTATTCCTATCTTGTTGAGAATAATTCATCACGTGATCTAAACTTCAAATAACCCTCAAATTCTATTGGCTGTCTCTCTCTGACAGTTTAAACTGCCTCTAATGATTGACGACACATATTAACCCACTTGAGTATTTGGAAAAAACCCTTTGCTACTCGAAGGAGAGTTTTGGAAATACCACGTTGACGATATCAAAATCGAGCTCTCACTTGAAAATGTTTACGGAAAACAATCCTCTTGGAAAATTGAGTTACGTAGAAGATTGCTAAAAAATGGCTAAGTGTTATGTTTTTTTCAATAACGAGTCTTATTTTTTACATTTTAAAGTATTTATTAAGAGTGAAAAATCCCATGACTACACTGACGGCATATCTTAAGTGCCGGTGGAAAAAAATCCATTGCTCAAAGTTCAGTTATCTTATTAAACGTGCGCGTGCACAGAAAAATGAACGAGTCACGTGATAGTAACTTAATTTCTACGCTAATCTTACCCCTACTAGGCCTAATTTCTGTCTAATACATTTCCAATATATATATATATAAAAGAATGCCTAAAAATTTCATTTTAAATATAATGAAATAGCCTAGCTGATTATTATTATTATTATTATAACTTACTTTTCAGCGTGACCTTCAATGACTATTCCCAATGCTAAGACTCTTTATTGAGATAACGAAAACTTTTAGTATACTATTAATACCATTTTGCGAACTACAGTGAAAAAAGTTACAATTTTACGGTAGAAACGTTTTCAAAATACCATTCTCATTTTAAACGCTTTTTCAATAACTTAATTGTCTAAAATATATACTCTACAACAAAAACAAAATAGTAAATTACTTTCTACGCTAATCTTGGCCTAAAAAAAAAGCAAAATACTAAATTTAATTTTTAACTCTAATTCAGATTCCTACCTGGTAAGCCTAAATTTGATATACTAAGTATAATATGCCTTAAAGTTCAAATACTGTCTAATACAATAAATATTCATGAAAAATTCTTACTTTGTATGTACAATGAACGCTCCAAAAGGCTGAAAATGTAACATGGGACAAGACAGAATTTCTACACAAACCTTTCCGATTGTATCGTCAAATAAAACAAAGTTCAGCTATTTTATCAATGGTACGCGCGCGCTCGCTCGGAAAAATGAACAAGTCACGTGAGAATCGGTACGTCACGAGCCCCTATGCATAAATGTTAGGGCGTCTTACTACCATTAGATCTAATCGCACTAGCACATTCTCGAAAAATAAACCAGTTCTTGGGAATAAGAGACGGTTTTTTTTTTATCAAAGATAAGCCAATTTATAGTTTATTGTATGAAAATATTAATTAATTCGGAAATATATTCGATGCTTACTGTTTTTTTTATAAGAATACGCTGAAATACATTTTCCAATACGTAAAAAATTAAAGCTAGACCTAAAAACCTGTAAAGTGTAAATAGTTAAGACTAAATTTCTAACCCTAACCCATGAAAGTACATTTTCCATAAATCATATCCTAACATGAATGCATTTGTTAAGAATACATGGTTTTTTTTAAAAAATACGCTAATTAATTTCGTAAAACAAGCATAGATTTTAGTTAGCCCTTCCTCCAAAATGTCCAATAGAGCTAGTACATTCTCGATAAATATACATGTTCTTGGGGGAATAAGAGACGTTTTTTATCAAAGTAAGCCAAGTTTAAAGCTTATTGTCATTGGTTCCATAACAAAAACCATATTGTAACGTGATAATGGCTGCTCACTAATCCCAATTCCATGTGAAACTCTTCCAGTTTCTTTAAGTTCCTTTTGAGTTACAAAATAGGGTTTTAGAAATAGATTTTTCCTATTTCATTAAATATAAGTATTAAAATTAGAATTGCTTCATTAAATTATGCATTTGTACTGTACTGTACACAATACCTGCATTTGAAATTGTATAACATAAAAACACAGTTTTTAAAAAAATATATCAAGGTTTTCAATTCAGTTAAAAATAATTAAATTAGTTGTATTGTGTTTATATTTTTAACTTAATTGCATTGATGTTTTAAAAGCAAACCTCGGGCCTAAGAAACAGGCAAAGTGTAAATTGCTAAGACTAAATTTCAACTCTAATAATGTGTAAATCAATTATACAATTATCTATTCATAAGTGTTAGAGACTTTATTACAATGAAATAAAACCATGTAGAAATGTATATGTTATAAATTTAAGAAAACTCAAACATTCTGTTTTAAATCAACAATTTTATTATTCTTTCTTATCATTTTTTTTATACAACCATTTGTTTTTATATAGATAACCTGAGGACGGCTATAATATGAACATATACCTAAAAAAAATCGGGAATTAAACAAAAACAACCTTAAGTTTACTATTTTTATATATTCACACGTCCTCAATTATGCAAATTTTATATAAACATTTCTACTATACATATTTCATAATTAATATTTACATAAATAATTATTTTTTATATAAAATCGTACAATTCTATCAGAACTTAAACCGGAAGATTCAGGCATATAATTTCCAAAAACACAAACTACATTTGGAGTACTAATATTTATACTCACACAATTATATTTCGTACTAACAATTTCACCATCTTTTAAACTTTCAAATACTGCCAAGTGTTCGTCGCATATTTTTGTACTTCTCAAGGTGTTAAAGAAAAAGTGGTTCACACCAGAGCAAACTTTTTTCAATTGAAAAAGCATTTCACTCCCCGAAACTGTCACTTGCTGACAATGTACAAAATTGGGCTTACGGGATTTCAAGTAATTTAACATCCACGATTTTCCTTCATTTCCATCTTTTCCTATTACAAATATTATTTTTCTGTCTGAGAGAATTAAATGTTCCAATAAACTTTTTTGCCATGGTCTAAGTTCTATATCTTTGTTTATTCGTTTAGGGGTTTTCATTTGTTCCACCCAAGCACTTGTCAAATTTCCAAAGAGATGCGATGGTAGTCCAGATCGAGCAACGGCTTCTGCGCGGACTCGTTGTTTATCAATTTCCGCTTCTACTTTGCCTAAGTTTACTTTGTGTGGGCTTATACTGCAACGTCTAATATGTCGACTCAGTTGTGATTTAAACGATTTATTGCACGTTGTACACGATGTACGTTTACATTTATGGGTTCTTAATCTATAGCTACGTATTCGTTTCTCGCAACTTGGACACTGAATATATTTGTTTCGACGAATATATTCAAAGGAGACAAACACGTACGTTTTACTCGAACCGAGTTTATTCATAAACTGTTATCGATTTTTGTGGGATCTCCGTATATAAAGTATAAAATGTGGGTTCTGAGGGTAGAAATAATATCAGCCCTATTTTGATTTTCTTCCAAATTAAGTGTTTCAGATAACGTTTACTTATTCAACACCTTCATTCCATTTTTTTTACATTAATTTGATATAACCTTGTATCTTCCAACAATTCAGTTTTATGCTATGTACAATTCCCTTATTCATTACATCATTCCAAATTTAGCCTAATTCATACACTGGCGTTGATCTTCTGAAATGGATATTCCAATAAAAACCTTTTCTTATATCATCGCTTCTAATTAATCTGAATGTTGTCAATATAAAAAACATCATATGCTTTATTTAAATATAAAGAATAAACACTGGTTAGGTTAAGGTTAGAGTGAAATGGAATAATTAAGTAAATAAGCATAAATTTTAGATCGCCTTTCCTCCAAAATATCTAATAGCTCTAGTACATTCTCGATAAATATACAAGTTCTTGTGAATAAGAGACGTTTTTTATCAAATAATCATAGACTAAAAACTTTGCTCAACGAAAAACTAAATAACGATAAATAATGTACAATTAATTTATTAAATAACGAGAAAATGTCTTATGGTAATAAAAAAAATAAAACAAGCGATTAATTAAAAGTAAATTATTATCAATTTGATGATTGTTTAAGGATATCGATTATGATCAATGTTTGTACTACAGTGTTCATATCCGAAATGAAGTTAAATGAAATAATTTCGTAAACAAGCATAAATGTTAGATCGCCCTTCCTCCAAAATGTCCAATAGAGCTAGTACATTCTCGATAAATATACATGTTCTTGGAGGAATAAGAGACGTTTTTTTTCAAAGTAAGCCAAGTTTAAAGCTTATTGTCATTGGTTCCATAACAAAAACCACATTATAACGTAATAATGGTTACCTCTATCTGTAAACTTATCAAGATAAGAAATGGCATATAACTAGATAATTATGTATTAATTTTTTAATTAGTTAAGAATCATTAATTTTAGTTGGTCTATATTTATTATGCAATAATAAAATATATTTATTTATTTTTCAAATTATTAAGGATATATTTAATCATAGACTAATGTTGACTTATAACCCTAACTTAATAATTTAAGCAATTCTTTCTCTCTCTCTCTCTCTCTTAAAGAAATCTTATTGTAATAAGCTTAAAAATTTAGGAATAAACTTATATTATAGGATGAAGAAAAGTCAATAGACATTTATTTGTAAATTATTCGCAATTTTATTTATTTATTTATTTATAAAACGAACTACAGTTCGGTCTCTGGGAGGCTTAGGGTAATGACAGCATCCCATGAAATCGAACTCCACGCACTCCTCCTGTCGACGGCTGCTCTTTAGCCCTCTTCTTCCACAGTACGTACAACGAAGATGGGGCGGGAAATCCGTTATCAGATGCCCGGGGATGTGTTTGGAATAGACATTACCATGACGAAAAATTACACTCCTTTGATAATGCTAGCACTCTCTGCCCCAGCAAAGGAAGAGTCCTCCGCCTCTTACAGTCAATTCTTCTGTACATTCGTCACAATGAAAGCAAATCATAGTTTCAGTTGTCGTACCGACGTACTCTTCTCCGGATGCCAATTTTATGGAAATATGGTCCATTTACTATACAAATAGAAAAAATAAAATATAGAAAAAAGGCAAATTTTACATATATGGAAATATGGTCCATTTACTATACAAATAGAAAAAAGGCAAATTTTACATAAATTAATTCAAATTTAAATTCATGGTATTAATTTTTAATTCTACCATAAATTATACTGCCAAGAAAAAAGAGAGAGATAAAAGTATATTTACCAAGTTTTGTTTCTACGTTTCTAGAGAGACTAGAAGAATGAATAAATTTGGAGAGCAGTATCGGTTTTTATACTAATTCATAAACACATTTCATAACTTGAGAAATATATTTAAAAAAAGTTTCCAATCATCTCAATACCAATTTTATAAATAAAACAGGAGAAGAGATGTTTTTGTGAATGTTTTTATTTATAAAATTGGTATTGAGATGATTGGAAACTTTTTTTAAATATATTTCTCAAGTTATGAAATGTGTTTATGAATTAGTATAAAAACCGATACTGCTCTCCAAATTTATTCATTCTTCTAGTCTCTCTAGAAACGTAGAAACAAAACTTGGTAAATATACTTTTATCTCTCTCTTTTTTCTTGGCAGTATAATTTATGGTAGAATTAAAAATTAATACCATGAATTTAAATTTGAATTAATTTATGTAAAATTTGCCTTTTTTCTATTTGTATAGTAAATGGACCATATTTCCATATATGTAAAATTTGCCTTTTTTCTATATTTTATTTTTTCTATTTGTATAGTAAATGGACCATATTTCCATAAAATTGGCATCCGGAGAAGAGTACGTCGGTACGACAACTGAAACTATGATTTGCTTTCATTGTGACGAATGTACAGAAGAATTGACTGTAAGAGGCGGAGGACTCTTCCTTTGCTGGGGCAGAGAGTGCTAGCATTATCAAAGGAGTGTAATTTTTCGTCATGGTAATGTCTATTCCAAACACATCCCCGGGCATCTGATAACGGATTTCCCACCCCATCTTCGTTGTACGTACTGTGGAAGAAGAGGGCTAAAGAGCAGCCGTCGACAGGAGGAGTGCGTGGAGTTCGATTTCATGGGATGCTGTCATTACCCTAAGCCTCCCAGAGACCGAACTGTAGTTCGTTTTATAAATAAATAAATAAATAAAATTGCGAATAATTTACAAATAAATGTCTATTGACTTTTCTTCATCCTATAATATAAGTTTATTCCTAAATTTTTAAGCTTATTACAATAAGATTTCTTTAAGAGAGAGAGAGAGAGAGAGAGAGAAAGAATTGCTTAAATTATTAAGTTAGGGCTATAAGTCAACATTAGTCTATGATTAAATATATCCTTAATAATTTGAAAAATAAATAAATATATTTTATTATTGCATAATAAATATAGACCAACTAAAATTAATGATTCTTAACTAATTAAAAAATTAATACATAATTATCTAGTTATATGCCATTTATTATCTTGATAAGTTTACAGATAGAGGTAACCATTATTACGTTATAATGTGGTTTTTGTTATGGAACCAATGACAATAAGCTTTAAACTTGGCTTACTTTGAAAAAAAAACGTCTCTTATTCCTCCAAGAACATGTATATTTATCGAGAATGTACTAGCTCTATTGGACATTTTGGAGGAAGGGCGATCTAACATTTATGCTTGTTTACGAAATTATTTCATTTAACTTCATTTCGGATATGAACACTGTAGTACAAACATTGATCATAATCGATATCCTTAAACAATCATCAAATTGATAATAATTTACTTTTAATTAATCGCTTGTTTTATTTTTTTTATTACCATAAGACATTTTCTCGTTATTTAATAAATTAATTGTACATTATTTATCGTTATTTAGTTTTTCGTTGAGCAAAGTTTTTAGTCTATGATTATTTGATAAAAAACGTCTCTTATTCACAAGAACTTGTATATTTATCGAGAATGTACTAGAGCTATTAGATATTTTGGAGGAAAGGCGATCTAAAATTTATGCTTATTTACTTAATTATTCCATTTCACTCTAACCTTAACCTAACCAGTGTTTATTCTTTATATTTAAATAAAGCATATGATGTTTTTTATATTGACAACATTCAGATTAATTAGAAGCGATGATATAAGAAAAGGTTTTTATTGGAATATCCATTTCAGAAGATCAACGCCAGTGTATGAATTAGGCTAAATTTGGAATGATGTAATGAATAAGGGAATTGTACATAGCATAAAACTGAATTGTTGGAAGATACAAGGTTATATCAAATTAATGTAAAAAAAATGGAATGAAGGTGTTGAATAAGTAAACGTTATCTGAAACACTTAATTTGGAAGAAAATCAAAATAGGGCTGATATTATTTCTACCCTCAGAACCCACATTTTATACTTTATATACGGAGATCCCACAAAAATCGATAACAGTTTATGAATAAACTCGGTTCGAGTAAAACGTACGTGTTTGTCTCCTTTGAATATATTCGTCGAAACAAATATATTCAGTGTCCAAGTTGCGAGAAACGAATACGTAGCTATAGATTAAGAACCCATAAATGTAAACGTACATCGTGTACAACGTGCAATAAATCGTTTAAATCACAACTGAGTCGACATATTAGACGTTGCAGTATAAGCCCACACAAAGTAAACTTAGGCAAAGTAGAAGCGGAAATTGATAAACAACGAGACGGCGCAGAAGCCGTTGCTCGATCTGGACTACCATCGCATCTCTTTGGAAATTTGACAAGTGCTTGGGTGGAACAAATGAAAACCCCTAAACGAATAAACAAAGATATAGAACTTAGACCATGGCAAAAAAGTTTATTGGAACATTTAATTCTCTCAGACAGAAAAATAATATTTGTAATAGGAAAAGATGGAAATGAAGGAAAATCGTGGATGTTAAATTACTTGAAATCCCGTAAGCCCAATTTTGTACATTGTCAGCAAGTGACAGTTTCGGGGAGTGAAATGCTTTTTCAATTGAAAAAAGTTTGCTCTGGTGTGAACCACTTTTTCTTTAACACCTTGAGAAGTACAAAAATATGCGACGAACACTTGGCAGTATTTGAAAGTTTAAAAGATGGTGAAATTGTTAGTACGAAATATAATTGTGTGAGTATAAATATTAGTACTCCAAATGTAGTTTGTGTTTTTGGAAATTATATGCCTGAATCTTCCGGTTTAAGTTCTGATAGAATTGTACGATTTTATATAAAAAATAATTATTTATGTAAATATTAATTATGAAATATGTATAGTAGAAATGTTTATATAAAATTTGCATAATTGAGGACGTGTGAATATATAAAAATAGTAAACTTAAGGTTGTTTTTGTTTAATTCCCGATTTTTTTTAGGTATATGTTCATATTATAGCCGTCCTCAGGTTATCTATATAAAAACAAATGGTTGTATAAAAAAAATGATAAGAAAGAATAATAAAATTGTTGATTTAAAACAGAATGTTTGAGTTTTCTTAAATTTATAACATATACATTTCTACATGGTTTTATTTCATTGTAATAAAGTCTCTAACACTTATGAATAGATAATTGTATAATTGATTTACACATTATTAGAGTTGAAATTTAGTCTTAGCAATTTACACTTTGCCTGTTTCTTAGGCCCGAGGTTTGCTTTTAAAACATCAATGCAATTAAGTTAAAAATATAAACACAATACAACTAATTTAATTATTTTTAACTGAATTGAAAACCTTGATATATTTTTTTTAAAAACTGTGTTTTTATGTTATACAATTTCAAATGCAGGTATTGTGTACAGTACAGTACAAATGCATAATTTAATGAAGCAATTCTAATTTTAATACTTATATTTAATGAAATAGGAAAAATCTATTTCTAAAACCCTATTTTGTAACTCAAAAGGAACTTAAAGAAACTGGAAGAGTTTCACATGGAATTGGGATTAGTGAGCAGCCATTATCACGTTACAATATGGTTTTTGTTATGGAACCAATGACAATAAGCTTTAAACTTGGCTTACTTTGATAAAAAACGTCTCTTATTCCCCCAAGAACATGTATATTTATCGAAAATGTACTAGCTCTATTGGACATTTTGGAGGAAGGGCTAACTAAAATCTATGCTTGTTTTACGAAATTAATTAGCGTATTTTTAAAAAAAAAAACATGTATTCTTAACAAATGCATTCATGTTAGGATATGATTTATGGAAAATGTACTTTCATGGGTTAGGGTTAGAAATTTAGTCTTAACTATTTACACTTTACAGGTTTTTAGGTCTAGCTTTAATTTTTTACGTATTGGAAAATGTATTTCAGCGTATTCTTATAAAAAAAAACAGTAAGCATCGAATATATTTCCGAATTAATTAATATTTTCATACAATAAACTATAAATTGGCTTATCTTTGATAAAAAAAACCGTCTCTTATTCCCAAGAACTGGTTTATTTTTCGAGAATGTGCTAGTGCGATTAGATCTAATGGTAGTAAGACGCCCTAACATTTATGCATAGGGGCTCGTGACGTACCGATTCTCACGTGACTTGTTCATTTTTCCGAGCGAGCGCGCGCGTACCATTGATAAGATAGCTGAACTTTGTTTTATTTGACGATACAATCGGAAAGGTTTGTGTAGAAATTCTGTCTTGTCCCATGTTACATTTTCAGCCTTTTGGAGCGTTCATTGTACATACAAAGTAAGAATTTTTCATGAATATTTATTGTATTAGACAGTATTTGAACTTTAAGGCATATTATACTTAGTATATCAAATTTAGGCTTACCAGGTAGGAATCTGAATTAGAGTTAAAAATTAAATTTAGTATTTTGCTTTTTTTTTAGGCCAAGATTAGCGTAGAAAGTAATTTACTATTTTGTTTTTGTTGTAGAGTATATATTTTAGACAATTAAGTTATTGAAAAAGCGTTTAAAATGAGAATGGTATTTTGAAAACGTTTCTACCGTAAAATTGTAACTTTTTTCACTGTAGTTCGCAAAATGGTATTAATAGTATACTAAAAGTTTTCGTTATCTCAATAAAGAGTCTTAGCATTGGGAATAGTCATTGAAGGTCACGCTGAAAAGTAAGTTATAATAATAATAATAATAATCAGCTAGGCTATTTTATTATATTTAAAATGAAATTTTTAGGCATTCTTTTATATATATATATATTGGAAATGTATTAGACAGAAATTAGGCCTAGTAGGGGTAAGATTAGCGTAGAAATTAAGTTACTATCACGTGACTCGTTCATTTTTCTGTGCACGCGCACGTTTAATAAGATAACTGAATTTTGAGCAATGGATTTTTTTCCACCGGCACTTAAGATATGCCGTCAGTGTAGTCATGGGATTTTTCACTCTTAATAAATACTTTAAAATGTAAAAAATAAGACTCGTTATTGAAAAAAAAATAACACTTAGCCATTTTTTAGCAATCTTCTACGTAACTCAATTTTCCAAGAGGATTGTTTTCCGTAAACATTTTCAAGTGAGAGCTCGATTTTGATATCGTCAACGTGGTATTTCCAAAACTCTCCTTCGAGTAGCAAAGGGTTTTTTCCAAATACTCAAGTGGGTTAATATGTGTCGTCAATCATTAGAGGCAGTTTAAACTGTCAGAGAGAGACCGCCAATAGAATTTGAGGGTTATTTGAAGTTTAGATCACGTGATGAATTATTCTCAACAAGATAGGAATAAATTAATTTTCCATGCGTCATTTCTCTACGGCGCATTGACGAGTAAAGACCTGCTGACGGATCGCTCAGTCTTTTCTACAGCTCGACAATGGATTTCTACCCGTAAAGTAAGTAAGTAACTATTTTTTTCTTTGTAATAGACTATATTTTTAGACATATTTAAAACAATTTGCATATTGAAAAAAGCGTTTATATTGAGAATTTTAGCGTAGAAATTAAACCATATTGATAAAATTAGGTTTAGTAGACTTAGAGGTAAATGTAGGCTTAGAGAATGTATCATTTGAAACTATAGAACGTATTTGGTCTAGATCAGCTATGGACATCGAAGTGTATCGACTTGAAACTTTTCGTCACTGGAAAAATCCCCACGTTACTAAGGAGCAACTAGCGAAGGCTGGATTCTACTATATTCAGCGGGCGATGAAGTACGATGTTACAAGTGCCACGGCGTATTAGAAGGATGGGAATCAGGAGACGTACCAGAATGGGAACATGCCAGATTCTTTCCACACTGTCCGTCGAGGGATAATTCACCATCGGAAAAAAAAAGTACATCTCGCTAGAATGGGACATTCCACCGACGCCAAAAGCAACTACGGTCGCTGACAAATACATCTCACCTGTACCTGAAGAAGAAGAAGAAGACGATACTGCTGCTAAACACTACAAATACGTGAGTTAGAACTTTTAATTAAATTAAGTTGCAGGAGATCGTTTCACCCCATTTAAATGCCTGTAAACTTAACTACTTTAATTTGTTTTAATTGTGTAATGTACAAGATAACCATCTAATGGAATATCTGATAGTACCTACTAACATGTAAAACAAAGTTCTAAAATAAAAAATTAAATGTAAATAACTTGTTTTTATTGCCTAGAGATTAGAAAATTAAGGAGTTCTGAAGCGATAAGCAAACGGGTAAAAATCTAATCTCCAGATATCTGCGCGAGGAAAACTAATTTTGGAGAATGGGGATGGGGGAAAGCAGGGATGTACCCAAAAATGGACCAAAATGGACCAAATGTACCCCAAAAACGACCAAAGTCACCATTTTCGGCCCTATGTACCCCATTTCGGACCAAATGTACCCCAAACTGGACCTTTTAGCTTTATTGTAATGTTAAACTCCCATAGAGATTCCCCTAAAAAGAATAATAAACTGGCGGTCCAATTTTGGGTACATTAATTATTTCGGAGAGATAAAACTAATTCTGGCAAACTGCTGCGATTTATAGCGAATGGGGAAAAAGCCAATTTCTAGCGATTGGGTTCGATAGTATGAGAGATAACAATTATGGTTGTTTTTATTGCCTAGAGATGGGGGAAAGCAACTGGTGATTAGAAGGGGTGAAAGCAATGGGGGAAAGGAGCTGGTGAACGAGAGATAAAGTATCCAGTGAATGGGGTTTGGGGGAAAGCAACCGGTGAACGGGAGAATCTGGTGATTAGAAATTCTGGTGATTGAGATGGGGGAAAGCAACCCGTGAACGAGAATCTGGTGAATAGAAATTCTGGTGATTAGAAATTCTGGTGATTGAGATGGGGGAAAGCATCTGGTGATTAGAAATTCTGGTGATTAAGGGAGGAACGAGAATCTGGTGATTAGAAATTCTGGTGATTAGAAATTCTGGTGATTAGAAATTCTGGTGATTAGAAATTCTGGTGATTAGAAATTCTGGTGATTAGAAATTCTGGTGATTAGAAATTCTGGTGATTGAGATGGGGGCGCGGGTGGGGGAGGAACGGGAGAGGCGCGGGTGAACGGCGGGAGCCAAGCTCTTTGTGTCCCGCTGGTGATTGAGAATGAAATTCTCAATCACCAGCGGGACATCCCCCTCTCTAGTAATACTTCGAAAGCGGAACAAATGATTAAACCCTAATGAAGCAAGATGTACTGTCGAAGTACACCTCCCGTACCATCCGAATATTGGGAATATTCGAAATGCACTGGGACTCAGCCTGGTGCAATTAATTAGAGCAAGTAATACCCTTTGTTTCATTACTTAATTAGTTGGCAATTAAGAATTTGCGTATTAATTTAATTTGGACTTAATAGATAGAGAAGCTGGATCTTGCTATTCCTCAGGACGAGGATCTGATGGATTCAATGCTCATGGCTTCGCTCAATAACCAACCGTCGGTCTCGGCCTTCGATCGGGATCTCTAACATTACCTTCACTTGCGTCAGCAGTAGTCGCACCTACTTCGGCGCCCTCGACTTCCGCACCTACAATGGGGTCTCTTCTGTCCTTGTCCTCAACGTCGGCGTTTGATCCCTCCACCTTCTCAGCTGCTTCATCCTCCTCAGCGTCAACGTCTTTTACCGATGGGCAGAGGTAACACTAAAGTACCGGCGCGTTTGTTGATATTTCTGAAATGACACACCGCACACAGTCTATGGTAAATGGTCTTTCGGACAATTCTTTTGAAATTTGGATATGATGTACTTTAGAAAATGCGGATGAAAACTGTGGCGCTGGACCTATAGTGATCCAAAATGACTTTCGTATGGTATTCCTCAAGGAACGTACATTGAAGCTTCATTATTTTTAGTCTACATGAATGATCTATGTAATATACAAATTAATGGTAAAATAGTATCTTTTGCCGACGATACAATTATTTTACGTAAGGGTCGAAAAATCAATATGGGTTTAGAAAGCACTTAGGTACCAGTGATGCAATTTTAAATGTTAGCAAAGAGTTGTATAACTCTGTAGATAAGGATAAGAAAATAATAGGGATATTCCTTGATCCCAAAAAAAAGCATTTGACACTGTCTCACACTCTTTATTGTTAAAGAAACTAGAAAGAACTGGTGTCAGGATTATTGCTCTTAATTGGTTCAAACGTTATTTAAATAATCGCGAGATGGTAGTAAGGATTTCCTAGAGTAAAAACACGAGAACCACCAATGGTCTAGAGAGTGAGGAGTAAAAACGCGAACAAGTAAAGAGACCAAGAAGTGGGGAAGAAAACTAAGCTTTATTTATTAGCACTGCCAAGTCCCTATTAGAAGATTGTACGTAGTCTTGTACGACACAAAACACAAACAATTTAAAAATCGTGTGATACAAGAAAAATTCTGGATTATGATATCCGAAGCAATTGGAAAAGATGGTAATGCACATTATTAAATATTTATTTATAGATATATATTTCAAAGTTAGTTAAATTTTTAAGCTCTCTTACAGAGAAGCATATATATTTTGTATTTTTAATATTTAGAGTGAGAAAATTAGCTTTTTTAATGGCTTCCGACCAAGAGTAACCCCCACATAAAATTATTGTATCGTCGGCAAAAGATACTATTTTACCATTAATTTGTATATTACATAGATCATTCATGTAGACTAAAAATAATAAAGGGTCAATGTACGTTCTTTGAGAAATACCATAAGAAAGTAATTTTTGATCACTATAGGTCTAGGAAATCCTTACTACCATCTCGCGATTATTTAAATAACGTTTGAACCAATTAAGAGCAATAATCCTGACACCAGTTCTTTCTAGTTTCTTTAACAATAAAGAGTGTGAGACAGTGTCAAATGCTTTTTTGAGATCAAGGAATATCCCTATTATTTTCTTATTCTTATCTACAGAATTATACAACTCTTTGCTAACACTTGAAATTACATCACTGGTATCTAAGTGCTTTCTAAACTCATATTGATTTTTCAAGAAAAAGCTAACAACTGTTTTTTCATTTTTTTTAAACAATTTAGAAATGTTACTTCGTGATGCAATTGACCTGTAATTTTTGATATCGTACTTATTACCGGATTTAAATATGGGGACTATAATTGTCTTCTTGAATATATCTGGAAAAGAACCAGATACTAAAGAGCGATTAATAATACGTGCAAGTGGAATAGAAATATAATTCTTTAAAGATTTGATTGTTATAACATCAATATCGTCGTGACCTTAGGAAGGTAAATTTTTAAGACTAGAAATATTAACTTCAATATCAGGACCCAAAAAAATGCTTCGTTCAGAAGCCTGAATACTATCAATATAATTATCAACATTTGAGTTATTAGTTTTATCGATTATATCCTGAACAAGGGTTGGACCTATTTTAGAAAATTATTCGTTAAAGGTATTAGCGACCTTTTTAGGATCGTCTTTTACAAATACTTTACCATTTTTAATTATCTTATCAAAGTTGTCACATTTTTTAATTCTATTAGTTGCACTATTTATAGTCTTCCAAATTAGCCTTGGGCCGCCACTATTATTTTTCTTTTTTTCTTTAAAATAATTATATTTACCGTTCTAATTAAGCTGTGCAATTTATTACGATATTTATTACAGAACATTATAAAGGAACCATTTAAAGGTCGAAGATACAACACATCTCGTCGTCTGAAATATTGTCGGGAACGCTAAATATTCGAAATGCTTTTCTAAAATTCGATGCTTTCTCTGTCACGGTTTCCACTAATTTATATATATATATACTAAGTTATTTCAATTTTTAAAATTTAAATTTGAAAGACATTGGGGTAAAAAAACTTCAAACGGAAAAATAAATGGATTTTCTTAGAATGCAATTTATTTTTTAGCCTAAAACTAAATTACAAAGGGTATAAATAATTATTTCTGGCCTTACATATCATACTGTTGATAAAAAAGCTAATTTTATCACGACTATGAGAATTTGAGTTAAATATTTAAAATGTTTAATATCATGGTGAAATTAGTTCTTTAGTAATAAACATGACGAGAAATATGAATTATTATCCTACATAAATTGTTTTGGGGCTGAAAAAATAATTTTCTAGGAAATTTTAAGGCTAGTTTAAAACAATCACACAATCAATTTTAGGGCATCTGTGGAGTGGAAGAAAGAAATATTTCACTTACTACTTGGCACATTCAAAACAAGGGATAAAATTAAATTATAATTACCAATTCAGTACTTCCAGCCATTTTTAGACATGGCTATACTTGACAATCAACGACTGCGCAATCCTAGCATAAGCAATTTGATTCCGAATTGAATCAAAATGAACATAATGAAAGGCCCAAGCCAGAACTGGGGATCCATATCCGGCTACCAGGCATCTTGGAGAGTGGCACGGAAATAAATTAATCTCATTTAACTTAAATTTGGGAGATTTGAAACACATAAGACAGATATAAAACATACATTTTGTATAGTGAATCGAACTAAACTGTTTCAAATTAAATTTTTATTTTCCCAATGTGTGTAGTTGCGGAAATAAAATAATGGTTTTGTTATCTCTGATTTTCAGAATTTTACGATGATTTAGTAGCGTAGATTTTTAAAGCTTTTCCAAACTGTCCGTAAAAAACGTGATAATTAAAACATTTAAGCCTCGAACCTCCAAATTTCAGGTTTCTTTGACAAATTCAAGGGTCAGAAGATTATGAAAATTTTCATAACTTACCTGATTTCCTTCGGAATACGAAGAGGTCATTTGACTCAGACAAAATAAACTATTAATTTTTTAAATACAACAAGTTTTTTTTTATAAGTATCATTTTTATTCCAGGTGAATTTACTTACCTATAACTATAAATGCTGATATCAATAACTAATTTGTCTACTCACTTGTATATTATGTGTAATGTTTTATTTCCAACATTTTAGTTATAAAATCTTAGTTTGTAGTTACTACTTTCTCTGAAGGTGTCCATTGCGTAGCAAACAGCCGGTAGTTTTCGTTTTAGAGTAAAGTATTTGGCTGCTTCGGTTAAAATCCACCGTTAGGAACTTCAGTCCTGCAGATAGAGCTTTAATTATTTGTATCCAGCAAAACCTGTCTATACGTGTAAAGGACGTTTTAGTTAATAAATGGATTATCTCGCCGTGTATCGGGTAATAACAGTTGGGGCAACGTTTCTGAAGCGCTTTAATGACTCTCCCTTCTGTTGATGTGATATCCTTGTTCGATCCTTTCAAAGCTTTTATTTATTTCATATCAATATCCGGCATTATATAAATAATTTGTAACTGAATCCATAAAAACGAACGAGCCTTGACACAGCTTAAAATTTACTATAAATACAGATTTTGAGCAGTTGCCATTCATCTAGACTAATAGCCATTTTTCGTTGCAAGGTCTAAGGCTAAACTTATTGACGACTCAAGTTCAATTCATTTGATGAACGTTTTTAAAGTTTAAACTGAGGAAACTTAAATTATCAAAAAAAATATATATAAACATAATAAAATCACTGACACATGTGCCACGTAATATCACTCGGGTTAAAAAATGATCCACATACAGGGGCGTACCGAAGAGTGTACGTTTGGGGGGGGGGGAGGTAAGTGAAATTTGCCAAGTAAAAACCAAAGTTTGTCAAGTCGTCTAAGTTTGGATTGTTACGGTAGATTTCAATTTAAATGTTTCATTAAAATTATAATCGGTGGCGCCATCCGCTGTTAGCGGCGGGAACTATATACTATACAATTGAATTAATGGTACTAATGTACTTTGGAAGATATAGATGGCGCCACCCGTATTATGATAGAGTTGACGGCTGAGTGCGCCGACTGGAAATTTCAGAATTTGTTTCGCGAAACCACGACTACCGAACGCGCCTATGTCATTCTAGCGGTACTATTCCCAATTCAATGGCGAAAACGGCTCGGAGTCTAGTTATATTGAGTGAAGCATTTGCGTACTCTCTTTATATATAAAGTGAGATACACGAAGAAGAAAACAGAGATTAAACGATGTTACAGCAATTTAAAAATCCCATCAAACCCGCTTACTATTTTCTCGTCGTGTATCCCGCTGTAGTAAAAAATAGATACATTTCATCCTGACGAATACTAGTTGTTGTTTAACTGAACTGCTTTGAATAACTGGAATTATTCATATCCAAATATAACATAAGCAATTCAAACACTTATTACTGAAATATTAACGTAAGAACAACCGACACTGTATCACACCATATGATCACACGTTATCTTTACCCAACGCAACTTTAGGAATATTGGCTTGTGAAATTTTCACTTTCCTAAAGAATATCCCTATAATATTCACGACTTACCTAATTTTCCCTAAGTAAAAAAACTGTAACATAAATAAATATGTCCCCCCCCTCAAAGGTACGTCCCTGTCCACATACGGTATTAACAGCTTCGTAAGAAAAGAGGAAATGTGAAAATAATTGTGAAATCCGCATCGTATGGAAACGAAAAACTAACTGATAAACCTTATATTAATTACTTTGTGAAAAAAGGGGAAATACACATTTTTAGGGCACTGGCACTTTTATAAATTGTTAATTGGTTTTTACACGCGTTAAATATCAATATTAATTTCTTAATTATTTTGAGCAGTATATATTTTAACAGTCCTCCAAATGTAACTCAAGCTTACGAAGTAGATAAAAGCTTCGTCCCAGACTTGCAAAATAAAACAAAAATACTACTCGGACTACAACTTAATGTTCTTATACGCAGAATATGGGATGAAAACATCCGATAATTAAACCATTCATTTCTAGTTTCTAAAATATTACTTGGGTGTATCCAAAGGCTTATACAATTATTTTTTGGAGTGCAAATAAAAACTAAATTTGATAGTATTCTGAGGTTGTTTTCGTGTTTATCTTTTGTTTAAAACCACCAGGGGAAAATTGGTTATATCACGACCTGATTACGTAGGAAAATAAGTTTAGCGAAAAACCCTATTTATAAATACAAAAGAGAGATTATCTTCAGTGTAAGGTCAAAAAAAAACTAGATCAATACCAATAAAATAAAATTAGATATGAAAGCAAAACGCTTAAGCCCAATACCATAATTTATACACTTTTGATGATACAAATATTCCTAACCCAGTGCATACTAGCTAAAGACGATGTCAAGTGGCAACAATTTCGCCTCAGACACCTATCCAGATCCACAGCAGCCTTTGCAAATATCATTACGCAGTTGTTCCTTGGAAATGTTCTGTTTTTCGAGATATAGTTTCCATTCATGTTTGAAGCGCATGTCGATAATTTTACAGGCTTTGCAGGGCATAGAAGGACAAGTTTCCGACTCAGATTTAGCAATGTCACTCGCATTCCATCTAGCGCAATTCATATCTAACATTTTTAAAGCAGTACCTCGAGAAAAATTTAACCCATAATCTTGGCAGCACACTTTGCAGAAACCATATAATGTTCTTTTCAATAGTCCCCAGCTATACGCTCTTATTTCCTTGCAATCACGACATTGATAGTTGGGTTTTCCGTTTATATTGCAAACGAGAAGGAGAAACGCAGCAACAGTAATCATTTGCCAAGTGCCACTCATTTTCATTTTAAAATTGTTTGCTGTTAAAAAGACAAATCAAGAGGAAAAAAGTGTAAGAAAAGGATTATTTTGAAACATAACGTCATGAAGCCCTATCGATTTACAATGTGTATGGGGTATTCCGAACATAGCTCATTCCGGTCAAAATGGCTTTTGAAGCAGACTGCTTCAGGAAGATGGTGGTTGTACATCTCCGAAGGTGGAAAGCCCAGAAACTGTGGCCTTAATTGCAACCTTTATATCAATAAATAATGAAGTGCCTGTCACTTCAAACCATATAAAAAGATAAAACAGTTTAAGCACTAATTTGAATAACAAATTAACCATGATTTCGTTTATCTTTCAGATGGTTATTAGCTTTATAATAATTATGGAAATAAATTAAATTTTAGGTTAATATTCTGATAGATTTAATCTTGATTGAGCTGTTCCACACATCAGCCCCAAGATTGTTTTTGTGGCAAGATAGACGACGATGCAACGTCTTGATTGGAAAATACTTATACTAATGTATTACACATGATTATCAATATGTTATATAGTATAATTTAATGTTTAACTCAAGTTGAATAAGGTTAGGTTTGATTGAATTGGGCTAGCTTGCAATTTCTAAAACACTCGTATATTATGGCATCATCCTGTCATGGGTCTGACCAATATGACGCTCACGCTGGACATACTGAACTGTAGTCGGTTGTAGGAATTTACTATCCTCCTAAACTAGCATTTCCTGGTAGCGATTCACGCTTTTAACCACCTTCAGTCGGGCTTCCAATACGGAAAATTGGGTGGTTAACTTTATTTGCTGACGAAATTGCAAATTTTCAACAGTATCCCTTTCAGTTTTTGATAGTTTGGTTAATGTTTGGCTGTTTGATTTTTTTAGCTTATTAAAGCAACTGTCGGCTCTATCATTGCCACCTGTATTATGAAAAGGCCCCTGTTATTAGAGATAGCCATGAATCTGTTCGAATCTTCGGAAAAAAAAATGACTTTCGTGGAGAGCGTGGAGCCATCTATTAATGGGGACTGAAGCTAAAATTCCAAATAGCGAAACAATAACGTCGTCAGAGAGCCATTATAGAGTATTATATTTAGACCACTTTTCCTCTACTTATTGAACTTTAACCTTAATTATAAATCCCATATAAAATATGTCGTAAACAATTACTATATTGGAGTTATTGACAAATTTACAAACGAGCCAATCAACGCGAAGCATACTTTTATGTCCCGCCTTTTGGGTCAAAATGTAGCTTCAGCATCTTGATTTGATTTCAACGCTAGCGACATCTGTTGAAAAAAGAGCTACTTCACCTAGAGCCGACACTTGCTTTAAGGTAACCAAGTAGGGGACAAAAGAACAAAAAAGTTAATTTTTTTAATATATTTTGCGCAAACATATAGGATATTTTAAAATCTTATGTATCGACTAACAAGGAGACGACCCGAGGTGTAACCCACCGATTTTGCTTAAGCTCGGTGAATTAGTAGACCTTAACGTAACTTCGAAATTCACAAAGGGAAAAGTTACGCTGGGCTTTCGTTTGGCCATGGCAACCGAAGAGGTTTTTGACATCAAATACAAATTTTTCTATGTGATTTAACATGGGAAAATCACATATTTTGATAAAATATGAAAAAACAAAAAAATTTCAAAAAATTAAAATTTAAAAAAATATGTAAATTGGGAAAATTTTTGTATTTTTGGGTAAGAGAGATTATTTTTGGGTGAATTAGTGAGATAAAAAAAGTCGGTAAGTTACGACCAATTTAAGTAAATTTTTCAAAATTGGACAAAGACGATTAAATTGGGTAAATACTATTAAATTAAAAAAATATTACTTTAGGTAAATGCGAGTTAAATACGATAAGATGAATTACTAAAAATATATAAATTGGGAACATTTTAGTATTTTTGGGTGAATTATTCTGTCGTTGGGTTAATGCGAGCGAGCTAGGGTAAATGCTCATAAATTGAGGCAAGTTGAAGTATTTGTGAATATATAAACAAAATATAAGTTAATTCAGATATATTTGACTAAATTGGATCAATTTTAATAAATTGGATGAAACCGAAAAATTCAGTAAAATTTGGTAAAATTGAGTGACATACGAGAAATGTTCGACAATATAAGAAATAAAGAGTAAATTTTAATGAATTTGGTTTAAATCATCTAAATTGAACAAAGTTGATTAATTTGGCTATGTAGTTTATTGCGCGACTAGCTCTGAGTAAATATTTTAAAGGGTGAAAAGGAAGAGTTGACACAATTTTACCCGCGCTTCAGCAGTGCAACTAGTGGCGCCTCTAACGGCGGCTCAAAAGCCTTCTCCCGTGACTCGAAAGTGTAAACCGGTTTTCCGTTAACTAGTGCGTTAGTTCCTCCCGCCATGCTTTCCCGAGTCTATCCCTATAATTTTGAAGAAGGTATTTTCGGTCATAGCTGGTATGGCCATCACGTAGAAAACATCTTCCAAATGGGAGAAACCAGATCCAATGTCTATGAAGCCCATCATTAACTTGGTCATTAACCGATAGTTGGTCGTTGACGTTTTTTCTTATTTAAGGCTGCTAACATTCCGGAAGTGTTCTAGGTTTGCAAAGAAAGGGTCCCGTTAGTGTTCATTCGGTCAGACAGATAACAATATGATAATAGCGAAAGTGTTCTAGGTTTGCAAAGAAAGGGTCCCATTCGTGTTCATTTGGTCAGACAGATAACAATATGGTAATAGCGAAAGTGTTCTAGGTTTGCAAAGAAAGGGTCCCGTTCGTGTTCATTCGGTAAGACAGATAACAATATGATAAAAGCGAAAGTGTTCTAGGTTTGCAAAGAAAGGGTCCCGTTAGTGTTCATTCGGTCAGACAGATAACAATATGATAATAGCGAAAGTGTTCTAGGTTTGCAAAGAAAGGGTCCCGTTAGTGTTCATTCGGTCAGACAGATAACAATATGATAATAGCGAAAGTGTTCTAGGTTTGCAAAGAAAAAGTCCCATACGTGTTCATTTGGTCAGACAGATAACAATATGGTAATAGCGAAAGTGTTCTAGGTTTGCAAAGAAAGGGTCCCGTTCGTGTTCATTCGGTCAGACAGATAACAATATGATAAAAGCCAAAGTGTTCTAGGTTTGCAAAGAAAGGGTCCCGTTCGTGTTCATTCGGTCAGACAGATAACAATATGATAATAGCGAAAGTGTTCTAGGTTTGCAAAGAAAGGGTCCCATTCGTGTTCATTCGGTCAGACAGATAACAATATGATAATCGCGAAAGTGTTCTAGGTTTGCAAAGAAAGGGTCCCGTTCGTGTTCATTCGGTCAGACACATAACAATATGATAATAGCGAAAGTGTTCTAGGTTTGCAAAGAAAGGGTCCCATTCGTGTTCATTTGGTCAGGCAGATAACAATATGATAATAGCGAAAGTGTTCTAGGTTTGCAAAGAAAGGGTCCCATTCGTGTTCATTCGGTCAGACAGATAACAATATGATAATAGCGAAAGTGTTCTAGGTTTGCAAAGAAAGGGTCCCATTCGTGTTCATTTGGTCAGACAGATAACAATATGGTAATAGCGAAAGTGTTCTAGGTTTGCAAAGAAAGGGTCCCGTTCGTGTTCATTCGGTCAGACCGATAACAATATGATAATAGCGAAAGTGTTCTAGGTTTGCAAAGAAAGGGTCCCGTTCGTGTTCATTCGGCCAGACAGATAACAATAATAGCGAAAGTGTTCTAGGTTTGCAAAGAAAGGGTCCCATTCGTGTTCATTCGGTCAGACAGATAACAATATGATAATAGCGAAAGTGTTCTAGGTTTGCAAAGAAAGGGTCCCATTCGTGTTCATTCGGTCAGACAGATAACAATATGATAATAGCGAAAGTGTTCTAGGTTTGCAAAGAAAGGTTCCCATTCGTGTTCATTCGGTCAGACAGATAACAATATGATAATAGCGAAAGTGTTCTAGGTTTGCAAAGAAAGGGTCCCGTTCGTGTTCATTCGGTTAGACAGATAACAATATGATAATAGCGAAAGTGTTCTAGGTTTGCAAAGAAAGGGTCCCGTTCGTGTTCATTTGGTCAGACAGATAACAATATGATAATAGCGAAAGTGTTCTAGGTTTGCAAAGAAAGGGTCCCGTTCGTGTTCATTCGGTCAGACAGATAACAATATGATAATAGCGAAAGTGTTCTAGGTTTGCAAAGAAAGGGTCCCATACGTGTTCATTTGGTCAGACAGATAACAATATGATAATAGCGAAAGTGTTCTAGGTTTGCAAAGAAAGGGTCCCATTCGTGTTCATTCGGTCAGACAGATAACAATATGATAATAGCGAAAGTGTTCTAGGTTTGCAAAGAAAGGGTCCCATTCGTGTTCATTCGGTCAGACAGATAACAATATGATAATAGCGAAAGTGTTCTAGGTTTGCAAAGAAAGGGTCCCGTTAGTGTTCATTCGGTCAGACAGATAACAATATGATAATAGCGAAAGTGTTCTAGGTTTGCAAAGAAAGGGTCCCATTCGTGTTCATTTGGTCAGACAGATAACAATATGGTAATAGCGAAAGTGTTCTAGGTTTGCAAAGAAAGGGTCCCGTTCGTGTTCATTCGGTCAGACAGATAACAATATGATAATAGCGAAAGTGTTCTAGGTTTGCAAAGAAAGGGTCCCGCTAGTGTTCATTCGGTCAGACAGATAACAATATGATAATAGCGAAAGTGTTCTAGGTTTGCAAAGAAAGGGTCCCATTCGTGTTCATTTGGTCAGACAGATAACAATATGGTAATAGCGAAAGTGTTCTAGGTTTGCAAAGAAAGGGTCCCGTTCGTGTTCATTCGGTCAGACAGATAACAATATGATAATAGCGAAAGTGTTCTAGGTTTGCAAAGAAAGGGTCCCGTTAGTGTTCATTCGGTCAGACAGATAACAATATGATAATAGCGAAAGTGTTCTAGGTTTGCAAAGAAAGGGTCCCGTTAGTGTTCATTCGGTCAGACAGATAACAATATGATAATAGCGAAAGTGTTCTAGGTTTGCAAAGAAAGGGTCCCATTCGTGTTCATTTGGTCAGACAGATAACAATATGGTAATAGCGAAAGTGTTCTAGGTTTGCAAAGAAAGGGTCCCGTTCGTGTTCATTCGGTCAGACAGATAACAATATGATAATAGCGAAAGTGTTCTAGGTTTGCAAAGAAAGGGTCCCGTTAGTGTTCATTCGGTCAGACAGATAACAATATGATAATAGCGAAAGTGTTCTAGGTTTGCAAAGAAAGGGTCCCGTTAGTGTTCATTCGGTCAGACAGATAACAATATGATAATAGCGAAAGTGTTCCAGGTTTGCAAAGAAAGGGTCCCATTCGTGTTCATTTGGTCAGACAGATAACAATATGGTAATAGCGAAAGTGTTCTAGGTTTGCAAAGAAAGGGTCCCGTTCGTGTTCATTCGGTCAGACAGATAACAATATGATAATAGCGAAAGTGTTCTAGGTTTGCAAAGAAAGGGTCCCGTTAGTGTTCATTCGGTCAGACAGATAACAATATGATAATAGCGAAAGTGTTCTAGGTTTGCAAAGAAAGGGTCCCGTTAGTGTTCATTCGGTCAGACAGATAACAATATGATAATAGCGAAAGTGTTCTAGGTTTGCAAAGAAAGGGTCTCATTCGTGTTCATTTGGTCAGACAGATAACAATATGGTAATAGCGAAAGTGTTCTAGGTTTGCAAAGAAAGGGTCCCGTTCGTGTTCATTCGGTCAGACAGATAACAATATGATAATAGCGAAAGTGTTCTAGGTTTGCAAAGAAAGGGTCCCGTTAGTGTTCATTCGGTCAGACAGATAACAATATGATAATAGCGAAAGTGTTCTAGGTTTGCAAAGAAAGGGTCCCGTTAGTGTTCATTCGGTCAGACAGATAACAATATGATAATAGCGAAAGTGTTCTAGGTTTGCAAAGAAAGGGTCCCATTCGTGTTCATTTGGTCAGACAGATAACAATATGGTAATAGCGAAAGTGTTCTAGGTTTGCAAAGAAAGGGTCCCGTTCGTGTTCATTCGGTCAGACAGATAACAATATGATAATAGCGAAAGTGTTCTAGGTTTGCAAAGAAAGGGTCCCGTTAGTGTTCATTCGGTCAGACAGATAACAATATGATAATAGCGAAAGTGTTCTAGGTTTGCAAAGAAAGGGTCCCATTCGTGTTCATTTGGTCAGACAGATAACAATATGGTAATAGCGAAAGTGTTCTAGGTTTGCAAAGAAAGGGTCCCGTTCGTGTTCATTCGGTCAGACAGATAACAATATGATAATAGCGAAAGTGTTCTAGGTTTGCAAAGAAAGGGTCCCGTTAGTGTTCATTCGGTCAGACAGATAACAATATGATAGTAGCGAAAGTTTTCTAGGTTTGCAAAGAAAGGGTCCCGTTAGTGTTCATTCGGTCAGACAGATAACAATATGATAATAGCGAAAGTGTTCTAGGTTTGCAAAGAAAGGGTCCCATTCGTGTTCATTTGGTCAGACAGATAACAATATGGTAATAGCGAAAGTGTTCTAGGTTTGCAAAGAAAGGGTCCCGTTCGTGTTCATTCGGTCAGACAGATAACAATATGATAATAGCGAAAGTGTTCTAGGTTTTCAAAGAAAGGGTCCCGTTAGTGTTCATTCGGTCAGACAGATAACAATATGATAATAGCGAAAGTGTTCTAGGTTTGCAAAGAAAGGGTCCCGTTAGTGTTCATTCGGTCAGACAGATAACAATATGATAATAGCGAAAGTGTTCTAGGTTTGCAAAGAAAGGGTCCCATTCGTGTTCATTTGGTCAGACAGATAACAATATGGTAATAGCGAAAGTGTTCTAGGTTTGCAAAGAAAGGGTCCCGTTCGTGTTCATTCGGTCAGACAGATAACAATATGATAATAGCGAAAGTGTTCTAGGTTTGCAAAGAAAGGGTCCCGTTAGTGTTCATTCGGTCAGACAGATAACAATATGATAATAGCGAAAGTGTTCTAGGTTTGCAAAGAAAGGGTCTCGTTAGTGTTTATTCGGTCAGACAGATAACAATATGATAATAGCGAAAGTGTTCTAGGTTTGCAAAGAAAGGGTCCCATTCGTGTTCATTTGGTCAGACAGATAACAATATGGTAATAGCGAAAGTGTTCTAGGTTTGCAAAGAAAGGGTCCCGTTCGTGTTCATTCGGTCAGACAGATAACAATATGATAATAGCGAAAGTGTTCTAGGTTTGCAAAGAAAGGGTCCCGTTAGTGTTCATTCGGTCAGACAGATAACAATATGATAATAGCGAAAGTGTTCTAGGTTTGCAAAGAAAGGGTCCCGTTAGTGTTCATTCAGTCAGACAGATAACAATATGATAATAGCGAAAGTGTTCTAGGTTTGCAAAGAAAGGGTCCCATTCGTGTTCATTTGGTCAGACAGATAACAATATGGTAATAGCGAAAGTGTTCTAGGTTTGCAAAGAAAGGGTCCCGTTCGTGTTCATTCGGTCAGACAGATAACAATATGATAATAGCGAAAGTGTTCTAGGTTTGCAAAGAAAGGGTCCCGTTAGTGTTCATTCGGTCAGACAGATAACAATATGATAATAGCGAAAGTGTTCTAGGTTTGCAAAGAAAGGGTCCCGTTAGTGTTCATTCGGTCAGACAGATAACAATATGATAATAGCGAAAGTTCGCCCAAATGAGAAGCCCCTCTGACCCTTACCCGTCTCTAGAACCGGGTCCACAAAGCTCCCTTACGTTGAATACCAGTGATTCCACCTTCAAATACGGAAATAAATCTCCGAACCCTCTCTCTGGCTATACGCTGAACGCTTTCTGCAATCGCAGCGCTCCGGCCATCGGTCAGCAAATGAAGGTGGGTTCTTAACTATTGTACGAGCTAGCTGCGAGTGCGGCGGTGGAATGGCCCTATCCTTTAAATTTCTTTTACTATATGAAAGTTAAAAAATTGGGAAACTTGGTCATTTTGACTATCGGTTACGGGTATGTTGGGGTGGCGTAGTGGTTAGCAGTTTCGCCTCGCAGCAAGAAGAGCCAAGTTCGATCCCAGCTTGTGGCACTTGGTGATAAATCGGAAGAACTCCTCGCACTTTGTGTTGCCGTATCTGTCCTCGTTGGTTTAAAGGGTTTATCCCCGTTTCCTTCGGTTATAAGAGGTTTACTACTTACTAGTAGTTACCTTGCCACCACTCTCCTACCCTTAGTAACCCGGCCACCTGTTTGAAGGCATTAAAAGTCGCTAGATGACTAAGGTGGTGCCAAGGGTATTAGCCTAGCTGATTATTATTATTATTAGTTCCGATTTCGAAGCTATTAACTTCTGGCAGATATTCGCTGTAAATTTCCCAGAAACGAGTGCCATAATTATTACTTCTTAGATTAATGATTAATTAAGTGTTTGATTCTATTTAACATAATAAAAGAAAGAATTCATCAAGCACTATTTAGAATAAAAATTTGGACGAAGGTTGACGTGAAACATTTGGCTTTTTACTGGTTTTGTTATAAGTATCCTCAGTATGTTTTAATTGTTAACTTTTTTTACGATAAATAAGTTTCGCGCGAGCTATAATTAGGGACACAAATAATTTTAACTTTTAAGATATGGTTTTAATATTTTGTTTGATTTAATATCGGTTTTGCTGTTCCACACATCTACCTTTATATTTGTCTTTGAGGATACACGATGGTACGTATTGTTTGAAAAATATTGTTACTTAATATTACCAACTTTTATTAATTAAATTATCCAGTTGTTCGTTAAACTTTAATAAAATTTGGATTAAGTTAAATCAGGTTACAAATGCAATTTCACAATCATACGTGTTATTTTGTAGGATCACGTCACCGGTTGATAAAAAAATAGAACACTGAAGTACGAATAAATATCAGCAGTCCAAGAGTTCCCATTTGAAATGAAACACAGTCACCAAATTAATTGAGATTAAAATAAGATTTCCTTAGGATCTTAAAATCCACTTCTTTAAAAATGTTATTATTTGTGTAAATATTTTTTTGTAATATAATTGGTTACTAGTGACTGTTTTCTTACGCATTTACATTTATTTCGTTTTATGTCGGAATTTTCAACAAAAAAGCTAAGGAAATTACTTACCGTTTCCAGTCGCGCTTCGACGTTGAGGCTGCGAAGATTGTTTCGCTATAAACAGCGCGTCGCTACAACAAACTTAAAAGTACGTGTTTGAACCAAAAAACCAGGTGATAGTTATTTTCAAATTAATCATAGTACCACATTATAAAAATATAACTATGTCTTTTATATTTAATAATTTTTGATGTTACTTTTTTGTTTAGAAACGAGCGCATACTTGTTTAAGCTTCATCATAAAAATGTAGCTCTGAAAATAGTTTCGTTGTCACCAAAACGGGGTATGAGTTCTTTGAACTCGACTTTCATTTTAATCATTCTTTTTATGAACTAGACGTCTGACGTTTAAATTGCGTCATACACTTGGTCAGATGTATTCCAAAATGCACGAGTCTTTGACCTTAAGTATCATGGGTTAGTTTCAGTAAATCACTACTTTACCAAGAATGGATTCAGGTAAATAAAAATATTGGAATATTTATAAGACCACGATTATAACGCACGCTTATGTTTAAAAGTAGTTTTTTTTTAATAATAATCCCCTGGTTCCAGAACAGAGACGTTCCGGTATTATATACAGGGTGTTTCAAAGAAGTCTGGCACAAATTTACTGGCGTGTTCTTTGGATGACAAGGAGTGTAAAAGGTTAAGAAACGTTTTGCTAAATTGAACCGTATCCGAGTAATTGGCCGTCAAATTTCGGTCTCCAAAACTTTGGACAACGCCCAAATGCGCAGTTTCTTATATTCCTTGCACCTAATTGTTTCTTTTTACTAGGTATTTGGTTTATTTTTGAAAATGATAAGAAAATGATCACTAGTATCAAAATTTCGTTATTAATTGAAAGAAGTATTCAACGTGTAGAAATGAACAATAACAATTAGGTGTTGCATAGTGACCACGCCGACTGGAAGACAGTTCCATATTGAATTTCGTTTCTTTTCTGCAAATGCCATATGTACAAATTTAACTGAATTACAAACAAGTTAGCAAGCTTGCCAAAATATACCTCTCCTCGGGAGAGTTTGCCCTTTGGCGTATTAACTACTGGACAAGGCACTCAACGATAAACCGCCGTATTCAGAGCGCCCTTCTAAAAATATAATGTCGGTCCTTTCCTGACCAGTAGAATATTGTTTACTAGATTTAAAATAAATATTACTAATCTTATTGCCTAAATCAAATTTTAATATCAATAAAACAAAAACCCAACTTTCGTCATAAACGGTTATTAAATTAACAAAGTAACAAAAATGAGAAATAGAAAATACAAAATTAAAAATTATTAGAAGGCTCACGAAAGTAAAATATATACGAGAGATAAAGAATTTTAAAGACAAAAACCAACCCATTGTTTTATCGGTCTGAAACAATCACATATTTACGAATAACAAAAGTTAAAGCGAAAGCGTAAACAAAACTAGAAGTGAAAGCACTAATAAAATCTGCCTGGGCTCACCACGATAACCCAAAGAAAAGGGTAACAATCAATGCAAATAAAAAAACACCGTAGTTATGAATTATCCCGCACATTATGAACATTTTCAATAAACGAAATAAAACTAAAATAACCCAATAGAAAAATATATAATAATAACCCAACTAAGCAATGTTAATGCAAATACTTAGGAATCAAGAAAAAGTCGATCTAAATACCAACAATATTAAAAATTGTAAAGCAGAAATGAGCAACAATAAAATTTATAATAATAACCAAATCAATCAACAAGGCAATTTAAATACTTAGAAATCCAGAAATAGTCAATCCATATACGCACTGTAATGAAAATTGTAATTGTAAAAACCAAAAACACCTTTATGCTTTCCATTCCCGGCTTATAACGCACACAAAAAACCTTAACTGAATAGTGAAGGCTAAACAACAACGCGTATCTCGATATAAATAAACCAACGTAACCACATTAATGAAAATGTATCACACATTTAAAGCCGATATGAACGAAAAGGCACAAGAGCGCGATGTATACAACTTGAAACTGTTTTCATTAATGACCCTATACAATTGAAAAGTAAATTAAATACCGATAGACAAACACTATATAGACCACCCAGGGGCTCTACCCTTTACACATCTTATCTCTGCCGAGCGCGCTAAAACCAGATTTGACCTTTATAATGTCAGACGTAAAAAAAGTAAAACTTTATTAATATATTCTTCCGCTTAAGCTGAGTATCTAATTTTCATTGATGCTTAACATGCGTCTATGATTCTGTGGTAGAACGCTCACCTGTCATGTAGAGTGGGGTGGCGGAGTGGTTAGCACTTTCGCCTCGCAGTAAGAGGAGCCGGGTTCGATCCCAGCTTGTGGCACTGGGTGAAAACTCGGAACAACTCCTTCTGCGTTGAGTTTGAAAGTTCACTCCCCACTAATTTAAGGGGTTTTCACCCGAGTTCTTCGGTTTCCCCTTCTATAAAAACTTGTCTAGGTTAACGGTAATAGTTAGTGTAGGGAGCTGTTGGCTCGATCGCGTGGCATGCAGGGCTTGCCACCACCCTCCTACGCATTGTAACCCGGCCACCTGAATTAAAGGCTTCAAAAGTCGCATGATGACTTAGGCCTAAGGTGGTGCCTTGGGTATTAGCCTAGCTGATTATTATTATTATTATTATTATTATTATTATTATTATTATTACGGGCTAGGTTTAGAATCCCGCTCGAAAATTGAAAAAGGTTTACACTAACGCCTGACAAAAATAGGGCTCCTTACGAAAATGATTTTCTTTAATTCCAAGAAGCAGCGAACGCATTGATTACACTTTGCCCCAAAAATGCGTACGCGTTCGCAGCCAAGACAGACAGACAAACAGACAGACAGACAGACACGGTGATTGTAAACCCCCTCCGAGGGGACAAGTATCAAATATAATTTATTTTAAGAAATAAATTAAATTGTACAATTTATCCTCTATTGCTAAAAAAGAATGAAAATGTAAGGCTATATCAGATGTTAATGTACTCTTCCGCTTAAGTTGAGTTTCTAATTTTCAGTGAAGCGTATCGGTGGTTCTGTGGTAGAACGTCCGCCTGTACGTTGAAGTTTGGAGAGTAGAGACCCCTGTGCATACAAAACACAAACACATCCTTCATACACATTACACGTAAGCACTACACACACGTCACAAACATACACCTGATTTTAATATTACATAACAAAATTTCTGAGAAGACTGGTTCGTGCTGAGTCAAAACCGTTGCGACGGTGAGCGTTAACAAAAAAAAAACACCCCGACTCAACGCCGACTCAACGCCGACTCAACGCCGACTTTATTTTTTGACGTTCACCGTAACGGCGGTTTTACCATAGTGGCCTTTTTTAAAATTCAAGAAACTGCAAACGCGGTTCTTACACTTTGCCTTCCGTACTGCAAACACGTTCGTGACGACACACTACATACACCCATACATACATCCACACACACCCACCCATCCACACACACAGACCCGGTGATTGTTATACACCTCCTAAGTTAATAAGTCCCCTCGGAGAAATAAAAAATGTACAAAATGATCACCTAGGGCACACGCAAATCATTCTCGAACCCGTTCGAAGATTCGAGGCGTTTTATGAATTCGCGACCGAAAACTATGGTTGCGCTCCCTAACGGCAGCGGGTGCAACTAATCGTCGGAGGTCAAATTTAATGCACTGTGGAAGATAGCAAGTTAGAAAATTATGCAGACGCTTGACGTTATTAGACCCCTTATACGGTTCAACACCGTTGCGTCATCTAGACCAGTTTCGGTCGCGAATAGTTTCACAGCGACCAATAATGCGTTGTCGTAGATGGTAAAAATTGCGAACTTCAGCCTTAGGAACCAATTGTTTAAGAGGTCCCAAGAACTAAAAAGTCAGCCCAGGCCATAATATTAGTTCAACATCGGTGTATTAGGGTGGGCAAACCCATGCACCCTTAGTAGACACAGGTAAGCAAACTAATACAAAAGCTGTTGAAGCTACGTGATTTCTTATCGTTGGATATATAAATTGCCACCCCAAGTTAAAGAGTATATGCCGCCTACATCAGGAGAAACGCGTGGGCAAACTAATATAAAAGCTTTTCAGACCATGTGGTTTCCTATTGTTTGATATATAATTTACCATCCTATGTTAAAGAGTGGGCACCGCCCACCCTCAGGATACGCGGGTGGGCAAAGCAATACAAAAGCTGTTGAGGCCATGTGATTTCCTATCATTAGATAGACGGAAAGTATCAAAGGTGAAATAGGTAAGAAAAACACGACGAACATAATTCTTTTAAATTATTGAAATTAGTGGAAATATGATTCAAAGAAATTCTTGAACTGGGATTCAAATGTGTTTATTTTAGAAAATTTATATCAAACATTTGGGTAGTTTAGGCACCAAAAGTCATGTAAATTCTCAATTTCATAAAATAAATACCCATGAATTTATTTTGTGGAAAATAGGAAATCAGTTGAAGACGCGTCAGTGCGATGATTTCATCGCAATTTTTAGGGCGTATTACAATTTTCGTGGCGTACGATATCGTACCATTCGGTGACTCTCCCTTTAAGGGGGTTGGTCGGAGGGGGCGGGAATTAACGGCACTGCGTGGGCGTCAAAGAGTTCTATTGCGACTGGATTAGTAACGTTATTATACGATTTAAATCGGATTTTTATAGATTTTATTTGTTTATTTTTATTTTATTGATTTTTTAAGGTTGACTGACTGTTTTATTGGAAAATTGATAAATAATTTGACTGCAGCGATAACGTAAACTATATTTTAAATTAATCTGTATTAAATTGAACTATTAATTTTCATTGAAATTTAATTGCATTTTATCTGAATTAAAATTTCAAAAGAGTCTACTTTTGTACATTTTCATAAATACATTGATTTTTTTTAATCACGTGATTTAAATCAATGATTTTTTAAAATCACGGGATTTAAATCAATGAATTTTTTAAAAACAATCACGTAATTGAAATCGCGATTTCAATCAATGATATAAATCAAATTGAATTAAATCAGACAACCCTGGATATATGTAATCTTAGACTATAAACTAAATATTAACCATATATTGTTTCCCTCTAAACTTTTTCAGAGTCTGACGCCCCCCTTGACGAATTTTGATCAACGCCACTGTATATTTGTAAAGCAGGTAAACAAATATCTAGGGCATTAGCTCGTCATATTGGCCGTTGTCCTCAAACTGCTTTCATTTGTAATGTTATCATTCTTTGGTATTCTTACAAACCACAATTCAGGGAAATTTCGGGCCAATTATGTCATCGGCGGCCCTTCTAAACAGAGTTAACACTTTTTTTCAATTTTTTTTGATAAAAATCAAATCAATCGCTTTTTCTTTATAAAATAGGAATTTTTTAATGCATTTTATACAATTAGTTGCTCTTTTCCTGTTTAATTAACGAATATTTTACTTTTATGAGTTAGCTAATTTTGAATTTAATTATACCTTAATTAAATTTAATAAGTATTTAATATTTTAGTTTGCTCAGATTTTTTATGTATTTTAACTATTGCAGTAGGACGGTAATCGAAAATGCTATACCGTTATCAAGGTAAATTTCATTTATTTATAATTCATTGCGTTCATCTTATATTTATATTAGGTCGGAGGAAAAGTCCCGAATCGTTGAAGGCAACTTTCTTAGAGCCCGCGGTGAATAGATCCAAAATGAATTCGCTTATCCAGGATTTTTCGCACCGAGATAATTTAACTGGTAAAGCGTCGAATTTCTACACTAAAGGACTTCAAAAGTCATCAATTTCTGTATATCGATATCTTCTTTGTCGAAATATTTCGATAAAGAAGATATCGATATACAGAAATTTTACAATCCCAAGTTAAGGGAGTTGTTGGATTAATACTCACTGTTTCGTAAATACTATTTAAACAATGCTTAAAGCTCACAAATTATCAGTATGGAAATAAATTATAATATTATAAAAAAAATTAAACTTACTTTCTAACTATTGCCCCTTATTTTTAATACAAACATCAAAACGACACGAAAGGCCCTTTAATTCACTTTACTTTAAAAAAATTATTATTTGAGACGTAGTCACTGTATTTCCCCGTAAAAATCATTAAAACTCTAAGTGTGAAACATGAAATTTGATTTAAAATTTAATGACGTACTCATCTAGACATAAAATGCCAAATGATAATTTATTTTAGTTATTACGCAGGAATTTTTAATTAGAAGTTTCATTTAAGCCAAGGAATACCTCCGCGTGGGGTGCCATACCAGCTTGGACCAATTAAGGTATACAGGGACGGAGCGCAGGCACGATTTCGCGCCAGAGCTTTGTTTCGGCTGCCTATTTCCTATTTATCCCACGTAGTGTCACTAGTCGCAAAGGTGATTCAGTTTTTATTGGCTATTAGCTGTCACGTGTGCGCGTCTATCGTTTGCGCTGTCGTCGTGAACGCTAGGCCGGGACAAGAGGATCAACTTTAAAGTTTATTTAAAGCATGGGTCCAAAAAAAAACTGCTGGTAAGTTTATATTTCTTTCTTTTGTATAATATACTAAAATATTTAAATTTTATTAGAAACGAATAGCCGTTAACGGCGGAGCGGCACTTGACTTATCTACAAAGAGCGTGGCGGAAGTTGTAGAACCCCAAAAGTATGTTTTAAACCAAGAATATATTTATTTAAATTAGGTTTAAATAAATACATTCTTCTTTAAACTTACATTATACATAAGCCTTGTTATTATTAAATCATATTTTCTATAGGCCATTGAAAAAAAAGTTCCAGGTTCAGTGCACTATAGTGGGTAATATTTCAGTGTAATATAGACATAAAAGTTTGAATGTTAAAATAAAGTATACATTAATTTTTAGAAGAGGAGATTTTAGTGTTATTCCCTGAAATTATAATGACATCAATCAAGAAAGTTATTGCTGATAATAGAAAATACCACACCCCAGAATTTCAAGTGTTAAGAAATAAATTAAAATTAATAGAATCTGATGATGTTGAGGAATGGGCAAAGCATCTTGAAATATTGTGCGATAAATCACATAAGGTTTTTTGGAGTGAAACCCAAAAAATCCTGATAAATGATGAAATAATTAACCAAATGAGCGGGTTTTTGGATCGAGTTGAGGTATAAATAAATCTTCTAGGCCCTTACCTGCAATTTATTAAATTATACTATTGCATTTTTTAATTCTATGGTTCTGAAAACCTTTCGCAGCCCCTCAAAAACGTTGGAGTGAACTTGGTGTTAGACCAATTTTTTATTGAACTGTTGACCGTTGACCAAGGTGCAAAGGAAAAGAAAACAAGCCTACCACACACCAAAAGGATAGTCAAGTTTTTTACTATGTAGTTGGATCTCTTTTGCAAAGGCTAAGGAAACATTCGAGAGATGGTGAAGTTTTGGTGGAAAGCCTACGTGCAGACGCAGAAAATGCTAAACTGCCGGATGTTTGGACAAAAATGCAAAGCCGAGGTGGACTTATTTGTCCATCAACGGAGACGTACTACTTTTTCAACAAAGTTCTCGATAAATCATTTATTTTTTTTGATGGGAATTGCTTAAATGACAAAAAACAGAAAGCAATAACAAGTATTACAGAATGTGATGAAATTTTGAGGAAATGGAAAATTTTTACTGGAAATGTTAGCATTTCAAAAGCAATATCTGAAAAGATTTTCGATCTGGCCATAAACACTTTAATTTACTTAACCGCCCGTAGAATCTTGGGTCTATTTCTTTATTATGTCTATGGTCCCATCCCTGTCCCCAAGTATTCCCCCGTTGCATATATCTCACCGCTGATTAATCGCAAAGCGGATAGCGGACTGTATCGTCCCACCTAATCTTAAAAAAAATGCGCCGGAGAGCTCAAGATGCTCTGAATCTACACGACAATAAGGTTTTTTTTCTAAATCATTTCTAAATACAGTAGGCCCCGCTTAATGTTATCACCCGTTTTTTATGATCAAAACGGCGGGCACCGATTCACTCCTATCTTTGAACATTGGAATCCGCCCCTTACTGTGATCATCGTCCCGCCTATTGTTATCTCGCGATTTTTTATCTAATGAAATTTTTAACAGTCCGTCGTCCGAATCAGTCGTGGGATAGAGAATTAAAACGGCCTACACTACTTTTGGTGGACAACTGCACTGCACACAAGAATGACTTGGGACTTAACAACATTAAAATCGTTTTTTTTACCAGCAAACACTACTTCAATTATTCAGCCTTGCGATCAAGGAATTATACGAACAATGAAAGCGTACTACAGGCAAAGAGTATAAAAACTACGTAACCTAGAGATATAATGACGGTCGAAAGCAGTAAAGGAAGTTGTAGCAACCGGGGGGGAAGTCACTCAGTGAATTTGCACTTCAAATTTCGGTACCGCAGCGCCACTACGGCAGTTTTAAGTGGCAATCATTTTGATTTAGTTCAACATTCTTGAAAATTCCTTAAGGAATTGGTTACCTTTAGGACTTGGCAACGTTAGAGAACAAACGCCTTATTCTTCACTTTTTGAAAATAAACACCGAAACAACGAATCCACAAATTCTAACTAAAAAAATCACGAAACAGTAACCAATTACTGTCACTTTTTTGAATTGACAGATATTAGACAATTAAATATCCAAAATGCCAAATTTAGCACCTTCGCAACACCGTAACTGCCATTTTTCTCCGGTTTTATTATTTATTGTACTAAATACTGCCGTAGTGGCGCTGCGGTACCGAAATTTGAATTGCAAATTCACTGAGTGCCTTCCCCCCCCCCCCGGTTGCTACAACTTCCTTTACTGCTTTCGACCGTCATTATATCTCTAGGTTACGTAGTTTTTATACTCTTTGCTACAGGCACGAAATGAGAAGCAGAATACTGCAACAATTGGACGAAGGTCACACCGATTTCAAATCGAATGCTTTAGCAAAAATGACTTCTCTCCTTGATGGGCTGCACCTGATAGCGAAAGCTTGGAATTCAGTTAGCGAATCAACGGTAAAAAACTGCTTTAAAAACGGAGGTTTTGCGCATGACGTAGAAATATTAAGCGAAGATATCCTAACTGCACCAAAAGATATTTCACCAGAGAAATATGAAGAATGGATGACACTTGATGAAAATCTTCCCACGTCATATCAGCCGTCTGAGGACGAAATATGTGCAAAAATCATAGGTGAAACTCATACAGTTGCTAACTCTGAAACGGAAGATGACGCCGATGACAACCCTCCATCCCATAACGAAATTGGATGAAAATAAATTGACTTTTATTTGACCAAAAAAATTTAGCTTTTTGTTCAATCCCGTATACTGTTATCACTCGCCTATTCTTATCATTTTTACCTGTTCCCAAAGTGATCACAAAAAGCGGGGTCTACTGTATTAGCTTATTAACCCCTGTAGCAAATTAGAGTCGGGCCGACGTCGGCAAAAGGTACTAAAAACTAAAGTCGGCCGACCTTTGGATTTAGGGTCGAAATGTCCTAGGGGTAAAAGGGTAGGCCGACCGTCGGCCGCCTACTAAACGTCGACTGTTTATCGGCTTTTAATAGACCTAAGAACCGACTCCGAAACGACGTCATCCCGACTTAGAATGTACTGTATAATTACGTTGAAGCGACTTACTTTTTAATATTTTAAGTGACTGAAAATGACCAAATAAAACCGTAAATATAGCTATATAAATAGGTATATACATGTATGTAGTTGGTGAACGGGAGTGAAACAATGAATTTATTTCCGTCAATCGGAAAGCTCTTGAATCTAGAGTACAGAGTTCCAGAGTTTCTTGGGGCCTTTGTAGAAGTAATGAAAAAATCTTCATTAATAATATCTTAGTCAAACATATTTAGCTTTACGAATGTAACCTACTTGAGCTGAGATATTTTTAATAAGAAAACATTCTCAGATTGAATATATAATATTTTTCGAAAAAATATAATACAGAAAGGAAGTTATTTTAAAAATATTTCAATTTGTTTTATTATATCGCCAAAGTTTCACAGTTTTGAGCGATTAATTGGCAAAGCGCGACCTTAAATCGACTCTTTGTACTACAGGGGTAATAATTAAATGTAAGGTCTATTTTAAGTCGGATAATGGTCGTCATACCGACCATAAATAGTCCCAAAAAATTATTTACGGTTTTAGTGTCGAAAAACGTTCGGACGTTTTTAGGTCGGCATTTGGTCGTCGACTATAAAGCGACTTTTCGACCGTACCCCGACCCTAAAACGACTTCATGTGCTACAGGGGAAGTCTCAAATCCTCAATTCAATAAATTTCACAGGTACTGTACTGTTACTAAACTTCAAAACTTATAGCAAGAACGTATATGTATAAGAACGTTGAACGATCAAATTGGTGACTGGTGCCATGTTGCAATCGGTTACAGAGAACTCCGCCCAAAAACAATTTCAAAAGCAATATCTGAAAAGATTTTTGAGCTGGCCATAAACACTTTACTAAATACGCTAGCCAATGGAGAAGTAAATAAGTTGAAAAATGCCTACAAACAAAAAGAATATGAACGCCATAAAACTAAAAATGAAGAAACAACCAAGTTGCGTTTAAGAAAAGCTTTGCAACAATTAGTTCCTAAATAAAAACATGGTGATAATTTACATAAATTAATTGGATCTCATTTGCAAAAGTTAGTATTTTCAAAATTAAAAAATTTTAAAGAAAAATAAAATATTAATCAATTTATTTGTGCAATAGATAAAATTGTACGCTCTTATTTGATGATTTAAAATATTACATTCAGCTTGAACCAAAGTCATCAGGGGTGAAAAAATTATCCGTATTGCCATTCGTTACGGAAAACTTAACATTTAAGCTATTTAGTGTACCGCAAGTGTCTCCAAATTGGTTTAAGGTGGGATTGTCAGCCGTTCCATTTGATCTTCTATGTCGTCCAAACTCGTGTTCCTGCGGGTCCTGGTTAAAGTTCCTGGTTAATACAAAACTTGCTCCCTTTTCAAGAAGAAAAGGAATAACTTCGAGCATAGCTAAAGCTGTGAGAGAAGTTAAATTACTAAAATAAATTGGTTTTACCATAAGTATGACACTTCCTATTCTCCCAACATCGTTCAATGTCGTACTTATGGGTTTGGTTAAAATTTGTTAAATTATTTTAATATTTACTAGTTTGTTTTAGTCCCGATAGCGTTTCTCTGCTCAAGATCATTTTTTTTCTTTCTTCATTTTCAAATTCTCCTTCTCTTTCTTTAACGTATAGTTCCCATTCGTTAAGATATCCCAAGAAATCTTCTTTCAACCACTATATATATGTAAATACACAGTTATCAATTAATGAAATCTATAAATGTAATAAAATAAGAATAAAATGACCGTAAGACGAGGGTCATTAATAGAAATAAATGGCTCTAGGTTAGGGTTTTTTCTTGATTCCCTCTGCGAAGTTTCGAACATTTAGGATATCGAACCATTTATCCATAAGCTCAATAAATTTGATGGTTTCCGAAACTTTGTCTCCAAATTCAAGCTTGAGAGCCATAGATTTACTGAGGACTTGAGCGGCGTATTTAACCTTCATTTTAATGTACGCTCCCAAGAACACGTGATCATGGCTAATTTTATGAAGGCGTCGTAGAGAGCCCTTTTGTTGTTCCTTTTGGTACATTTTAATAATGGTGTTCCAAAGTATATCTTGCCCATTTTTATTTAATTTTCTAGTTTTGCAAGACTCCGTACTACTTGAAAAACAATTTCTAGCTGTTTTTAGAGGATGCGGTACGTCAAATAAATAGTATATATATCGGTCTTCATCACAGGCATATCTATTTTTCGCTTTAAATACGCAACTTTTAGTCGTGTTATTTGAAAACACTTTTCTGTTGGTCGCTGCACCATCTCCAGTTACGCATAGTGTTTTAAATCCACACTCTTCCAATCTTCTTGTCGCTTCGAAAATTATGGAATCTAACGTATCTGCTTTTAATGCATGAGCCGGGCCGGATTAAGACTTTATGGGGCCCTAGGCCCAAGTTAATTTTGGTGCCCCCTTTCAATAGCGAGCGAAGCTAGCTAGGCGCTTCCTCAATTTATAATTGAGAAATGGAAGGAAAATTCATTTTGCTGCCAGATTTAGTATGTCGTCAGAGGCTAGACAGCAGTCCATCAGAGAATATGACAATCAAACGTTTTTGGTTCATAGGGGTGGACGCATTTACTAAAATTACTCTGGAAAATATTTTGTAAAAAGCAAATTATTAAAGTTTTGTACTTTTTTTTTGCGAACCCTCTGGTGCCCCTTGTAGGCTTGGTGCCCTAGGCCCAGGCCTATTCGGCCTATTGGTTAATCCGGCCCTGTGCATGAGTGACAAAATATGCAAATGGATACTTTATATTGGTAGTCAAGCCTCTTAACATAAGCATTAATACATGGGTGGCTAACTGTTTTTCTTCTACTTCACAAGATTCCGAAGCAGCCAGTTTCTCTCCGCAATTATTTAGTTGCGTGAATCCAATTATATATATAACAGGATCTTTTCATATAAAAAAATAAAAAACTATAAAGGTTATTGTAAATGGTTCACTACGGAAATAACAAACCTGATTAAGAACAAAAACAAACTAAAAAAAACCTGGTATAGATCTCCAAATGAATACAATTTAAATAAATATAAAGAAGCTAGAAACCATTGTAATAACTATATAAGAAATGCGAAAAATAACTATTACCGGAAAAAACTTAACGCAGATGGAGGTAACATAAAAAGTATATGGAAAACAGAAAACAACTTACTAGATAAATCGAAAAACAAAAAAACTTACAAGAAAATTAATATTAGTCCAGACTCACTCAATACCTTTTTTAATTCTAGAATCCCAAAAAATATAGAGAACAACGATAAGTCATATTGTAATGTAAAGCATGTAAAAAATTCGATGCTTCTTTTTGAAGTTATTGAAGATGAAATCGATCAAATAATTAAAAACCTGAGATCAGACTCCTCTCCAGGTATCGATGACGTATCTCCAAAAATTGTTAAACTTTCCACTCAATATATAAAAAAGTCACTAACCTACCTAATAAATTTATCATGTAAGACTGGAACTTATCCAAAAGTTCTTAAAAAAACAATCATCAAACCAATCTACAAACAAGGGGACCAAACTCAACCAAGTAATTACCGTCCAATAGCCCTACTATCGGTCTTTGCAAAAATATTTGACAATTCTTTTTACAGTAGATTAAATAGTTTTTGTACCAAGTACAAAATAATTTCTGATAAACAATTTGGTTTTAGAGCAAACAGTAACACAGAATTGGTCATCAATGGAGTTTATAAAAAAATAATTAATAATCTTGATATAGGAAATTATGTTCTCGGTGTATTTCTAGACTTGAAAAAAGCCTTTGACTTTGTGAATCATGAGCGGTTACTACATAAATTGTATTTAATGGGAGTGCGGGGAACCAGCTACGACTGGATAGCCTCATACCTTTCAAAAAGAAATTGTCATACGAAAGTAAATAATGAATTATCTGATGAGATTACCATTAAGTGTGGGGTCCCGCAGGGTTCTGTGCTATCGCCAATTTTGTTTAATATGTACATTAATGATATGTTAACTAAAGAACTAGAAGAAATATTCTATCTCTATGCGGATGACACTCTTGGCCTACTAGGAGGAAAAAATCTTAAATTAATTATAAAAGAATTAAATACACCACTTGATAAAATCTATAATTGGCTGAAAAATAATGATCTAGAGCTTAATTTTGACAAATCAGTATACATGATTTTTTCCAACAATAATAAAGATACCAATTGTATATAATGATAACATTTCTATCAATAATACGCATCTGAAAAGAGTAAACAATTATAAATATCTAGGTCTGATATTTGATGAAAACTTAACGTGGAATAGACATGTATCAAAAATCTCAACAGAAATATCATATAGCATTTATATAATTACAAAAAATCGAACAGTTTTTACCGACAACATCTGTAAACAGTTGTATTATGCCCTTGTTTATTCTAGAATTACATATTGCCTATCAATATGGGGAAATACCACTGAATGTAACCTAAAAAGATTTTTTTTAAACCAAAAAAGGATTGTTAGAACGATAGCACGTGCAGATTATTTAGCACCCTCCAGACCATTATTTCAATCCCTAAATCTTTTAAATATCTATGAAACCTATGATTATTGCGGTTTAAATTTTATCTATAAATCTATAACTACTTACATATGTAATAACTTTATCATAAATAACAAAATTATAACCTATACTAGACTAAGGTATTTTTTAGCAGTCCCAAAGGTAAAAACAGTGAAAAAACTAAAATCAATATTCTACAAAGGTGTAAAATTATTTAATGATTACATGACAAGGGAAATCAAAACGTTTACCCAGTTTAAAAGAATTGTAAAAAATAAGATACTTAGTAAACGGCTAACTAATTAATATCTAATATCTAATATCTCTTTTTTTTTTCGTTTATTAAGTTATTAAGTTTTTAAGTTTTTCTTGTTTGTTCAAGTTTTTTATTTTTTAACTACCAAAGGTTGTATGCGGCCTAAAAGTCATCTCTGACTTGGCCAATGAAAATATAATAACTAGATGTCTGAAGGTAGACAACGTAAATAAAGATATTATTATTGTATTTCTCTCACCATTTTCTCAAAAATTTCATCCTGAAAGCCAGGTGAATTTCCTATAATGGGTATATTTCTCAAAAGTGTGCTTTTTGATGGAAGCTGGAGTGTTCCGGATTCCTTTAATATGTTGTACATTAAAGGACTCTTATGATACAAAAACAAACACCATTTAACAACTAATGGGTGCCTACGCCTTTGGCAGTGATGTTGGTTTTTCTTTTTCAGCATTGACAGTTGAACCCTTAAAAACAAATTTTGAAAAGAATTGTCAGCTTTTTTATCGTTCACTTCTTTTTCTAGAATGTTTAATAATACGTCATTATCACAATCCGAAACAGTTGTTCCTTTTTTAGAAATTTTCCACGCACACTTTAGTTTCAATCGGTTAATTTTTTTCTTGAGGTTATATTCAGTGTTACTTTTTTCGTTCAACTGCGAAACTAGCTCTTCTTTAGTTAATTTAAATTTGTGGCAAAACTTGGTCGATTTTAATTTCTTCTTTCGGTGTTTTAAAGTTCTCAAACTTGATCTTAATTTTTGGCACATAGAACATCGTCCACTTGGGCTTTTAGTTAAAAGCTGGCATTTTTCGTGATGATAACCATTCGTTAACCACGAGAAATTACAAGTTTTTAGATTTCTTTCTTTTGCGATTTCAGTTATTTTGGTATCCATATTTCCAGCGCATACATGTATTTTTTCAAGAGATTTCAAAAAAATACACAAATCAGTGGTGTTAAAAATCTTGCAAAGCAAATTAGGAAGGTCTTTATGCGATGTTACTAGTCTATCATGTACCATAAGTTGAATATCATAATTTTGATTAAGTGTAATATTTAAAATGGTGCCACTGGTTAACCGGTTTCTTTTAGATAATTCAAGACCCTCGTTGATAAATGTTACTGCCCAATTGAAATCATGTTGTTGTTCAACATCAAGGTAAGGTTTTTCACAATAGTTATGGTCATTAGTAACGAAAATTTAACTTCGGGGCCAGTTGCATTTATTAAAGGCACCACTAGATCCATTTCTTGTTCATTGCTAGCTTCACACGAAATCTCAACTTCTCCAACAATGAAATTCAGGCCAAGACATTCTTTTAAATCTAATTCTTGATTGAAAATTTCATATTCTGTATCCATGGTAGGGGTGGCGTTTATTTTGCTCTACGTCTTTATGTTTTGGAAACTATCATTGCTGGACTGTACCAAAACAAATATTAATTATAGTTTATTTGTGTATTAAATATTATTGAAGTAAAAAATAACTTACCTTGATAGCTAAGTTTGTAGTAATATCCTGTACAGTTACACACTCTCGAGTATAAAAAACTGGATCTGGATTCTTTGGAGTAGGCCCTGTATTTTCCATAAAATGTTTTGTACAAATATAAGTGTTTTTAGAAACGCGATCAACATTGAAATCCTCTTGGTTCAGCCACTTAATCCATGTTTCACATTTCTTCAATGATCTCTTAGGCTTTGGCCAAGGGATAAACTCAATTCCACTCATGGAACTCTTACAATATTGCCGTGAATCACTCTTACATTGTTTAACAACGCACGTTTTTGTCCTCATATTGAAATAAATTGAGACTTAGGGTAAGATTGAAATAATTTTCATAACTCTACATATCCTTTATTCTCGATAAGTTGATAGCATTAGTCAAAGAGAAACAGAAGTTGGGGGACTATAGCAGACAATTTTTAAATGTTGGACTGTCATGTGATCTAAAAAAAACGTTTTTGTTTTCTCGTTGATGGCGCCACATTAGTATCTGTATCACCTTGCCTTCCCCTCCCTCTACCTCGGCCGCAACGAAGCATCGCCGTTTAAAAAAGCGTTCGGGAAGCTACGCGCGCTCCGTCCCTGTATTCCTTGGTCCAAGATACCAGAGTGATTGAGAAAAATCATATCACCTCGGGCCGGAATCGAACCTACGACCTTTGGGGTCCCGTCCCAACGCCACTACCATTGGTTTAAAAGAAACTTCCAATTAAAAATTCCGGCGTAATAACCAAAATAAATTATCATTGTTATGACTACAGGCTATCAAGGACCTGTTATAAATTAGTTGACGTTAAATGCTACGGCACCGTCAACAACGGGTTAAATGGATCCCGTCGATAATAATTTATTATAATAAAGTAATAAATTTGGTGTCCGAGGCCTGTTTATTCGTGGCCTGGGTATTCCAATGGTAGAGGCGTTGCGATAATTAAAAAATATCAATAAAAAATCGTAAGTTATCTTATTTACAAACAGGGATCTTGTCATGATAGATCATTTCACGGGGCTCGTATCAGGACCCTGTGGAAAATCTCACTTTATTGCGAAATGAATCAAACATAACGAGTCTCGCGTATCTCCGTCACCTCAGCTAGGGCCGTCTTAAGGAATGGGCTAAGTGGGCTACAGCCCAGGGTCCCCAGCCCGTTTTGGGGCCCCGGGAAAGGCCAGCCATACTGCCTCTACTCTAGGGATAAGGGTTTAGTTAGTTAAATATTATTTATGCTCATTTAATATTATGTGTCTTTTAGTTACGTCTAAAGTAATTTTACTCATCGCCACATCTTGTATCATACGGTACCTACAATTTCTGAAACCTAACACTGTCAGTAAAAATCTCATTTTCATTAGGCCTATGTTATACTTTTGAAATTTAAAGTTTTGGTTTGATTATTGTGTAGTTGAATTTAGCTAACGAACATACAAATTTAGCACAGGGCCCCAAAGGGTCTTAAGACGGGCCTGACCTCAGCGAAAAATTGGGTGTTATACAGAGTACCAACAGAAATGATTTAATTTGGTATTTGAACGTAAGGTTGAATTTCGCGAGGGATTGTTAGACCCCAGCAAATTTAATCCAGCGATTATTAATTTCGTCATTCTTGACGATCTCTTGTGTGAAATAGCTAATAACTAAAAGAAACCGGGTTCGATCGGAGCTGGTGGCATTGGGTGAAAACTAGGAACAGCTCCTTCCGCGTTGAGTTCTCTCCCCACTGGTAAAAGGGATTTGGAAGAATTATTTTGGTGATTTAGAGTATACCGAGACCGCCAGTGGTATACCAATTGGAGGCTTGAGATTCGGAACCCATTTTGGGAGTGTTTTACAAGGAGTAAGTGCAGAAATTCTAAAAATATCTAGAGACTTGCGCTTTCCAAATTGGAAAAGTGCTAAGAAGCGTCAGAATATACGGTAGAGTTTATTGTTGTGTTGGACGGAAAACGGACCGCAGTTTGACAGTTGGGTCCAAGAAGTAGACTTAGAATGATTTTCTATAGCACGTTACTATCCGATTCATTGACCAAGTACTTTCCTAAAAACATGACAAGTAAATTTAGGACGTATCTCCAAGGAGGTGTCAATTATTCAATAGCACACAAATCAAAAACCAGGTTCGTAGCTCTCGCGAAGCTAGTGTTTTTATTTGAAACTATGGTAAACTTAATTTTATTGTACATATGAGGCAAGACAATCATCCGCAACTGATAATGTTTCTCACACACACCCATTTACCACCAGTGTCGCGAGAATTATTGGCGTTCCAAATTCAGGCCTATTTCATGTCACCGAAATGAATACTCCACCGAGTGTAGGTGGTGGTGGTGATCCGATTTATTTACCTTGAAGAGACGTGGTAGAATGCATTTAGAAGTAGAATAACGGTTTCATTTGTTATACCAAATCTTGTTTAGCTTCATCAATTGATGAGCCTGTGGGAGGAAAGCAACTCAGAGTTATGCAAGAGCTCGTTGTGGACATGAATATATTTGAAAAAGGTTTTCCTATTCAAGTTTCCTACAAATTTATTTAAAAATTGATTTGCTCTGGCTTTTAAATGGCTTTAAAAATTCGTTTGATGACTAAGGCCTAAGGTGGTGCCTTGGGTGATTAGCCTAGCTGATTATTCTTATTCTTATTATTACTATTTGTATTATTATTATTGTATTTGGCCATTAGGGGGTTCAAGTGAGGGATCCGAGTCGTTTGGGCCATATGGTTCCTATCCCAGTGGCTCAGGGATTTCCACACCCTCGTCAATGTAGAAATTGTACAAGATGGCGCAAGCAAATCAAATTTGCTAACCTTACCAGGGGAATTCAGCAAATTGCCTCCGTAATCACTCAACATATGCAACATAGACTTGGAGATCCCATTACATCTTTCAATGCAGCTTCATAGTCTAACAGCGACGATAGTTGAACCTCTCTTGAGCTTGTCCTTCTGGATGAGCTATGGGTCTCATTAGCCGAGGTGCTAAGGGATAGCCGCTGTCGTCCATCAGCCATGGCCCTTCCAAATTTACCGAAGAGAGGTCGAACCTGAGACGGCAGTTTGCCCAAATGCTAGCATCATGGGTGCTCCCGGGCCACTCCGCTACGACTTCCAGAATGTGGGAATAAGCGGGACGTTGATGGAATGACGTTTATTACGGTTCATATAAATGTGGGTGACGGAACCTGATGGCTTCTAGATTGGTACGTGGCTGCAGTTAATGAATCCGAGAACTCAGAAAAGTTTGCAATTCTAGAAGAATCTAAGAGACGTTTGTTGAAGTTCTTTCTGGGTAGATGGAAATTTGACATATCGTTGCATTCGCTGGTTGAATGAATTGGTAACACGACTAATGATCCTTAATACCGTGGATCTGTTCACCCTGTGGCAACCAGTACCGGATTTACTGAAGGTTGGCCCTTAGGCAGTTTTTGGTGGGGGCCTATGGAAGGAAAGTTTAAAAAACGCCAAACTCGCGTGTCCCAAAGAAAAATGCAAGCAAATGAGTATCTATAATGAAATTAAAACATTAAATAAAGAGAAAATAACAGAATATAGCTCTGTATGTCGCCTATCCCCAAGGTGAGAGTTTTGGCCACTCGGAGGTAGAGCTCGGCGTTGGGATCAAAATTATCGCTAACTACTTTTCGGTATGCCTCCATAAAATTCATTTATTATAACCCCAAATGAGACTAGTTCACAAGGCCCACAGGTATTAAATCTTATCAAAAGCGTGTAGTTTTATAACCAGTACAAGATCGCGTAATAAAAACATTGAAAAATATTCGAAAAACGTGTGATTCCCACCTGTGAAGCTGCAGATACTGACCAGCCTCTCAATTTACACGGTCAAGGTCGGACCTTAGCTCTTCCAAAAGTTTGATGAATATTCATTTTATAAATTGCTAAAAACTAGGTCTAATAACTCTAAAGAGTCTGGTCTCTCGTGATAAACTATATCTTTTTCAACTGGTTCAACAACGTTTATTCATCGATAAATTTCACCAGCTCTTCACATTTATTTTTTTATTTATTATTTTCAAGTAAATAATATTTTAGAACTTTTAGAACCAAACCAACTACGGATATAGATTGGAAGTTAATGCGGTTGTTGATCGAAACTACTGATTTTTTTAAAAAATTATACTTCTTTTTACAAAATTTAAAAATTTTGCTAATTTTGATCTATTATTTTCAAAATTTTGAAAATAATTTAAAAAAAGCAATTTATCTTTATAAATAAATTTCCATCAATTCTTATTAATTTTGATCTTTTTGGATCGAAACTATTGATTTTGATAATTTTTTCAGTGTTATTAACATTTCTCAAATTTGAAAAAAAAAATATTTCAAACAATTTTGAGATAGTTGGTCGAATTTAGTTCATTTTTTTTATAGTTTTTACAAAACTTAAAAATTGGACTAATTTAGATCTATTATTTTCCAATTTTTGTCAATTTTGATCAAATTGACCAATATAAATACTTTGTTTTTCAAAAATTCGCAAATTATCTTTATATTAATCCAATTTTACACAACTTGTAAATTTCCGTCAATCAATTCCTATGAATTTTGATCGAAACTACTGTTTTTGATCAATATTTTTTCAATTTTATATATTTTTTTCAATTTGAAATATTTTTTTCAATATTTGTATTTTTTTTATTTGTGTCTCACATTTTTTCCAATTTAAGCCATATCTTATCATTTTCACCCATTTGGTTCAAATTGATCAAAATGTGATCAATTTTGATTTCTTTCGTCAATTTTTATAATTTTTTTATAATTTTGGTATTTTAATTTTTTTTAATTTTTTAAAAATTATTCACAGGGGTTCCCATGTTATTTTCAATAGTAAAATTTCTATTTTATATTGTCAAAAACATTTTTCGTTGCCATGGCAAAACCGTTGCCCATTGAATAAAATCCCTTTAGGATTTTTCAAGTTACATGAAGGACTACCAATCCCCCGAGTTTGAACCAAATCGGTGTGTAGCACCTCGGGTCGTCTCCTTGTAAGTAAAGTAAGTTTAAGAACCATTAACTTGTAAAGATAAAATTAAAGATACAATTTCGATATAGTAAACTACTAAAAATAAACTACTTGTCAAAGAAAAGCTACTCGTACCTTTGAAAGGAATAAAAACAGCAGTGTCGTTAAGCGAATCACTCGCGTTGAATATTGGAAAAATAATAAATAAATAAATTATTTCGCAAACAAATTACAGAATTTTTTATGTTAAATAATTTGAAGGCCCATATATTAAGTTTTGGAGGCCCCTTATGACGACTTTTGGAGGCCCCTACCAAAATTTGAAGTAGGCCCAGGCCTACCCCGGCCTATTGCTGGCGCCGCTACTGGTTTGATGTTCAACCCTCTCTCGGTGAGATTCAATCAAAATGAAGTACACCAAATGACATACTTATCACCATTCGATTTAATGTTCAAAACTCTCTTACAATTACAAATTGCAGAGGGAAGCTCTAAATACGAAGCACCAACTAGTGGCCTATACGTGATTATATCCACTTGAAAATATACGACGCTAAAATAATCCATTCGCTTTCCCTGTCTCGCTTAATTCCGATGTGAGAGAGATTTGGTTTCTACTCCAAAAATACGGAAATGCTTCGACTTCCTCGCCATTTTCCTGTTCACGAACATAACGGGCATTAATGGAAATGCTCCGGATTGGTTTGAGTGGTTTTCAGGGTGTGTCGCGAAATATCAGCAGTGTCTTCCAGAACTGAGACCTCTTCTACACCGCGTTGGAAATTTATAAGCAGTTGTTGAGAGTCATATTTTACACCTTCGTGTTGTTCTCGAACAGTGGCGTAGCCAGATATGTTTCAAGGGAAGGGTTCAAACTATGTAAAATACCTGAGAGGGGTCGAGAAGGGGATGAAATTTTAGTACAGCCAAAGTTACACTCAAGGGGGTGTTAGGACACTGAACCCCTCCCCTGGCCTACGCCACTGTTCTCGAATATGGTGATTTAAATTGAACATTTATTTAAACTGTTTGGCGCATACGCTACACGAAAACATGGCAAACGCTCTTTCTACTAGGTTGCTCCCCGAATCTAAAGATAACAGACAAAATGTAAGTCGATCTTATACGCGTTTTATCGTGACCTTGTTTCCCCGTATTCGATTTCAACCTCTTTCTATCCGTTAGTATTGGGGGATAACTCCTATTTTCATATTTTATTTTATATATCGTATATGATTTGACTGTGGAATAAGCTAACCCTAATTTATAACTGATATTGGATAATCATAAGCAATTTAATACATTTCTTTTTTAAATTAATGTCACATTTTTTTGCATGCCTTATACTATTTTCTCAAAATCTAAAATATCTTCCAAATCAATATTGATATCTCTTTTTTTCGCCATTTTCTTTTGGTGATCTTGTTTCGTCGTTGTCGTCGTAGAGGAGCTCCTTGGACCTTTTCTCGCGCTTTTCGGAATACTTGGATGATCCCGATGAACAGGGGGTACAAGCCATGGACGCCGAGGAAGATAAAACCAGGGGCGTAGCTGGTGGTCGGCAGGGCCCGCGGCCGGGTTGGGTGGCCCTGCTCACCATAAAAAAAAATAAAAAGGGGGGGCCCCATTGAGATTTTGGCGCGGAGGGGCTCTGAGTTTTCAGCTACGCCACTGGATGAAACAGCTGAGACGTTGAGGACAAGGACAGAAGAGACACCATTGTAGGTGTCGAAGTTGAGGCGCCGAAGTAGGTGCGACTACTGTTGACGCAAATAGAGACCCGATGCGGAATCGAAGGTCGAGACAGGCGTTGTAATCCAGTAACTATAGGAAAAAAATCGACCAAACTTCGGAAAAGATGCCCGCGGGCTGAATTTTTGCATAAACCTTTATTTGGTGTCTAGAAACGTTGTGTCATTCATCATTATAAATATAATTTTCAACCTGACAGGAGATTTTATACTCTTCGATTGAAATTTGTATTCCTATTTAATTTATTCAGCTTTGAACACAACACTGGCGGTTTAGTATTTTCGAAAGGCAAGATCAGGAATAATTTTAATTGAAATAGGAAAGTTGTCGGTGCGTATGCAAGGAGACATAACAATTAGTTCTCTTACAATTTGCGTCATTTGTTTAATATTTTACCATTAGTGGTTTAAAAGTGATATCTTAATCCTGGTTGTATACTATTGGACCGAATCCCGTTCGACGGAATCCCATTGAAACGAAAAGTATTTTCTTTTATAGCCCAACATGGCGGGATTCGGTTGAATGGGAAATTTAAATCTGGTTCGTTTTCACTTCGGGTAGGTTAGTTTAGGTTAGATTAGGTTAGTTCATGTTGGGTTGGGTTGGGTTGGGTAAGGTTAGGTTAGTTCAGGTTAGGTTAGGTTGGGTTAAGTTAGATATGGTAGGCCACTATTTAACGTCGGGTCTTATCAAGGTTATTTTGAAAAATTAAACCCGGAAAATATCGAATTTCAAGGGATAAAGGCCTAAAAATACACATCGGCACGAAATATTAAATATTTAAGACTTAGTTTAGTCTAAATTAGATATACTATCGTCACGTACCCTACGATCACTAACGTTATATTGAATGAAAACCGCGCAAAACGCGATTTTCGGTCGAATGGATTTCGGTTGAATGGTACATTCGGACGAATGGGATTTCGGTCCAATGGTAAACAATCATTAATCCTAACTAACAGGTTAACAGTCTACATGCAGGATATACAATTTATTTTTTTCTTTCTCATTATTAGAAAGTTTGAAATAGAAACCTCGTATTTTAATAACTTTCCCAGCGACGACGTAATTTAGTATGTTTGAAAGTTATTGCTGACTTTTAGAGAAACTAAGTAATTATAACTTGAATAATAGGCTTTGGCCTTTTAAGTCGGGATAAGTACGTCATTGTATTTTAAGTCAAATTTCATATTTCATACTTCGTTTTAATGCGCTATGTAACGGGGAAATACAGTGATAACGTTTCGAATCCAATAATGTTCAAAGTAACGTGAATCATAGGGGCTTTCATGTGGTTTTAATATTCAGAAATTTCTTCTTACGTATGTTTATATTAAAATTAAGAAACAATAGTTAGAAAGTAGATGTTTTATTTTGGTCTGAAGATCATGAGCGCGGATTAAATATAATTACAATTACATAAGCGAGTTTCTTTAGGATATATTCACCATCGGCTCTAAGAAAATTTACTTGAACGATACAGGACTTATCCTCCGGCCTATTATAAATATAAGATGAGCGTAATGAATTAAAAATAAAACAAAGACAAATTTATAATGTTATAACATAATAAGAATAATAATAATAATAATAATAATAATCAGCTAGGCTAATGCCCAAGGCACCACCTTAGGCCCAAGTCATCTAGCGACTTATTATGCCTTTAAACAGGTGGCCGGGTTACAATGCGTAGGAGGGTGGTGGAAAGCCCTTCATGCCCCGCGAGCCAACAGCTCCCTACGCTAACTATTACCGTTAACCTCAACATTTTAGATTACAGTCCTTCTGCAAGACGTGGAAGTCTCCATTGTCAAAAATTCGGGATACAATTTTAGAGGACAGGCCCGTCTTAAGACCTTTTGGGGCCCTGGGCTAAAATATTTCCTAAAACCTTTGCGATCCCCAACGGTCAGCCTTTGTATGTCTGTTGTTTAAATTCTACTACACTTTTAATTTCAAAAGTATAACATTTTACTGACAGTGACTCGCTGTTAGGTTTTAGAAATTGTTGGTACCGTATGATACGCGATGTGGCGATGAGTCAAATTACTTTAGACGTAACTAACAGATAATAATAATAAATAAGCATAAATAATATTTAAGCTTATCCCTAGTTTAAAGGCTGTATGGCTGGCCTTTCCGGGGGCCCCAAAACTTGCTGGGGGCCCTGGGCTGTAGCCCATTTAGCTCATGCCTTAAGACGGCCCTGTTAGAGGAAAGTGGTTCCTTTTATGTACTTCTGGATTTTTAATTTGTACTTTCTAAGTAAATCGCTTAATTTTTTATAAGCTTTGAAAACGTCCTTACTGATAGTTTCATTTCATTTACGATTCGCCAGCCTTCATTTATTATTTAATTGATTATTTAGTTGATCGATTGGCCGCGTCAATCAGCTGGGCTTTCTATTCTATTCATTTCTCTCAAGAATTCCCCCACGCCTAGCCGATTCGAAAGAAAGCTAACGAGCCTACGAGGAAATTTACAAGGGTGTTTGAATTCCCCGTTCCATTCAATGGCAAATCAACTCCTCGTACACATTTTCAATAAAGATTATTTAATGGTGTATGTGTCACCCTTAGAATCGACGCGTGGCTGAAGTGCTCCTAAAACAATCGTCGATTGAAACCCGCGTGTACCCAGACGGCTTCTTGAAGTCCGACAGGAATCCATAGCTCTACTTGGAATGCGTATACTGCCATATCGCGTACGGTAAGATGTCTAAGACGGCTATGGCCCCGCCAACGAGATAAAAAATCCCCTTTGCGCGCGCTCCCCTCACCCGTTGTTGTTTGATAAGTTAACATAGTGACGTCAAAAAAAAAAGTCTTCCACTTCGAGTCGAAAATCTGCCGCGATAAGCATTCCCAGTAGAGGTATGGATTCCCGCCCCTATAATTGGTCGAGTTCGGCTTCTCTCCTATTATTGGTACCGGCGAATGCACCCACTTTGAACCGGCACTTCTGAAGGACGTTCAAGGGCGATTAGGTTCCCAGTTCATTCCCTTTGGCAAATCAGATATTCCCTATTACATCCTATAGAAACCGTGGCCCAGTTCTCTCATTTTTATACTACTGTTACTAAATGTCACAGCGGATAGGGGAGGTGGCCTTTGTAGTATCTTACGTCATTCATCACAAATCCATACTGGAACCTTAATTATAATTTTTTAAGGTAAACCTCTTATTTAATACTAATTTTTATCTTTTTTTTAAAGCTTGATTAGTTTTCTAGACGAAAAATATAAAAATAAGATTTAATTTAAATGTTATCAAATAATTTTAACGTTTACGGTGCCATTATACTTTATGATGGTCAAAGAATTTGTCACGGAATTTAACGGTTCTGTCCAGTTCGGCTATTTTATGGCCAAAACCTTGTAAACGTCATTCAATTCGAGATAATTCAGTTTATTATTATTATATTTATTAAGTTAATGATTTACATTATTTCTTATGGTGAATAATAATAATGAATACTATTCAGCTAGGCTAATACCCAAAGCACCACCAAAGTCATCTGTCGACTTTTAATACCTTTATCCCAGGCGGTCTTGTTAAATTCTAGGATTGTTTTTGGGTGGTAGGAATTTTTACAGTAGATTTATACCCAATTCGTATTTTATACGTGAATTTAATTCAAACTAAATATTTTCAAAATTGGTATTTACTAGGATTTGCCATGATACAGCCTAGTAGTTACTCTTTGTTATAATGTGGATTGGCTTTACATAAGGTTAAACCCTGAGAATGTCTTGATTTACGTCATTTTTGTAGAAGTTTGGTTTTTTATTATTATTATTTTTTGGAGATAAACCGAAAAAATGTATTCCCGAATTTGGTAGGAGCAAATTATTGATTAACTTTTTAGTTATTTGTTTCAAGTAATCCTACACTCAAACCCAGATATTTTGAAAATATTTAATTCAATTTGGTGTATATAAAAATGACGTCAGATAAATGGAATTGGTTTGTTTTATTTTGTAAAAAAGGAAATAATTTTAAGCCTGGTCAGAGCAGATTGGCAATTTACACCATAGAGTAAACCACTACCATTGAGTGGAAGGCTATCAGCGAAACGTATTAAAACTTTTCGTACGCAACGTCTTGTTTCCGAGGCATGAAAAAAACAAGGTGGTCTAAAGGTTATGTACAATATCTGGATAAAATGTCAGTTAATACTCAAAAAATTTTTAAAAAACACTATCGCTCTTCGGACTATATTTATTCACGCCTCGAAAACAAGTTGGGCCGTTAGTATTAATAGTTCATGCGCTTCCAAAAGGTCTTACACTCTACGCGAGTGGGTTACTCTATGATTTACACCTTGAAAATGGTGATCTTGACCACTAAAACTGCTTTTCTTCAGAGTTACTTGAACCTTGAACAATCACGTGTAATTAGTGTTAATTCATTTTATATTTGAAATTTCATTAAAAATTTATTTCATTTCGTAATTGTTTGTGTTATCCTGGTAACCACCATGTATTCGCTATCGCCACGCGATATAGGGGGCACTATTGTCCGAGCGTAATGGCGGATGATATCGGGATAAATTTTAGCAGCGATATGGAGGCGGACGAGTCAAATTTTAAAACTTTGAAAAGTATAATATTTATTTTAACTCTATCGTAAAGTATGTAGATTTTAAAGCACGTGAAAGTAAAAGGTGTTTAGTTGAGGGCGAACAGGTATTTAAAAGTAAACAGTGCGCCTCTGCCGAATTAGGGACTAGGCCTACTAGGCACAGGTCTATGGCAACAGAAGGCCCTCTCCAACGGCAATAGAGCATTCTATAAAATCAGCCCAAAAACGGCCAAACTTTTCATACGGACTATAGAGCTAGTTCAGCAGGACTAACAACTTTTCTTATTCTTTGGTTTAAGATAATTAGGCTGATGTTCTGTCTTTATACGAATATTTTAGAGACGTACCGTTGAGGAGTTGTAGGAGGGACCCTAGGTGTTGAAGTATGTTTGGTGTTAAGAATATTTTCATCATCTAAGTTTCTTTTTAAACCCGTGGAATAATTTGGTACTAGTATTTTGCTTATTTGTCATCATACTTTTATTACAAAAATCATTTAAAATACGAAAAACGTGGCGGAAAGCCGGAAATTAGTAAAGCCTAGACTAGCAACTACGCTACTCCTAAAAATCGACTTATCTCAATTTCTTACTTGTTTTGCCTGTTAAATATTTTTCTCTCACACGAACAACCGGCCAAACCTTCACCTCCTCCGAACTCAAAAGGGGGAAAGCACACCACACCGATTTTATAGAACGCTCGATTGTTTTTTTATGTATATGAAAAACCAGAATCATAAATATCATATTATCTGCCTTGTTTTATTTGTAGCTGACGTCTAAGCAGACTTCGAATACAGGTTTAACAAGTTGGCCCAGGCCGTAATATTAGTTCCACATCGGTGTATTCCAGTGGGAAAAACCCATACAACCTTAGTAGACACAGGTAGGCAAACTAATACCAAAACTGTTGAGGCTACGTGATTTATTATCGTTTGATATATAAATTGCCATTCTAAGTTAAGGGGGTTGGTTGGAGGGGCGGAAATTAACGGCACTGCGTGCGCGTCAAAGAGTTCTATCGAATGAGACCAACTTGTTTTTTTCGATCACTCTCCCTTTAAGGGGGCTGGTCAGAGGGGGCAGAAATTAACGGCACTGCGTGTGCGTCAAAGAGTTCTATCGAATGAGAATAACTTGTTTTTTTCGATCACTCTCCCTTTAAGGGGGCTGGTCGGAGGGGGCAGAAATTAACGGCACTGTGTGTGCGTCACAGAGTTCTATCGAATGAGACCAACTGGTCTTTTTCGATCACTCTTCCTTTAAGGGGGCTGGTCGGACGGGGCAGAAATTAACGGCACTGCGCGTTCTATCGTTTGATATAAAAAGTACCATCCTAAGTTAAAGAAGAGACTTAAACGTATTGTTATTAAACGGGGGGTCGAAATTGTGACCGTTGTTTACCTGACAGACCTGAAACTGGCCATCGGTAAAAGTTGTGTAGCCCCACACGGTAATTCAAACTTCCCGCCACGCCCGTGTCACCCTTCGTGAACATCCACTGGGTTGGGGGGGGGAGGCGAAGTTTGAGGTTCACTTGACCTTAAACGCCGTAAATATATGTTAAATAACGCGGAAAAAGGAACGACAATTGCGACAACTTAACTAGCCAAATTCAAACTAAAAAAGTGTTCAAGGCTAAAAGTTCAAGAATGAAATTCGAAGAGGACAGCGTGGCTCGCTTGATAAAGGCGTCGGTTTTGGAAACTACGCGGTCAGAAATCTGGGTTCGAATCCCGACGTCGCCAATAATATAAATTATTATGTAAATTAATAAATTATTACCGTGTCGTCGCTTTCCACGACAAACAAACAAACAACACTTAACGACTTCGATATATATATATATATCGATGTGGAACTTAAAACCACTGATTTACCGTGAATATTCACAGATTGAAATAATTTGAGCTATTTAAATCTGTGAATATTCACGGTAAATCAGTGGTTTGAAGTAAAAATTCTTAGGCCCCCTCCAAAATCGGCCTACTTAAAGCCTCTTTATGACAACTACTCTAAATTAATTTAAATGTTCATATCATGGAAGAAAAATTCACTCTTTTGAAAGTGTAAGCTGCACACCATCATGGAATTGATAATTTGTTTTCCAATTTTTAAGGCATTTTTAATTGCTTTCGCGAAGCCTTATCTTTTGGGAAATGCATGCATACTTAGGCCTGGTCTCATTGAATTATAGCCTGAATTTCATTGTGGTACACTACAATAATTTTTTAGGGCATTATTATTTTAAATTAATATTAATTCTGCCAAAATGCAAACGTTAAACTTGTAACCCGTATATTAAACCTATGCTGCTTATCCCAAAGTTACAGCTCCATATATTTTCCGCACGGTGGCGCTTCGCTCTTTGGTGACAGTAAATAGCCTATATGCCTGCAAAGTTGGTATTATTATATAGGAAATATACTCAAATTCCTATAATAAAAAATAAATATTGTAAACAGACCAAATTAGACCTTCAATATGCTGATCTCGATCTTCAAAATAACGATCTTTAAATTGAAAAGTCAGTTACCGCTGGCCTTAATACCAAGAACATTGAATATTGTCGAGAAGAGGGAATTGTATAAATATCTATTTTTCTTTGAAATGAAAGGAAATCTCAAGGATGAAAAGATTTTGTTTTATCTTTTTACTGATAGATAAAGCTATGGGAGAGATTAATTACGGGGCTCGTATGATCGTATCGAGTATAGATAACGTATAAGAGTGCAGAATTAGCTTTATCGTTGGCTTTTTATGCCTGCCCTGATCCTATTACGCTCAGCTTACGGATGATGCTACATCTAAGGTAATCGGCTTTATCGATAAAAATTGTATTACTTTTCTTGTCGGAAATGTTAGAAAGATTACGTGACAAGATACTTCGCAACGGAGAGGTACGGAAATAGTAGCAAAAGCAGCCTGCCTGCCATTTTTGGCTAGGGCTTTAGTAAAAGGCCATTTAGACCTCCAAACTGTTTATCTAGGAAATGCAATTAATAACAAAATTAATGTAACTACGATTTCAGACGATTTCAAACTTCAAATTGTGCATAAAATATAACTAATAATAATAGAATGCTAATAAAAATTAACTTGTAAAAAAGGCAATTTTAACCTTAAAAATTGTGATCTCGAAAATATAAATAACAATTATAAAATGCTAATAGAAAATAACTACTAAAAATAAGACTATTTCGATCTCAAAACTGTTTATCTCGAAAGTATAATAATAATAATATAATGATAATAAAAAATTTAGTAAGAACAAGGCTATACCAGAGACCTAGTTAACGCTTAATTCCAAATGTTCTAACATATTTAGCTTAAAAGCTCAGATGTATTGACCAGTAAGAAATCAAAAACAACGATAGTGCGCGAGATAAAAATGTTATATTTTAAAAACCAAACTAGTTCGATTTTTAAATAAAATAATTTTATTGTATCTTTCGCACTTGAAATATCGTTGTTATGTTATTGATTCGTTTTTACTATCATCTTTTAAAATGAGTTATAATTTCCTTTTACTCAAGTGGAAGAAAATTTAATAAATAGTTAAAACGTTTGAAAATCAAATTGAATTCCGTTTAAATAACCCACCGTTTAATTATATTACCCACCGTTTAAAATTCGAGGCTTAATGTTTATTACCTGAAAAATTACACATTTTTTTACACGACGAAATAAAACATTCTGACGTCATTCTTGTAAATAAAAGAATAAATAACATAAAATTAATAAAAATAATTAAAAAAACGTAGGTCAAAAAATTGTCCGTCGCCAAAAGCGCCTTGTTGAAAGATAGTTAATGTTCTTTCTATGTAAATAGAGTACCAGAATAAAATCAACATTTAAAGGATTTCTGAGACTCTGCCACCAGATTTAACAGAAGCTAGGGATGTTTGGTGCTAGTTACCTTAAAAATAATTCGTAGCGCGTGTTATCAGATGATTTTTATATTTTGTTCATACTCCCTTTAAGCTTTAAATCATAATTTAAAGGTGGTTTCTTTTTGCCTATTCTCGGACTAAAAAGTTTCCTTTGCCTGTTCCAGGGATGAGAATTACTCCACCCCATAAACTATTCGCTTGTTCCGGAGCATTAGGGCTACTCTTTTTACTCATTCTGAACAGGAGGTGTAAAGGAATAAATTGGATTTGGTCGTCTGCTAGCCAGAATATCTGCTAAAAACGCCACAAGCAGCCATTTTGGAAAAACGTTTTTACTCCAACTCGAACTATTCGCCACCGCATAATCGGAGTAAAATGACGTCATAGCCTTACTCTTCTTACCCTACTCCGAAATCCCGGAACAAGCGAAAAGAAACCACCTAATTTATATATAGTATCTTTAGTTTGCCTGTCTGTGTTCCTTTATTCACGACTTCTATGGTTACCCGATGTCAGCCGAACTTCTGTTTAGGAAGGTTCTTAAGAAATATAATCTATATAATATAATTCTAAGGATTGGCTTTTCGTACTTTTTCGAAGCGCTTTAAGGTCGCAGCTGTTAATGTTCTTTCTCCGCCGGTTTAAAGCCTCGCCGAAAAGCTCAAGTTATGTTGTCGAAAGTTTAACACCCGTTTCGTGCTTTTTCGAAGCTCTCTAATTTCCAAGTATTCCTTTTCCGTCAGTTGAAAGCCGCTGAAAAATCTGTCGGAGGGTAATACGATCGGGTCCAGATGGCGCGTTGCTCTAAGGGTTACATTTATGACGGTCCGTGAGTTACTTTCACTGCTTATATTCTGGAATTCCAGTTTTTAAACTGAATTTAAAAGTTGGTACTTTAATCACGCTACTCTGGAACCTCTACCTGGAATGTTTATCCTGCCGTATCGCGTATGGTAAGATAACTCTGACGGCTTTAGCCCCGCCTACGAGAGAAAAAAATCCCCTCTGCGCGCGCTCCCCACTCACGTTGTTGTTTGTTTAGTTAAAGGGAGTATAATCTTTTCAGGAATTTGGGGCAATACATAATTGCTTCCCCTCATTTTTCAAACCACGTGTTTTACGTAGTGTGAAATACAGTGGTTTTTGAGGAATTATCCCTCTAAAAGTAATAATAATGAAAAATAATAATTAGCTAGGCTAATCACCCAAAGCACCACCTAAGGCCTAAGTCATCAAGCGATTTTTAAGGGTGGCTGGGTTATAATGCGTAGGAAGGTGGTATCCCCGCTTTGATAGTGCTTTAGTGTCTCATAGCTACTAGAAAGCGTTTCGTGAATCTAAAACCACGTACCTCATTATTAAAAAATTATATTTGAATAAATATGCAAACTTTAATGAAAATAATTAATTAATAGCTCGGATATCATTGTTTATATTTTAAATAAGGGTACATTTAAAAAATAAACACTAAATATGAAACAATAAAGGTTTCAAGTGAAGAAAACCTCTTCAGGGCACGCACGCTTCCTCTAATAGAAGAATTGGGTGTTTCTCTACTATCGCTCTAGTCTAGCGCCATGAGCCAGAAAAGAGAGAAGCTATGGCGTACCCTACCAAACAAAGAGTGTTCTACTCCCTTTAACATAGTGACGTCAAAAAACCCGTCAGACACATCGAGACGAAAATCTGCCGCGATAAGCATGTAACGCCATTTACTAGGCTTTTTTTAATTTAGCAATGTTTAATTTTCATTTACTAGGCTTATTCTAATTTAGCAATGTTTAATTTTCAAATGGTTAAAATTATTTTAATTGCACACTTTACCTCCGGAGTACAAATATAGAAAGGGTAGTTTTTGTGAAATAGTTCTTTTAAACCTGTCAAAGTAACCCTCTTTTTGGGTGATGAATGGGGTTCTGCGCTTTGGATCCACGCGCGGTGCCTCTATTGACCCCCAGTCGCCCTATTGGGGGGAGTGAGAGCAATTAACCTGCTGGTCGGGGTTTTCTCTCTTTAACCCTTCGGTGGGAATGACCATGACCAACTAGGAGAACGTCGTCCGCTCGCTAAACGCGACGGCGGGTCTAGCTTTTGTCACAGGCTTTGATCTATACAGCTCTCTCTTACTCTTTCTATGGAAAGATAGTTTTCCCCTCTTCTGCCCCAGGTTCCCTTCATTTTATAAAAATAAATGAGTTGCCAACTACCCAGTAGCTATTTTTACCACGAAAGATTTATTTGCTTATTGTCAGTATATATATTTTTCTTTTCGCGAATGTATATTCTTTTCTTGGAAACTTTTATGACCACTTTGACGAGGGTCCTCTGTATAATTGGGATTTCCCAATGTGCGCGTTGTTTTTCTCACGGAGTGTGGGAACCAGAACTTAGTTAAAGGGTTGGGCTTGGCTATTGGCCTTCCCAATGAACCCACCAATCCTAAGTGCAAGGGGTCACGTCATGTCCATCGTGACCTATTTTAATCAGTGCCCCTGGAACCTGATTGGTAACCACGTTGGTACCCGCGCCAAAAACTGTTTCAACGAGAAATATACAAAAACGAACGTTTCGAGAATATTTAAATTTGATTGGGGAATATTCCCCTTATAATATAAACTCCTTATTAGGAGTCTGTCCTTATTTGGACATGTTAAAATCAATTTCTTTAACATCAAACGTTTGAATAATTAAATCCTTATTTGGATAATTTTAAGTACTAAGCTTAAAATACTATGCATGTTTATTTTTGATTTATTGTGTATTGTTAGTGCATGTTTTTTTATTTTGTTTATTGTTATTTGTGGTTTTGTTACCCGAACGTAATTAGTATTAAAATATGGTAAATTGGCAACTCATTTCAGCCCTTTTCTTTAATTAAGCCTATTTCAAATATCAAACCCCTAAACAATCAACGTGCCTCACTTAAGGTATTTTCATTCGTTTACTAACGCCTCCTCGCTCAACCCAATAGTGAAATTGACGCGAGCCACCCGGACCTAATTAGTTAATCTAATAGTCACAAAAGGTCACAAGCATTCCAAGTAGAGGTATGGATCATTGGATTGCGCAATGGAACCAGAAAGATTTTCACAAATATGAAAATTAACGTCATTTTCTCGATGACTTAGGCCTAAGGTGGTGCCTTGGGTATTACCCTAGCTGATTATTATTATTATTACTAGGACGTCACAAAACCCCAAAGGGTATTTTGGACACAGACTTGAGCGGAGCGAGCGAGACGTGACATCGGGAATCATAACTGCCCGAAAGGGTTATTAAATTTATTTTTAAAACAAAAGTGGAAAATCAAACCCAAATCGTTGAAATAGCAGCATTTTGCTATCTAAACAAAGTGCCAATAGAGTTAGTGTATAACACTTTAAAGTTTACGGGCGCCAGCAAAGCCTATGCGGATAGTCGTGCGGCCTACGAAAGTTGGGATTCAAGCATGGATGTGAGGAAATCCTTCAACAGTTTCTGCGTGAAGGAAAATGAATATCAAAATTTGGAAGGCGAAAGGTAATTGTCTAATTAAATTCATATTAGCTATTGTTAACTTACCATATTTCACATAATATTAAATTTTTCTCTTTCCCCTAATTAAATTTTTCTCTTTCCCCTAACTTTTAAGGCGTTTCTTTTGCCACTCTGGAACACCAACAATGCCTTTTAAAACCGTAGGAGTAACGCCTGTTAAAACCGTAGGAGCAACGCCTGTTAAAACCGTTGGAGCCCCAAAACGTTGCTGCCAAAACAAATCCTACCTTCGCTACTCAACCGCCACAAACAACCGCTAACAAAAAAGCAGCCGCTCCACCAGCAAAGTACGTATTATAATTAATTTTAAATAATGTAAATAAACAATTTAGAATTAGTAGTTAATTACCTAAAAACTAATTAAATACCTAATTAAAATATATAAAGAACTAATTAAATACCTAATTAAAATATATGAAGAACTAACTAAAATAAATAATGAAATAACTTATTTACAAATGTAACGATCTACAAATAATTCATTATTTCCAAAGGAGAAACATTTTGGAGGACCCAGCGTTCGACAGCGACGTTGAATTCAACGAAATGGCCAATTTCATTCCAGTTACTTTAATGTCTGGGGAAATAGTTGCAAAATTAGGCAGTAGAGTCATTGAAATTGAAGTTGTGGAAACCATGAATTTCATTTTGGACAGAATTAAATAAAAAAGTGCATAAAAACCCGCCTTTAATTCTTCTCATCTCCCTCTCTCCCGCAATGCATTAAAAAGCCTTTCAATCCCCTCCCCTCTTACGCACACTTTACGCGCACTGCCAGGTTCTCTATCGAAAGTCGCCTTACACACATGCTATCTAGCGATACTAGTAGACCCAGGCTTCGGACGGTTTCTACTCTCTCGCCTTTTACGCGGGCTGCGCTGCCAGGTTCCCTCTATACGCGCGCTATCTGGCTTCTCTCTCTCCCTACTCTCTCCCTTTATACACGCGGTCCCTTTTGCGCGCGCTTCCAGGTTCACCGGGTGTTCACCGGGCGCCAGGCTTCGGGCGGTTTATACTCTCTCGCCTTTTACGCGAGCTTCTCGTAGGTTATTTTGACGGCTTCGGACAATCACAGGACCAGCATTTTGTCCCCATAGCAGTCGTGGCTAAGGGAGCTACGCTCGCTCCGCTCAATTAGATAATAACTGAGCCATCAAAAGGAAAAATAGTATTTCTTCCCAGAATAGAACTACAGCCTCAGATACAAACATTATATTGGCGTTAAAAAGGCGACCATTTCCAATGGGCGTTTCAATAAATGACGCTCTCTTTTACTTTTCTCCCCTACGCTCATGCGCGAGTCACTGAACAAAATTAGTGCTCCGCAAGGCTCCGGCTCCGGAGCCGGCTTCGGCTCCAGGTCCGACTCCAGCTCCGACTTAAACCCTATCGGCTCCAGTCGGTTCCGGCTTTAGTTCCGGTGAAAGCCAGAGCCGGAACTGGGGCCACGGCTCCGGCTCCAAATGTTTTAAACCGGCTCCAGGAGACGGCTCCGAATTAAAGGAGCCTGCTCCTGAGACGGCTCCAATACTTTTATGGTAATTTCTTATGTCTAAGCTTTGGGCGCGTCCGTAAATTACCTTAGGCATTTTGGGGAGGGAGGGGATCGAGCTGAATCTCACCCAATCTCACGTGGAGGAGAGGGGGGGTTTCGGCAAATATCACGTAATTTTTTCTGCAAGAAACAGTGTAAAATTGCGATACAACTGGGTTAAATTAAGTAATTCAACCCTTGCACACCTTCATCAGCATGCCCTATGACCTCTATTGCCCAAGTGTAAGTGGTGGTCAGAAAAAGAGATGCTGCAATACATGCGGTATCTACTTTTCATCCCTCACAAGAGCTGCAGAATGTCAAATTGAATGTTACCATAAGTAACATAATAAATAAGTATAATCATTGGCGAAGTAGTTTCGGTAAAAATTGTAAAATTTAGTGTAAACATAAGTAACGTAACAAAATTTGGTCTGATCGTTGGTGAAATTGGGTTTCGTTAAAAATAGTCAAACTGAGTGTTATCATAAGTAACGTAACAAAAATAAGGATGATTATTGACGAAAAAACGCAGAGAATTCAAGGCGAAATAAATGTTTGCTCCGGTATCATTTGGGGGTACTTTAAATTTAGTCCTAATTGGTTTCGAACGAAAACGAGTGGAAGGCGAAATAAACGTTTTCCCCTTTATCATTTGTGATTACTTTAAAACTAGTTTTAATTTACTAAGTTAGGGTTCTAGGGTCAACCATTGGTGTAAACGCACCGCTGGGTGTAAGGGCTTTATGATTAAAAGATCAATGCAACTAGCTGAGGCCACGCTTATCTTCAATACTATCAGGAGCGCTTGGTACGTTGGTTGTTCGTTCATTCGAGATTTCCAGTAGTCAGTAAGGGTACCAGAGGGGGGAAGCCTTTCTCTTCGTGACTGGGGTGAGTGGGTGAGTTTCGCTACGAGAGAGACCCGTCCCATTTCAGGAATTTTAGGGGGGTTTCGACAGAGAAAAGACAGTTGGATTTTTGTGGATCTTACTCCCATGTTATCGCGGGCCGCCGGGAATACACCCCCTTCTACTTTTTGGTTTATTTCCAACCACTCCAACCCTCCCACCCGCTGAACCGTTTTGTTATTCTACTCTCTGCTTCGAAGAACCGAGGTTTTCGCTTTCGCTTCATAGAAATATTGGTGGTCAAGAAAAGAAGGGGAGAAATGGGCTTCCGAAATGTCACCCTCCCTCGACGTGGAGGGAATGAGACGGGATAGCATGTGACCGAAAATAGGGCATGAACACCTGCGAATAAATAGGAGTGCGTAACCTTTAGATGGAGACAATTTACAGACGGGGGACACAGGCCATTTTAACCTATCAGTAGGCCTTAGAAAAAAATCTCATTTCTTTTTGGACATTCGTAGCCTTTTCAGAGATGGGCAAAACTTGGAGTGAATTTGTGCGAATTATTTTCCCCTACACTTTTCTCACTCCACTCCCCAGCAGACATGGGCAAAATCACTATTGATTTTTAGAGATTCACTCTGACTCAAGAGTGAGAGTGGAACTAAATAAAAATCTTCACTCTTTTTCACTCTCCCTTTTCGTCACTCGCCGAGTGCACTCTTCCCCCAAGAGTGCGATTAGTCAAGGTCACCAATTTAACTCTTATTCTTGACGGGACATTTGAATTTGTTCCAATAAGTATATTTTAGCCTTCTTTGCCGTTAATAGATGGCGCCATGCTCTGCAGTAAAGTCATTAATTTAAATTTAAATTCAAATTTCATGCCTTCTTTTACTAGTTTTGGAAATCGATAAGAGTGAAAGAGTTGACCTTGACCACCTTCACTCTTTTAACGCGAGCTCACTCGGCGAGTGACGAAAAAGTGAAAACCCCGCTCGTAAGTGTGGAGGTTTTGCTAAGGAGTGGAGTGAGAAAAGTGAAGGGGAAAATTACTCGCACAAATTAACTCAGAGTTTTGTCCAGCTCTGCTCCCTAGCAAAACCTCCACTCTTAGGAGCGGGGTTTTCACTTTTTCGTAACTCGCCGAGTGCGCTCGCGGGAAAAGAGTGAAGGTAGTCAAGGTCAGCTCTTTCCCTCTTATCGATTTTCAAGACTATTAAAAGCAGGCGCGAAATTTGCTTTTAAATTTAATTTAATTACTTAACTGCATCTATTAACGGCAAATGAGACTAAATTATACTTATTAGATCGAATTAAAATTTCCCGGCTTAAATTTTGAAGTTTCCCGCCAAGAATAAGAGTGAAATTGATGACCTTGGCAAAGAGTGAAGATTTTTAGTTAGTCTAAAAATCACTAGTGAATTTGCCCATGGATGTCTAGGCTTTTTATATGGAATCGTTAGATCCTAAAATTTTCGTAGGCCCTGGGCACTTTGCCTAGTCTGCGTTATGGATAAGGCGGTACTGGGGACATACCGCGGAAATGTTGGGACAAAGCACTTCCCTTCTGTGGTCTTTCACTAGAGAGATAAGTCGCTTATGGCGCCGGACATCTCTTCGTTTTGTTTCGTTTCGAGATTGATTTTTCCCTAAAGAAACTGGACTTCGGGGATACAGAAAAAGGACGGATTTTCGAGGGTACAAAAAGGGGCACTAACCAAAATTCCACCTCTAGCTTTCCCCGTTCTTAAGCACTAATACATTACAAATACCCTTGAAGTCATTCCCTCTTTGAAAATGGTAAATTTAATGAGACAAAAATTTATAAACCTTTATCTCTATATCTTAAAAGGGTGTTTTAATTTGTTCGCCCCAATCATTTTTCTCAAAGACTTTATTTTCAGGATGTACACTATCTGGGAAGGCCATTGTTATTTTTAAATTTCAGCAAAATCAGGACACTTTTTCACGGGTTTGGAATTTTTATTTTCAACGCTACGTGGTACACGAAAACTGACAATGAACTGTAGGAATAAGTTGTAGAGAATACTCCAAAACCTTAAATGAAATGGTTTTGGTCGGAATAGGTCAATTTGGCACTGAGATATTAGGATATGAAAACTAATGAGTTGGTAGTAGGTGGCCATAACTTTTTCAGAACTAATTTAAAAGAAACCTATTTAAATTGTTATGTTTGTATGACTACTAAAAATTAACTTTTTTAATCATTTTTTTATTGGTAATAAATTTTAAGAAAAAAAAACAATTTCCGAAAATTTTAAAAAATTTACAAATGTACCAGTCTTATACTAAATGATGTTCAATAATTCCACCATCCGCTACTATACACGTTCGTGCGCGATACAGCATATTTTGAACTGAGCCACAAACCATGGCAGGAGTCGAAACACTGCAATAATTCTCTGGCGCAATTCTTCGTCGCTAGTGCCTGGCGTCGTATAAACTTCCCCCTTCACGAGTCCCCACAGCAAAATGTCGGGTGGTGTCAAATCTGGGGACGTAGGAGCTCATCGCCCTGTCTTCCAATCCAACGCCCAGGGAACTCGGTGTTAAGGAATTTTACCACACCTCTTTGCTAGTGAGAAGGTGCACCATCATGCTAGAAACAAAGGTACACGCAACTTCATTCTGTAGGAAGCCCAAGTATTTATCCCCATTAAGTCGATTCGGTAGAAAAAAATGGCCCAATAACGCGATCTCTTAAGCTACGTTCACACTTACCCCTAAATTCGCTTCGTTTAGATAACTGGTTTTTAAAACCAACGTGAGAAATCGCTTCGTGTTGGTTCGGGAAGCAACTCATCCAAGTCGGTTCGCTTAGAATCGCTTTCAAAACGACAAGGCGGGGAAGTAGAATTGCTCGTATTTTCAAAACTAATGGGGATACAATTCTAAATAATGTCAAATAATATTACTATATGTATAGTAAACATACTTAACTAATTGTTTTGGGATACATTTTAGTATTTTAAAAATTCTAGTCATAATTTGAAATGGCGTTAAGCCTAGGCTATAAGCGAACCGGGGTGAAGCGATTTCGCACGTGTGAACTAAAAATTATCGTAGGCGGTCAAAACTGGTATACAAACCGACCTAAACTGGGTTTTAGGCTCTAGTGTGAACGTGGCTTTAGTAGATCAGCCCAGACGATGAAGGGAAATTGTACCTGATGGTGGTGAGGAAATCCGAATCGCAATATTTGGATTCTAGATAAAACAAATTTGTTTTATTCAGGATCCAAAAATTGCGATTCGGTTTTTATTTTTACCCCTAGGAGGGGTTATACAACCACCGTGTCTGTCTGTGGGTCTGTCAGGCATGCGAACGCGTTCGCATTTTCGGTGCAAAGTGTAATCACCGCGTACGAAGTTTCTCAAACGGTGAGCGTTAACGGATGCATTTGCGTTTTGGTTTGGATGGTGTTTTTTCGCTCACCGTCGTGACGGTTTGGTGTATTACGTTTTTGTAATGTTTATGCGTAGGTTGTGAATGTTGAATTTGTTGTGTCTGTGTTCTGATGATTGTGCATGTTGAGTTTGTTGTGTTTATATGGGCGTTTTCTCTCCAACTTCTTCTTAATGACTTTGGGACGGACCGAGTGCTGAGTGTAATGCTACCTCTCAACGTCCAATGGCAGGGTTTCCACCAGTTGTACACGGTATTCGTCTTAGTATCAATTTGCGATCGCATCGGGCGGGATTTGAACCCGAGACCTCCTGATTGACAGGCGGACGTTCTACCACAGAACCACCGACACTTGTTACGCCTGATTGAAAATTAGACCTTCAGCTTTATCGGAAGCGTATTTAATAGAGTACGAAATTTTGGTTTAATTGAAATAGAATTGAAATTGAAATTATTGCATCAAAGAAATTCTAATTTAGCGTTTCTCTATTGATTAAAAACGAATGCGCCACCCAGGTTTCGAACCCAGACCATTAGGCTTGGCAGTCGAGCGCTCTACCACAGAACCACCGATAGCTGCTTAAATTCACTGAAATTAAGACAGGCATCGTAAGCATAATAGGTAATAAAGTCTTTTTTTATTAATGAATTTATGATGGCCTAATCTGGTTTTTTTTAAAGGTTAAATCTTGTTTTAGCGCAGTCAGCCGAGATTAGAGGGTTAAAGGGTAGACCCTGTGGGTGGTCCACTTTGTTAGTTTTTTTTTGTTATTTATTTACGGGTATTATTAACGACCTATATATAGTTGTGTTAATTCAAAGGAGATAATTTAACGTTAATTGCTTTAAGAGCTGGCGGTTAGTCAAGTGGCTCTCTGTGCTTTGTTGATGGTAAGGTTTTTGCTTCTTGTAAATATATTTGGTGTGGATATTTGGATATCTACGATTTCTAACGCAGTCAATGATTTCTTGGGTGTGCGAGTCATTATATGATATTGGAAATTGGACGGCATTGGTCTTTTTCATGCGGTATGTGTCACAACGTCAACTGGAAGTTGAAATAAAATGAGCGTTTAAGATGCGGAAAGTATTTCGTAAGCGAGAAAAATACAAATACCATCTGTAGATGTTTCTTTCATTAAAATTTGCTTAGTATTATATTCAACTGATAAACATGTACTGTAAAAAGGGTTAAATTCAATTGTGCATTGTTTTAGTGAATCTAACTCGCTGTTGTAACTACTTAATTTATAATATTCTGAATAAATTAAACTCGATTGTTTCGTCTCAATTATTAAAATTAAAATTAAAATTTTATACCGGGCAGGGTTTGAACCGAGAATACGTTTTTCGTAAATAACTCTGAATTGCGGAGATATCTTTGGGGGTCGTATCGAGAAATTAATACCACTAGGGACCATACTTCCGAGGAGAGGTATATTTTGGCTTGCCAACTTGTTTGAAATGAAATCGGATAGCACTTTATCAGTATTCATGTTATCAACATGTTCTTTGTACACTGTAAGAAGACACAAGTGATTTAATCGAGCCTGAGTCATGGTGCTACGTAAATATGTTAAAACAGGGTGTTAACTAAAAAATGGACCAGGGCGAATATCTCAAAATGTGTTTTAGGTACGATTTTGAAATTTTAATTTGTTATAGAGCACTCAGGGGGTCAACCAATTATGAAAATGTCAATGACCGTGAACCATGTCTTCAAGGTCATTTGAAAATTAACTTGAGAACCGTAAGAGCTACGAAGTTGGTTCCAATTAGAAAGTTGTTCCCCGTCACATTTTATGGTTAACTAGCTTTAACTCGATCTGATTTGGAGAAATAGGAAGTTGAGCAATGTTAGGCCAAAATCAAGAAGGCCGTTAAGTTGATAACATGTTAAAGACGATGTTCAACTGATAACTTTAAAAGTACTCTTGTTAGAGTAATGAAATTTGTTAGACAACCTCATCGTGGTTGAGGGTCTTTAGTTTGAAAATTTCAGCTCCCAAAACTCGTCTTCTACACGTTATCAACTTAACGACCGTCTTGTTTTTGGCCTAACATTTATCGACTTCCTATTTCGCAAATCAGATCGAGTCAAAGCTAGTTGACCATAAAATGGGACGGGGAACAACTTTCTAATTGGAACCAACTTTGTAGCTCTTACGGTTCTCAAGTTAATTTTCGAGTGACCTTGAAGACATGGTTCAAGGTCATTGAAATTTTCATAGTTGCGTGACCCCTTGAGCGCTCTATAACAACCTAAAATTTCAAAATCGTAGCTAAAACACATTTTGAGATATTCGCCCTGGTCCATTTTTTAGTTAACACCCTGTATTACATGTTGTTATTTGTTTTGCAATTCTAATTTTATTCAAGACTAGCTTTAATACCCGGCTTCGCCCGGGGTCTTAGATTTAATGAATTAGATCTGATTTGTACGTAAGAAAGGTAAACGCTGTAGCAAAAACGGTAGCAAAAACGCAACACGTCCTGAACTACTAAAAAATCCCAACTAAACCACCCTTTCTACGAATTTCACACTAACCCGTTAAAAAAATTGAAAGGTCGGGACGGGCGCAAAATAAAATTGAATTAGATTAATAACCATGTCAGGTATTTTCAATAAGGCGCGTTTAGTTGGAAATCAGGCTCTGAACATTGAGTTAACCGTTCTCGAGTTTTTAGGAACATTGACATACAAATAAATAAATAAATAAAAGGACAAACTTTAAGACTTATAGTTTTAGATTTAATTTCATATGCAAAATATATTTAACACATCGGGGAGCGTATATTTAACACATCAGGGAGCGTATATTTAACACATCAGGGAGCGTATATTTAACACATCAGGGAGCATATATTTAACACATCAGGGAGCGTTTATTTAACAAATGTACAGAAAAGTTACTTGGAATTTAGCTATAATATGTAAGATATACTTAAAATATTGAGGAGATTGTGTGTACTCAAATGTCCGTGTCATCTTGTTCTCTTCCGAATCACAAAAAGTCCTAGTGTAACCTCCAGCCAACTTGTTCTTATTAAATTCTGTTTCTTAGTATAACTATTCTCGTTATTTCAAGAATTTAATTACAATAAGCAAACACAAAACCGGTTAAAATAAATATTACTATAGATTCGGTGTTATTTGGTCTTTTTTCGATAGTAGCCTTCGGGACCAAGCTTAAGATACAACCCGGATAATAATAATATCCAATGTTTCCAAGGCAACGGAGTAGTCCCCTTAGGGAAGGCTTCTCCTCCAAATTGATGACCGAGATAAGCGACAAATCTCTAAGGCCGACGTGTCGAACGAATTGCCGAGAAAACCTCGTGGATATTTTTGGACTCGGGTACGTTGCAACGATAAATCTGGATAAACCACGTAAAATAAAAGTTTTGGTGGGTCTAAATCGTTTTAGGAGTGAAATGCTGTAATTTCCGGTTTTATAACTATATTGGACGACGCGCGATTACACGACTAATAACGTTGAAATATTTGTTGGTAAGACTTGTAATAATATGATCTTTATAAACATTATAGCTTTATAAATGTAGAAAGATTTATTAGCTGGATTAAGCCTCTGTTGTTGTAATAATTGGAACCTAATTTTGCTCTAAAATAATAGGTAGATACTTTTCGGATTAGGGTAAGAAGAATAACGCTAGGACGTTATTTTAAGCAGAATCAGTGATGGGCACCGCTCATCTCATTTGAGAGGGTTTTGTAACTTTGATCGAAATTGTACGGTGAAATATATTTTCAGCTCTCAAAATTGAGCGGAAATTAATTAGCGACTATTCCGGCTCTCAAAATTGAGCGGAAATCCACGAGCGCCAATTCCGGCTCTCAAAATTGAGCTGAAATCCACGAGCGCCTATTCCGGCTATCAAATTTGAGCATAAATCCAGGAGCACCTATTCCGGCTCCCAAAATTGTGCGGAAATCTGCGAGCACCTATTTCGGCTAACAAAACTTAGTGGAAATCCACGAGTGCCTTTTCCGGCTCTCAAAATTTAGTGGAAATCCGCGAGCACCTATTCCGGCTCACAAAATATAGTGAAAATCCACGAGTGCCTATTCCGGCTTTCAAAATTGAGCTAAAATCCACGAGCGCCTATTCCGGCTCTCAAAATTGAGCTGAAATCCACGAGCACCTATTCCGGCTCTCAAAATTGAGCTGAAATCCACGAGCACCTATTCCGGCTCTCAAAATTGAGCTGAAATCCACGAGCGCTTATTCCGGCTCTCAAATTTGAGCAGAAATCCAAGACTTCCTATTCCGGCTTTCAAAAGTTTCAAAGGGTGAGCGGTTAACACGTGAGACACCACGAGCGGTGTGCGAGCTGAACGATTCGCTAAAGGAAGTGCCCATCACCGCTCCGATTTTGTGGTACGGCTCGGCGTTTGGATAATAAATTTTCCGTTTTTTTATATCCATACAGAATAAAAACTTATTTGTTGCAAATTAAATCGTATAATAGTCGTGAATAATAACCATAAATAAACAGTTAGTCGAATTTTGTATGAATAATTGAAATTTTGGCGTTTAATTTATCCGTTTCCTTGAGCTCTATTCTGTGACGAGTGGGGTAAAAACGTTTTCTCAAAATGGCTGACTGTGGCCATTTAACGGCCTTAAATGGGTAAGAGTGTACAATAACTGGTGACTTTACCGGAGAGTCGGAGTCTGGCTCTTGTAACCGATAAGGGCGGTGGCGCACTGGGAGATGTTAGCTCTGATCAAATGGTCCTATCTCCACCTCCGACTTCGGTCAGGGTTGGGCTGGAAACTGAGCTTCGGCTTAGGCTAACGGAGAGGCCTGCTGTGGGGCGGTGGGCCTCCGTATGAGGCGCGGTGGTCCTGTTTCCCGGCCTTTTGGGTCACACCGGGATCTCCGGTGCCAGCTGTGCCGGGTTATGTGGACCGCTGTGTGCCCGTGGTTCCCCTTTAGGAGCTCTTTCTGAAGGGTTTGACTCTTTACCTACGTAGGTAGGGTGTCGGCTGGAGTTGCTACAGCATCCGCTCTTAATCCCACTGCTGTGTGCGAAGTGGGAATTGGTCCACCCTTTGCTGCACCTTCTGCTGGGTTGAGTGGCTTGCGTCAAAGGTGCGACCATCAGTAATAGGGTACTACTACTACTTCCTGTCCGGGCTTGTGGATGCTGGCGTAGGGCACTATGATGATAGACCTCCGGTGGTGTGGTTTTCATTACCAGGTACACCGGGCTATAAATTCTGACACACTGTGGCCATTTACCAGACAAATTCTGCAGAAGCCAACGATTTTATAAGTTTGCTCTATTTAATCAGTAATCACACATTTTAGGAGGAGTAGAAAGTGCAATCCCAATACTCTGCGATGGACGAATAGTTCACGTTGTAGAGTAATTCTCTCCACCAGAATAAGCTAATATTTTTATTTAGCGTAAAAATTGTACACCTTTGGTTCCCGAACCTGCGAAAAGTTTCCATCTACTGTAAAATTAAATGTTATTCGAATTAAAAAGAAAAAGCATTTCTTAAAACGTCTGTGATGTAAATAGCGCCAATCTTAAATCTGGTGGTAGAAAAGTGTAATAATAAAAAGTGTAATTCGTCTAGCTACCATTAATATCAGTTAATACCCAAGGCACCACCTTAGGCCTAAGTCATCAAGCGATCTTTGAAGCCATTAATTCAGGTGGGCGGGTTAGATTGCGTAGGAGGGTGGTGGCAAGCCCTGCATGCCACGCGATCCGTCCAACAGCTCCCTGTACACTATCTAAAAGTTTAAATTCCCTTTGAGAGTTTTAGTGTAATTGTTTTTTAAATTATAAAGTCAGTCTCTTATTTGATATGCATAATTATTCTCTAATTATTTCCTTTCATCTCTACATTTTAGGCCCATCCAAATGTCATGAATAAAATCAAATGAAGAATTTCATGTAGATATTATATAAATAAGATATATAAAGGGTATAGTTATAGTACTCTGTTAACGTTTGGAAACGCTTTCTGGCACCAGTTCCCTCATCATCGCGTTGTATTGTTAGATTAACTCTCAAATAAATTGTCTCTAATCAGAGGCGAACTGCACACAGCCATCGTCTTTTAATTAATACATACCTATGCAGCAAAATAAGCTTATTACAAATTAGCAGTTTTTGTAAATAATATAATATGTTAAGATAACGATGACTAAAGTATGACTTACGCCGCACACTTTAAATAACTTTAATAAAATAATTAGGGGTTTAATGTTTCTGGAACAATTTTCAGTTATGAAAATAAAACCGAACCCTATAACCCCATCATCCCTTTCTCATTAAAGTTTTAGATATTTTAATTAAGATAAATTAAGATATTTTTTTATCAAAATATTGCTGTAAACAATACATAAGAATACATATCATAGTTTTATCTCTACTATTATTATTGTTATTCTATCAAAAGCAAACGCCAGGGAAATGTATACAAAAATGTAATAAATTGTGCCATTAGCAGGCTTTCCCCTTCAAACTAAAATGAAACACATTCTTGAAAATGCAGTATACAGGGTGTTTCAAAGGTTTATGCAAACATTTTAATGAGTTGTAGGGGGTGAGTTGAGAAATATGCCTGTTTTTTCCCCATTTTCCTACGATGAGTTAAAAGAGCGCCAGAGATCATGAAAGTGTGGCCTACTAGCCCCTGGAAGTAAAATAATCAGCTAGGTTAATACCCAAGGCACCACCATAGGCCTAAGTCATCAAGCGACTTTTAAAGCCATTAATTCTGGTGGCCGGGTTACAATGCGTTACTTTATATACTGTTTAAGTTTACTTTTTAACGCTGATTACCACGATTTGTTCACAAAGTCCTTTTTTACCTATCACCCGAATCCAAACCCTTATGTTCGCATTTCCTCGCTGCTTAGTTTCGCGCTTGTTGCAGCCTACTTCTAGGGGTTAGTAGGCCACACTTTGAAGCTCTCTGGCGCTCTTTTAACTCATCGTAGGAAAATGGGGAAAAAACAGGCATACTTCTCAACTCACCCCCTACAACTCCTTCAAATGTTTGCATAAACCTTTTGAAACACCCTGTATACAAAATAAAAGATATAAAACACGTTACGAAAGTTCTAATACATTATAACTTTCAAAAAACCATCCTAACATTATTAAGCAAAGAAAGCTTATTTATATTACATTATTATCGGAAAATCTTCTCTATACGATGTGAAAAATAACGCCAAGTAAATGAGAAAATGTTCACAGCAGAAGAGCGAGGCTTACAAACTCGGGTAACACAAAATGGGAATTCTTTAGCGCCCCAAAAAGGAAGCTTCACCTCAATCAATATTTGATTATATGTCGTAAATATTTGCGAGACCTTACTAAGCATCAAAGCGAGTCTGAAAATAATGCACCTAAGGGAATAAGATGAATAATGGTGATGAAAGCGGTTGACATTGATTTATTAGAATATAATCGAACCAAACGTAATTATTAAGCTAGCAACTGGGCAGAGTTGGGCAAAACTCGGAGTTAATTTTAGCGAGTGATTTTCCCCGACACCTCCACTCCACTCCCTAGCAAAACCTCCACTCTTACGAGCGGGGTTTTCACTTTTTCGTCACTCGCCGAGTGAGCTCGCGGGAAAAGAGTGAAGGTCATAAAGGTCAGCTCTTTCACTCTTATAAAATTTTCAAGACTATTGAAAGAAGGCGGGAAATTTGAATTTAAATTTAAATTAATGACTTTACTGGAGTGCGTGGTGCCATCTATTAACGTGGAGGGAGGCTAAAATATACCTTTTGGACCGAATTCAAATTTCCCGCCTAAAATTTCAAGTAGTCCGCAAAGAATATGACTGCGATTAGTGACCTTGACTAATCTCACTCTTCGGGGAAGAGTGAACTCGGCGAGTGACGAAAAGCGAGAGTGAGAAAGAGGGAAGATTTTAAATTAGTTCCACTCGCACTCTTGAGTGAGAGTGAATCGCTAAAAATCACTTAAGATTTTGCCCATGTCTGCAACTGGGTCATTCGCGTATTCGTTTTTCAGAGAGCGGCTTTGAGCCTTCGAAATAAAGATTATCATTAGGGAAGGAAAACTTGTAGATGGTCAAACTAAAGTTAATAAAATGTTGGAATTCAGCCAGAGAAGATGGAACAGATTTGATAGATTTGATGGATCTGAAACCAACAAAAGGCCTTTTCACACGAGCCAACTTTTTGACCCAACTAGATGAGTCAACTTGAGTTGAGTTAACTAGTTGGTTCGTGTGAATAAAAGTTCGATGAGTTGATCCACCAAAAAAGTACGCGAGTAAAAAATGGATCACTGATCCATTTTTGCTGACTCAGCATTTTGATTTGAAAAGTTGGCTCGTGTGAAAAGGCCTTAATTTGACACACAGGTCTAACGGAAACGTGCAAAAAATGCCTTCAGAGGTAGCACCATTGGCTTGTCTCGAAGATTTATTTGTCTCAAAGTATAAGCATAATATTAATGTACACGTACTAATTTCTGGGATATTCGATTTAATTTCAAAGGAATTGAACGAACTGATAGTAGGTGTTCACTGTCTTCAATGAAATCGCTATTTAAAAGGGTCTTAGGAAGGGTTGGCAAGAACCAGCCAGACTGGTTTAAGCCAAATTTTAAAAAAGGGAAATGAATAAAGGTCTTTTCACACGAGCCAACTTTTCAAATCAAAATGCTGAGTCAGCAAAAATGGATCAGTGATCCATTTTTTTCTGGCGTACTTTTTTGGTGGATCAACTCATCGAACTTTTATTCACACGAACCAACTAGTTTACTCAACTCAAGTTGACTCATCTAGTTGGATCAAAAAGTTGGCTCGTGTGAAAAGGCCTTAAGAAATATTGCAAATTTAAAGCAAGTGTCGGCTCTAGGTGAAGTAGCTTTTTTTTTCAACATATGTCGCTAGCGTCGAAATCAAAACAAGATGCTGAAGCTACATTTTGACCCAAAAGGCGGGACATAAAAGTATGCTTCGCGTTGATTGGTTTGTTTTTAATTTTTTAATAACTTCAATTATAATAATTAAAAGAGTTATAAAAACATTTACGAATTATTGCGTAAGTTAAACTTACTTACGCAATAATTCGTAAATGTTTTTATAACTCTTTTAACTATTAGCGTAAGGATAGAACGAATCAATATCAATTTTAATTATAGTAATTGTTTACAATATATTTTATATGGGATATATAATTTAGGTTAAAGTTCACTAATTAGAGTATAAATGGTCTAAATATAATACTCTCTCTGACGACGTTATTGTTTCGCTATTTTGAATTTTAGCTTCCATTCCCAATAATAGATGGCTCCACGCTCTCTACGAAGATTCGGATAGATTGACGGCCATCTCTAATACCGGTAGCAATGATAGAACCGACAGTTATATAAAATAAAAAACGAAACAAACTTAACCTTCACTTCTTGTAGTCTTACGAAGAAATGAGGGTTAGATATAAGCAATTGGTGGATCTTAAAATTCATTTTTCACGTAAAATGCTTCGCCGTGTTAGGGTATAAAAGCCGGTAAATAAGCCTCCTATACCTCACAATGTAAAGGTTCTGTCACGCGCAAAACGCAATATAAGAAATTTGAGCATTTTTTAATAGTGGCTTTAACCAGTTTAACCCCGGATACAGCCTGTTTTAACCATACTGGATGCTTTCATTTTTAAAATAGTCGGTTTTTACCAACCCAGGTCTTAGGTGCTGTCCGCATTAACTTAAAACAACATCTCAGCTTCTCAGAGCTTCTCATTATATCTACTCAGTTTTAAGGTTTACAGAATCGGGAGGGGTACGACATTTGCAAATTTTGCGTACGGGATTATGGATCTCCAAGTGATTCCAGAAATCAAAAACTTACTTTGAGATTCAAGAGCACGATTTCGTGATTTATTTCTGGTGTAGCCACCGTATCTTACAAAGCTCTTCAATAATCTTTCTTCATCGTGATAGCTATTTCTGGCTACTGTTTATCAGCAACAACTAAAAGGGATAAATGATAGTTCAATACGAATATTGGAAAAGAGATATTATATATCAGGCGTTGTGTTACTATATGGATCTAACCATGTTCCCCCGTAATGGTAACAAAACGTTAAAGGGAGATAAATTTAGCAACAAACCCTGACTCACCTTTCTGCAATGTTCCTTAAATTGTTTTGTAAGTTTAAAGCAAGTGACGGCTCTAGGTGCAGTAGCTCTATTTTCAACAGATGTCGCTAGCGTCGAACAAGATGCTGAAGCTACATTTTGACCCAGAAGGCGGGACATCAAAGTATGCTTCGCGTTGATTGGCTCGTTTGTAAATTTGTCAATAACTTCGATTATAGTAATTGCTTACAATATATTTTATATGGGATATATAATTTAGGTTAAAATTCACTAAGTAGAGTAAAAGTGGTCTAAACATAATATTCTATAATGGATCTCTGACGACGTTATTGTTTCGCTATTTTGAATTTCAGCTTCCGTTCCCATTAATTGATGGCTCCGCGTTCTCCACGAAAGTAAGTTTTTTCGAAGATTCAGATATATTCATGGCCATCTCTAATAACAGGGACCTTTCCATAATACAGGTGGCAATGATAGAGCGGGCAGTTGCTTAAAGGAAATTTCAAATTAGGATAGTAATTAGGAGCAATTAGAACTAAATTTCAGGCATGAAGTTGGAAGAATTTATTCAAACCATCAACAAATAAACATTGTAATTATTTTACACAAATGCAAGTTTTAGAACAACGAATTTAAAAAACAATTATTTAAGTTAAGAAGCGTAGCTCTATTCAGGTTGTTCTGCCTCCTCTTGTTCTCGAGAAGGTTGTTGGTAAACTCAGTGAACCTAGTAGTGACAGCCCCATCCGTCATGCATCAAATTCATAAAGGGGTGAAATATGCAAGATAAAGTCAAATTCAACTTACAAGCCATCGGACAGCTGGAAATTAGGCGATTGCTTGCACCAGAAAAGTGACGCGTTCCACAAAGTTAAACTTGTCCTTTAGTTGACCGGCGGCTATGGCCACTTCTTGAGGGTTAATGCCATTAATGTATGTGACTGCGCTTGTGGAGAAGTCGTAAAGTGTTGATAGTCCATAATTGAGGTGGGATGGTATGGCCGCCGAGTACTTGTAAACGGTGGTGATTCTGTCATTAACTCGAGATGGAAGGACGTATATGGTACTCTTAGCAGTGACGAAGGCTAATACGAGTTGTTTAGTGGCAAATCTGGCAGAGTTCATTATTTGGTGGTTTAAGATCTACAAATTAAAAGAAGGATTACATTAGCAACACTTCAGATTATCTATTAGAAATTATCAATAAACCGAATTATCATCAGATGATTCAGCTTCCTTGTTCAATTCCTCCCATAACCAAGTAGCGTTTGTACAAGCATTATGCATGACCTCATTGGACCCATAATGCCGGATGGAGTCCGTGGTAACCTGTTTGATGTTTTGGGCTTTCTGTTGGGCATGTCTGTAAACACGACGTTGAATTCTGTTGGTCAAGCCAGTTACTCTTTCCAGAACTTGATTCTTCTTGGCATCATCCACATCACCTTCGTCCAAGGGTGGTAAAATATGGTCAACGCAATCCTCAGCGAGGGAGAGAGCGCCGTTGACTGAATCAACCAGGATTTTCCCATATTGAGATTGCAAGAGACCAGCGGCAGTATCGACTCCATACTGTTTTACAGAATTTACTTTGTCAACCCCATAAGACTTGCAATTGTTGTATTTGTCAACGCCAGATTGGATAGTGCTTGTGTACAGGTTGTTGGTATCTCGTACAACCTTAAATTTTAAAGGCAAATATAGTTGAAAAAAAACAGAACTTTAGTAATAAACAAGTAATTCCTTTACCATATGAGTTGGTTTCGTGATTAAAGGAACTTTCTTCTCCAACTTTTCAAGACCTTTCAATGCCACACCATCAACGAGGGAGATTTGACCTTCAAATTTTCTCACAATAGGTTGGGCTGTTTCATTAGCATAGAGCACGGACTTCTCAGCAGTTGAAAGAGTATAGTTAATGACGGGATTAACTTCCTTAACTCTTCCGTAAGTGTGGATGGCATAATCCAAGGCGGAATGCACAACTGGCAGGGTAGATAGCCTGATTAAGAATTGACTTTTCACTGCTTCAACTTCAGCCATTTTACTTGTGTTACTGTTCTGGTAAAAGGAAGACACGTCATTAATAAAATTAAAATAAATATTTGCCACCTCGCCTGCACTTAAACTACTAAGTAACTGACAATAACACTAGTAAACTTAAATATACTTACATTATCAAATAAGGCAGTTAATCCTAAAACGAAGGTTGAGATATTTATCAAATGCAATGAACAAACCGCACTATGATTTGGAATACCCGAGACAAATGATTTTATACGTATTGGATTATCGACGTTTTCGGCTTCAACCAATCAGAAGTCGAGTTCTAGGACTTGAGTATTTTTCGGATAAATGTGTAAAAAGTTCTTAATTTAGACTTAAAAATACCTTTTGACGGGTATAGAGATAACTAAATCACGTTGAGTTTAAAAATAGACTTTTGTATGGCCTATATTGAAAAATCCTTTTTTAATTAGTCAAAACCAAAAGGTTATAACAAGCGTTTTTTTTAAACACTCCTCACTTTTTTAACTGTGATTTTTATGTTTCCCATATTAATTTAATTTTGTTTGTATTTTATTACCAGTATTTTATTTTACTCTATTTTTGCAAGATTGTCGAGGATAAAAGTGTTTTCTGGATTATCTTTTTCCTACGGCTTTGTAAAAATTGTTTTAAATAAATCTAAACAAATTAAAAAACATTTATAGGTTATGATACTTGTGGCATTACATTGCGCCTTTAACGCTATGGGAAAAATAAACTTTTTTTAAGGTGATTTAACAGGATAATTTTACATGAACCGTCTGTATATCACTTGCACTGAATAAACCTGTGATAATTACTGTTATCCTTTAATTTAACAGAAGATATTTACATGAAACGTGTGTGTACAACTTGTACAGAATAATCCTGTACAAATTACACGTATCCTTTATTATATACAGGAACATAAATACATAAATGGCCGGTATTCTATAAAAATGGGTTGGTCTTATAAAATGTACAGAAGGACATTGTTAAAATGTTCAGGAATATTTGCAGCTGTATTTATTACACACATCGAGAGTGTAAAATTAACAGTTCATTATGTAAAATTTACTTGAATAACAGATATGTACTTAAACGGCTAGCTTCGGTAAGATTAACATTGAAGTTCTTTAAAAACATTTAGCATATCTGACACTGTAGATATACTGAATCCATTAAATTTACAAACTTCAAACGTACAATTAATCGGAGAGCCAGTATTTTTGAAAAACTGGTTATTTCAGCACACAAATGTTTTAATGTGGGGTGGCGGAGTGCCGATTTTGTTCAAAGTCAGGCGTACTGTAGATCTATATGAGATAAGAAATTTCCCAAAATGAGACGTTGCACTACCCATTCGATTTACCATGGCAACCGTAAATGTTTTTGACCACTTAAAACATGAATAAGATTTTTTTCGTTATTTTACCCAAATTTGATGAAATTTACCTAAATGTGGTCCAAATTACCAATTTCGTGATTTTCAAATTAAAAAAAAAATCGTAGGATACTGAAATAATCCCTTGTTTTTTTAAATGGAGATTTTTGGTTTTAGGTGGTCAAAAACATTTACGGTTGCCATGGCAAATTGAATGGGTAGTGCAACGTCTCCTTTTGAGAAGTTTCATATCACATATATCACATAAGAGAGCTCATATATTTTATGACTATTTTGGTCTAGAATATTTTTCATAAAATATGTTATTTTAATACTGAAATAATGACAATCCATAGAAGGTATGGTCCTTCTGAACTAAAAAATATATAAGCTAAAATAAATAATTTTTTATTTTATGACTATTATGGTCTAAAATATTTTTCAGAAAATATCTATTTCAATATAGAAATATTGAATTCTATGACCTTAATTAATTGTGACAAAACACACACTTCATTATATTATGTTTTTCTAATTCCGTTAATTTAGTAGTATGTTCTAACAATTAAGTAGCTCGTACAACATTGAGGTTTGCCCCGAGGGGCTAACCACTCTTAGAAAATCTGTACACCGGATTACGCTTAGATTAGCACTGCCAAAGGCAGGGACTTCAAAGATTACGCGTAATCCCATTAGTACAGTCAAAGGTACGGCTCTGTACACCGATTACGCGGAGTGATCAGCCCCTCGGTTTGCCCTATTGCTGATGAACCACTAATTGGGGAAGAGATAAATAGTTATCATCACTATATAGCATTCCAATGGCCTATTTTCCAATAATTGCCTTTAATATAACCTATTTTCCAATAATATCCTTTAAAGGCTTTAATATCGCCGATTTTCCAATATTTCCCTTATCGTCACATATTTTTTAATATTTCCCTTATCATCACCTATTTTTTAATATTTCCCTTATCATCAACTATTTTCCAATAATTTCCCTTATAATCACATATTTTCCAGTAATTTCCCTTAATATCACATAATTTTCAATAATTTCCCTTATCATCACCTATTTTCGTATAATTTCCCCTTAATTTCACCTATTTTCGCATAATTTCCCCTTAATTTCACCTATTTTCGCATAATTTCCCCTTAATTTCACCTATTTTCGCATAATTTCCCCTTAATTTCACCTATTTTCAAATAGTTTTGTAGCACATTCGATCCTTAATTTTCTCATTGCTCTTTCAACTGGCTTTCTTCTTGGCACCCTTCGCTATTCCAGAGATGGGCAAAACGTGTGAGTGCTCTTTTATGAAAATCAGTTCGAAACGAGCGAGCACTTCAAATACGAAGGTCAGATGATCTTTTTCAGCGAGAAAGAGAAATTGAACGAGCTCAGGCGGATCGTTGAATAGTTCGCTCAGTCAGTGATTGTTCACGGCGTGGTAGGCGAGATTAGCTGATCGACGCTCTAGCCTGCTCAATTATAAGCGCCGCGTCCTCTGGCGGCAGGTAATTTCATTCACTAGAAAGCGCTGACTGCGAGCTGAGCGAGAGAGGCAGTAGTTTGTTCACATAGGAACTTCCCATTCAGCTGAACGACGGTAATGTCTGTTTTCCGAAATTCGCTCACAGAGCGGTGATAATAAGTTGGCAAACCAAAATATACCTCTCCTCGGAAGTGTTTGTCCTTGGAGCAATAACATAGTTCCCTTGGAGAGGTAAAATAATATTTTCAAGTCGATTTGTTATTCTATGCGTTTTTTAATAGAACAAATCGACTAAAAATTTTATTCATATCGAGGGAGAAAAACGAACCTGAAAAAAACAAAGGGTTTGTTTATTCATGTTTCAACGTTTTGAGAAGCTGATACAACAGTAGCTTTGTATTCAACCAAAGACTATATATACGCTTCGCTTACTAGACAGGCGAGTTCTATGGCTCAACTTGCATACCGATTGTGGCTCCATCTCGACGCTGGTCAAAATTTTTCCCTAGCTTGAGCTGTGTTACTAGTGGCGCCTCTAGCCACGGGTCAAAATATTACCCCAGCTTTTACAGTGCTACAGAGGTGTTAACAGGTTTTTCCTAGGAACACGCCTGTCTAGAAAGCGAAGCGTATATATAGTCTTTGGTATTCAACAGACGAAATACAGAAAAAAGAACATGACAGTCCTAGCTTTGGGCCCGTAATTTCTCAGAAACCATTGAACCAACAAATATAATCGATATATTGTTTAATATGGTAGGAAAATAACACTCGATTACGATAAACGTTTCGGACCTCGAAGTTCCTAGCTTTGGGACCGCAGTTTCTCAGCAACTGCTGAAGCCACAAATATAAACGATACATTGATTAGGGTAGGAAAATGTCTCTCGATCACGAAGCACCTTGGGCCCTTGAGAATCCGTTAATTTGTCAAGTTTATTTCAAGATTTCTAAAATCTTTTTTCCATAGAGAGTACTGGATTTGTCGAACCACAGCTCATGATTATGCCCTCAATATTCAAACAACTATGTGACCCTGAGAAATATAAGACTTTACGACATTTCGATTGAGGCCAACTGTGAACTAACCATAAGGAAATGGGTGGTTTCGTTGAGAAAGATAATCAATTTTTGTGATAAAATGGTGGTCGTGACCTGCGAACGGTCTATCTCGAAAATTTATTCAAGGTTTAAAGCCCTTCTAAAATCACAAATCGAAAAAAAATTAAAGTCGTGTTAATTGCGACTGTCAAATAACATTGGCCCGACACTTTAAATCAATACAAATCGCTAGGGAAACAAACAGTTCCCAGTTTCCCGTTTTCAAATCTTCAATTAAGTTACATGCTCCGGAAGCAAATATAAATAGAATAACTAATCAATAACAAAGTGCCGCCTCTTCGAAATAGTGCTTTCACAACGGACAACGCCTAATTAGTAAAAATATGAAAACCACTCGGTCATTAAAAAATCATTCCCGAATATTATATACTTTATGATCTCCCATTTGTTAGTTGCAAAAATAGTCCATCTCTTGTGAACGATGCTCTTGATTTGGTAAATGGCCCATCTCTAGTAAACGTTGCTCTTGGTTTTGTAAATGGTCCATCTCAGGTAACCGTTGCTCTCGATTTTGTAAATGGTCCATCTCTAGTAAACGTTGCTCTTGGTTTTGTAAATGGTCCATCTCTAGTAAATGTTGCTCTCGATTTTGTAAATGGTCTATCTCTAGTAAACGTTGCTCTCGATTTTGTAAATGGTCCATCTCTAGTAAACGTTGCTATCGATTTTGTAAATGGTCTATCTCTAGTAAACGTTGCTCTCGATTTTGTAAATGGTCCATCTCTAGTAAACGTTGCTCTTGATTTTGTAAATGGTCTATCTCTAGTAAACGTTGCTCTCGATTTTGTAAATGGTCTATCTCTAGTAAACGCTGCTCTTGATTTTGTAAATGGTCTATCTCTAGTAAACGTTGCTCTCGATTTTGTAAATGGTCCATCTGTAGTAAACGTTGCTCTTGATTTTGTAAATGGTCTATCTCTAGTAAACGTTGCTCTCGATTTTGTAAATGGTCTATCTCTAGTAAACGTTGCTCTCGATTTTGTAAATGGTCTATCTCTAGTAAACGTTGCTCTCGATTTTGTAAATAATCCATAGTCTAGTAAACTTTGCTCTTGAATTTCTGAGAAATCGTAAAATTCTCACGGTTTTAGAAGTGTTAGTTTTTGAACGCTACGTGGTAGACGAAAAGTTTCAATTTTTTTTTATGACCAATTGAGAGCTTTTGCGCGTGAAAATACCTCTACATGTTACAATAAAAAAAGCACGCAAAGAAGGCGGTGTGACCAAGACATGTATCTGTAGTGTCACGCGCTAAAACGTCATTTCAAAATCCGTCAATTATTCCAGTGACGAAATGTCCGATTTCCACCATACCAATTCCATTAAAGGTTTTTGAGTATGCACTAAACTTGCTTTTTGAAACTTTTCGTCAACCACGTAGCGTTAAAATCTAACACTTCTAAAACCGTGAAAAATTTCACGAATTTTCTGAAATTTACAAATAACAACGATCTCCCCCGAGATAGTACGGTTTGGGTCCACTTGCGCAGTTTCCATTTGGGCACTTCCCACTTCCGCAGTTTTCGTTTGCGCACGTTCCCAATTGCGCGTTTCCCATTTGCGGAATTGCTATTTGCGCAGCTCCCCATTTGCGCAGTTTGTCATTTGCGCAATTTACCATTTGCGCGCTTTTTCCCGATTGCGCAGTTTCCCGCTTGCGCGGTTTTCTCGTTTGCGCAGTTTCCCGTTTGCGCGGTTTTCTCGTTTGCGCAGTTTCCCGTTTGCGCAGTTTCCCGTTTGCGCGATTTTCCTGTTGCGCAGATTTGTTATTTGAACGGTTTTCCCATTTGCGGGGATTTTTATGACTTAAATATTCACTATTAATCCTTTTTCCTAGAAAAAGGGTTATTTCTGGCAGGAAAATTTTAACATTACCTTGTTTACCATCCAGCTGCGCTGCTAGTGTTTGTTTAATGTCCGGTTGGGCTGTAAATACCAAAAAAATAGGTTTTTCTTAGTTAAAATAGCATTCGTTGAATTAGTCTCTTGAGATCATAGTGTAGTAACTGTTTACTGACAGTTCCAGCTTTAAGGACGATTTTAATGATGGCCATACATCTTAAACAATTGTAGGCGGCACAATAAAAACGATGTTTAAAATCTAAAATAAACAGGAATTAAAAAATGTTTCAATTTCAGATAAAAATGCTGCTAATACCTTAGCACCACTTTTAAAATGGCTTCTGTCGTAGGACAATATACGTCCTCTGTAGTAGAACACCTATATGAAAACGGTGCCTACGCGCCGGCGGCGCGCCCGGCTCACCTAACTGTTGCGCGCTAGCCTTGATATAACCACCTCTGATTGGTTATAGTATTTCGATGGTTCTAAAGGTCGCCACTACCTAGAGTCAGCGCTGATGAGGCATAAGGCTATATGCCTCCTATGAACTTTTTGAAATGCAAAAATGTAAACGACACGCGCGAAAATTCAAAGTCTCTGTTGAGAAGTCTGAACGGTGTAAGAAATCGAAAGAACCGACTTGATCGACGCAAACGTAATATTTTCACATAGTCTGAACGCTACTTTATATTTAATTAAATATTCATAAATTATATTAATCTTATATTTAATTAAATATTTATAAATTATATTAATCTTATATTTAATTAAATATCTATATTTTATATTAATCTTACATTTACTTAAATATTTATAAATTATATTAATCTTATATTTAATTAAATATTTATAAATTATATTAATCTTATATTTAATTAAATATTTATAAATTATAATAATCTTATATTTAATTAAATATTTATATTTTATATTAATCTTACATTTACTTAAATATTTATAAATTATATTAATCTTATATTTAATTAAATATTTATAAATTATATTAATCTTATATTTAATTAAATATTTATAAATTATTAATCTTATATTTAATTAAATATTTATAAATTATTAATCTTATATTTAATTAAATATTTATAAATTATTAATCTTATATTTATAAATTATTAATCTTATATTTAATTAAATATTTATAAATTATTAATCTTACATTTACAAAAATGTAAACGACACGCGCGAAAATTCAAAGTCTCTGTTGAGAAGTCTGAACGGTGTAAGAAATCGAAAAAACCGACTTGATCGACGCAAACGTAATATTTTCACATAGTCTGAACGCTACTTTATATTTAATTAAATATTTATAAATTATATTAATCTTATATTTAATTAAATATTTATAAATTAAATTAATCTTATATTTAATTAAATATTTATAAATTATATTAATCTTACATTTACTGAAATATTTATAAATTATATTAATCTTATATTTAATTAAATATTTATAAATTATATTAATCTTATAATTAATTAAATATTTATAAATTATATTAATCTTATATTTAATTAAATATTTATAAATTATATTAATCTTATATTTTATTAAATATTTATAAATTATATTAATATTATATTTAATTAAATATTTATAAATTATATTAATCTTATATTTAATTAAATATTTTAGTATATCAATCTTATATTTAATTAAATATTTTAGTATATTAATCTTATATTTAATTAAATATTTTAGTATATTAATCTTATTTAATTAAATATTTTAGTATATTAATCTTATATTTAATTAAACTACTGAGCCATTGACTTCCTTAGGAACATGTTAAAGTAAAGGAACCATTATGTTCCGACGGAACTAAACGGATGAATAAAATATCTGTATATATTGTTTATTGAACTTTGTTTTTTAATTTTTTTGAACTTGTTAAAGTCTAAATAATATACGTATGAAAATTTAAAGGTCAAATCTTGCTTTAGCGCAGTCAGCAGATAAAATGGTTAAAGGGTAGAACCCGTTAGTTTTTTGTAATTTATTTCGTTTTTTCAGTCTTTTTTTAATATATTGTGTGTTTAGCGTATTAGTTCATTTATGAAGAAAATATGGAGTTGTTTACATAGTGGTCTGGGTTTTTAACTGGGTCGTCATTACTTCGTAATTTATTTTAAACGTTTTCCCGACTGATTAAGATGTTTAATGCAGTTCATCAATTGGGTTCGGTTGTTTTATTTATAAAGAGCCCTAACTATTCCGTCTACAGTCATTTATTGATATACGAGCTGTCGTTTAGTCAAGGGGCTTTCTGTGCTTTTTGAATGGTAAGTTTTTCGCTTCTTGTTAATACATTTTTATTGGTGTGGATATTTGAACCTCTACGATTCCTAATGCAGTTATTGATTTCCTGGGTGTGCGAGTCATTATATGATATTGAAAATTGGACGGTTTTGGTCTTTTTCATGCGGTATGTGTCACAACGTCAACAGGAAGTCTACGAGTCGCCCACTACCAGATGTCGAATATAGCAATTCTACGGTATCTTCATCAAGGGCGAGTGTTGAAATAAAATAAAATAAGCGTTAAAGATGCGGCAAGTATGCCGTAAGCGAGAAAAATACAAATACCCTCTGTAGATATTTCTTTCATTAAAATTTGCTTCGTATTATATTTAACTGATAAACGTGTTCTGTAAATAGGGTTAAATTCAATTGTGCATTGGTTTAGTACGTCTAACTCGCTGTTGTAGCTACTTAATTTATATTATTCTGAATAAATTAAACTCGGTGGTTTCGTCTCAATTATTTCAATTAAAATTTTATACCGGGCGGGATTGAACCGGGATTACGTTTTAAGTAAATAACTCTGAATTGCGGAGATATCTTCAAGGGCCGTCTCGAGAAATCAATACCACTAGGGACAATTCTTCCGAGGAGAGGTATATTTTGGCTTGCTAATTTGTTGAAACCACAATTCGGCTCATTTAGCTATTGACTTTTCCTATAAGTTTTTAATCTAATAGACCTAGAGGTCGGTAACGGTTAATCATTATCCATGATTAAATTGATTTTTTTGAGAAAAAAATGTAAACAAAGAAATTTACCGGTTAATATTTCGGAAAATGAATAAAAAATATGTATTATTCGTAAAATTTGAGCTTTTTATCGAAAAAAACGTCGTTTTTCCGATTAATTTTACAAATTTATAAAAAAAATTAATCGGATAATACAGAAATATAAATTACTTGATAAAAAAGTTCTACGAATATCTTTGAGAGCTTTATCTATTGAATAAAAGTTAACCATTCCCGACCTCTAAATAGACCTGTGTTTGCATCTAGTCGTATTCGAAACCTATTTTAACCCTGATAGGCGAGAAGATAAATAGACCACAGGTTTAAAGGTCAGTAAAAACCTTAAATTTATTTAGTATTTAAATAACTGTAATACATACTTTGTAACATTATTGTCGTAATCAATCTTAACAATCATGCCTCAATATTCCAGAGCTGATCGTTCGGAACTAGTGGCCATTTACTACGCGGAAGGTGGAAGAAATCTACGACGAGGGAGTGAGATCTTTGAGCAACGACATCCAGATAGAAGACCATCCATAACTACTGTTAGGCGAGCTGTAAATGACTTTCACCTGTATGGTAACGTACAACCTCGATTTCGTGGGTCTGGCCAGCGGGATTTGGACTTTGAAAACACCGTTTTAGCCCTGTTTGTCGCATACATACGTAGTAGTTGTGCCGCGGCAAGTAAGGATTTGGTTTGCAGTAAAACTCTCATTTGGGAAATTTTACATAGGCATAAGTACCATCCTTACAGAGCAACGCTTCACCACGGTTTACGAGATGGAGACGCTCAACAACGGCTGGATTTTTGCAACTGGCTGCTAAATTCCGTGCACGATGACCCACAATTCCTCCGCCACATGTTACTCTCGGATGAATCCTCGTTTGCAAGAGATGGCCCTTACAATCACCAAAATAATCATGTTTAGGAAGACACAAATCCACAGTGGGGATATGAACACCGTCACTAATTTCAATTTGGGTGCTTGAATGTTTGGATTGGTCTGGTTGGAAACCAGTTAAATGGTCCAGTATTCTTACCGCAAAATCTAAATGGCCAGAGTTATTTAGATTTCTTGAGAAATGAGCTAGAACGACAACTTGACGAACTTCCGTTGGCGCAACGAGCAAGACTGTGGTTTCAGCAAGACGGTGCGCCGCCTCATTACCACAGAGCCGTGAGAGATTACCTAAGCAACGAATTTCCACAACGGTGGATAGGGATAAACGGTCCCGTACACTGGCCAGCAATCTGACTCCGTTGGATTTCTTTCTTTGGGGCTTCGTCAAGGACAAGGTGTACGCCACTCCGGTTGAGACCGTTGAAGAGCTGCGTCAACAAATTGTAAGCGCTTGCCGGGAAGTAAACCCGGAAATGATTCAAGCCGCCTTCGACAATATGATTGTTCACGCCCAAGCCTGCATCGCAGCCGAAGGTGGTATTTTCGAAACGTACTTATAAATTCTATTTGTAAGTAGATAAATAAAATGTGTCTTTGTTTTATCAAAAAATTAGCATTTTTCATCCTACGAAATTAAATCGTGTAATACCTTCTTCGCCATTGTCCCCTTGATTTTTCAGCGGTGTTTATTGCATTAAACACCAGATTAACAAATTTCTGACTTTCATAAAGTTACACTACTCTCCCAATGGAATTCAAAAATAGTTATTTTAGCTTGCCCAACTTGTCACTTTTTCAAGTCATATATTTTTAGTGAAAAAGACGTCTATTTTTTCGCGCCAGCGCCATTTAAACGCTTTCGGTGACGCTCTACAATTTTCTCATTGACAATTTTCTTATAGCACCTAGCGGTTAAAATTTAAATTTTCAAAAAACGTGAAAATATTTTTCGATTTAGATTCAATTTTGGTAGAAAGTGTCCCCCGGGACGTATAATGTACAGCACAAATTTAAACTTTTTAGAAAACATAGGTTTTGAAAAAAATCACTTCTTCGAGTAAAAAAAACACCCTGTATATAGTCCGAAGAGCGATGGTGTTGTATTTACAATTTTTAGAGTATAAACTTACTTTTTTTACCCAGATATTGTACATTACGATTTACTCTGATTCTGTTATTTCGCACTGATTAAGTGATTCCGTGATTCCACGCTGATTTGGTTATGATTCCAGCATGATTCGGTATGATTTCATGATTTGGGTATGATTCCAGCATGATTCGGTATGATTCCATGATTTGGGTATGATTCCAGCATGATTCGGTATGATTCCAGCAAGATTCGGTATGATTCCAGCAAGATTCGGTATGATTCCAGCAAGATTCGGTATGATTCCAGCAAGATTCGGTATGATTCCAGCAAGATTCGGTATGATTCCAGCATGATTCGGTATCATTCCATGATTTGGGTATGATTCGGTATGATTCCATGATTTGGGTAGGATTCCAGCATGATTCGGTATGATTCCATGATTTGGGTATGATTCCAGCATGATTAGGTTAGATTCCATGATTTGGGTATGATTCCAGCATGATTAGGTTAGATTCCATGATCTAGATATGAATCCAGCTTGATTCAGTATCATTATAGAATTATTCGGTATGATTCCATGTTTTGGGTATGATTCCAGCATGATTCGGTATGATTCCATGATTTGGGTATGATTCCAGCATGATTCGGTATGATTCCATGATTTGGGTAGGATTCCAGCATGATTCGGTATGATTCCATGATTTGGGTATGATTCCAGCATGATTAGGTTAGATTCCATGATTTGGGTATGATTCCAGCATGATTAGGTTAGATTCCATGATCTAGGTATGAATCCAGCTTGATTCAGTATCATTATAGAATGATTCGGTATGATTCCATGATTCGGTATGATTCCAGCATGATTCGGTATGATTCTATGATTTGGGTATGATTCCAGCATGATTCGGTATGATTCCATGATTTGGGTAGGATTCCAGCATGATTCGGTATGATTCCATGATTTGGGTATGATTCCAGCATGATTAGGTTAGATTCCATGATTTGGGTATGATTCCAGCATGATTAGGTTAGATTCCATGATCTAGGTATGAATCCAGCTTGATTCAGTATCATTATAGAATGATTCGGTATGATTCCATGATTCGGTATGATTCCAGCTTGATTCGGTATGATTCCATAATATGGGTATGATTCCAGCAAGATTCGGTATGCTCATAGCATGATTAGGTATGATTCGGTATGATTCCATGATTTGGGTATGATTCCAGCAAGATTCGGTATGATTCCATGATTTGGGTATGATTCCAGCAAGATTCGGTATGATTCCATGATTTGGGTATGATTCCAGCATGATTCGGTATGATTCCATGATTTGGGTATGATTCCAGCATGATTCGGTATGATTCCATGATTTGGGTATGATTCCAGCATGATTAGGTTAGATTCCATGTTTTGGGTATGATTCCGGCATTATTCGGTATGATTATAGCATGATTCGGTATGATTCCAGGATGATTCGGTATGATTATAGCATGATTTGGTATGATTCCAAGTATTGGGTATGATTCCAGCAAGATTCGGTATCATTATAGAATGATTCGGTATGATTCCATGTTTTGGGTATGATTCCAGCAAGATTCGGTATGATTTTAGCATGATTCGGTATGATTTCATGTTTTGGGTATAATTCCAGCAAGAGACGGTATGATTCCAGCATGATTCGTAATGATTATAGCATGATTCGGTATGATTCCATGTTTTGGGTATGATTCCAGCAAGATTCGGAATAAATCCATGATTTGGGTATGATTCCATCATGATTCGGTATGATTCCATGATTTGGGTATGATTCCAGCATGATTCGGTATGATTCCATGATTTGGGTATGATTCCATGATTTGGGTTATGATTCCAGCAAGATTCGGTATGATTATAGCATGATTCGGTATGATTCCCGGTTTTGGGTATGATTCCAGCAAGATTCGGTATGATTCCAGCATGATTCGGTATGATTCCATGATTTGGGTATGATTCCAGCATGATTCGGTATGATTCCGTGATTTGGGTATGATTCCAGCAAGATTCGGTATGATTCCAGCATGATTCGGTATGATTCCATGATTTGGGTATGATTCCATGATTTGGGTTATGATTCCAGCAAGATTCGGTATGATTATAGCATGATTCGGTATGATTCCCGGTTTTGGGTATGATTCCAGCAAGATTCGGTATGATTCCAGCATGATTCGGTATGATTCCATGATTTGGGTATGATTCCAGCATGATTCGGTATGATTCCGTGATTTGGGTATGATTCCAGCAAGATTCGGTATGATTCCAGCATGATTCGGTATGATTCCATGATTTGGGTATGATTCCAGCATGATTCGGTATGATTCCATGATTTGGGTATGATTCCAGCATGATTCGGTATGATTCCATGATTTGGGTATGATTCCATGATTTGGGTTATGATTCCAGCAAGATTCGGTATGATTATAGCATGATTCGGTATGATTCCCTGTTTTGGGTATGATTCCAGCAAGATTCGGTATGATTATAGAATGATTCGGTATGATTCCAGCATGATTCGGTATGATTCCATGATTTGGGTCATAAGAAGGTGAACGTGTTAAATTCGAGAGACTAGTACTCGAATTGCACTCCCCGTTAGTAGTTATTTTGCCACTTGCTTTAAAGGTTGGGGACCCCTGCTTTGAGGTGATAGGAAACTGTTCTTGGAAACGGCTAGATTAAACGACCTAACTTCCAAAAGTCAAATTGGCTTGCCGCCTGACTAAATATTGGCCAATTAAAAGCGTGAAATTAATAATAACGCGCACTGGGTGCTTACAGCTCTCGTTATATCAGTAAACAATTGGGCCAGATAAATAATCCTCAATTCTGGAATCCGGCTCTTAAGTCGTTTTCCTTTCCGGAGCGCTGCTAGATCAGCCCCAAATGGCTCTCGTTATTCAATTAGAAATGAAACAGAGAAATGCGACCACAGAGAGCTTAAAGCAACTGTCGGCTCTATCATTTCCACCCGTATTATGAAAAGGCCCCTGTTATTAGAGATGGCCCTGAATCTATCCGAATCTTAAAAAAAATGACTTTCGTGGAGAGCGTGGAGCCATCTATTAATTGGAACGGAAGCTAAAATTCAAAATAGCGAAACAATAACGTCGTCAGAGAGCATTATAGAGTATTATATTTAGATTACTTTTACTCCTCTTAGTGAACTTTAAGCTAAATTATATATCCCATATAAAATATATTGTAAACCATTACTATAATTGAAGTTATTGACAAATTTAAAAACGAGCCAATCAACGCGAAGCATACTTTTATGTCCCGCATTTTGGGTCAAAATGTAGCTTCAGCATCTTGTTTCGATTTCGACGCTCGCGACATCTGTTGAAAATAGAGCTACTGCACCTAGAGCCGACACTTGCTTTAAAGAAACGATATTCGAAAACTTGGGAGTGACGCCAACGGTTATTAGAGACGTTTCCAGTTTGGTTTAAAAGGCTTGGATTAACCAGGATATATCCATTGAATTCGGGTTGGTCAGAGAACTACCCTGATTGGTTTAAGCCAGTCAGTGGTGTAGGAACGAGGGGGGGGGGGTAATTTTGAAATAAGAAAGGGGTGCCAAATTGGTTTGAAAAGGGCGCCAAATTGTTTTAAAAGGGGCGCAAAAAGCCTGCCAATGAGGCCTGGGGGAACCAAATTTAGCATCCAAGCTGTACCCCCATAACTCATAGAATTCCGGTTAATTAGAGAACTATACAGTTGGGTTCAAACTGCCGGGATTAAACAGGATAAATCATTAAATCCATTGAATCCGGATTTATCAGAAAACTAAAATTCAAGGGATTGAAATTTTTGATAACTTATCCATTTCAAAATTGGTAAGTTTCAAACACTTTATACTTAACGATGATAAATTTGTTCGCTTAACTGATTTTCTTGGTCAGTTCATTATAATAGAAGTTAGAAGTGTCATTTAAACCAAGGAATAACTCTGCGTGTGGTGCCAAACCAGAGTGATTGAGAAAATCCATATCAACTCGAGCGGGAATCGAACCTACGACCTTACGGTTACCGTCCCAACGCCACTACCATTGAACTACCGAGGCCAATTTGGTTTAAATGACACTTCTTATTAAAAAATTCCTGCGTAATAACAAAAATAAATTATCATAATAATGGAAGTTACCTGAATTTATAAATAATAAATAATAAATATTATTAATAAAAGTTATAAATCATTATAAGTCATGAAAGTTATATCATGGATATTTAACGTTGCAAGGTTCACATTTTTTTAATATTTTGGAATCTCTTTTATTCTTTCGCATTAAAATATGCCACCATTATTTTGATTGAAAATTTTTAACGTTTCAAAATATGTAGACTGCATGAATACCTTGTTCAGTTATTTAAATAATTATTCATAAATAAAACTGTTATATTTAATAAAATAATGAATATTAACCCTTATTTAATTTTTAAGTGAAACCAAGCCCTTTAAAATTAAATAAGGGTTAATTTTCAAGTTTTCCGTCATCACTATTTCTTCAATAACTTTACATTTCATGACGTCATTTTGGAGGGGTTTGGCTATTTCCTTCTTTGCTATCGCCCTAATTGTCGCAGGGCATTAATTTTCACTTCATATTATTTTCGTGAGGGTATTCTTTCATAGAAGCCCTCATTCGGTTCTCTACCTATAACATAAATAAAATGGCTGCCAAGAGAAAACGGCCAGAAACGTTTGATTGGGACTACTCATAATTATCATTTATCGATATTAGTCTTTAATTTAGCTGGAAATTTGTATCAGGATTGAACCGTATTATCAAATATTTATTTCATAGTTACGTCGAATAATTTTGAAAACGAAATACTTTAAGGTAATCGTCCTGTTTTGGTCTTGGTTTTAGAGTTTCAGTTTTTATAAACCTCTAAAAAAAGCAAGGCTCAATTATCTAGCCAAGAAGAGACTTAGTAGATGATTGAAAATATACGTACATGGAATCATTTAAATTGCAGCGCCACACCACGAGAGACGAGTCACTATAGCGCCGTTGATTTTTAAGAAGAAAACATTTTGGTAATTCCATCACGTTCTCCTTTGAAATAGGTTTTTCGAACCATTTTCCAAACTATTAGAAATACCAAATACTTCCTTCTCCCTTTTTCGAATATTCAACTATTTGATAAGGAAAATCGAATATTCGATTTGATATTCTTTCCATTTATTTGGTATATCCGAATATTTGGTACATCCCTAGTGATTTCATCCGTCCAATCGGAAATATAGCGAAATAATTCAATATTCAATATTTTAGGAGCGACATCGTAAAATTCGGATATTTTTCAAGTTGTTAATTCTATAATTTTCTATTACAAATTATTTAAAGTATCTATTTGAAAAGAGGGATAATTTATAATTTTTTTTTGACAATAGGCAGTCGGCATTATTATGGCACCTTCACCAAAGTTTTAATAATAATAATAATAATAATAATAATAATAATAATAATAATAATTAATATTGTAGAATTCACTGCCACGTCTACTAATTGAAAATAAATAATATCATAGACATACCATGGAGGAATAACAGGAGAAGTTTAAAGTTTGTTACGCTATTTAGTACAATACGACAGCCAGGTAACGCTAGCATCGCCTTTCAAAAAAAACTCTGGTTAGTGCTCCATGGAAAACTCCCGAGGAGAGGTATATTTTGGCCGAGCGATTTTGGCTTATTGGGCATTTTTGATAAAATTCTTTTGTTTTTTGAAAAATACATAAATTGCTGAATCCGCGTTGGATCCAGCTGGATTGATGTCGGTCCAGCAAAAATCCAGCTGGATTGAAAACCCTGCTGGATTGCAATCCCTAATTCTATTACAAATTATTTAAAGTATCTATTTAAACATTGAGAATAGGCAGACGCCATTATTATGGCACCTTCACCAAAGTTTTAATAATAATAATAATAATTAATATTGTTGTTATAGAATTCCAAAAGACAGAAAAGATTTACGTTTTGAAGTGCGTGTGCCAAAACACGTAATTCAGTCCGGAACGTAAAATATTTTTTACGTAACATTTGTACGTACCTGTGTTACAGGTTTTATGAGGAAAGAATCCTTTCATCGCCATGACGAGAGTTTTATTCCATTAGTGTTGCGAATATCAGATTTCCTTTTAGACTCTATACAGGGTGTTCACAGCCAAGTGATACAGGTGCAATAATATGAAATCAGATTTGGTTTCGAAATATTAAAATTTCCAGAACATTTAGAATTATCTAGTAGGCGGAGTAGGTTTTTACTTTCCGTTGCTACGCAACACGTCTTTAAATTTTTAATGTTTAAGGTTAGCTTCTCTTTTCGGTTTGGATCGTCACAAGCCAGATTCCCTGCGCGGTACTGATGACCTCCAAATAGGGTGAAACGGGTCTACCGCTTAAAAATTCTGGCTATTTTAATTCAATTTTAATTGGTTTGGACTCGAAGATCTATTTGGTCCAAATTTCGCGTTTTTATTTTATTCTCGAAGACCTATTGGTCCGTGTATTTTGTATGTTTTATCATTATTTTATATTTGTGAGGGTTAAGGTTTTTTGCCCCCTATTTATTATGGGCATTTCTACTTTTTCGCGTAATTTAACTGAGTAGGTTTAAGCCTAGGAGCCTGGAATTTGCCAAAGGTTACTGTGACAGTGACGAGGTCAGAGAAAGGTCATGGAAATGGGAGACTAATACAGCTCAAGCCTAAGGTCTGGGGTGTTAGTTAATCCACCATTGTTGGTTCGGGGAATTTTGGCAAGGACCATTTGAATAACCTTGTATCACATCTTCAAAGATTTGGTTTCACAAAACTCCTTTGCGTATAAAACTTTATGAATATAGTTTTCGTTTTACGGCCTGAAAGTCTTTTTTTCAAAATATGTCACTTATATTTTAAAGTTTCCCCGTATCTGTTTCATTTTTGCTGGTACATTTATCGAAGTACAGGAATGTAAGCCCAGACAAAAAGATAGCTTTTAAACTCAAGGCCATTTTGATATGGCTTTTGTAACAGCTTACATAAATTCTGAGTGTAGTAGAAATTGGTGTTTTGAGACCTGATATCTACTGCCCTACGTTTCAGAAACGCATTATCTCCAAAAATGGTATTTCAATATAAACCAATTTTTATAATTCTTATGAAAAATAACAATACTACAGTATTTAGGTAACTGAAAACTAGTTGTTGGTGATTTCTTTAAGTCTGCAATCTAAATATGACAACGTTTTTCGCCAAAATTAAGTAAATCTCAGAATTGCGTTTCGTACGTTTATATTTGGCGAAAATTCTTGGCAGAAACGCATTATGTGGTATAATTATAACGGCCATTGTGACTGTTAACCTAGGAATGCGGCTGAAGAAAATAGAGCAGACGAAATTATACGAAATGAAGACTCTTATTGGTTAATAACGACATAATGCGTTTCTGCAAATTTCCGGCAGTCGTTAATGCGTTTCTGCGGAGCATTTTAGAAAATTTTCGATTTTAATGCGTTTTTTCATTTTCACATCTCGGAAACGAGACCAGATAGAAAAAAACGGACTTCAAATTTAGAATCAATGCCCTAAAATTAGTATAAGGAACATTCAAACTCAAAAGGTAAAAAATGGGCAGTACTCTTGATACAAATGAAAAGTGCTTACAGCTCTGCTACTAAACAAACATAACTGAAGAATAATAGGGTACTTGAGGCTTGGACTAATTTGTACAGATCCGTTTTGGGTTCCCTAAAACGAAAGCACACTCTCGAAAATACGTAACTTATTACTCCGCGCATATTTGAAGGTATCACAAGGAGCGCAAGGTTTGAAAACAGGGGCGTAGGAACGTTCTAGAAGTTGGAGGGGACAAAGATAAACGAAAAGGTGTCTGGAGTATGGTTTTGAATTTTTAATGGGGTGTAGCTTCTCCGAATGCACGTGTACATTTTACTACTATGTAAATTGGCGGGAAAAGACTGAAATTTAAACAGAGTTGAGGTTCTATAAACTGTATATGCTTTTAAAATGGTAATTTGAGTCTTTTGAAGATTTCAACTGACCAAAGATTGGAGGGGGCAATAACATTAGTTGCCCCTCCCAGCAAAATTCTAGGGAGGGGCATTGCCCCCCCCCTTCCACTCCCGGTTCCTATGCCCCTGTTTGGAAAATTGTATGGCTGATTCTTGTGATACCTTCGCATACTCGCAGTCGCGGTTACGATAATTTTTCCCGAGAGAGGGATAAGAAGAAGAGTTTTTACGCTTTCTAAAGAAAGTCAGTGGCACTGGAATCTCCCTGTATTCACTAGTCCCAGCGTAAGGCTTATTTCTCAATGAAGTCACACATATCAAATTCCGAGTGGATGTGACCTATTTTCGTTACCATGGTAACGAGTTCATATCGACCCTGACTTTAAGACACGAGTGGTAGTCCCAATATTATTTGCCTAACAGTATCGTGAGGTGTTTTACTCGTGAACTATAACCTAAATAAAGTCATGGCGGCTGACTTAGCTACCACGTAGCAAACACGGAAAACGTAAAATCTAAGCGGTTGAGGCTATATAATATCTGTGATGTCATAATTGCCATTTATCTACTGTTGGCGATGAAATTATTTATCTGCTAGTTTAAACTTCTACAGGGTGATTGACATAACGAGCGTTTCTAAATAACTGTGTGATAGAGAAAGCGTACGTTCATTATTGAGGTAACAAACGAAAAGTCTTTGTTAAGTGATTATTTTCCAAACCGGATAGAGTGGTGTGTTGCTCGTGAACTATGACTTATAGAACAACGTAGAATATCGTCATGGTGGCTTTGTTAAGGCTTAGCTACGACGCTACGAGCAAGCACCGAATGTACCAAAGCAAGCAGATAGGCCTCTTTAAAATAACAAACGTGGCAATAACGTAACCGAACCGAAAAATGTCCAGTTTAATCCAATTAAATTCACTTGTGTGAACTTTTCGTTACAAAAAAATAAGCCGAATTTCTTCCAACGTGCCTTTTTATATATAGCTTAAAATTTGTGGGTCAATGGGAAAAAGAAAGAATCATTTCCGGAGAAACGCAATAGGCCGCATCCGGCCACGGCTGCAATCTCGCTTCTGGCCAGGTTGCAAATCGGACGGAAATCGAGTGAAAAGATATATTTCCTTCCAAGGCGTTTTATTTCCGTTTCGGAGTCGATCCTACCGAGAACGTAAGACGGCCACGACGTTTGCTTCGAGGATAATATAATGAATTGCTTTGAGTCATCGTTTTGGCTCGTTGTAAGTATAATCACATCCAGAAGACCACAGTCACGGACTATTATTTTTCTATTTATATAAAATACGAGGCAAACTTTTTGTAATATTTCACTTTAAAGCAAAAATGGAAAACGCGTCAAGACAATTGTTGGTGTACGCAAATATTACCGACTTCGGTTTGGTTAATAACTAATGAACTTACCAGATAACCGGCCACTATTAGATATTAAAAGATATTCAAAATTGTAAAGAGTTTTCAGAATTACAGCTAGGATGCTTAGATTTGCCCGTAACTCACGAAAACCCAAAGATAGAGATGCAATATTTAACGCAAGAGATATCATTCCGCTAATAGCCGAAGAGTTGAAAGATTCTAGAGACTACTGGATTCGCAGAGTTAAAACTGAGACCTTTTACGAACAGCAAAGAGATTTGAAATCTAAAACAGAGTTGAAGAAAAGTTCTCCAATACGAAATCTTAAGCCTTTCTTGGATGAAACTGGTCTAATAAGAGTTGGAGGTAGACTGCAAGATTTCGATCTCACAACCCTTACCTTTCGGATGTAGACCATGGACATCAAACGGTTCACCCGCACTCACGAACCGCTAATACCTTAGCTCAGCTCGGTGAAAAGTATTGGATTGTACGAAATCGTCAACATAGCTGCACGGCCCAAGTTCGACTCGGGCTCATCTCAAAATGTTTACCCTAACGTTTAAGTGCTCATCTCTCAATGTAAGGAAAATATTGGGAGATTTCATATCTCAGATAGGTCTACATTACGCCCGACTTTGAACAGAATCGGCAATAAACACCTCGGGTACTCTCCTTGTTAGTATTTCGAATTCAGTTCTTGCTACAAAGTTTATTTTATTGGAAATCCACTTTTTCTCCTCCCGGGCATCATTTGAATGAATCCAGTTCGTTCTACAACTTCAATATAAAGTAAATACTAAAATATCTTATATTGTTAAGTTGATTTCTACATTTTTACCCAAAAGGCGGGACATAAAAGTATGCTTCGCGTGGATTGGCTCGTTTGAAAATTTTAAAATAATTTAAATTAAAGTAATTTTTAACAATATATTTTACATGGGATGTATAATTTCGATTAAAAAAATATACTAAGAAGAGTTTAAGTTGTCTAATTATAATACTCTACAATGGTTCTCTGACGACGTTTTTGTTTCGCTATTTTTAATTTTAGCTTCCTTTGCCATAAATAGATGGCACCACGCTCTCCAGTAAAGTCGCGTTTTTCAAAGAATCGGATAGATTCATGGCCATCTCTAATAACAAAGGCCTTATCATAATACAGGTGGCAATGATAGAGCCGACAGTGGCTTTAACAAGTTTCACTGATAGCCTTCCACTTAGAAGCAACAAACACAAGGAGAACGTAGCTAGCCTTTAAACACGCTAACGCAGTGTTGTGTACAAACTTCATTGGACGAGCCTTTACAATGAGCGTTTTACGGAAAGAGGGAAAACAATTTCCGAATTTTTCCCTTTTGATGGAAGCAGGTGCTAAAGCGTCTAACCAATGGAAAATGTACCGAAAATGAAGGTCTATGTGGGGCTTTAGAAAAATATTATCTCAAGTGCATGGTTAATAAATGGTCAACGAAAATATAGACCTAACTGGCCAACTTGAAGGCGAAGGAGGTCCATCTGACGCTCGATCTGTGGAGCCATCGCCAGCGACAATCGGTATCGGGAGTGAGCATCCATCTCATCGACCAATCGTGGATATATTCATATTCAGCTAGGCCTAGGTCATCAAGCGACTTTTGAAGCCTTTAATTTAGGTGGTCGGGTTACAGTGCGTAGGAGGGTGGTGGCAAGCCCTGCATGCCACGCGATCGAGCCAACAGCTCCCTACACTAACTATTACCGTTAACCTCAACATTTAGGAACCTACTCTTCTCGTGTATTCATTTTCCCGTCAGCCATACCTCGAGAAATATCGCTAATAAAATAAAGGAAATTTTGGAGTTTGTGGGACTTGCTCCATCAATGGTGATAATTTCTTTATTTTGTTCTTGTTATATGAGGTAGCGTAAGTATATAATTTGTTCTTAGGTATTACACTTCCTTTTCTTCACTTGCGCAATTTAACAACCTGACATAATTATGAAAACATATTATAGGCTTATGGTGGCCGCTAGGAGCAATGCTCCTAGATGGCAGTAAAGTTATAATACCTACAGGGTGGACGCCACCGCCGTGGTCCAGCCTTGGTACTTCTCCTAGTACACCATTGTGCTGCGGGTCAAACACTTCTACAGGCGCTGGTATTCCAAAAATAGAACAATGGGATAATTAGAAGCGCATCTTTATCCAATCACCCTAAAAATCATTCTAATTCTCCCATTGGTCTATTTTTAGATTAGGAAAAGTACTGAGGCTGGACCACGACTGAGGCTTCCAATTCTTCCATTGGTCTATTTTGGGTCTTCCAGCGCCTGTAGAAGTGTTCCACCCGCAGCACTCTGGTGTACTAGGAGAAGTACCAAGGCTGGACCACGGCTGAGGCTTCCAATTCTTCCATTGGTCTATTTTTGGTCTTCCAGCGCCTGTAGAAGTGTTCCACCCGCAGCACTCTGGTGTACTAGGAGAAGTACCGAGGCTGGACCACGGCTGAGGCATCCAATTCTCCCATTGGTCTATTTTTGGCCTTCCAGCGCCTGTAGAAGTGTTGACCCGCAGAACTCTGGTGTACTAGGAGAAGTACCGAGGCTGGACCACGGCTGGGGCTTCCACCCTGTATATCATTTGGGAACATTGTGTTTTAGATGCAAAGCGCGTGTGCCGACAACGCGCAAAATATTTTGAAGGCTCTCAATATGTCATTGATGAAAAATGGACGTTAAACGGCCTTACCGGACGCGAAAAGCCTTCTTTGGGCGTTGAGCCAATAATCGAGAACCTCGAATCCGGTGACGAGGATTATTGACCAGGAGAGAAAGATCTCAAATCCGGTGACGAGGATGATTGGCCAGGAGAGGAAGACCTCAAATCCGGTGACGAGGATGATTGGCCAGGAGAGGAAGACCTCAAATCCGGTGACGAGGATGATTGGCCAGGAGAGGAAGACCTCAAATCCGGTGACGAGGATGATTGGCCAGGAGAGGAAGACCTCAAATCCGGTGACGAGGATGATTGGCCAGGAGAGGAAGACCTCAAATCCGGTGACGAGGATGATTGGCCAGGAGAGGAAGACCTCAAATGCCGAAACATTTTAGATGATGGTATCATTTACGTATACATTGAATATGGAATTTTATACCCCCGTACCGAATTTGCGTATATAGGTTGGAATTTGTCAAATAGAATTTTATACCCCTAAAATTTTCTTATTCCACCAAACGATTCGTAACCCGAAAATCCGAAATGACGCCAGAAGACATTTATGAAGAGTTGCTCACGACACCGGAAGAAGTCGTCGACTGGATTTCGGATGACTATCTATTATGGGCAAGGAAGCGGTGTATTGCACAGTCACTGCAGCTAGTGGCGGATCAGTCCATGAAGAGCAGCGATGCAGTGAAAGGAATAGTGGACCGTGTAAGCGCTTGATTTGCCCTCCTAAATGGACTGAAGCTTTCAAAAACCGTTCTCCTTCTCATTTGGATGTCCGCAGTATTGGCGGTGTCAGATGGAACGCCGTGTAATTGCCAATGGAGCGTTTGGCCGAGGTCAAATCATTATTCAATTTCAATTTAATTTATTTCTTTTGAGTAACAAATATATTTTATACAATTATTTGAGGCCAAGTCAGGGCTGACTTATAGGCCTCTGCAGACAAATATTTATACAGCAGTTTACAATAAATAGTAATTCATTTATCTAATTTAACATTTTGTAAATAGAACAATAATAATAATTATTAAACATTGAAAATTGCGTTTATATTTTCTCTCCTACAAATAATGAAAGCTCTTCGCGACACCGTTTTTGACGCGAGTACTCGGCCCGAAGCTCGAAAAGCATTATGTGAAAGCTCGAAAAGGGTTCGAGCCTATAATCGAGGCCTAGGCTTAACTTTCGAGTACTCGAAACCTATTAGGCACTGCTCGCGAGCTTTAAAAATGGCGGGAAAAGCTACCAAAAAAATTCCCTTTGGTACCGCCTTAAGATCTCTTATTGGGTGAGGTAAAAGTTCTGGTGGTTCTGATTGGTCACTGATTTTAAATGTAAAGTCGTAGTGGTTTCTGATTGGTCACTGATTTTAAATGTAAAGTCGTAGCGGTTTCTGATTGGTCACTGATTTTAAATGTAGAAAACGAAACCAAAACTGTAACTTATATAACGTAGGGTGCCCTAGCTGTTTATTGTTAGTTGTTTGGCGGTTCATCAATCCACTATTTTCTTGTTATTATCCCTTGTATGGCCAGTTATTAATTTAGACTAAACAAATATGGCTTCAAATAAACGTAAAAGCTCTGGCGGTAAATATTCTTTTAATGAAGAAATAGTAGAACCACTTTTTAAGGCAAGCCTAAAAGCTCGATAAAATTTTAAAGCTCGGCTCGATACTCGAAAAGTGAAATTTTTCATACTCGAAGCTCGGCTCGAAACCCAAAATGCAAGGCTCGCACATGCCTAATGTTCTGTCATTATTGAAGCCAATTAAAATGTCAACATTAACGTTTCAAATAAGCGGACCAACATCTCATCTTGTCTTTAAGAGATTTCCAATATATCCTCCCGATTTCAAGAAGAAATTTGAGATCCAGAGTACATGGCCGCTACCGAGCCTGCCGTACTGGATCATTAGCAAAAAAAAAAACACTTTGTTTCGAGGTACGTTTGAGTTTCGTCTTAAATTCAAAATTCGAAATTAACGAAGTGTTTCTATATAGACATCTACAGCGACCCTTCCATTAATTTCCATCCTGAAGACCAAATTTGAACAGTAAAACAATTAATTTTCAGCCTCCGAATGTCGAGATGGACATCATTACTATCTTGGGGGTTTTTTTTTTTAAAATACTCATTAACGCTGCAGAAGAAAATGAACCGAAAATCGAAAAGACTGTAAGCTTCTTGGATATGTAACTCGTACTTTTCGCCCGTTTGCCCGTTAAAAGGTGCCGAAGAGATTCAAAAGAAGGTGCTACAAATTTATCGCGCATGCGCTGCGAATACGGAATATGACCTTTGGTGTTGACGTAATCAAAATCGCACCTGTTTCTTTATAGACGTATACGTTTTTTGTTTGTACCACCAACGCAAAGCTCACCGTTTGGTGGCGCGTTTTGACGGCCGCGTATTCCAAAGAGTGACATATTCAGGAAGCGAAGCTTCTTTATTAATCCGAGATGGCACCCACATATCCAAGTAAGTCTTGTTCATTTGAAACCGAACTTAAAGGGGAACGGCCAAGCTTTTCCAAATATCGCCTTATTTGCGTATCAAAAGATCAACAAAACGTTCAATATACTTACACCTTGGATTAATAATAGAAGCTAACGCTTCCTGGATATGACGCTCTAGCCTTTGGTAGGGTATTTTCATTCGGCTCACAAAACCCAGTAAAAGAAGGGGACGTAAAATAAGGGGACGTAAAAAGGGGGTTTCAACGACTTCCTATAAAAATGTTACCCATCCGGTTTTCCAGCGCATGCGCGATTCTTTAGCAAATCAAAGCGAAGCATGTAAGCGGAAGATTTCTAGTTTAAATCTTTGAATATATTGGCTTTGAAATGAAAGGATAAAATAAGTTTTATTTGGAAATTGTTTTAGCAAAAAATCTTCATAAATAATGGGTGTTAAACACTGTGTTTATCCTAAATGCAAAAGTGATTCTAGGTATGCTGACCGCCCTTATATGGTAGGCGTAAAACTATTACCTTTTCCTAAGCCTTTCTCAAAACTTGAAATTTGTAAATAATGGGTAAAATGGTTGAAAGAGGTGAAAACAGATTTTAGTTTGAGTAGTGTAAATAGAAACACATATTTGTGCACTAAACCTTTTGCTGGAGGAAATGGACGACTGACCAATTCCCTAACCCTACCCATGGAAAGGTAAATAAAACATGCTATAAATTTACCAGCCGGCTAAAATTTTCAACTTTTCAGGATAAACTTGTTACTCTCGGTGTGGAAAACTCCCTGAATCAGAGCTCGCTCTCAGAGATCAAACCTAGTATGTTTAAACCAGGAATTAGCATTTTGAAATCTAACGATAACGATTTCAATGATGTAAGAAAATTTTTAGATACAGTTAAGTGAAAATATTTGTTTTTAAATAATTTTATCATCTATTGATATAGACATTGCATTCATTTTCTAAAGAGCACTGTTCAGAAGAAAACCTTGGTTTCGAACATCATCATGGTTCTACTCTGTTCCTAGGCTCTTGGAACGAAATTAGCAAAGTCAGTGTTGAAGACATTAATACATTGGGACGTGAGAGTAATAAAAGCACCATTGACCAGTCTATTAGCATTAATGACGAATTGGGGCTAGAAATGGCACCCGATTCTGTGAACATCCAAATTCTACTATGATCTCCGATGAAATAACTTATATAGGGAATGATTTGGAACAGCCGCAAGTTAAAATTTACCTTTAAATAAACATATTCAATTTTCTAAAATATATTTCTTTTAGGGCGATATTCAATCTATAAGTACACTCTGTTTAAATAGTCTTCGACAGGTGAAATTTTTGCCCTCTTTTTAATTATGCTAGAAAACTCTAATAGATAGATCGATGAAACCAATTGCAACTATTATTTATTTTCCATTATCTTTCGTTATTGTTCGGTTTCGTGCGCCAAAAATTAATATTTTGGCGGGAACCGACAAAACTCATTTTTGACAACTTTTTAAATATTGGTTCTACGGTACTGACTCGCGCATTTGTGAATTCACAGTGGTCGGTTCATATTTAGAAAGTGGAAAAATTATCCCTCTACAACCAACGGTTGAGAAGTTATCGCGTTTACTAGGAAACACCTAAAATGCATCAAGCGATTATTAATAACGCAACTCCGACAGCTATCCAACAACATTGAAAATATATTTAATTAAAGGCCAGTTTAAAAAAACCAAATTCCTAGGACAACTTGGCAAGTGGTTTTAAGAATATCCTTTTTATACGCTAAAGCTTTTAAAAAGCTATTTGTGTTAGAAATTGTTTATAATAATTGTTACCACAACCAACCTTTAATTAAATATATGTTGTTGGATCGCTGTTGAAGTTGCGTTATTAATAATCGCTTGATGCATTTTAGGTGTTTCCTAGTTTCGACGAAAGTTTGTAAACGCGATAACTTATCAACCGTTGGTTGTATAGGGATAATTTCTAAATATGAACCGACCATTGTGAATTCAAAAACGCGCGAGTTAGTGCCGTAGAACCAATATTTAAAAAGTTGTCAAAAATGAGTTTTGACGGTTCCCGCCAAAACAATTAATTTTTGGCGGACGAAACCCATAAATAACGAAAGATATTGGAAAATAAATAAGAGTTGCAATTGTTTTCATCGAGCTATCTATTATAGTTTTCTAGCTGAATTAAAAAGAGGGCAAAATTTTCACCTGTCGAAGACTTTTCAAACAGAGTGTACCTTTTTTTGAAGACTTTTCAAACAGAGTGTACCTTTTTTTGAAGACTTCCTTGCTTCATCAGAGTGGAAGGAGTTTTGCCGCTTGAATTGGTTTTCAAGTGTTAAGGATGAGCACCTACAATTACTCAAATCATATTCCACAGACAATGTGAATTTAATAGTAATTAACGTAGAACGTGATATCAGCTTCACTCTCAAAGTCTTGAATGAAGTTGTAGAAAACCATAACTTAATTAAATTACCAGACAAAATATCAGATGTTCATACTTTGCAATCACTTTTGAAGAAAATCACTAAAATGAACGTTTGTCAAGGTAACTCCGAAGGCAAAATAGTAGATTTTCTGAAGTCGAAGAACCATGGCCGTTTCTTCTGGGTCACTGAAGCTCAACATCATAAAAAATGCGTAAAGTTATCCAACCGAAAAACATGTGCAAATTGCTTACTATTGCGACCTCGCGCGGCATCATCAATCTCAAGATTAAACAAAACCAAACAGAAAAGTTTAAATCATTATCAAAAGAAGAATTGATTTTGCTACTTCAAAAATCAAAATTGGTTCAACAGAAATATGTTAAGAAGATTAAACGCCTGGAAATTCGAGTGAAAAACGTTATTAGAAAAGGCGGGCACATTTTGCCTGAGGAAGATCATGAAGTTCTACAAAAGATTTTAGAACAATCAACATTACAATTAGGCGATGATAGTTTCTCCAGTGTATTTTTTTAAACTCAGTTGCGAATGGCTAAACAAGAAATACATGGCAGAAGCTGGCATCCATTGATTATTCAATGTTGCCTATACCAGTACCAAACAAACATCCTATCGCACACTTTTTCGTCATTCTTGGCTTAAAGGGAGGTCACCTGGATTTTCTGACGATCTGTTGACCAGAATTAAAGAAGAAATTAAACCACAAACACTAGAACCTCATAAACAATATTTTTGTATACTTTTGGATGAAATGAAAGTGAAGGAAGAGTTAATTTTAAAAAAGAATCCAATGACATTGTTGGATATGTGCACCTTAATGACGCAAGACACGAAATATACGGTTTATATAGTGAACTGTTTAAAGGTAAACCAGTTGTCACACACGTTTTAGTTCTAATGCTAAGAGGCGCAACATAACGTGATAAATACCCTTTTGCTCATTTCGCAACCAGCAATTTAACGGTGGAAGATTTGAACTCGATCATCTTGGAAGCCATGGAGAGGTGGGAAGCATTGGGTTTTAAAATAATTTCAATAATTGGGGATGGTGCTGCAACAAATCGTCGATTTTTCAAAATGAACACCAACGGTACTTCTTTTTGTTCAAATCCGTATAGTTATGACGAAGAACGCCCAATATTTTTTCTTTTCGATCCTCCACATTTACTTAAAACCACCAGAAATTGCTTATATAGTAGTGAAGAAACTTGCAAAGTTCGGTGGATGTATAAAAATAAGGAATATATTGTCTGTAAGCCAATAAGGGATTTGTTTGAAAAAGAGAGAGTTAACGCTGGCAATCTTCGGGAAGCTCATAAGCTCACTGGAGACCATATCTACCTTAACTCATACAACAAAATGAAAGTCCGCTATGCTACACAAGTTCTGAGTCAAACTGTAGCAAACGCTATTGAGTCTGAATTTTGGGGGAGAGTATCGTGAGACTGTAAAGTTCATAAAAATTATGGATAAATGGTTTGACATAATGAACACGACCAACTTCGATGAAGCCTACCACAAACGAAAGCCTAACAAGCGTCTTTTGAAATCCAGTAACGATCAACGCCTTCAGGTAATTTGGAAATTTCAGGGCTTTTTTATGTTAATTTTATCATTGATCTAAAATTATTTTTTAGTGGCTAGAGAATGATTTCCTGGGCTATCTTAATGAATGGGAATTTGATGTAGACAATCGAGAAGGAAATTTCACTCAAGAGGAAAGGAAAAAAATGATTTTATCACAAGAAACGTTGTCTGGTTTGCGACAAACTAGTAGGTTTTTTACTCTAATTCGCTCCAACACATTTTAAATGTTGGTTTATTTATAAATGTTTCATTTTTAGCCCAGGGTATGATAGGAATTATCAAATTTCTCCTTGCAAAGATCCCCTTTATACTAACTGGAAATTTCAATCAGGACCCCCTTGAATTGGAATTATCTAGGCAAAGACAAGCTTGCGGTTCAAATCAAGCACCAACTGTTCATGCTTTTTCCAATAATGGAGAAAAATTACGAATTCTGAAATAGAAAAATATTAATAATCTACTTTGCATAGGAGAAACCAATGTAGATCCAATGTCTACATACTGAAGTCTTTTTATTAATGATAGTTTAAAAGAAATTATAAACGACTTTATCTAATATTTTATTAAGCATCAGGTCTTAACACAGTACGAAAGTAATCTTCGCTTTTAATGAACAGAACTTTAATTAAAATAATAGGTAAATAAAATGGTTTTTAACCTATTCTATACAAAACTGGCAATGTAGCAGTAAATTTAAAAAAAAATAAAAATTTAATTCAATGGACTAGTAAGAAACAGCGAAATTATTTGAAAAAACTACTATTACACAATAAAATGTTTTTATTTTTACGCACGACATGTTTCGACACGCGCTCGCGTCATCATCAGGTGCTAAAATGATTTTTATACACGAGCCATCGAGCTGCCACTAAAAACACGAGACAATATTCTTAGCATATACAATCTAAATAATTTTTAACAAAGAAAGAACTCGGGCCTTCCTCCCTATTAATCGCTAAATTATGTTTCCTTAGTTTCTCGATTTCTAACGACTCGCGAATATTTAATTCCGTTGGAGTTTTAATTTCTGCTAGTAAGAAACACTTTATTAATCTGGGTCAACAATCAAAAATATCACAGAATGGTAATTTATCATTTAGGAAAAGTGGCCGAACACTCCTGTTGCGTTTTTTTTCTAAGGCTTGCTTTTGAATTCCTTTTTGGTCTAATGCATTTTAACCTCATTTGAGATTTGAAATCTTCTTTTAGCTTTTTCAAATGGCCATTTGCAATGGTATTTATAAACACTTTAATACTGTGGTTGAATAGTGAATTATCTTGTCCACAACCGGATATCAAATTCCATTGTGCAGTAATAGTTTTGTCTGCCTGTACGTCACCAAAAGCTTTCATAGCCCTCTTTTCAAAATAGGAAAGTCCGTAGTATTTAGATACAATTCCGTACATATTGTAAAACAACTTGTACGTTTCTTGACTTGGGTAAATTAAGCCATATCTTGTGCTTCGATCCATTTTTTTTAATTAACTTGAAACGTTTTCTTTTGAAGTACTCATGGTTTTGGCAATTTCTGCTCCTCTTATATATTTATTGGCTCAATGAGCGTAAAACTGTCCCAATAACGTACATAAGTATGTCCTTTGCTTTTTCTATAGAAATGTTCGTGTTAATTGCAATGTCTTTTGGTTTCTTTGAGGCCAGTTCTATGATACGTCTAACCATTACATTAAAAGCACAACATACTTCACTCCGTGACAGATTATTCAAACTCTGAGGAAAAATGTAAAACTTACTAATCGTTATAATAATATATAGCCATAGTTAATCAACTTACTTCTGTCATACAATCCACAACTTTTGTGGTTTGGTCCTGGCTGCAAAGAATGCGAGACATTTCCAAACAAACCTTGTTTGTTGGTACATTTGTCAATACGTCTCTTAGTGCAGATTTAAGCTCTTCAATATTGCTTCTTGTAAGTTTAGAAATTTATAAATAAATTTCTCTCATCCTTTCAGTGATTTCGGATTTTTCTGACATTCTTAGGCATATTTCTTTCACCTCCTCCAAATTTGAATTAAATTCTCCATCATAATCTGCTACTAAAATTGGAATACATGCTTTTGTTAGAAACTTAAAATATAAATTTGGAATTTGAATAGCTTACTTGGGATTAGGTACTTATTTACAGCTTTTATCACTTTCTTTTTTTTTCGGCTTTGGAGGTGTTAGTGGTGGAGCTTTTAACTTTTTAACACTTTAAAATAAATAAAGCGAATGTTATTCATTGATCGCTTTTGTTCTATAAACTAGTGAGCAACATAGTACAAACTTGGTCACGTTTGATATTGGAGGAGGTTTATTGTTTATGGAGTTGATTTCATAAGTTGAAATTGTTCAGGTAATTTTCTACCTCTTCATCTGAGAGAAGTTCATCTATACTATCATAACATTTATTTGATGTGTCATCTTCATTTTCTGTTGGAATAAGGTAATTAAAATAAATGCTGCAAAAAGTTATAAGAGCTAAAAAAAATTGTATTTCACCATTTTCATTATCACTGTCAAATATTTCAATGGAAAAAGGCTTTTCTATTCCAATAACATCAAAGGAGTTTTCCCACATGTTAATAGCTGTAAATAATTATGTTTAATACAGTTCTTTTACTAAATAAATTTACTTAACTATACCTTTTGGCCTTAAGCCTCCAAGCTAATAATCTGGCGCACTTCTGATTTTCAAAAATGGTGGACGCTTGGCTACAAGCACGTGCTTGTTGTTTGTCCGCCGTGTTTCTCGAAAATATCGCAACGCACGCCGCGATCGCCAATTGGCTTTTGTGAGCCGCGTTTTTGAGAGAGTCTCATATCCAGGAAGCGTGAGCTTCTATTATTAATCCAAGCTTACACGTACCTCATTTTGTCTTGAAAAAAATAGTTTTTGGTCTAAAAAGTTGAAACGCAAAATAACGCCAAGTATTTGGGTTTGAATTTTCGCCGCCATCTTAAGGTGTATCACCAGCGCCAGCAGCACCGTAGGGAACGATTTGCTAACTATCCTAACTTTTAAAATCGCGCAATTTAGGCTTAGGTCTCGTATAACTGGAACACGCCGGGCGTGCAAAACAAATCTTTCGCGTCTTCAGCAGCGCGTGCTTTTATGTTGTTTTACTGCCTCGCCGGTTTATCACCAGGTGTCGCAGCGCACGCGTGCTTTTCAAATACCTGAAATTTCTTTATTTTATTAAAAATATTTTTTGATGCGGTTTTCGCCATAAATTTTAGTTTTTAACGGGCTATAGGGCTAACTAACTGGCTAAAGTTTGACCGTTCCCCTTTAAAGCATACCTGGAGGACAAAAATTGCGAGAAAGAAGATGTTAGACTTTTAGACTTCTGGCGAATTAACGAAAGACGCTTCCCCACCCTCGCTCAGTTGTTCACACGCGTCATTTCGTTACCGGCATGCTCCGCCGATGTCGAAAGGATGTTTTCCATTGCTGGAGCCATCATGAGATATCGGCGGACCCTTATAATCGGTCAGATTCCGATGTTATTTTCAATGGGAAAATTTTAATATCATGTTGTCAAAAACATTTTCTTTTACCATAGCAAAACGAAAGCCCAGCGTAGCTTTTCCCTGGCAGGTTTTTCAAGTTACATAGAGGGGCGCATCCTACCCGAGTTTGAACAAAATCGGTGTGTAACACCTGGGGTACATTCCTTGTTAGTGCGCTAAGTGGCCTTTTTTTAATGACAAGTGGTTGAAAAAATGTTCTTGGTTAAAAGGATGATTTATTAATTAATAACTCTTAATTTCTTATAGTGGCTTTGTTACCAAATATTTTAAAATATTTCTTAAATGTGTAAGGTATACTTGACACATCAGGTGAATCATGAGTACTCAACTGTCTGAGCAAGCTTTACTTCACACATCAGGTGGATTGTTAGCACTCAACTGTCTGAGAAATATATCCTTGACACATCAGATGGATTGTTAGTACTCAACTGTCAGCGACATTGGTTATTTTTATTACTGATGGCAATACTTTGTTGCTTACGAAGATGTATAGAGAAAACGTTGGCAAAGTTATGCCATTTTGGTACTCAGGGCGAAACAAGGCGTGAAATCTTCAGATGACGATCAAACAATCAGGAAAATACTTAAATCTAAAAGCCGTGTCAACTTTTAAAGAAACTTTCTATTAGGGAACTGAAAATATTCCTAAAATGTTAATGGGTCCATTAGCGTTACTTAGAGCGCTGCAACTCAGCTATGCAGGTGAGATCGGGCGGATATATCAGTGAATTCAACTTCGAAGGGCGATTAATTGGTTTTATCTAAGACGGCGTAGCGGCGCTTGAGCGTTTTCAAAGGCCATGACTATACCTTGGGAAAATTAATCAAGCAGCAGCGAATCAGTGGGGAATATATTACACTCATTAACCCACATAATTTCAATTCGGAATTGAAGTCCATCGATTTAAATGTATTGGTACAAAGTCGCCCTTTGGGGTTTGATCTTTAAAATGGAACAAGGACCTATGTGCCTTTTTGTAAATAAATCTTAATTTTTGCTAAGTACTGCTTAACGACTCGGGGCGTAGGAACCAGGGGGGGGGGGCAATGCCCCTCCCTAGAAATTTTCTGAGAGGGGAAAATAATGTTATAGCCCCCTCCAACTTTTTGGTCAGTTGAAATCTTCAAAAGGCTCAAATTCTCATTTTAAACGAATATTAAGCTTATAGAACCTCAACTGTGTTTAAATTTCAATCTTTTACATAGTAGTAAAAATAACACATGCACTCGGAGAAGCTACACTCCATTAATAATTCAAAACCATTCTTCCGACCCCTTTTCGTTTCTCTTTGCCCCTTCCAACTTCTAGGACGCTCCTACGCCCCTGTTAAGTATCAACTGCATCTAAACTTGATTTCCGTGGTATCGCCGGGCCTGATGCGACAGCATAAATCACAAAACCAGAGCATCGATATTTTATTTAAAAAATGTGCTTTTTAGTCAATTTGTCTTTTAAAAAAATCGCATAAAATAAGCAAATCGACTTCAAAATTTTATTTTCAAAATTTTTCTCGACGCGCTGTGAGCGAATTCCGGGAAACAGACTAGGATTACTTTTAGCAACGCTCATCAAAAACATCGATGATTATTCGATGCTAACATTTTGTTACTGTATGATTTTTCGCGTTTCCAACTTGACGTCACTATGGGCATCCGATGCTCATCAAAACAAATTAATCTTGGAGATAAGGTTTTTTTGACGTCAAACGCGTCGGTGTTTACAGTTTAGCTGGCGGAGGAATTAAAATTAAACAACTATAGTTTTCATCAACCATTCTATTGATTTGGTCAGAGGCCTTTCACCTAATTGGAGTGCCTCAGCTACTGCAATTGCCGTTTTCATTTTTTTTTTTAAGAAAAGACTGATCGTTGCAACAATAAAGAGTAGTGTCGTCAACTACAATTTCGTCATTTTCAAACTCATTAATAATTGAAAATAACATTTTTGGCTTCCTCTGATTTTCGGGCCCCGTAACATTTATAGCAGCCGTCTTTAAAAATAGCATGGACTAGTAATAATACCGTTCAGTAACTTCCTACGTCACTATGACGACAAGCGCTCATCAAGCAAACATCAAGTTAAAAGCAATTTTTCACAGATTTGCGTTAGTCAGCGGGTTGAAAAAATTCCAATGTGAACAAACTACTGCCTCTCTCGGCGCGATCTCGCTCAGCCCACAGTAAGCGCTTTCCAGTGAACAAACTATCCCGCCGCTAGAGGACGCTGCGTTTAAAATTGAGCAGACTAGCGCGTCGATCAGTCGATCTCGTTCACTGCGCCGTGAACAATCACTGACTGAGAGAACTATTCAGCGCTTACGCTGAATTTGCTCAATTTATCTTTCTCGCTGAACAAGATCAACTGACCTTCGTTTTTGAAGTACTCGCTCGTTTCGAGATGATTTTTAAAAAGGGGGCTGTGCAAAGTATTCGTCATTATTCGATTTGACCAAATTATTTGGTCATTTTTAGGCTAAACTATTCGCACCGACGAATCGAATACTAGTGCTTAAAATTCTAGAATTCCAAATAGTGAACTTTGAAAAACCGACTATTCTATTTAAAAAAAATAATTTTATTTTGTCGATTTTATTCCAAATCTATCAAATTATTTGGTATTTACATCAAATTTCTACCGAAATTCGAAGGATGATAAAATTAGCGAATCAAAAAATAGAGCGTAAAAAGGTGAACTTAAACATTATTTAAAGTCCCTGCTGCTTGGTTTTGCACTTGTTGAGGCCTACTTCCAGGGGCTAGTAGGCCACCCTTTGAAGCTCTCTGGCGCTCTTTTAACTCATCGTAGGAAAATTGGAAAAAAGCAGGCATACTTCTCAACTCACCCCCTACAACTCCTTCAAATTTTTGCATAACATTTGAAACATCCTGTATTTATTTACTAACTTTGGTTGATCGTTCTGGTAGTTAAAAAAGATATCCCTTCATTTAATTAGAACAATTTAAAAAGGAACAGCTCGTACCACTGTAGAAACGACCATTTTATTTATTTTGATCTTCAGCCATGCAGGTATTTATCAAAAGAAGGCCGGAATCGCCTCTCCTTAAAGGGGAACGGTCAAGCTTTAACCAGTTAGATAGCCCTATAGCCCATTAAAAACTAAAATTTATGGCGAAAACCGCATTAAAAAATGTTGAGTGGTTAAATTTTAATAAAATAAAGAAATTTTGGGAAATCGAAAAGCGCGCGTCCGCCGCGACACCTAGTGAGAAACCGGAGAGACACTTCCGGCTCGATTAAAATTGATAAAAAAAAAAGCTCACGCTGCTGTAGATGCGAAAGATTTTAGTTTTTTTTTAATTTGCACGGGCGGCGCTTTCCAGTTATAAGAGACCTAAGCCTATATTGGGCGATTTCAAAAGTTAGGCTAGTTCGCAAATCGCTCATACGGGGTTAGGGGCGCTGGCGGCAGCCCCTTAGATGGGGGCGAAAATTCAAACCCAAACACCTGGCGTTATTTTTCGTTTCAACTTTTGGGGCCAAAAACTATTTTTCAAGACAAAAAAGGTACGTATTAGTATATTGAACGTCTTGTTAATCTTTTGATACGGAAATAAGGCCATATTTGGAAAAGCTTGGACGTTCCCCTTTAATTATTACTCATTTCTCATTGGGATATTTTCGATAGAATTTGAATTACAAAAGAGCCTTATTAATATGTTATTCCTTCCGCCAGCTATAAATTATTCAAAGAGAGGACTTCAATTACGCCGCGATTTAAAACTGAACACGCGATTACGAAACTTTAATTATACCTTTAAAGGTTCGTTATTCACGTAGAGGCTGAGCCAGCTACTGATTAATTCGACCGAGAGCTTCTAAAGGGAACTGGAATTAATTGTTACATCCTCTAAGCGGTTTGTCGTTTTGGAAACTTGGACAATTTCCGTTAAGCTCGCGATTGAATTTGTCCCCGTAAGAGATAGCAAACCAGGAGCACCTAAGATTGCTGATTCCTCTTAAGATATTTTTAATTAAGTTTGAAAACGAAAACATTTGAGAGAGTTGGCCGTTTTCAGTCTATCGAAATCTGGCAGCCTTGCCTGCCTTCCGGCCTGTATCTCCATACCGAAAATGGCCGACGATTACGCCGCCGAAAATATTTTACTAAACTGATCGGCGGCGTTTTTGACCGTTAATTTGAATTATCGTTAAGACTATAAAATAATATTATTTTCAAAGATAAACCAGCCGCACGTGCACGATTAAGAACACAAAAATACAAACAATTCTAATCACGCGCACAAAATGCTTCACATACAATAACAATAAAAATAAACAGCCACTATATTCAAATTTATGAAACCATTTTTATTAAAATAAATTACTTTTAAAATTATTTTAATAAAAATGGTTGCATAAATTTTAATGTTTATTTTTAAAATGAGCGTGCAATTTAGAATGGGTATTCAATAATAAAATTAATCACCTAGGCAACACCGTAAGTCCAATTCATTGAGTGACGTTTAATGCCATTAATTCAGATGATCCTGTTTTATCACGAATTTGAGGTGGTTCGAGGGGCGCCCTCCGAGATTTGAGGTGGCGGAGTGGCTTGCACTTTCGCCTCGCAGCAAGAGGAGCCGGGTTCGATTCCAGTTTGTGACACTGGATGAAAACTCGGAACGACTCCTGCGTTGAGTTTGCAAGTTCTCTTCCCACTGGTTTAAGGGGTTTTCCCCCGATATCTTCGGTTTCCCCTTCCATAAAAACTTGTATAAGTTAACGGTAATAGTTAGTGTAGGGAGCTGTTGGGTCGCGTGACTTGCAGGGCTTTCCACCACCCTCCTACGCATTGTAACCCGGCCATCTGAAATAATGGCTTTAAAAGTCGCTTGATGACTTAGGCCTAAGGTGGTACCTTGGGTATTAGCCTAGCTGATTATTATCACGAATTTGAGGTGGTTAGAGGGGGTTTCTCCAAGATTTTGGGGTTCCCCTTTCCCTTAAAACTTGTTGAGGTTAACGCTTGGCTCACGTAAGGGCTTGCCACCAACTTCCTACACGCTGTAAGTAAATATACAGAGTGTCCATTAAAATATGGACCAGGGCGAATATCTACAAAACAGTTTTAGGTACGAATTTGAAATTTTTAGGTCGCATAGAGTGTGTAGGGGGAAAACTACTTTGAAAATTTCGATGATCTTGAACCATGTCTTCAAGGTCATCCCAAAACTATCTCAAGAACCGTAAGGGTTAGAAAGTTGGCTCCAATTAGAAAGGTGTTCCACGTCACGTTTTAGACCACAAAATCGGATTTGACCAATAGGAAGTCGAGAAAAAATTTACCAAAATCACAAAGGTTGAAAAAAGGAAAATTACAAGAAAGCGCTAATAACGTCAAAATAAGTCGTGCTACATGATCGAAATTTGCTAGACAATCTTATCATGGTGGGAGTTTTTAATATTCGGAAAATTGTATAACCTTGAACCATGTCTTCAAGGTCATACTAAAATGATCTCGAGAAACATTCGGTTTAGAGCAAAAATGCTAATTAGAAAGTTGTTCTTCATCACATTTTAAGAATTAATAAATTGTAATCAAAATTAATTTTGAGTAAATTTTATTCGTATTTATTAGTTTTAACAAAGTTGAAAAACAAAAACATTAAACGATTATGAAATAAATTTTAAAATAAAGTTATATTTTAAAATGTAAAATAAAATTCTTTTTTTTTCAGCGTTTATTAAATTAAATGTTTCCCAATAAGACTTTATTTGTGTCTGTTAGTGACAAACGAACTTGTTAACCGTATTCGATACAGTTAGGCTTAAAAAGATTTTAAATACTATGACGACGGAAAATAAAATGTGACGAATATCAACTTTATAATTGGCATTTTTGCTCTAAACCTAATAGTTCTCGAGATAATTTTAGTATGACCTTGAAGACATGGTTCAATGTCATACAATTTTCCGAATATTAAAATCTCCCACCATGATGAGATTGTCTAGCAAATTTCGATAATGTAGCACCATTTCGTTTGGAGTTATTAGCGCTTTCTTGCAATTTTCCTTTTTACAACCTTTGTGATTTTGGTAACATTTTTGTCGACTTACTATTAGTCGAATCCGATCATGTCTACGCTACTTAGGCCTAAAACGTGATGAAGAACACTTTTCTAGTTGGAACCAACTTTCTAACACTTACGGTTCTCGATTTGGTTTTTGGATGACCTTGAAGACATAGTTCAAGGTCATTGAAGTTATCATTCTTCTTTGGCCCCCTGCACGAGCTACGTAAGTAGGTTACTCCCTACACACTCTACGCGACCTAAAAATTTCAAATTCGTACCTAAAACTGTTTTGGAGATATTTTCCCTGGTCCATATCTTATTCGACACCCTGTATAGATTTACTTTAGAAATACCTCGGTCCAAAGAGTAGCCTATATGGGACGTGAACTAGCGATACAATCTTGGGGTGGGTTGTAGTTTATGATGAGGAGCCTTAGAGCAAGCTTAAAGGGGTGGAACTTCGATTTTTACGTCCCCAAATTGCGGTACAGCAGCGCCAATAACTGATCCTGCGGTAATTCAAATCTATTATTTCACGCAAAATTACCTTCTTTAGTTTTCTTTCTTTTTGGGGTTGTGTTTGGCATACTTTCAGATTTTCCAAATAACTAAAAAATCGACGCGTTTCTTAATTTAAATGACGCGCACAACGTTTCCGAAGGATCCCATAGTGGCGATGTGGTACCATGGATTGGGGTTCGAAGGCAAGTGTCGGCTCCACGTGAAGTATCTCTTTGATGTCGCTAGCGTCAAAGGAGAGGTTCCACCCAGTGCCACAAGCTAGGATCGAACCCGGCTCCTCTTGCTGCGAGGCGAAAGTGCTAACCACTCCGCCACCCCGCCTTTGAATATGGGATATATAATTTAAATAAAAAATTCACTAAGCAGAATATAAGTTGTCTTATTATAATACTCTACAATGGCTCTCTGACGACGTTACTGTTTCACTATTATAAATTTTAGCTTCCTTTGCCATTAATAGATGGCACCACGCTCTACAGTAAAGTCGTTTTTTCAAAGATTCGGATAGATTCATTGGCAAATAAAATAACAAAGGCCTTATCATAATACACGTGGCAATGATAGGGCCGACAATTGCTCTAAGGCTCCTTCAAATTTAACCGAACCCACTCCCTCATTTTATCTCTAGTTCACGTAGTCCTATATACTCTTTGTTTGGACTATAGGTATAATTTAAAAATTCTAGGTACTTCATATCTACCTATATCAGTATTTAATAAATTATTTTTTACAATGCGTAATGAGGTATCTAACGAACGAACACATCGTCATTTAAGTCGGTGTTAACGAAGCTGAAATTCATAGAATGTTTATCAGTTGATATTTGTGAAACACTGGTCGGATGTGAACGCCACAGTATTAAGGACTTTCATGAAAAACTGATAACATGAAAAACAAAGAACGGGGATTTTTAAATGTTTTAATAACGTGTTGGGATAACGATGTTGGCGATTTTTCAAGAGATTAAATGTTTCCAGTAGCGTAGCCAAGATTTCGGTTCGATGGGCACGCAGAAAAAACACTCTGCCCTCCCCTGGCTACGACAAGCCAGACACTAGAGATACCACGATTACGAAAGAATGTCTAATTATTCTAGTAATTATCTCCTGACGTCTTATAGTTGAATTACGATTACCGGCATTTGAAATAAATCTCCTTATATTAAGTCAGTAAGAGACTAAGAGCTATAGCAACTGCTATAAATGTTTCCTCAAAGAGTTTTATCAGTAGTACTCGTTATAAATATAGTCAACCTACTTTCGTAAAGGCTCGAGAAATTCCGCAAGGCTCTCCAATCAAAGTTTAAGGGCAAAGTTAACACTTGCTGTCATAAATTTAAAAATATATATGTCCAAGGCTTTTGAAAATAAGTTGAAGGCAAAGGTTTCGATGATTGGATTTTTTGTTATTACCTTCAAGGCCGTCGCGACATATTGAAAGGGGTGGCGAAATTATTATTAGAAGTGTGGAACTTTATTTTCCATCTTCCCTTAAAAAAGAATAAATTTTTTAGAAGTTGCAATAACGAAAAAGGAAGCTGCGCTCATCTATTTTCGAAATCATTAAAAACGAAAGCACGCGACGTCTCGAGCTGATGAGCACGTGCAGGCGCCCTTGCCTGTACTATTTTAAATTAGGCCTGAAATGAAATGGCCGACTTCGTGATAGAGTGTATAAGAAATAGTTATTTTTAAGCAATCTATTCTGAATTAAAATTTGTCCCAGGAGCCATGATCAGAATAAATTAATTTGGATTATAAAAATGAAGAACATATCAGGTAGTTGCGTTAGGTTAATCTGGGATCTATTAAACATATTTTTTTTGACAATTTCCGATATTTTTAAGATGGTTCATTACATAATTTAAAGGCATAGGTTTTCTTCTGCCCGTCACCCTTTAAATTTACTTTCCTTCCAAGCAAATACCCTGGTGGTAGGCCAACGTGTTCTGCTGTTGGCCTTTCATCAGGGTATTTGCTTGGAAGGAAAGTAAATTTAAAGGGTGACAGGCAGAAGAAAACATAGGCTTTTATGTAAAATAACGAAGTTTTTATTTTATTATTAAATTCTTAAATATTACCATTAAGGAGTTATAATCGGGGATTACAAACCAACAAAATTCTCTACAACATTCTAGCGAAATATCTAAAAATCCGAGATAAAAATTAACAATTCTAATAAATTATCGAAACAAACCCACAAATTCATGATTTTGTTTAATAATGCAGCTGGATTTTCGACAAATCCACCAGCCCAGCGAAAAATCCGCAAATACCTAAAAGCGCAAAATCCGTTGATTTTTTAAAAATCCGCAAATCAAGGTAGAAATCTACTGTATTTTCGGATCCCGTACATTTTATTATGTACAACGAAAAGTAGCGTAAGACCCAAAAGTGTGTCAGCTGTACCTTCGCGTATATTAAAATTTCTGGTGAGACCTAGTCGCACTATAGACTACATAACCTACTAGTTGGAATAGTACTAGCAACTTTATATTTAGTCTATAGTCTGGCGCGATTTTATCTCTTCGATTTACTCGCCCGGAGACCATGGGCCAAATAATGATAAATCCAGGACATGACTCTATGCGAAAAACCCGTCCAACAGCGCTAACAACCGACCACTATTGCCCCCTATTTGGAAAAATGCGCGATCGCGGACCTACGTCATTTTGGGGGCAAATTTTTTAGGGGCAGTTTTCAAAAATAATACACGTGGTCGTCGTAGTAAATATCCTGGAATATTTATTCACGGTTATCATACGTGTGGTTATTAATGTAAGTACTTTTTTTACGTACTAGGTTCATAATTAGTATAATATATATAATTATAAAATATTAAACATATACTTTCCTAGAATCGTTACCATTAATCTAAAAATGAGGGGCCAATATGGCAGGATTTTCGAATTACAACCGCCACTAATTTCGGAATTTCGACTTAGTCAACACAAGATGGCGTTCGGGAAACCGGAAATTTCTGCTTGATTTTGCTCCCAATTTTTTTTATTTGCACCGTTTCCCCCGCCTACTAAAATGGCCGCCCGTTACTTTTAGTGGACGACCGATTTAGTACGTATGAAGGTACCAGAGTCATGCCCTGGATTTATCATTATTTGGCCCATGCGTAGACATACGTTCTAAAACGCCTCACTCGTCGGTGCTGGAGTACCTCGATTTTGATGACGTATTTTTCGATCCCCCTTCATTTCCCTTTTTTACTTTGCGACAAACTCTCATTAACTACTATATCGTTCTGACACACTTTTGGTACAACGGATATGAGTAACTAATTTTGCACCATAAAATTTTATAGTCTGAAAGGTGCTTTATTTGTCAGTAGATAAAAAGAATCTAAGTGGTCTCTTTGGAGGTGATGTACATGTAGTTGGCTTTAGTTGTAGTCGGAGCTAGATGGTGCCCCAGAGAGCGATTTCATGTGAAAGGCTCGAATTGAAAAGTCCGTATGTCATTTCAATGAGAATAGGTCGGAGGCTAGCAGTTATGTTCAAATAAAGAGACCCCGAGACACTCGATTAAGTGGTACCAAACTTTCCAGACTTGCTGTTGGTTATCAAGCCAAGTCCCAAGGTACATATATTCGTTAACTTTGTTTCCTAAGATAATTACTATTTTGGAGGAACAAAAATCAAGATGTATTCAGTTTAGTCAGTTAAGTAAACAATATTTTCATTTGGAAAACTCTGAGAGTAAAGTAACGTTCAGATTGTGTTATTTCATTATTATCGATTAGTTGATAATTTTCCATGTACCAACTAGTTGGCCATCTTATGCTCTTTGTCACTTTCCGCAAGGGACGTTTAAACTGTGCAACTTTTAAAGACCAATTAGTTTGGATACCAAATTTGTCCAACCAATTGTCCGTGAATTAAGCACTGTGAACCGCTGCAAACGGTGGTACACATTTTGGGGAACTAACATAACTTTACTCATTTTTAATTGTAACATTTCTTTGAGAGCAACTATTTGAAATTAAACTATTCCGTAACGTCCCTTAAACTTTGAACCTTTCACCCGTCGTATGGTTACTAAAATAGTATAGTTCTTATCGAGATTACAGACAAATAATTTTGGTAGGCTAAGCTTTATTTCTGAATTTCATAAAGGAAATAGTATAGCTGAAGATATTAAAGCAACTGTCGGGTCTATCATAGCCACCTGTATTATTAAAAGGCCCCTGTTATTAGAGATGGCCATGAATCTATCCGAACCTTCGAAAAAAATTACTTTCTTGGAGAGCGTGGAGCCATCTATTAATGGGAACGGAAGCTAAAATTCAAAATAGCGAAACAATAACGTCGTCAGAGAGCCATTGTAGAGTATTATATTTAGACCACTTTTACTCTACTTAGTGAACGTTAACCTAAATTATATATCCCATATAAAATATATTGTAAACAATTACTATAATTGAAGTTATTGACAAATTTACAAATGAGCCAATCAACGCGAAGCATACTTTTATGTCCCGCCTTTTTGGTCAAAATGTAGCTTCAGCATCTTGTTTCGATCTCGACGCTAGTGACATCTGTTGAAAAAAGAGCTACTGCACCTAGAGCCGACACTTGCTTTAAATAATACGCATAATCCCACTAGATGAGCCCTCTTGTGAGCAATTGCAGTACTATTGCGACCCTTAAAAGTTCAATATAAATCCATTTTGGTAAAAATGTGTTAACCGCGTAGGGTAACCAATTAATTGGTGCATCAGATATGAATTTGACACCCATAAAATTGCATAGTCTAGACGGTACGTTAGACAGGGAATAATTGAAATAAAAGACTTGAGATAATCGATCCATGCCGTCGATTCCCGAGGAACACCCGAAGACGTAGTTTGACGGAGAGATATATGATCATCCGTCTTGCTTACACAATGGCGTTTTGCTCAATAAAATATGAGCCAACTACTTACATAACCTCTAATACCTAGATGGTAGAAATTAGGAATTAGAAATCTTCAACGGGATAGTATCGAAGGCTTTGCATCAAAATCGGGAAAGACGAGTATCGTTATATAGCTATTATTAAGAGATGAAAAGGTTTATCGTAAACGGTGGTTAAGGTGAAAACAGGAATCCATACCTCTACTAGGATTGCTTATCGCGGCAGATTTCCGTCTCGATGTGACTGACGGTTTTTTGGACGCCACTATGTTAACTTTACCAACAACAACGTGAGAGGGGAGTGCGCGCAAAGGGGATTTTTTTCTCTCGTAGGCGGGGCCAAAGAGTGTTCTTACAATACGCGTTACGGCAGGATAAGCATTCCAAGTAGAGGTATGGATTCCTGGTGAAAACTATTCACCAGTCCAGAACAGTTCGATGAGTCCTAGCGCAAACTATTCGCCGAAAAAAATTCTCGAACCGTTCTAACTCAAACTATTTGCTCGCGGGAACCAGTTTTGGGACCTTTCAAAACTGTTCAAGCAGTACGAGAGCAGATACAATATCTTAAATTCGCCTGCAATAGTTTAATAGACTAGTTAATGCGTGCTTTTAAGATGGAATTTCAGACTATTTGTACAACAAGTTCTGAACTGTCCAGAACGTTTCGGTGATATCATAGCCTAGTTCAAATCAGTTCTTTGAACGGTTCCGCACTAACGAATAGTTTTCACCTAATCGGAATAGATAGTTCGAAATTAAATTATATTTGTCACCGAATGCAAAGCTTTGACAAATTCTTTTGCGTTTATTTTTAGAAAGCAGATTCGTTTATTTTTTCTGAAAAGCATATTAATTAAAAACAACAAGGACACAATTAAAAATTTGGATTCTACAATTGGAAAAAAGGCGCTAAATTAGGTGGATAAGAAAATCTCCCCAGCAAAGGTCTAGGCCATATTTTTGACGATCACCATCCCGTTATTAAGAGGTACGTATTCAAAATCTGCACCTCCTAGTGGCTACGTCCTCAATTATGCATTTCTGAAATAAATTTCGCGAAATGCATTACGAATGCGCACCAGCCGTGCGCGAACGTTTTTAAACTTAGAACCATGCGGGAGAAATCTGCGCCGCGAGCCCTTCGCACCGTAGCCAAGACTTATTCGCAATTTTATCACTTTAAACCTTAAAATTAACACTTATCTTTGCACAATGATTCATCAGCAGACATGGGAAAAATCTTTAGTGATATTTAGAAATTCAGTGTCACTCAAGAGTGAGAGGGGAACTAAATAAAAATCTTCACTCTTTCTCACTCTCGCTTTTCGTCACTCGCCGAAGACACTCTTCCCCCAAGAGTGCGATTAGTCAAGGTCACCAATTTCACTCTTATTCTTGGCGGGAAACTCGAAATTTTAGCCGGGGAATTTGAATTCGGTCCAAAAAGTATATTTTAGCCTTCTTTGCCGTTAATAGATGGCGCAACCCTCTCTAGTAAAGTCATAAAATTAAATTTAAATTTGAGTTTCTCGCCTTCTTTTAATAGCCTTGAAAATCGATAAGAGTGAAAGAGCTCACCTTGACTACCTTCACTCTTTTCCCGACGAAAAAGTGAAAGTTGTTATTGAGTGGAGTGAGAAAAGTGTGGAAAAAAAAACACTCGCTCAAATTCATCAATACCTAAAACTGGCTAAGATAAATAAGATAATTTGATTCTGAAGGTATTTATTTTTCAAATTTGAGATTTAGAAGCGTTTTGTGTGGCATTTAGCAACCCGAGTGTGGCTGCTCTACTAACAAGGAGAGTACCCGAGGTGTTTATTGCCGATTTTGTTCAAAGTCGGGCGTAATGTAGACCTATATGAGATATGAAATTTCCCAAAAGGAGACGTTGCACTACCCATTCGATTTGCCATGGCAACCGAAAATGTTTTTGATCACTTACAACCAAAATAAGATTTTTTCCTTATTTGTTACAAATTAACCCTAAAAATGTTTCAATTTACCCAAACTTGATGAAATTTACCTAAATGTGGTCCAAATTACACATTTCGTGATTTTCAAAATTTTTCAAAATTTCGTAGCTAGGACCCTGTGAAACCGAGAAAATCCCATGCTTTTTTAAATGGAGATTTTATTGTTTTAAGTGATCAAAAACATTTTCGGTTGCCATAGCAAATCGAATGGGTAGTGCAACGTCTCCTTTTGGGAAATTTCATATTTCATATAGGTCTACATTACGCCCGACTTTGAACAAAATCGGCAATAAACACCTCGGGTACTCTCCTTGTAAGTAAGATAATATTTTATATGCAGACATTTTGAAAAAGAAGATGTCGCTACTGCCCTATCGTCAAACGTTAATTTTCTTCTCTCCAGGACAACGCCGTTACCATCGGTCCATATGGTAGACCCTTGGAGTAGAAAAGTTGACTGGAGGGGAAATTCCCATATCGGTAGCATTGAGTCTCTTCCCCCATCAATTCGGCTTAAGCCCTCCCAGCATGCACTGCGTTTTTGGTAGGGGCCCACGATTTACCTCACTCTAGCGACGAAAAAGAGAATTATTTCCAAGGGTGTTGTGAATATTTGATCTTGATTTTATAGAACCAAGGCCGAACAAACCGTTAAAGGTTTGAACTCAGAGGTTTGAATGACAAATTTGTAACAATCAAAATCATGTTTTAAAGACGGTATTATATAGTTTAGCCATTGACAGTTAGAATTGATCATAATGAAAAAGTACTGCTGTTATAAAAATTGCAAATGTGATTCAATTAATAATTTTAATTTATAAAAGAGAAAAAAACTTGTTAGGCCTTGGTTTATATTACAATATTAGATAATAGAACAAAATTTACCTTCATTTTTTTTAATAATTTTTGAAAATATGATATATGTGTGATCATGTTGGTATCCAAAAAATTTAAACTAAAACAATCCATTATAAAAAAGAACTAATACAATCGGAAATAAAAAATTCATTCTAAACTACTCCAAGCTTCAAAGCATGGCGAATATTTACAATTTTATTTCAATAAAAACCCGTTTGAGGGCGACACTAAGGTGCCCCTACCGCGGAGCAAAGGATTCTGGGTAACGTTGAGCTTACAGACTTCCCACCCTCTTTTCCCCTCCAGTCAACTTTTCTACTCCAAGGTAGATCTTTACTTATAGGCTTATGGTGTTGACCAGATATCTGTTATCCGCAGATGGTTTGATAAATTAGTTCTTCTGATTTTGATACAATTGAGAATATCTTCGTGGTATCAGACAAAAAGTCTATCATGACTTAACTTTTGGTACCTTTTATTATCCACCACTACCCTCTATTCGGATTTCCGTTGCTACGCAACGAGTCTTCTGACAACTATAATGATTAGGCTTAGCTTTACTTTTTAGTGTGTTAGTCCACGGCCAACTTAGATCTTCTCATAAACTGCGCAAGTTTACGAGAAGATTTAAGTTGGCCGTGGCTATAGTCGCGAGCCAGATTTCCCGCACGGTACTGATGAGTCCCAAATAGGTCAAACCTGGCTTACCCTTGAAATGGTGGCTATTTTAATTACTTTATAATTCGTTTTGGACTCAAAGATCTATCTGGACGAGTTTTGCATCTTTTATTTATTCTTGAAAACCTATTGGTATGAGTAACCCGTAAATTTTATAATTTCCTTAAATCTGTTTGGGGTTTAGTTTTTTGGCCCTCTTTTCATAATGAACATTTTTACCTTTTCGCGTGTTCTTTAAAATAACAGATAGCCTCTCGCGGATGTAAGCACAATTACATACTTACGTAAGCGTAGGTAAATAATTAATAGGGGAATTGTATCCCTTTTCAAGGGGGTGATAGTTCAGAGCTGGGCAAAACTCGGAGTGAATTTGAGCGAGTTATTTTCCCCTACACTTTTCTCACTCCACTCCCTAACAAAACTCCACTCGTAAGAGTGGTGCTTTCACTTTTTCGTCACTCGCCGAGTGAGCTCGCGGGAAAAGAGTGAAGGTAGTCAAGGTCAGCTCTTTCACTCTTATCGCTTTACAAAACTATTAAAAGAAGGCTGGAAATTAGGTTTTCAATTTAATTGAATTACTTTACTGAAGAGCGTGGCGCCATCTATTATTGGCAAAGGAGGCTAAAATATACTTATTGGGACCGAATTCAAATTTCCCGCCAAGTGAAATCAGTGCTTTAGTCCCATTCGACCGAAATCCCATTCGACCGAAGGCGGTTTTTGAGGTGTCCCATTCGAACGACTTCCGCCGAAACGTGCGGTTTTTATGTGTCCCATTCGACCGAACGCTTTTATGTGTCCCATTCGACCGAACGCTGCTATATAAATTGGCTTTTGCTATGTTTTCAATTTAGTTACTGAAGTCGTTTGCAATGGAGCGGATAGCTAATAAAGGAGGGTATTTATACATCAATAATAATTATTTATTCCGTCTTAATCTCAAAATGAAGTAGCACTCTCCCTACTAGATGCAGTAGCTATGAATTTAGCTATGTCATTTTAATATCTTTGTACTATGCATTTATTTGAAAATAAAATGGAATGAGCATGAATTATATTTTTATCTTCACCTAGTCAAGAAAAGTAACTGAACCAAAACTGAAATAGTAAACTTAACCAACTCTAACCTAACCTAACCTAACCTAACCTAACCTAGCCTAACCAAATATGGATCTTCGATAGTACATACCTTATAAATAAAATACCAAATCACCCCGCCAATGGGCTGCATTTTAAAATTCTTTCGGTCGAATGGGATTTCGGTCGAATGGGAATAAACGAAATCAGTGACCTCGACTAATCTTGGGGAAGAGTGCACTTGGCGAGTGACGAAAAGCGAGAGTGGCAAAGAGTGAAGATTTTTCTTTAGTTCCACTCCCACTCTTGAGTGCGAGTGAATCTCTAAAAATCACTAGTGATTTTGCCCATGTCTGGGTGAGAGCAACCGGAGCGTTGGCATTTCCCTAGCGGAAAAACCTCGCGTGAACCACTCCGTATTTGCAGGGGGTTTCCGAGTGTCCATCCATCCGGTGGGTGTTCACAAATATTGCAACTCTGGCTTTCCTCGGATATCTGCCGCTATAATCTGCAACTGATCTGCGAAGAGAGCAGCATTCCAACACAGTACTAGTTCTTTTATCCGCGATTATCAGCTATTTTGTCGGGAAATACAAAAAAATTTTATATATTCGTTTAAAATTAAATTTTCAAGGAACTCGCCAAGAAGTAATATATCCGAGAGCCAGAAGCTACAAGTTACTGTTTATATAGTCGTGTTTTTGCTAAGCCTTAATACGTCAGAATAAACTATCTGGTTAAAATTAAACACTTGTAGGATAAGGTACAGGTGAAAAGTTTCCATTATTTTAACAAGCACGATATAAACAGTAACTTGCAGGTCCTTGCTCTTGGGAATATTACTTCTTGGCGATTTCCTTGAAGATGTTTTATTGAAGCGTTTATTGACCGATTTCAAAATTACGTTTTTGCATTGTGAGGTATAGCCGACACATTTACCCGCTTTTATACCCTAACATTACGGTGTATTTTCACGCGCAAATTGAATTTTAAGATCCAACAATTGTATCAAAATCAGATTAAACTATATTTTAAGTTAATCTGAAGAAACAGATAAGAATAAAAAATCAACGGGTTACTTTTACCGAATTAATAATCTGCAGTTGGTTTAAAAATGAGGTTAATTGGATTTTAAACAGCAAGGAAAATAGGGAAGGGCCTTTAATTTATTTCAAGTGGAAGTAATGCTATGGCGGTTGTTGTTGTTGTTGTCATTTTCAACATCTATGAGAATTTGTTTTGTCATTGATACTTAGGTGGATCAATACACAGTTGTAGCCGACTTTCGCAGGTACATACGACTTAAGAGGGGTTCCGCCGTGATTAAAAAGAGTTCAATGATTTTCCGTCGTAAAATTCGCGATATCTTTAAATTTAATTCAGTTTTATTTACTATGTAAATAATTATTAGTTCAAATTATATTTAATAATAACAATTTCATCTTGTAATGCAATGTTGGGCCAAGGCTTGACTGAACTGACTTTTCAATTGTGCTTTTTACACCACGATGGTAGTTTTAATGCAACTGCTAACTGGACTGCAGTTTTCTTTCGCGGCATTTAAAATTTTCAAATTCGTATCTAAATTAACTAAAAATTAATTAAACTCATACCAAACAGTCGCATCGCCACCCGCTTAATTTTCGCTATAGTAATTAATAACACCGGGACCCCGGGTTCAGGGTTCAGATAGTTCTCTACAGATGTCTATCTCAAAACAGTGGCGTTGGCGCATTTAATAGGAAAGTTTTTATTTTGAACAGAGCCGTAGCTAGCTTATTTCACGTACCAACTGCGCGCCCCTGTGTCACTTTTATTGTGTACTTAGAAATATAGATATCAATAATGAATACGTAGATAAAACTAGTCATGGTGTCCGGAATTGTTATAATTGTAGCTTTATTCTCCAATTAAATTTATAAATAATTGTGAACACTTCATGGTTAAATAAATTTGTAATAAAAATAAAACAATTTCAACCATAGCAGTCAATTTAATCTTCATTTATCAACAACAACCAAGTTTTATTTAGAAAATGATAATTTATCCAGATGTTACGACTAAGTATTCATAAATTTTAGGGCGTGCTTTTTTAGTCCTAAGGATTCAAAAATGTCCTATGAACATTGGTCCTAAAATGCTTTGTTTCAGAGTTCTAGGCCCCCAAAACCGGGCCCCAAAACATCGAAAAAGTCAGTAATGTGAAGTTCGGTATGCTGTTTGGACCCAATTGTTTCCATTTATTATTAATTTGTTAATTATGTTTAAAGTACGATCAAGTGCATCTGAAAATGAAGGAAGGAATGAACTACTCGATGATGTTAATCTTTAAAGCACCTCACCGAAATACCTCTATCGGAGATCGGTCTGTATATTTTAGAGCTAGATCTTTCCTTAGTGTTAAGATACTTCAGATAAGCTCGAGGTTGATTGGATGTTCTACCATCATGTTGGAACTATAGCCGTTCAGCAAGAAGATTAAGTAATTCAGCCCACTCAGCCTATGTGGCAGGAGAAAATCGCTAGTTTCTCGAGCTCAATCGCCAAGCAGTCCAGTCCTTACCCGAAACCCTCAAGAAGAAAAGACAGTCCTAAAAGTTGTAAAGGAATGAAGTAGTTCCAATTTCTAACTTGTAAGGGAAATTTGTATCTGCTTCTTAAACTCCTATTTTATACAGTTATATAGCAGATAAAGCATGTTCTGAAAATGTTAATTAACCAGCTATTACTTTAAAAAGTACTTTTTGAAATTTATCATCTCACGTAAAGTAAGATTTTTCATCTTGCCACCACCCTCCTACGCATTGTAACCCGGCCTTGGATATTAGCCTAACTGATTGATCTGAAATCCTAGCGCGGGTGGAAGCACCTCCTTTAGTTGGAATTGCACTTGGTGATGATATTAAAACAGCCAAAGCGGATTTACTTTAATCTTAACAAACATCGTGTGAAAATAGGTTACATATTTCTATCTTTACCCTATCGTTATTGTGGAATTGGTGTTGTTCTTTTTAATTAATCTTTTTTTAATATAATATCTGGGCTCACAAGTCACAATGATGACTTAGCCCAACCACTCTGTAAATATACTAATACGATGTCTTAAATAAACTTTGATTTGATTTGAAAGAGTACATTTAAAATTTGTGGTTTCTTCAGGAATTCTACTACTTAAGGCAGTTACCAAATTCATATCCACGTTCTCTACCACCTTCATGAAAAGAGCTCAAAACGGATAAGAGTGACGGTGAAGGGTTCGTCATAAAAATAAACCGACATATCTAATTTAAATTAGTATAATTTGAGGATGATTTTAAGTGAATAACGTTGTCGATTTAATGTTATTGGGAAATCTGACTTTAACTAAAATATGAAATACCGGTTTTGTAAAACCATGACTTTTGTTAACTTTAGGGTAATCATTTCCTACAATTATGAAAAAAGATCTATAAAATTAGAGTTTCCTTGTTAAAAATGGGCCGTTTCCCACCTAAATAACGTAAGGCCCTTAGGCCACGCGAGCCAACAGCTCCCTACACTTACTATAACCATTAACTTCAGCATCAAACGATTGGAAATATTGCACTCTCATTTTTTAAATATATTTGGGCACTACGAAGGCCACAAAATTGGTCATTTGATATCTCTGAAACCGCTAAAGCAACAAATGATTATGAAACACCATGCGGTTTGATATAGCGTACTTTTGCGTTTGAAATGTGGAACTAATATTTTGTCTGTTCGGACTTGTTCACTTTAAGGTACAAGATATGTTTCGTAAGATGCAGAGGTCCTAGTTTGAAGGCAAAAGACTGAGTAATATAATGCTATCAGTGAATGACCTTTCTTTGGCGAATAAGAAACTTTGACACCAACGACCTCGGACCCCATTTGCCATTTCAATACTCCCAGTCTCAGAAGCTCTCCACGAAATTAAAATCAACGCCTCCATTTTCTGATTAATCGCTTTTACGCAACCTTTTGTGATAAATATTATAAAAAACGGACTTATTTTGTCGCCAAGGGAGGTAAATTAATAAACGACCGCTTTTCCTGAAATTTCCAGCTCGCCTTTTATCTTAGCTTCGATGCTTCATTGTTTGTCATTACACTCGAGCTAATAAAAGCAACTTAGGGGAAGTTTACAACGATCAAGAGAACTGACCGAAAAGATTAGCAAAAATGAAATCATCTTCAATTTCGTCTAACTGCTAACGAAAACTCTGGTTTTCTATATTTATCACCCACGGTAACCTACAGAGACTTTATATACCCGATTACATTCTGGCTATTACGTACTCAACAATCACAGCACCCCACACAAGGAGAACGCAACCCGTCAGAAGAAAATTCCGAAATTTTCTTCCCCCTTTCCGTAAAACGTTAGCGCCTAATGCCGTCGGAAGGGGATAATTCTTAAATTGTCTTCCCATTTTCCGTAAAACGTTAGCGTCTACTGCCGTCGGAAGGGAAAATTCGGAAATTGTCTTCCCATTTTCCGTAAAACGTTAGCGTCTACTGCCGTCGGAAGGGAAAATTCGGAAATTGTCTTCCCACTTTCCGTAAAACGTTAGCGTCTATTGCCGTCGGAAGGGAAAATTCGGAAATTGTCTTCCCATTTTCCGTAAAACGTTAGGGTCTACTGCCGTCGGAAGTGAAAATTCGGAAATTGTCTTCCCACTTTCCGTAAAACGTTAGCGTCTACTGCCGTCGGAAGGGAAAATTCGGAAATTGTCTTCCCATTTTCCGTAAAACGTTAGCGTCTATTGCCGTCGGAAGGGAAAATTCGGAAATTGTCTTCCCACTTTCCGTAAAACGTTAGCGTCTACTGCCGTCGGAAGGGAAAATTCGGAAATTGTCTTCCCATTTTCCGTAAAACGTCAGCGTCTACTGCCGTCGGAAGGGAAAATTCGGAAATTGTCTTCCCATTTTCCGTAAAACGTTAGCGTCTACAGCCGTCGGAAGGGAAAATTCGGAAATTGTCTTCCCACTTTCCGTAAAACGTTAGCGTCTACTGCCGTCGGAAGGGAAAATTCGGAAATTGTCTTCCCATTTTCCGTAAAACGTTAGCGTCTACTGCCGTCGGAAGGGAAAATTCGGAAATTGTCTTCCCACTTTCCGTAAAACGTTAGCGTCTACTGCCGTCGGAAGGGAAAATTCGGAAATTGTCTTCCCATTTTCCGTAAAACGTTAGCGTCTACTGCCGTCGGAAGGGAAAATTCGGAAATTGTCTTCCCACTTTCCGTAAAACGTTAGCGTCTATTGCCGTCGGAAGGGAAAATTCGGAAATTGTCTTCCCATTTTCCGTAAAACGTTAGGGTCTACTGCCGTCGGAAGGGAAAATTTGGAAATTGTCTTCCCACTTTCCGTAAAACGTTAGCGTCTACTGCCGTCGGAAGGGAAAATTCGGAAATTGTCTTCCCATTTTCCGTAAAACGTTAGCGTCTACTGCCGTCGGAAGGGAAAATTCGGAAATTGTTTTCCCACTTTCCGTAAAACGTTAGCGTCTACTGCCGTCGGAAGGGAAAATTCGGAAATTGTCTTCCCATTTTCCGTAAAACGTTAGCGTCTACTGCCGTCGGAAGGGAAAATTCGGAAATTGTCTTCCCACTTTCCGTAAAACGTTAGCGTCTACTGCCGTCGGAAGGGAAAATTCGGAAATTGTCTCCCCATTTTCCGTAAAACGTTAGCGTCTACTGCCGTCGGAAGGGAAAATTCGGAAATTGTCTTCCCATTTTCCGTAAAACGTTAGGGTCTACTGCCGTCGGAAGGGAAAATTTGGAAATTGTCTTCCCACTTTCTGTAAAACGTTAGCGTCTATTGCCGTCGGAAGGGAAAATTCGGAAATTGTCTTCCCATTTTCCGTAAAACGTTAGCGTCTACTGCCGTCGGAAGGGAAAATTCGGAAATTGTCTTCCCACTTTCCGTAAAACGTTAGCGTCTACTGCCGTCGGAAGGGAAAATTCGGAAATTGTCTCCCCATTTTCCGTAAAACGTTAGCGTCTACTGCCGTCGGAAGGAAAAATTCGGAAATTGACTTCCCATTTTCCGTAAAACGTTAGCGTCTACTGCCGTCGGAAGGGAAAATTCGGAAATTGTCTTCCCATTTTCCGTAAAACGTTAGCGTCTACTGCCGTCGGAAGGGAAAATTCGGAAATTGTCTTCCCACTTTCCGTAAAACGTTAGCGTCTACTGCCGTCGGAAGGGAAAATTCGGAAATTGTCTACCCACTTTCCGTAAAACGTTAGCGTCTACTGCCGTCGGAAGGGAAAATTCGGAAATTGTCTTCCCATTTTCCGTAAAACGTTAGCGTCTACTGCCGTCGGAAGGGAAAATTCGGATATTGTCTTCCCATTTTCCGTAAAACGTTCAGCATTAAAGTTCGTCCAATGAAATTTGTACACAAAACTGCTCTAGCGTGCTTCAAGGCTAGCTGCGTCCTCCTTGTGTTTGTTGCTTCTAGATCTGACAGTTGCGATGAATATAATATGTTAGAGAAGATTGAAATTTGTTGTGTTAAAGAAATTAATTTTCTTTCGGGTTTCTTCGTAGGAGTTACTGCGGTATAGGATATCCTGATCGTTGCGTATGGATAAAGTGAAAAATATTTCGTCGGCGCAATCCCAAAATCGCGAGATAGACAGAGCGATTCAAAAATGCATTTTATAAGCCATCCAGATTTGGAGAAGCTTTCGAACGTAAGAGGATTGCTTCGGCGCGAGGTTTGTTTATCCCCGAGAGAGATTTCCCGGTTCGCTTTGCGTTGAGATTTCGAAGCAAAATATAAACCAATTTCAAATTTCAGTCTGGAAGAGAAGCGTAATACCTATTGTTTATGTTTCAACCACATTATGTTCCGCGCGACTAAAGGTCATATTTTGATGGGGAAAACCTTGCTTTGGTCAAGTTTTATTTTGACTTCTGGGTTGACACGGGCTAGGGACGTCCCTTTTCGGGGAATTGGGGTATCCTAGCTCAATAAATCTGGTCAGTTGCCAAAATGTGTTCCAGTTTTATTTTAAGAAAAAATTTAAACTTTTCTCCAACTGACTCGTTAAATATTATATGAGAGCAAGAAAGTCAGTAAAGTTGAAATAGGCATAAAAAAGTTAGAAAAAAGTTAAAGAATTTTAAAAAATCGTAAAAAGTCAGGGAAAACCGAGGGAATTTAAAGCCAATGGCGGCTCTAGGGTAAAATCTGTAGCGTACGATAGATGCCGTTTTCGGTAGCTCCTTCATCATAGTGTATTAGTTTCGATTGGTTGAAGTTTCCAAAGCTTACGAACGAGGACTAAATAACTGCTGTCAGGAATCCATACCTCTACTTGGAATGCTTATCCTGCCGTATCGCGTATGGTAAGATAACTCTGACGGCTTTGGCCCCGCCTATGAGAGAAAAAACCCCCTCTGCGCGCGCTCCACTCTCACGTTGTTATTTGTTAAGTTAACATAGTGAAGTCAAGAAAACCGTCGGCCACATCGAGGCGAAAATCTGCCGCGATAAGCATTCCAAGTAGAGGTATGGATTCTGGCAGCTGTATATTTGCAACTGGGAAATGGGTATGTCGATATTCTAATGCTCGTCTTTCAAATTTCACACGTTCACCATTTTTTGAGCGAGGCTTAGCGTCAAATTTAGTCGCAAATTATTGTAAACATATTTTCGATTGAACAAAAATGAGTAAAAATATGAAATGATACGTACTTAAATTATGATTAACAACAGATTGTGGTATGTTTTGTAGTTTAATAGAGTTATAGGAGGCGACACTTAACGGTGTTATTCTGATGGTTTACTGAAAATCATCTGAGAGTTTTTCCGTGGAGCCGCCATTTGCTTTAATTTTATCTTCGAAATGTTTTAAAGTTGATCTAAGAAACACAATTTTCAGATATCTGGATATAATCAGTTATTCAGATCAGTATAATCAATACAAACGCTTTAAATGGCCATGTTTTGAAGAACGGTCGGGTTTTAGGACCGAGGCTTCGCATACGTCCTTTTGATTATACAAACCTAAATCTTCCGCTCCCTAACTAAAACAAAACTCGTAAGAGTGGAGTGGAGTGAGATGGTGGAAAAAGAGTGAAGCTAGTCAAGGTCAGTTCTTTCGCTCTTATCGGTTTTCAAGACTATTAAAAGAAGGCGGGAAATTTAGTTTAATTTAATTACTTTACTGGAGAGCGTGGTGCCATCTATTAACGGCTAAGGAGGCTAAAATATACTTATTGGAACGAATTCAAAGTTTCCCATCAAGAATAAGAGTGAAATTTTTGACTTTGACTTATCTCCCTCTCCAAATATCACTAGTGATTTTTCCCATAGCTCGTCTGAGTTGCAGTAGTCTGAAATGTAGGAATTTCAAAGTATTCCAAAAACTGCGGAAAACGTGTTTAAGGTTTTGTTTTTTATTTTTCCTTAGTTGAACTTTTGTGTATATATTTTACATGAAACATTGCTAAAATAGCGTGAGTAGGAGGTTCTTATTTGTGATTTCTCGATTTTCAAGACTAGTAAAAGAAGGCGGGAATTTGAATTGAAATTTAATTTAATTACTTTACTGCAGAGCGTGGCGCCATCCATTAAAGGCAAATGAGACTAAAATATACTTAATAGATCTAATTAAAATTTCCCACCTTAAATGTCAAGTTTCCCGCCAAGAATTAGAGTGAAATTAAGGACCTTGACTTATCTCCCTCTTTGTGGAAGAGTACACTCGGCAAGTGACGAAAAGACAGAGTGGCAAAGAGTGAAGATTTACATTTAGTTCCACTCTCACTCTTGATCGATACTGAATCTCCAAATATCATTAGCGATTTTGCTCACGTCTGCCTAAATGATAACATTAATTTTAAATACCTTTATTAATAATAAATTTACATAATTTGTAGTAAAATAGGAGGGTTTTTTTTGGAATGACGAGTAATTTCCGATCGTCAGTAAACGCGCAAATCTCGACCACTTTTCGTGCCGCTTGTGAACGAAAATGAAGTAGAGACCAAAACAAAGCTGGACCAAAAAGGTTTTCTCGTCTCAATAGTGATTAAGTCTGCGCACCCAAAGCACATATTTACCTACTAAATTTTAAATAGGATTAATACCAATTAATTACGATTAAATCAATTTAATTACGATTAAATCCATTTAATTACGATTAAATCCATTTAATTACGATTAAATCCATTTAATTACGATTAAATCCATTGAGTTACGATTAAATCCGTTGAATTACGATTAAATCCATAAGTTACGATTAAATTCATAAGTTACGATTAAGTCCATTGTGTTACGATTAAATCCAATTAATTACGATTAACTCAAATAAATTACCATTAAATCCCATTAATTATAATGAAATCAAATAAATTACGATTAAATCAAATAAATTACCATTAAATCCAATTAATTGCGTTTATATCCATTTAATTACTATTAAATCCATTTAATTACGATTAAATCCATTTAATTACGATTAATTCCGTTTAATTACGATTAAATTCATTTAATTACGATTAATTACATTTAATTACGACTAAATCCATTTAGTTACGATTAAATCCATTTAGTTACGATTAAATCCATTGAGTTACGATTAAATCCATTGAGTAACGATTAAATCCTTTAGTTACGATTAAATCCATTGGGTTACGATTAAATCCATTTAGTTACGATTAAATCCATTGAGTTACGATTAAATCCATTTAGTTACGATTAAATTCATTTAATTACGATTAAATCCATTTAATTACGATTAAGTTCAATTAATTACGATTAAATCCATTTATTTACGATTAAATACATTTATTTACGATTAAATCCATTTAATTACGATTAAATAAATTTAATTACGATTAAATCCATTTAATTAATATTAAATAAATTTAATTACGATTAAATCCCTTTAATAACGATTAAATCCATTTAATTACGGTTAAATCCATTTAATTACGATTCATTCTTTTGAGAGTTATGATAGTAAAACTCGTGTTAGAGCGCACTAGAGACGCAAAATTAAAATGTTTTCGGAATTTCCATCACGCATTTGACACAGTTCAAAGCATATATTGCGCATAATTTTAAATTTACTAACTACAGACGAAGCATTCGAGAGTCGAAATTGGAGTTCTGAGCTATCTGCCTTTAAAGCAAGTGACGGATCCAAAGATTATCCCTTGAATGCTTTTCCGCATTACTGAAGTGTCACCCCTGTCGAAGGAGCGTCGCGAAATATTTAAATTTATACCGAGAAGCTCCATACAGTTTAAACGGCGAAGATAAAATCTTTCAAAAATAATTGATCTAATACATTCTGCTGATAAACATAATACCTTTTAATATTTTAAGCTTATTTTCAATTGAAAATATGATTTTTATAATTTGCTATTAAAGCTTGACACTAAGCCTCGGTCATGAGACGGTGAACGAGTAGAATTCGAGAGACTAGTACTTCAATAGCAACTCCACAGGCCCCGTAGCAAATACACTGAGGTTATTTAAGCTTTAGATATCTAATACGTTGGGGGAACTGCCAAAAACGACATGAGAGCCCCCACTTTCTTTTAATATAATAAACATATCCCATTATTTATTGCTTTTAGTTTAGTAGTATAATCCATCTGTACTTTGGACAAGAAAGGGAAAAGTGAGTCATCAGAAGGTAAAATGGAAGCGAGTCATCACAAGATAGAGGGAAGCGAGTCATCACAAGATAGAGGGAAGCGAGTCATCACAAGATAGAGGGAAGCGAGTCATCACAAGATAGAGGGAAGCGAGTCTTCACAAGATAGAGGGTAGCGAGTCTTCACAAGAAGGAGGAAACATAGTTTTTACCCACTGATTTCTGGAAATGACCTATATGTCGTTACTATGTCGTCAATTAACATTCTCTTAGCGAAGCGTACTTTAAATATCCAGCGGAATGTAATGTCTTATCTCTCTGGGGCAGACGTTGAGCATTCACGTTTATAGCGCTATATAAAGCAGTTAGAGGGTTAGAATCGCATTTTGAAAATAGCCTTCCGTCTATTTAATGAAATTGACCGACGTAAAGACGCCTTCTGTAACCAATTTGCTATAAATATATATTTAATCTAAATCGTCCTTTACTACGCGCTATTTGGAAGACGGTCACGTTTTGAGCTACTTCCGCGTCGTTAGACATCTTTTCCAACTTTTGAAGCGTGAAATTAAGTTCTCTCTCATTCGAATCAAGCGAAGGGAATGCTTTATTTTTATCCATTTTAATAGGTCATTTTTTTGTAAAGCATGGTAAATTTTTAATAGTGCAATACGTTTTGTTAAAATAGGTTTTAGATCACATTAAAACAATATTTAAAAAAAATGAAATTAACCATCGCTGGTATTTTTCCTCACTTTCCTCGTGAGCTCTGTCTAAGCACCAAATTGTGTCGTCGTGTACCCCGGCTTACCGTTTAGGTGTCTGTTGTTTAGCTTAACTTTATTTCTCCAATCTCCATAAAACGTGTTGTTATCACTTTTCGCGTTATATGAGTTATGCGTTTTCATCAAGGTCCGGGTATAGAGTAGAGCACCTACCCGAGCACTTGCCAGTTTCAGTAGTCGCACCGCCACCTATCGATTATGTACAGAAATGTTCGAGTACCACTAGTACGGACAGTTTCAGTAATTTTATCGGGTGTTTTTATTTTGCGAGAACGAAAGAAAACTTTAAAGTCGGGAGGTTGGAATGGTCCCGTGATTAAGTAATGCTGCCATCTACATCGTTTTTAGGAACTAATTCTTGATATTTATGCTTGCCTTTCGTCCGCTATGTTGTAAATTTTATGATTTGTTCACTCTTTATACATTCTTAAGAAAACGTTTTATCTTATATTGACCTTTTTCTTTAATTAACTTGGTAAATTATTTAACTGATATTGTATCATTAGAATCGTTACAGCTAAGCTAAGAAAACTTGTCTCTTCTAATATTAGCCATTCTCTTTGAAATGTTTTATGGTTGTACAAAGGATTTTAACTCAGTAAAACACTTAGGACGCGCAAGGTCTAGCATATTACTTCAGAGCACATCACTTGTCGATAAATAAGTCTAGTTTATAAAGTTTATGGGAATATAATTACAGATCTTGCCCGTTATTTGATTTCACTACTTGTATGGCCTAGACGTTTTTGTTTAAAGGACCTTGCAATTTTTAACCGAATGGTTTTTGGTTGGATTATTTTATTTTGTAGAAAAATATTAATATTTAAAGTGCTTTTAGTGCCTTTACTAACTTTGTATTTGACTAGTTTTGAAATGTCGAAGATTTTTGTCAAGCTTTATTTGTTTAATAAACATATTTGTGAAGACAAAATTAACAAAATTCCATAACAATATGAGACAATCTTTACTACATACAGTGTTATCAAATTATTAACAGTAACGTTTTTTCAATATAATTCCGGGTAAATATAATTTGAGGTTTTTTAAAAACACATAGTGAGATACTTGAACTCAATAGACGTCTACGTGGATTGACCAAATAATGTATATTCGCTGATCGACTTAGCTAATTGCAAATTTAATTACTGATCATTTGTCATCCCGCACGATCATAGCTAATGTATTTGAAAAGATTGCTACTTCTAGAATATTCAATGCTGGAATATTTGATAGGATTAATGCGAAAATTCGGGCCATTTTTTAAAATAAGCCGGTATAAATTAAATACGAAATATTTATTGATGAAATAATATAAACTTATTACATAATAGCTCTTGAAATACAAGCATCGAAAAACGTTTCTTCAGGCAGTTGTCATCGTTTCGTGCGGGATTAAAAAAATATTTGGAAGCTAATAATAATAATAAATAATAATAATAATAATAATCAGCTAGGCTAATACCCAAGGCACCACCTTCTGTCGTTGATTTTATACCGACGCTCCTACCCATTTCAGCTTTCATCTTGATTTTAAGTCTAGAGCGACATCTTTTGAAAAGAATACGACACATTAAAAACTATTATTTTATTAATTAATTATTAAAATTATTTTATATAGTTATAAATATGGTCAGTACTATAATATAATTATACAGGGTGTCCACAACAAAACGAAAATTGATAAATAACTTCAAAACGTTTTTTTTATATCAAATTTCTATGGAACATTCCTCGTGCACGGGGACATTTACTAGTGTATAGGGGTGTGCAAAATATTGGGTAAGACCAAATAATTCGATTGAATACCAAATCGAATATTCGATTCGTCGAATCGAATAGCGCTTGGAAAAGTTCGCGAATATTCGTTTTTCCTGATCAAATAGTCGAATATTCGAAAAGGTACTTTTAACCTAGACCTTTTAACTCATTTGTTATTATTGAAATAAGCATTGGTAGTGGTGGTGGTGGTTCACTCGAAATTTGAAAACAATATTTACCTCTACGAGGGGAAAAAGTCCGCTAGGAGGGGTTTTACAATCACCGTGTTTGTCTGTCTGTTGAGTTTACATTATGGCGGTTGTAGGTTTGTTTGGTATGCGTTTTATATGTATCGGTGATTTATCTCCAACTTCTTCTTTTTGACTTGTGGGGCGTACCGAGTGCGGAGGGTTACGAAAATCATCTCAACGTCCAAATGGCAGGGTGGTCCACTTACGAGGAGAAGACCCGAGGTGGTTCTCACCGATTTTGTTCAAAGTTGGGGGATTGTTAGACCTAGATGTAACATGAAACCAGTTAAAGGGAAAAGTTACGCTGGGCTTCCGTTTTGCCAACAACATAAAATGAGAAAAGGTCTATGTAAAATAACATGCGAAAATGATAAATTCTAAGGGTCCCCCCTGTGCAAAATTTCAATAAATCAAAAAAAAATATTTTTAAAAAAATTAAAAAAATAGTAAATTTTACATTTATGGATTACTTTGGACAAATAGGGGGAATAAAAACCATTTTGGGTGAACTCGAGCTAATTTGAATAAATAGGTCGAAATTTTAGGTATATAATACCAAATATTTGTAAAACTTATGCCGTGATAACTGCCATATATTTTCGCCGATAAATCTTAAAATTTCTACATTACATTATCTGAACGATGTAAACAGATTTTTAGATTTCGATAGAAAAACGACGCCATTTTATAAAATGGCGGATACAAATATAAATCATGGTGCAATAAGTTAGGTAATTTGTATCCGATTAACCTGAGAATTTCAACGTTACTTTATGTGAACGATGTAAACAGATTTTTAGATTTCGATAGAAAAACGACGCCATTTTATAAAATGGCGGATACAAATATAAATCATGGTGCAATAAGTTAGGTAATTTGTATTGGATTAACCTGAAAATTTCTGCGTTACTTTATCTCAACGAGGTAAACAGATTTTTAGATTTCGATAGAAAAACGACGCCATTTTATAAAATGGTGGATACAAATATAAATCATGGTGCAATAAGTTAGGTAATTTGTATCCGATTAACCTGAGATTTTCTACGTTACATTATCTGCCCGAATGAATTCGTACTATAGATTTTAATAGAAATCCGACACCATTTTGTAAAATGGCGGATATCAATAAAACTCATCGTGCGATAAGTTCTGTAAATATTCGTCGATTAATCATCAATTTTCTACGTTTCATTATCTGCCCGAGCTAATTAGACCTATGGGTTTTCCAATAATAATCCGACGCCATTTGGAAATATGGTGGATATAAATATAACTTATGATGCGATAACTGCCGAAATTATTTGTTGATTTACGTGAAATTTTCAACATTACATTATCTGACCGAATAAATAAGCCCCTTTACACTGTGATAGAAATCTGACGCTATTTTACTAAATGGCAGATATCATAATGCGATAACTGCCAAAATTATTTGTCCAATTACTTGAAATTTTCTACTTTACATTACCTATTAAAGATAATTAATCCTATAAATTTTAATATAATTCAAGGCCATTTGGAAAAATGGTGGATGTCAAAATGTCTCACGGTCATATAAGTTCCGTAATTATTCGACGATAAATCTGAATTTTTCTGTTTCATTAAATGATCGAGTAAATAAGTCCTTTCTATTTTGAAAGAATTCCGAAGCCATTTTGCAAAATGGCGCATGTCTGAGAAGATCCGTAATTATTCGTCAACTATTCTGAAATTTTCTATTTCTGACCGAGTATGTTAGTCCTATTTCTTTTGAGATAAATACGCTGTTTTTCAAAATATCCATGTATCCCCTTGGTGCGATAAATTCCGTATTGTTATTGTTATAAAAAATTTATACGAAACTTCCTATAAAATGGGTAAATTTTAATACATTTCGGCAAAATCCAATAATATTGGGTATGTTCTTATATCATTGGATTAATATAAAATAATTATGGTTAAATTCATCATTTAGGCATAATTTGGGTAGTTTGAAATATTATTAAATTAGTTCAATTGGCATTGTAGAATTATTGGTAATTCGCGAAATTTTTGGTAAATCAGAAAATGGTTGTAATTTGGGAAATTATTGGTAATTTGGGAAATTATTAATAATTTGGGAAATAATTTGTTATTCTGGAAATTATTGGTAACTAAGGAAATTATTGGTTACTAAGGAAATTATTGGTAACTCGGGAAATTATTGATAACTCGGGAAATTATTGGTAACTCGGGAAATTATTGATAACTCGGGAAATTATTGGTAACTCGGTAAATTATTGGTAATTCGGGAGATTATATGTCAAAACATGGTCAAAATCAGTTATGCGCCAAGGAAAGGTAGAACTAATTAAAAATATTTTTACTAATTTGATTAAAGAGTAGTAAGGTTATGTGTAGACCCCTGAAATAGCCAATCACTTTATCTTCTCCTTCCCAAAATTCCCCAGGAAAATCGTTGCAAAAATTTAATAGCTGATTTCTTTACTCGTCTATTTACAAAATATAATATATTATAATATAAACTTACCAAAATTATTATAATTCGCTCAATGGTAAATGAACTTACACTATATAAATTGGATTTAGTGAAAATTAATAGACTGTAAACAAAATTATGTTAATTGCACAATATTATTGGAATTTTCTCAATATATTCAAATATACACAATATTATTTAAATTTACCAATGTTATATAAATATACACAATACTATTATTTCAATTAACCAAATATTATTGAATTTACTCAAAATTGTTCCAATGTTATCAAAATTATTTGAAGTTACTCAATATTATTAAAAACACCAAATATAGTTTGTATTTCTCCCAATTTATATGAATATCGAAAATGTAATTTGAACTAATTTAATGTAATTCCATTTTACCCAAATAATAAGTATTTACATAAATGTATTCCTTTCCAAATTTAATGTAAAATTAACCTTAATTATTTCAGTTAACTAAGTGGCTTATTTATTCGGTCAGATAATGTAATGAAGAAAATTTTACGTAAATCGACCAATTATTTCGGCAGTTATCGCATCAGAAGTTATATTTATATCCACCATATTTCAAAATGGCGTCGGATTATTATTGGAAAACACATAGGTCTAATTAGCTCGGGCAGATAATGAAACGTAGAAAATTGATGATTAATCGACGAATATTTACGGAACTTATCGCACGATGAGTTTTATTGATATCCGCCATTTTACAAAATGGTGTCGGATTTCTATTAAAATCTATAGTACGAATTCATTCGGGCAGATAATGTAACGTAGAAAATCTCAGGTTAATCGGCTACAAATTACCTAACTTATTGCACCACGATTTATATTTGTATCCGCCATTTTATAAAATGGCATCGTTTTTCTATCGAATTTAAAAAATCTGTTTACCTCGTACAGATAAAGTAACGTAGAAATTCTCAGGTTAATCGGATACAAATTACCTAACTTATTGAACCATGATTTTTATTTGTATCCGCCATTTTATAAAATGGCGTCGTTTTTCTATCGAAATCTAAAAATCTGTTTACATCGTTCAGATAATGTAATGGTGAAATTTTAAGATTTATCGGCGAAAATATATGGCAGTTATCACGGCATAAGTTTTACAAATATTTTGTATTATACCTAAAATTTCGACCTATTTATTCAAATTAGCTCGAGTTCACCCAAAATGGTTTTTATTCCCCCTATTTGTCCAAAGTAATCCAAAAATGTAAAATTTACTATTTTTTCAATTTTTTTAAAAATAATTGTTTTTTTGATTTATTGAAATTTTGCACAGGGGGACCCTTAGAAATAATCATTTTCGCATGTTATTTTACATAGACTTTTTCTCATTTTATGTTGTCAAAAACATTTTTGGTTGCCATGGCAAAACGGAAGCCCAGCGTAACTTTTCCCTTTAACGGGTTTCATGTTACATCTAGGTCTAACAATCCCCCAACTTTGAACAAAATCGGTGAGAACCACCTCGGGTCGTCTCCTCGTTAGTTAGTTTTTTGTAATTTATTTACGGGTGACCTGTTATATTATTTGAGAAAAATGCAATGTCATAGCAAAATCAGACTCCAGTGTATCGATGTGGAACTAATATTATGGCTTGAGCAGCTTGTTGAATTGTGATACAATCTCATTAAACGCTTCTATGGCTGGAGTCTAAAAAAATCGCTCGTCTTCCAATTACGCATATCTATATGATATCTATGGCTAGCTTCACGTACCTACTCTATCCTTTGTAGAATTTATCTGCTACTTTACTATAAATACATTTATTTATCGACAGGAAAAATGTAAACAGATACTAGCAATGCGTTTTCTTTATTTCCGGTTGGATAAGTTTGATTTTAATTTGTTTACGATAATAAAATTGTAAACAGGTTATTTTGGTTATATTTACCTACAGCGTCGTATTTTCGTTATAGGGATTTCTGAGAGGGAAAAATCCAATATGAGGTTTGCCGTGGTATTGGCTTTTTTCAACCGAAGAACAGTTTTTTATATTTAAATAATCAGAATTCACTGAATAAATTTACAAAAGTGGAAACGCTGGGACTGCGAGCAAATCTTTAAAAATGTTTAAGACCAAACTAAAGTGTTTAATGTTGACTCTCCCAAAACCAGCCCTTAAAAGCAAGCTTATTCCGTTAAAGTTTAGTTATATACCCATAAATTGTTGAACTACGATTTCTTTTAAAACCACTGAGATTCAGTTCCAATGATCGACTTTCATTTTCTTAACAATATTTTACAATCTCTTTCTGTGCTTAAAGGGACTATGTAAGGTTATTAGCACAAATTTTTCAAAGAGGGCAAGAAACTTCATACTTTTATTAGTGCATTTATAGCTCATTAAAGGAGTGGTGCATTTGCACAGTTTAGCGCCCCCCCTCCCCGTGGACGAATCAAATTGACGATAAATTTGGCTGCCTGTTCGTAGCGTCATAGTCATATCTAAGCCCCACCTTGAAACGGCCGCCATGATATCACGTCACAGATCACGAGGCAAAATGCCCCACGATCCCGCGAAATAATCACGTGACCGCCATTAGCGTCTTTTTTTCATGGCCGACTTATACGCGTTACCAAGGCAACGATCGCGGTCCACAGTTCCACACCCACGAGTAAGCTACGAATAAATTAGGGTAGAAATTGTAACCGCCTTTGTCACAAAACGTTGCCCCTTTTTCCTACACCCAACTTCCAAAAACCTTCTGAGTCCGCATTTTGCAAGACGCGGTAGCAATAGAGGGTTTCCTTAAATCAATTAACAGCACTCCTGGCGAGGAAAAAGTTTAATTCGTCGATCCATAACATCTAACTCATAGAGTAAACCACTCGCATAGAGTGGAAGGCCCTTTGGAAGCGCGTGAAACATCAATCCTAACGGGCCAACTTGTTTTTGAGGCGTGAACAAATATAGTCCGAAGAGCGAGGGTGTTGTTTTTACTTTTTTACAGAATAAACTTACTTTTTTATCTAGATATTGTACATTACCTTTAGGCCAACTTGTTAATATCACGCCTCGTAAACCAGACGTTGCGTACGAAAAGTCTTAACTAGTTTCGCTGAGAGCCTTCCATTCTATGCGAGGGGTTTACTCTATGATCTAACTAGAGCGGTGACGTTTCGCGAAGATCACCCGGCGGCGGCGTGCACGCCAATTTTCCAAACATCATCGGTGGCGAAATTCGGCGGCGGGATTAATATTTACCGGCGGCGCGCTGAAAAGTAAATGGCTCGGCGGTGGCGGTTCGGTGCTAGATAAACTATCGTTGACGGCGCCGTTGGATCGGCGGCGCTAGGCTTTACATCCAACTTCATACTTTCTGGTTAGTGTATTCAAGTTAAAAAAGGTTAGTCAAACCGATCTCCAGTGTTGTTAATTTTGCGGAAAAATTTCCAAAAAACTTTTCCGGAAAATTTGCCGCAAATCGCAAAAATAAAAAATTGAAACATGAATTACTTTTTAAGGGCTTTTAATGTTTTAACTCTTTATCGATATAAAATGTCTAATAACAGTAAACATACTACAAAACATTAACAGTGTTACATTGTTAATCAGTTTAAACTAGTCTAGAGGTTTAGTTTTACTTTTAGATTCGAAAATATGAGGTGAAAACGCCGTTTTATGTAAATTTGCAAACAATAAATTAGACTAATCGTGGAATGAAAACTTTTTTTACGGAAAAATACGGAAAATTTTCCGAAAGAAAGGCCTCGGTCTCCGGAAAATTTTCTTCTAGCTTCGATCTCTGCAAAATCTATTAGGCTCTGACATCCGGTTCTGCTTGCTCTATTTCAATCACAATTTAGTCGAAATGTCGAAATAAACAACCCCACATTTCCATTTTAAACCAAACCCAGCATATCAAACCCGTGTTCGTGCGTTTTCAAGCTTAGAAAAATCGGATTTTCTGAGAAAATAAGGGTCCATTACTCGTGTTAGAGAAAACATGTATTAACTCTGACACAAGTGTTTTCATGCAATGTAGCACGGATTTCGAAATTTACTACCTCCATGTAAAGGTAATCATATACTAATAACAAAACATAATATTGTTCTAAATCGGTAGCGGATAGCTTTTGATTAACTGAATTTTTAACTGAAAAGCAGATCAGTAAAGAAATTTAGATAAGCCAAACAGATTTGATCTGACCAGATTAGAGAAAAAAGTGTGAAAGTTGTTTTCACTGCAATGTTGTACGTATAAAACAAGAGTACGCGTAGTACTCAATCCCAGCTTGTGATACTGGGTGAAAACTCGGAAAAACGCCTTCTGCGTAGAGTTCTCTCCCCACTGGACTTGGAGATAAATAAAAATTTTATTTACTATAATTTAAATTTCAGTAGCTTGAGAAAAAACTTTTCTTTTAATAGTTAAATATTTACAATTATTTAATTTGAAAGCAGGTCGGTCTTCGGAGCCTCGGGTGGAAGGCTTTTGTTAAATTTGCCGCACGACGTTTATTTGCATAAATTCATGTCCAACGCAGATTTAAAGCAAGTGTCGGCTCTAGGTGCATTAGCTCTTTTTTCAACAGATGTCGCTAGCGTCGAAATCAAAACAAGATGCTGAAGCTACATTTTGGCCCAAATGGCGGGACATAAAAGTGTGCTTCGCATTGATTGCCTCGTTTGTAAATTTGTCAATAACTTCAATTATAGTAATTGTTAACAATATATTTTATATGGGATATATAATTTAGGTTAACGTTCACTAAGTAGAGTAAAAGTGGTCTAAATATAATACTCTATAATGGCTCTCTGACGACGTTATTGTTTCGCTATTTCGAATTTTAGCTTCCGTTCCCATTAATAGATGGCTCCACGCTCTCCACGAAAGTCATTTTTTTCGAAGATTCGGATAGATTCATGGCCATCTCTAATAACAGGGGCCTTTTAATAATACAGGCGGCAATGATAGAGCCGACAGTTGCTTTAATCTCTTGGGTTTATGTACATACTTTCCAAGTTGGCCTCCCTCCACGCGGGGAGAGAGATGCGACCTCTGGTTAGTTCTTTTGGAAGCTGTTCAATCCATTCAAACTTTCTTTACATAACACAACATGTTTACCCAACACTTGACATAATATCTCAACAAGTATTTAAAAATACTTGACTTTTTATATATATCACAAGCAGGGGCGCAACAACAGTGGGTGTCCCGGGTGTCCGGACACCCATTAGAGTTCAACGGATACGCAAATGTCTCATGTGGTTTTTTTGTCATTAATGTAGCAACTTGATGGACACCCCCTGGCCTAAGTCAGCTAGTGACTTGTGATGTGCTGTTCAATTTTGTTCAATCGGGATGCTTATTATAAGTGTTCTAAGTCGGAAAATATTCCGGAAAATGATCGAGGCCTTTTTTCCTGAAAATTTTCCGTATTTTTCCAAAAAAAATATAAAAAGTTTTAATTTCATGATTAGTCTAATATTTTTTGAAAATTTAAATAAAGTGGCATTTTCGCCTCATTATTTCGAATCTAAAAGTAAAACTAAACCTCTAGACTAGTTTAAATTGATTAACAATTACACTATTAATGTTCTGTAGTATTTTTACTTTTATTATACATTTTATATCGATAAAAAGTTAAAAACATTTAAAACCCTTAAAAGTAATTTATGTTTCAATTTTTTATTTTTTTGATTGGCGAAAAATTTTCCTCGTTTTATTTTTCCGGAAAATTAACTCTATTCCGATTGGTCCAGACTATTTTTATTTGTAGGTAGAGCATAATTGAAAAGTCTATTTTTCCAAAAAATAGTACTTTGGGGGAATAACTAGGTTAACACGTTCCGCGGACAAACGACACCAGGGTGCGCTACAATCACGACGGAAGTCGTCAATTTTAGAGAACCACTGAAATACAACGCTGATTTGATTTTTTTAGGGGAAAGGAGTTTACTGGATATTTAGAAATTCAGTCTCACTCAAGAGTAAGAGTGGAACTAAATAAAAATCTTCACTCTTTGCCACTCTCGCTTTTCGTCACTCGCCGAAGACACTCTTCCCCCAAGAGTGCGATTAGTCAAGGTCACTGATTTCACTCTTATTCTTGGCGGGAAACTTCAAATTTAAGACGGGAAATTTGAATTCGGTCCAAAAAGTCTATTTTAGCATCCTTTGTCGTTAATAGATGGCGCCACGCTCTCCAGTAAAGTAATTAAATTAAATTTAAATTTGAATTTCCCGCCTTCTTTCAATAGTCTTGAAAAACGATAGGAGTAAAAGAGCTGACCTTGACTAACTTCACTCTTTTCCCGCGAGCTCACTCTGCGAGTGACAAAAAGTGAAACCCCCACTCTTACGAGTGGAGTTTTTTGTGAGGGAGTGAAGTGGGAAAAGTAAGGGGGGGGGGGGGAAATACTCGCTCAAATGCACTCCGAGTTTTGCCCAACTCTGCTAGTAGAGCATGAATTGGATGAGGAGAAAAGTTAAAAGTAATCTCAAAATAGTCTTTATCCCGGAGTGTAAGTTAATACACTATTGAGGGAGAATCTTTCTAAAACCTATATTAAAATTTGATCTAGCCAAAGAAAGTAATTTTTGGCTTAAAGGAAAAGGACTGTAACTGGAGCTTGAAATAACTGGAAAGTTGATTTCAAAGTCTCCTTTCGTATGAAATAACAATTTCTCGGATGAACATCGGATTTCACGGCTGTGGGTTCTGTTACCTTTTCACAATCTTATTACGAGAAAAACAATTTATTTTCGATAAGGGAATACTTTTCGATAAATTACAAATAAAAACCTCCTACTCACGCTATTTTTAGCAATGTTTTATGTAAAATATATACACAAAAGTTCAACTAAGGAAAAATATAACACCAAACCTTAAACACGTTTTTGCAAGTTTTTGGAATAATTTGAAATATCTACATTTCAAACTACTAGAGCTAACTGGTAAGCTTTACGCGAATGCGTTCCGATAGGGGGGGCAAGGGGGCATGTTCTACCAGGCGCCGCTTTAGAGGTCTACAAAAGGCCAAAAAGTATTCCAACTATCGAAATGTTCCGGAAGGTCGTTGACGCGTACTTGACGTTTCGAATTAATTAATTGGACATCTAAAGTGTATCGATATTCAATTTATTATTTATTCTGTTGCAGGTTTAAAATATGGCACGACGTGTAAAATGTGTGGTAGCGCCATCGATTGCGAGACTACTGAACTAAAACGTCCCTTGTACGACTATTATTATAATGTTATCGTGGGCACCACCTAACGTCAAAATTATTTATAATTTCTAAGTTGTTTCGGCTTGAGAATTTGTACAGGAATCCTTTTTAAGTTACTAAAAGCAACTGTCGGCTCTACCATTGCCACCTTTATTATGAAATGGCCCCTGTTATTAGAGATGGCCATTAATCTATCCGATTCTTCGAAAAACGCTGGAGAGCGTGGTGCCATCTATTTATGGCAAAGGAAACTTAAATTACAAATAGCGAAACGATAACGTCGCCAGAGAGCTATTGTAGAGTTTTATAGTTAGACAACTTATACTCTATTTAGTGGACTTGGACCTAAATTATATATTCCGTGTAAAAATATTGTTTAAAATTGCTGTAATTTATGTTATTGAGAAATTTACAAACGATCCAATCAAAGCGAGGGGTACCTATAAGTACCGCCTTTCTTATTTCGACGCTAGCGACATCTATTGACTATCTACTTCACGTTGAGACGCCACTTGCTTTAAATAACTTAAAATCACCTCTAAATGCTAAGTCTTGACTATGTTTAAGATCCCTTGACTGTGTGGTACTGGTCACAAATAAATTGGAGAAAATGTAACTGAGAATAGTAGCAGTTATTTTTCTGTGTTAAATCTGATTTCTACTTGGTTGTTATTCTTGGAGAGTAACGTAATGGACCTTCAACGGTGTCGTTGTTTAGAGATGACGTGTCCGGGATCGATGAAGATTAGGGGTAGAGTTACTGGTCAGCCACAAGTTGATCCCGAACCGGACTTGTTTAAGAGGGGAGAAAGAAAAGATGGCCAGATCGGGGTTCTCTAAGTAGCGAGATCAAAGATTCGCCACGAAGCATTGAACGCGGAAGGTAATCCGATTAATTGATATTTATTTCGCTCTCAGAAAGAAAAGCCAAATTGGACGAAGAGTGCGTGCCCGATACTTACAGCTGTACTTATTTTGTCCCGTCCTTAATAAAGTTTTAACATTCCTTTCTAATTTATCTCTTACGAGAGGACATTCAATGAAATAGTGTTGTAAAGCCTGGTTTTCACTGGGCTAAAAAACGGCGAAAATTGTTTTACGCAAATATATTTCCGGCGGATTTTCCAAGGCTTTTCCGCCCGCACCTGGTTTTCACTGGGGATTTTTTCAAGCGGTTTGTAATTTGGCGGTTTCGATAGCGCATGCGCTGAAAATTGTATCTTTACTGACTCACAAAATTAAAATGGACGCCACCGATTTTCTTTCATTTCATTGTTTTTAAAACATCTATTTGCTTTGTCATATAAAAAAGGAGAAGCGCGAACCTCTTCTACGAATAACTCCTGTTGACTACCATTCATTCTTTTTTGTTTATAAGTCATCGTGACAAACTGACTAAATTACAATAACAATGTTTATAAACTAAACGCGTCGCTTTTTAGGCCTAACAAATTGAATCAAACCGAGAGTAGTGAGCTAGTGACGTCAACGCATGATCTTCACTGATTGGTTAGCACATTGCGTTGCGTTTTAAAAATTCGGAAAAATAGAACTTCCATTCCGCGCTTGTTCGCGGAATATCGCGAGCTTTCCGTATAATTTTGCGGAAAATATTTTTCCGCAAACAGCGCGGAAAGCCAATTCCGCTGTTTTTAAGCCCAGTGAAAACCAGGCTTTTGTCGGAAAATATTCCGCAGAAAATGACCGAGGCCCTTTTCCGAAAAATATAAAAAAGTTTTCATTCCATGATTAGTCTAATATATTGCTTGCAAATTTAAATAAAGCGGCATTTTCGCCTCATTTTTTCGAATCTAAAATTAAAACTAAACCTCTAGACTAGCTTTAAACTGATTCACAATGTAACACTATTAATGTTTGATTGTATTTTTACTGATATTAGACATTTTATATCGATAAAAAGTTAAAAACATTAAAAACCCTTAAAAAGTAATATGTTTCAATTTTTTATTTTTCCGATTTGCGGAAAATTCTCTGGAAATTTTATCGCATTTTATATTTCCGAAAAATTAACAACACTAAAATGAAACATGCAACAATAATTTCAGATTCAAATTCCCTGACTATACGCTGACCATTTTTAGAAATTTTCCCTCACCCTTTTACGACCCAAAATAGAGCTCTTTTAACTTTATATTTCATTTTCAAGTTATTTTAAAAATAAACCATTTTATTACAACGTTTAAAAACGTTTAACACTGCTCAGATCCTTTAGGAAAAAAAAATAATAAAAATCTCACCACCATTAAGGCGATGTTTCAAAATGATGATGACAGTGTATGTTAAAAAAATATGCTAAAATTTTGAAGCAAGTGTCGGCTCTAGGTGAAGTAGCTCTTTTTTCAACAGATGTCGCTAGCGTCGAAATCAAAACAAGATATTTAAGCTTCATTTTGACCCAAAAGGCGGGACATAAAAGTATGCTTCGCGTTGATTGGCTCGTTTATAAATTTTTTAATAACTTCAATTATAGTAATTGTGTACAATATATTTTTATGGGGTATAAAATTTAGGTTAAAGTTCACTAACTCGTAAGTAGAGTAAAAGGGGTCTAATTATAATACTCTATAATGGCTCTCTGACGACGTTATTGTTTCTCTATTTTGAATTTTAGATTCCGTTCCCATTAATAGATGGCTCCACGCTCTCCACGAAAGTCATAGTTTTCGATGATTCGGATAGATTCATGGCCATCTCTAATAACAGTTGCCTTTTCATAATACAGGTGGCAATGATAGAGCCGACAGTTGCTTTAAATATAGGATAGGTTGCCGAAGTGCTTAGCACTCTAGCCTCGCAGCAAGAGGTGGTTGGTTCAATCCCAGTTTATGGCACTGGGTTAAAACTGGAAATAACTCCTCCTGCGTTGAATTTCATCCGAGGTTTTAGATTTCACATTTTAAATAAAAACTTGATGATGGTAATAGTAAGAATAGGAATTTGTAGCCTCGCGTGGTATGAGAAGCTTATCACTATACTCCTTGGTTACAAATCCTTAAATAACTTATAATTGTTAGTTAATTAATAGGGGGATATTAAGAAATATTCTTAAAACACATTCACACAAATTTTCTTTCTATAGGGCCTTTAAGGCATACCATCAAGCTGGTACTTTGGCGAGGTTTACAAGTACGTATTTCCAAGGAGTATTTTTAGAGGATTTTGTGTTGGTTATCATTTAAAATTAAGAGGAATCTATTATCATTACTGATGATCGGAATGACGAAATTCACTCAATTTTTAAACGAATATTTTTTGGAAATAAATTTTGAAACAATTTGAAGAGTGTATATTGTAGATATAGTTACAATATTGTTTGGGAAAGGTTTTTCTATCATTTGTGAAACCTCATTTCCCAGGCCCTATGAAGTGAACCTGCAACCAAATTTGCATTATCCTAAGTCGTTTAGTTGGGGCATGCGATATTTAATCCTGTAACTTTTTAAGACTATTATCGACGACTTTAAGGAATTCTGAGCCAAATTCTTCGATATCTAAGCTATTAAATGAGATGCGAATTTTATCAATCCAATATTTATATATGTTTTCTAAACGAAAAGTGTTCAGAGTTAGATATGTTTGGAGTTAGCAGTACTAGCCATAACTATTATAAAAAAGTCGATATCGACCTTCAAAAGGTGATCTCGACCAAAGGGCCACCTTTTAAATAAGAAATAAGGTTATCCTTGCTACAGGGAAATGAAAACTTATCTCTTAAAGGGTCAATGAACTTGGATTCTTAATTATGGTGGAGGGACGGAATTTTTTTTATCAGCTAAGCTAATGCCTAAGCCATCAAGTGACTTTAAAGCCATTAATTCAGGTGGTCGGGTTACAACGCGTAGGAGGGTGGTGGCAAGCCCTTCATGCCACGCGAGCCAACAGCTCCCTACACTAACTATTAAGTTTAACCTCCAGAAGTGTTAATGGAAGGGGAAACCGAAGAGCTCGGGGGAAACCCCTTAACTCAAGCTAAGTTACGTTTAAAAAAGTCGTAAGGTGTGTTAGCAGGCGATGTTTTGCTTAAGTTCAAACTCCCTTTACTTCTGGTTGTCCACAATGTACACGGAAGGAATTCTGGTAATGTGGGCATCACGATGTTGGAGTCCCGCCTAGAGGATAGCCCGATTTAAAATTTAAAATGTTTTTGAAAGAAAAAAATAAAGTTTCGTAGGAAAACTCAAAACAAATCGGCGGCGGGAACAAAATTTATCGGCGGCGTCGGCGGCGTGCCGAAAAGAAAATGGTAGGGCCACCTACAACTTATCTCCGGGTCAGAAAGTTAAGCTTAGATAAACGTTCCTAGTAACAGCGCTAAAAATAAATCTATCGTGTAAAATATAACATTTTATTATGTTCACAATAGAAAACTGTGTTTGTAATATGATATAAATTTTAATCTCAACTTGGAAACAAAAATTGCATATTATCGGAATAGTTACTAATTGGTATATTTTCCGCAAATTTGTTATTTTTTTATTTTATTTTATAGACTATAGATTATTATGAAACTGATTTGACAACTCTCGTGGCAAGTGTTTTGTTGAGCACTACAATATTGAGGACGGATTCGATCATGTTTGGACCACTTCAGTATTCGTCATTTTCGTCATCTTCGAAGTTCTGCAAATAAACAAACAAGCGTTCAAATCAATTAGTATGGCCAGGAATTTATATATGAGTACACTTGGAACCTCTTAGGCTTCATTACCGCCATGATGCCAGTCCGAACAAACGGGTGAGGTTTAAATTTCCTCGAATGTATTGCCAATTTTAAGTTCATTGGCTGGATGAGGTAAGATAATTTCTATTTGAACCAAGACAAATGCCGATGTAGCACCGAGTTAAGAGCTAGCGAATAATTCCACAATAAATAACGCTAGTTTCTGTGGAGGCTATCAGAGCCACCACTATCTTCCTTACACATTACAATTGTATACAAATATAAATTCCTGGTAGGGAATTTACAATCAGTAGCCTCATCACGGAGGTACATCATAATAAATTTATTTCTTGTCGTTTCAAATGGTAAAAATTTCTTATTGTTATTCCCATTCATCCATGTTTATTTCATTTTTGTAAGGAGACACAATTTTGATTTTTTTACGTAATAAACTAATGTGTTTATTAGGTCACTATAACAGCTTAAAGCAAATGCTAAAATTTCTAGTATTATACCTAGAACGATAATAGTATTATGTTATTCAGTTATAAACTTACATCTACACTGTAAAAAAGGTTGAGTCAAAGGCTCAAATGATACCCAAAATGGGTAAAATTTTACCCAAAACTATATGGTCACTATTGCACTTATTCAAGAAGTTGCGAAAAACTTAAAATACCCAAATTGGGCAAAAGGTATTACCCAAATGTGGATCAATCCAAAATTACCCCCAATTTTGGGTAAAAAAATATTAACCCAAAAAAATGGGTTATATTCAAAATAGCCCACATTTTTAGGTTAAATTGTTAATTTTACCCAAATAACTTGGTAGTTTAAAATACCCAATAATATGGGTCGATTTGAAAAAGTGGCCAAATTAAAAGAGCCAAATCTAAGGCTTATTAAGTCTGGAAAGCTGCTGGTGGAGAGGTGGAAACTTGTCAACAGCCTAGATTTATGCATATTAAATCTAATAAAAATGAATTTAAAAGTCAGATATAATTTTAAAAGCAATCTTAAGTAGGATAAATTAATTTACCCTGAAGCAAAATCCTTCCAACGTCTGTCGCTAGTTTGTGAGGCGGGAAACGAATATTCGAAAACGTGGGAAATCACTTTTATTTTATGAACCAGAAAGTTGAGAAGACGACCAAATTTCTTTTACTACTTTGTGGGCAGAAAATAACCCAAGTTGGGCTGGTGCTATAATATATAAATAACCCAAAAACCTTGGTGAAACCCAGCAACCCAAAAAAGTTGTAATAACCCGAATTGGGTCAAAAGTGACTCAAAATGGGTCAAAAAATATTTTACCCAACATATTTAACCTTACCATTTTTAGAGTCAGCTACCCATAAAGATGTAATCATCAAAATAGATCAAAAAATATTTCACCCAACCATTTTTAGAGTGTAGAGATGGAATGGTATGAAAGTTATTTACAAGTTACCAGAATCAATAGTAAATGGTTATTGTTTGGTCTGGTGATGTCACATTGAGTTACGGGATTTGGTGACACCGGCCTTAGTAACACCATTCGTACAATTAGAGATGTGAGCCGGTTAATTTACCGGTAATGGTAAAATTACCGTAAATTTACCGAGTGGTTTTATTTACCAATTACTTTCATAAAGCAAAAAACACCCAAAAATATTTTGTTAAACTTCAAATAAGAGAAGAAACAATGACATTTTACAATGGACCAGAAAACCAAATCATTTTCCTGTTAAAGACTCCGAATTCCCGGCACTGTGATTTTACGTTCCATACATTTAAATGTATTTCTAAGGGGGTTATCTAGCAGGTTTCTCTAAGTTTAATGTAAACGAAGGCTATGGTTAAATTTAAATATTATTTTAATAATTATTGTGACATCAAACCATTATTTTGATTAAATAAAAAAGTTCATGGTCAATTTACCGTTTTTATTTTTACCGGTAAATTTACATCACTATATAGGTACAATAGATCAATTCCAAAAAATAAAAGGTAAAAGCTGGGGTCAAACGCTCGTTCCATTTGTGAAACAAACTGCCTGTTTTAGAATAAGAATTAGACTTCAAACTATTTCTTTTTAAAGTAGTCGTTTGTTAAAACGTTTTCGCTGTAAAAGTCCTTTCAGAAATTTCTACTTTACATTTATTTAATTCGCGGAAAGAGCATTTGGCAGGGTCTTTTTTGTTAATGAGTTTAAAATTAGATTTGTGTAGATTGCGATTGGAGTGCTATTAATAAAAAAATTTAAATTTTTCTTTCAGTTTCAAAGCCCTATTCGCACTAGTTTTTGCCCAGCTTTGTTGGTGAGTTCAAACGTGGTCGAAATTTCGCGATTCGACCCCCGAACGAAATTATTCTTCATTCTTAAAAAATACCTCAATAAACAAATTGTCAAATTCGATTGCTAAAGATAATTAACATTAATATTATCATTTATTTATGTGTACGAACAGTATTTCATTTAAATATTTAATCCGTTTTTTTCATCTTGAAACCTCGCTTTTCCCTTAGGAAGGAAGCTTGTTCGTCTTTTTACTAATTCGTATTGTTTAAAGGTGAAAGGTACCTTGCAGCTCTAGTGCAATTTGGATTAATTACGAAAAAGGTGAAGTAGTTATTGACGTCATCAAGATGGCCGCCGGTCACCTATACCCAGTAAATTTTATCTTTATTACTTGTTGTTGGAATATTAGGATGTGGATGTCATTTAATGGATAAAGGCAGCAGAGTATTATTTACTTTTAGCAATTTTTGCTACTAGGGGGCGCTGCCGTAAAGGAATATTCTTCGTCGGAGGTATTTACAAGTAATATAGACTTGTAATACCTCATTTAATAGCATTTCAAAATAACTTCGCTTAAAGATGTAAAATGTAAAATTTTCCGTATTCTGTCGATGAAATATTACTTTAAAATCAATTACATGTACAACTATTTTATCGTTCCAAACATGTTTCGAAAAATCAACGGGACCCGGCGTAGGCACATGTTTCAAACGAATAACATTAGTAGGAAAAGGAGTTGAATACTTCTCTCGTAAGGGATATTTTATAAGCTTTTGCTAATACTGATAAGTTACGTATTTATCATAGAGTAAACCACTCGTAAAGAGTGGAAGGCTATCAACGAAATTTGTTAACACTCATCGTACGCAGTTGGCCTAAAGGTAATGCACGATATCTGGATAAAAAAGTAAGTTTATACTCTAAAAGATGTAAAAACAACACCATCACTCTTCGGACTATATTTATTCACGCCTTGGAAACAAGTTGCCCCATAGGATTAATGTTTCATGCGCTTCCATTTCATGCGAGTGGGTTACTCTATGGTATTTATATTTATTGAGAATTACTGTTTTTAGACGATTTATAGAGTTTACCCAGATCCACCTCATCGTCTCAACGTTGTCCTCCTCACATAAATACATTCTTGTTAATGCGTCATTTAAAGGAATCTGTTTATCCTTGTAGATTTTTTTTCACAATTTGGAAAATATTAATAACGGCGCTTTTATTACTATTCCAATTGTATGGTTCCTTAGTCTGAAGCTTGTATTTTCGCCTGAAAGGCTTATCGATCGAATGAGAAGATATATTCGAAACAGATTTCTGTTATCGTATTAAAATATGATATCCGCGTGGGTTGAAAAACCTTCTCGTTCTTAACAGAAAAAAATTTGATCTATATTTCCGACTTCCTGCTGATTTTTCTGATACGTTTCATCAATAATGTATACCACGAATCCATACCTCTACTAGGAATGCTTATCCTGCCGCATCTCGTATGGTAAGATCACTTTGACGGCTTTGGCCCCGCCTACGAAGGATAAAATCCCCATTGCGTGCGCTCCCCTCTCGCGTTGTTGTTTGCTAAGTTAAAGCAACTGTCGGCTCTATCATTGCCACCTGTATTATTAAAAAGGCCCCTGTTATTAGAGATGGCCATGAATCTATCAAAATCTTCGAAAAAAATGACTTTCGCGGAGAGCGTGGAACCATCTATTTATGGCAAAGGAAGCTAAAATTCAAAATAGCGAAACAATAACGTCGTCAGAGCGCCATTATATTATATTATATTTAGACCACTTTTACTCTACTTAGTGAACTTTAACCTAAATTATATATCCCATCGAAAATATATTGTAAACAATTACTATAATTGAAGTTATTGACAAATTTACAAACGAGCCAATCAACGCGAAGCATACTTTTATGTCCCGCCTTTCGGGTCAAAATGTAGCTTCAGCATCTTGTTTCGATTTTGACGCTAGCGACATCTGTTGATAAAAGAGCTACTTCACCTAGAGCCGACACTTGCTTTAACATAAAAAAAACGTCAACCACATCGAGACGAAAATCTGCCGCGATAAGCATTCCAAGTAGAGGTATGGATTCCTGTGTATACAGATTAACCTTGGTTTGCTTTTGAAGATTACGCGTTCAACAATTCCAAATTTAACAAGTTGGCCTGTCGTTCAAGAGGGCTCGGGTTCAAATCCCGGCCGATTAAAAAATTATACTTCACCCAATGACAAAAAGAGGGCGCTTTTGGAAAAACCTTTTCCCTGATTCTAAGAAACTAACGCAGTGATTACCCTTTGCCCCGAAAATGCGAACACGTTCGCAGGCCTGACAGACAGACCCACAGACAGACCCACAGACCCACAGACAGACCCACAGACAGACAGACTCGGTGGTTGTATAACCCCTCCTAGGGTATAAAGTCCCCTCTGAGAGGTAAAAAGGGCTAAGCAAACATAAGTATCTCATTATTTACCGATTTTGCTTGAAACTATTGAGTTGAATTTAAGTATAGTTTTAAGCGTCTTTATATAGAAGTGCTTTTAATCGTGACAGGTTATCTGTTATTTTGGCTGGTCACACCCAGATTTTCTTACACTAATCTGAATAAAAATTATCCGTATTCTGTAACAGAATTTATAATCTGTTTCTTATCCGAGATATCAGATTGAAAAGGAAAAGTTATAAAGGTGTTATGTGCCAAAAATGAAAAACACGTATCTAACTGTTTAATTTAAAAATAAAACAACATAATATTGTTCTAAAATTTGGGGCGAGTCAAAAATTCTAAGAATTCTTCCTTTGATAGCGAGAATTCTCACTTCCCAAAATTTTGACGGTCGTTCACACAGGAAGTGACGTAATCTCTTCTCCCTAGTTCTCTTGAGAAGAGTAAGAATGCCTCAGAGCATTCTCACTTGGTCAAATTACAAATAAAAATGGCAGCTAATATTCTAATCGGTTAACTTGATGCTGAATAAAATAAACATTATGATATTTTTGTGGACGAAAATGAATTCCGGAGAAAACCGAATGTTAAGTTAATTTATAATGAAATATTCCCTTTTCAATTATAAATTAAAGTTTTTCTTCCTTCATATATTGTGGAAAAATAATATTTATTGGTTTACTTTTGACGCGTTTTAGCGAGTCCTCACGGGGAGAACAATTCTCAGGAAGAACTCTTCTCAAAAGAAGAATTCCTTCTTAGAATTTTGACGCACCCCTGTAGAGGATAGCTCTTTGCCTAACTAATTTTTAACATAAAAAGCGGATCAGTGAAGAAACTTAGATAAGGCGAACACATTTTATCTGACCAATTAGAGAAATTGGATGTGAAGCGGTTTTCTCTGCTATATGCGCTGAATTAAACAAGAATATGAGAAGCAGATACAGATATTGCTTCACAGACAGAAATGGAAAGCACTTGTATACACGGTGGTACTGAAAGTAATTGGTCCTGACAGCCCGGGCTTCTGTTCGCGGTCCGATTCTGGGAAAACTCATTTTGTCTTTCAATGACAATGTCTTTTCCGATTCACTTGGCGATATCGAAAAAAAAATACTCTTGAAAAATGGGTCGTAAGTTCTTACATTTTGACAACTAGCAAATTGATTTCAGGAGAAGCTTCCCCGCTACCCCAAAAAGGAACTTGAGATGGAACACTTAGGGCCCAAGAATGCCTTAATCTAGCTGTTTATGTTGGCTTTAAGGTGCGTCTGCCGAGGGGTCTCCTTCAGCCGTTACAATTTGGCGCCTGTTGCTTTCCATTTAAAGCAACTGTCGGCTCTATCATTGCCACCTGTATTATAAAAAGGCCCCTGTTATTAGAGATGGCCATGAATCTATCCGAATCTTAAAAAAAATGACTTTCTTGGAGAGCGTGGAGCCATCTATTAATGGGAACGGAAGCTAAAATTCAAAATAGCGAAACAATAACGTCGTCAGAGAGCCATTATAGAGTATTATATCTAGACCACTTTTACCCTACTTAGTGAACTCACGGACAGTAAATTTTAGAGGACCGGTATTCCCGAGGTATTTTACGCCCCGTTCACCGATCAGGCTGACGGAAGTCGCTCAAGGTCACTAACTAAAGCCCTTGTCTTTCGGTCGGCCAGATTTCCAGATAACATGCGTGGGGGGGGGGGGGGGACTACCTCTATGAGTGGTACAAATGACCTTGACGGACTCTCTCTCTATTTCGATGTGATTGATGCGCGGGTAAACCAAAATTCTACAGGGGAAGGCAACGCTTTACTCGTCCTCTAAAATTTACAGTCCGTGGTGAACTTTAACCAAAATTATATATCCCATCGAAAATATATTGTAAACAATTACTATAATTGTAGTTATTGACAAATTTTAAAATGAGCCAATCAACGCGAAGCATACTTTTATGTCCCGCCTTTTGAGTAAAAATGTAGCTTCAGCATTTTGTTTTGATTTCGACGCTAGCGACCTCTGTTGAAAAAAGAGCTACTGCACCTAGAGCCAACACTTGCTTTAACATATCTCGGCAATACCTTTTTCAGGCAAGCGTTTTCAAAGGTTAACCGCGCGGGTTATTTAGATCGTAATTTTCTGATACCTGTTATTCAGGTCAGATTTATCTTTTATATTTACCCAACGCAACAATCTGATCTCAAATCTTATCTGATTCGTTATACCATATGTAACATAATTACTCATAAGTGTGCCTCTGTTTAACATCTCTGTATTAAAAATTTAAATGAGACCTTGTTTCATAGCCACCAAAGAAAAGACGGACTAACGTCGCGTAAAACTGGTTTTACTTCCTTCACTCCCCGCCAGAACTAGTTTTGATGACGATAAAACCGTTATCGACTGGGAAGTGACGTCAATTACGTAATATCCTGGCAACAAGGCCTCATTGAAAAAAGTAGATCTGGCACACTTATGAGTAATTATGTTACATATGGTTATACCAAGTAAGCGATCTGAACTAACTCAGATTCAAGCAGCTGAACTTATAATTATACGTTAAGTAGATATTTCTTCTGGTAAGAGAAAATCCAATTAATCAGTCATTTAAATTTGGAAACGAATTTAATATCTTGATTTGTACCTGATATTCTGATAAATAAAAGTTATTTTCCCGGTTGAGATAAAGCAACTGTTATTTAAGACTCCTTTTTCTAACATATGAAAAATAATCTAAAAACAATTTTTTAATCATCGTTTGAAAACGCTATTTGTAAACCAAGTTTGACACGGTTCATATAGAGTTATTGGAAACCCGATTTCCCTGATGTTTCCAGGTGCAAGATAGCCTCAATTAAAACTATTATTTACAGAGTAACTCATTTCACGATTGTCATTTAAAACTCGGCGAAACAGATAAATTAACCGCCAAAATTTCAATTCATCATAAAATTTAGGTGAACTGTTTATTTATGGTTATTATTCGCGGCTTTAAAAGGATTTAATATGCAAAAAATTAAGATCTTATTCGGTTAGTTTTCGGATATGGATAAAAACAAGTAAATCGAATATTTCTTATCCAAACGCCGAGCTCTATTGTCATTAAAGATAAATTGCTTTAATAAGAAAAACTTATTGGTGTAAACTTGTACTCATTTGGGCCAACTTTCTGAACACTCACAAATAATCAGCTAAGCTAATACCCAAGGCAATACCCGGGTAAAATTGCCCTTCAATCCACTCAGGAAAATGCCCATCTAACCTGCATGGAGATAATATACAAACTCAACGCGGAATTAGGTCCACTAGCTGCGATCGAACCCGGCTCCTCTCGCTGCGAGGCGTCAGTGTTCACCACTAACAAAAGCGCTAATTACGATCATAAATTGTAAAGAGTGTTTGCCAATAATTTCTCGATTTACAATCGGCTACTCTGATTTGCGGCACCATATAAAGAGATTAGCTAATGACACGCTTGACGTAATAAAAGCCTACATTTTTACAAAACCTCTTATGAGAAATTTAAACCACGTTCTTTAGTGGCAGCTAGGAGCAACAAACACAGCACTGCCCACACAAGGAGACCAAAACCCGTCAAAAATCTTGTATTTTCTTGTATACAGTTTTCATTGGTTAGACGCTTTAGCGCCTGTTGCCGTCGGAAGGGGAAGATTCGGAAATTGTCTTCCCCTCCGCCCGTAAAACGTTTAGCGTAAAGGCTCGTGACTCTCGTCCAATGAAATTCGTACACAACCCTTCGTTAGCGTGTATAAAGGCTAGCTGCGTTGCTCCTAGGTGAAATTTCATTCACAGAATAATAAAAATAAAAAGTTTGCAATCGACCTTTGCAATAGTTTAAATGGTTTAAATTTACGTTGTTGTTTTGCCAGGGGAAAACTCAATCGTTTCAAGGTAGTCAAAGTTTTATCAAATTGTAGACTAAAGAAAGTATAATTTTAAGTGTGTAAAAGAAACATAAAATGATTTAGATTTAGAGCTTTTAGTTAAGGGTTCGAATTGTTAAACTAGGATTTAAAAAATGGCGAGATAGGATATTGAATAATTCGAGATAATTAAGTTAATTATTTGTTGTAGAGTAACCCAAATGAAGAGAAAATTGTGAATATTAACAAACCTCCAGTTCCCTGAGAACTTCGTCAACAAAATCAGATGGATTTTTCTTATATTGCACGGCACTATTTATTGCATCTGAAAAAAGCTTTTAAAATAAAAATAAATTATTATTCTTCTTACAATTAAAATTAAAATGATATTAAATTAAATCTGATTAAAATAAAATCATGTAGCTTTGGCTGTATAAGGATTTAAAACAATTAAATTGTGTTAAAAATCTTTCTTTATAAGACACCTTGTAACAGAGTGAAAGTAATATTTTTATTCAAGGAATTGTACTCAAGATTTATTGGGAATTTTGTATTTCGTCGGCTTCCAAACTTGAAGTATTTTCCCTTCGAAGATCCAATTTAACACCCGGAAAAACTCCCCGTACTTACATGGGCAAAATCGCTAGTGATATTTAGAAACTCAGTCTCACTCTTGAGTGAGAGTGGAGCTAAATAGTAATCTTAACTCTTTCTCACTCTCGCTTTTCGTCACTCACCGAGTGCACTATTCTTCGAGGGGCAGATCACAAGCATGATTGTAAGGTCACCCTCAAATGATTAAATCGGATTTAATCATGATTGAAATGATTAAATCGGATTGAAATTATTAAATCATGATTGAAATTATTAAATCGTGATTGAAATTATTAAATCGTGATTGAAATTATTAAATCGTGATTGAAAGGATTAAATCTCGATTAAAATGATTAGAATTATTAAATCTCGATTAAAATGATAATAATTATTAAACCTCGATTAAAATTAATATTAAAATGCTTAAATTAATATTAAAATGATTAAATTAATATTAAAATGATTAAATTAATATTAAAATGATAAAATTAATATTAAAATGATAAAATTAATATTAAAATGATTGAATAAATATTAAAATTATTAAATTAATATTAAAATGATTAAATTGTGATTAAAATGATTGTATATTTACTCGATAAAGTATTTTACCCTAGTCTTAATATTTTACGATGTATTTTATTAAGTTCATTGATATTAAAAATTAAATCATGATTATATTTATTAAATCATGATTAAAATGATTTAATCGTGATTATATTTATTAAATCATGATTAAAATAATTTAATCGTGATTAAAATGATTAAATCGTGATTAGAATGATTCAATCGTGATTAAAATGATTTAATCGTGATTAAAATGATTCAATCGTGATTAAAATGATTTAATCGTGATTAAAATGATTCAATCGTGATTAAAATGATTTAATCGTGATTAAAATGATTTCATCGTGATTAAAATGATTTAATCGTGATTAAAATGATTTAATCGTGATTAAAATGATTTAATCGTGATTAAAATGATTTAATCGTGATTAAAATGATTTAATCGTGATTAAAATGATTTAATCGTGATTAAAATGATTTAATCGTGATTAAAATGATTTAATCGTGATTAAAATGATTTAATCGTGATTAAAATGATTTAATCGTGATTAGAATGATTTAATCGTGATTAAAATGATTTAATCGTGATTAAAATGATTTAATCGTGATTAAAATGATTTAATCGTGATTAGAATGATTTAATCGTGATTAAAATTATTTAATCGTGATTAAATTTTTAATAATTGAATCATGATTATTATGATTATTAGGCCACTATAAAGCTTAGTGATCTGCCCCTCGCTCTCCCCAAAGAGGAAGATTAGTCAAGGTCACCAATTTCAATCTTATTCTTGGTGGGAAACTTCAAATTTGAGCCGGGAAATTTGAATTGAGTCCCAAAAGTATATTTTAGCCTCCTTTGCAGTTAAGAGATGGCACCACGCTCTCCAGTAAAGTAAATAAATTCATTTTAAATTCAAATTCCCCGCCTTCTTTTACTAGTCTTGAAAATCGATAAGAGTGATAGAGCTCACCTTGACTACCTTCAGTCTTTTCCCCACGAGCTCACTCTTACGAGTGACGAACAAGGGAAAACCCCACACTTACCAGTGAAGTTTTTTGTTAGGGAATGGAGTGAGAAAAGTGAGGGAGGAAAATCACTCGCTCAAATGCACTCCAAGTTTTGCCCAACTCTGGGCGTTGCTGACCAAATAACGTACGAAATATTGTGTTTGCCGATCCCATTTCAGAAGCGAAGGTGGTATTCCCATACAGGAGAACTTTATACCCGCCCTTACAGAAATTCTTTCGCTTTAGATAAAGCAGTTTGCCTCAAATATTTCAACCCTGAATCTCTATACACTTCAATGAAACAAACCCAAAGGTAATAAAACCATACACACAGAATATATAAAGCAAATTTTTAAGAAATAAAAATTTCATTGTAAATTTAAATAAGAAAAATTCAATTTAAAATTGTCTTACTTTGACCACGTTAGTTCCATCCGAAGCTGATACGAAATATAAAGGAATTCCAAATTTCTTGGGAAAATTGAAGGTCTTTCTTGTTACAACGGGATCAGCTAAGGCAACAAAAGACAGAAGAAACTCGAAATGTTGTTTTCTTTTACACACAACATATATATATATATATATTAACATATATATATATATTAACATATATATATATTAACATATATATATTAACATATATATATATTAACATATATATATTACATTATATATAATAATTAAATTATATACACTGGAAACTATGTAGGTATACACTTGGAATGTATAAGGAAGATTTTTACGGCCGTGATGAAGCTCGTAGAAACGGGCGTGTCTTAAAGCGGCAAAACTCACGAGAAAAAAACTCGCGCCTCGCTACCCTAATTCGACGAAAACTCGTCATTAAGCCTAGTCATGGTTTTTATATTATTAGCTTACCTGATTATCTCTTTTATAACCATACAAATACCTGAAATTAGGTATCACTACACTTCTTTCGCGAAGAGCATTATAATTACTTTAAAATATTAAGTACGATAACAAATTGAGGTTTTTAAATCCATTGTTTTATAACCCTTTTTTGCAAGGGAAGATCGCCTATTTGTTACCATGACGACGCATTCTTTTCGCGTCAAACCTCGAGCCAATGAATTAGACATGTCGTGTTACGTCTTACACTTGACGTAGTTAAGCCCCGCCTTTTTCTCGACGTGCTTGCGTATCACCGTCCCAATGACATTCCAAGTGTATACCTCTATAGTTTCCTAATATTATATTATATACACTATATACATTATATAATATAATAAGTAACATAATACCAATAAATAACTATTGGGTTACCGAGTTAATAATTATTGCAGATCAGATATCAAATTTATACTCAGATTTTATCAGTTCAATTGATTTGAAAAAAAACGAACTGATTTGAGATGCTTATAGCTCTCGATTTTAGCTATCCAACGATTACATTCCGTCCGAAGTTGTAATCACTGTTTCCAAGCCTAGCAATCAGATAATCTGAATCTGATGAGATTAATTATAGTATATCAGTTCAGATCTGTAACTTGATCTAATGAATCAGATTGAATTTGAAATCAGATTGCTATAGCTTGGGAGAATATGAAAGACTAACCTGATCTGATTGTCTGATAACTTTCTGACTTTTGAAATATTCGACTTAAGTTGGCCGTTGGGACCATAATTAACTTAATGTCGTTTTAATGTTAATTTTTTGCGAGCCTAACACTTTCGCTTAGCTTCTACTTGGACTACCAACCAAACAGGGTAGTATATTAGCATCCTTGATAGATTTAGATTTTGTCTTGGGCAAATCGACACTAGGAGGCTCTCTGCCGAATATAATAAACATATATGTATATTATATTAGGTGGTTCCTTTTCGCTTGTTCCGGGATTTCGGAGTAGGGTAAGAAGTGTAACGCTATGATGTCATTTTACTCCGATTCTGTGGTGGCGAATAGTTTGAATAAGAGTAAAAACGTTTTTTTCAAAATGGCTGCCGGTGGTCTTTTTAGCAGATACATTCTGGCTAGCAGACGACCAAATCGAATTTATTCCTTTACACCTCCTGTTCAGAAGGAGTAAATAGAGTAGCCCTAATACTCCGGAACCAGCGAATAGTTTATGGGCCGGAGTAATTCTCATCCCCGGAACAGGCGAAACTTTTAGGGTAAAAAGAGTACACTTTTAGTTCGAGAACGGGACTATGAATACGCAGATGAAGTTTGTGATGCAATTATAAATTATGTATATTTATAAAACCCGTTAGATTCAATGTATAGACGCCAAAAGAAATTATTCGCTCCAAAATAAAAACCGTCAAAAGGAAGGGTTTTTAAATTAAAAACGCGTGAATCTCGATGATATCGCCCATTTTTTCGTCGCACGTGCAATTATTTATTCTGATAATAAAATAGAATCACGTGGGCTTAGCAATATTTATCCGCATTTGTCTTAGCCAATAAGATTATCCCTTCCGAGCAAGCACGCGCCAATTTACACAATGAACCGATGAAGATTTTCAAATCAATTTCTTTTAAGATCTATTGAGGAAAGGATTTTTAAAGAAATCCATTTGGGAAAATTTCAAATCATCGGTCCTGAGCGCAGTTGCCATGTATACGTGTCTGGCATGCCACCCCAAGCGACCCCCTTTCGGGGTAATGCTTCTCTCGGTAGGATCGAAATCGGAACCTTTTTTGTTATCGTGGAAAATGGGCGAGCGTATATGGAGCTTGTGGCGATGTGAAACTCAGAGAAAGTGGTTTCGGTTTAGTCCGGCTCCATCACAGTTGGCGCAGGAAATATACTCTGGGTAAAAACCCGGAACCGCTCCTGTTTGCCACTTCTCTCATACCAATGGTTAAAGGGTCTTTCCCCTTTCCATAAACACTTGTTGAGGTTAACGGTAATAGTTAGTATAGGGAGCTGTTGGTTTCGCGTGGCATGAAGGGCTTGCCACCAGACATGGGCAAAATCACTAGTGATTCAGTCTCACTCAAGAGTGAGAGTGGAACTAAATAAAAATCTTCACTCATTGGCACTCTCGTTTTTCGTCACTCGCCGAGTGCACTCTTCCGGTCTTCCCTGAACAGTGCGATTAGTCATCAATTTCACTCTTATTCTTGGCGGGACACTTCAAATTTAAGCCGGGAAATTTGAATTCGGCCCAATAAGTATATTTAAGCCTCCTTTGCCGTTAATAGATGACACCACGCTCTCCAGTAAAGTAGTTAAATTAAATTTAAATTTGCCGCCTTCTTTTAATAGCCTTGAAAATCGATAAGAGCGAAAGAGCTGACCTTGACTACCTTCGGCCTTTTCACGAGAGCGCACTCGGTGAGTGACGAAAAAGGGAAAACCCCGCTCGTAAGAGTGGAATTTTTGCTAAGGAGTGGAGTGAGAAAAGTGTAGGGGAAAATAACTCGCACAAATTCACTCCGAGTTTTGCCCATGTCTGCTTGCCACCACCTTCTTACGCGTTGTCACCCGTCCACCTGTTTAAAGCCATTAAAAGTCGCTCAATGACTTTGTCCTAAGGTGGTGCCTTGGGTATGAAACCATATTTAGGGCTGCTCGCACCTCCTCCTCATGCTCCATTAGTAAGTTCTTTCCCCCTAAAAAATCAGCTCCTCATTGGTTCCCCAAAAAGTCTTAAGAAGCGATTGAAGCCGATGACGTTTTTCCTCCCGCGGCGGGGCCAAACTAAAACAGATGCCAGCCGATAGTGTCAATAAAATCATTATCCCTAAGAAAAAATAAATTATTGTACACCATTGCAAAAGCTTGAGAGGCCCTTGCATATCTGCAAACTAGCTCATAGTGTTTGGAGGGGGAGTATAAAGAAGGCTTCGTCGGTGTCTGTTCTAGGAGCATAGAGTTCTCTACCTAGTGGGGCTTCAACTTAAAAGCGTGACTTTAGAATAAAATTAATAATAAATTAAATTTCAGAATTAAATTAATAATAAATGATATTTCAGAATTAATTTAATAATAAATTAAATTTCAGAATTAATTTAATAATAAATTAAATTTCAGAATTAAATTAATAATAAATTAAATTTCAGAATTAAATTAATAATAAATTAAATTTCAGAATTAAATTAATAATAAATTAAATTTCAGAATTAAATTAATAATAAATTAAATTTCAGAATTAAATTAATAATAAATTAAATTTCAGAATTAAATTAATAATAAATTAAATTTCAGAATTAAATTAATAATAAATTAAATTTCAGAATTAAATTAATAATAAATTAAATTTCAGAATTAAATTACTAATAAATTAAATTTCAGAATTAAATTAATAATAAATTAAATTTCAATATTAAATTAATAATAAATTAAATTTCAGAATTAAATTAATAATAAATTAAATTTCAGAATTAAATTAATATTGAACTGATTTTAAGAATTAAATTAATATTAAACTGAATTTAAAAAATAATTTAATATTAAACTGCTTTTAAGAAATAAATTAATATTAAACTGCATTTAAGAATTAAATTAATTTTAAACTGAATTTAAGAATTAATATGAAAATATCTAGTAATTAAAATAATATTAAATTAAAATTAATAATTAAATTAATATTAAAATAAAGCTAAGAAATGATTGAATATTAAATATTACATTTATTAAATTAAATTAAATTTAAAATGCATCATGTTTTTCTCGAAAGTTGGATTACACGGATGAAGATGAAGGCTTAAGCGCCGAACTGTATTTCTCCTTTGACAGCTTGTTTCACTATTTACTGATAGTGAAGAAGAAATATCCAAAAAATAAGGCTTTTCCTTTCGCCGTTGCAGCGAAGTTTAAATGCAGAATAAATCTAGGCAGAGTGAGTTCCAGGGAAAAAAGGCCTTCCAGGGGCAAAGACCTAAATGGGCCATACAGATGAGCGTCCTTTGCATAATGCATGAAGGGGGATATTTCTACGCTCGGTCTTGCTCCACCCTTTCCCGTTTTAAGGTCATCGCGTGTTAATCCAATATTTGAGCTCTTGAATTGGAAACTTCTTCAATTTATCGATATTCGAATTACTCACGTAATACCATTAGAATATAATAAATCACTTACGATATAAATAACCAAGTATGACTAAGAACGGATTTACGTAAGGGAAAACGTGGAAGTTCTGCCTATTTCTTTATCTATTTTTGTTTAGATGCATATGCCGCCATCTATTAACCGAATCAAAAGAAATTATAATGGAAATATTAACAAATACCAAATTTTCCCAATTTCTAATTGCTTTGTAAAAATTATGTTTCATCTAAAATAGTACCTTTTTATACTATTTATTATTACTGATTAAAATTTAATTACATATAAATTAAATCGACAAAAAATATCAATTAAATGGACAAAATAATATAAATTAAATGGACAAAATAATATAAATTAAATGGACAAAAAATATCAATTAAATGGACAAAATAATATAAATTAAATGGACAAAAAATATCAATTAAATGGACAAAATAATATAAATTAAATGGACAAAATAATATAAATTAAATGGACAAAATAATATAAATTAAATGGACAAAATAACATAAATTAAATGGACAAAATAATATAAATTAAATGGACAAAATAATATAAATTAAATGGACAAAATAATATAAATTAAATGGACAAAATAATATAAATTAAATGGACAAAATAATATAAATTAAATGGACAAAATAATATAAATTAAATGGACAAAATAATATAAATTAAATGGACAAAATAATATAAATTAAATGGACAAAATAATAAAATTAAATGGACAAAATAATATAAATTAAATGGACAAAATAATATAAATTAAATGGACAAAATAATATAAATTAAATGGACAAAATAATATAAATTAAATGGACAAAATAATAAAAATTAAATATAAAAAATAATATAAATTAAATTGACAAAATAATATGAATTAAATATAAAAAATAATATAAATTAAATATAAAAAATAATATAAATTAAATATAAAAAATAATATAAATTAAATATAAAAAATAATATAAATTAAATCGACGAAATAATATAAATTAAATCGATGAAATAATATAAATTAAATCGACAAAATAATATAAATTAAATCGATGAAATAATATAAATTAAATCGACGAAATAATATAAATTAAATATAAAAATAATGTAAATTAGATATACAAAATAATGTAAATTAAATCGACGAAATAATATAAATTAAATCGCTGAAATAATATAAATTAAATCGACGAAATAATATAAATTAAATATAAAAATTATGTAAATTAGATATACAAAATAATGTAAATTAAATCGACGAAATAATATAAATTAAATCGCTGAAATAATATAAATTAAATCGACGAAATAATATTTAGCCTTTGACAGCGCCTCCTTAGGGGGAGATTTTCTTCTTGTGGTGACTTCACTCCATTACTAGCTCTCATAAGGAGACTACCCGAGGTGGTTATCACCGATTTTGTTGAAACTCGGGGGTTAGGTAGACCTTATGGTAGTATGAAAATTCGCAAAGGGAAAAGTTGCAATGGGCTTTAGTTTTCCTATGGCAACCCAAAATGTTTTTGACCTCTCCATTTAAAAAAGCATGGGATTTTCTAGGTTACCCAAATTTTGTTAAAATTTAACCAAAATTTATCAATTTTAGCCAAAATCATTGATCAATTTTACCCAAAATAGGTCAAATTAATCTTATTGGGTATGTTTTGAAAATAAAAAATTTTCAAATTTTTTAAGTAAGTAAGTACCCTGTGAAACTGAGAAAATCCCATGCTTTTTTAAATGGAGAATTTTTGTTTTGAGAGATCAAAAACATTTTCGGTTGCCATGGGAAAACTAAAGCCCATTGCAACTTTTCCCTTTGGCAATTTTCATACTACCATAAGGTCTACCTAACCCCCGAGTGATAACCACCTCGGGTAGTCTCCTTGTCAGTAAAATATTCCCCAAAGTGACAAACTTATGGAACAATATTATAGACTTATGGTAAGACTATTTGCGAGTGAAATGAGTCTAGCTGTCTCGTGGCGTGTGCTGATAATCTACTTATCTAGTGTCTGACGGCCACCAAAAGGGGGCGTAGTTTTCGGTCAGCGGTGACGTCAGCTTAGGCTTCCCTTTGTTATGACCATCCTAATAGTTATTTTTAAAGTCCATAGATGGCGGTGCGATTATTCGTTACGAAAGTGATTGATCATTTTGGAAATTTTATAAAAAGTTTATCAAAAGCAGTGTTATTTGATACAAATTTAATTTGATAAAATACTTTTAATCAAACTTTGATCCGAATTTGTTCAAATATTACTTGATCAAATAACAAACTTGATCAAATGTTATTTGATCATAATATGATAAAATGTAATGTGATCAAATAAAAGTTGATCAAAGTTTGATAAAATTTTATTTGATCAAATACGAACAGAATATGATCAAATTTAATCTGACGAAACACAATTTAATAAAAGTTTGATTAAAGAAATATCAATGAACGATCAAAGAAACTTCAAAGAAAAATCGAAGTTTGATCAAAGATAAATAAAATTTTTTGACAAATTTAATTTCTCCAAACTTGATCCCAATTTGATCAAATTTGCTAGTTAAGATATTTAATTCTTATAATTTTGATTTGATCAAATTTTTATCACCATTTGATCGGTCCAATTTTTGATAAAATCATTTGATAAAAATTTGATGAACCAGTTTCGTAAGGGATTGAAACTCGCTTATTAAAACAGTAAACATATTGTGAACACTACACTCACCGTCTATTTTATTGGCAGCACAAAAGCACGGGATTTCAGGCCTATATTCTCGAAGTTCTTTGTACCAATTTGGCAGGTTTTTATAAGTTATTTTCCTAGTTATATCGAATACCTGGAAAAAGGAATATTGATAAATGGTAAATACGAAAATTTTTAAATAGGTGTTTTTATAAAATAAAGCAATAAAAAATTAAAAGAATGAAATGTTTTTCTCCGTGTCACGAGCTTAAGCTTTTTGGCACTTTATTCGAATTCCAAAATCTTTATCGACTCGAGCGCGTGCTCTCTATCTTCAATAACAGGAATTCATACCTCTACTTGGAATGCTTATCGCGGCAGATTTTCATATCGATGTGGCTGACGGTTTTTTTGAACACTGTGTTAACTTAACCAACAACAACGTGAGAGGGGAGCGCGCCGAGGAGATTTTTTTATCTCGTGGGCAGTGCCAAAGCCGTCAGAGTGATCTTACCATACGCGATACGGCAGGATAAGCATTCCAAGTAGAGGTATGGATTCCTGTCAATAACTATAGCTAGTGACGTAGGAAAAACATTTTATGGAAACACCTTTTAAAGTAGTGTTCGGAATTGTTTATTCATTATCCACAAATTTTCCGATTTATTTAAAAAACGTTGGTCAAAAGAATATAATTTTAACTTATTTAATTATGTTTTTACGCAACCAAGCATTTATTTGAATAAAAGTGGTATTTATTTAAATAATTGTTTGTTTTATTTATATAATAGGCTTATTCACTTTCGATTATTTAAACATTTTACAATTTTTATTCAACTATTGGTTATTTAAATAAATATTATTTAAATATAGCCGAGCTTATTTTATCCATGGATAAAAATTAATCGACTGCCGACCTCTATTTTAAAGTAACACCGTTGATTTATTATCAAAACCTCCTTATTTAAAAAAAACAATTTGTATTTATTTATTATTAAAACAACTATCATATCTAAAAGTCATTATTTTAGTCAGTAATTCCAATGTAGTAGACCGGTTTTAACTTATTCTGTTAAACCATAAGTAACATATTACTATAGTATGACACTGAACGATTCCGGTTAGTAATAGTCTGTTGTAAAGCGATTTCGTAATAGGAAGTTGTGTAACCGGAAACCAAGCCCGTTCTTTATCACTTTGCTGGCGAATTTACTGCCAAATTAGCGAACACACGTTTAAGTCTCAAATTTGAAAATAGCCAACTTATATAACCGTAGAATTCAAAAGTCAATTGTTTGTCAGTCCTTAGCCACATTATGATTCATATGGTCATTGGCGAAACGGTTTGAGTCTATTTGATCGATTCCCAAATGATCGAACGGGTCCCATTTGATCGAATTTCCATTTGATCGAATTGCATTTGATCGAATGGCATTTGATCGAACGAAATTTGATCGAAAGCTACTGTAGGGTAAAACTACTAGTTTTTGGGAGTAAATCGAAAAGGCAATGGTGCATACGCGCCTACGGCGCGCGTACATCAACCTAACCTAACTTAACCTAACCTAACCTGACCCTATTTATATATATCAAAAACAACGGGCCGTTATCGTCGAATCATAAAAAATTCCATCATATAGTGTATAAAGTAAAAATCTCTACATCTTTGTGGCTTAATACAGTTAAAGCAATGAATTATTCCATCATTATTCCTTCTGCACTTCATATTGACATTCGGTAAAATAAAAACATACCAACTGGTACTATAAATACTTTTAAATTCGATCAAATAGTATTCGATCATTTGAAGGTTCGATATTATGAAACAAATGACAAATGGGATTCGATCAATTGCAACGTATAATGATCGACTGTCGATCACATATTTTTCGATCAAATGGACCAACACCGGCGAAACAGATAATCATTTAAGAACACAGCGTTAAAGAAATTTTATAACCACGTGGCTATTTCTTGAGGTTTCTACCGTTTGATGGCGCTCAAATGTTTCCCGAAAGAAAGTTTACCCAGTATACCTTACAAATTACGCTATCGCCTATTACCATGAAATAGTGTTTTAAGTTGGAAAATTTTCCAGAAAATGACCGATGCCTTTTTCCGAAAATAATTCACATTTTTCCGAAAAAATTAAAAAAAGTTTTCATTCCATGATTAGTCTAATATTGTTTGCAAATTTAAATAAAGCGGAATTTTCTCCTCATTCTTTTGAATCTAAAAGTAAAACTAACCCTCTAGACTAGCTTCAAACTGATTAACAATGTAACGCTGTTAATGTTTTGTAGTATGCTTACTGTTATTAGACATTTAATATCGATAAAAAGTTTAAAAAATTAAAAACCTTTAAAAAGTAATTTATGTTTCAATTTTTATTTTTCCGATTTGCGGAAATTTTTCTGGAAATTTTTTTGGAAATTTTTCCGCAGTTTATTTTTCCGTAAAATAAACAACACTACAAAGAAATGTAACTTCCCCAACCTAGAATGTAAAGTGTGGAACGTACCAATATACAAGCGTGAGCCTGGTGATAATATGACGGATGCATGCTACTGAATCTCTCTTGACCAGCTGTATCCCAGAAATCTAACAAAATAAACAAACATTTTTCAATGTATTGAAAGTTAAAATAGCGAACAGATTATTGAGAAATTATTATCATGAAAACCATGAATTTCAATGAACTGGACCCGAATCTAGATTGCCCGGTTGGCTATTTTAGAGCAGCGACGAATATAGCGCCACCGTGTCCGATATTGGAAACATTTCCAACCACATTTTACACAAGCAAATGACGTTAGGCCTAATATCTAATTTGGGCTAGTGCTTCCAATGGAAACCAGTTAAGGTTAATCAGGTCGCAATTCCCAGATATCTGAAGATATTCAGTTAGTCAATCTGGTCTCAAACTGTATCCGATTCATTATTTCAAGTAACCAATCTGAACTGATCTGCTATAATTTATCTGAACAGATTCAGTTAACCGAAAAGTTAGCTGACTTTTACGCTTAGTAGGGAGGTAAAGGAATTGAATCCGGAGTATAATTACACTAAATTTATAAATTTTAATTTTAAATAATTATAATTATAATTATTATTTATTATTTAATTCTGATTAGTTTCGTGTTTAAATTACCTGGTTTGCATTTTGACCCGTATCTCCTCCAACGCATTGTAACCCGGCCAACTGAATTAATGGTCTTAAAAGTCGCTTGATGACTTAGGCCTAAGGTGGTGCCTTGGTATTAGCCTAGCTGATTATTATTATTATTATCTACTGATCTGATTATATCTGAATGTAATTCGGCATGTCATAAACCATAAATCTTTGTTTAATTCAGATAAGGCAAATATTTTTTGGTAATAAATAAATAAATAAATATTGTATTTCAAATGGTAAAACATCAAATATTGTACTTCAAATAGTAAAACATCAAATATTGTACTTCAAATAGTAGAACATAAATATTGTATTTCAAATGGTAGAACATAAAATATTGTATTTCTAATGGTAGAACATAAAATATTGCATTTCAAATGGTAGAACATAAAATATTGTTTTTCAAATGGTAGAACATAAAATATTGTATTTCAAATGGTAGAACATAAAATATTGTATTTCAAATGGTAGAACAAATTCTTATGTTTTATTTTATTTATTCGCTTTTTTAGACCTTAACATGCAGCGGCATTTTCAGGCACCAAATAATTTTTAAATCACTTTAAAGACATATAACATTTCTACGCAAGTGCTTCGTATTTGGTGGAAAGAAGAATGAGGTGATTTAGGTCTAGTAGATCTATCTAGTCAGCATTCTCAAAAGCAAATGAGTTCTGTCAAACAGAAACGAATTATACTTTCCTTTAATTTCTTTTACCATATTTCTGGAGGTTCTGAAACTAGGCCAGGGGAGATAAATCAACAATGGTGGATAAACGTTATGTGAGTTTTTTTACAGTACACTGCCTCAACGTTAAAACTCATCTCTGGCATTAAGGTAGATGGTTTCAGTCTAGTCCATCTGGCATCTGGTACGGGGATCACGTGGGAATGGAAAACATTTCGTAATTAATTATGATAGTTCTTTCTCTTCCTAAACGAAAAGTTTCTTTCTGGCAAGGAAACAAAAACCCTCCACTGAAAACGATTTTCGACATTTTTTGGGAAATACTATCCCACGAAAAAAAGATGTTTCTCTTGCCATAAAAACGTACGGATATCTCAAATTTCGTTCTCTTTAACGGTACCTTTCGAAGAAATCCCCAAACAAACCAGCACCCGAACAAGTATTCAATTTATTTGGTGGATGGGCTAAAAAAATCCTATTAAAGCTTTTGACTTTTGTTAACGGCACTCGCGATGTCAGATTCGCTTTAAAGAGAATATGATGGAGGCAGGGCTTTTTGAGGCGATATCAAAAGAGAGTTGCCGTAATTATTTGGATTGTCGCTCTCAAAAGAGAGTTGCCGTAATTATTTGGATTGTCGCTCTCAAAAGAGAGTTGCCGTAATTATTTGGATTGTCGCTCTCAAAAGAGAGTTGCCGTAATTATTTGGATTGTCGCTCTCAAAAGAGAGTTGTCGTAATTATTTGGATTGTCGCTCTCAAAAGAGAGTTGTCGTAATTATTTGGATTGTCGCTCTCAAAAGAGAGTTGCCGTAATTATTTGGATTGTCGCTCTCAAAAGAGAGTTGCCGTAATTATTTGGATTGTCGCTCTCAAAAGAGAGTTGCCGTAATTATTTGGATTGTCGCTCTCAAAAGAGAGTTGTCGTAATTATTTGGATTGTCGCTCTCAAAAGAGAGTTGTCGTAATTATTTGGATTGTCGCTCTCAAAAGAGAGTTGCCGTAATTATTTGGATTGTCGCTCTCAAAAGAGAGTTGCCGTAATTATTTGGATTGTCGCTCTCAAAAGAGAGTTGCCGTAATTATTTGGATTGTCGCTCTCAAAAGAGAGTTGCCGTAATTATTTGGATTGTCGCTCTCAAAAGAGAGTTGCCGTAATTATTTGGATTGTCGCTCTCAAAAGAGAGTTGTCGTAATTATTTGGATTGTCGCTCTCAAAAGAGAGTTGTCGTAATTATTTGGATTGTCGCTCTCAAAAGAGAGTTGCCGTAATTATTTGGATTGTCGCTCTCAAAAGAGAGTTGCCGTAATTATTTGGATTGTCGCTCTCAAAAGAGAGTTGCCGTAATTATTTGGATTGTCGCTCTCAAAAGAGAGTTGTCGTAATTATTTGGATTGTCGCTCTCAAAAGAGAGTTGTCGTAATTATTTGGATTGTCGCTCTCAAAAGAGAGTTGCCGTTATTATTTGGATTGTCGCTCTCAAAAGAGAGTTGTCGTAATTATTTGGATTGTCGCTCTCAAAAGAGAGTTGCCGTAATTATTTGGATTGTCGCTCTCAAAAGAGAGTTGCCGTAATTATTTGGATTGTCGCTCTCAAAAGAGAGTTGCCGTAATTATTTGGATTGTCGCTCTCAAAAGAGAGTTGTCGTAATTATTTGGATTGTCGCTCTCAAAAGAGAGTTGTCGTAATTATTTGGATTGTCGCTCTCAAAAGAGAGTTGTCGTAATTATTTGGATTGTCGCTCTCAAAAGAGAGTTGCCGTAATTATTTGGATTGTCGCTCTCAAAAGAGAGTTGCCGTAATTATTTGGATTGTCGCTCTCAAAAGAGAGTTGCCGTAATTATTTGGATTGTCGCTCTCAAAAGAGAGTTGTCGTAATTATTTGGATTGTCGCTCTCAAAAGAGAGTTGTCGTAATTATTTGGATTGTCGCTCTCAAAAGAGAGTTGCCGTTATTATTTGGATTGTCGCTCTCAAAAGAGAGTTGCCGTAATTATTTGGATTGTCGCTCTCAAAAGAGAGTTGCCGTAATTATTTGGATTGTCGCTCTCAAAAGAGAGTTGCCGTAATTATTTGGATTGTCGCTCTCAAAAGAGAGTTGCCGTAATTATTTGGATTGTCGCTCTCAAAAGAGAGTTGTCGTAATTATTTGGATTGTCGCTCTCAAAAGAGAGTTGCCGTAATTATTTGGATTGTCGCTCTTAAAAGAGAGTTGTCGTAATTATTTGGATTGTCGCTCTCAAAAGAGAGTTGTCGTAATTATTTGGATTGTCGCTCTCAAAAGAGAGTTGCCGTAATTATTTGGATTGTCGCTCTCAAAAGAGAGTTGCCGTAATTATTTGGATTGTCGCTCTCAAAAGAGAGTTGTCGTAATTATTTGGATTGTCGCTCTCAAAAGAGAGTTGTCGTAATTATTTGGATTGTCGCTCTCAAAAGAGAGTTGCCGTAATTATTTGGATTGTCGCTCTCAAAAGAGAGTTGCCGTAATTATTTGGATTGTCGCTCTCAAAAGAGAGTTGCCGTAATTATTTGGATTGTCGCTCTCAAAAGAGAGTTGCCGTAATTATTTGGATTGTCGCTCTCAAAAGAGAGTTGCCGTAATTATTTGGATTGTCGCTCTCAAAAGAGAGTTGTCGTAATTATTTGGATTGTTGCTCTCAAAAGAGAGTTGCCGTAATTATTTGGATTGTCGCTCTCAAAAGAGAGTTGCCGTAATTATTTGGATTGTCGCTCTCAAAAGAGAGTTGCCGTAATTATTTGGATTGTCGCTCTCAAAAGAGAGTTGCCGTAATTATTTGGATTGTCGCTCTCAAAAGAGAGTTGCCGTAATTATTTGGATTGTCGCTCTCAAAAGAGAGTTGTCGTAATTATTTGGATTGTTGCTCTCAAAAGAGAGTTGCCGTAATTATTTGGATTGTCGCTCTCAAAAGAGAGTTGCCGTAATTATTTGGATTGTCGCTCTCAAAAGAGAGTTGCCGTAATTATTTGGATTGTCGCTCTCAAAAGAGAGTTGCCGTAATTATTTGGATTGTCGCTCTCAAAAGAGAGTTGCCGTAATTATTTGGATTGTCGCTCTCAAAAGAGAGTTGCCGTAATTATTTGGATTGTCGCTCTCAAAAGAGAGTTGCCGTAATTATTTGGATTGTCGCTCTCAAAAGAGAGTTGTCGTAATTATTTGGATTGTCGCTCTCAAAAGAGAGTTGTCGTAATTATTTGGATTGTCGCTCTCAAAAGAGAGTTGCCGTAATTATTTGGATTGTCGCTCTCAAAAGAGAGTTGTCGTAATTATTTGGATTGTCGCTCTCAAAAGAGAGTTGCCGTAATTATTTGGATTGTCGCTCTCAAAAGAGAGTTGCCGTAATTATTTGGATTGTCGCTCTCAAAAGAGAGTTGTCGTAATTATTTGGATTGTCGCTCTCAAAAGAGAGTTGTCGTAATTATTTGGATTGTCGCTCTCAAAAGAGAGTTGCCGTAATTATTTGGATTGTCGCTCTCAAAAGAGAGTTGCCGTAATTATTTGGATTGTCGCTCTCAAAAGAGAGTTGTCGTAATTATTTGGATTGTCGCTCTCAAAAGAGAGTTGCCGTAATTATTTGGATTGTCGCTCTCAAAAGAGAGTTGCCGTAATTATTTGGATTGTCGCTCTCAAAAGAGAGTTGCCGTAATTATTTGGATTGTCGCTCTCAAAAGAGAGTTGCCGTAATTATTTGGATTGTCGCTCTCAAAAGAGAGTTGCCGTAATTATTTGGATTGTCGCTCTCAAAAGAGAGTTGCCGTAATTATTTGGATTGTCGCTCTCAAAAGAGAGTTGTCGTAATTATTTGGATTGTCGCTCTCAAAAGAGAGTTGCCGTAATTATTTGGATTGTCGCTCTCAAAAGAGAGTTGCCGTAATTATTTGGATTGTCGCTCTCAAAAGAGAATTGCCGTAATTATTTGGATTGTCGCTCTCAAAAGAGAGTTGCCGTAATTATTTGGATTGTCGCTCTCAAAAGAGAGTTGCCGTAATTATTTGGATTGTCGCTCTCAAAAGAGAGTTGCCGTAATTATTTGGATTGTCGCTCTCAAAAGAGAGTTGCCGTAATTATTTGGATTGTCGCTCTCAAAAGAGAGTTGTCGTAATTATTTGGATTGTCGCTCTCAAAAGAGAGTTGCCGTAATTATTTGGATTGTCGCTCTCAAAAGAGAGTTGCCGTAATTATTTGGATTGTCGCTCTCAAAAGAGAGTTGTCGTAATTATTTGGATTGTCGCTCTCAAAAAAGAGTTGCCGTAATTATTTGGATTGTCGCTCTCAAAAGAGAGTTGTCGTAATTATTTGGATTGTCGCTCTCAAAAGAGAGTTGTCGTAATTATTTGGATTGTCGCTCTCAAAAGAGAGTTGCCGTAATTATTTGGATTGTCGCTCTCAAAAGAGAGTTGCCGTAATTATTTGGATTGTCGCTCTCAAAAGAGAGTTGCCGTAATTATTTGGATTGTCGCTCTCAAAAGAGAGTTGCCGTAATTATTTGGATTGTCGCTCTCAAAAGAGAGTTGCCGTAATTATTTGGATTGTCGCTCTCAAAAGAGAGTTGTCGTAATTATTTGGATTGTCGCTCTCAAAAGAGAGTTGTCGTAATTATTTGGATTGTCGCTCTCAAAAGAGAGTTGTCGTAATTATTTGGATTGTCGCTCTCAAAAGAGAGTTGCCGTAATTATTTGGATTGTCGCTCTCAAAAAAGAGTTGTCGTAATTATTTGGATTGTCGCTCTCAAAAGAGAGTTGCCGTAATTATTTGGATTGTCGCTCTCAAAAGAGAGTTGCCGTAATTATTTGGATTGTCGCTCTCAAAAGAGAGTTGCCGTAATTATTTGGATTGTCGCTCTCAAAAGAGAGTTGTCGTAATTATTTGGATTGTCGCTCTCAAAAGAGAGTTGTCGTAATTATTTGGATTGTCGCTCTCAAAAGAGAGTTGTCGTAATTATTTGGATTGTCGCTCTCAAAAGAGAGTTGCCGTAATTATTTGGATTGTCGCTCTCAAAAGAGAGTTGCCGTAATTATTTGGATTGTCGCTCTCAAAAGAGAGTTGCCGTAATTATTTGGATTGTCGCTCTCAAAAGAGAGTTGCCGTAATTATTTGGATTGTCGCTCTCAAAAGAGAGTTGTCGTAATTATTTGGATTGTCGCTCTCAAAAGAGAGTTGTCGTAATTATTTGGATTGTCGCTCTCAAAAGAGAGTTGTCGTAATTATTTGGATTGTCGCTCTCAAAAGAGAGTTGTCGTAATTATTTGGATTGTCGCTCTCAAAAGAGAGTTGCCGTAATTATTTGGATTGTCGCTCTCAAAAGAGAGTTGCCGTAATTATTTGGATTGTCGCTCTCAAAAGAGAGTTGCCGTAATTATTTGGATTGTCGCTCTCAAAAGAGAGTTGCCGTAATTATTTGGATTGTCGCTCTCAAAAGAGAGTTGCCGTAATTATTTGGATTGTCGCTCTCAAAAGAGAGTTGCCGTAATTATTTGGATTGTCGCTCTCAAAAGAGAGTTGCCGTAATTATTTGGATTGTCGCTCTCAAAAGAGAGTTGCCGTAATTATTTGGATTGTCGCTCTCAAAAGAGAGTTGCCGTAATTATTTGGATTGTCGCTCTCAAAAGAGAGTTGCCGTAATTATTTGGATTGTCGCTCTCAAAAGAGAGTTGCCGTAATTATTTGGATTGTCGCTCTCAAAAGAGAGTTGCCGTAATTATTTGGATTGTCGCTCTCAAAAGAGAGTTGTCGTAATTATTTGGATTGTCGCTCTCAAAAGAGAGTTGTCGTAATTATTTGGATTGTCGCTCTCAAAAGAGAGTTGCCGTAATTATTTGGATTGTCGCTCTCAAAAGAGAGTTGTCGTAATTATTTGGATTGTCGCTCTCAAAAGAGAGTTGCCGTAATTATTTGGATTGTCGCTCTCAAAAGAGAGTTGCCGTAATTATTTGGATTGTCGCTCTCAAAAGAGAGTTGTCGTAATTATTTGGATTGTCGCTCTCAAAAGAGAGTTGTCGTAATTATTTGGATTGTCGCTCTCAAAAGAGAGTTGCCGTAATTATTTGGATTGTCGCTCTCAAAAGAGAGTTGCCGTAATTATTTGGATTGTCGCTCTCAAAAGAGAGTTGCCGTAATTATTTGGATTGTCGCTCTCAAAAGAGAGTTGCCGTAATTATTTGGATTGTCGCTCTCAAAAGAGAGTTGTCGTAATTATTTGGATTGTCGCTCTCAAAAGAGAGTTGTCGTAATTATTTGGATTGTCGCTCTCAAAAGAGAGTTGTCGTAATTATTTGGATTGTCGCTCTCAAAAGAGAGTTGTCGTAATTATTTGGATTGTCGCTCTCAAAAGAGAGTTGCCGTAATTATTTGGATTGTCGCTCTCAAAAGAGAGTTGCCGTAATTATTTGGATTGTCGCTCTCAAAAGAGAGTTGCCGTAATTATTTGGATTGTCGCTCTCAAAAGAGAGTTGCCGTAATTATTTGGATTGTCGCTCTCAAAAGAGAGTTGCCGTAATTATTTGGATTGTCGCTCTCAAAAGAGAGTTGTCGTAATTATTTGGATTGTCGCTCTCAAAAGAGAGTTGCCGTAATTATTTGGATTGTCGCTCTCAAAAGAGAGTTGCCGTAATTATTTGGATTGTCGCTCTCAAAAGAGAGTTGCCGTAATTATTTGGATTGTCGCTCTCAAAAGAGAGTTGCCGTAATTATTTGGATTGTCGCTCTCAAAAGAGAGTTGCCGTAATTATTTGGATTGTCGCTCTCAAAAGAGAGTTGCCGTAATTATTTGGATTGTCGCTCTCAAAAGAGAGTTGCCGTAATTATTTGGATTGTCGCTCTCAAAAGAGAGTTGCCGTAATTATTTGGATTGTCGCTCTCAAAAGAGAGTTGCCGTAATTATTTGGATTGTCGCTCTCAAAAGAGAGTTGCCGTAATTATTTGGATTGTCGCTCTCAAAAGAGAGTTGCCGTAATTATTTGGATTGTCGCTCTCAAAAGAGAGTTGCCGTAATTATTTGGATTGTCGCTCTCAAAAGAGAGTTGCCGTAATTATTTGGATTGTCGCTCTCAAAAGAGAGTTGTCGTAATTATTTGGATTGTCGCTCTCAAAAGAGAGTTGTCGTAATTATTTGGATTGTCGCTCTCAAAAGAGAGTTGCCGTAATTATTTGGATTGTCGCTCTCAAAAGAGAGTTGTCGTAATTATTTGGATTGTCGCTCTCAAAAGAGAGTTGCCGTAATTATTTGGATTGTCGATCTCAAAAGAGAGTTGCCGTAATTATTTGGATTGTCGCTCTCAAAAGAGAGTTGCCGTAATTATTTGGATTGTCGCTCTCAAAAGAGAGTTGCCGTAATTATTTGGATTGTCGCTCTCAAAAGAGAGTTGCCGTAATTATTTGGATTGTCGCTCTCAAAAGAGAGTTGCCGTAATTATTTGGATTGTCGCTCTCAAAAGAGAGTTGCCGTAATTATTTGGATTGTCGCTCTCAAAAGAGAGTTGCCGTAATTATTTGGATTGTCGCTCTCAAAAGAGAGTTGTCGTAATTATTTGGATTGTCGCTCTCAAAAGAGAGTTGTCGTAATTATTTGGATTGTCGCTCTCAAAAGAGAGTTGCCGTAATTATTTGGATTGTCGCTCTCAAAAGAGAGTTGTCGTAATTATTTGGATTGTCGCTCTCAAAAGAGAGTTGCCGTAATTATTTGGATTGTCGCTCTCAAAAGAGAGTTGCCGTAATTATTTGGATTGTCGCTCTCAAAAGAGAGTTGCCGTAATTATTTGGATTGTCGCTCTCAAAAGAGAGTTGTCGTAATTATTTGGATTGTCGCTCTCAAAAGAGAGTTGTCGTAATTATTTGGATTGTCGCTCTCAAAAGAGAGTTGTCGTAATTATTTGGATTGTCGCTCTCAAAAGAGAGTTGCCGTAATTATTTGGATTGTCGCTCTCAAAAGAGAGTTGCCGTAATTATTTGGATTGTCGCTCTCAAAAGAGAGTTGCCGTAATTATTTGGATTGTCGCTCTCAAAAGAGAGTTGTCGTAATTATTTGGATTGTCGCTCTCAAAAGAGAGTTGTCGTAATTATTTGGATTGTCGCTCTCAAAAGAGAGTTGCCGTAATTATTTGGATTGTCGCTCTCAAAAGAGAGTTGCCGTAATTATTTGGATTGTCGCTCTCAAAAGAGAGTTGCCGTAATTATTTGGATTGTCGCTCTCAAAAGAGAGTTGCCGTAATTATTTGGATTGTCGCTCTCAAAAGAGAGTTGCCGTAATTATTTGGATTGTCGCTCTCAAAAGAGAGTTGTCGTAATTATTTGGATTGTCGCTCTCAAAAGAGAGTTGCCGTAATTATTTGGATTGTCGCTCTCAAAAGAGAGTTGCCGTAATTATTTGGATTGTCGCTCTCAAAAGAGAGTTGCCGTAATTATTTGGATTGTCGCTCTCAAAAGAGAGTTGTCGTAATTATTTGGATTGTCGCTCTCAAAAGAGAGTTGTCGTAATTATTTGGATTGTCGCTCTCAAAAGAGAGTTGCCGTAATTATTTGGATTGTCGCTCTCAAAAGAGAGTTGCCGTAATTATTTGGATTGTCGCTCTCAAAAGAGAGTTGTCGTAATTATTTGGATTGTCGCTCTCAAAAGAGAGTTGTCGTAATTATTTGGATTGTCGCTCTCAAAAGAGAGTTGCCGTAATTATTTGGATTGTCGCTCTCAAAAGAGAGTTGCCGTAATTATTTGGATTGTCGCTCTCAAAAGAGAGTTGCCGTAATTATTTGGATTGTCGCTCTCAAAAGAGAGTTGCCGTAATTATTTGGATTGTCGCTCTCAAAAGAGAGTTGCCGTAATTATTTGGATTGTCGCTCTCAAAAGAGAGTTGTCGTAATTATTTGGATTGTCGCTCTCAAAAGAGAGTTGCCGTAATTATTTGGATTGTCGCTCTCAAAAGAGAGTTGCCGTAATTATTTGGATTGTCGCTCTCAAAAGAGAGTTGCCGTAATTATTTGGATTGTCGCTCTCAAAAGAGAGTTGCCGTAATTATTTGGATTGTCGCTCTCAAAAGAGAGTTGCCGTAATTATTTGGATTGTCGCTCTCAAAAGAGAGTTGCCGTAATTATTTGGATTGTCGCTCTCAAAAGAGAGTTGTCGTAATTATTTGGATTGTCGCTCTCAAAAGAGAGTTGCCGTAATTATTTGGATTGTCGCTCTCAAAAGAGAGTTGTCGTAATTATTTGGATTGTCGCTCTCAAAAGAGAGTTGCCGTAATTATTTGGATTGTCGCTCTCAAAAGAGAGTTGCCGTAATTATTTGGATTGTCGCTCTCAAAAGAGAGTTGTCGTAATTATTTGGATTGTCGCTCTCAAAAGAGAGTTGTCGTAATTATTTGGATTGTCGCTCTCAAAAGAGAGTTGCCGTAATTATTTGGATTGTCGCTCTCAAAAGAGAGTTGCCGTAATTATTTGGATTGTCGCTCTCAAAAGAGAGTTGCCGTAATTATTTGGATTGTCGCTCTCAAAAGAGAGTTGCCGTAATTATTTGGATTGTCGCTCTCAAAAGAGAGTTGCCGTAATTATTTGGATTGTCGCTCTCAAAAGAGAGTTGCCGTAATTATTTGGATTGTCGCTCTCAAAAGAGAGTTGCCGTAATTATTTGGATTGTCGCTCTCAAAAGAGAGTTGCCGTAATTATTTGGATTGTCGCTCTCAAAAGAGAGTTGCCGTAATTATTTGGATTGTCGCTCTCAAAAGAGAGTTGCCGTAATTATTTGGATTGTCGCTCTCAAAAGAGAGTTGCCGTAATTATTTGGATTGTCGCTCTCAAAAGAGAGTTGCCGTAATTATTTGGATTGTCGCTCTCAAAAGAGAGTTGCCGTAATTATTTGGATTGTCGCTCTCAAAAGAGAGTTGTCGTAATTATTTGGATTGTCGCTCTCAAAAGAGAGTTGTCGTAATTATTTGGATTGTCGCTCTCAAAAGAGAGTTGCCGTAATTATTTGGATTGTCGCTCTCAAAAGAGAGTTGTCGTAATTATTTGGATTGTCGCTCTCAAAAGAGAGTTGCCGTAATTATTTGGATTGTCGCTCTCAAAAGAGAGTTGCCGTAATTATTTGGATTGTCGCTCTCAAAAGAGAGTTGCCGTAATTATTTGGATTGTCGCTCTCAAAAGAGAGTTGTCGTAATTATTTGGATTGTCGCTCTCAAAAGAGAGTTGTCGTAATTATTTGGATTGTCGCTCTCAAAAGAGAGTTGTCGTAATTATTTGGATTGTCGCTCTCAAAAGAGAGTTGCCGTAATTATTTGGATTGTCGCTCTCAAAAGAGAGTTGCCGTAATTATTTGGATTGTCGCTCTCAAAAGAGAGTTGTCGTAATTATTTGGATTGTCGCTCTCAAAAGAGAGTTGTCGTAATTATTTGGATTGTCGCTCTCAAAAGAGAGTTGCCGTAATTATTTGGATTGTCGCTCTCAAAAGAGAGTTGCCGTAATTATTTGGATTGTCGCTCTCAAAAGAGAGTTGCCGTAATTATTTGGATTGTCGCTCTCAAAAGAGAGTTGCCGTAATTATTTGGATTGTCGCTCTGAAAAGAGAGTTGCCGTAATTATTTGGATTGTCGCTCTCAAAAGAGAGTTGCCGTAATTATTTGGATTGTCGCTCTCAAAAGAGAGTTGCCGTAATTATTTGGATTGTCGCTCTCATAAGAGAGTTGTCTTAATTATTTGGATTGTCGCTCTCAAAAGAGAGTTGCCGTAATTATTTGGATTGTCGCTCTCAAAAGAGAGTTGCCGTAATTATTTGGATTGTCGCTCTCAAAAGAGAGTTGCCGTAATTATTTGGATTGTCGCTCTCAAAAGAGAGTTGCCGTAATTATTTGGATTGTCGCTCTCAAAAGAGAGTTGTCGTAATTATTTGGATTGTCGCTCTCAAAAGAGAGTTGCCGTAATTATTTGGATTGTCGCTCTCAAAAGAGAGTTGCCGTAATTATTTGGATTGTCGCTCTCAAAAGAGAGTTGTCGTAATTATTTGGATTGTCGCTCTCAAAAGAGAGTTGCCGTAATTATTTGGATTGTCGCTCTCAAAAGAGAGTTGTCGTAATTATTTGGATTGTCGCTCTCAAAAGAGAGTTGCCGTAATTATTTGGATTGTCGCTCTCAAAAGAGAGTTGCCGTAATTATTTGGATTGTCGCTCTCAAAAGAGAGTTGCCGTAATTATTTGGATTGTCGCTCTCAAAAGAGTTGCCGTAATTATTTGGATTGTCGCTCTCAAAAGAGAGTTGCCGTAATTATTTGGATTGTCGCTCTCAAAAGAGAGTTGCCGTAATTATTTGGATTGTCGCTCTCAAAAGAGAGTTGTCGTAATTATTTGGATTGTCGCTCTCAAAAGAGAGTTGCCGTAATTATTTGGATTGTCGCTCTCCATAGAGAGTTGCCGTAATTATTTGGATTGTCGCTCTCAAAAGAGAGTTGCCGTAATTATTTGGATTGTCGCTCTCAAAAGAAAGTTGTCGTAATTATTTGGATTGTCGCTCTCAAAAGAGAGTTGTCGTAATTATTTGGATTGTCGCTCTCAAAAGAGAGTTGCCGTAATTATTTGGATTGTCGCTCTCAAAAGAGAGTTGTCGTAATTATTTGGATTGTCGCTCTCAAAAGAGAGTTGTCGTAATTATTTGGATTGTCGCTCTCAAAAGAGAGTTGTCGTAATTATTTGGATTGTCGCTCTCAAAAGAGAGTTGTCGTAATTATTTGGATTGTCGCTCTCAAAAGAGAGTTGTCGTAATTATTTGGATTGTCGCTCTCAAAAGAGAGTTGCCGTAATTATTTGGATTGTCGCTCTCAAAAGAGCGTTGTCGTAATTATTTGGATTGTCGCTCTCAAAAGAGAGTTGCCGTAATTATTTGGATTGTCGCTCTCAAAAGAGAGTTGCCGTAATTATTTGGATTGTCGCTCTCAAAAGAGAGTTGTCGTAATTATTTGGATTGTCGCTCTCAAAAGAGAGTTGCCGTAATTATTTGGATTGTCGCTCTCAAAAGAGAGTTGTCGTAATTATTTGGATTGTCGCTCTCAAAAGAGAGTTGTCGTAATTATTTGGATTGTCGCTCTCAAAAGAGAGTTGTCGTAATTATTTGGATTGTCGCTCTCAAAAGAGAGTTGTCGTAATTATTTGGATTGTCGCTCTCAAAAGAGAGTTGTCGTAATTATTTGGATTGTCGCTCTCAAAAGAGAGTTGCCGTAATTATTTGGATTGTCGCTCTCAAAAGAGAGTTGCCGTAATTATTTGGATTGTCGCTCTGAAAAGAGAGTTGCCGTAATTATTTGGATTGTCGCTCTCAAAAGAGAGTTGCCGTAATTATTTGGATTGTCGCTCTCAAAAGAGAGTTGTCGTAATTATTTGGATTGTCGCTCTCAAAAGAGAGTTGTCGTAATTATTTGGATTGTCGCTCTCAAAAGAGAGTTGTCGTAATTATTTGGATTGTCGCTCTCAAAAGAGAGTTGTCGTAATTATTTGGATTGTCGCTCTCAAAAGAGAGTTGTCGTAATTATTTGGATTGTCGCTCTCAAAAGAGAGTTGCCGTAATTATTTGGATTGTCGCTCTCAAAAGAGAGTTGTCGTAATTATTTGGATTGTCGCTCTCAAAAGAGAGTTGCCGTAATTATTTGGATTGTCGCTCTCAAAAGAGAGTTGCCGTAATTATTTGGATTGTCGCTCTCAAAAGAGAGTTGCCGTAATTATTTGGATTGTCGCTCTCAAAAGAGAGTTGCCGTAATTATTTGGATTGTCGCTCTCAAAAGAGAGTTGTCGTAATTATTTGGATTGTCGCTCTCAAAAGAGAGTTGTCGTAATTATTTGGATTGTCGCTCTCAAAAGAGAGTTGTCGTAATTATTTGGATTGTCGCTCTCAAAAGAGAGTTGCCGTAATTATTTGGATTGTCGCTCTCAAAAGAGAGTTGCCGTAATTATTTGGATTGTCGCTCTCAAAAGAGAGTTGTCGTAATTATTTGGATTGTCGCTCTCAAAAGAGAGTTGCCGTATTTATTTGGATTGTCGCTCTCAAAAGAGAGTTGTCGTAATTATTTGGATTGTCGCTCTCAAAAGAGAGTTGTCGTAATTATTTGGATTGTTGCTCTCAAAAGAGAGTTGCCGTAATTATTTGGATTGTCGCTCTCAAAAGAGAGTTGTCGTAATTATTAGTGGCAGCGTAAGTAACGTAATAAACGTAAGTATGACACTGAATGATTGAGGAACGATCGGTTGCTTTGAAACTCGTCACGTCTTACTGTTGAAGTTTACAACATGCACGCAGGGCATAGCTGCTTGAGGGCTTAGGAGTGAACAAACTGAACGACGTTTTAAATAACTAACTAGTGATTTATTAGTGATGGCATTTAAAGAATATTTACAAACTATATACAATTAACAAATAATACTAGATTAGTACTAGAGCGACATTACTGCAAAAACTGCAGAAGCTGGATGACACACCTTAGACAAACGACAGGCGGTTTTATATACGGTCGAAATCTTATGTCTAAAGGAGATAACGGAAAGATAAGATTTCGTTGATAAAAATATCTTCATTGCTCTTTTTCTTCAACACTTACTTTCAACCAAAATCCAGGCTACGGCACTGACCTCTTCGTTGGCAAAATCACTGCCAGCTAGGCGCAACAAACACAAGGAGAACGCAGCTAGCCTTTAAACACGCTAACGCAGTGTTGTGAACAAATTTCATTGGACGAGGCTTTACGCTGAACGTTTTACGGGCGGGGGGGGGAAGACAATTTCCGAATTTTCCCCTTCCGAGGGCAGCAGGTACTTAAGCTTCTAACCAATTAAAACTGTACGCCAGAAAAGGCACGACTTTTGACGGGTTGCGTTCTCTTTCCGTGGGGTGCTGTGTTTGTTGCTCCTAGCTGCCATGCTAGTGTGATAGTAAGAACGAAAACTCGTTTTGGTCTCAAATTCGAAGGATACGTTTATAAAATATTCAATTTTATGGATCTATTCAATAATTAATCATGATTTTGTAGGGCGGTGCGATTAATGGTTTTTGGCAATCGAGTCGGTTATCGAGTATCAATTTTTTTCATCTAGTATTCGAGTCGATTAATCGAGTACTTGATTAAGGGAAAACTTTATCTTATTCGAATCTAGTAAAATACCTCGAGTAATATTTTTAACGAGTCGGGTTATCGAGTAACTAAAAATAAACCTCGAGTAATATTTTTATCGAGTCAGGTTATCGAGTAACTAAAAAAAATACCTAGAGTAATATTTTTAACGAGTCGGGTTATCGAGTAACTAAAAATAAACCTCGAGTAATATTTTTAACGAGTCGGGCTATTGAGTAACTAAAAATAAACCTCGAGTAATATATTTAACGAGTCGGGCTATCGAGTAACTAAAAATAAACCACGAGTAATATTTTTATCGAGTCAGGTTATCGAGTAACTAAAAAAAATACCTTTGAGTAATATTTTTAACGAGTCGGATTATCGAGTAACTAAAAATAAACCTCGAGTAATATTTTTAACGAGTCGGGTTATCGAGTAACTAAAAATAAACCTCGAGTAATATTTTAACGAGTCAGGTTATCGAGTAACTAAAAAAATACCTAGAGTAATATTTTTAACGAGTCGGGTTATCGAGTAACTAAAAATAAACCTCGAGTAATATTTTTATCGAGTCGGACTATCGAGTAACTAAAAATAAACCTCGAGTAATATATTTAACGAGTCGGGCTATCGAGTAACTAAAAATAAACCACGAGTAATATTTTTATCGAGTCAGGTTATCGAGTAACTAAAAAAAATACCTTTGAGTAATATTTTTAACGAGTCGGGTTATCGAGTAACTAAAAATAAACCTCGAGTAATATTTTTATCGAGTCAGGTTAAAGAGTAACTAAAAATAAACCTCGAGTAATATTTTAACGAGTCAGGTTATCGAGTAACTAAAAAAATACCTAGAGTAATATTTTTAACGAGTCGGGTTATCGAGTAACTAAAAATAAACCTCGAGTAATATTTTTATCGAGTCAGGTTATCGAGTAACTAAAAAAAATACCTAGAGTAATATTTTTAACGAGTCGGGTTATCGAGTAACTAAAAATAAACCTCGAGTAATATTTTTATCGAGTCAGGTTATCGAGTAACTAAAAAAAATACCTAGAGTAATATTTTTAACGAGTCGGGTTATCGAGTAACTAAAAATAAACCTCGAGTAATATTTTTATCGAGTCAGGTTATCGAGTAACTAAAAAAAATACCTTTGAGTAATATTTTTAACGAGTCGGGTTATCGAGTAACTAAAAATAAACCTCGAGTAATATTTTTATCGAGTCAGGTTAAAGAGTAACTAAAAATAAACCTCGAGTAATATTTTAACGAGTCAGGTTATCGAGTAACTAAAAAAATACCTAGAGTAATATTTTTAACGAGTCGGGTTATCGAGTAACTAAAAATAAACCTCGAGTAATATTTTTAACGAGTCGGACTATCGAGTAACTAAAAATAAACCTCGAGTAATATATTTAACGAGTCGGGTTATCGAGTAACTAAAATTAAACCTCGAGTAATATTTTTATCGAGTCGGGTTATCGAGTAACTAAAAATAAACCTCGAGTAATATTTTAACGAGTCAGGTTATCGAGTAACTAAAAAAATACCTAGAGTAATATTTTTAACGAGTCAGGTTATCGAGTAACTAAAAATAAACCTCGAGTAATATTTTTAACGAGTCGGGCTATCGAGTAACTAAAAATAAACCTCGAGTAATATTTTTAACGAGTCGGGCTATCGAGTAACTAAAAATAAATCTCGAGTAATATTTTTAACGAGTCGGGCTATCGAGTAACTAAAAATAAACCTCGAGTAATATATTTAACGAGTCGGGTTATCGAGTAACTAAAAATAAACCTCGAGTAATATTTTTATCGAGTCAGGTTATCGAGTAACTAAAAAAAATACCTAGAGTAATATTTTTAACGAGTCGGGTTATCGAGTAACTAAAAATAAACCTCGAGTAATATTTTTAACGAGTCGGACTATCGAGTAACTAAAAATAAACCTCGAGTAATATATTTAACGAGTCAGGTTATCGAGTAACTAAAAAAAATACCTTTGAGTAATATTTTTAACGAGTCGGGTTATCGAGTAACTAAAAATAAACCTCGAGTAATATTTTTATCGAGTCAGGTTTTCGAGTAACTAAAAATAAACCTCGAGTAATGAGTACTGGCACAGTCCTATTATTTTTAGCCAGGTAATGATAAATATGGTCTAGTTATTAAAATTGGTTTAAACTGATAATAATAAGAACGTAATGGATGCTTCGTCGTATTAAAAATATTTATTTTAAAAGCATTTTAAAAACTTAGCAAGCTTCTTCAGGCTAGTTACAATACTTTTTCGCGATTCAGCTAATACAGGGTTCGTACCAAATTTTCGGAATTAAATTCCCTGACATTTCCAGGTTTTCCTTGACAAATTTGCAAATTTTTCCATGACGATTTTTGTAGAATAAACGTTAAATCTTAAAAAATATTTATTATGTATTTTCAATACAAAAATTTATTTGACTAATTTTTTTGAGGTCATTTTGAAATATCATTACTTTTTTGGACCTTTTTCAAATTTCTTGAGTTTTCCCTGACGTTAATTTTTGAATCATTTTCAAATTCTTTGACTTTTCCTTGGCCTTTTGGAATAATTTTAAAATTCCCTGACTTTCCCCTGACCTTATGGAAACGTTTTCTAATTCCCTGACTTTTCCTTGACCTTCTGGAATCGTTTTCAAATTCCCTGACTTTTCCCTGACCTTTTTTGGAAACATTTTCCAATTCCCTGACTTTTCCCCTGACCTTTTCGAAGCATTTTCAAATTCCCTGACTATTCCCTCTCCTTTTGGAATCATTTTAAGATTCCCTGACTTTTTCTTGACCTTCTGGAATCGTTTTCAAATTCCCTGACTTTTCCCTGACCTTTTTGGAAATATTTCGAAATCCGTGACTTTACCAGGTTTTCCAGGTCGTGTTTTGAGTCTCTCTCATTACTTTACATTTACCGTGCCCAGGACAATATTTTGACGTCAGCATATTTTAATATCTACACTCTTTAAACTTTCTTTTATTTTTTTAATCTTTACATATTAATTTGGCATCATTCGGTTTTATTTCGTGATTGGGATTTTTTGAAGGCTTTCTTCAAATAGCAATTTTTTTTAATTTTATGTTCTTAGAAATGTTTTTCAGAAATTGTTCGTGTATCCGATCTACATATATTTTTCAAATTAATGATTTATATGGTCGAAGGCGAAACGAATAATCATTAAAGCATTTAGTGAAGGGAGAATAGGAAGTTCCATACTTTTGACTTAATATAGTATTTTACTTATGGTGAAAGCCGATTTCCCTGTAGAAAAAGGTTTAGAATTTAATATATCAAATCAAACCCACTATCAGGGTTGTCAGATGCCAAGCGCTGGATGATCGTACCAAGTTTCTATTTGGATCGTACTAGATTAAGTTCGTTAAACCTATTATGTCGTATAATTTAGCTCACTGTTGTGTACGAAAAAACGCCGGAAAATATTTTGGAAATATTTCCGATTCGTGGCGACAATTATCACACCCGCGGCTCCCGCCATACCACAAGAGCGTGTTTGGAAGTGGGAGTCTGGAATCTTGGAGATAACCTTCGCTAAAAATGCAATATTGAAAGATATATAAAGGTTTCCGCTCCAAAGAAAACAGTTTTTACACGGATCGTACTTTGGATCGTATTTAATCGAAAGATCCTATTTTTGACGTACGATCCCGTCTTCGGATCGTATATCGTACCGCGGGTTCAATTATCGTACAAATACGATCCGAATCGTACATCTGGCAACGCTGCCCACTGTCGTGCTTACTGTATAAAGTTTACTGAAATATAGCTCTTCCACGAACTCATTATAATATAAAATAGTAAAATGATTTGTAACTTCATCACGGTTGAAGGATCACGTAGGAAAATATGTTTCGCCCATTTTTTGAGTTTGTAATAGTGGGTAGAGGAATTAATTTAGACGGAATTAAGAGGCTTACCAAAGACCGAAAGGTTTAATAAATTCAGCTAACCCCTACAGCCTGTTACGGAGTTTTTTCCGACGATCCATCATGAATATTAATACATATTTTAATCTTTCGTAAAAGTTTTAATAAGTCAGCCTTAAAATTTACATTCTCATTAATAATCTTTTTCTCCTCTCGGAAGTGTCAACTATAAATAAAACCGCTATCAACACTAACACCCCGTGGAAGACCAAAATTTCTTTTGATCTGTCAGTATAAAAGTTACCAAAATAAAGCTACATAAAACTACTTCTCTTCTGTAATGTTTTGAAGCAATAAATTTTTTTCCTGGTAAAACCCTAAGAAAACAATACGGCTAAGCGGTAATATTAGTTCCGCGTCGACTATGAAATATTTATTCATAAAATATCTCGACCCCAATAGTTCTTTTTATAAAGTAACTTGGCCTTCTTGTTTAAATGTTGCTCTTAGGTCACAGTCTCTTGCTTTTACAAGTCTACGAGCGCGCTCTACAGTCGCCAGGGGAATATAGCTTTTTTCTAGCGCGCGTGCAAATTGCTCGTGCGAAGAATACACTAATATAGCTGGGTCCTGTGACGTAAGAGCAACATTTTAACAAGTTGGGCAAGACCCCTTTTTATTTTATAAAATCAACTATTAGCTAGGGTTGGCTGATTTAAATCAAGTTATTTTTCTAAAAAATCATTGTTTTAAATCACATAATGTAGTTCAATGGAGGAATAAAAATTGGCAAAAAAAGGTTTTTATAAAATTAAAACCGAAAATCTGAGCAAACTAAAATATTAAAGTAGGATTTCATTTAACTCAAGATTAGGTAGCTGATCAAAGTAAAATATCAGTTAATTTTACATTTATTAATGACTACTACTACTACTACTACTACTACTAATACTCGGTTATAGCAATAGTTTCACTCAAAATTTATTTTGATGTAGAACTAAAGCTGTTCCTCTTCTGTGGCCAATCATTTGTCAGATCCAAAGGGGAAAAAAATGACGCAAAAATGTCGGCCATTTTGTTCTTCAGAATTTCTTATAAGCATTTAAAGGTCGTTCACTTTTATTTTATGTTACGTAAGTTCGGTCACCAATAAAACGATTTTTTGTTTTATATTTCTTGCTTTTAGTTTAATAGCATTTCTACCGTTTTATCTTTTTGAATCAGTCACTTATATCAAAGTAAAAGCAAGCACAAACTATCTTTATATAAATTGTGTGAACGACCGACTCTTTCGAGGAAAATGAAATAAAGTTTACTGACGATTTCAAGCGTACCTGGCCTTACAGGGAAACACACATGGAAGGCATTCGAGGCAAACCGATTTTAGGTGAAGAATTGTTCATAAAACTATTGAATAAATTGCTTACAACTACACATTACAAAAGGAAGTCATTCGATGTTCAATTTTAACACGTTTAATTTTTTTTAAATGGCGCTTAATGCATATTTATAAATTATTACTGATTTCTTCCCAAAAAACGGTTTTCCAGTGTTGGAAAAAAGGCTTAAAAAACAAAACAACCTTTTCTTTGGCTTAAACACTGGTTCATATTACCTTTAAACAATTTTTTCGCTTGTGTTAATTATTTTTAGTTAAATTAAAAGGAACCACCTAGGGACTGCATTGCAAAGGATGATAAAATTAGCGAATAAGGAGATTAGTTCATTATGAAAAGGGATAATTAAGCTAAGCCCTAAACAAATTTGAAGAAATTTAAAAACTTACTAATAGCTCGTACCGATAGGTCTTCGAGCAAACAAAAAGACGCGAAACTCGGACCAAATAGATCTTCGAGTGAATAATAATGGACTAATCTACTTATTCGCTAATTTTATCATCTTTAATTATTTTTAACTGTACATACTGATCTTTATTAACTAAAAATTAATTGGAGTTAAAAAATTAAAGTAACAAAATAATATCCACAGATTAAAAAAAAAATATTTTCTGGGACTATACTTAAAGGGCTTACACTTCTTTGACTCTCTTTAACATCTTTGTTAAACACTTTAAACAAACGCACAAGTTTAAATACTTTATCTGTGCTTAGTCGATTATGATTACCCAATAATCAATTGTAAACCAGCAGGCTCGCTTTACAATGTGTAATTGAAGGTTTCTTTTCGTTTTTGAATATTAATAATAATAATAATAATAATAATAATAATAAACAGCTAGGCTAATACCCAAGACACCACCTTAGACCTAAGTCATCATGCGACTTTTGAAGCCATTAATTCAGGTGGCCGGGTTACAAATGTCTCGCCAGAAATGAGGTTTTAAATTAGTTTCGTAGTGTTTTTAGAATAATTTAGAGTAAATGATAGCAATATTTAAAAGTTTTATAAAAGACTGACACTTCATGGAATTAAAAACATTTTATTTACAATTTTCAAGCTTTCGGATCGCGGTCCTTCCTCAGCTAGTCAATAATACATTTTGAAGTTAATTACATTTTTAAGGTTACAATGTTACCCCTGGTGTCCAACGTATATTTAATTTTTTAATTTGAAACCTCCGCACCCTTCAATATTTATCGACCCTTTATCTAAATTTCAACCCCCTCTATCTCTAATGTCAAGAACCCATAGACGTACCAAGAACAGAGGAAAGGAAATTTTGCTGGATCGCCTCCTAATCGATTTTTTTGAAAGAGGCGGAGCTATTGAGTCTTCTTCCACTATTAGGTGGTGTTTTTTTCGCCTGTTCTGGGTTTTTTGAGCGGGTTCAAAAGTGTAGCCCTGTGACGTCATTTTACTCCAACTCTATCTTGACGAAAAAAACGAGTTGGAGTAAGAAGGGAGTAGTTAGAGGTTAAAGGTTATATATTTGTTTGGTTTTTAAGATGGCGACCGGTGGTGAGATCACCAATATAGGACTCATTCTTCTTATTTAATAATAATAATAATCAGCTAGGCTAATACCCAAGACACCACCTTAGGTCTAAGTCATCAAGCAACTTTAAAGTCATTAAATAGCATTTAACAATTGGATATTCGTTATTAAAAACTTGCCACATGTGAAGATGTTCAAAGCCCGTTATGTTTTCGAGAAACGAAATTTAAGCAGACGAATTTTCTATATAAGCTAGATTACTCCCTCTACACCTCCTTTCGAGGAGGAGTAAAAAGTGTAACCTTGGAGCTCTGGAACAAGCGAACAAAATTCGGGACAGGGTCAATCTTACCCCGAGAACAGGCGAATAAAACGTTTTAGGGTAAATAGTTTATACTTTTTGTCCTGGGACAGGCGAAAAAAAACCACCTATTGTTACTTCTAAAAAGAAGGCGTGAACCCTTACATATACAGAAAATGACATATTATTTTCAAGTTGGTTTCAAGTTGGCTTTAAGTTGTCGTTATTAAGTTTCAAGTTGGCTTTAATTTGTCGTTATTAAGTTTCAAGTTGGCTTTAATTTGTCGTTATTAAGTTTCAAGTTGGCTTTAATTTGTCGTTATTAAGTTTCAAGTTGGCTTTAATTTGTCGTTATTAAGTTTCAAGTTGGCTTCAATTTGTCGTTATTAAGTTTCAAGTTGGCTTTAATTTGTCGTTATTAAGTTTCAAGTTGGCTTTAATTTGTCGTTATTAAGTTTCAAGTTGGCTTTAATTTGTCGTTATTAAGTTTCAAGTTGGCTTTAATTTGTCGTTATTAAGTTTCAAGTTGGCTTTAATTTGTCGTTATTAAGTTTCAAGTTGGCTTTAAGTTGGCTTTAAGTTGTCGTTATTAAGTTTCAAGTTGGCTTTAATTTGTCGTTATTAAGTTTCAAGTTGGCTCTAAGTTGGCTTTAAGTTGGCTTTAAGTGTCCTCCATTAAGCGAAATTAGAGTTGGTTTTAAGTTGGCTTTAAGTGTCCTCCATTAAGCGAAATTAGAGTTGGTTTTAAGTTGGCTTTAAGTGTCCTCCATTAAGCGAAATTAGAGTTGGTTTTAAGTGGTTTTTAAGTAGGTTTTTAATTAGTTTAAGTAGTTCTTAGACCGCTTATTTTTTGGTTACTTAAGTTACTACAGGCGGAAAATGTAAAAAGGCGGGGCTTATTTTGAAAAATAGATTAGGAGGCTCCACGACGGGCTAAAGCTATGATTACGTGTTCTTACAAGCAGACATCCCGAAGTGTAACCCACCGATTTTGTTCAAACTCGGGTGATTGGTAGACCTTCATGTATCATGTAAAATCCTAAAGGGAATTTATTCAATGAGCAACCGTTTTGAAATGGCAACGAAAAATGGTTTTGACAATACAAAATATTAAATTTTCCCATTGAAAATAACATGAGATTTTGACCTCAAATTGATCAAAAGTTGATCAATTTTGATGGTTTTTTTTTTGGTCAAATTTTATTTATTTTTTCTATTTTTGGCATTTTCGAAATTTTGAAATTTGTTAAATTTTTCACAGTGGGGACCCTAGGAAATGGTCAGAATCCCATGTTATTTTCAATGAGAAAATTTCCATTGGTTTTTGTCAAAAACATTTTTCGTTGCCATGGCAAAACGGTGGCCCATTGAATAAATTTCCTTTAGAATTTTTCATGATACATGAAGGTCTACCAATCCCCCGAGTTTGAACAAAATCGGTGGGTTACACTTCGGGATGTCTCCTTGTTAGTACGTCTATGGGTTCTTGCTAATGTATATGGCCTCTTTAAAACATCTTTTATACCAACCCCCCTCTTGATAGCGAACTAAAAAAACCAATTGGTTTAAACCATGCTTTAAGCCTTGGTCGAAATCGAACACGGAACAGGATGCAGATTTAATCATGATTATGGCATTGAAAGGCCAGCAGTCATGGACGTTCCAAAGGCAGTTAATTAACATTGTTTGCCGGTATTTTTTCACCTGAGATTAGCTTTGTTCCGCGCCACATCCTTTACAAATAAGAAAAGGATTCTCGAAGGCTACAGAGGACATTTTTTCCCAATGAGGATAGTACAATATCTTTAAGTGATATCGTCGCTACGGCAACCACAACCAATATCAAATAATAATATCCAGACGTTACATATTTGTTCGCGACTCATCTCTTCTATTTACGTACACTTTCTCAACCTTGGATCAGCGGGTTCCTAAGACTTTCATTATTTCTTTATTTTTTCTGTTTGCTAAAAACGAGGTCCACTTTGACCGAGCTCTCACAGCGGCGCGTGATCGACATTGGCCGTTGTAAAAGTATAACAACGAGTATCCAAATGTTCTGAATTGCTTTATTTATATTGACTATCCTAAATATAGATTAGCGGGTCTCGAAGTCTCAATATTGTTTATATTTGCTGTAAACACGGCCAACTTTGATTAGATCGGCGCGTGATCGACATTGGCCTTACTAAACGTATCTAAGGGTATCCATAGAGTAGCCATGGATATTTCTAACTAAAATTCACTGACTTTTCTAGGTATTCCTTTACAATTTCCAGAGATTTTCACTGACTTATCAATAAACCTTTTCCATTGAGTGTGTCAAACTCGTTTACATTTTCTACTCCATCTTCAAAACAACGTGGTCAAATATTTTCAAGGTGCATTGTTCCACTACAAATCGACAACAGTTTTTCACAAATTGGATTGTTAATGAGGGGAGCTCTTTACTCTCTAATATTCAACCTAAAAATCGGCAATCAGTGCCTTTTAAAGAACTTTTGGACTAGTGAAATTTAAATGTATTTATTCTAAAATTTAAATGTATTTATTCTAAAATTTAAATATATTTATTCTGAAATTTAAATATATTTATTCTGAAATTTAAATGTATTTATTCTGAAATTTAAATGTATTTATTCTGAAATTTAAATGTAATCATTCTGAAATTTAAATGTATTTATTCTGAAATTTAAATGCATTATTCTAAAATTTAAATGTAATCATTCTGAAATTTAAATTTAATCCCTTAATTTATTATCTAAATTTAAATTGAATTCCTTAAATTTTATTTTTTATCTAAATTAAAAATTGCATTCCTAAAGTTTGATTGATTATCTAAATTTAAATGTCATTCCTTAAATTTGATTGTTTATCTAGGTTTAATGTTATTCCTTAAATTTTATTGGTGATCAAAATTTAAATGACATTCCTTAAGTTTGATTGTTTATCTAAATTTAAATGTCATTCCTTAAGTTTGATTGTTTATCTAGATTTAAATGTCATTTCTTAAATTTGATTCTTAATCAAAATTTAAATTTCATTCCTTAAATTTGATTGTTTACCGATTTTTAAATGCAGTACTTTCAAATTTGATTGTCTATCTTAATTTTATTTAATTTGATCTTCTTATTGCGCCGGACACAGACTTCAATAAGTGTTTACACTTTGTATTTCCCATACAAAAAACTCCTACTATTAAAATTCCCCGACCATTTTCGAATACCCTGCCTCTTCATAATTGGGATCGGGGTTTGGATCAGAAATATTCCTTTAATTTGGTTTATAACCGAAAAATATCAGAATACAAACTTTCCTTATAGCCACGAACAATATCCATAAATAAACAGTTCACCCAAATGTTTATGATTAATCACAATTTTGGCTGTTAATTTATCTGTTTCCCCGTAATTCTATGGTTCGGCATTCGGATAAGAATTTTTTCGTTCGTTTCTTTTATATCCATATCCCAAAATTATCCGATTTAAAACTTATTTTTTGCATATTAAATCGTATAAAAGTCGTGAATAATATCCATAAACAGTTAATCGAATTTTTTATGATTAATTGAAATTTTGGCGGTTAATTTATCCGTTTCCCCTAACTCTGGGTAATTACGTGCATTGAGTTGGGAATATTAATCTAGAGATCCAATCAAATCTGCTCCACGCGAAACAAGTTTTTGAAAATTACGAATGTGCCGTCTCCTATAAAATGACGAAAAAACGTTATCATATGACCCGTGGCGCCATCCATTATTTTTGAAAAAAAAAATTCCGGAAAACGCGTCTTATTTGAACGAACCATTGAGAGATAGACGGCGCCACGGGTAGAATGATAACGTTTTCTCGTCATTTGGGAGCAGACGGCAGTATTCTTATTTTTTAAAAACTTGTTTCACGAAATACTAAAATCCGACGTTTTGATTGGACCTCTAGATTAATATTCCCAACTCAATGATTCCGTGTATTTCCAGTAGTGTGGTAACCCTGAATCCATATTTTGGTCAATGAGAAAAAATAAAAAAAATAAAATGGATCGCTTTATCCAGACATACTTGGCTAACCTTGGATATTTGCCAGACCCTAAAAGCTTTTATCATTTCTTAATATTTGGTTTCTGAGAATCCGCAGGCCCTGGGGTATTTATTTTATTTCTGAACTTTTCATTATGTTCCCCGTTTGCTCAAGTAAGAGAAAAAGAAGTTCAACAGTGTAGCGGTTTTCCTATCCGAACTAGTCGAACGAATTGCAACTCTTTCGGCGTGGTTTCTAATTCACGTTGACGTACCCTCGCCAACAAAATTAACTAGGCAAAAGCCCACCATATACGGAGAGCGCTACTCGGCAGAGTTGGGCAAAAATCGGAGTGCACTCCCTAATAACAAACTTTACTCATTAGAGTGGGGTTTTCAATTTTTCGTCACTCGCCGAGTGAGATCGTGGGAAAAGAGTGAAGGTAGTATCGATTTTCAAAGCAATTAAAAGGATGCTAGAAATTTGAGTTTAAATTTAATTTAATTACTTTACTGGAGAGCGTGGTACCATCTATTAACGGCAAAGGAGACTAAAATATACTTTTTGGAGCGAATTCAAATTTCCCGGTTTAAATTTCGAGTTTCCCGTCAAGAATAAGAGTGAAATTGGTGACCTTAACTAATATCACTCTTCGGGGAAAGGTGCACTCGGTGAGTGACAAAAAGTGAGAGTGGAAAAGAGTGAAGATTTTTATACAGTTCCACTCTCACTCAAGAGTGAGACTGAATTTCTAAATATCACAAACGATTTTCGGGCGAAAATACAATTAACATATGCAACATATATACTATGTACAAGCTTTCGCAGTCCTTAGAAATAGCGAAAATACGAGCAACCAATTTTAGTTGATTTTCAATACAGAGTTTTTTATGGATTTCATGGTTGATTTAAATCAGGATTAATTCAATTGATTTTTTAAATCATTGATTTAAATAACACAATGTTTTTCAATGGAGGAATAAAATATGACAAAAATTGGGTTCTTAGAAAAGTAAAATAGAAAATTTGAGCAAACTAAAATTTTAAATAGTATTTAAATTTAATTAAGATTTCATTAAATTCAAGATTATTTAACCGATGAAAGTAAAATAAATGTTAATTATACAGGAAAAGTGCCATTTATTGTATTTAAAATCTATAAATTCAATAAATACCGATTTAAACGAAACAAATCGATTAATTTGATCTTTATGAAAAAAAACCCAAAAGTGCTTAGTAGGTAAAATATTTTCCTGGTGCCATTACCACCTTTAGTTTAAAATTTTCTAAATGGACGAGATGAAGGTCAATGTTTTGTTTTTTGTTGAGAGGAAATTTAAAAAACGCAAAAAGGTAGAAAATTCAATTAAAATCGGAGAAAAAAAAGCTAAAACCTAGATAAATTTCCTACGACTGCCCAACTTGTTCTTGAGAAAGTGCAGTCAAGCCTAGGGACGAATTCACTAGCTCTCTTAAGTGGGAGAGCCTCGGAAGCATTGCAGAAGCGGGGAAAAAACAGTAAACAAAAAGACCACGTTTTTTTTTAATAGAAACGCCTATAGGCCTTCGAGAAGTAATCGAAATACAAATGATGAAAGTTAACCAGAATTTCCAAACAGTAGACCGGTTTCGCCCTGTTTGGAGCTCATCAGTACTGTGTAGGATATCTGGCAAGCGACTGGTTAACCAACCAAATTAAAAAGCTAAGCCTAGTATTTAAAAATTTCAAAAGCCGTTGCTACGCAACAGAAAGCCGTTAGAGGAATGGTGCTTAAACACTTTTAGAGGTTAACGGTAATAGTAAAAGCAGGGAGCTGTTGGCTCGCGTGGCTTGAAGGGCTTGCCACCACCCTCCTACGCATTGTAACCCGGCCACCTGAATTTACAGGGTTCGTACAAAATTTCGGGAATTAAACTTCCTGACATTTCCAGGTTTTCCCTGACCAAATTGACAAATTTTCCCTGACCATTTTTGTTGGATAAATGAATGGTTCGAGGTTTTTGGAGTCATTTTAAAATTCCCTTACTTTTTGGGACCAATTTCAAATTCCTTGACTATTTTTGACATTTTGGAATAATTTTCAAATTCCCTGACTTTTCCCTGAACTTTTGGAAACATTTTAAAATTTCCTGACTTTTCCCTGACCTTTTGGAAACTTTTTAAAATTTCCTGACTTTTCCCTGACCTTTTGGAAACTTTTTCAAATTCCCTGACTTTTCCCTGACCTGTTCTAAACATTTTAAAATTCCCTGACTTTTCCCTGATCTTTTGTTAACATTTTAAAATTCCCTGACTTTTCTCTGACCTGTTCGAAACAGTTTAAAATTCCCTGACTTTTCCCTGACCTTTTAGAAACATTTTCAAATTCCCTGTCATTTTGGAATAATTTTCAAATTCCCTGACTTTTCCCTGACCTGTTCGAAACATTTTCAAATTCCCTGACTTTTCCAAGTTTTCTAGGTAGTGTACGAACCCTGTTAAAGGCTTTAAAAGTCGCTTGATGACGTAAGCCTAAGGTGGTGCCTTAGGTATTAGCCTAGCCATGGCCTAGCTGATTCTGGCTAGTTATCATCATCATTTATTTCAATTACTACTCCGAGTTTCGCTTAAAGTTTTGTAATTTTTAAAAATTTATCTACGTTTTAACTTTTTGCCCTTTTTTAATGGACTTTTCTACCTTTTCACGTTTCGATTTACTTCTGGATCAACTGTGATGACCCCAAAAAATTTAATAAAATCCTCAAAATTCGATTTATGTATAAAAAAATTAATTTAAAGCGACAAAGTTTTAAATCTTTTTCATTTTACGAAAACATTTTCGGTGAAAACTAAAAATGCGGAGAAAAGGAAATTTCTTACCCACGGCGATACTTTGATCATCCACTTTCGTCTTGTGCCTGTACAAGGTCAGAGCGTACGTTGACAGTTGGTGAGGCTGACTTAAAAGGAACCGGTAGTGAAGGAAAATATATTTTGACTAAAATAAACCAAACATCAAACGTATAACTAAAGACAAGAATTAATTAAGTAGTCAAAATATCTTCTGATTAATTTTCCCAAACGTCGCCTGAATACAAAACAAATGTAACCTTTATTACGCGTTTTATGCTGAATAGAGATATTTACATTATGGCAATATTATGATAACAATGTTTTCTCACCAATATTCCAGAATAAATCAACTTTTCATTACACCAGTGTTTTAACTATACCATACCATAATTTTATTTTTGCTTAGGTGATAACATAGAGTAACCCACTCGCATATAGTGGAAGGCCCTATGGAAGCGCACGAAACATTAATCCTAACGGGCCAACTGGTTTTCGAGGCGTGAATAAATATAGTCCGAAAAGCGATTTTTTTTAGAGTATAAACTTACTTTTTTATCTAGATATTGTACATTACCTTTAGGCCAACTTGTTTATTTCACTCCTCGAAAACAAGACGTTGCGCACGAAAAGTGTTCTCAAGTTTCGCTGATAGCCTTCCACTCTATGCGAGTGGTTTACTCTATGGGCCAATTCGTTCAATATAGTAATTTTCCCAAAATTTAAATAAATACAATATTGATAAAATCAATCAAATTTTATCGTGTGTATTATTTTACTAATATTGTATTAATGTTAAATACTTAACGCTGAATATTTAAAAGGATACTATCCATCAAGTAAGAAACGTTCCACTAATCTGTAAACAAAAAGTAAAAAGAGTTAATTTTTACATAGTTTAAATACATATTTATTCATTTGGTCCGACATTTGGCCAATTTCGCGTATGGGATTTTGAATCTCAAAGTTATTTTGGAAATCAGAAATTGATTTTGAGATTTCAGAACACAAATCGTGTTCTTTTCTGGTTTATTATGGAGATTTTGAGATTTTGAAACCGATTTTCTCCCAGATTTCAGGATTTGGAAGTTGATTTCAATATTTATCAAATAATTCTTTTCAACAGGGTGTTTCAGAAGTCAGTGCAATAAATTTGAGGTGTTATATTGGTTGAGTAAAGATGTTTGACTGTCTTTGTCGCGATCCTCTGCGACGAATTGGAAAAGCGCTAGAGAGCGTTAAAGTTTGGCCTAAAAACGCCTAAATGTAAGCTTTCAACGAACATAAGAACCCAGATAGAAAACCGGTTTTAAAGGGGTAGTAGGAAATTTTACTACTACCCCTTTAAAACCGGCGTTTTAAGGCGAAACTTTAACGCTCTCTAGCGCTTTTCCAATTCGTCGCAGAGGATCGCGACAAAGACAGTCAAACATCTTTACTCAACCCCTATAACACCTCAAATTTATTGCACTGACTTCTGAAACACCCTTTATAGTGTACGGTATTTGTTCAGTAATTATCAGTAACTAACGAAGCGTATTTTATTTGAATATTCCTAATTCGGAATTTACACGCAAATACGAAATTGGTTTTCAGCTGACCATTATGATACGGCATTGTAATCATCCAACACAATTACCGCCATAATAATCGATAATTGTAATTTCCGTACATACGCATTTAGAGCTTCGAGGTGATTTACCGATTTCTCGCAAGATTAGGCAACACGCGCTTTCCATTTCGGGATTATGTTTATCTATCTAGCACAACTTTTACGGATTCCGAAAACGCCAGGGCTGCGTAGAAATTCTAAGAATTCTTCCGTTCGTAGTGTTAATTCTCATTTCTAAAAATGTTGACGGTCCTTCTCACAGGAAGTGACGTAATATCTTCTCTCGAGTTCCCCCATTATTAAACAAAATGCTCAAATTGCTTATATCTAGCCCTCATTATTTCGAAAATGCTCAAATTGCTTGATTTCAATACTACGTTTTTGCGCGTGACAGTACCTTTACATTGTGAGGTATAGCAGACTTATTTACCCGCTTTTATAACCTAAGATGGCGGCGTATTTTCACGCGCAAGATGAATTTTAAGATCCCCTAATTGCTTATATCTAGCTCTCATTACGACAAAAAGTGAAGGTTAAGTTTTGGTTTTTTCAATATTTCTAATTCATTTCTCAATAAAAGTAGTTTTAAGCATGGAATTTTTTCGGTGGTTAAAGCCAGTCTGGCTGGTTCTTGCCAACGCTGGTTTACAAAGTTCGTAGCCGCCATCTTTAGAAGAATCTTTTTACATTTGAGTAAAATTGAGTTGGGAATATTAATCTAGAGATCCAATCAAATCTGCTCCCCGCGAAACAAGTTTTTGAAAATTACGAATGTGCCGTCTCCTATAAAATGACGAGAAAACGTTATCATATGACCCGTGGCGCCATCCATTATTTTTGAAAATAAAATATTTTTTCCGGAAAACGCGTCTTATTTGAACGAACCATTGAGAGATAGGCGGCGCAACGGGTAGAATGATAAAGTTTTCTCGCCATTTGGGAGCAGACGGCAGTATTCTTATTTTTTAAAAACTTGTTTCGCGAAATACTGAAATCCGACGTTTTGATTGGAATTCTAGATTAATATTCCCAACTCAATGATTCTCACGGAGATAAAAATTCTCACGAAGCATTCTGCTCAAGAAAAGAATTCCTTCTTAGAATTCTGACGCGCTCTAGAAGTTCCCGAAAAATATGAAAACCAAATATGCAACGAAATTTGCCTGGTGATTAGAACGTAGAACCAGGGTGGTATACGATAGATGTCGTTGTCGGCGGCTCCTACAACCTCGTGAATTGGGTCCGATTAGTTGACATTTCCCAAAGCTAAATGATTCTCTATTTCCGCCACGGGTCATGCGGAGTCAACTAGTTTCTCGATTTTCACACGTTCACCGTCTTATGACCAAGGCTTAGCGGCAAATTTTAAGCGTTAATTATAATAAATATATTTTCGATTGAACAAAAATAAGTTAAAATATGAAAATGTACACATCTTTATTAGGTTTATCAACAGAGATTGTAGTATATCAAAACTTGCTGTGCTTGTCACGAGGTTAATGAGCTGTTGGCTCGTGTGGCTTGAACGGCGTGTCACATGACCTACTACGCAATTTAACCCGGCCACCGGTAATTGCCTTCATAAGTCACTAGTGGTTCCTTGGTATTAGCTTAGCTGATTATTACTATTATAATTAAGTAATTAACTTCGCCGGGTAGAGTGACTGCGAGAGAAAAGGCCGAAGCTTCTCGTCGAGTGATAAAATTTAAATATTTCGCGGTGGGTCTACGATAGAGGGCGATACGTTACGGGGCCGTTTCGTGTACATAAAACCAGAATATTTAATGAGACAAATGAAACGTGTACCTTTGCAGGCTAGAGGTAATTTCAACATTTTGTATGTGTATAACGGCTCAAATTTACCGCCGCGACTACTCCGACCGAAGCCGTACGGATTTATCATATTTATATTTATCATATTAATAATATTTTCTAACAAAATAGTTTTAGTAAGTCCCTATATGACGAATTTCACCGCAGACATCTTTTTTATTCAAAATGTGTTTGAAAATAAGAGAGCTGAGAAAAACACGGGTTTTTCAGATTAAAATTATCTGACCAAAGAGTATAAAAACTACGTAACCTAGAGATATAATGACGGTCGAAAGCAGTAAAGGAAGTTGTAGCAACCGGGGGGGGAAGGCACTCAGTGAATTTGCACTTCAAATTTCGGTACCGCAGCGCCACTACGGCAGTTTTAAGTGGCAATCATTTTGATTTAGTTCAACATTCTTGAAAATTCCTGAAGGAATTGGTTACCTTTAGGACTTGGCAACGTTAGAGAACAAACGCCTTATTCTTCACTTTTGGAAAATAAACACCGAAACAACGAATCCACAAATTCTAACTAAAAAAATCACGAAACAGTAACCAATTACTGTCACTTTTTTGAATTGACAGATATTAGACAATTAAATATCCAAAATGCCAAATTTAGCACCTCCGCAACACCGTAACTGCCATTTTTCTCCGGTTTTATTATTTATTGTACTAAATACTGCCGTAGTGGCGCTGCGGTACCGAAATTTGAAGTGCAAATTCACTAAGTGCCTTCCCCCCCGGTTGCTACAACTTCCTTTACTGCTTTCGACCGTCATTATATCTCTAGGTTACGTAGTTTTTATACTCTTTGCTCTGACTATCTCAGGTTTTATCCGAAGATTTCCAGATATTTTCCCTGACTTATTTAAAGCCACGATTTGCAATTTTTTACCTTTATTTTAGTAAACGATTTCTATTTTCAACCAACATTAAATGCCCTGACTTTTCCCTGATGTTATACTGGTTCTTAAAATTCCCTGACTTTTCCCTGATGTTTTACTGGTTCTTAAAATTCCCTGACTTTTCCCTGATGTTTTACTATTTCTTAAAATTATCTGACTTTTCCCTGATGTTATACTTGTTTTTAAAATTCCCTGACTTTTCCCTGATGTTTTACTAGTTCTTAAAATTCCCTGACTTTTCCCTGATGTTTTACTGGTTCTTAAAATTCCCTGACTTTTCCCTGATGTTTTACTGGTTCTTAAAATTCCCTGACTTTTCCCTGATGTTTTACTATTTCTTAAAATTATCTGACTTTTCCCTGATGTTATACTAGTTTTTAAAATTCCCTGACTTTTCCCTGATGTTTTACTAGTTCTTAAAATTCCCTGACTTTTCCCTGATGTTTTACTGGTTCTTAAAATTCCCTGACTTTTCCCTGATGTTTTACTGGTTCTTAAAATTCCCTGACTTTTCCCTGATGTTTTACTATTTCTTAAAATTATCTGACTTTTCCCTGATGTTTTACTATTTCTTAAAATTCTCTGACTTTTCCCTGATGTTTTACTGGTTCTTAAAATTCCCTGACTTTTCCCTGATGTTTTACTGGTTCTTAAAATTCCCTGACTTTTCCCTGATGTTTTACTATTTCTTAAAATTATCTGACTTTTCCCTGATGTTATACTAGTTTTTAAAATTCCCTGACTTTTCCCTGATGTTTTACTAGTTCTTAAAATTCCCTGACTTTTTCCTGATGTTTTACTAGTTCTTAAAATTCCCTGACTTTTTCCTGATGTTTTACTAGTTCTTAAAATTCCCTGACTTTTCCCTGATTTTTTACTATTTCGAAAACTCCCTGACTTTTCCCTGATGTTTTACTATTTCTTAAAATTCCCCGACTTTTCCCTAATGTTTTACTATTTCTAAAAACTTCATGACTCTTCCCTGATGTTGTACTATTTCTAAAATTTCTTGACTTTTCCCTGATCGAAGTTTTTGGCGGGTCGGGTCGGGTTTCATATTATTTTTTTCTCGGGCCGGGAAGGGTCGGGCATTTTTTTAAATGGGTCTAATTTTTAACCGTATCTCAAAGAGCTGACAAAATTTGAATCTAGGAGGCCACTCTAGCATTTAGTACAAGCGTATACCATGAACATAAAAAGTGAGTTTTCTTTGGGAAATGTTTAGGGAATTTTAAGGTACTCTTAAGAAGGGGGGGTGGCGGAGTGGTTATAGCACTTTCGCCTCGCAGCAAGACAGGGCGCCCACTCAAATCTTCAATTTTTTTATAGGGAAAATAGCATTATTTTTCTAAAAATATAGGACTATTTTTACAAAATTATGGGATTTTATAGGACTATATGCTATATAATTTACTAACTTTATGCATTTAAAAAAAAAATCTATACTTAGTGAAATAAATCTTTGATTTTCACTTAAAAATTATAAACTATTTAACAATTTTATCACAAAAATATACTAGAAGCTAACCATGTTAACAATAACAAAAGTATTAACTAGAATGACTTGGTATAGGAATTTATCCTATAGCTAAATCTAGCAATTTAATAGAGTGCCAGGATTTGAGATGGGCAAAATATCAAAATTATAGAATTTTATAGGACTTTTTGGGGATTTTGCAAAAAAATATAGGATGTTATAGGACATTTTTGAAAACATTTTATAGGATTTATAGGACCTCTGGGGGCCCTGCAAGAGGAGCCGGGTTCGATACCAACTTGTGCCACTGGGTGGAAACTCGGAGCAACTCCGTCTGCGTTGAGTTTGCAACTTCTCTTCCCACTTGTTTAAGGGATCTTCCCCTGAGTTCTTCGGTTTCCCCCTTCCATAAAAATGTGTTGAGATTAACGGTAATAATAGTTAGTATATATATATATGGTTGCATGTAGGGCTTGCCGCCACCCTCCTACGCATGGGTATTAGCCTAGCTGATTGATTAAGAATTTATTTTAAACATTTATTAAGAAATTTCAAAGATAACCGTTAAAGAATCTCTTAAGATTTCTTGAGATATTTTTTAAACTGCCTTATTGAGAATGATTAAGTAAAAAGTCAAACCAGTCGGGAATCTCATTGGTTCCCTCAAACTGACGTCATCCGACGCGCTTAAGGCTTAGGTAAGTTTGAGCGAAAAAAAACCGTTGTGATGGAATGCCCGTAAAAAAATATTCTTTAAAGCCTCTATAAAATCGTATAGAGAGTGATAGAGGGCAAAAGGGGTTCTATAACCTATAGAGTCTTCTATAGCGAAAATCATAGGAAAACCAAGAATCAATTCTACAAACCATTCTTTAGAATCTATTTAAAATAATTTCTATTAAAACTCTTTAAGGCTTATATATTTAAGTATAATTTTGACCTGAACTTCTTAATAGCTAATGTATTTAAAGTATTACGATGCTTCTTAAGAAACCATTTAGTATCTTAATAGAAACTCCACTTTTTAAAAAGAAGTATTCTTTAAAATGCTTATAGAAGCCACTAATATAAAACTAAAAAACCTTTAAAATGTTTATAGAAAACCCTTAAAATCATAAGTAAGTTTCTAAAGAAATTCTAAAAAAACATTTTAGAAAAATGACCCATTTTCCACAAACATTCTATAGCCACATTCCATAAACATTTTATAGAAATAGCTTAAGACTACTCTATGAAATTTTTATAGATCAACTCTATAAAATACCTTATAGAAATTTTTTGTAAGGGTGCTGTTTGTTCGAAGGTTCATTCAGCAGTAGTAGCATTTCATAGAATTTTCAGTGGATCGAATAGTTGTTAACCTACTGTTTTAGGAGGAAATAAGTGTAGTTAAACTGATCAAGATTCTGCTACTGGGAAAAGTTGTTTGGACGATACTAAAAGAACCTTTTGTTACCATTTATGTTAGGTTAGGTTAGGTTGAATTTAAGGCGTTTCTCGCGATATTAGTTTGTGGCCGAATAGACCTTTCTATAAAGTAACATTGGTCATCTTGTTTTGATGTTGCTGTGGCGTCACGGGTGACGTATCTATGACGTTTTACTACGAAACGCCCTGGACATAAGAGTAAATTCAACGAGGCATAAACTGAACTGATTTTCTACGTATTTCGTGCCGAATGCGCTACATAAAAACAAGTTCAGTAAGCCGAGCTTTTTTATAAAAAAGCCTATGCTATTATAATTTTGAAATATGTTTATTTACACGTAGTACTGTCTAATCACTTAAAATATAATTTTTATTATTCCTACTTCACCTTCTATCTCAAAATAGCAGATTTAATAGTTTCCCCTAAATGTATTTTCGATCCTTTGACGTTCGATCAAATTAATTTCGATAATAAGATGATTCGATCATTTGAAATAGTGTTCGATCAAATTAATTTCGATAATAAGATGATTCGATCATATGGAATAGTGTTCGATCAAATTAATTTCGATAATAAGATGATTCGATCATTTGAAATAGTGTTCGATCAAATTAATTTCGATAGTAAGATGATTCGATCATTTGAAATAGTGTTCGATCAAATTAATTTCGATAATAAGATGATTCTATCGTGTTCGATCAAATTAGTTTCGATAATAAGTTGATTCGATCATTTGAAATAGTGTTCGATCAAATTAGTTTCTATAATAAGTTGATTCGATCATATGACGTTCGTACAGATTAATTTCTATAGTAAGATGATTCGATCATTTGACCCAATGACTTTTTGAATTGATCATTTATATTTCCGAAATGTCTTTTGAGAAATCGAAAGAAATTTCGATATTTCAAGCGAATAATATTGGCAATCTAAGAAAATGAATTTTTAACCCGCTTCTACCAATTTGATGAACTCATTTTACGAAACCATTTTCCAAAGTACGACTAGCTTTCACTCAAGTTAATTTTGAGGCATCAGCCCTGAAAATTAAAGAGGTGACAGCTCATTCATCAAGATTCCGAATTTGCGGTTACGCTTGAGGCTTTCACTTTGACTGAAATTGCGTTTTATATTTTGCGCAAAACCTTAGTATGAAACAGATCTTTTCGGAGTTGCAAGAACCTAATTAGGTTACTGAAAACATACAAGTATCCCCGTTTATAGAACGCAGTGGCGTAGTGAGGTTATTTGGCGCCCAGGGCCAAACTCCAAAACTTGCGCCCCCCCCCCCCTACGCCGGCCCCAATTTCCGTCATAAAATTCTTTGTTTTAAACGAAACCTAATCATTATCAATAACAAAATTAATATTAATCTATTACAATGTAATTGATATATTAAAAAAAAATCAAGTTTCCAATATCCGCTTTAATACATTAGGCGCCTCTTTGGCGCCCCCCTGACCGTCGGCGCCCGGGGCGTATGCCCCCCTGCCCCCCCGCCTCACTACGCCTCTGATAGAACGCTACCACGGAGCAAACACTAAAGGCCTAGCTTTTCTTCTGCCTGTCACTTTTTTAGTCTTACACGAGCCGTATACGCTCTTAGTAAGAACCTGGTGGTAGGCCAACAGCAGAACATGTTGGCACTGGTGGTAGGCCAACATGTTCTGCTGTTGGCCTACCAAAAGGGTATTTGTTTGGCGGGAAGTAATCTTAGAAGGTGACAAGCCAAAGTAAACATAGGCCTTTAAGCAAGTTGAGATACATTGACGTAACTTTTTAAGTAAATTAATAATAGGAATCCTTGAAATTTTTTAACATTAGACATTAAAAGTAAATGATACGCTAAGCTTCGGTCATTGGAAACTGTTAAATTCGAGAAACGTGAACTTGAATATGCCCCGTTGCCAAGATCAGATTGAAAATTGAAACAGTAACGCCATCTGTTGGGGATCTTCCAACTATTTTACTATTTCTATCCAAATTACATAAAATCAAGCCAAAAAATTCTCTTTTTACGAAACTTCCACGACCTAAATTATGAGTTGAATATAACTTTTCTCGTAACCTGTAAAAATATTTCTAACCAATCTCTATAAAATCGTTTGGAGCTCTACAGAGGTTGTATGGGGTTCTATAGCCTAAAGTGTTTTAAAGAAAAACTGGTAGAACGGTCGGAATAAAATTTCTTATAAGTATTAGCTTCAATTTGACATGAAATAATTAAGAAATTCCGATAAAATTCTATTAAATTCTTAAGAAAATATTACTTTAGAAATTCCGATAAAATTCTATTAAATTCTTTAAGGCCTAGGTTTTCTTCTGCCTGTCCCCCTTTAAATTAGGCCAACATGTTCAGCGGTTGGCCTACCTGGCCCTACCACCAGGGTATTTGTGCTCCACTAAGTTAATTTAAAGAGTAACAGGCAGAAAAAAACCTAGGCCTTTAAGAAAATATTACTTTAGAAATTACGAAAATAACTTTTAAGAAGTTTAAAGAATATCCCCTAAATGGTTATAGAAACTGTTTTTACAACCTAAAGAAAACTTTTAAGATTTTTCTAGAAACTATTTTATGGAATCCATAGAAACCTCTTAAACTCTTCTAAAGATATTCTAAACACATTTTAGAAAAATTACCCATTTGCTAAAGACAATCTATGCAATATTTAATGGTATTGTAAAGAACGTTTTCACGATTCATCTAAAAGTATTCTATAAAACTGCTTTATAGAAAGGTTTTTAAAGCAACTGTCGGCTCTATCATTGCAGCCTGTATTATTAAAAGGCCCCTGTTATTAGAGATGGCCAAGAATCTATCCAAATATTCGAAAAAAATGACTTTCGTGGAGAGCGTGGAGCCATCTATTAATGGGAACGGGAACTAAAATTCAAAATAGCGAAACAATAACGTCGTCAGAGGTCCATTGTAGAGTATTATATTTAGACCTTTTTTACTCTACTTACGTCGTTAGTGAACTTTAACCTAAATTATATATCCCATATAAAATATATTGTAAACAATTACTATAATTGATGTTATTGACAAATTTACAAACGAGCCAATCAACGCGAAGCATACTTTTATGTCCCGCCTTTTGGATCAAAATGTAGCTTCAGCATCTTGTTTTGATTTCAACGCTACCGACATCTGTTGAAAAAAGAGCTACTGCACCTATAGAGCCGACACTAGACTATTCTGAGAACTAAAACTAGATGGCGCTATAAAACTGAGAAAATTACAGGTGTAACCTTTTTCCGTAGGCCTACTAGCTGCCTAAAACTAGGGATAGGGTTTTGAGCGAAAGAAATTGGTCATATCTAGAGTTACTTTAAAGCAACTGTCGGCTCTATCATTGCCACTTGTATTATGAAAAGGCCCCTGTTATTAGAGATGGCCATGAATCTATCCGAATCTTCGAAAAAAATGACTTTCGTGGAGAGCGTGGAGCCATCTATTAATGGGAACGGAAGCTAAAATTAAAAATAGCGAAACAATAACGTCGTCAGAGAGCCATCATAGAGTATTATGTTTAGACCAGTTTTACTCTGCTTAGTGAACTTTAACCTAAATTATATATCCATTATAAAATATATTGTAAACAATTACTATAATTGAAGTTATTAAAATTTTTATAAACAAGCCAATCAACGCGAAGCATACTTTTATGTCCCGCTTTTTGGGTCAAAATGTAGCTTCAGCATCTTGTTTTGATTCCGACGCTAGCGACATCTGTTGAAAAAAGAGCTACTTCACCTAGAGCCGACACTTGCTTTAATTAAAATGGATTTATTATTATTTATGAATCATAATTAAGAATTTTAAATTTGGTTATACAATAATTTTACTAATGTTAAATTTTACTCATACATTTCCCCCGAAATGAAACACGCAGCATGCGCAACTACTAATTAATTAAAACCTACAAAACTATACTAAACATTGGATGGATGCCAGGGATTTTAATACGATTGGGGTCAGTGGCAAACCATTGTTCTACTAGAGTGATATCGATCTTGGTTTCATACTCAACTATGCGTTGACTTGTTTGCTGTCGGTGAGCACATCCAAGGCACAATTTACCGATTCACGGCTGGCAGGAACTCACTTAAAACCGAGAGTGGAGACTATGTCTCTCTTTTTATATTAGGGTGCCATCGACTGGGTGGAGAAGTTGCTCCCGTCTTTATTGGAGAACAGTTCTCTCTTTTTTCTTTTTCCAGGTCCTCGGTATAAATACCGGACACGTTGGAGGGCGGTTTTCTAACACCGTCCCATAATTTCGAAAAGAATCCAACCCAACGAAGGAACTACATCCTGGGTCTAAATGACCCTTCCTTGGTGATATGTCAAAGTTCACCGTGATAAATATTTTTAAAAAGCTCACGTGTTTTCACTGACCCTCAAAAATTAAAATTAATTGGAAAGTCCGAAACATTCGGTTTCCCACAAACGTCTAAAGAGTTCGTTTTATTGCCCTGGCATCGGGTATGATAGATTTATAATAAGTCGTCCCTGGCATTCCAAAACTATGATAAAATCTGCGCGGCAAAAATTAAGCACCCGCAATTCCTTAAAAATAAAGTAAAAATAAACTAAGCCACGCCATCAAAGGTGACAGAAGGTCTAAAAGCTCCCGACCCGAACTCTGGGTATGACCATTGTCCGAGAGAAAATATTCTGGAAAAAACAGGGGGCGCTTGATACCGACAGGCGACCCAGAGGCAGCTACTATTCCCCGAAGCCCCAGAGTGGTTTCTTAGAATTAACACAGAAATGTATATCTCATTTTGGCCTATTTTGGTGGGAACTTAAATATTCAACTATATTCTACTATTCTACTAAAATATTCGTTATAGAGGCTTAAAGGTAGACTCGTACAGACATGGGCAAAACCGCTAGTGATATTTAGAAATTCAGTCTCACTCAAGAGAGAGAGTGGAACTAAATAGAAATCTTCACTCTTTCTCACTCTCGGTTTTCGTCACTCACCGAGTGAACTCTACCCCAATGAGTGCGATTAGTCAAGGAAATTTAAGACGGGTAATTTGAATTTGGTCCAAAAAGTATATTTTAGCCTCCTTTGCCGTTAGTAGATGGCGCCACGCTCTCCAGTAAAGTAGTTAAATTAAATTTAAATTCAAATTTCCCGCCTTCTTTTACTCGATGAGAGTGATAGAGCTGACTACCTTCACTCTTTTCACGCGAGCTCACTCTTACGAGTGACGAAAAGTGAAAAACTCCACTCTTGCGAGTGGAGTTTTTGTTCGGGAGAGGAGTGAGGAAAGGGAGGGTGGAAAATCACTAGCTCAAATGCACTCCGAGTTTTGCCCACTCGTACATACTCAATAGACTAAATATGTCTCGTTACATCAGTATGGGTTTCTTTTTCAACGAACGGTTTTACAAGGTATAGAAACAGCTTGGTATAGAGTGGTAATCGAAACCATAACGGGGAGGGGTGAAGTGGACTAAATTGGAAGATATTTTGGAAATATGTAGACCGCTTTCGTCAGAGTTGGGCAAAACTCGGAGTGCATTCGAGCAAGTGATTTTCCTCCACACTTTTCTCACTCCACTCCCTAACAGATAACTTCACTCGCAGGAAAAGAGTGACGGTAGTCTAGGTCAGCTGTTTCACTCTTATCGGGTTTCAACTTCAAGACTTTTAAAAGGAGGCGGGAAATTTTAATTTTAATTTAACTTGATTACTTTACTGAAGAGCATGGCGCCATCTATTAACGGCAAAGGATAAGAGTTAAATTGGTGACTCTTGGGGGAAGAGTGTACTCGGCGATTGACAAAAAAAGCGAGAGTGACAAAGAGTGAGGATTATTATTCAGCTCCACTCTCACTCTTGAGTGAGACTGAATTTCTAAATATCACTAGCGATTTTGCCCATGTTTGGTATTCGTTGGGTTTTTCTTCTTTCCGTTTACCAAAGGACTGAACCCATTTATAAAGAATTCACAGATCTCGAATTTCAAAAGAACTTCGAAAGAGATGAAGAAACACATTTAATACGTTCTATATTGACGTATAATTTATATTTATTTTCGTAAAAAGTTCCAAAATTTCGCAAAGTGGTTCAACCAATGCAGCGGGAACCATCGGGGAAATAGTGATAAATGTGGAACACAAATCTAGGGAAAGCTAGGGCCATTTTTTATCAGGCTGTCTTGAATAACCACCACTCTACGAGGGTGCGTAGGAACTGTCTATATAGTGGATGGATAAATTCTTTACTCTTCTCAATAGATGAAGATAGAAGGATAAATTGTCCACCGGCAGGAATCCATACATCTACTTGGAATGCTTATCCTGCCGCATCGCGTATGGTAAGATCACTCTGTCGGCTTTGGCCCCATCTACGAGATATAAAATCCTCTCTGTGCTCGCTCCACTCTTACGTTGTTATTGGTTAAGTTAACATAGTGACGTCAAAAAACCCGTCAGATACATTGAGACGGAAATGAATCTATCCGATTCTTCGACACCCTGTATACTAACAAAAATGTTTCCCTACTTACCGATTAGTGATTAACAGATTATCAAAAAGAGTGATAAGTAGAAAAGTCCATAATGAAAAGGATAAAAAATCTAAACCCTAAACAAATTTGAAGAAATTAAAAAAATTACAAATAGAGTAGTATCACCTCGTAGCTTTGGCCATGGCCGCCATTTTAGGCGCGTTTTTTTTTCTCTATAGGAAAAAGCATGGGTGACGTTGCGTGATGTAGCACTGATACTACTCTATAGCTCGTACAAATAGGGCTTTGAGCAAACATAAAGACGCGAATCTCGGACCAAATATATCTTCCGAGTGAATAAATAAATTAAATTAAATTAAATAAAATAAAATAGCCAGAAAATCCAACGGTAGACCGGTTTCGTCCTATTTGGGACTCGTCAGTACCGTGCAGGAAATCTGGCTTGCGACTATAACACCGAATAGAGAAACTATGTCAAATAGGACGAAATAGGTCTACCGTTCGAATTTCTGACTATTTAAATTGATTTTATTTAATTTCATTTAGTGTTTCACTCGATGATCTATTTGATCAGAGTTTCACGTCTTCATGTTTGCTCGAAGACCTATTAGTACGAGCTATTTGTAGGTTTTAAATTGCTGCAAATTTGTTTAGGGATAGCTTTTTTAACCTTTTTCATTATGGACCTTTCTATTTATTCGCGTATTTTATCACTCTTTGCAATGCACCATAGCCGTGGTTTACTTTTAACTTAACAGATTATTAAAAAGTTTCCGCAGAAATTGCGTCAATAGAATTTTGTTGCAGCATTTGAATATAATCTACTAGCATCAAGAATTTATTGCTAAAGGCATCTCTTCTAGCCCAGTGGCGTAGCCAGGATTTTGTTTCGGGGGGGGGGGGGGCACGCCACTAGCCGGATTGCTGATGCACACATTCTAAAGAAAGGTTGGGCAGAAATTGCGATATCAGGATTTGGTTGCAGCATACGAATGAAACCTACTACCAGAAATAATATTTGGCTAAAGGCTCCTCATCTAGCCTGATTGCTGATGCACACATTCTAAAGAAAGGTTGGGCAGAAATTGCGATATAAGGATTTGGTTGCAGCATACGAATAAAACCTACTACCAGAAATAATATTTGGCTAAAGGCTCCTCATCTAGCCTGATTGCTGATGCACACATTCTAAAGAAAGGTTGGGCAGAAATTGCGATATAAGGATTTGGTTGCAGCATACGAATGAAACCTACTACCAGAAACAATATTTTGCTAAAGGCTCCTCATCTAGCCTGATTGCTGATGCGCACATTCTAAAGAAAGGTTGGGCAGAAATTGCGATATCAGGATTTGGTTGCAGCATACGAATGAAACCTACTACCAGAAATAATATTTGGCTAAAGGCTCCTCATCTAGCCTGATTGCTGATGCACACATTCTAAAGAAAGGTTGGGCAGAAATTGCGATATCAGGATTTGGTTGCAGCATACGAATAAAACCTACTACCAGAAATAATATTTGGCTAAAGGCTCCTCATCTAGCCTGATTGCTGATGCACACATTCTAAAGAAAGGTTGGGCAGAAATTGCGATATCAGGATTTGGTTGCAGCATACGAATGAAACCTACTACCAGAAATAATATTTGGCTAAAGGCTCCTCATCTAGCCTGATTGCTGATGCACACATTCTAAAGAAAGGTTGGGCAGAAATTGCGATATCAGGATTTGGTTGCAGCATACGAATAAAACCTACTACCAGAAATAATATTTGGCTAAAGGCTCCTCATCTAGCCTGATTGCTGATGCACACATTCTAAAGAAAGGTTGGGCAGAAATTGCGATATCAGGATTTGGTTGCAGCATACGAATAAAACCTACTACCAGAAACAATATTTTGCTAAAGGCTCCTCATCTAGCCTGATTGCTGATGCACACATCCTAAAGAAAGGTTGGGCAGAAATTGCGATATCAGGATTTGGTTGCAGCATACGAATAAAACCTACTACCAGAAACAATATTTTGCTAAAGGCTCCTCATCTAGCCTGATTGCTGATGCACACATCCTAAAGAAAGGTTGGGCAGAAATTGCGATATCAGGATTTTGTTGCAACATACGAATAAAAGCTACTAACACCTAGAATATATTGCTAAAGGTTTCCTTCTAGCCTGTACACTAATGCACACATTCTAAATAAAGATTACGCAGAAATTGCGATATCAGGATTTTGTTGCAGCATATGAATAAAAACTACTACCACAAAGAATCTATTGCTATAGGTTTCACACCTTTTTCACTTTAACTGAATATTTATGGCAAAGAATAACGATATTTTCATCAGTGAAGAAAATTTCCTACAGAAAAAAGTTTATCTACGAAATCATGTGGTTTTAGTGTTACCTAAAATATTGGCAGTTTCTTACATAGAGTTTTCTTAAATGAAATACCTTATTTTGTGTAAAAATTAAATTTTTTGAAAAAGGACTGCGTACTGTTTTGGTATGTAAAAGATTTAACGCAATTTTATTGAAAACCTAAATGGGCATTCATTCTGACTTAATTTTTAAATCTACTATAAATTCAACTTGGAAGAATATACCTTAATCGACAGCAATGTTTCGAGTGAATTTTATCTTAAATTAATAAAGAGATCACACTTCAATTAAGAGAAAAATAATATTGTTTTTATAAAATTTGTATTATTATTTATTATATAGATTTAGTATAATATTATTTGAGCCCTACGTTTGACTTTATTTCCTGTTTAAATCCACAAAAAAACATAGTTATTTAATCAAAGTTATTTAATCCAAGTTATTTAATCAAAGTTATTTAATCAAAGTTATTTAATCAAAGTTATTTAATCAAAGTTACTTAATCAAATTTATATAATCAAAGTTTTGTAATCAGTTATTTAATCCAAGCTATTTAATCCCAGTTATTTAATCCAAGCTATTTATTCCAAGCTATTTAATCCCAGTTATTTAATCCCAGTTATTTAACTCAAGCTATTTAATCCAAGCTATTTAATCCCAGTTATTTAATCCCAGTTATTTAATCCAAGCTATTTAATCCCAGTTATTTAATCCAAGCTATTTAATCCCAGCTATTTAATCCCAGTTATTTAATCAAAGATATAAAATCAATGTTATTTAATCAAAGATATAAAATCAATGTTATTTAATCCAAGCTATTTAATCCAAGTTATTTAATCAAAGATATAAAATCAATGTTATTTAATCAAAGATATAAAATCAATGTTATTTAATCAAAGATATAAAATCAATGTTATTTAATCAAAGATATAAAATCAATGTTATTTAATCAAAGATATAAAATCAATGTTATTTAATCAAAGATATAAAATCAATGTTATTTAATCAAAGATATAAAATCAATGTTATTTAATCAAAGATATAAAATCAATGTTATTTAATCAAAGATATAAAATCAATGTTATTTAATCAAAGATATAAAATCAATGTTATTTAATCAAAGATATAAAATCAATGTTATTTAATCAAAGATATAAAATCAATGTTATTTAATCAAAGATATAAAATCAATGTTATTTAATCAAAGATATAAAATCAATGTTATTTAATCAAAGATATAAAATCAATGTTATTTAATCAAAGATATAAAATCAATGTTATTTAATCAAAGATATAAAATCAATGTTATTTAATCAAAGATATAAAATCAATGTTATTTAATCAAAGATATAAAATCAATGTTATTTAATCAAAGATATAAAATCAATGTTATTTAATCAAAGATATAAAATCAATGTTATTTAATCAAAGATATAAAATCAATGTTATTTAATCAAAGATATAAAATCAATGTTATTTAATCAAAGATATAAAATCAATGTTATTTAATCAAAGATATAAAATCAATGTTATTTAATCAAAGATATAAAATCAATGTTATTTAATCAAAGATATAAAATCAATGTTATTTAATCAAAGATATAAAATCAATGTTATTTAATCAAAGATATAAAATCAATGTTATTTAATCAAAGATATAAAATCAATGTTATTTAATCAAAGATATAAAATCAATGTTATTTAATCAAAGATATAAAATCAATGTTATTTAATCAAAGATATAAAATCAATGTTATTTAATCAAAGATATAAAATCAATGTTATTTAATCAAAGATATAAAATCAATGTTATTTAATCAAAGATATAAAATCAATGTTATTTAATCAAAGATATAAAATCAATGTTATTTAATCAAAGATATAAAATCAATGTTATTTAATCAAAGATATAAAATCAATGTTATTTAATCAAAGATATAAAATCAATGTTATTTAATCAAAGATATAAAATCAATGTTATTTAATCAAAGATATAAAATCAATGTTATTTAATCAAAGATATAAAATCAATGTTATTTAATCAAAGATATAAAATCAATGTTATTTAATCAAAGATATAAAATCAATGTTATTTAATCAAAGATATAAAATCAATGTTATTTAATCAAAGATATAAAATCAATGTTATTTAATCAAAGATATAAAATCAATGTTATTTAATCAAAGATATAAAATCAATGTTATTTAATCAAAGATATAAAATCAATGTTATTTAATCAAAGATATAAAATCAATGTTATTTAATCAAAGATATAAAATCAATGTTATTTAATCAAAGATATAAAATCAATGTTATTTAATCAAAGATATAAAATCAATGTTATTTAATCAAAGATATAAAATCAATGTTATTTAATCAAAGATATAAAATCAATGTTATTTAATCAAAGATATAAAATCAATGTTATTTAATCAAAGATATAAAATCAATGTTATTTAATCAAAGATATAAAATCAATGTTATTTAATCAAAGATATAAAATCAATGTTATTTAATCAAAGATATAAAATCAATGTTATTTAATCAAAGATATAAAATCAATGTTATTTAATCAAAGATATAAAATCAATGTTATTTAATCAAAGATATAAATACAATGTTATTTAATCAAAGATATAAAATCAATGTTATTTAATCAAAGATATAAATACAATGTTATTTAATCAAAGATATAAAATCAATGTTATTTAATCAAAGATATAAAATCAATGTTATTTAATCAAAGATATAAAATCAATGTTATTTAATCAAAGATATAAAATCAATGTTATTTAATCAAAGATATAAAATCAATGTTATTTAATCAAAGATATAAAATCAATGTTATTTAATCAAAGATATAAAATCAATGTTATTTAATCAAAGATATAAAATCAATGTTATTTAATCAAAGATATAAAATCAATGTTATTTAATCAAAGATATAAAATCAATGTTATTTAATCAAAGATATAAAATCAATGTTATTTAATCAAAGATATAAAATCAATGTTATTTAATCAAAGATATAAAATCAATGTTATTTAATCAAAGATATAAAATCAATGTTATTTAATCAAAGTTATTTAATCAATGTTATTTAATCAAAGATATAAAATCAATGTTATTTAATCAAAGTTATTTAATCAATGTTATTTAATCAAAGATATAAAATCAATGTTATTTAATCAAAGATATAAAATCAATGTTATTTAATCAAAGATATAAAATCAATGTTATTTAATCAAAGATATAAAATCAATGTTATTTAATCAAAGATATAAAATCAATGTTATTTAATCAAAGATATAAAATCAATGTTATTTAATCAAAGATATAAAATCAATGTTATTTAATCAAAGATATAAAATCAATGTTATTTAATCAAAGATATAAAATCAATGTTATTTAATCAAAGATATAAAATCAATGTTATTTAATCAAAGATATAAAATCAATGTTATTTAATCAAAGATATAAAATCAATGTTATTTAATCAAAGATATAAAATCAATGTTATTTAATCAAAGATATAAAATCAATGTTATTTAATCAAAGATATAAAATCAATGTTATTTAATCAAAGATATAAAATCAATGTTATTTAATCAAAGATATAAAATCAATGTTATTTAATCAAAGATATAAAATCAATGTTATTTAATCAAAGATATAAAATCAATGTTATTTAATCAAAGATATAAAATCAATGTTATTTAATCAAAGATATAAAATCAATGTTATTTAATCAAAGATATAAAATCAATGTTATTTAATCAAAGATATAAAATCAATGTTATTTAATCAAAGATATAAAATCAATGTTATTTAATCAAAGATATAAAATCAATGTTATTTAATCAAAGATATAAAATCAATGTTATTTAATCAAAGATATAAAATCAATGTTATTTAATCAAAGATATAAAATCAATGTTATTTAATCAAAGATATAAAATCAATGTTATTTAATCAAAGATATAAAATCAATGTTATTTAATCAAAGATATAAAATCAATGTTATTTAATCAAAGATATAAAATCAATGTTATTTAATCAAAGATATAAAATCAATGTTATTTAATCAAAGATATAAAATCAATGTTATTTAATCAAAGATATAAAATCAATGTTATTTAATCAAAGATATAAAATCAATGTTATTTAATCAAAGATATAAAATCAATGTTATTTAATCAAAGATATAAAATCAATGTTATTTAATCAAAGATATAAAATCAATGTTATTTAATCAAAGATATAAAATCAATGTTATTTAATCAAAGATATAAAATCAATGTTATTTAATCAAAGATATAAAATCAATGTTATTTAATCAAAGATATAAATACAATGTTATTTAATCAAAGATATAAAATCAATGTTATTTAATCAAAGATATAAATACAATGTTATTTAATCAAAGATATAAAATCAATGTTATTTAATCAAAGATATAAAATCAATGTTATTTAATCAAAGATATAAAATCAATGTTATTTAATCAAAGATATAAAATCAATGTTATTTAATCAAAGATATAAAATCAATGTTATTTAATCAAAGATATAAAATCAATGTTATTTAATCAAAGATATAAAATCAATGTTATTTAATCAAAGATATAAAATCAATGTTATTTAATCAAAGATATAAAATCAATGTTATTTAATCAAAGATATAAAATCAATGTTATTTAATCAAAGATATAAAATCAATGTTATTTAATCAAAGATATAAAATCAATGTTATTTAATCAAAGATATAAAATCAATGTTATTTAATCAAAGATATAAAATCAATGTTATTTAATCAAAGATATAAAATCAATGTTATTTAATCAAAGATATAAAATCAATGTTATTTAATCAAAGATATAAAATCAATGTTATTTAATCAAAGATATAAAATCAATGTTATTTAATCAAAGATATAAAATCAATGTTATTTAATCAAAGATATAAAATCAATGTTATTTAATCAAAGATATAAAATCAATGTTATTTAATCAAAGATATAAAATCAATGTTATTTAATCAAAGATATAAAATCAATGTTATTTAATCAAAGATATAAAATCAATGTTATTTAATCAAAGATATAAAATCAATGTTATTTAATCAAAGATATAAAATCAATGTTATTTAATCAAAGATATAAAATCAATGTTATTTAATCAAAGATATAAAATCAATGTTATTTAATCAAAGATATAAAATCAATGTTATTTAATCAAAGATATAAAATCAATGTTATTTAATCAAAGATATAAAATCAATGTTATTTAATCAAAGATATAAAATCAATGTTATTTAATCAAAGATATAAAATCAATGTTATTTAATCAAAGATATAAAATCAATGTTATTTAATCAAAGATATAAAATCAATGTTATTTAATCAAAGATATAAAATCAATGTTATTTAATCAAAGATATAAAATCAATGTTATTTAATCAAAGATATAAAATCAATGTTATTTAATCAAAGATATAAAATCAATGTTATTTAATCAAAGATATAAAATCAATGTTATTTAATCAAAGATATAAAATCAATGTTATTTAATCAAAGATATAAAATCAATGTTATTTAATCAAAGATATAAAATCAATGTTATTTAATCAAAGATATAAAATCAATGTTATTTAATCAAAGATATAAATACAATGTTATTTAATCAAAGATATAAAATCAATGTTATTTAATCAAAGATATAAAATCAATGTTATTTAATCAAAGATATAAAATCAATGTTATTTAATCAAAGATATAAAATCAATGTTATTTAATCAAAGATATAAAATCAATGTTATTTAATCAAAGATATAAAATCAATGTTATTTAATCAAAGATATAAATACAATGTTATTTAATCAAAGATATAAAATCAATGTTATTTAATCAAAGATATAAATACAATGTTATTTAATCAAAGATATAAAATCAATGTTATTTAATCAAAGATATAAAATCAATGTTATTTAATCAAAGATATAAAATCAATGTTATTTAATCAAAGATATAAAATCAATGTTATTTAATCAAAGATATAAAATCAATGTTATTTAATCAAAGATATAAAATCAATGTTATTTAATCAAAGATATAAAATCAATGTTATTTAATCAAAGATATAAAATCAATGTTATTTAATCAAAGATATAAAATCAATGTTATTTAATCAAAGATATAAAATCAATGTTATTTAATCAAAGATATAAAATCAATGTTATTTAATCAAAGATATAAAATCAATGTTATTTAATCAAAGATATAAAATCAATGTTATTTAATCAAAGATATAAAATCAATGTTATTTAATCAAAGATATAAAATCAATGTTATTTAATCAAAGATATAAAATCAATGTTATTTAATCAAAGATATAAAATCAATGTTATTTAATCAAAGATATAAAATCAATGTTATTTAATCAAAGATATAAAATCAATGTTATTTAATCAAAGATATAAAATCAATGTTATTTAATCAAAGATATAAAATCAATGTTATTTAATCAAAGATATAAAATCAATGTTATTTAATCAAAGATATAAAATCAATGTTATTTAATCAAAGATATAAAATCAATGTTATTTAATCAAAGATATAAAATCAATGTTATTTAATCAAAGATATAAAATCAATGTTATTTAATCAAAGATATAAAATCAATGTTATTTAATCAAAGATATAAAATCAATGTTATTTAATCAAAGATATAAAATCAATGTTATTTAATCAAAGATATAAAATCAATGTTATTTAATCAAAGATATAAAATCAATGTTATTTAATCAAAGATATAAAATCAATGTTATTTAATCAAAGATATAAAATCAATGTTATTTAATCAAAGATATAAAATCAATGTTATTTAATCAAAGATATAAAATCAATGTTATTTAATCAAAGATATAAAATCAATGTTATTTAATCAAAGATATAAAATCAATGTTATTTAATCAAAGATATAAAATCAATGTTATTTAATCAAAGATATAAAATCAATGTTATTTAATCAAAGATATAAAATCAATGTTATTTAATCAAAGATATAAAATCAATGTTATTTAATCAAAGATATAAAATCAATGTTATTTAATCAAAGATATAAAATCAATGTTATTTAATCAAAGATATAAAATCAATGTTATTTAATCAAAGATATAAAATCAATGTTATTTAATCAAAGATATAAAATCAATGTTATTTAATCAAAGATATAAAATCAATGTTATTTAATCAAAGATATAAAATCAATGTTATTTAATCAAAGATATAAAATCAATGTTATTTAATCAAAGATATAAAATCAATGTTATTTAATCAAAGATATAAAATCAATGTTATTTAATCAAAGATATAAAATCAATGTTATTTAATCAAAGATATAAAATCAATGTTATTTAATCAAAGATATAAAATCAATGTTATTTAATCAAAGATATAAAATCAATGTTATTTAATCAAAGATATAAAATCAATGTTATTTAATCAAAGATATAAAATCAATGTTATTTAATCAAAGATATAAAATCAATGTTATTTAATCAAAGATATAAAATCAATGTTATTTAATCAAAGATATAAAATCAATGTTATTTAATCAAAGATATAAAATCAATGTTATTTAATCAAAGATATAAAATCAATGTTATTTAATCAAAGATATAAATACAATGTTATTTAATCAAAGATATAAAATCAATGTTATTTAATCAAAGATATAAATACAATGTTATTTAATCAAAGATATAAAATCAATGTTATTTAATCAAAGATATAAAATCAATGTTATTTAATCAAAGATATAAAATCAATGTTATTTAATCAAAGATATAAAATCAATGTTATTTAATCAAAGATATAAAATCAATGTTATTTAATCAAAGATATAAAATCAATGTTATTTAATCAAAGATATAAAATCAATGTTATTTAATCAAAGATATAAAATCAATGTTATTTAATCAAAGATATAAAATCAATGTTATTTAATCAAAGATATAAAATCAATGTTATTTAATCAAAGATATAAAATCAATGTTATTTAATCAAAGATATAAAATCAATGTTATTTAATCAAAGATATAAAATCAATGTTATTTAATCAAAGATATAAAATCAATGTTATTTAATCAAAGTTATTTAATCAATGTTATTTAATCAAAGATATAAAATCAATGTTATTTAATCAAAGTTATTTAATCAATGTTATTTAATCAAAGATATAAAATCAATGTTATTTAATCAAAGATATAAAATCAATGTTATTTAATCAAAGATATAAAATCAATGTTATTTAATCAAAGATATAAAATCAATGTTATTTAATCAAAGATATAAAATCAATGTTATTTAATCAAAGATATAAAATCAATGTTATTTAATCAAAGATATAAAATCAATGTTATTTAATCAAAGATATAAAATCAATGTTATTTAATCAAAGATATAAAATCAATGTTATTTAATCAAAGATATAAAATCAATGTTATTTAATCAAAGATATAAAATCAATGTTATTTAATCAAAGATATAAAATCAATGTTATTTAATCAAAGATATAAAATCAATGTTATTTAATCAAAGATATAAAATCAATGTTATTTAATCAAAGATATAAAATCAATGTTATTTAATCAAAGATATAAAATCAATGTTATTTAATCAAAGATATAAAATCAATGTTATTTAATCAAAGATATAAAATCAATGTTATTTAATCAAAGATATAAAATCAATGTTATTTAATCAAAGATATAAAATCAATGTTATTTAATCAAAGATATAAAATCAATGTTATTTAATCAAAGATATAAAATCAATGTTATTTAATCAAAGATATAAAATCAATGTTATTTAATCAAAGATATAAAATCAATGTTATTTAATCAAAGATATAAAATCAATGTTATTTAATCAAAGATATAAAATCAATGTTATTTAATCAAAGATATAAAATCAATGTTATTTAATCAAAGATATAAAATCAATGTTATTTAATCAAAGATATAAAATCAATGTTATTTAATCAAAGATATAAAATCAATGTTATTTAATCAAAGATATAAAATCAATGTTATTTAATCAAAGATATAAAATCAATGTTATTTAATCAAAGATATAAAATCAATGTTATTTAATCAAAGATATAAAATCAATGTTATTTAATCAAAGATATAAAATCAATGTTATTTAATCAAAGATATAAAATCAATGTTATTTAATCAAAGTTATTTAATCAATGTTATTTAATCAAAGATATAAAATCAATGTTATTTAATCAAAGTTATTTAATCAATGTTATTTAATCAAAGATATAAAATCAATGTTATTTAATCAAAGATATAAAATCAATGTTATTTAATCAAAGATATAAAATCAATGTTATTTAATCAAAGATATAAAATCAATGTTATTTAATCAAAGTTATTTAATCAAAGTTATTTAATCAAAGGTACGTCACGTTTTTGCTGACCTAACATTAGTTTATTAAATTGTTTATTTTTCTAATTAACTTCGCGGGATGTAAAAAGAATTGAACGGACTACTTTGAAAATTTTAATTAAAAGAATTCCCTTCGAAGTTTAAGATAACGCTGAGTAACTCCGAAAAAGATAAAGAAAAACGCTGAGAAAGCAACAAGTTTCGCCTCTTTAATCGATAAAAGAAAGGCGCCCTGAAACTGAGCTGTCAACGTCTATCTACTGAGTGGCAAGGTGCCCTCGCTTAGACCGGCATCAAGTAACTAAAATAGAAGAAGGCAGCCGTCTCAATTCGTAAGCAATCAGTTCCGAGAGCCGTCATGCAAAGGAAGCTGTACAGGGTGTTTCAGTGCTCCTCGGACCAGCCGATATTTTCCCGTTACGTTCTCGTGTTTTAGGCCAAATAGTTAATTAAAATAATTTTTAATAGTTTCCAGATTTTAAAATCAGTTTCTTTGTTTTCGAGCACGTGCATTTTGCCAAATTTTGTATCTTAAAGGGAGTATAACCTTTATTTAGGGGAAAAAAATTTCCTTTCCTTCCAGGCGCCTAAGATAAAAACTCGTAGGAGTGTTTTTGGGATAATAAATAAGAACTTTTAACCACGAATTTTCTTACTGAATGCGGATCAAGTCGATATTTAATAGATAGTTAGCGAAAACTACAAGAAGAAAATATATTTCAAAATATAGCACATTTATGACTTAACTATTTACGTAATCATTGAGCTATAGTTAATTCACTACTTACGATGCTTTTGTTTAAAAATATAACGGGGAAATCAGTAGGGTTATGACCTCAAACCTAAATATACAAGTAGAAATCTAGTATAAAGTATAGGTCATTAATAGCGTGCTATAGAGGTTTTATCTGGAAATCATCCTACTATTTCACCGTAGCGCCTCGTGTGGATTTTTGAGTAAGCTTAGTGCACCCTACCAAACACGTAGGGTTCTACTCCCTTTAAACCGGGGAGCAAAAAACACACAGCACCCCACAAAAGTAGCACGCAGCTAGCTTTTAAACACGCTAACGCAGTGTTGTGTACAACTTTCATTGGACGAACCTTTACGCTGAACGTTTTACAGAAAGGGGGAAGACAATTTCCGAATTTTCCCCTTCCGACGGCAGCAGGCACTAAAGCGTCTAACCAATGAAAACTGTACGCAAGAAAATGAACGACTTTGGACGGGTTGCGTTCTCCTTGTATGGGGTGCTGTGTTTGTTGCACCTAGCTTAAACTTTGGCCAAATTATCGTGTTCGCTAACTTTATATTTTTGGTAGTATAATTTTTCCCACTTCGCAGTCCAAAGCTTGGTTTCCACCAACACGCGTAAGAGCGCCTCATAATGTTAATTTTTTGTCGCGCGTAAGAACATTTGCACGTTTCTAAGCTGAGTGTCGCTTTTTGACGCGCGCTGGTGGAAACCAAGCTTTATACTCAAATCTGATAAATATTTAATATATTCTAGACTGACAATTTGACAACATTTTCTACATTGATAATTTGAAAAATTGATATTTTTCTACATTGATAATTGGAAAAATTGATAATTTTCTACATTGATAATTGGAAAAATTGATAATTTTCTACATTGATAATTGGAAAAATTTATAATTTTCTACATTGATGATGAAACCGAATGGTTTTCGAAACATGTCGTGTAATCGTATTTTAAATTAAATATCCTTTCACTACGCAATTGTGTTTTTTTTGTTTTTTCAATTATTTTAATGCGTAGGAGTAGTCGAAAATAATTTCAAATTTGCCTATATGTCGAGTATGATAATTTGCCAAAATGTGGAGTCTCATAATTTGCCAATATGTCGGGTCTCATAATTTGCCAATATGACCAAATTGCCAAATTTTCCCTGACCATTTTGGTAGAATAAATGAATGGTTTGAGGTAGTGTTGTAAGTCGGAAAATTTTCCGGAAGATTACCGAGGCCTTTTTTCAGGAAAATTTTCCGTATTTTTCCGAAAAGTATTAAAAACGTTTTCATTCCATGATTTGTCTAATATATTGTTTGCAAATTTAAATAAAGCGGCATTTTCACCTCATTTTTTCTAATCTAAAAGTAAAACTAAACCTATAGACTAGTTTAAACTGATTAACAATGTAACGCTATTAATGTTTTGTAGTATGTTTACTGATATTAGTCATTTTAAATCGATAAAAAGTTTAAAACATTAAAAACCCTTGAAAAGTAATTTATGTTTAAATTTTTTATTTTTCCGATTTGCCGAAAATTTTCCGCAATTCGGAAGATTTTCCGGAAAATTTTCTGGAAATTTTTCCGCATTTTATTTTTCCGGAAAATTAACAACCCTAGTTTGAGGTAAGATCTTGAAAAATATTTATTAGGTATTTCTAATAAGTCATTCAAAAATTTATTTGCCTGATTTTTTTGGGGTCATTTTAAAATTCCCTTACTTTTTTGGACCATTTTCAAATTCCTTGACTTTTCCCTTACTTTTTTAGACCATTTTGAAATTCCTTGACTTTTACCTGACTTTTAAGAATCATCTTAAAATTCCCTGACTTTTCCCTGGCGTTTTGGAAATATTTTCAAATTCCCTGAATTTTCCCTGACTTTTTGGAATCATCTTAAAATTCCCTGACTTTCCCTGACGTTTTTGGAAATATTTTCAAATTCCCTGACTTTTTGGAATCATCCTCAAATTCCCTGACTTTTCCCTGACGTTTTGGAAATATTTTAAAATTATCTGACTTTTCCCTGACTTTCTGGAATCATCTTCAAATTCCCTGACTTTTCCCTGACCTTTTGGAAATATTTTAAAATTCCTTGACTTTTCCCTGACCTTATGGGGTAATTTTCAAATTCCCTGACTATTCCAGGTTTTCCAGGTCGTGTACGAACCCTGTTAAAGGGTTACACCAATCAATTTGATTTAAATCAAGTGATTCATTTAAAAAAACATTGATTTTAAAACCTAATATTACTGCAATGGACGAATGGCAAAAATAGATTTTAAAACAATTAAAATACCAAACAAATGTAACAAAACTATAATAATTAATAGTAATTAAAATGAATTCAGATATCATTTCATTTTAAATTATATAATCTATAGAAAGAAAATATACACCAACTAAACTTGAATTGTGAATAGACACTTCAATAAATTATCCTCCCAGGAAATCGCCATTAAGTAATATTTCCGAGAGCCAGGACCTGCAAGTCACTGATTATATTGTGCTTGTTAAAATAATTAAAAAATTTCACCTTTACACTAGCAAGTTAGCAACAAGCGATCCCTTTTAACCAGGTAGCTTTTTTGACATATTAAGGCTTGGCAAAAACACGACGTTCTGTTTACATTTGAGATTTCCTGGGATGATGACTTATATTGTCATTAATTGTTTAAAAATCAATAAATTCGAAAACATTTAAAAATCACGATTTTATAAAAACAAATCGGTTGATATATTTGTGTGGTTTGCAGCGCCCATCTCCGTTGGTGGGAAATACCGAAACTAAAATAAAGCATTTTTATTTCATATCCATTTAGGTGTGAGATTTATAAAAATAGTCGCAATCTTCAGAATTAGTTTGTTCTCAATTTTAAAAAACATTTTTATGTAATGAGACAGGAATCTATACCTCTACTTAGAATGCTTGACCTGCCGTATCACGTACGGTAAGATCACCCTGACGGCTTTGGCCCCGCCTACAAGATAAAAAAATCCCCTTTGCGCGCGCTCCCCTCTCACGTTGTTGTTTGTTCAGTTGACATAGAGATGTTAAAAAATTCGTCCGCCACATCGATACGAAAATCAGCCGCGATAAGCATTCCAAGTAGAGATATGGATTCCTGAATGAGATTAACTCGTTGATTTCCTCTTTTGGTCTTAAAGTGAGCTTAAAGCAAGTATTGCAATGGCTTCAAAGGAAACTCCTTGAATGCTTTTCCTTATGTCGCCCCCTATCGTGGCTGCATATTGAAATAATTCAATTTTATCACCCGTCGAGAAACTCTTTAAAAAAACGTCATCTACTTCAATCTCTGTTGATAAACCTAATGTAGGTCTGTAATATACCTTATTTTATTTCACCTTTTTTTTGTTCAATCGAAAAGAAGTTCACATTGAGTTGGGAATAAATAGAGGTGCAACTAAATCTGGCTGGCGCGGGACCAATTTCTTTCAATAATTAAACTTTATCAACTTTATCGTTCTACCGTGGCGGCATCTGTCTCTGGTGGTGGCCACTATATGGCAATTGAATTCTAACGCGAATCTGACGCGAAATTGAAATGTATGATTTCTCGTAACAAACAAACCTTCGAAAATGTTTAAAAATAATTTAATTATGTCAACACGATCCTTTTTAACACAAGCTACGGTGAGTTAGCTAATATTTAATTATTTTTAGCCATATAACTTTACAAAATATAGATGGCGCTACCGCGAGGGGGTGATCACTCCGCGTAATCGGTGTACAGAGCCGTACCTTTGTCTGCACTAATGGGATTACGCGTAATCTTTGAAGTCCCTGCCTTTGGCAGTGCTAATCTAAGCGTAATCCGGTGTACAGACTTTCTAAGAGTGGTTAGCCTAGTGTTGTAAGTCGGAAAATTTCCCGCTCGGAAAATTTTCCGGAAAATGACCGAGGCCTTTTTTTCCGGAAATTTTTCCGTATTTTTCCGAAAAAAATAAAAAAAAGTTTTCATTCCATGATTAGTCTAAGATATTGTTTGCAAATTGAAATAAAGCAGTATTTTCGCCTCATTTTTTCGAATCTGAAAGTAAAACTAAACCTCTAGACCAGTTTAAACTGATTAACAATGTAACGCTATTAATGTTTTGTAGTATGTTTACTGAAATTAGACATTTTATATCGATAAAAAGTTAAAAACATTAAAAACCCTTAAAAGGTAATTTATGTTTAAAATTTTTATTTTTCCGATTTGCGGAAAATTTTCTGGAAAATTTTCCGCATTTTATTTTTCCGGAAAATTAACAACATTAGGTTAGCCCCTCGCGCTACCGCCTTATTATAAAGATGAATTTCGTACAGTCTTCTCAGACAGGTCCCGCGTAACCATGGCAACCGAAATCGTAATTGTAATTCTAGCAGTATTATTCCCAATTCAATGGAAGTTCGTTATAATTTCAGTTTAAAATTGGAGCTAAGCCTCGGTCAAAAGACGGTGAACGTGTTAAATTTGAGAGACTGGTACTTTCAAGCGACACCACATGCCAGGTGCAAATATACGGCAGCTATTTAGTCTCCGTTCGTAAGCTTTGTAATTCTCAACCTGTTTAAGGCATTAAAAGTCGCTAGGTGACTTGGTGCCTTGGGTATTAGCCTAGCTGATTATTTATTATGTATTTATTTATTAATTAAAAATACGACCTGAATAACCTGAACAGTTGGCCTTTGAAAGTCCTATTTACCTTATATTTTAGAATTTGCTGGTTTATACATAATATATTAGAAATAAACAAAAAAAATTATAATTATAAAAAAAACTATTAAAAAATGGGGTTAATAATAAATAAATTACTAATTACCTCTCCGAGGGGACTTTGTACCCTAGGACGGGTTATACAACCACCGTGTCTGTCTGTGGGTGGGTGGGTCTGTCTGTCTGTCAGTGGGTCTGTCTGTCAGGCCTGCGAACGCGTTCGCACTTTCGGGGCAAAGGGTAATCACTGCGTACCCAGTTTCTTAGAATCAGGGAAAAGGTTTTTCCAAAAGCGCCCTCTTTTTGTCATTGGGTGTAGTTTAATTTTTTAATCGGCCGGGATTCGAACCCGAGCCCTCTTGCACGACAGGTGAGCGTTCTAGCGCAGAACCACGGATACAATTAAGCTTCACTGAAAATTAAAAACTCTTCCGAGGAGAGGTATATTTTGGCTTGCCAACTTGTTTTGTAAATTGTGGTTCTTTTTCGATTTTTTTGTAGCCGCTTTTATGCTACAGAATAAATAGGTTTAGTCACCCTTACAGGGCCGTCTTTAGCTTTCCGGTGCCCCTGGCCTAATAATATCAGGCACCCTTTTTCATATTACTCGTCCTAATTGAATACTTAACAATCAAATAAGAAAAAATATTAAGGGGCAGACGGCACCCCTTCGGAACTCGGCGCCCTAGGGCTTAGCCTTACCTAGCCCAATGGTAAAGATGGGCCTGCCCTTAGGGAAACGCGAACGGGATAACTGGCACACTCCCGCACCAACCACAACGCCTAACGGGGCTTTTATCGAGCCACGGAAAGCGCCTTCCAAATAGCTAGAAGGTTGTCGTTTGAAAGAGCGAATAATTTGATAAAAGCGCCTCTCGCGGGAAAACTAGAAAAGCCCGAAAATTAGCACGGAGGCGGGGGACAAAATCTCTAATAATTGAAGCCCTCAATCCCTGCCATTTTTCGTCGCCGGAATTGCGAGCGATTCAATTATTAGGAATCTATAAACCCAAAATAGAAAATACATTGTTGAATTTTATGCCGTAATTATCTTTGCATGAAATCCTTGCCTCGAAATCCCGGCGTATGTTTTCAGAAGAGTTAGATCCTGCGGTTCGTACTAGGTAAACAACGATCTCGCAACTGACTTAAGCTTGTGGTAAAATATCATCATGCAAAAAATAAATTCCTTAAAGAGAAAATAGGATTATAAAATTAAAAAAACCTTTCTCGAATTGCTTGTTATTATTTACTAATGAGACCACTATTGTTCTAACATCTGGATTTGACAGCTGTTTGATCAAAGAATTTAGACCCCAGGAATGGAAACTGCAGCTCTATCTAGTATAATTTGATTGTTTCTAGCCTCCAAAGGCAAATTTAGGTTGACGGGCTTATTTCCGGTTCTATTGATTCGCCTAGACGGAGGCTCACCCGTCAACTCCAGAGCCGATTCTTTCGATTCCTGGGGTCTATATTCTTTGGTTTGATTAACCGCTTATTGAATTTGAAAAGTGCTCAGTTCAGTTAAGAAATTGAATTTCTCTTATTTTTATAAAAAATTATATTCCCTTAATTTTTCCTATAAAATGAAATTTACCTAATTTTTACAAAAAAATAATTTCCCAGATTATTAAAAAACAAAATTTTCCTAATTTTTACAGAAAAAAGAATAATTTTCCTGATTTTTAAATCAATTTATTTCTTTGATTTAAAAATAATAATTTCGCTGATTTTAACCAAAAAATTGAATATCCCTGATTTTTACCCAAAAAAAGGAATTTTATGTCTAAAATCTAACTCCCATGTTTGTATGAAACCTATTTAAAGCCCTATTTTTGTTAAAAAAACCTACACTGACATTGTGAGTGAGCTGCTAGTATTAACCTAATGAGAGCGAAGAAAATTGGCCTTTACCGCAAAACATAAGATAGATATCAGGGATATTAATTGTACTAAAAAATCTGGAAAATAATTTTTTTTTTGTAAAAATCAGTAATTGTTTTGATAAACATCAGGGAAATTACATTTTTTTTGTAAAAATCAGGGAAATTAATTTTTTTTGTAAAAATCAGGGAAATTACATTTTTTTGTAAAAACCAGGAAAATTACATCTTGTTTTTGTAAAAATCAGAATAATTATTTATTTTACAAAAATCAAGGCAATTATTGTTTTTGTAATAATCCTGGTAATTATTTTTATAAAATTCGGGGAAATTATAAATTTTTGTAAAAATCAGGGATTTTTTGGTAAAAATCAGGTAAATTGCTTTGTAAAAATCAGATAATGTTTTGGTAAACATAAGACAGGTATCAGGGATATTTTAATTGTACTTAAAAATCCGGAAAATTATTTTTTGTAAAAATCAGTAATTGTTTTTGTAAAAATCAGTAATTGTTTTTGTAAAAATCAGGGAAATTACATTTTTTTGTAAAAATCAGGGAAATTGCTTTGTAAAAATCAGATAATGTTTTGGTAAACATAAGACAGGTATCAGGGATATTTTAATTGTACTTAAAAATCCGGAAAATCATTTTTTGTAAAAATCAGTAATTGTTTTTGTAAAAATCAGGGAAATTAAATTTTTTTGTAAAAATCAGGGAAATTACATCTTGTTTTTGTAAAAATTAGAATAATTATTTATTTTACAAAAATCAAGACAATTATTGTTTTTGTAATAATCCTGGTAATTATTTTTATAAAAATCAGGGATTTTTTGGTAAAAAGCAGGTAAATTGTTCAAGTTGATTTAAATCAGACAACCCTGTTTATACTAAAAACCAGAATCGCAAATGTTACCTATAGAGTGTTTTTGTTTCACGGGAAACCACTGTTTTTGGGTCCAGAAAAAAAAAACAGAAATAAGCTTGTCTGAAAGTGACGTAAATCTCCATTTACGGATCTCTTCTTAGATGGCGTATGGTTTTCGTGGCAATAGAAGCGAAGCAATATTATCTGAGTTCGTACGCAAACAAATTAATCCAAATTATGGACCACATCTTCTCTCTTACGGTTCTCATAATCTTATAGTCGCTCGTTTAACCGCGAGTGACCCCTCGGTTTCTGTAATACCCACTTATGTATTATACCTTTCGCTGTTGTTTGCTATTATTAGCAGCCGGCCATATATCATTCTGGCCATCTAAGATTAGTTCTTTTTTAATAAGAGTTATCTGATTTAAATCAAGTGAATTTTTAAAAAATCATTTATTTAAATCAAGTGATTTTTTAAAAGATTAACTTGATTTAAATCAATGATTTCTTTAAAAAAACTTGATTTAAATCAACGATTTCTTTAAAAAAACTTGATTTAAATCAATGATTTCTTTAAAAAAACTTGATTTAAATCAATGATTTTTAAAAATTAACTTCAAGTGAATTTTTAAAACATCAATGATTTAAATCAAATGAATTTTTAAAAATCATTGATTTAAATCACCAATTATACTTAAATGTATTAATGGAAATATACAAAAATAGGCTGTCTAGCTATGACAATTCTGAGCAAACTAAATTAGATTTTGTTATTAAAAAGTAATTAAATTTAATCCAAATTTTAGTTTACATTAGCGTTCCATTCAAATTTAAATAAAATAAATCGATTTTTCAATTTAAATCAAAAATGAAATAAATCACAACCACGATTTTAATTTTTGCACTCTAATTGTAACTACCCTGGCTACTGAATTAGATTCTCTTAAATCGAGTCAGCTAACGCCAATATTCTTTCTATTTTTAAACTGCAAGAACAGTTGGCTAGTTTACATTAATCGGATTAAACAGTTAAAAATAAAAATTATTCTTTAACCGAATTTTTAATCTGTTTCTTATCCGAGATATTTTATCAGAAAGAAAACGTTTTAAAAAGCTTTTCGTAATGACTTTTATAAAAAACATTTTGGCCTAAAATTAAAAAAAAACTTTATCTAATTGTTTTTTATTATTTACTAATAAGACAACATAATATTGTTCTAACATCTGTTTGATTAATTGCTTATTTAAATTAAAAATCCGTTCAGTGAAGAAATTTACATAAGGCAAATAGATTTGATCTGATCGGATATCCCTACGTTTTCATGGTGGCAATTAAACACGAAATTCGGAAAATTTCCATGACGTTAACTTTCAAGCTTGACACGGGTTTAGCCCTACCCAAAAACCACTGTTTAGAATTTGTATACTAGCTTCGATCTTTGCAAAATCTATTGAGCTCTGACGTCCGGCTCAGCTTATGCAGAAAGACCGAAAATGAGTATCCTGTTTAAAACAGCTCTAGCTCTATTTCAAACGCAATTTAGTCGAAATAAATAATGTAACAGAAAACCCTTTCTTTTGTATTCCGACGATTGTTTGCAAAATTCCGTGAAGGAATGGATCAAAACGAGATGTTTTTGTTTCGTTCCGTTCAATAAGCAACCCCACATTCCAATTTAAACCAAACCCAGCATATCAAACCCGTGTTCGTGCGTTTTCAAGCTTAGACAAATCGGAATATCTGAGAAAATAAGGGTACATTACTCGTGTTAGAGAAAACACGTATTAACTCTTACACAAGTGTTTTCACGCAAAGTAGCACGGATTTTGAAATTCGGTTTACACCAAACACGAATTTTCTACCTCCATGAAAAGATTGTCTATATAATAACGGGTTTCCTCAGCTACAGTTAGAGATGAGAAGCATTAGCTCAATTTTTAAATTGTGAAAAATATCTTTTAAAAGCTCTTTGATTAACTGACTTAAAAAGTATATCAGCTAACATATTAAGACATGACATCAAATATGAGCCAACACAAGTTAAGCCGACAGTCAATTTTGAAATGAATATTTCACCATTTCATTTAAGTGTTTATTTTCACTTTATGTAACATAAAGTTTTTGAAATAAAATACGTATATAAGCCTAAGCAAAAGAGACGTAATTACCAATAGTGTGTCAATCGGACCTATTTCTAATGAATGTTACGAGCGAAATACAAGTTGGGAGGGGAGAAGGGAAAGTATGCCTTTGGGGAGGGAAGGAAGTTAAAACCAACAAATAACGCCTCGTAGTGAGGAACGGAGGAACTAAGTAGGACTGGTCAAAGTTAAATGTACTTTTTGATTTTTTCGTCGTTCTGTGGAGATGCTATCGCCATCTACCTACGATATAATACCTTAGACTAAAACCAGATCCAGAAAGGCGACAATAAATAGTCTTTTATGTGGTCAATCTCGCGTCGAGCATTCATTAAACCTTTAGCATACGAAATCACAGGGATTGTCACACTTTTGGTAATTATGTCACTTTTGGCCTAAGTCTTAGCCTTCTTAATAAAAAAATTTATACATGCAAATTTAACGAAGTATTTTATTTCAAAAACTTTAACCACGCATATAGAATTGCTAACTAACTAATATTTCTAATTTGATTTTGTAACATAATAACTGATACGTACTGTATGCCATAGAAGCATTTTCTTTAATAAAACCAAGTTAAAGGGCCACACCGGCGTTTGAAAAATCCGGCCCGAATTTAGCACGTGGTAGCTGATACGACCAATCATATTCTGAAAACTAGCGCGTGAAACAGGTCAAATTCGAACGCCGTTGTAACGGAAGTTAATGTAGCGGATTCTACAATCTCGTGCCTCTCGATCGCGAAATTTTGTTACCATGGTAACATTTTTAATAGCACCAAGAATATAATAATTTTCCGTTAATGGGTTTACTTTTTGCACGTTCCTTGTGAAACAAGATCTCTCTGAAATCCCTATTGGAAATGTTACGCAGAGGCAAATTTGAGCAGACATGGGCAATATCACTAGTGATTTTTAGAGATTCACTCTCACTCCAGAGTGAATGTGGAACTAAATAATAATCTTCACTCTTTGCCACTCTCGCTTTTCGTCACTCGCCGAGTGCACTCTTCCCCAAAGAAGGAGATTAGTCAAGGTCACCAAGTTCATTCTTATTTTTGGCAGGAAACTCGAAATTTAAGCCGGGAAATTTCATTCGTCCCAATAAGTATATATTAGTCTCATTTGCTGTTAATAGATGGCGCTACGCTCCCCAGTAAAGTAATTAAATTAAATTTAAATTCAAATTTCCCGCCTTCTTTGAAAACGATAAGAGTGAAAGAGCTGACCTTGACTACCTTCGCTCTTTTCCCCACGAGCGCACTCGACGAGTGACGAAAAAGTGAAAACCCTGCTAGGGAGTGGAGTGAGAAAAGTGTAGGGGAAAATAGCTCGCTCAAATTCACTCCAAGTTTTGCCCAACTCTGTATTTGAGAAGCGTTTCAATTGTTAATAAGCCTTTGAAACAAGCTAGCGATGTTGATTTCTCAGAACCTCAGGCATCATTACTTGGCCATTACACCCAGCGCTCAGCTGCAGGTTCATTCGAGACGAGTGCGAAGTTCATTATCGGGTTAATTCAAAATTGGTTAAAGAGATTTATAGCCCCTGTAAGGAAACTTAATTGCTTCGAACGCTATAGGGCAAACAGCAGCTACAATCCCTGCTGCGCTACCGGAAATAATTGGCCTTCCCGCGATCGTAATAAGGTGCAGAAATAAAAAAGATACAACTATTAAAACACAGCACGTGAAAGCTATTTTTTTGGACTTAAGGCTGTGTCAGAAATAAGGGCTGTTTGAACAATGGGCTACGGCAGGAATCCAAGGCTGCGTTCAGCAGCGCTCATCGGACTCACCGATTACTAATCGGTGACATCGGTTTCCTACTGTACGCTTTTTCACGTTTCCGGTTTTGACGTCACGATAGTCATCGGTTACTCACCGAAGTCATCGGCTGGAAGAGTCGGTTTTTCCGATGACTGACGTCATTACTGACGTAAAACTACTGTAAAAGCTACGGCATTTAAAAAAAACACCGATGACTGAATACAGCAACTTACGACGTCATTATGACGGAAAAGCTCATCGGTGGAAAATATCAAATCCATCGGGTTTTTTTCCTTTGACTGCTACTGAACGTAGCCCATACTTCTACTTGGAATGCTTATCCTGCCGTATCGCGTATGGTAAGATCACTCTGACGGCTTTGGCCCCGCCTACGAGATTAGAAATCCCCTCTGCACGCGCCCCCCTCTCACGTTGTTGTTTGTTAAATTAACATAGTGACGTCAAAAAAACCGTCAGCCACATCGAGACGAAAATCTGCCGCGATAAGCATTCCAAGTAGAGGTATAGATTCCTGACTACGGCGATCATTAACGCGAAAAATACCGTTAGGCCTAACGAAGAGTTTTTGCGTCGAATCTCGTAGTTTGGCTCGTTTAGAAAACTGATAATATTGTGTGTATAAAGTGTGTCGCTCCATAAGGGGATAAGCAAAAGGGAAAAGATTTATTGTACGTCCCTGTTACTGAGGATTTGTTGATAGTGATTGAGCCAAAATTCCTGACTCTGAGATATCTCATAATTTCTAACCTGGGGGGATCTTGTCATCGGGAGTTGTCTCATCGCATATCCTAGTGGTTCTGAGACGAGAAAAACGATCGGAAACTGCCCGAGAGGAGACGAGGAAAAACGTCACAGGCGTCCACTTACATTCGCGTTGGATGACGTCAGTTTTAGGGAACCAATGAGATACCAGATCGAATTCATTCATATTAGAGGGATGTAGCGTACTTTTTCAGCATGGAGGGTGATTTGGAGCAGCGATAGTCATTATCCCTAAGCAGAAATATATATCAAATACATTCTTGGTAAGTTTATCCCCGCCTGGTTGACTACTGGGAGGTCTAGTAACGGGAATTGAACTCGTAAACATATCATTCAATGCAGAAAAATATAATATAGGATTGACCCTAAATCTTGTCCAAATTTAACTAATTTTATTTTTAAGAATTTCAAATCAAATTTTATGTTTTCGGATAGAGATACAGACATGGGCAAAATCACTAAATAAAAATCTTAACTCTTTGCCACTCTCGCTTTTTGTCACTCGCCGAGTGCACTCTTCCCTAAAGAGTGCGATTAGTCAAGGTCATCAATTTCACTCTTATTCTTGGCGGAAAACTTCAAATTTAAGACGGGAAATTTTAATTCGTCCCAATAAGTATATTTTAGCCTCTTTTGCCGTTAATAGATTATAGATGACATCACGCTCTGCAGTAAAGTAATGAAATTAAATTAAAATTAAAATTTCCCGCCTTCTTTTACTAGTCTTTAAAATCGATAAGAGTGAAAGAGCTGACCTTGACTAACTTCACTCTTTTCACGCTAGCTCACTCAGCGAGTGACGAACAAGGGAAAACCTCGATCGTAAGAGTGGAGTGAGAAAATTGCAGGGAAAAATAACTCGCACAAATTCACTCCGAGTTTTGCCCAGCTCTAATTCGGATAGGAAATTTTCCGTTCATTTCTTTCTATCCATCTCCCAAAATCATTTGAATAAAAAATTATTTGTTGCATATTAAATCGTATAATAGTCGCGAATAATGTCCATAAATAAACAGTTAAACGATTTTTTATAATTAATTGAAATTTTGGCGGTTAATATATCGGGTTCCCCGAGCTCTAATAGATATAAAAGTGGCTATCTCAGAACCTAGTAAGTGCCAATTTTGTTAATTTCGAGTTAGTAATATATTCAAGTATAAATACAAACAAAAAAAAGTAATTATCTCGAATTTATAAAATGGCGCTTACCAGGTTTTGTCATGGGACTGCCGAAAGAATGGGGCAGACATCAGGAAATCAGAAACCAGTTGGTGGAGTGCTTCTAATATGTCTTTATTGGCCCTTTTAGGAAATTAGTCTGCAGGAAACCAAACCATCCGCTTGAATGGTCGACTAGCCTTATTGTCTATTTAATATCGTATAGATATCAGCATAAGTAACATAATACTCATGCATTTTTTCTTACTACATCCTTTCTTCATTAAAGATAAATCAGTAAAACGACTCACAATTCTGTAACCCGGAAGCTTAAAGCTACTGTCGGCTCTACCATTGCCACCTGTATTATGAGAAGGCCCCTGTTATTAAAGATAGCCATTAATCAATCCGATTCTTCGAAAAACGCGACTTTACTGGAGAGCGTGGTGCCATCTATTAATGGAAAAGGAAGCTAAATTTCAATTTAGCAAAATGATAACGTCGTCAGAGAAAAAATAGATAAAAATTGACAAAAAAACATCAAAATTGAACAACTTTTGATCAATTTGAGGTCAAAATCCCATGTTATTTTCAATGGGAAAATTTAATATTTTGTGTTGTCAAAAACATTTTTCGTTGCCATGGCAAAACGGTTGCCCATTGTATAAATTCCCTTTAGGATTTTGCATGATAGATGAAGGTCTACCAATCCCCCGAGTTTGAACAAAATCGGTGGGTTACACTTCGGGATGTCTCCTTGTAAGTTGAAATAGATAATATTTTTATATTATTCTAATAAAAATATAGTAGTTAGTAGATTATTCTAACGATTTTATTTCATATTTGTGAGGATAAAAGAACCAAAGCATTGTATTATTATTATTCTTAATTTTATTATAATTATTATTAAGTGGTAATATCTGAAGATTAAACCTTTTATATTGATTATAATTGGTTTCTTCTAGTGATTTAAGTCGGAAAATGTTACTTTGAAAATTACCGAGGCCTTTTTTCTGGTAAATGTCCCGAAACATTTTCCGAAAGAAATAAAAACGTTTTCATTAAGTGATTAGCATAATATGGTTTTCAAATTGAAATTTTGCGGCATTTTCGTATCATTTTTTCTAATCTAAAAGTAAAACTAAACCTCTAGATAACTCTGGAATAAAAACCCTTTGAAAGTAATATATGTTTCCATTTTTTATTTTTCTGATTTCCGGAAAATTAACAAGTCTAGTGGTGTCTGGAGAAACCAACTGTAAACAGATAAAATCAAGGTCCTGCAGCTAAAAATTTGTGAATTTATTAAATTAGGCGGTGCTACATTCACATAGCGTGGTCTAACACTTTCTCTCATTGGAGGAATTTTCACCATCTTGGAAAATGGCGTTCAAAATCAACAACATCACAAGTCGTTTGACGTATTTGTTTAAACGAAGAATTTATTTCAACTTTGTAGAAAATTGGTACAAATATTGTTTTGACAAGAAAAAGGGTGACCACAGGAAACCCTCTAATTTTTTAAGGAAAAATAGGAAATTTATATTCATTTTATAGAAAATTATAGGAGTTATTTTGGAGTAAATATAGGAAATTACAGGAATAATTTTAATACGGATAAAATAAATATAGGAAATTACAGGAATAATTTTAATACGGATAAAATAAATATAGGAAATTACAGGAATAATTTTAATACGGATAAAATAAATATAGGAAATTACAGGAATAATTTTAATACGGATAAAATAAATATAGGAAATTACAGGAATAATTTTAATACGGATAAAATAAATATAGGAAATTACAGGAATAATTTTAATACGGATAAAATAAATATAGGAAATTACAGGAATAATTTTAATACGGATAAAATAAATATAGGAAATTACAGGAATAATTTTAATACGGATAAAATAAATATAGGAAATTACAGGAATAATTTTAATACGGATAAAATAAATATAGGAAATTACAGGAATAATTTTAATACGGATAAAATAAATATAGGAAATTACAGGAATAATTTTAATACGGATAAAATAAATATAGGAAATTACAGGAATAATTTTAATACGGATAAAATAAATATAGGAAATTACAGGAATAATTTTAATACGGATAAAATAAATATAGGAAATTACAGGAATAATTTTAATACGGATAAAACAAATATAGGAAATTACAGGAATAATTTTAATACGGATAAAATAAATATAGGAAATTACAGGAATAATTTTAATACGGATAAAATAAATATAGGAAATTACAGGAATAATTTTAATACGGATAAAACAAATATAGGAAATTACAGGAATAATTTTAATACGGATAAAATAAATATAGGAAATTACAGGAATAATTTTAATACGGATAAAATAAATATAGGAAATTACAGGAATAATTTTAATACGGATAAAATAAATATAGGAAATTACAGGAATAATTTTAATGCGGATAAAATAAATTTAGGATATTATAGGAACGTTTAAGTGAATTTATAGGAAATTATAGGAATAATTTTAATAAAGATAAAACAAATGCTTTTAAATTAACTTTCTTTCAATAATAACATTACATTTAATATGAAAACATCACATACTTTGTGACTAGATAAATGTATTAAAGTAATATTACATTTTCATTTTAAAACACCCGCGAAACTTTTACGTAAAAGCTAATGGAATTAGTGCTTTAGTAAAATCAAGGATTCTGGTAAAATGCTGGTTGTTTTGGAGCGCCTTCTATCGAACTTTAAATTTAATTGAAAGCCAAGCCGCAAATAGCGAAAATATGGGAGATTTGTCAAATTATCGGAAATTACAGGAAGACCATCGAAATATAGAAAAATTATAAAACACCATGAACAAATCTGTCAAAAAATAATTATCAGCTAGGCTAATACCCAAGGCACCACCTTAGGCCTAAGTCATCGAGCGATTTTAAAGCCTTTGATTCAGGTGGCCGGGTTACAATGCGTAGGAGGGTGGTGGCAAGCCCTGCAAGCCACGCGAGCCAACAGCTCCCTACACTAATGGAATTGTATCGAAGCTCCGATAGACCTCAAGCCGCAAACAGCCAAAATATGGGAGAATTTTCAAATTAAACGAAATTATGGGAACACAATCGTAATATAGAAAAATTAAAAATATTGGAAGTGTGGTCACCCTGAACCAATTATATGAAGTAATGCTATCAAAATCTCTCACTAATGAGCGCTGAATTATGGAATTACATTTAAGCTCCAATTGATCTCAAACCACAGCGACTTCTGGCGGTGGAAGTACTAATTAGAAACCCAAAGTAAATATATAGTTCCAGGCTGAGTTATCCGATTCGAAATTACGTCTATATTATTAACCTTTCATAGTTGAAAAGCGCTACTCGAGTACTCAGTTTCAATTTTGGTTTCGACCCGAAATAATATTAAAACTGAGTGCTTCAGAAAAGGAAGCCTATTTCGCTTCTGCAGTTTTGTGAATAATGACCACCGAAGGCTGTGATGTCTGACATTAATAATACCTCCTGCCACTTGCTGGATGGGCTAAACTAAATTATATCATATAGTCCTCCATAAGTCAAGGTTTCGCGTAGAAGAGATAAATTGCAACGCGTTGGAACAGTGGCGCCATCTCCGTTTCAATAATTGCACTAAAAACTAGTTTTGAAATGGGCTCTCATGGCAAAACCTAGTACACCACATTATTTTTAAATTCGAGATATATAAAAAATTGATTTTGATTTTCATTACTTCTTATATGTTTATTTAAACGTTACCTACTACCATAAGTGGATCATTCTCTCTAAGTGTACAAATTCCGGGTGTCGGTCGAGTATCTTAGTCTGGGTTTCGTGACGTCAGAGCTTGTATCAGGGCCGTAACCAGGGGGGGTGCCACACGGGCCGTGCCCTACCTGGAATTTGAAGTGCCCTACCTAGAATTTTGAGATGTAATTGAAATCTGAGGAAAGTGCCCTACCCAGATATTTTGGAGATCATTAAAGTTTTTCAGTTGTACGCATTTTTCTTTTTCTTTTTTCTTTTATTTATTATTATAATTATTAATATAAACAAATAAAATTATAAAAAAAATATAAACTAAAATTTTCCATAGTCTATATATCTCTCTTCGTCATTACACCTGATATACAAAGATATTTCTATCGTGTGAGTTAAACAGTGTGTACCTACCCCACTCGAAAAGTTAAGATTATGAACTTGCAGTAAATCTAATACAAACGGGGCGCCCGTCACTCGTTACAGGCATAGCTGCACACCAAGACTTGGTCTCGCGCTCAGTGTCACCAAACGTTTTGTTTGGCCTTAGTCTCGTCTCGGTCTCATAAGAATTTCCCCAAAAACACGAGAGCTCGTCTTGGGCTCATAAGTTTGTTTTCCGAAATACGAGAGCTCGTCTCGGGCCCATAGATATTTACCTAACTACAAGAGCTCGTCTCGGGCTCATAGTTTTTTTCCTAACTACGAGAACTCGTCTCGGGCTCATAGTTTTTTTCCCCTAACTACGATGTGGAAAAACGGCCACATAAGCGTCTCTTAAAAATTAGAAGGTCTCATATCGGGCTCGTTACAAAAATATGGTATCAGTTGGACTTTATAATATTACTCTGCTCAGGCTCACAGCAATTTACTATATTTGAATGGTCTCATCTCGAGATCACAAAAATACGCTATATTAAAATGGTCTCATCTCGGTCTCACATTAAATGAACAAAACGTTTTGGTATCTTCTCGGGCTTGAATCATTTTCTTAATAAAGCTTGGGCTCAGTCTCAAATCGAGCTCGGGCTCTTAGTGTGAGACGAGCCCGTTCAGCTTTGGTTACAGTCTCTGATTGACTGCCCATCGCACATTGGATGACAGTTAAAACATTATAATTTTCATCAATAGGCCTTTCCATCAATTTTTTCTACGTGCTTTCACTGTTTTTTCTACGTCACCCACCACCAATTTCGCTCAAACTAAACAAAAAGTTGGCTGTACTTTTTGCATTTTCCGGTAAAAATTTCTCCAAACATTTTACGCGGAGCTCGGGTTAGGCTTAGTGACTTCGGAATTCAAACTGATTTTAATTTATTTTTGATACTAATTGAATGAATTATTATTGCAATACTTATATCAACTCTGTGAAAGTATTGTTAATATATTTATTAGCTAATATTTTATGATAAACAACAATTAATCTTAACCCGATACACTAGTGTGGCTGTCAATGAAATGTTAAGCCTTAGTTCACAAGACTATAAGCATAATTGTTAAACATCATCGAAACCATGTAAAATTTTTCGTTATTTTAAATATTTAAATCCCCTCCTATTATGACTAGTGAAGTAAACGAAATATTTTATACTTTAAACATTTGATATAACAAATTTATTAAAATTACTGGGATTAATTTTAATCCGCCCTGTTTTGTAAATACTTACACTCGGCAGCAGACGACATACCGATCTCAAGAATCGAGCGAGGGTAAAAACAAGGAGTAATATATATAACGTTGATCTAAAATATCCTTGCAAAAACAGTTTTCCTTCCCCGTAACGAACATTAGGAAAGGTCTATTTAAAAATATACATTGCGGAGCGCCTCGCTCGCTCATACTACGCCACTGAAAACAGTGAGTTAAGTTAGAAGAATCCACCTATGGACTGTGAGAAGGATGATAAAATACGCGAAAAAGTAGATTAGTCCATAATTAAAAGGGATAATATAGCTAAATCCTAAACAAATTTGAAGAAATTATAAAACTTACTACTAACTCGTACCCAATAGGTCTTCGAGCAAAAAACGCGAAACTCGGATCAAATAGATCTTCGAGTAATAAACTAAATTAAATTAAATTAAATTAAATTATTAAGTTTATTACTCGAAGATCTATTTGATCCGAGTTTTGCGTTTTTTGCTCGAAGACCTATTGGGTACGAGTTAGTAGTAAGTTTTATAATTTCTTCAAATTTGTTTAGGATTTAGCTATATTATCCCTTTTAATTATGGACTAATCTACTTTTTCGCGTATTTTATCACTGAAAACAGTGCCCTACTAGTGCCCTACTCAAATTTTAAGGCTGGTTACGGCGCTGGCTTGTATAGAAAGCAAACTCCAGAGAGAAAATGTTTGAAAATATTTCGGCGGAGGCGCCACCGAGTGGTCAAGACGGCAACTAAAGGGGCGTTTATTGAACAAAACGCTACCGTTGGATCTGAAACTGACCTTGAACAAATATGGTAAATTCAGAGTAAAGCTGAGGTGATACACAGAATAGGGCGGTTGTAAAGGGCTGCCAGACCGACCCTGACAAAGACTCTAGTCATAGGTAGCATAGCGTTTTGTCTACTTAGAGAGAATGATCCACTTATGCTACTACTTATAGTATTTTCGATATATGCAATTGTTTTCATTATATTAAATATGCATTAAATAAATCGCATACCTGGCCCAATTCGCGCCAAACAGACCTGATCAATACGTGTTTCTTAATAATAACTATAAGCAGAAGTCTACAATACAAATCTCCTATGAAAAGTTCTATTCGCGACCGAAACTAGTCTAGGTAAGTGTTGGACATCAGGATATTTCTTTTAGTAGGCAGCCTGATTAGTGAGCCTTCTATCTTAATTTATTTTAGTAGTCACTGACTAGTGGGGTAAAAATGGGGGTATAAAACAAGAAGGACAACCAACATTTTGCTTTACTCGTCAGACGGTCAGAATTAAAATATGAGTTACTTATCACTTGAGTTACATGATGTGATTTTTTTAAATAAAATGGGATTGATAAACGATGAATTTATGATACGCCATATTCCTTATTATTTATGAATTTTTACTAGTAAAATTGATTAGTAAGCCCTCAGATTTCGATTAATTTTAGTAGTCAGAGCAATAAACACAAATGTAAAATATAATTATGGTAAATTAATTTAAAATTTAAATGAAATTATATTAAATAATTTTAGCAGTCAGAGCAATAATTTTAGTAGTCAGAGCAATAATTTTAATAGTCAGAGCAATATTTTTAGTAGTCAGAGCATTTATTTTGGAAGGCAGATCATTAATTTTAGTAGTCAGAGCATTTATTTTAGTAGTCAGAGCATTCATTTTGGAAGGCAGATCATTAATTTTAGTAGTCAGAGCATTTATTTTAGTAGTCAGAGCATTTATTTTGGAAGGCAGATCATTAATTTTAGTAGTCAGAGCATTTATTTTAGTAGTCAGAGCATTCATTTTGGAAGGCAGATCATTAATTTTAGTAGTCAGAGCATTCATTTTGGAAGGCAGATCATTAATTTTAGTAGTCAGAGCATTTATTTTAGTAGTCAGAGCATTTATTTTGGTAGTCAGAGCATTTATTTTAGTAGTCAGAGCATTTATTTTAGTAGTCAGAGCATTTATTTTGGTAGTCAGAGCATTTATTTTGGTAGTCAGAGCATTTATTTTAGTAGTCAGAGCATTTATTTTAGTAGTCAGAGCATTTATTTTGGTAGTCAGAGCATTTATTTTAGTAGTCAGAGCATTTATTTTAGTAGTCAGAGCATTTATTTTAGTAGTCAGAGCATTTATTTTGGTAGTCAGAGCATTTATTTTGGTAGTCAGAGCATTTATTTTGGTAGTCAGAGCATTTATTTTAGTAGTCAGAGCATTTATTTTAGTAGTCAGAGCATTTATTTTAGTAGTCAGAGCATTTATTTTGGAAGGCAGATCATTAATTTTAGTAGTCAGAGCATTCATTTTGGAAGGCAGATCATTAATTTTAGTAGTCAGAGCATTTATTTTAGTAGTCAGAGCATTTATTTTGGTAGTCAGAGCATTTATTTTAGTAGTCAGAGCATTTATTTTAGTAGTCAGAGCATTTATTTTGGTAGTCAGAGCATTTATTTTGGTAGTCAGAGCATTTATTTTAGTAGTCAGAGCATTTATTTTAGTAGTCAGAGCATTTATTTTGGTAGTCAAATGCCGTGGCTAGTGCCTTATGTCCAACCCTGTTCTAGGTGGCGTAACGGCGCTAGCTTCTCCCTAGGAATATGAAGACTAGCCTGTTACATCCTCCTGGCTTCTCCGAGGTTGCGCCTATGATCTAGCGTCTGCTACAGACCAATTAAACAGTCACAAGAACTTTTTTTCTTAAATAATCTTATCAAAGTATAAGCGAACGATGCAAAAATTATATTAAAATGCAAGTATCATTATTTAGAAAGTCAAATTTACGAATGACGATGAGGAAAAACTAATAGCGTCTGCTTTAGCCGCTACCTGCTTTTCTTTTGCCGCAGTGGCAACATCTCTCTTTGCTGTAGGACGGGACTTGTTTTGTATTCGGAACTGGAACGAGTTTAGGTGGCATCTAATAGTTCGAAGTTTCATTTAAATCAAGGAATACCTCTGCGTATTGTTCCATACTAGAGTGACTGAGAAAAATCAGATCACCTCGGGTAGGAATCGAACCTACGACCTTTGGGTTACCGTCCCAACGCCACTACCATTGTATTTTAATTTGTTAAGAACCTATTTTTGGCCATTTTTATATACATTGTGTGATTTAAAACAATGATTTTTTAAAAATAACTTGATGTAAATCATGATCTAAATAAAATTGATTTAAATCAGCTAACCCTGTTTCGACGATAGCAACAAGACAAATTGTAACTAGAGATAACTGAAGATTAAATCTTTGAAACACTTTATAAGTTTTAAAGAGGTTTTTACACACAAAAATGATAAGTCTTCCCACTCAAATACATGTCGTAAAAAACCATTACTAGACCGACACAGTTATATAGTACCACGTTGGAATTCCGTTGTTAATCGATTTGACCTTAGACAAATAAAATATTCTTCAGAAGAGCTCTCCAAAACCGTTGCCTACGTGTACGGGAAATTTCTTCAATTAATTTCTGACATTTTGTTTCGACAATTACGACCACTAGGTTATCTCGTATCTGGACCCCGTTGCCTAGGCAACAGCAAGGTTTCAACGTTCAAGAGTCAAGACCCAAAAAAATATGGCGTTATAAAGTGAGAACTGTGGCATTTAAAGAAATTTGGGATGTAATTTACATTTTTAACTTCTGTAATTTAATTAAATTGAATTCCAAGCAAGGCGAGGACACATTTAATTAATTTAAATGATTTTAATATTATAGTTTTCTGATATAAGTATACACTTGGAAAGTCTAAGGAAGATTTTTACAACCGTGATGAAGCTCGTAGAAACGGCCGTGCCTTAAAGCGGGAAAACTCACGAGAAAAAAACTCGCGCCTCGCTACCCTCATTCGACGAAAACTCGTCATTAAGCCTAGTCATGGTTATTATATTATTAGCTTACCTGCTTATCTCTTTTATAACCATACGAATACCTGAAATTAGGTATCACTACACTTCTTTCGCGAAGAACATTATAATTACTTTAAAATATTAAGTACGAAAACAAATTGAGGTTTTTAAATCCATTGTTTTATAAGCCTTTTTTGCGCGGGAAGATCGCCTATTTGTAACCATGACGACGCATTCTTTTCGCGTCAAACCTCGAGCCAAATTATCAGCTTGGTTACAAATTGTTCTGGGTCAATGTGTTTCCGGTATTGATTAAGGGATTAGAAGGGCATTTTGTATCTCTAAAAGACAGAGGTGCGATAAAACAACGTTAAGCATTCGTTTTACAATGGCCAAACACGATGTTCGCCGAACAATGGGAATCTAGGTACGCTAATCATTAGCTTCGTAAACGCTGCTTCAAAGCGCCTTTGTGAACACGCCGAAAATAACTAACCCGCCCGCTTTTGTATTATCAAACGTAACATAATCGTTGATAAGTATAACTCTGTATAATATTTCCATAAAAAACACATTAATGAGACCTAGTTTAACACAGGGCATACAATAGACCTTTCCATAAAATGTTCGTTACGGTAAGAGGGGAAGGAAAACTGTTTTTGCAAGGATGATTTAGATCAACGTTATATATATTACTTCTTGTTTTTACGCTCGCTCGACTCTCTAGCTCGGTATGTCGTCTGCTATCGAGTTTAAGTATTTTCAAAACACGGCGGATTAAAATATATCAAATGTTTTAAGCATAAAAGCATTTCGTTTACTTAAAGGGGAACGGCCAAGCTTTTCCAAATATGGCCTTATTTCCGTATCAAAAGATTAACAAGACGTTCAATATACTAACACGTACCTTTTTTATCTTGAAAAAATATCTTTTGGCCCAAAAAGTTGAAACGAAAAATAACGGCAGGTGTTTGGGTTTGAATTTTCGCCGCCATCTTAGGGGCTGTCGCCAGCGCCCCTAACCCCGTATGAGCGATTTGCGAACTAGCCTAACTTTTAAAATCGCGAAATTTAGTCTTAGGTCTCTTATAACTGGAACGCGCCGCGCGTGAAAAACAATTTTTTTGCGTCTTCAGCAGCGCGCGCTTTTCAATTTCCCGAAATTTCTTTATTTTATTAAAAATTAACCACTCAATATTTTTGACGCGGTTTTCGCCATACATTTTAGTTTTTAATCGGCTATAGGTCTATCTAGCTGGTTAAAGCTTGACCGTTCCCCCTTAACTAGTCATAAAAGGAGAAGATTTAAATATTTAAAACAACGAAAAGGTTAGCACGGTTTCGATGATGTTTATAGCCTTGTGAATTAAGGCTTAACATTTCATTGAGAGTCACAGTAAAGATGGTTGCTTATCATAAAATACTAGCTAACAAATATTTAAGTATTAGCAATACTTTCACAGAGTTGATATGAGCTGGGTTGTAGGGAGATGGTTCGATCACTTAGCAATTCTACCGTCACAGGAGATTTTGGCTAAAGAAAAAGTGGTAAATAGATGGCGCGCCCGACACTGTGTAGCCCCTTCAGACTTATGGGCGTTCCCCCATTTCATAGAAGTACTGAGGTGCAGCCTAATTTATAGGAGAAAGCGGGAAATTTAAATTTTACAAGCTAACTGCGATCGCTTTAATTTCTGTTTCGTTTCTACACGTGCGAATTTTAAAGAAACTTACTTTTTTAATATTTATAATTAATTAGCGAACATTAAATTTTAGTTTCTCAGAAATTTATTTGAACTGAAATACCAAATTTGTACTAGAATTGATAAAGGAATATAACTGACCGTAGTTTTGCCATAGAGGAACTATCCCGGTTTTGCCTTTTGGCTATTAATTATAGTCCGCGCATGTCGGCAATTTACCGGTTTGGTCGTGGAAGACGTCAACTCAGCGTGAGAGACTTTTAGCCCTTTTTTGGGTCGCGCTGTAACCCCAACGTATTTTAATTCTGTAAACGAATTTAAAATCAAGATGTTTCACGTCATAGCCCCGTCTTTTCAAAATTTATAATTTAATCAGTAACGCCGAGAAAATATAAGTTTTTGAAGCCACGAAATTACGGTTTGGAGTAGTGTTGTAAGTCAGAAAATTTTCCGGAAAATGACCGAGGCCTTTTTTCCGGATAATTTTCCGTATTTTTCCGAAAAAAATTAAAAAAATTTTAATTCCATGATTAGTCTGATATATATTTGTTTGCAAATTGAAATAAAGCGCCATTTTCGCCTCATTTTTTCGAATCTGAAAGTAAAACTAAACCTCTAGACTAGTTTAAACTGATAAACAATGTAACACTATTAATGTTTTGTAGTATTTACACTAGTTTGGAGGCATTCATTTTCTCTCAAGTTTCTCATGCGCTACGGGAAGTTCGTTTTAGGGTTCGTTCATAAAGAACGTAAGGAAGTGATAGTTTGTTGTTGGGTGATCCATAAATAAGATTGACAATTATGTTTGAATGAAGATAAAATTAATTTTCGAGTTTTAATAAATGGTCACATATTATAACAAAAACAGTTCTCCAAACTGAAAAAAACTGTTTAGAGCTCTTACCAGTTAAAGTCTTAAAGGTCTAATTTTATATCTTCATATATTTAGTAATGTAGTCCACCATACATTCAGCCTTCCAAATGACAAATACCCTATTTCTGGGACCGATGTCTATGGCCATATTTTTAACCGAAAAGGGTCTATAAATCTTTATTCCTGTACATCTCCTAACATTTACAATTTTACTCCCTTATTGTTCATGGAGGCGTATATTTTTTGTGAACTTATATACGCCAATTATCCCTAGGTTCTGTTAAACCTGCGGGCAGAAATATGATTCATACTCCCTTTAAAGAAAATACCTCAATGACATACTTACGAGCGGTTAAGTTACGCATGGTATTATCAGCTAGAGCGATTGACACAAAGCCCTTAAACAGATTAGTGGTAAAACTATTTGATAAGAAAGAAAAAAGGTAAACATAACTCCTGGCTTAGACATAGTACAAGATAGAATAAAATATCGTAATCGATCTACAGGTACGCGAACGACGACCTTGCCTAGCTTTAACCGAACGGGAGAGTGGGAGTGTCGAGAGACAATTTCAATCTCTTTTCCGCCAGAAAGCGGTCCTCGATCCCCCCTTAGCTATTAATAGCGTCGCCAACATCTGCCGCTACCGGCATTGACGCTTACGATTGTTTCAAACGGCGCTTTCCCGGCGGGCGAAATGTTAAGCCTTGGTTCCGTCGTTCTTTGCTAGTTTGACGCAATGTCTCTGTCGGTGTTTGTTTGGCGTGGCCGCGTGTAACTAAAAACATTGAAAAATCTTACTTGGATTTTCCGACGGCGCTGTCTCCCAAACAAATAACTTTAACTCGGGAACTTCCGTCATCGTTAGCTTCTGTATAATCGGGATTCTCGTCCTCCCCGTTGTAGGATGTCGCCATTTTGATACGTATAGGGACTAAAGCGACACTTTCATAATTATCGATTAATCTATTTAACGGACCAGACGTCCACTTAATAAGGTACACAAATGGAGAAAAGCTCCAATGGCAGGCCAAGGGCAGAGGCTTAGAGTGAATAGACGACGCTTTTTAATTGTAATCTTTAAAATCATTAAATCGGCGATACAGAGGCGACATCTATCTTCAAAAATGGTTTTCGTGTTATTATTTAACACCATTATTTAATATGTAGTTAAGGGAAATCTTTTTTTATTATTATCCGTGTGAAGTAATTAATTGATTGATATTCGGGCGTAATTATCGGTGTTAGTCAGGCTCAAAACGTTACTATAGAGGGCGATATATTAGTACACGTCAAAATGTGGTCGATAATAAGAGTTTTACCTGAGCCTTCCAAGCCAGCGTGAAAATAAAATTATGCAATGCACCGATATGATATAAAACGTTTTTAAAAGGTTTAGGAGTAGAATTCGAAGGCTATAGCCTGCTTTTCGTTTTACTTGGGCGCACACAAATACATTTTAAGGGACCTCTAGTTAATTTGTGGGGCCCCAAGCCAAAGCAGCCCCGTTGAGGTTATTTTAACCCCTTTAAGAAATGCCAAATTCAGGATTAGGTTTTTCAATGAATTTCCATTAAGAAAAAATCTGAAATATTAACAGTTTTATGATATGAATAAAGGAACTGGTATTAGCAAAGAAATAAGATTTACTTTTGAATTGGATTACAATCTTTGGGAAATGTTTTTGTCGGGCCCCTTAGGTTATCAATACCGTTTTAAGAAATATTTTTGTTTTGGCCCCTTATGTTATCAGTACAGTTTTGGGAATGTTTTTGTTGGGCCCCTTATGTTATCAGTACCGTTTTGGGAAATGTTTTTGTTGGGGCCCTTATGTTATCAGTACCGTTATGATAATTAATTTTGTTGGTCCCCTTATGTTATCCGTACCGGTTTGGGAAATGTTTTTGCTTGGCCCCTTATGTTATCAATACCGTTATGATAATTAATTTTGTTGGTCCCCTTATGTTATCCGTACCGGTTTGGGAAATGTTTTTGCTTGGCCCCTTATGTTATCAATACCGTTATGAGAAATAATTTTGTTTGGCCCCTTATGTTATCAGTACCGTTTTGGGAAATATTTCTGTTCGTGCCCCTTATGTTGTCAATACTGTTTTCGGAAATATTTTTGTCCGTGCCCCTTATCTTATCAGCACCATTTTGAGAAATGTTTTTGTTTGGTCCCTTATGTTATCAATACCATTTTGAGAAATATATTTGTTTTGGCCCCTTATGTTATAAGTACCGTTTTGAGAAATAATTTTTTTGGGCCCCTTATGTAATCAGTAACGGTTTGGGAAATGTTTTGGTTTGGGCCCCTTATGTTGTCAATACCGTTTTGGGAATTGTTTTTGTTTGGCCCCTTATGTTATCAGTACCGTTTTGGGGAAAATTTTTGTTTGCGCCCCTTAAGTTATTCATATCGTTTTCGGGAAGGATTTTGTTGGGCCCCTAATTTTATCAGTAGCGTTTTGGGAAATGTTTTTGTTGGGATCCTTAGGTTATCAGTACGGTTTTGGGAAATATATTTGTTTTGGCCCCTTAGGTTATAAGTACCGTTTTGAGAAATAATTTTGTTGGGCCCCTTATGTAATCAGTAACGGTTTGGGAAATGTTTTGGTTTGGGCCCCTGATGTTGTCAATAACGTTTTGGGAAATATTTTTGTTCGTGCCCCTTATGTTGTCTATACCGTTTAAAGTGTTAAAAAAGGGGCCGCAATTCTATATGCTTAGCTAAAATTATTAAAGAAAAAGATGAAACTTCGTTAAATTTGCATATATATTTACAATTAAAAAGGCCCAGGCCTAGTGTCTGACAAGTTTCGATCAGCTTTGCCGATCATCTTCAGAGACAATGAAAATTAATTCATTGTCTCTGAAGATGATCGGCAAAGCTGATCGAAACTTGTCAGACACTAGGCCTGGGCCTTTTTAATTGTAAATATATATGCAAATTTTACGAAGTTTCATCTTTTTCTTTAATAATTTTAATACCGTTTAAGAAATGTTTTTGTTGGGATCCTTAGGTTAACAGTACCGTTTTCGGAAATGGTTTTGCTTGGGCCCCCTATGTTATGAGTTCTGTTTTGGGAAATGTTTTTGTTGCGTCCCTTATTTTATCAGTACCATTTTCGGAAATGTATTTGTTGGGCCCCTTATGTTATCATTGCTCTTTTGGAAAAATTTTTTGTTGGGCCCCTTATGCTATCAGGGAAGTTAGGGGCCGCTAAAAATTAAGAGAAGCTAAGGACTGCTATAACATTTGAATACATGATCAAAGATCAGCTATTCGATGCCTAATTTTAAAATATTTTATTTACCGTAGTTCTATACAAACACAACTTAAACATGGTAATCTGGCCCAGTTTTCATTTTACACGATAAAAATTTACCCAGTGTATACAGTATCATGGACATTGTTTACAGGGACGAGAAAATTTAGCGGCGTCCTAATAGGCGAAATTATAAAGTCTAGGTGGGCTGAAAAGATGGTAGTCACGTGATTCTTTGAACAACTGCAGCGCCATCTATCCTAAGAAATACGAACTATTATTCATTTTATTTTGCTAATGACGGTTTAAATTTAAACGATTCATCTAAATTATCTAATATTATTATTATTTAAAACATTTTGTAAAAGTAAGATGTAAGTTAATTAGCTGTCTGCAGTATCTGGAAGGAATAAATTTTTCTATACCGTCGCACGGCCAACTATGAGCACAAGACCTAATTGGCTGTGAAATGGTAGTCACGTGATTTTGTTTTCCCATTTAACAAGTTGATTAAGACCATATTTACTTTATAGTTTCGCCTATTTAGAATCTATCGTCCTCCGCTTTTTAAAGTTATTCAACAATCGTAAAGAAAAATGTATCCATCAGAAATCCCATTAGAACGAATACAAATATAACCAAATTAGTCAGATTGGCGGGTTTTCGTTAAAGGAAAAATGTATCCATCGGAAATCCCATTAGAACGAATACAAATATAACCAAATTAGTCAGATTGGCGGGTTTTCGTTAAAGGAAAAATGTATCCATCGGAAATCCCATTAGAACGAATACAAATATAACCAAATTAGTCAGATTGGCGGGTTTTCGTTAAAGGAAAAATGTATCCATCGGAAATCCCATTAGAACGAATACAAATATAACCAAATTAGTCAGATTGGCGGGTTTTCGTTAAAGGAAAAATGTATCACCCGGAAATCCCATTAGAACGAATACAAATATAACCAAATTAGTCAGATTGGCGGGTTTTCGTTAAAGGAAAAATGTATCACCCGGAAATCCCATTAGAACGAATACAAATATAACCAAATTAGTCAGATTGGCGGGTTTTCGTTAAAGGAAAAATGTATCACCCGGAAATCCCATTAGAACGAATACAAATATAACCAAATTAGTCAGATTGGCGGGTTTTCGTTAAAGGAAAAATGTATCCATCGGAAATCCCATTAGAACGAATACAAATATAACCAAATTAGTCAGATTGGCGGGTTTTCGTTAAAGGAAAAATGTATCCATCGGAAATCCCATTAGAACGAATACAAATATAACCAAATTAGTCAGATTGGCGGGTTTTCGTTAAAGGAAAAATGTATCCATCGGAAATCCCATTAGAACGAATACAAATATAACCAAATTAGTCAGATTGGCGGGTTTTCGTTAAAGGAAAAATGTATCACCCGGAAATCCCATTAGAACGAATACAAATATAACCAAATTAGTCAGATTGGCGGGTTTTCGTTAAAGGAAAAATGTATCACCCGGAAATCCCATTAGAACGAATACAAATATAACCAAATTAGTCAGATTGGCGGGTTTTCGTTAAAGGAAAAATGTATCACCCGGAAATCCCATTAGAACGAATACAAATATAACCAAATTAGTCAGATTGGCGGGTTTTCGTTAAAGGAAAAATGTATCCATCGGAAATCCCATTAGAACGAATACAAATATAACCAAATTAGTCAGATTGGCGGGTTTTCGTTAAAGGAAAAATGTATCCATCGGAAATCCCATTAGAACGAATACAAATATAACCAAATTAGTCAGATTGGCGGGTTTTCGTTAAAGGAAAAATGTATCCATCGGAAATCCCATTAGAACGAATACAAATATAACCAAATTAGTCAGATTGGCGGGTTTTCGTTAAAGGAAAAATGTATCACCCGGAAATCCCATTAGAACGAATACAAATATAACCAAATTAGTCAGATTGGCGGGTTTTCGTTAAAGGAAAAATGTATCACCCGGAAATCCCATTAGAACGAATACAAATATAACCAAATTAGTCAGATTGGCGGGTTTTCGTTAAAGGAAAAATGTATCACCCGGAAATCCCATTAGAACGAATACAAATATAACCAAATTAGTCAGATTGGCGGGTTTTCGTTAAAGGAAAAATGTATCCATCGGAAATCCCATTAGAACGAATACAAATATAACCAAATTAGTCAGATTGGCGGGTTTTCGTTAAAGGAAAAATGTATCCATCGGAAATCCCATTAGAACGAATACAAATATAACCAAATTAGTCAGATTGGCGGGTTTTCGTTAAAGGAAAAATGTATCACCCGGAAATCCCATTAGAACGAATACAAATATAACCAAATTAGTCAGATTGGCGGGTTTTCGTTAAAGGAAAAATGTATCCATCGGAAATCCCATTAGAACGAATACAAATATAACCAAATTAGTCAGATTGGCGGGTTTTCGTTAAAGGAAAAATGTATCCATCGGAAATCCCATTAGAACGAATACAAATATAACCAAATTAGTCAGATTGGCGGGTTTTCGTTAAAGGAAAAATGTATCACCCGGAAATCCCATTAGAACGAATACAAATATAACCAAATTAGTCAGATTGGCGGGTTTTCGTTAAAGGAAAAATGTATCCATCGGAAATCCCATTAGAACGAATACAAATATAACCAAATTAGTCAGATTGGCGGGTTTTCGTTAAAGGAAAAATGTATCCATCGGAAATCCCATTAGAACGAATACAAATATAACCAAATTAGTCAGATTGGCGGGTTTTCGTTAAAGGAAAAATGTATCCATCGGAAAACCCATTAGAACGAATACAAATATAACCAAATTAGTCAGATTGGCGGGTTTTCGTTAAAGGAAAAATGTATCACCCGGAAATCCCATTAGAACGAATACAAATATAACCAAATTAGTCAGATTGGCGGGTTTTCGTTAAAGGAAAAATGTATCACCCGGAAATCCCATTAGAACGAATACAAATATAACCAAATTAGTCAGATTGGCGGGTTTTCGTTAAAGGAAAAATGTATCACCCGGAAATCCCATTAGAACGAATACAAATATAACCAAATTAGTCAGATTGGCGGGTTTTCGTTAAAGGAAAAATGTATCACCCGGAAATCCCATTAGAACGAATACAAATATAACCAAATTAGTCAGATTGGCGGGTTTTCGTTAAAGGAAAAATGTATCACCCGGAAATCCCATTAGAACGAATACAAATATAACCAAATTAGTCATATTGGCGGGTTTTCGTTAAAGGAAAAATGTATCACCCGGAAATCCCATTAGAACGAATACAAATATAACCAAATTAGTCAGATTGGCGGGTTTTCGTTAAAGGAAAAATGTATCACCCGGAAATCCCATTAGAACGAATACAAATATAACCAAATTAGTCAGATTGGCGGGTTTTCGTTAAAGGAAAAATGTATCCATCAGAAATCCCATTAGAACGAATACAAATATAACCAAATTAGTCAGATTGGCGGGTTTTCGTTAAAGGAAAAATGTATCACCCGGAAATCCCATTAGAACGAATACAAATATAACCAAATTAGTCAGATTGGCGGGTTTTCGTTAAAGGAAAAATGTATCACCCGGAAATCCCATTAGAACGAATACAAATATAACCAAATTAGTCAGATTGGCGGGTTTTCGTTAAAGGAAAAATGTATCCATCAGAAATCCCATTAGAACGAATACAAATATAACCAAATTAGTCAGATTGGCGGGTTTTCGTTAAAGGAAAAATGTATCACCCGGAAATCCCATTAGAACGAATACAAATATAACCAAATTAGTCAGATTGGCGGGTTTTCGTTAAAGGAAAAATGTATCACCCGGAAATCCCATTAGAACGAATACAAATATAACCAAATTAGTCAGATTGGCGGGTTTTCGTTAAAGGAAAAATGTATCCATCAGAAATCCCATTAGAACGAATACAAATATAACCAAATTAGTCAGATTGGCGGGTTTTCGTTAAAGGAAAAATGTATCACCCGGAAATCCCATTAGAACGAATACAAATATAACCAAATTAGTCAGATTGGCGGGTTTTCGTTAAAGGAAAAATGTATCACCCGGAAATCCCATTAGAACGAATACAAATATAACCAAATTAGTCAGATTGGCGGGTTTTCGTTAAAGGAAAAATGTATCACCCGGAAATCCCATTAGAACGAATACAAATATAACCAAATTAGTCAGATTGGCGGGTTTTCGTTAAAGGAAAAATGTATCACCCGGAAATCCCATTAGAACGAATACAAATATAACCAAATTAGTCAGATTGGCGGGTTTTCGTTAAAGGAAAAATGTATCCATCAGAAATCCCATTAGAACGAATACAAATATAACCAAATTAGTCAGATTGGCGGGTTTTCGTTAAAGGAAAAATGTATCACCCGGAAATCCCATTAGAACGAATACAAATATAACCAAATTAGTCAGATTGGCGGGTTTTCGTTAAAGGAAAAATGTATCACCCGGAAATCCCATTAGAACGAATACAAATATAACCAAATTAGTCAGATTGGCGAGTTTTCGTTAAAGGAAAAATGTATCCATCGGAAATCCCATTAGAACGAATACAAATATAACCAAATTAGTCAGATTGGCGGGTTTTCGTTAAAGGAAAAATGTATCCATCGGAAATCCCATTAGAACGAATACAAATATAACCAAATTAGTCAGATTGGCGGGTTTTCGTTAAAGGAAAAAGGTATCACCCGGAAATCCCATTAGAACGAATACAAATATAACCAAATTAGTCAGATTGGCGGGTTTTCGTTAAAGGAAAAATGTATCACCCGGAAATCCCATTAGAACGAATACAAATATAACCAAATTAGTCAGATTGGCGGGTTTTCGTTAAAGGAAAAATGTATCACCCGGAAATCCCATTAGAACGAATACAAATATAACCAAATTAGTCAGATTGGCGAGTTTTCGTTAAAGGAAAAATGTATCCATCGGAAATCCCATTAGAACGAATACAAATATAACCAAATTAGTCAGATTGGCGGGTTTTCGTTAAAGAAAAAATGTATCCATCGGAAATCCCATTAGAACGAATACAAATATAACCAAATTAGTCAGATTGGCGGGTTTTCGTTAAAGGAAAAAGGTATCACCCGGAAATCCCATTAGAACGAATACAAATATAACCAAATTAGTCAGATTGGCGGGTTTTCGTTAAAGGAAAAATGTATCACCCGGAAATCCCATTAGAACGAATACAAATATAACCAAATTAGTCAGATTGGCGGGTTTTCGTTAAAGGAAAAATGTATCACCCGGAAATCCCATTAGAACGAATACAAATATAACCAAATTAGTCAGATTGGCGGGTTTTCGTTAAAGGAAAAATGTATCACCCGGAAATCCCATTAGAACGAATACAAATATAACCAAATTAGTCAGATTGGCGGGTTTTCGTAAAAGGAAAAATGTATCCATCAGAAATCCCATTAGAACGAATACAAATATAACCAAATTAGTCAGATTGGCGGGTTTTCGTTAAAGGAAAAATGTATCCGTCGGAAATCCCATTAGAACGAATACAAATATAACCAAATTAGTCAGATTGGCGGGTTTTCGTTAAAGGAAAAATGTATCCATCGGAAATCCCATTAGAACGAATACAAATATAACCAAATTAGTCAGATTGGCGGGTATTCGTTAAAGGAAAAATGTATCCATCGGAAATCCCATTAGAACGAATACAAATATAACCAAATTAGTCAGATTGGCGGGTTTTCGTTAAAGGAAAAATGTATCCATCGGAAATCCCATTAGAACGAATACAAATATAACCAAATTAGTCAGATTGGCGGGTTTTCGTTAAAGGAAAAATGTATCACCCGGAAATCCCATTAGAACGAATACAAATATAACCAAATTAGTCAGATTGGCGGGTTTTCGTTAAAGGAAAAATGTATCCATCAGAAATCCCATTAGAACGAATACAAATATAACCAAATTAGTCAGATTGGCGGGTTTTCGTTAAAGGAAAAATGTATCCGTCGGAAATCCCATTAGAACGAATACAAATATAACCAAATTAGTCAGATTGGCGGGTTTTCGTTAAAGGAAAAATGTATCCATCGGAAATCCCATTAGAACGAATACAAATATAACCAAATTAGTCAGATTGGCGGGTATTCGTTAAAGGAAAAATGTATCCATCGGAAATCCCATTAGAACGAATACAAATATAACCAAATTAGTCAGATTGGCGGGTTTTCGTTAAAGGAAAAATGTATCCATCGGAAATCCCATTAGAACGAATACAAATATAACCAAATTAGTCAGATTGGCGGGTTTTCGTTAAAGGAAAAATGTATCACCCGGAAATCCCATTAGAACGAATACAAATATAACCAAATTAGTCAGATTGGCGGGTTTTCGTTAAAGGAAAAATGTATCACCCGGAAATCCCATTAGAACGAATACAAATATAACCAAATTAGTCAGATTGGCGGGTTTTCGTTAAAGGAAAAATGTATCCATCGGAAATCCCATTAGAACGAATACAAATATAACCAAATTAGTCAGATTGGCGGGTTTTCGTTAAAGGAAAAATGTATCACCCGGAAATCCCATTAGAACGAATACAAATATAACCAAATTAGTCAGATTGGCGGGTTTTCGTTAAAGGAAAAATGTATCCATCAGAAATCCCATTAGAACGAATACAAATATAACCAAATTAGTCAGATTGGCGGGTTTTCGTTAAAGGAAAAATGTATCCGTCGGAAATCCCATTAGAACGAATACAAATATAACCAAATTAGTCAGATTGGCGGGTTTTCGTTAAAGGAAAAATGTATCCATCGGAAATCCCATTAGAACGAATACAAATATAACCAAATTAGTCAGATTGGCGGGTTTTCGTTAAAGGAAAAATGTATCACCCGGAAATCCCATTAGAACGAATACAAATATAACCAAATTAGTCAGATTGGCGGGTTTTCGTTAAAGGAAAAATGTATCACCCGGAAATCCCATTAGAACGAATACAAATATAACCAAATTAGTCAGATTGGCGGGTTTTCGTTAAAGGAAAAATGTATCCATCAGAAATCCCATTAGAACGAATACAAATATAACCAAATTAGTCAGATTGGCGGGTTTTCGTTAAAGGAAAAATGTATCCGTCGGAAATCCCATTAGAACGAATACAAATATAACCAAATTAGTCAGATTGGCGGGTTTTCGTTAAAGGAAAAATGTATCCATCGGAAATCCCATTAGAACGAATACAAATATAACCAAATTAGTCAGATTGGCGGGTTTTCGTTAAAGGAAAAATGTATCACCCGGAAATCCCATTAGAACGAATACAAATATAACCAAATTAGTCAGATTGGCGGGTTTTCGTTAAAGGAAAAATGTATCCATCAGAAATCCCATTAGAACGAATACAAATATAACCAAATTAGTCAGATTGGCGGGTTTTCGTTAAAGGAAAAATGTATCACCCGGAAATCCCATTAGAACGAATACAAATATAACCAAATTAGTCAGATTGGCGGGTTTTCGTTAAAGGAAAAATGTATCCATCAGAAATCCCATTAGAACGAATACAAATATAACCAAATTAGTCAGATTGGCGGGTTTTCTTTAAAGGAAAAATGTATCACCCGGAAATCCCATTAGAACGAATACAAATATAACCAAATTAGTCAGATTGGCGGGTTTTCGTTAAAGGAAAAATGTATCACCCGGAAATCCCATTAGAACGAATACAAATATAACCAAATTAGTCAGATTGGCGGGTTTTCGTTAAAGGAAAAATGTATCACCCGGAAATCCCATTAGAACGAATACAAATATAACCAAATTAGTCAGATTGGCGGGTTTTCGTTAAAGGAAAAATGTATCACCCGGAAATCCCATTAGAACGAATACAAATATAACCAAATTAGTCAGATTGGCGGGTTTTCGTTAAAGGAAAAATGTATCACCCGGAAATCCCATTAGAACGAATACAAATATAACCAAATTAGTCAGATTGGCGGGTTTTCGTTAAAGGAAAAATGTATCACCTGGAAATCCCATTAGAACGAATACAAATATAACCAAATTAGTCAGATTGGCGGGTTTTCGTTAAAGGAAAAATGTATCCATCAGAAATCCCATTAGAACGAATACAAATATAACCAAATTAGTCAGATTGGCGGGTTTTCGTTAAAGGAAAAATGTATCACCCGGAAATCCCATTAGAACGAATACAAATATAACCAAATTAGTCAGATTGGCGGGTTTTCGTTAAAGGAAAAATGTATCCATCAGAAATCCCATTAGAACGAATACAAATATAACCAAATTAGTCAGATTGGCGGGTTTTCGTTAAAGGAAAAATGTATCACCCGGAAATCCCATTAGAACGAATACAAATATAACCAAATTAGTCAGATTGGCGGGTTTTCGTTAAAGGAAAAATGTATCCATCAGAAATCCCATTAGAACGAATACAAATATAACCAAATTAGTCAGATTGGCGGGTTTTCTTTAAAGGAAAAATGTATCACCCGGAAATCCCATTAGAACGAATACAAATATAACCAAATTAGTCAGATTGGCGGGTTTTCGTTAAAGGAAAAATGTATCACCCGGAAATCCCATTAGAACGAATACAAATATAACCAAATTAGTCAGATTGGCGGGTTTTCGTTAAAGGAAAAATGTATCACCCGGAAATCCCATTAGAACGAATACAAATATAACCAAATTAGTCAGATTGGCGGGTTTTCGTTAAAGGAAAAATGTATCACCCGGAAATCCCATTAGAACGAATACAAATATAACCAAATTAGTCAGATTGGCGGGTTTTCGTTAAAGGAAAAATGTATCACCCGGAAATCCCATTAGAACGAATACAAATATAACCAAATTAGTCAGATTGGCGGGTTTTCGTTAAAGGAAAAATGTATCACCTGGAAATCCCATTAGAACGAATACAAATATAACCAAATTAGTCAGATTGGCGGGTTTTCGTTAAAGGAAAAATGTATCCATCAGAAATCCCATTAGAACGAATACAAATATAACCAAATTAGTCAGATTGGCGGGTTTTCGTTAAAGGAAAAATGTATCACCCGGAAATCCCATTAGAACGAATACAAATATAACCAAATTAGTCAGATTGGCGGGTTTTCGTTAAAGGAAAAATGTATCACCCGGAAATCCCATTAGAACGAATACAAATATAACCAAATTAGTCAGATTGGCGAGTTTTCGTTAAAGGAAAAATGTATCCATCGGAAATCCCATTAGAACGAATACAAATATAACCAAATTAGTCAGATTGGCGGGTTTTCGTTAAAGGAAAAATGTATCCATCGGAAATCCCATTAGAACGAATACAAATATAACCAAATTAGTCAGATTGGCGGGTTTTCGTTAAAGGAAAAAGGTATCACCCGGAAATCCCATTAGAACGAATACAAATATAACCAAATTAGTCAGATTGGCGGGTTTTCGTTAAAGGAAAAATGTATCACCCGGAAATCCCATTAGAACGAATACAAATATAACCAAATTAGTCAGATTGGCGGGTTTTCGTTAAAGGAAAAATGTATCACCCGGAAATCCCATTAGAACGAATACAAATATAACCAAATTAGTCAGATTGGCGAGTTTTCGTTAAAGGAAAAATGTATCCATCGGAAATCCCATTAGAACGAATACAAATATAACCAAATTAGTCAGATTGGCGGGTTTTCGTTAAAGGAAAAATGTATCCATCGGAAATCCCATTAGAACGAATACAAATATAACCAAATTAGTCAGATTGGCGGGTTTTCGTTAAAGGAAAAAGGTATCACCCGGAAATCCCATTAGAACGAATACAAATATAACCAAATTAGTCAGATTGGCGGGTTTTCGTTAAAGGAAAAATGTATCACCCGGAAATCCCATTAGAACGAATACAAATATAACCAAATTAGTCAGATTGGCGGGTTTTCGTTAAAGGAAAAATGAATCACCCGGAAATCCCATTAGAACGAATACAAATATAACCAAATTAGTCAGATTGGCGGGTTTTCGTTAAAGGAAAAATGTATCACCCGGAAATCCCATTAGAACGAATACAAATATAACCAAATTAGTCAGATTGGCGGGTTTTCGTTAAAGGAAAAATGTATCCATCGGAAATGCCATTAGAACGAATACAAATATAACCAAATTAGTCAGATTGGCGGGTTTTCGTTAAAGGAAAAATGTATCACCCGGAAATCCCATTAGAACGAATACAAATATAACCAAATTAGTCAGATTGGCGGGTTTTCGTTAAAGGAAAAATGTATCCATCAGAAATCCCATTAGAACGAATACAAATATAACCAAATTAGTCAGATTGGCGGGTTTTCGTTAAAGGAAAAATGTATCCATCGGAAATCCCATTAGAACGAATACAAATATAACCAAATTAGTCAGATTGGCGGGTTTTCGTTAAAGGAAAAATGTATCCATCGGAAATCCCATTAGAACGAATACAAATATAACCAAATTAGTCAGATTGGCGGGTTTTCGTTAAAGGAAAAATGTATCACCCGGAAATCCCATTAGAACGAATACAAATATAACCAAATTAGTCAGATTGGCGGGTTTTCGTTAAAGGAAAAATGTATCACCCGGAAATCCCATTAGAACGAATACAAATATAACCAAATTAGTCAGATTGGCGGGTTTTCGTTAAAGGAAAAATGTATCCATCGGAAATCCCATTAGAACGAATACAAATATAACCAAATTAGTCAGATTGGCGGGTTTTCGTTAAAGGAAAAATGTATCACCCGGAAATCCCATTAGAACGAATACAAATATAACCAAATTAGTCAGATTGGCGGGTTTTCGTTAAAGGAAAAATGTATCCATCGGAAATCCCATTAGAACGAATACAAATATAACCAAATTAGTCAGATTGGCGGGTTTTCGTTAAAGGAATAATGTATCCGTCGGAAATCCCATTAGAACGAATACAAATATAACAAATTAGTCAGATTGGCGGGTTTTCGTTAAAGGAAAAATGTATCCATCGGAAATCCCATTAGAACGAATACAAATATAACCAAATTAGTCAGATTGGCGGGTATTCGTTAAAGGAAAAATGTATCCATCGGAAATCCCATTAGAACGAATACAAATATAACCAAATTAGTCAGATTGGCGGGTTTTCGTTAAAGGAAAAATGTATCCATCGGAAATCCCATTAGAACGAATACAAATATAACCAAATTAGTCAGATTGGCGGGTTTTCGTTAAAGGAAAAATGTATCACCCGGAAATCCCATTAGAACGAATACAAATATAACCAAATTAGTCAGATTGGCGGGTTTTCGTTAAAGGAAAAATGTATCACCCGGAAATCCCATTAGAACGAATACAAATATAACCAAATTAGTCAGATTGGCGGGTTTTCGTTAAAGGAAAAATGTATCCATCGGAAATCCCATTAGAACGAATACAAATATAACCAAATTAGTCAGATTGGCGGGTTTTCGTTAAAGGAAAAATGTATCACCCGGAAATCCCATTAGAACGAATACAAATATAACCAAATTAGTCAGATTGGCGGGTTTTCGTTAAAGGAAAAATGTATCCATCAGAAATCCCATTAGAACGAATACAAATATAACCAAATTAGTCAGATTGGCGGGTTTTCGTTAAAGGAAAAATGTATCCGTCGGAAATCCCATTAGAACGAATACAAATATAACCAAATTAGTCAGATTGGCGGGTTTTCGTTAAAGGAAAAATGTATCCATCGGAAATCCCATTAGAACGAATACAAATATAACCAAATTAGTCAGATTGGCGGGTTTTCGTTAAAGGAAAAATGTATCACCCGGAAATCCCATTAGAACGAATACAAATATAACCAAATTAGTCAGATTGGCGGGTTTTCGTTAAAGGAAAAATGTATCACCCGGAAATCCCATTAGAACGAATACAAATATAACCAAATTAGTCAGATTGGCGGGTTTTCGTTAAAGGAAAAATGTATCCATCAGAAATCCCATTAGAACGAATACAAATATAACCAAATTAGTCAGATTGGCGGGTTTTCGTTAAAGGAAAAATGTATCCGTCGGAAATCCCATTAGAACGAATACAAATATAACCAAATTAGTCAGATTGGCAAGTTTTCGTTAAAGGAAAAATGTATCCATCGGAAATCCCATTAGAACGAATACAAATATAACCAAATTAGTCAGATTGGCGGGTTTTCGTTAAAGGAAAAATGTATCACCCGGAAATCCCATTAGAACGAATACAAATATAACCAAATTAGTCAGATTGGCGGGTTTTCGTTAAAGGAAAAATGTATCCATCGGAAATCCCATTAGAACGAATACAAATATAACCAAATTAGTCAGATTGGCGGGTTTTCGTTAAAGGAAAAATGTATCACCCAGAAATCCCATTAGAACGAATACAAATATAACCAAATTAGTCAGATTGGCGGGTTTTCGTTAAAGGAAAAATGTATCCATCGGAAATCCCATTAGAACGAATACAAATATAACCAAATTAGTCAGATTGGCGGGTTTTCGTTAAAGGAATAATGTATCCGTCGGAAATCCCATTAGAACGAATACAAATATAACAAATTAGTCAGATTGGCGGGTTTTCGTTAAAGGAAAAATGTATCCATCGGAAATCCCATTAGAACGAATACAAATATAACCAAATTAGTCAGATTGGCGGGTATTCGTTAAAGGAAAAATGTATCCATCGGAAATCCCATTAGAACGAATACAAATATAACCAAATTAGTCAGATTGGCGGGTTTTCGTTAAAGGAAAAATGTATCCATCGGAAATCCCATTAGAACGAATACAAATATAACCAAATTAGTCAGATTGGCGGGTTTTCGTTAAAGGAAAAATGTATCACCCGGAAATCCCATTAGAACGAATACAAATATAACCAAATTAGTCAGATTGGCGGGTTTTCGTTAAAGGAAAAATGTATCACCCGGAAATCCCATTAGAACGAATACAAATATAACCAAATTAGTCAGATTGGCGGGTTTTCGTTAAAGGAAAAATGTATCCATCGGAAATCCCATTAGAACGAATACAAATATAACCAAATTAGTCAGATTGGCGGGTTTTCGTTAAAGGAAAAATGTATCACCCGGAAATCCCATTAGAACGAATACAAATATAACCAAATTAGTCAGATTGGCGGGTTTTCGTTAAAGGAAAAATGTATCCATCAGAAATCCCATTAGAACGAATACAAATATAACCAAATTAGTCAGATTGGCGGGTTTTCGTTAAAGGAAAAATGTATCCGTCGGAAATCCCATTAGAACGAATACAAATATAACCAAATTAGTCAGATTGGCGGGTTTTCGTTAAAGGAAAAATGTATCCATCGGAAATCCCATTAGAACGAATACAAATATAACCAAATTAGTCAGATTGGCGGGTTTTCGTTAAAGGAAAAATGTATCACCCGGAAATCCCATTAGAACGAATACAAATATAACCAAATTAGTCAGATTGGCGGGTTTTCGTTAAAGGAAAAATGTATCACCCGGAAATCCCATTAGAACGAATACAAATATAACCAAATTAGTCAGATTGGCGGGTTTTCGTTAAAGGAAAAATGTATCCATCAGAAATCCCATTAGAACGAATACAAATATAACCAAATTAGTCAGATTGGCGGGTTTTCGTTAAAGGAAAAATGTATCCGTCGGAAATCCCATTAGAACGAATACAAATATAACCAAATTAGTCAGATTGGCGGGTTTTCGTTAAAGGAAAAATGTATCCATCGGAAATCCCATTAGAACGAATACAAATATAACCAAATTAGTCAGATTGGCGGGTTTTCGTTAAAGGAAAAATGTATCACCCGGAAATCCCATTAGAACGAATACAAATATAACCAAATTAGTCAGATTGGCGGGTTTTCGTTAAAGGAAAAATGTATCCATCAAAAATCTCATTAGAACGAATACAAATATAACCAAATTAGTCAGATTGGCGGGTTTTCGTTAAAGGAAAAATGTATCCGTCGGAAATCCCATTAGAACGAATACAAATATAACCAAATTAGTCAGATTGGCGGGTTTTCGTTAAAGGAAAAATGTATCCATCGGAAATCCCATTAGAACGAATACAAATATAACCAAATTAGTCAGATTGGCGGGTTTTCGTTAAAGGAAAAATGTATCACCCGGAAATCCCATTAGAACGAATACAAAAATAACCAAATTAGTCAGATTGGCGGGTTTTCGTTAAAGGAAAAATGTATCACCCGGAAATCCCAGTAGAACGAATACAAATATAACCAAATTAGTCAGATTGGCGGGTTTTCGTTAAAGGAAAAATGTATCACCCGGAAATCCCATTAGAACGAATACAAATATAACCAAATTAGTCAGATTGGCGGGTTTTCGTTAAAGGAAAAATGTATCCATCAGAAATCCCATTAGAACGAATACAAATATAACCAAATTAGTCAGATTGGCGGGTTTTCGTTAAAGGAAAAATGTATCCATCGGAAATCCCATTAGAACGAATACAAATATAACCAAATTAGTCAGATTGGCGGGTATTCGTTAAAGGAAAAATGTATCCATCGGAAATCCCATTAGAACGAATACAAATATAACCAAATTAGTCAGATTGGCGGGTTTTCGTTAAAGGAAAAATGTATCCATCGGAAATCCCATAAGAACGAATACAAATATAACCAAATTAGTCAGATTGGCGGGTTTTCGTTAAAGGAAAAATGTATCACCCGGAAATCCCATTAGAACGAATACAAATATAACCAAATTAGTCAGATTGGCGGGTTTTCGTTAAAGGAAAAATGTATCACCTGGAAATCCCATTAGAACGAATACAAATATAACCAAATTAGTCAGATTGGCGGGTTTTCGTTAAAGGAAAAATGTATCCATCGGAAATCCCATTAGAACGAATACAAATATAACCAAATTAGTCAGATTGGCGGGTTTTCGTTAAAGGAAAAATGTATCACCCGGAAATCCCATTAGAACGAATACAAATATAACCAAATTAGTCAGATTGGCGGGTTTTCGTTAAAGGAAAAATGTATCCATCAGAAATCCCATTAGAACGAATACAAATATAACCAAATTAGTCAGATTGGCGGGTTTTCGTTAAAGGAAAAATGTATCCGTCGGAAATCCCATTAGAACGAATACAAATATAACCAAATTAGTCAGATTGGCGGGTTTTCGTTAAAGGAAAAATGTATCCATCGGAAATCCCATTAGAACGAATACAAATATAACCAAATTAGTCAGATTGGCGGGTTTTCGTTAAAGGAAAAATGTATCACCCGGAAATCCCATTAGAACGAATACAAATATAACCAAATTAGTCAGATTGGCGGGTTTTCGTTAAAGGAAAAATGTATCACCCGGAAATCCCATTAGAACGAATACAAATATAACCAAATTAGTCAGATTGGCGGGTTTTCGTTAAAGGAAAAATGTATCCATCAGAAATCCCATTAGAACGAATAGTAATATAACCAAATTAGTCAGATTGGCGGGTTTTCGTTAAAGGAAAAATGTATCCGTCGGAAATCCCATTAGAACGAATACAAATATAACCAAATTAGTCAGATTGGCGGGTTTTCGTTAAAGGAAAAATGTATCCATCGGAAATCCCATTAGAACGAATACAAATATAACCAAATTAGTCAGATTGGCGGGTTTTCGTTAAAGGAAAAATGTATCACCCGGAAATCCCATTAGAACGAATACAAATATAACCAAATTAGTCAGATTGGCGGGTTTTCGTTAAAGGAAAAATGTATCCATCAGAAATCCCATTAGAACGAATACAAATATAACCAAATTAGTCAGATTGGCGGGTTTTCGTTAAAGGAAAAATGTATCCGTCGGAAATCCCATTAGAACGAATACAAATATAACCAAATTAGTCAGATAGGCGGGTTTTCGTTAAAGGAAAAATGTATCCATCGGAAATCCCATTAGAACGAATACAAATATAACCAAATTAGTCAGATTGGCGGGTTTTCGTTAAAGGAAAAATGTATCACCCGGAAATCCCATTAGAACGAATACAAATATAACCAAATTAGTCAGATTGGCGGGTTTTCGTTAAAGGAAAAATGTATCACCCGGAAATCCCAGTAGAACGAATACAAATATAACCAAATTAGTCAGATTGGCGGGTTTTCGTTAAAGGAAAAATGTATCACCCGGAAATCCCATTAGAACGAATACAAATATAACCAAATTAGTCAGATTGGCGGGTTTTCGTTAAAGGAAAAATGTATCCATCGGAAATCCCATTAGAACGAATACAAATATAACCAAATTAGTCAGATTGGCGGGTTTTCGTTAAAGGAAAAATGTATCACCCGGAAATCCCATTAGAACGAATACAAATATAACCAAATTAGTCAGATTGGCGGGTTTTCGTTAAAGGAAAAATGTATCCATCAGAAATCCCATTAGAACGAATACAAATATAACCAAATTAGTCAGATTGGCGGGTTTTCGTTAAAGGAAAAATGTATCCATCGGAAATCCCATTAGAACGAATACAAATATAACCAAATTAGTCAGATTGGCGGGTTTTCGTTAAAGGAAACATGTATCCATCGGAAATCCCATTAGAACGAATACAAATATAACCAAATTAGTCAGATTGGCGGGTTTTCGTTAAAGGAAAAATGTATCACCCGGAAATCCCATTAGAACGAATACAAATATAACCAAATTAGTCAGATTGGCGGGTTTTCGTTAAAGGAAAAATGTATCACCCGGAAATCCCATTAGAACGAATACAAATATAACCAAATTAGTCAGATTGGCGGGTTTTCGTTAAAGGAAAAATGTATCCATCGGAAATCCCATTAGAACGAATACAAATATAACCAAATTAGTCAGATTGGCGGGTTTTCGTTAAAGGAAAAATGTATCACCCGGAAATCCCATTAGAACGAATACAAATATAACCAAATTAGTCAGATTGGCGGGTTTTCGTTAAAGGAAAAATGTATCCATCAGAAATCCCATTAGAACGAATACAAATATAACCAAATTAGTCAGATTGGCGGGTTTTCGTTAAAGGAAAAATGTATCCGTCGGAAATCCCATTAGAACGAATACAAATATAACCAAATTAGTCAGATTGGCGGGTTTTCGTTAAAGGAAAAATGTATCCATCGGAAATCCCATTAGAACGAATACAAATATAACCAAATTAGTCAGATTGGCGGGTATTCGTTAAAGGAAAAATGTATCCATCGGAAATCCCATTAGAACGAATACAAATATAACCAAATTAGTCAGATTGGCGGGTTTTCGTTAAAGGAAAAATGTATCCATCGGAAATCCCATTAGAACGAATACAAATATAACCAAATTAGTCAGATTGGCGGGTTTTCGTTAAAGGAAAAATGTATCACCCGGAAATCCCATTAGAACGAATACAAATATAACCAAATTAGTCAGATTGGCGGGTTTTCGTTAAAGGAAAAATGTATCACCCGGAAATCCCATTAGAACGAATACAAATATAACCAAATTAGTCAGATTGGCGGGTTTTCGTTAAAGGAAAAATGTATCCATCGGAAATCCCATTAGAACGAATACAAATATAACCAAATTAGTCAGATTGGCGGGTTTTCGTTAAAGGAAAAATGTATCACCCGGAAATCCCATTAGAACGAATACAAATATAACCAAATTAGTCAGATTGGCGGGTTTTCGTTAAAGGAAAAATGTATCACCCGGAAATCCCATTAGAACGAATACAAATATAACCAAATTAGTCAGATTGGCGGGTTTTCGTTAAAGGAAAAATGTATCCATCGCAAATCCCATTAGAACGAATACAAATATAACCAAATTAGTCAGATTGGCGGTTTTTCGTTAAAGGAAAAATGTATCACCCGGAAATCCCATTAGAACGAATACAAATATAACCAAATTAGTCAGATTGGCGGGTTTTCGTTAAAGGAAAAATGTATCCATCAGAAATCCCATTAGAACGAATACAAATATAACCAAATTAGTCAGATTGGCGGGTTTTCGTTAAAGGAAAAATGTATCCGTCGGAAATCCCATTAGAACGAATACAAATATAACCAAATTAGTCAGATTGGCGGGTTTTCGTTAAAGGAAAAATGTATCCATCGGAAATCCCATTAGAACGAATACAAATATAACCAAATTAGTCAGATTGGCGGGTATTCGTTAAAGGAAAAATGTATCCATCGGAAATCCCATTAGAACGAATACAAATATAACCAAATTAGTCAGATTGGCGGGTTTTCGTTAAAGGAAAAATGTATCCATCGGAAATCCCATTAGAACGAATACAAATATAACCAAATTAGTCAGATTGGCGGGTTTTCGTTAAAGGAAAAATGTATCACCCGGAAATCCCATTAGAACGAATACAAATATAACCAAATTAGTCAGATTGGCGGGTTTTCGTTAAAGGAAAAATGTATCACCCGGAAATCCCATTAGAACGAATACAAATATAACCAAATTAGTCAGATTGGCGGGTTTTCGTTAAAGGAAAAATGTATCACCCGGAAATCCCAGTAGAACGAATACAAATATAACCAAATTAGTCAGATTGGCGGGTTTTCGTTAAAGGAAAAATGTATCACCCGGAAATCCCATTAGAACGAATACAAATATAACCAAATTAGTCAGATTGGCGGGTTTTCGTTAAAGGAAAAATGTATCCATCGGAAATCCCATTAGAACGAATACAAATATAACCAAATTAGTCAGATTGGCGGGTTTTCGTTAAAGGAAAAATGTATCACCCGGAAATCCCATTAGAACGAATACAAATATAACCAAATTAGTCAGATTGGCGGGTTTTCGTTAAAGGAAAAATGTATCCATCAGAAATCCCATTAGAACGAATACAAATATAACCAAATTAGTCAGATTGGCGGGTTTTCGTTAAAGGAAAAATGTATCCATCGGAAATCCCATTAGAACGAATACAAATATAACCAAATTAGTCAGATTGGCGGGTTTTCGTTAAAGGAAAAATGTATCCATCGGAAATCCCATTAGAACGAATACAAATATAACCAAATTAGTCAGATTGGCGGGTTTTCGTTAAAGGAAAAATGTATCACCCGGAAATCCCATTAGAACGAATACAAATATAACCAAATTAGTCAGATTGGCGGGTTTTCGTTAAAGGAAAAATGTATCACCCGGAAATCCCATTAGAACGAATACAAATATAACCAAATTAGTCAGATTGGCGGGTTTTCGTTAAAGGAAAAATGTATCCATCGGAAATCCCATTAGAACGAATACAAATATAACCAAATTAGTCAGATTGGCGGGTTTTCGTTAAAGGATAAATGTATCACCCGGAAATCCCATTAGAACGAATACAAATATAACCAAATTAGTTAGATTGGCGGGTTTTCGTTAAAGGAAAAATGTATCACCCGGAAATCCCATTAGAACGAATACAAATATAACCAAATTAGTCAGATTGGCGGGTTTTCGTTAAAGGAAAAATGTATCCATCGGAAATCCCATTAGAACGAATACAAATATAACCAAATTAGTCAGATTGGCGGGTTTTCGTTAAAGGAAAAATGTATCACCCGGAAATCCCATTAGAACGAATACAAATATAACCAAATTAGTCAGATTGGCGGGTTTTCGTTAAAGGAAAAATGTATCCATCGGAAATCCCATTAGAACGAATACAAATATAACCAAATTAGTCAGATTGGCGGGTTTTCGTTAAAGGAATAATGTATCCGTCGGAAATCCCATTAGAACGAATACAAATATAACAAATTAGTCAGATTGGCGGGTTTTCGTTAAAGGAAAAATGTATCCATCGGAAATCCCATTAGAACGAATACAAATATAACCAAATTAGTCAGATTGGCGGGTATTCGTTAAAGGAAAAATGTATCCATCGGAAATCCCATTAGAACGAATACAAATATAACCAAATTAGTCAGATTGGCGGGTTTTCGTTAAAGGAAAAATGTATCCATCGGAAATCCCATTAGAACGAATACAAATATAACCAAATTAGTCAGATTGGCGGGTTTTCGTTAAAGGAAAAATGTATCACCCGGAAATCCCATTAGAACGAATACAAATATAACCAAATTAGTCAGATTGGCGGGTTTTCGTTAAAGGAAAAATGTATCCATCGGAAATCCCATTAGAACGAATACAAATATAACCAAATTAGTCAGATTGGCGGGTTTTCGTTAAAGGAAAAATGTATCACCCGGAAATCCCATTAGAACGAATACAAATATAACCAAATTAGTCAGATTGGCGGGTTTTCGTTAAAGGAAAAATGTATCCATCGGAAATCCCATTAGAACGAATACAAATATAACCAAATTAGTCAGATTGGCGGGTTTTCGTTAAAGGAATAATGTATCCGTCGGAAATCCCATTAGAACGAATACAAATATAACAAATTAGTCAGATTGGCGGGTTTTCGTTAAAGGAAAAATGTATCCATCGGAAATCCCATTAGAACGAATACAAATATAACCAAATTAGTCAGATTGGCGGGTATTCGTTAAAGGAAAAATGTATCCATCGGAAATCCCATTAGAACGAATACAAATATAACCAAATTAGTCAGATTGGCGGGTTTTCGTTAAAGGAAAAATGTATCCATCGGAAATCCCATTAGAACGAATACAAATATAACCAAATTAGTCAGATTGGCGGGTTTTCGTTAAAGGAAAAATGTATCACCCGGAAATCCCATTAGAACGAATACAAATATAACCAAATTAGTCAGATTGGCGGGTTTTCGTTAAAGGAAAAATGTATCACCCGGAAATCCCATTAGAACGAATACAAATATAACCAAATTAGTCAGATTGGCGGGTTTTCGTTAAAGGAAAAATGTATCCATCGGAAATCCCATTAGAACGAATACAAATATAACCAAATTAGTCAGATTGGCGGGTTTTCGTTAAAGGAAAAATGTATCACCCGGAAATCCCATTAGAACGAATACAAATATAACCAAATTAGTCAGATTGGCGGGTTTTCGTTAAAGGAAAAATGTATCCATCAGAAATCCCATTAGAACGAATACAAATATAACCAAATTAGTCAGATTGGCGGGTTTTCGTTAAAGGAAAAATGTATCCGTCGGAAATCCCATTAGAACGAATACAAATATAACCAAATTAGTCAGATTGGCGGGTTTTCGTTAAAGGAAAAATGTATCCATCGGAAATCCCATTAGAACGAATACAAATATAACCAAATTAGTCAGATTGGCGGGTTTTCGTTAAAGGAAAAATGTATCACCCGGAAATCCCATTAGAACGAATACAAATATAACCAAATTAGTCAGATTGGCGGGTTTTCGTTAAAGGAAAAATGTATCACCCGGAAATCCCATTAGAACGAATACAAATATAACCAAATTAGTCAGATTGGCGGGTTTTCGTTAAAGGAAAAATGTATCCATCAGAAATCCCATTAGAACGAATACAAATATAACCAAATTAGTCAGATTGGCGGGTTTTCGTTAAAGGAAAAATGTATCCGTCGGAAATCCCATTAGAACGAATACAAATATAACCAAATTAGTCAGATTGGCGGGTTTTCGTTAAAGGAAAAATGTATCCATCGGAAATCCCATTAGAACGAATACAAATATAACCAAATTAGTCAGATTGGCGGGTTTTCGTTAAAGGAAAAATGTATCACCCGGAAATCCCATTAGAACGAATACAAATATAACCAAATTAGTCAGATTGGCGGGTTTTCGTTAAAGGAAAAATGTATCCATCAGAAATCTCATTAGAACGAATACAAATATAACCAAATTAGTCAGATTGGCGGGTTTTCGTTAAAGGAAAAATGTATCCGTCGGAAATCCCATTAGAACGAATACAAATATAACCAAATTAGTCAGATTGGCGGGTTTTCGTTAAAGGAAAAATGTATCCATCGGAAATCCCATTAGAACGAATACAAATATAACCAAATTAGTCAGATTGGCGGGTTTTCGTTAAAGGAAAAATGTATCACCCGGAAATCCCATTAGAACGAATACAAAAATAACCAAATTAGTCAGATTGGCGGGTTTTCGTTAAAGGAAAAATGTATCACCCGGAAATCCCAGTAGAACGAATACAAATATAACCAAATTAGTCAGATTGGCGGGTTTTCGTTAAAGGAAAAATGTATCACCCGGAAATCCCATTAGAACGAATACAAATATAACCAAATTAGTCAGATTGGCGGGTTTTCGTTAAAGGAAAAATGTATCCATCAGAAATCCCATTAGAACGAATACAAATATAACCAAATTAGTCAGATTGGCGGGTTTTCGTTAAAGGAAAAATGTATCCATCGGAAATCCCATTAGAACGAATACAAATATAACCAAATTAGTCAGATTGGCGGGTATTCGTTAAAGGAAAAATGTATCCATCGGAAATCCCATTAGAACGAATACAAATATAACCAAATTAGTCAGATTGGCGGGTTTTCGTTAAAGGAAAAATGTATCCATCGGAAATCCCATAAGAACGAATACAAATATAACCAAATTAGTCAGATTGGCGGGTTTTCGTTAAAGGAAAAATGTATCACCCGGAAATCCCATTAGAACGAATACAAATATAACCAAATTAGTCAGATTGGCGGGTTTTCGTTAAAGGAAAAATGTATCACCTGGAAATCCCATTAGAACGAATACAAATATAACCAAATTAGTCAGATTGGCGGGTTTTCGTTAAAGGAAAAATGTATCCATCGGAAATCCCATTAGAACGAATACAAATATAACCAAATTAGTCAGATTGGCGGGTTTTCGTTAAAGGAAAAATGTATCACCCGGAAATCCCATTAGAACGAATACAAATATAACCAAATTAGTCAGATTGGCGGGTTTTCGTTAAAGGAAAAATGTATCCATCAGAAATCCCATTAGAACGAATACAAATATAACCAAATTAGTCAGATTGGCGGGTTTTCGTTAAAGGAAAAATGTATCCGTCGGAAATCCCATTAGAACGAATACAAATATAACCAAATTAGTCAGATTGGCGGGTTTTCGTTAAAGGAAAAATGTATCCATCGGAAATCCCATTAGAACGAATACAAATATAACCAAATTAGTCAGATTGGCGGGTTTTCGTTAAAGGAAAAATGTATCACCCGGAAATCCCATTAGAACGAATACAAATATAACCAAATTAGTCAGATTGGCGGGTTTTCGTTAAAGGAAAAATGTATCACCCGGAAATCCCATTAGAACGAATACAAATATAACCAAATTAGTCAGATTGGCGGGTTTTCGTTAAAGGAAAAATGTATCCATCAGAAATCCCATTAGAACGAATAGTAATATAACCAAATTAGTCAGATTGGCGGGTTTTCGTTAAAGGAAAAATGTATCCGTCGGAAATCCCATTAGAACGAATACAAATATAACCAAATTAGTCAGATTGGCGGGTTTTCGTTAAAGGAAAAATGTATCCATCGGAAATCCCATTAGAACGAATACAAATATAACCAAATTAGTCAGATTGGCGGGTTTTCGTTAAAGGAAAAATGTATCACCCGGAAATCCCATTAGAACGAATACAAATATAACCAAATTAGTCAGATTGGCGGGTTTTCGTTAAAGGAAAAATGTATCCATCAGAAATCCCATTAGAACGAATACAAATATAACCAAATTAGTCAGATTGGCGGGTTTTCGTTAAAGGAAAAATGTATCCGTCGGAAATCCCATTAGAACGAATACAAATATAACCAAATTAGTCAGATAGGCGGGTTTTCGTTAAAGGAAAAATGTATTCATCGGAAATCCCATTAGAACGAATACAAATATAACCAAATTAGTCAGATTGGCGGGTTTTCGTTAAAGGAAAAATGTATCACCCGGAAATCCCATTAGAACGAATACAAATATAACCAAATTAGTCAGATTGGCGGGTTTTCGTTAAAGGAAAAATGTATCACCCGGAAATCCCAGTAGAACGAATACAAATATAACCAAATTAGTCAGATTGGCGGGTTTTCGTTAAAGGAAAAATGTATCACCCGGAAATCCCATTAGAACGAATACAAATATAACCAAATTAGTCAGATTGGCGGGTTTTCGTTAAAGGAAAAATGTATCCATCGGAAATCCCATTAGAACGAATACAAATATAACCAAATTAGTCAGATTGGCGGGTTTTCGTTAAAGGAAAAATGTATCACCCGGAAATCCCATTAGAACGAATACAAATATAACCAAATTAGTCAGATTGGCGGGTTTTCGTTAAAGGAAAAATGTATCCATCAGAAATCCCATTAGAACGAATACAAATATAACCAAATTAGTCAGATTGGCGGGTTTTCGTTAAAGGAAAAATGTATCCATCGGAAATCCCATTAGAACGAATACAAATATAACCAAATTAGTCAGATTGGCGGGTTTTCGTTAAAGGAAAAATGTATCCATCGGAAATCCCATTAGAACGAATACAAATATAACCAAATTAGTCAGATTGGCGGGTTTTCGTTAAAGGAAAAATGTATCACCCGGAAATCCCATTAGAACGAATACAAATATAACCAAATTAGTCAGATTGGCGGGTTTTCGTTAAAGGAAAAATGTATCACCCGGAAATCCCATTAGAACGAATACAAATATAACCAAATTAGTCAGATTGGCGGGTTTTCGTTAAAGGAAAAATGTATCCATCGGAAATCCCATTAGAACGAATACAAATATAACCAAATTAGTCAGATTGGCGGGTTTTCGTTAAAGGAAAAATGTATCACCCGGAAATCCCATTAGAACGAATACAAATATAACCAAATTAGTCAGATTGGCGGGTTTTCGTTAAAGGAAAAATGTATCCATCAGAAATCCCATTAGAACGAATACAAATATAACCAAATTAGTCAGATTGGCGGGTTTTCGTTAAAGGAAAAATGTATCCGTCGGAAATCCCATTAGAACGAATACAAATATAACCAAATTAGTCAGATTGGCGGGTTTTCGTTAAAGGAAAAATGTATCCATCGGAAATCCCATTAGAACGAATACAAATATAACCAAATTAGTCAGATTGGCGGGTATTCGTTAAAGGAAAAATGTATCCATCGGAAATCCCATTAGAACGAATACAAATATAACCAAATTAGTCAGATTGGCGGGTTTTCGTTAAAGGAAAAATGTATCCATCGGAAATCCCATTAGAACGAATACAAATATAACCAAATTAGTCAGATTGGCGGGTTTTCGTTAAAGGAAAAATGTATCACCCGGAAATCCCATTAGAACGAATACAAATATAACCAAATTAGTCAGATTGGCGGGTTTTCGTTAAAGGAAAAATGTATCACCCGGAAATCCCATTAGAACGAATACAAATATAACCAAATTAGTCAGATTGGCGGGTTTTCGTTAAAGGAAAAATGTATCCATCGGAAATCCCATTAGAACGAATACAAATATAACCAAATTAGTCAGATTGGCGGGTTTTCGTTAAAGGAAAAATGTATCACCCGGAAATCCCATTAGAACGAATACAAATATAACCAAATTAGTCAGATTGGCGGGTTTTCGTTAAAGGAAAAATGTATCACCCGGAAATCCCATTAGAACGAATACAAATATAACCAAATTAGTCAGATTGGCGGGTTTTCGTTAAAGGAAAAATGTATCCATCGCAAATCCCATTAGAACGAATACAAATATAACCAAATTAGTCAGATTGGCGGTTTTTCGTTAAAGGAAAAATGTATCACCCGGAAATCCCATTAGAACGAATACAAATATAACCAAATTAGTCAGATTGGCGGGTTTTCGTTAAAGGAAAAATGTATCCATCAGAAATCCCATTAGAACGAATACAAATATAACCAAATTAGTCAGATTGGCGGGTTTTCGTTAAAGGAAAAATGTATCCGTCGGAAATCCCATTAGAACGAATACAAATATAACCAAATTAGTCAGATTGGCGGGTTTTCGTTAAAGGAAAAATGTATCCATCGGAAATCCCATTAGAACGAATACAAATATAACCAAATTAGTCAGATTGGCGGGTATTCGTTAAAGGAAAAATGTATCCATCGGAAATCCCATTAGAACGAATACAAATATAACCAAATTAGTCAGATTGGCGGGTTTTCGTTAAAGGAAAAATGTATCCATCGGAAATCCCATTAGAACGAATACAAATATAACCAAATTAGTCAGATTGGCGGGTTTTCGTTAAAGGAAAAATGTATCACCCGGAAATCCCATTAGAACGAATACAAATATAACCAAATTAGTCAGATTGGCGGGTTTTCGTTAAAGGAAAAATGTATCACCCGGAAATCCCATTAGAACGAATACAAATATAACCAAATTAGTCAGATTGGCGGGTTTTCGTTAAAGGAAAAATGTATCACCCGGAAATCCCAGTAGAACGAATACAAATATAACCAAATTAGTCAGATTGGCGGGTTTTCGTTAAAGGAAAAATGTATCACCCGGAAATCCCATTAGAACGAATACAAATATAACCAAATTAGTCAGATTGGCGGGTTTTCGTTAAAGGAAAAATGTATCCATCGGAAATCCCATTAGAACGAATACAAATATAACCAAATTAGTCAGATTGGCGGGTTTTCGTTAAAGGAAAAATGTATCACCCGGAAATCCCATTAGAACGAATACAAATATAACCAAATTAGTCAGATTGGCGGGTTTTCGTTAAAGGAAAAATGTATCCATCAGAAATCCCATTAGAACGAATACAAATATAACCAAATTAGTCAGATTGGCGGGTTTTCGTTAAAGGAAAAATGTATCCATCGGAAATCCCATTAGAACGAATACAAATATAACCAAATTAGTCAGATTGGCGGGTTTTCGTTAAAGGAAAAATGTATCCATCGGAAATCCCATTAGAACGAATACAAATATAACCAAATTAGTCAGATTGGCGGGTTTTCGTTAAAGGAAAAATGTATCACCCGGAAATCCCATTAGAACGAATACAAATATAACCAAATTAGTCAGATTGGCGGGTTTTCGTTAAAGGAAAAATGTATCACCCGGAAATCCCATTAGAACGAATACAAATATAACCAAATTAGTCAGATTGGCGGGTTTTCGTTAAAGGAAAAATGTATCCATCGGAAATCCCATTAGAACGAATACAAATATAACCAAATTAGTCAGATTGGCGGGTTTTCGTTAAAGGATAAATGTATCACCCGGAAATCCCATTAGAACGAATACAAATATAACCAAATTAGTTAGATTGGCGGGTTTTCGTTAAAGGAAAAATGTATCCATCAGAAATCCCATTAGAACGAATACAAATATAACCAAATTAGTCAGATTGGCGGGTTTTCGTTAAAGGAAAAATGTATCCATCGGAAATCCCATTAGAACGAATACAAATATAACCAAATTAGTCAGATTGGCGGGTTTTCGTTAAAGGAAAAATGTATCCATCGGAAATCCCATTAGAACGAATACAAATATAACCAAATTAGTCAGATTGGCGGGTTTTCGTTAAAGGAAAAATGTATCACCCGGAAATCCCATTAGAACGAATACAAATATAACCAAATTAGTCAGATTGGCGGGTTTTCGTTAAAGGAAAAATGTATCCATCAGAAATCCCATTAGAACGAATACAAATATAACCAAATTAGTCAGATTGGCGGGTTTTCGTTAAAAGAAAAATGTATCCATCGGAAATCCCATTAGAAAGAATACAAATATAACCAAATTAGTCAGATTGGCGGGTTTTCGTTAAAGGAAAAATGTATCACCCGGAAATCCCATTAGAACGAATACAAATATAACCAAATTAGTCAGATTGGCGGGTTTTCGTTAAAGGAAAAATGTATCCATCAGAAATCCCATTAGAACGAATACAAATATAACCAAATTAGTCAGATTGGCGGGTTTTCGTTAAAGGAAAAATGTATCCGTCGGAAATCCCATTAGAACGAATACAAATATAACCAAATTAGTCAGATTGGCGGGTTTTCGTTAAAGGAAAAATGTATCCATCGGAAATCCCATTAGAACGAATACAAATATAACCAAATTAGTCAGATTGGCGGGTATTCGTTAAAGGAAAAATGTATCCATCGGAAATCCCATTAGAACGAATACAAATATAACCAAATTAGTCAGATTGGCGGGTTTTCGTTAAAGGAAAAATGTATCCATCGGAAATCCCATTAGAACGAATACAAATATAACCAAATTAGTCAGATTGGCGGGTTTTCGTTAAAGGAAAAATGTATCACCCGGAAATCCCATTAGAACGAATACAAATATAACCAAATTAGTCAGATTGGCGGGTTTTCGTTAAAGGAAAAATGTATCACCCGGAAATCCCATTAGAACGAATACAAATATAACCAAATTAGTCAGATTGGCGGGTTTTCGTTAAAGGAAAAATGTATCACCCGGAAATCCCAGTAGAACGAATACAAATATAACCAAATTAGTCAGATTGGCGGGTTTTCGTTAAAGGAAAAATGTATCACCCGGAAATCCCATTAGAACGAATACAAATATAACCAAATTAGTCAGATTGGCGGGTTTTCGTTAAAGGAAAAATGTATCCATCGGAAATCCCATTAGAACGAATACAAATATAACCAAATTAGTCAGATTGGCGGGTTTTCGTTAAAGGAAAAATGTATCACCCGGAAATCCCATTAGAACGAATACAAATATAACCAAATTAGTCAGATTGGCGGGTTTTCGTTAAAGGAAAAATGTATCCATCAGAAATCCCATTAGAACGAATACAAATATAACCAAATTAGTCAGATTGGCGGGTTTTCGTTAAAGGAAAAATGTATCCATCGGAAATCCCATTAGAACGAATACAAATATAACCAAATTAGTCAGATTGGCGGGTTTTCGTTAAAGGAAAAATGTATCCATCGGAAATCCCATTAGAACGAATACAAATATAACCAAATTAGTCAGATTGGCGGGTTTTCGTTAAAGGAAAAATGTATCACCCGGAAATCCCATTAGAACGAATACAAATATAACCAAATTAGTCAGATTGGCGGGTTTTCGTTAAAGGAAAAATGTATCACCCGGAAATCCCATTAGAACGAATACAAATATAACCAAATTAGTCAGATTGGCGGGTTTTCGTTAAAGGAAAAATGTATCCATCGGAAATCCCATTAGAACGAATACAAATATAACCAAATTAGTCAGATTGGCGGGTTTTCGTTAAAGGAAAAATGTATCACCCGGAAATCCCATTAGAACGAATACAAATATAACCAAATTAGTCAGATTGGCGGGTTTTCGTTAAAGGAAAAATGTATCCATCAGAAATCCCATTAGAACGAATACAAATATAACCAAATTAGTCAGATTGGCGGGTTTTCGTTAAAGGAAAAATGTATCCATCGGAAATCCCATTAGAACGAATACAAATATAACCAAATTAGTCAGATTGGCGGGTTTTCGTTAAAGGAAAAATGTATCCATCGGAAATCCCATTAGAACGAATACAAATATAACCAAATTAGTCAGATTGGCGGGTTTTCGTTAAAGGAAAAATGTATCACCCGGAAATCCCATTAGAACGAATACAAATATAACCAAATTAGTCAGATTGGCGGGTTTTCGTTAAAGGAAAAATGTATCCATCAGAAATCCCATTAGAACGAATACAAATATAACCAAATTAGTCAGATTGGCGGGTTTTCGTTAAAAGAAAAATGTATCCATCGGAAATCCCATTAGAACGAATACAAATATAACCAAATTAGTCAGATTGGCGGGTTTTCGTTAAAGGAAAAATGTATCACCCGGAAATCCCATTAGAACGAATACAAATATAACCAAATTAGTCAGATTGGCGGGTTTTCGTTAAAGGAAAAATGTATCCATCAGAAATCCCATTAGAACGAATACAAATATAACCAAATTAGTCAGATTGGCGGGTTTTCGTTAAAGGAAAAATGTATCCATCGGAAATCCCATTAGAACGAATACAAATATAACCAAATTAGTCAGATTGGCGGGTTTTCGTTAAAGGAAAAATGTATCCATCGGAAATCCCATTAGAACGAATACAAATATAACCAAATTAGTCAGATTGGCGGGTTTTCGTTAAAGGAAAAATGTATCCATCGGAAATCCCATTAGAACGAATACAAATATAACCAAATTAGTCAGATTGGCGGGTTTTCGTTAAAGGAAAAATGTATCACCCGGAAATCCCATTAGAACGAATACAAATATAACCAAATTAGTCAGATTGGCGGGTTTTCGTTAAAGGAAAAATGTATCACCCGGAAATCCCAGTAGAACGAATACAAATATAACCAAATTAGTCAGATTGGCGGGTTTTCGTTAAAGGAAAAATGTATCACCCGGAAATCCCATTAGAACGAATACAAATATAACCAAATTAGTCAGATTGGCGGGTTTTCGTTAAAGGAAAAATGTATCCATCGGAAATCCCATTAGAACGAATACAAATATAACCAAATTAGTCAGATTGGCGGGTTTTCGTTAAAGGAAAAATGTATCACCCGGAAATCCCATTAGAACGAATACAAATATAACCAAATTAGTCAGATTGGCGGGTTTTCGTTAAAGGAAAAATGTATCACCCGGAAATCCCATTAGAACGAATACAAATATAACCAAATTAGTCAGATTGGCGGGTTTTCGTTAAAGGAAAAATGTATCACCCGGAAATCCCAGTAGAACGAATACAAATATAACCAAATTAGTCAGATTGGCGGGTTTTCGTTAAAGGAAAAATGTATCCATCAGAAATCCCATTAGAACGAATACAAATATAACCAAATTAGTCAGATTGGCGGGTTTTCGTTAAAGGAAAAATGTATCCATCAGAAATCCCATTAGAACGAATACAAATATAACCAAATTAGTCAGATTGGCGGGTTTTCGTTAAAGGAAAAATGTATCCATCGGAAATCCCATTAGAACGAATACAAATATAACCAAATTAGTCAGATTGGCGGGTTTTCGTTAAAGGAAAAATGTATCCATCGGAAATCCCATTAGAACGAATACAAATATAACCAAATTAGTCAGATTGGCGGGTTTTCGTTAAAGGAAAAATGTATCACCCGGAAATCCCATTAGAACGAATACAAATATAACCAAATTAGTCAGATTGGCGGGTTTTCGTTAAAGGAAAAATGTATCCATCAGAAATCCCATTAGAACGAATACAAATATAACCAAATTAGTCAGATTGGCGGGTTTTCGTTAAAAGAAAAATGTATCCATCGGAAATCCCATTAGAACGAATACAAATATAACCAAATTAGTCAGATTGGCGGGTTTTCGTTAAAGGAAAAATGTATCACCCGGAAATCCCATTAGAACGAATACAAATATAACCAAATTAGTCAGATTGGCGGGTTTTCGTTAAAGGAAAAATGTATCCATCAGAAATCCCATTAGAACGAATACAAATATAACCAAATTAGTCAGATTGGCGGGTTTTCGTTAAAGGAAAAATGTATCCATCGGAAATCCCATTAGAACGAATACAAATATAACCAAATTAGTCAGATTGGCGGGTTTTCGTTAAAGGAAAAATGTATCCATCGGAAATCCCATTAGAACGAATACAAATATAACCAAATTAGTCAGATTGGCGGGTTTTCGTTAAAGGAAAAATGTATCCATCGGAAATCCCATTAGAACGAATACAAATATAACCAAATTAGTCAGATTGGCGGGTTTTCGTTAAAGGAAAAATGTATCACCCGGAAATCCCATTAGAACGAATACAAATATAACCAAATTAGTCAGATTGGCGGGTTTTCGTTAAAGGAAAAATGTATCACCCGGAAATCCCAGTAGAACGAATACAAATATAACCAAATTAGTCAGATTGGCGGGTTTTCGTTAAAGGAAAAATGTATCACCCGGAAATCCCATTAGAACGAATACAAATATAACCAAATTAGTCAGATTGGCGGGTTTTCGTTAAAGGAAAAATGTATCCATCGGAAATCCCATTAGAACGAATACAAATATAACCAAATTAGTCAGATTGGCGGGTTTTCGTTAAAGGAAAAATGTATCACCCGGAAATCCCATTAGAACGAATACAAATATAACCAAATTAGTCAGATTGGCGGGTTTTCGTTAAAGGAAAAATGTATCACCCGGAAATCCCATTAGAACGAATACAAATATAACCAAATTAGTCAGATTGGCGGGTTTTCGTTAAAGGAAAAATGTATCACCCGGAAATCCCAGTAGAACGAATACAAATATAACCAAATTAGTCAGATTGGCGGGTTTTCGTTAAAGGAAAAATGTATCACCCGGAAATCCCATTAGAACGAATACAAATATAACCAAATTAGTCAGATTGGCGGGTTTTCGTTAAAGGAAAAATGTATCCATCGGAAATCCCATTAGAACGAATACAAATATAACCAAATTAGTCAGATTGGCGGGTTTTCGTTAAAGGAAAAATGTATCACCCGGAAATCCCATTAGAACGAATACAAATATAACCAAATTAGTCAGATTGGCGGGTTTTCGTTAAAGGAAAAATGTATCCATCAGAAATCCCATTAGAACGAATACAAATATAACCAAATTAGTCAGATTGGCGGGTTTTCGTTAAAGGAAAAATGTATCCATCGGAAATCCCATTAGAACGAATACAAATATAACCAAATTAGTCAGATTTGCGGGTTTTCGTTAAAGGAAAAATGTATCCATCGGAAATCCCATTAGAACGAATACAAATATAACCAAATTAGTCAGATTGGCGGGTTTTCGTTAAAGGAAAAATGTATCACCCGGAAATCCCATTAGAACGAATACAAATATAACCAAATTAGTCAGATTGGCGGGTTTTCGTTAAAGGAAAAATGTATCACCCGGAAATCCCATTAGAACGAATACAAATATAACCAAATTAGTCAGATTGGCGGGTTTTCGTTAAAGGAAAAATGTATCCATCGGAAATCCCATTAGAACGAATACAAATATAACCAAATTAGTCAGATTGGCGGGTTTTCGTTAAAGGAAAAATGTATCACCCGGAAATCCCATTAGAACGAATACAAATATAACCAAATTAGTCAGATTGGCGGGTTTTCGTTAAAGGAAAAATGTATCCATCAGAAATCCCATTAGAACGAATACAAATATAACCAAATTAGTCAGATTGGCGGGTTTTCGTTAAAGGAAAAATGTATCCATCGGAAATCCCATTAGAACGAATACAAATATAACCAAATTAGTCAGATTGGCGGGTTTTCGTTAAAGGAAAAATGTATCCATCGGAAATCCCATTAGAACGAATACAAATATAACCAAATTAGTCAGATTGGCGGGTTTTCGTTAAAGGAAAAATGTATCCATCAGAAATCCCATTAGAACGAATACAAATATAACCAAATTAGTCAGATTGGCGGGTTTTCGTTAAAAGAAAAATGTATCCATCGGAAATCCCATTAGAACGAATACAAATATAACCAAATTAGTCAGATTGGCGGGTTTTCGTTAAAGGAAAAATGTATCACCCGGAAATCCCATTAGAACGAATACAAATATAACCAAATTAGTCAGATTGGCGGGTTTTCGTTAAAGGAAAAATGTATCCATCAGAAATCCCATTAGAACGAATACAAATATAACCAAATTAGTCAGATTGGCGGGTTTTCGTTAAAGGAAAAATGTATCCATCGGAAATCCCATTAGAACGAATACAAATATAACCAAATTAGTCAGATTGGCGGGTTTTCGTTAAAGGAAAAATGTATCCATCGGAAATCCCATTAGAACGAATACAAATATAACCAAATTAGTCAGATTGGCGGGTTTTCGTTAAAGGAAAAATGTATCACCCGGAAATCCCATTAGAACGAATACAAATATAACCAAATTAGTCAGATTGGCGGGTTTTCGTTAAAGGAAAAATGTATTCATCGGAAATCCCATTAGAACGAATACAAATATAACCAAATTAGTCAGATTGGCGGGTTTTCGTTAAAGGAAAAATGTATCCATCGGAAATCCCATTAGAACGAATACAAATATAACCAAATTAGTCAGATTGGCGGGTTTTCGTTAAAGGAAAAATGTATCACCCGGAAATCCCATTAGAACGAATACAAATATAACCAAATTAGTCAGATTGGCGGGTTTTCGTTAAAGGAAAAATGTATCCATCAGAAATCCCATTAGAACGAATACAAATATAACCAAATTAGTCAGATTGGCGGGTTTTCGTTAAAGGAAAAATGTATCCATCGGAAATCCCATTAGAACGAATACAAATATAACCAAATTAGTCAGATTGGCGGGTTTTCGTTAAAGGAAAAATGTATCACCCGGAAATCCCATTAGAACGAATACAAATATAACCAAATTAGTCAGATTGGCGGGTTTTCGTTAAAGGAAAAATGTATTCATCGGAAATCCCATTAGAACGAATACAAATATAACCAAATTAGTCAGATTGGCGGGTTTTCGTTAAAGGAAAAATGTATCACCCGGAAATCCCATTAGAACGAATACAAATATAACCAAATTAGTCAGATTGGCGGGTTTTAGTTAAAGGAAAAATGTATTCATCGGAAATCCCATTAGAACGAATACAAATATAACCAAATTAGTCAGATTGGCGAGTTTTCGTTAGAGGAAAAATGTATCCACCAGAAATCCCATTAGAACGAATACAAATATAACCAAATTAGTCAGATTGGCGGGTTTTCGTTAAAGGAAAAATGTATCCATCGGAAATCCCATTAGAACGAATACAAATATAACCAAATTAGTCAGATTGTCGGGTTTTAGTTAAAGGAAAAATGTATTCATCGGAAATCCCATTAGAACGAATACAAATATAACCAAATTAGTCAGATTGGCGAGTTTTCGTTAGAGGAAAAATGTATCCACCAGAAATCCCATTAGAACGAATACAAATATAACCTAGTTAACTGAATACAAATATATAAAAAAACCATACTGGCAGGTTTCAGTTATAAAGAAAATGTATAAATAGGAAATTCCAGACGACCGAATACAAAAAAAACCTTACTCGCCGGTTTCGATTATAGAGAAAATTTATCCGAATACCTATTAATATAACAAAAATAATCATATTGGCAGGTTTCGTTTATAGGGAAGATGTATACCTCGGAAATCTAATCAACCGAATACAAATAATTAATTATATTATTAAAAATTAATACCCGGTTTCTGCAGAGATTAATTGACGATGAGCTAAGCGGTATTGACCACTGACAGTATTTGGGTGGAAGACCAGCTACATTAGTGCATGAGCTGTGGTTTTTGCCGTAAGTAATATTAAATCCAAAATTTACAATCTTAAATGATTTATACTTTGGAAATTTACCCCAAATTCTGAGAAAAACTTTAAATGGTTTTGAGAGTGGATAGAATTGTGTGATCAGTAGAGGTTTGTCTTAAGTTTATATTTATCTTAAGTTAATAAAATTCATTTGAAACACTTTACGCTTATTATAATTAAAGAATAAAAATCACGAGATAAATGCGTAAGTAAAAACTGTTTTTATTTTAAACAAGACAACAGGCCGACTAGTTTCGGCACAACATTGTTAAGTTAGATTAGTTTAGTTTTTAGTTAGGTTTGGTTTTTAGGTTTAAAGTTAAGTCTTAGCTAAATTAGTTTAGGTTTAATGCTAGGTTAAGTTTTAGTTAATATAGTTTAGGTTTAATGTTAGGCTAGGCTTAAGCTTATGTTACGTAAGTGTTTATTTTACTATAAATTAGACTTTAGCTTAGTTTTACGTTAGGCTTAAGGCTAGGCAAAGTATAAGGTTAAATTAAGCTAGTTTAAGTATTAGATAATCACGGTCAAACTTGAGTTTAAATCCCAGTTTAAGTCGGTTTGCATGCCAGTTTTGATCAATGAAATTGTGAGAAGCTAGCTATCGAAACTGGTTTCAAGAGATAGTGTGAACGCTTTTGTTAGGTTAGCTTTAAGGTTAGGTTAATTCGATTTTTAAATTTGAATATAGAATACGCTTGATAAAATTTCCTGTAGTTTTCTTTTGGTCTCCTGCTGTATTGAAAGTATTTCAATTCTTTATTGACTGTCCGCCAAAAATTAAAATTGAAATTTGAGGAGACAACTCAATAGCAATTGCATTACAAAAAGACACGATAGACAAGCCGGTCTTTTAGTCCAAGCTCTATATATTTAACGATTTTATTTTATTAAAACACTAATTATTTTTTATTATTCAATACCTCTGCAAATTTGGGGTAGGTACATTTTTTCGACTTTCCATCGTCCGACCGGTGGAACAAATGTTCGAATTTCATTCGTCCGAACCACCGAAATAAACAATGTTTCAAATGTTCGAATTGGACAACTTGTTTGTTTCATTCGTCCGAATCGGTAGCATCACTTGTCCGAATTCTGTCGCTAAATTAGTATTTATCCTATTATGTCCATTTTTCCTTTGGCCGATATAGTAAGTGGGAATTGCGTTGAATGTTGTGGATATTTTAGGGTAGGTTAGGTTCACGTTAATGTTACTATTTTCTTATATTAACAATATTTAAAAAAAAAACAATTCCTAATGTTCGAAAAAACGGAAAAACGATTATTCGAACAAATGAAATTCGCCAGTAAAGTTAACATAAATTGAACGACTAAATCACCAACAAAAGTTGTGATAAATTTTTCGAACATACGATCCTGTTTTCCGGCATTCGGACATTTGTACCACCGTTCGAACGAATGAAATCCGAACAAATGTACCCAAATCGCAAATATAAATTTACCGTTGGAAATGTTTGTACAACGTTTTTCTTATTTTACAAAGAAAGCTTAAGAAAAGCTAACCCTTAAAATGTCTGGGCTTTATGTCTCATATATCGTAAAGATGAATTCGGTCGAATGGGATTTGGTGTTAATGATAGGTAATAAACATTGTTGTAGAAATGACCCTAGCCCAGTGGTGCCCAAATGGCGATTATGAACTTTAAAACGACAAAATAATAAAATTGTATAATAAAATATAACTACTATAAATTATAAAATGGTTATCTCGACCTTAAAATTGACGATCTTCGAAATTAGAAAATTGCACAGCAGCGCGCTAGCCAATCAGTTATACACCTCAATAGCAGATTCGATCAATTAATTTATTTATTTTTTCAATGGAAACGTAATAAATTTGAAACGTTTCTTTTATTTAAAGGACCACAACAGCGTTTGAAAAAATTCGGCCAGAATTTAGCACGTGGTAGAAGATACGACCAATCATATTCTGGAAACAAGCGCGTGAAACAGGTCGAATTCAAACGCCGGTGTTATGGAAGTTAATGCAGCGGATTCTACAATCTCGTGCCTCTCGATCTAATCGAGTGAAACTGGTTAAATTAAAATGCCGGTGTCTCCTTTTAATTTGCCCTAAATTAAAAAAAAACATTCCAATTCCATTCTTTTGGTGAAAGACCTTGAATTAACCGAAATGTCCCCATTGCAGCCAAATCAAATCTTTACTTTAAACGAGACCGCCCTCTGGAGGGGCAGAGTTACAAATGCGAAGTTTGTCCGGTAGTCGTATGGCGAAAGTATCCAATACTTGATTGGAATTACTAATTACCTTCTACTGTTGGAAGCTTTCTCGGTTCAAAGTCGACAATGGCCTCTATTCAGCGAGAGGATAACCTCACGCTCGAAAGCTATCTCTCTTCAAACACGAGATCCGGAATCACTTGAGGCAATTCTCCTTCTCAGGTTTGGGACAGGAACGAGCCCCGCTCTTCAGGGTTGTCCCTTTTCTCAGACGTTGGCTGACGGCGTCGAACGTGTCCGGCGTCTTTTCGTTCAGAGAGGTTGAAGTTGAGATTGCGCGAGCGGAAAATATAAATTCCCAATTAAACTTCGATTCGGCCGTTCTATTAAAAATGTTTCTAAGATTCGTCGCGAGATTGTGACATATTCAGCTGGGAATTTCGAGTTCCTCGATTTGGTCGTATCATGTCCGATCGTCGCATTTATTCTAATTAAAGTGTAAGCGCTCGGAAACTTAACTTTAATATTTAAAATACTCCCCCAATAACTCGGAAAATTTGGCCACACGTGCGAACGAAATTATTTCTAAATATACTATTCCATATTAAATATTGAACCGAGTTTAATAGGGTCTTTCGTTGGTATAAAAGGAGAAAACTTTCTTCTATTCGGCCTTAGTTTCTTCCTCGGAATTCTGAGAGGAAGACATTTCAAGAACTGGGGATCTGTCAATCGTAGTCAGGTAAGATTTCAAATATGTTTCAAATTTCTCGCCTTTCGTTACGTTGAAACACAATTTCGTTTTCCTCTTCTAAAGTGGAAGTTATCTATTTAAACCGATAATGTGAAACATGTGCCTTAGCAGGTTCGGTTTACTTTTAAATTGCATCATGGCTCAAAATTTACCGCGACTTACGATGTAAAATTTAAAAATTAAACTCTGAATATTTAGATCGGCCCAGGCATTTTTCTCAAAAACTATACTTTCTAGAAATGTGAAATTTTCAGTATTTACTCTCTCGCGAGAGATCGTTGTTGTTTGTAAATTTCTGAAAATTAGTGAAATTTTTCATGGTTTTAGAAGTGTTAGTTTTTGAACGCTACGTGGTAGACGAAATGTGTCAATAAGCAAGTTGTAGAGCATACTCTAAAACCTTTAATGGGATTGGCACATACTGAAAATTTTACATTTCTAGAAAGAATAGATTTTGAGAAAAATACCTGGGCCGATCAAATAAAGACACCCTGTATGAAAACCATTTTTCCCCCTGTTAAAAAGTGTACTAAATATTAACTAAAATTTCTTAAAATTAAAATTAAAATAAAGGTAAAATTCAAACATTTAATAATTAAATCTTTTTTTAGAAGAAAAAGATATTACTTCTTTAAAATTGTATAAAATGTAGGTATAACAAAATGAGAAGAACCCCCAACTTGTCCAAATGATAAATTGGTCGTAAAACTATTGACAGGTGCTTGGCGAAATTGAAGAAAGGGTTTCGGGAATATCGGGAGAGGCTTCGCGACTTCTCGGGCCGTCCGGGCATGGTACTATTGTATTAAGTCAAAGTGGCGTACCTTTCGCGGGACGATTGATACACCGCGCGTTGGTTATCTCGCTTGGATAATGGTTTCGGAGAAAGTCATCTCTCCTTTTATGACCGAAAGCTTTTTGCTTCAGGCATGTCATAGTTTAAGGAGTTTAGGAAAGGCAGTTGGGAATAGACAAAAAGTTCCGTTGAGATTTTAAATTTGTATTCTTGAGGACAGAGAAAAAAGAACTCCATCCTCACTTCGCATTTGGAGCTCTTTCAGAGCAGAACATTTTTTCGTAAAAATAAAATAGTTTTTTGTTACGAAGTCAAATTATTACATTAAAATTTAAGTTAGCCCACAAATTGGGAACATTAATTAAATCCCGCTTATTATTAGTATTTAAAATTAGTTTACTCGCAAACTTAATCTCCCAGCATTAAATTAATTATAAAGGAATTGAATCCAGACGTTTGGACTTTTCTTTATGGTGCCGAAACCCGGGACTGGTTGAGTTGTGAATGAACAGACAGCGGTAGTATTACAAGAAAAAAGATATCGAATATTAATATTAAGAAGATGGAGGCGGAAACAGATGTAGCCAGAGCCATAGCTGATGCCACAGCGAAGGCCGCGGAAAACGCCAAAGGAAAAAATGAAAGATATCTAAGAGCTAAAGCTATAAGGAAAACCATGAGAACGACAATTACAAATTATTTGAAGGTAGTTGCGGATTATTTAAGCGATGATTTGATAGACATCGAGACATTAGAAGATGCGCTATCCATATTAATTAAAAAGGAAGAGGATCATCGCCTATCGGAAAGGGATGCTGAGGCATTGACGGACGACGAGAAAACATTGGAAACCGAGACGTTGAATAAAGAGCGTTACAAGGAGGAAATATTCGCGAGCAAATTAAAGATCGGTAGAAGAATTAAAGCCGCGCGAGGAGGATCGTCCAGCGTAACGGACATATTATCGGAAGCGTCGGGAGCTAGTATTCACGGGCATATTAACAATAATAACTCTGCGGGTAGTGTTTCGAGGAAATCTCATACCAAACTGCCTAAGCTTGCTATACAGAAGTTCGATGGAGATATCACCAAATTTCATAGTTTTTGGAACCAATTCACCGTCGCTGTGGACTCGCAGGACCTGGACAAGGTAGACAAATTTAGTTATTTGGAAATGTATTTAGAGGGGGAGGCAAAATCAGTAATTTCTGGCATATACGCTTCGGATGACACTTACGACGAAGTTGTATCAATATTAAAAAATCGATTCGGTCGTAGGGATTTAGTCATTCACACCCACATGAATAAGCTTTTAAGCATAGAGCCCGTTCGAAAGTCTAGCGATCTCAAGGCCTTGCGAAAATTATTCGACACAGTCGAACTTAATATTAGAAGTTTAAAATCATTAGGACAAAACATTCACTCCAATGGTAGTTTTTTATGCCCTGCCCTGCTGCGAAGTTTACCCGAAGATATTCGCCTAGAATTTAGTAAAGAACGCGATACCGACCAAGATTGGGACGTCCATAATTTAATCGAGTTCCTGAGGAAGGATTTGCAAAGTCGAGAAAGATCAAAATTATTAAGCGCGCCCACGGAAAACGATAAACGAGAAGGAGCCTCTTCCCAAGATAGGTCAAAGCGGTTTCCTGGAAAAATAGATAAAAATAAAACTTATACTCCCTCGGCTTACTCCCTAGCTACTAATGTAGAAAGGGCCACGGCCAGTAAAATATACTGTATATTCTGCGATAATACCGTACACGCTACTTTTCATTGCGTAAAATTAACATTAGAGCAAAAAAGAAAATTCATTAGAGAAAATCGAAGATGTTTTAAATGTTTGAGATTAGGGCACGATAGCAAAAGCTGCCATGCAAGAATAATGGCATGCCGAGCATGTGGAGTGAAACATAACTTTGCTATATGCGAATTAAACGAAGCGAACAAAACGAAAAAAGAATCTGATGAAACGGCCCCCAAGGAAAAGGTAGACGTAAACTCGACATCCACCGGGCAAGGCCTGATCAGCGCGCGGAAAACTCTACTTCAAACCGCTATGATTAAGATTGAAAACCCCGTAACTTCAGAAGTATTGGAAGAAGAAGTAAGATGTCTTTTCGACGCGGGTAGTGAAGTTAGCTTCGTAAAAGAAGAATACTCTAGAAGAATGAATTTGCCCGTAGTTGAAGAATTAGGATTGACAGTAAATAACTTTGGCAACGAATTTCCGAAGGAAATGCGGAGGCGCGTAGTTAGAGTAACCCTTCAGAACAAACGTTATCCAGGATTAAAAATTGAAATTATAGCTATGGAAGTACCTTTCTTGTGTAATTTAACGACTACCAAACATTGCGGAAAAATGGAAGAAATTATGAAAGAGAAGGGCCGAGAAATGGCAGACGAACCAAGTTTAGCCAATAAAAATATTTCCAGTATTAGCGTATTAGTTGGAGAAGATTACTATTGGAACGTAGTAAAAGGTATAGAAAGGTACGGAAGATTTGTAGCTCTGGATACCTTGTTTGGATGGGTGATTCAGGGTCCACAAAGGGGTAAAAACTCAAGTGCGCAAAATTTTAGCGTCACGGCAATGATTACTGGAGTAGAAGAAGGAGAGATTAATAAAATTATGAAAAGTTTCTGGGAATTGGAATCATTAGGGATTAAAAGCGAGGAACAAAATTTAGCGCCAACCCACGAAGAAGTAATCAAAAAATTCAATGAAGAAATCGAATTCAGGGAGGGAAGGTATTACGTAAAATTCCCATGGAACGTGGATAAAACTGTTCTGCCTAACAATCTAACCCTCGCCTTAAAAAGATTCAAACCTCTTCTGAAGAAATTCCATAAAGATCCTAAATATTTATCGGAGTACAAAAAGATAATTGACGATCAATTAGCTCTTGGTATCGTGGAAGTTGTCCCGAGAGAAAAGGAAGATACACCTGGAGCGTTCTATTTACCGCACCAAGGTGTGAAGAGAGAAATTAGCGCAACTACAAAATTACGCGTAGTAATGGACGGATCAGCGAGTCAATACGGATCTCCGTCGCTTAACAACTGTATGAGTTCTGGCCCCAATCTAAACCCAGACTTATTGCTTTTATTACTAAGATTCCGAAACCACCAAGTAGCCATTATGGCAGATATTGAAAAGGCTTTCTTACAAGTCGGTCTAGTGGAAGAAGAACGGGACTCGGTGAAATTTCTTTGGGTAAAGGAGGATTTAAATGGAAAAATTAAAGAGGAGGATTACCAAATATTGCGAATGGCAAGAGTTCCTTTCGGAGTTACAGCGAGCCCCTATTTATTAGCAGCCACGATCAAATATCACATAAAGCAATACGAGGGAAGCCACAGTTCAGCGGTAAGCGCTCTAAATAGAGATCTATATTATGACGATTTGGTGAGCGGAGCCAGCGACGTAAAAAAAGCGTTTGAACTCTCCGCTGGAGTTACCGAAATCATGAATAAAGCCAGCATGAGATTCCGAAAGTGGGAAACCAACTCGGACGAATTGAGAAAAATTTGGGGAAATAAAAGACAAGAAGCGGGTGAAATTACATTATTTGAAAGCGGTACCAACCGCGAAAATTTAAAGGTACTGGGCTTGAGATGGAACGCGAAAGCGGATCTGTTTTCTTTCGATCTATCAAATTTGATCGCGATGATGTCGGAAATGAAAAATACTAAAAGGCAAGTTTTAAGTGTAGTAGCGCAGATTTTCGATCCGATGGGAATGCTATCTCCGATTACAATTAGAGCTAAAATTATATTTCAAATGTTATGGGAACGTGGGTTAAAATGGGACGACGAACTTCCTCCAGACGTGGGAGAGTTATTTACCAAATGGAGAAGAGAACTACCCCAAATTAGAAGAATTAAATTGCCGCGTTGCATTTTCCATTGCCCAGAAGACGAAATTAGCGAATTTGAATTACACAGTTTCTCCGATGCGAGCACTAAGGCATACGCATCCATTGTTTACGTTCGTTACGTAACAAAATCTGGAATTATTGGAGTATCTTTCGTGGTTTCCAAGGCAAAGGTGGCTCCCATCAAACCAATTACATTGCCAAGGCTGGAGCTGTTAGGATGCTTGCTAGGAGCGAGACTCATTAATTACGTAAGGGACAATTTCTATAAAACCGGCATCGCCGCCTTTTTATGGACCGATTCATCAATTGCTATGCATTGGATAAAGGGCTCATCTAAAGAATGGAAGCCTTTCGTTTCCAATCGAACCGCCGAAATTCAAAAGATAACCGACCCTCAAAATTGGAGCCACTGCTCGGGAGCCGAAAATCCAGCAGATTTGCCCTCAAGGGGAACAAGCGCCGAAGAACTCTCAGCGTGTAAGCTATTTTGGGAGGGGCCCGTTTGGCTAAAAAAGCCGAAATCGCAGTGGCCCGAGAAAAGATTCGAAGAAAGGAGAGTACCCGTCGAAGTCGGGGTGGAGAGAAAAAAGGTAGTCCTGGTAGAAGAATGCGAAACTAAAATCAGTATAGTCAACATTCTAGATTTGAACATATATTATTCATTAGACAAGGCGATTAGAATCACGGTATACGTATTGCGAGCTTTCGGTAAAAATAAGGAAGTAGTAACCGATGGACAAAACGCCAATATTTTACACACAAAATGGGGTCATAAAATTATGCCACCGACAGCTGCGGAATTAAATAAAGCTGAGACTATTTGGATTAAAGCAACACAATTAGAAGATTTTAAAAGAGAAATTAGTGATTTACAATTAAAAAAGACAATTTTAGCTACATCAAAGATTGCAACTTTGCACCCTCAGCTCGACGAAGAAGGAGTATTAAGAGTAGGAGGCCGTTTGACAGAATCAGAGCTAACTTATGGCGAAAAGCATCCTATAATTATGGCAAAAACCAATCGCTTCTCCGAATTAATCTTAATGAGAAGCCACCTGAAAACACTGCACGGAGGAGTGCAAGAAACTATTACGCAAACCAGAGAAAAATTCTGGATTGTTTCTGGTAGGCAATTAGCAAAAAACGTAATTAGCAGTTGCATAAAGTGCAGAAAAATAAAAGCAAAGCCTCGCGTAGCACCAGTAGCTCCTCTTCCTGCGGATCGAATGAGAGAATCGAAACCGTTTGAAATTATTGGAATAGATTTCGCGGGACCATTATTCATACGCAAAACTAATGGCCCGCCAGAAAAAGCCTACATTTTCCTCGTGACATGCGCAGTCACTAGGGCTATTCATTTAGAATTAGTATCATCGTTAAGAACGGAAGAGTTTCTCTTGGCATTCCGTAGAGTAGTAGCGAGAAGGGGCATTCCATCGGTAGTCTATACCGACAATGCAAAAACATTTCACAAAGCGAACAAGGACTTAAAATTAATTTGGAAATGCTTAGATAGCGCAGAACTAAAACAACATTTTGGAGTGAATGGCATTACGTGGAAATTTATAGCCGAACGTGCAGCTTGGTGGGGGGGTTGGTGGGAGCGATTAGTACGCTCTACCAAAACCACTTTAAAAAAAGTATTAAGTAGAGCCTCATTAACATACGAGGAAATGGAGACGACACTAGCCTAAACTGAGGCAGTGATCAACTCCAGACCCTTAACCTACGTCTATAACGATATAAACGAACCCATCCCTCTCACACCTGCTGAATTCTTGATTGGGAAAAGAATTACCTGCCTCCCTTCTCAGAAATTTCCAAATGACAAATTACCAGCTACTCGTGTCGAATTAACTAAACGTTTAAAATACCGACAACAATTAATTCAAAACCTTTGGAAACGATTTCGACACGAGTACTTGATGGAGCTAAGATCGGCCCATCACGCCGCGACCGTAAAGGAAAATAGATTAATTGAAATTGGTGACGTCATGCTTGTTCATGAGATTAAACTACCTAAACAGGTATGGAAACTCGGTGTAGTCACTAAAATCTTTTACGGCCGCGACAAAAAGGTGCGGAAATGTCAATTAAGAATGGCGAACCGTAGCGAGATAATCAGGCCAGTACAATTGCTCTACGCGCTTGAAATCAAAAATGATAAAAACAATTAAATAGCGCAACTGAACTATTGAAATACTATTGCAGTATTTCGGGGGGAGTGTTAAAAAGTGTACTAAATATTAACTAAAATTTCTTAAAATTAAAATTAAAATAAAGGTAAAATTCAAACATTTAATAATTAAATCTTTTTTTAGAAGAAAAAGATATTACTTCTTTAAAATTGTATAAAATGTAGGTATAACAAAATGAGAAGAACCCCCAACTTGTCCAAATGATAAATTGGTCGTAAAACTATTGACAGGTGCTTGGCGAAATTGAAGAAAGGGTTTCGGGAATATCGGGAGAGGCTTCGCGACTTCTCGGGCCGTCCGGGCATGGTACTATTGTATTAAGTCAAAGTGGCGTACCTTTCGCGGGACGATTGATACACCGCGCGTTGGTTATCTCGCTTGGATAATGGTTTCGGAGAAAGTCATCTCTCCTTTTATGACCGAAAGCTTTTTGCTTCAGGCATGTCATAGTTTAAGGAGTTTAGGAAAGGCAGTTGGGAATAGACAAAAAGTTCCGTTGAGATTTTAAATTTGTATTCTTGAGGACAGAGAAAAAAGAACTCCATCCTCACTTCGCATTTGGAGCTCTTTCAGAGCAGAACATTTTTTCGTAAAAATAAAATAGTTTTTTGTTACGAAGTCAAATTATTACATTAAAATTTAAGTTAGCCCACAAATTGGGAACATTAATTAAATCCCGCTTATTATTAGTATTTAAAATTAGTTTACTCGCAAACTTAATCTCCCAGCATTAAATTAATTATAAAGGAATTGAATCCAGACGTTTGGACTTTTCTTTACCCCCAATGTAATAGTTTTGATCAGCGGGAGCCTGAGATGTTTATTAAAATGGCTTCATCTCTCCAAAGTTATGTTTTACATATTTATGATAATAGTAATTGAAAATGATCAAACGAAATTGGTTAATTTATTATTTTGTCACGTATTTTAAGCATATTTTTAAATTAATATACACTCTTAAAACAAAAGGTGTATTTTCTTGTCCCATATTTAACACCTTAACAGGTTTATAAAGGATGTTATTCTACACATTAAAAAGCAGTTTTCCTGCTAGGGTGTTTATTTACACTGTTTGGGAGGCTTAGGTCCTCCGTTTTGGTTACTTTGTTATACAGTTTGTGGTATAAACCTATTCCCTTCAGGGTACAAGACTACTCCTTTTAGGGCACCAAACGACTCCCTTCAGGGTGCTACAATACTCCCTTTAAAGTGTTAAAATACTCCTTTTAGGGTACTAAACTACTGCCTTAAGGGAGCTACACCCTTACGAGATGTTAAATCACTCAATTTACGGGGTAATATAACACCCTTTATACACCTTTTCAAGTTTTTAATTTGGGACAATAAAAATCCCTTTAGATCGTTTAAATTAACATTAAAGAGTGTTTTTTTACAGATATTACACCCTTAATATACCATTAAATCACCCTTTTTTAAGAGTGTATAACGTAATTATAAAGTTGATCATAATTCCGAATATCTCTTTTGATAATTACTAAATAATAATGCTTATTATCATTTAATACCTCGTGAATTAGATTTCTAACGGCGTCAATAGTTGTTTGATTTAAATCAAGTTGATTTAAATCAGCGATTTAAATCGCGATTTTAATCAAATGATTTTTTTTAAATCGTTGATTTAAATCTGTTTCTATAAAAGATTGTTTAAAAGGTATTAAATTTCCATAAATGAAAGTTTAACTATTGAAATAATAAAATTTTAGACCAATTTTGTCAATATATTACACTATTACCTATCACACCGATAACACTTTTCTCCCAGGCTGAGAAATAAAGAATTGTTTTAAACTGGACCTGTGGCCAGTAGAGCCTAGATAGTTTAATTAAAAAACTGGCCACTGGCCACTTACCATTTTCAACCTTCAAAATCAGGCTTCCATAATGTATGGTCAAATTATCTACTCTTGACAATATGTGCTAGAGCATAGGCTTAGTAGGTTAGTTATTATGGGAATTTCAAAATTTTGGAGTGTTAAATAAAGAACTATAAATCTTGAAGGGAAAAACTTTGAATTAATTAAGTGGTCACCAGGGCCACTAACACCCCAGGCATTTAATTTTTAAACTGGCCCAGCTAATTTTTAAACTGGCGATTGGCCTGTGGTAGTGCCTTATTTTCACACTGTTTAGTTTTACTTCTCAAGGTTACTCCAGTGATACAAATATACTTATTTATTGGAATAAATATTTTTTGACATGATAAATCTGTCTACTATTGAATATTATTGATACAAAAATAATAATTATATCAATAAGCTTATATATTGCTTTTAAAAAGTGACAAAAACCTAGAAATTAATTAAAAATAAAAAAATCAGATTTTTTTTGATTTTTTTTAAAAAATCAAAAAAACCACCTACCCTGTTTTAAATTAACTAAAATGATTATGAATAATCAGAAGAATATCATATATATCTCTTAAAAGAAAATTATTAATCCACGTATCTTGCTAATGGTATTCGCAGGCTCCTGTTGATTTTTCAAAAAAGGCTTGAAAAAAAAGACCGTCATATATTGATTTTCCAATACTATTTCATCTGGAAAATCTGGTTTATCACTAGGCAAATAGCCTTTAAAGCAACTGTCGGCTCTATCATTGCCACCTGTATTATTAAACGGCCCCTGTTATTAGAGATGGCCATGGATCTATCCGAATCTTCGAAAAAAATGACTTTCGTGGAGAGCGTGGAGCCATCTATTAATGGGAACGGAAGCTAAAATTCAAAATAGCGAAACAATAAAGTCGTCAGAGAGCCATTATAGAGTATTATATTTAGACCGCTTTTACTCTACTTAGTGAACGTTAACCTAAATTATATATCCCATATAAAATATATTGTAAACAATTACTATAATTGAAGTTATTGACAAATTTACAAACGAGCCAATCAACGCGAAGCATACTTTTATGTCCCGCCTTTTGGGCCAAAATGTAGCTTCAGCATCTTGTTTTGATTTCGACGCTAGCGACATCTGTTGAAAAAAGAGCTAATGCACCTAGAGCCGACACTTGCTTTAAGGTGTATATATCCTCTATTTGGCGTCGAGCCTGCCAAGGGATTTTAATGATTAAGATGGGTATTTCTCTCATAAGAGTTGTATTATTGACTTCTCGTATAATAAATAAATCACTTAATTTTTTATATATTTTCGCGCGCTATTTTCTCTAGAAATTATCTTCTAAAAAATTAACTATTTAAATATTCATAGCGAAAAAGATGTGAAAAATGCCTCCCTGGAAAGACGAAATTAACTATTTAATAACAGTAATATGGCTTATTCAACGCGCCAAAATTACAACTTAAAGTGTCGGTAATAATAGAAGCGAACATCATTTTCTTCTTCTTGGAAATTAAAAATAAATAAAGTTGGGGCAGATCCAGTGTTTCTACTCGGGTTACTTTTTTTTAAATATTTTTAGTAGCGAAAAGAACCACCTTTTAAAGGTGTTTTCTCCGCTTTTTTGCCCATTTCAAAATTCGTTATCCCCGCGTATTTTTAATCCTAATATAGAATGATCAGTCAAAATATTTAAAATAAACTTGCTGAGCGAGGTCGGACTTTTAGATGACGATTGAAGTAAAATAAAATATTTTTAAAACCACTATTGTAAATAAATAAGCTTAATTAATTATACAACAGTAGTATAGTAGTTTTAAAATTATTTTAACTAAACATACCGAATCCTGGGTTACTGTTCAAGTTAGAGTTGTAAGTAGGAAATTTCCCGCTCGGAAAACTTTCCGTATTTTTCCGGAAAAAACGGTTGTAATTCCATGATTAGCCTAACATTGTTCGCAAATTTAAATTTCACGGCATTCTAGTCTCATTTTGTCGAATCCAAAAGTAAAACTAAACCTCTAGAGTCTAAATGAAAAGAGACTTAAAACGGTTTTAAAATTAACAATTTATTTATTTAAAAATCCAACGTTTCGGAGGAACTGTTCCTCCTTCTTCAGGGATTTTTACAAGTCTGACAGAATAATGGTAAAACTTTGGGAAGAAAAATTTTTTATGCGCTTTATAGTGGCTACTGTTCTTTAGCCGCGAGCGTTTTTTCTCGAAGGCGAGTCGACCGTCGAAGGGTTATATGAGCAACGGGCTCGATATCTTCGTTCGCGCGCGAGGCTACTATTGTCGGAATGGGGGATTCTGCAAGAGGAGGAATTGGTTTGTTGTGTGGGAGAGGGTGAGGGCCATAAAAACATTTAAAAAATGGAGAAAACGTGGATAAGTTAAAGGGACCATCGTCACGGTTTAAACATTGCGCAGATTTATTTTTTAAAATTTCGATGGATTCGCGTACATTAAAATGAGTTTTATGTAATTTTGATAAAATACGCGAAAAAGTAGATAAGTCCATAATTAAAAGGGATAATATAGCTAAATCCTAAACAAATTTATTTATTTATTTTTAATTTAGTTTATTACTCGAAGATCTATTTGATCCGAGTTTCGCGTTGCTCGAAGACCTATCGGTACGAGTTATTAGTAAGTTTTTAATTTTCTTCAAATTTGTTTAGGATTTAGCTATATTATCCCTTTTAATTATGGACTTATCTACTTTTTCGCGTATTTTATCATCCTTCTTATAGTCCATAGGTGGTTTCTTCTAACTTAACTTATCGTAGATACTATTCTCCACCACACTCCCCCCTTTTCGGCTTTCCGTTGCTCTACGCAACGCGTTTTGAAATTTTTAATGTTTAGGCTTAGTTTCTCTTTTCGATTTGATAGTCGCCAGCCAGATTTCCCGCACAGTACTGATGAGTTCCAAATAGAACGAAACCGGTCTACCGTTGGAATTTCTGGCTATTTTATTTATTTTTAATTTAGTTTATTACTCGAAGATCTATTTGATCCGAGTTTCGCGTTGCTCGAAGACCTATCGGTACGAGTTATTAGTAAGTTTTTAATTTTCTTCAAATTTGTTTAGGATTTAGCTATATTATCCCTTTTAATTATGGACTTATCTACTTTTTCGCGTATTTTATCATCCTTCTCATAGTCCATAGGTGGTTTCTTCTAACTTAACTTATGTAATTTTGGTTGAGCTAGTATGTCTATTGAGTCCCACCTAGCATTATGGCCCAAATACGAAGGTGTTCGCTAAGGGGATAATTATTGTACGGGTTGTTTATATTTTTGTGCTCTTTAAGCCTTTGATGAAATGGGCGACGGCATTGCCCAATGTAATAATCGCCACATTCACAGGAGATTTTATAAATGATGGCCTTGTTGAGGAGGGCAGTTGGTTCTTTGTTATTACATAATAAAGCTGACAATTTGGGTGGTGGGAGATAAATAGGATCGATACCTACTGATTTAAGATTTTTGGCTATTTTTTGAGAGAAGCCAGGATAAAAGGGGATACATGCTGGGATGAAAGATTTTTTACGTTCTGAAACTACAGGAGCTAGAGTTGTTTGGAAACTGACGGTATTAGATAATTTTTTGGATATTTTTATTATTATGTGATCTATTTGGGATTCCGAAAAAGAATGATTTAAAGCTGTGGATTTATCTAATTTTAATTCGGAGGAAAGGAAGGAAGAATTGGAGGAAATGGTGAAAGCGCGGTGAATTAATGTTGATAGAGCACTTATTTTTTGGGAAGGATGGTGGCAAGATTTCAAGTGTAAATAAGATAAGGCATTGCAAGGCTTACGATAAACTGATGTTTCTAATTGGAGGGTGGCCTGGTTGTTATGTATAAAAATGTCAAGGAAGGGCAGTTTGCTGTCTTGTTCAGTTTCTATGGTAAATTGAATGGCTGGATTGATTGAGTTTAAATGATTGTGGAATTCAGAAAGACAAGCTAAGCTATGGGGCCAAACGCAAAAGGTATCGTCATAAAATCGGAAAAAACATTTAGGTTTTTTGGGGGCAGAACTGAGGGCAAGTAATTCAAAATTTTCCATAAAGGAATTACATAATAATGGGCTTAAAAGTGAACCCATGGCCATGCCACCATCCTTCCCAAAAAATAAGTGCTCTATCAACATTAATTCACCGCGCTTTCACCATTTCCTCCAATTCTTCCTTCCTTTCCTCCGAATTAAAATTAGATAAATCCACAGCTTTAAATCATTCTTTTTCGGAATCCCAAATAGATCACATAATAATAAAAATATCCAAAAAATTATCTAATACCGTCAGTTTCCAAACAACTCTAGCTCCTGTAGTTTCAGAACGTAAAAAATCTTTCATCCCAGCATGTATCCCCTTTTATCCTGGCTTCTCTCAAAAACTAGCCAAAAATCTTAAATCAGTAGGTCTCGATCCTATTTATCTCCCACCACCCAAATTGTCAGCTTTATTATGTAATAACAAAGAACCAACTGCCCTCCTCAACAAGGCCATCATTTATAAAATCTCCTGTGAATGTGGCGATTATTACATTGGGCAATGCCGTCGCCCATTTCATCAAAGGCTTAAAGAGCACAAAAATATAAACAACCCGTACAATAATTATCCCCTTAGCGAACACCTTCGTGTTTTGGGCCATAATGCTAGGTGGGACTCAATAGACATACTAGCTCAACCAAAATTACATAAAACTCATTTTAATGTACGCGAATCCATCGAAATTTAAAAAAATAAATCTGCGCAATGTTTAAACCACTCGAAATATTTCTGTACAATAGAGCGTTCTATAAAATCGGCCCAAATCGGGCCAAACTTTTCATACAGACTATAGAGCTAGTTCAGCAGGACTAACATTTGGTATTCTTTGGTTTAAGAGAATTCGGCTTATGTCCTGTCTTTATATGAATATTTTAGAGACGTACCTTTTAGGAGTTGTAGGAGGGAACATTGGTTTTTAAATATGTTTGGGGTTAAGAATATTTTCATGATCCAAGTTTATTTTTAAGCCCGTGGATTTGGGACTAGTATTTTGCTTATTTGACATCATACATTATTACAAAAATCATTTAAAATAAGACAAACGGCGCGGAAAGCCGTAAATTAGTGAAGCCTAGGCTAGCAACTACGCTACTCCTAAAAATCGACTGCTTTCAATTTCTTACGGGTTTGCCAGATAAATATGTTTCTCTCACACGAAAAACCGGCCAAACCTTCACCTCCTACGAACTCAAAAGGAGGAAAGCACAGCACCCCGATTTTATACAACGGTCTATTCCTGGAAATTTTTACCGGAAAATTAACAACTCTAGTTTAAATCATGTGAACTGCGTGCTTTAATCAGAGATAAATTTTAATCTAAATTATCTCTGGTCTATAATTGGCAATAGGAATTAGTAGCAGAAATGAAAAAAAAAACAATTTTAAAGTGAAGAGGGCTAGAAGAAAGTATAAAGTTTATCCCGGAGTCAAGGTTTAATAAATACTAAAATCGATAAATATTTAATGTAGTACATTTTTATGAAGCTCCCCTCTAAAATTCCGCGATGATCTGATTTTCCCCGTTTCCGCGCTACAAAATATTTAGGAGCTCCTGGTGTCAGTTTTCCCCGAAAAAGGGATTTCCATGTGGAAACACTGGCAGGCCACTTAGAATAATAATTACCAGGAAAATGCGCTTAGCGTGTGACACACGTACGCGTAAACGCATCCCGCATATAAAGCCCGTAGCTTCTAATTCTCGAGACGAAAGAAAACAAATTTCGAGAAGAACGCTGATCGGGATAAAAAGTTTCCGAGAAAGGATTAAGCCTACAAAAATCGTTTCTATAACGCTGCAGCATACTTAATAGTGTCACCAAGAATTATTTAACGTAAGCTGAGAATATGAAGCTAGTACCGTGTTCGCCTCGTGTTTTACGTATAGCAAAACCTTACCTCTTATTTTAGTCCATGCTGTACGCAGAGATAGGCAAAAACTAAATTTCCGAGCTCGCGCTCTTCTCTTTCCCAGTGAGAGCGCTCTTCTCTTTTAGTACAAGAGGGGGAGCCCGCGCTCGCGCTCTTTTAAGAGGAAGAGCTCGAGCTCGCGGTCTGCTCGTAATGAGAAGCGCCCTCTCTCAGAGACCGATAGATTCTGGGAAATTCACATTCAGAAAAAGCACTCTCCTCTTTTTTCCGGAGGAGTGGAGCTCGCGCTCGCACTCTTCTCTTTTTTCCGGAGGAGTGGAGCTCACGCTCGCGCTCTTCTCTTTTTTCCGGAGGAGTGGAGCTCGCGCTCGCGCTCTTCTCTTTTTTCCGGAGGAGTGGAGCTCGCGCTCGCGCTCTTCTCTTTTTTCCCGAAGAATGGAGCTCGCGCTCGCACTCTTCTCTTTTTTCCGGAGGAGTGGAGCTCGCGCTCGCGCTCTTCTCTTTTTTCCCGAAGAATGGAGCTCGCGCTCGCACTCTTCTCTTTTTTCCGGAGGAGTGGAGCTCGCGCTCGCGCTCTTCTCTTTTTTCCCGAAGAATGGAGCTCGCGCTCGCACTCTTCTCTTTTTTCCGGAGGAGTGGAGCTCGCGCTCGCGCTCTTCTCTTTTTTCCCGAAGAATGGAGCTCGCGCTCGCACTCTTCTCTTTTTTCCGGAGGAGTGGAGCTCGCGCTCGCGCTCTTCTCTTTTTTCCGGAGGAGTGGAGCTCACGCTCGCGCTCTTCTCTTTTTTCCCGAAGAATGGAGCTCGCGCTCGCACTCTTCTCTTTTTTCCGGAGGAGTGGAGCTCGCGCTCGCGCTCTTCTCTTTTTTCCCGAAGAATGGAGCTCGCGCTCGCACTCTTCTCTTTTTTCCGGAGGAGTGGAGCTCGCGCTCGCACTCTTCTCTTTTTTCCGGAGGAGTGGAGCTCGCGCTCGCGCTCTTCTCTTTTTTCCGGAGGAGTGGAGCTCACGCTCGCGCTCTTCTCTTTTTTCCCGAAGAATGGAGCTCGCGCTCGCGCTCTTCTCTTTTTTCCCGAAGAATGGAGCTCGCGCTCGCACTCTTCTCTTTTTTCCGGAGGAGTGGAGCTCGCGCTCGCGCTCTTCTCTTTTTTCCGGAGGAGTGGAGCTCACGCTCGCGCTCTTCTCTTTTTTCCCGAAGAATGGAGCTCGCGCTCGCACTCTTCTCTTTTTTCCGGAGGAGTGGAGCTCGCGCTCGCGCTCTTCTCTTTTTTCCCGAAGAATGGAGCTCGCGCTCGCACTCTTCTCTTTTTTCCGGAGGAGTGGAGCTCACGCTCTTCTCTTTTTTCCCGAAGAATGGAGCTCGCGCTCGCGCTCTTCTCTTTTTTCCGGAGGAGTGGAGCTCGCGCTCTTCTCTTTTTTCCCGAAGAATGGAGCTCGCGCTCGCGCTCTTCTCTTTTTTCCGGAGGAGTGGAGCTCGCGCTCTTCTCTTTTTTCCCGAAGAATGGAGCTCGCGCTCGCGCTCTTCTCTTTTTTCCGGAGGAGTGGAGCTCGCGCTCTTCTCTTTTTTCCCGAAGAGTGGAGCTCGCGCTCGCGCTCTTCTCTTTTTTCCGGAGGAGTGGAGCTCGCGCTCTTCTCTTTTTTCCGGAGGAGTGGAGCTCGCGCTCTTCTCTTTTTTCCCGAAGAGTGGAGCTCGCGCTCGCGCTCTTCTCTTTTTTCCGGAGGAGTGGAGCTCGCGCTCTTCTCTTTTTTCCCGAAGAATGGAGCTCGCGCTCGCGCTCTTCTCTTTTTTCCGGAGGAGTGGAGCTCGCGCTCTTCTCTTTTTTCCCGAAGAATGGAGCTCGCGCTCGCGCTCTTCTCTTTTTTCCGGAGGAGTGGAGCTCGCGCTCTTCTCTTTTTTCCCGAAGAGTGGAGCTCGCGCTCGCGCTCTTCTCTTTTTTCCGGAGGAGTGGAGCTCGCGCTCTTCTCTTTTTTCCCGAAGAATGGAGCTCGCGCTCGCGCTCTTCTCTTTTTTCCGGAGGAGTGGAGCTCACGCTCTTCTCTTTTTTCCCGAAGAATGGAGCTCGCGCTCGCGCTCTTCTCTTTTTTCCGGAGGAGTGGAGCTCGCGCTCTTCTCTTTTTTCCCGAAGAATGGAGCTCGCGCTCGCGCTCTTCTCTTTTTTCCGGAGGAGTGGAGCTCGCGCTCTTCTCTTTTTTCCCGAAGAATGGAGCTCGCGCTCGCGCTCTTCTCTTTTTTCCAGAGGAGTGGAGCTCGCGCTCTTCTCTTTTTTCCCGAAGAGTGGAGCTCGCGCTCGCGCTCTTCTCTTTTTTCCGGAGGAGTGGAGCTCGCGCTCTTCTCTTTTTTCCGGAGGAGTGGAGCTCGCGCTCTTCTCTTTTTTCCCGAAGAGTGGAGCTCGCGCTCGCGCTCTTCTCTTTTTTCCGGAGGAGTGGAGCTCGCGCTCTTCTCTTTTTTCCCGAAGAATGGAGCTCGCGCTCGCGCTCTTCTCTTTTTTCCGGAGGAGTGGAGCTCGCGCTCTTCTCTTTTTTCCCGAAGAATGGAGCTCGCGCTCGCGCTCTTCTCTTTTTTCCGGAGGAGTGGAGCTCGCGCTCTTCTCTTTTTTCCCGAAGAATGGAGCTCGCGCTCGCGCTCTTCTCTTTTTTCCGGAGGAGTGGAGCTCGCGCTCTTCTCTTTTTTCCGGAGGAGTGGAGCTCGCGCTCTTCTCTTTTTTCCCGAAGAGTGGAGCTCGCGCTCGCGCTCTTCTCTTTTTTCCGGAGGAGTGGAGCTCGCGCTCTTCTCTTTTTTCCGGAGGAGTGGAGCTCGCGCTCTTCTCTTTTTTCCCGAAGAGTGGAGCTCGCGCTCGCGCTCTTCTCTTTTTTCCGGAGGAGTGGAGCTCGCGCTCTTCTCTTTTTTCCCGAAGAATGGAGCTCGCGCTCGCGCTCTTCTCTTTTTTCCGGAGGAGTGGAGCTCGCGCTCTTCTCTTTTTTCCCGAAGAATGGAGCTCGCGCTCGCGCTCTTCTCTTTTTTCCGGAGGAGTGGAGCTCGCGCTCTTCTCTTTTTTCCCGAAGAGTGGAGCTCGCGCTCGCGCTCTTCTCTTTTTTCCGGAGGAGTGGAGCTCGCGCTCTTCTCTTTTTTCCCGAAGAATGGAGCTCGCGCTCGCGCTCTTCTCTTTTTTCCGGAGGAGTGGAGCTCACGCTCTTCTCTTTTTTCCCGAAGAATGGAGCTCGCGCTCGCGCTCTTCTCTTTTTTCCGGAGGAGTGGAGCTCGCGCTCTTCTCTTTTTTCCCGAAGAATGGAGCTCGCGCTCGCGCTCTTCTCTTTTTTCCGGAGGAGTGGAGCTCGCGCTCTTCTCTTTTTTCCCGAAGAATGGAGCTCGCGCTCGCGCTCTTCTCTTTTTTCCAGAGGAGTGGAGCTCGCGCTCTTCTCTTTTTTCCCGAAGAGTGGAGCTCGCGCTCGCGCTCTTCTCTTTTTTCCGGAGGAGTGGAGCTCGCGCTCTTCTCTTTTTTCCGGAGGAGTGGAGCTCGCGCTCTTCTCTTTTTTCCCGAAGAGTGGAGCTCGCGCTCGCGCTCTTCTCTTTTTTCCGGAGGAGTGGAGCTCGCGCTCTTCTCTTTTTTCCGGAGGAGTGGAGCTCGCGCTCTTCTCTTTTTTCCCGAAGAGTGGAGCTCGCGCTCGCGCTCTTCTCTTTTTTCCGGAGGAGTGGAGCTCGCGCTCTTCTCTTTTTTCCGGAGGAGTGGAGCTCGCGCTCTTCTCTTTTTTCCCGAAGAATGGAGCTCGCGCTCGCGCTCTTCTCTTTTTTCCGGAGGAGTGGAGCTCGCGCTCTTCTCTTTTTTCCCGAAGAGTGGAGCTCGCGCTCGCGCTCTTCTCTTTTTTCCGGAGGAGTGGAGCTCGCGCTCTTCTCTTTTTTCCCGAAGAATGGAGCTCGCGCTCGCGCTCTTCTCTTTTTTCCGGAGGAGTGGAGCTCGCGCTCTTCTCTTTTTTCCCGAAGAATGGAGCTCGCGCTCGCGCTCTTCTCTTTTTTCCGGAGGAGTGGAGCTCGCGCTCTTCTCTTTTTTCCCGAAGAATGGAGCTCGCGCTCGCGCTCTTCTCTTTTTTCCGGAGGAGTGGAGCTCGCGCTCTTCTCTTTTTTCCCGAAGAGTGGAGCTCGCGCTCGCGCTCTTCTCTTTTTTCCGGAGGAGTGGAGCTCGCGCTCTTCTCTTTTTTCCGGAGGAGTGGAGCTCGCGCTCTTCTCTTTTTTCCCGAAGAATGGAGCTCGCGCTCGCGCTCTTCTCTTTTTTCCGGAGGAGTGGAGCTCGCGCTCTTCTCTTTTTTCCCGAAGAATGGAGCTCGCGCTCGCGCTCTTCTCTTTTTTCCGGAGGAGTGGAGCTCGCGCTCTTCTCTTTTTTCCCGAAGAATGGAGCTCGCGCTCGCGCTCTTCTCTTTTTTCCGGAGGAGTGGAGCTCGCGCTCTTCTCTTTTTTCCCGAAGAGTGGAGCTCGCGCTCGCGCTCTTCTCTTTTTTCCGGAGGAGTGGAGCTCGCGCTCTTCTCTTTTTTCCGGAGGAGTGGAGCTCGCGCTCTTCTCTTTTTTCCCGAAGAATGGAGCTCGCGCTCGCGCTCTTCTCTTTTTTCCGGAGGAGTGGAGCTCGCGCTCTTCTCTTTTTTCCCGAAGAATGGAGCTCGCGCTCGCGCTCTTCTCTTTTTTCCAGAGGAGTGGAGCTCGCGCTCTTCTCTTTTTTCCCGAAGAGTGGAGCTCGCGCTCGCGCTCTTCTCTTTTTTCCGGAGGAGTGGAGCTCGCGCTCTTCTCTTTTTTCCGGAGGAGTGGAGCTCGCGCTCTTCTCTTTTTTCCCGAAGAGTGGAGCTCGCGCTCGCGCTCTTCTCTTTTTTCCGGAGGAGTGGAGCTCGCGCTCTTCTCTTTTTTCCGGAGGAGTGGAGCTCGCGCTCTTCTCTTTTTTCCCGAAGAGTGGAGCTCGCGCTCGCGCTCTTCTCTTTTTTCCGGAGGAGTGGAGCTCGCGCTCTTCTCTTTTTTCCGGAGGAGTGGAGCTCGCGCTCTTCTCTTTTTTCCCGAAGAATGGAGCTCGCGCTCGCGCTCTTCTCTTTTTTCCGGAGGAGTGGAGCTCGCGCTCTTCTCTTTTTTCCCGAAGAGTGGAGCTCGCGCTCGCGCTCTTCTCTTTTTTCCGGAGGAGTGGAGCTCGCGCTCTTCTCTTTTTTCCCGAAGAATGGAGCTCGCGCTCGCGCTCTTCTCTTTTTTCCGGAGGAGTGGAGCTCGCGCTCTTCTCTTTTTTCCCGAAGAATGGAGCTCGCGCTCGCGCTCTTCTCTTTTTTCCGGAGGAGTGGAGCTCGCGCTCTTCTCTTTTTTCCCGAAGAGTGGAGCTCGCACCCAAAAATAGCTCTCGGACTCTTTAGATCCCAGAGCCAGCCGATCTCTGGCTGTGCGGGAAAGACAGTTAAGGGGGAAGGCAGTTAAAGGGGCAGAAAGTTAGCGAGGAAGACAGTTAAGGGGGAAGTCAGTTAAAGGGAAAGCAGTTAAGGGGGAAGGCAGTTAAGGGGGAAGGTAGTTAACGGGGAAGACAGTTAACGGGGATGACAGTTATAGGGGGAAGGCGGGCCCTGCGGACCATCAGATACCCCACTGCAGGCTCTCATTCTCCCTGTAGGTGGAAACTCTCGTCGGTAAATCACGAAAGGATAGGCGATATCTGCGTCTGTATATTCTCTCAGTTAAGGTTAATTAATTCTTGGTGTCAAGAAAAAAGCAACGAAGAATGCAGAAACCTCAAGCCTTCCAAAGAGAGATTAGCAAAACAAAATCCTTTCCTTAGGCACAAATAAATGCATTATTTTGGTTCTATGAATATGAAACAAAAAATATTAAATAATTGTTGGAATAATCGTAACGTTTGGTAGTAAATGTAGGGCTTGCCACCACCCTCCTAGGCATTGTAACCCGGCCACCTGAATTAATGGCTTCAAAATTCGCTTGATGACTTAGGCCTAAGGTTGTGCCTTGGGTATTAGCCTAGCTGATAAATATCTAAAATGGGAGCCGATGGATAGGAATTTAGGAAATATTATTCAAATTAATACATTTAACGTTAATTAATACATGTAACGTTAATTAATACATTTAACGTTAATTAATACATGTAACGTTAATTAATACATGTAACGTTAATTAATATATTTAACGTTAATTAATACATGTAACGTTAATTAATATATTTAACGTTAATTAATATATTTAACGTTAATTAATATATTTAACGTTAATTAATACATGTAACGTTAATTAATATATTTAACGTTAATTAATACATGTAACGTTAATTAATATATTTAAAGTTAATTAATATATTTAACGTTAATTAATATATTTAACGTTAATTAATACATGTAACGTTAATTAATATATTTAACGTTAATTAATATATTTAACGTTAATTAATACATGTAACGTTAATTAATATATTTAACGTTAATTAATATATTTAACGTTAATTAATATATTTAACGTTTATTAATATATTTAACGTTTATTAATATATTTAACGTTAATTAATATATTTAACGTTAATTAATACATGTAACGTTAATTAATATATTTAAAGTTAATTAATATATTTAACGTTAATTAATATATTTAACGTTAATTAATACATGTAACGTTAATTATTATATTTAACGTGTATTAATATATTTAACGTTAATTAATATATTTAACGTTAATTAATACATGTAACGTTTATTAAAATTTTTAACGTTAATTAATATATTTAACATTAATTAATATATTTAACGTTAATTAATACATGTAACGTTAATTAATACATGTAACGTTAATTAATATATTTAACGTAAATTTTATATATTTAATTCAGTAATGATGTAAAGTCCGGTTCCGAATTTCCACGCAATTCTTAACTTTATTTTTTAAATTTTACTGAAAAGTACAAAAAACACCTCTAATAATAGGAGTTTATTAGACACAGGGTTCAAAAGGTGTATGCACTTTGTATTACCTGTACAATAAACCCCTATTATTATGATTAAATTTCTTAAACAGTTTAGAAATGCATGCAATAAGGATACTGGTGTATCAAAAGTCAAAATTTTAGCCAGAGATTCCAACAGCAGACCGGTTTCGCCTTTTGGGGCTCATCAGTACTGTGTAGGAACTCTGGCTACCCTCGGAAATCTGCCGATATCAGTAAAACAAACAATCATTCAGAGTGCCCTATATGTGAGCAGTCCATTGCAACATATAGTGAAATTCTTCACGAATTATTGCATGGCGGTCGCTATTCAGCAGACTTCTTTCACGCTCGGGCTTCCGTTGAATTCCAACGTTCAGGATTTTTTATTTCGATTTGCTTTATTCTTTGGCGAAAATCATCCGTGGATTAGTGGCCCGAAAATTCTATTTTATGTAAGAGACAAAGGCTTAGGTGGCAATCTGTATTATCAAGCTGATTTACCACTCAATTTTTATTGGCAATGTCCCACGCAGTTATATCTGGCACTTTAGTTTCGCAGGGGCCTTGATCTCGGCGAGACGTTTGTTATCGAATCTACCTGCGCGTCAAACGCGATTTGTTTCCACGCAATAGCCGAAAGGCACGAGCGAAGCCAAATGGAAAGGGACGTCAAGCAACATTAAATGAAGGGACGCATTCGAATTTGAGACTGTTTCCTCTAAATTGGGTAAAAAGGCACTCTTCCGTGTAATACCAGGAGCGTATAAAACTTAGAGTACACGACTATACCTTTATCCAAGCGTAGGAGCATAGGTGGATTCAATCAAGAACGTATTTATTTATTCCAAGAATGTATTCAGGTGAACGGAGAGTATGTGGGCAGCTTCCTGTTTGCCTCGTGTTTCCCGGAAGTTTAACCACGCCCCTCCGCCTGTCTCAAATTACCAAGAATATTAATGGTTGAAGTCGCAACATCAGTCTGGCGTGACTCGATTAATTTGCTCAATTTTCATTTATTCTCATCAAATACACTTAGATGAATTAACAATTTTATTTCAAATTATAACTTTTCTTGTCTTAAATAATATAATAATTTAAACAAAATTTAATAATGTTATTTGATAACTAAACGGTACCCTGTGCGTAAGCAACCAATGCTATGTACATAGGCAGTTCTATTTTCAATAAAATAGTTCATCAACATCTCGCTCTTTCTAGTAGTATAAGCGGAATCTGGATGCATTTAGTGGACTGTAAATTAAAAATAATTATATTCCTTGAGCTATGGAAAAAGTTATCATTGAAACAAAATCTCGAGATTGCGTAGGCACGAGCGAAACTATAAATTTGGTCGAAGTCAGGAACGCGCGAGGAATTCTGGGCGTTTTCAAAATCCACCTCACTCACTTTCGTTTATACCATCTATAAAGTTGATGACCCTTTTTTCGGAGTTGGAAGTGAAGTAATTGACGTCATATAAGGTTTCATGGAAGAAAATACCTTGATGGTACGCTTACTTGTTATTATGACAATATCCAGGATTTTATTTCAAAAGAGATTTAAACTTTCTATTCGGGTTCGATCCCAGCTTGTGGCACAGGGTGAAAATTCGGAACCACTCCTTCCGCGTTGAGTTTTCAAGTTCTCTCACTACTGGTTAAAGGGGTTTTGCCCAACTTCTTCAGTTTTCCCTTTCCATAATACGTTATTGATGTTAAGAGTAATAGTTAGTGTAGTTGGCTCGCGTGACATGAAGGGCTTTCCACCCCCTCCTACGCATTGTAACCCTGCCATCTGAATTAAATACATTAAAAGTCGCTTGATGACTGGGGCCTGTAGAAATTGGTTGTTGGAGGTCTTGGTCTTATCTCTAGATCTGACTGGAAGAGCTTCATTAACTTTATAACACGGACTGAAACATGTTATCTAGCTTGTTGAAAAATAACACGAAATACATGTATCAAGGATAACAAGAAAACAATTTATTTGGACTTAGAAAACTGGATTTGATTATACAAATTTCAACCTAACTTGGTTGCGGACGATAAGAAGAATGTCGATTATGCCAGTTATATTTTGGTCTTACTCTAAGCTTAGACCAAGAAACACAGGGACGTCACACGGTAGATATTTCATGCCCGAAGCTTCGTTGCGGCTGCCTATTTCCTATTTATCTCGCGCGGTGTCGCTAGTAGCGAAGGTGAGTCAATTTTTATTGGCTATTTGAGTCACGTGCACAGCCCTACAATCTGTCAGTACGTGGCCTGCAACAGCGTGGCTCCAAAAAACGAAATTTCTGGTATTTTTTTTTAATATTTGTGTCCCAAAAATATAAAAAAAAATTATAATAATTTAAAAATATGTAACGCTTAGCTGATTATTTTTTTTCAAGTTTTTTAAAAAACGTTATTTTTATATCTCATGGATGGCGCCTATTGACTATCTGTATCATCTAACCCCCTCTCCCTACCGCAGCCGCAACAAAGCCCCGCCGAAAAATAAAGCGTTGGGTATGCTATGAGCGAGACGTCCCTGTGTTTCTTGGTCTAAGCTCTAAGAAAACTTCGGTCCGCGGTGGGTATAATCCCGTGGTATTTCCAACTACGTCAAGCTCGTTTCCTCAACTCAGCCCTAGCAGGCAATACACTACAAAAACCTTCCAGATTATTCCCACCGCCTGCACTTAAAAAACCCTATAATATTTAAAATAACTTATAATACAACGAAAATTTTATACAAGGAACATTTTGAAAATACATAAAAATTATTACACACTAATTATTTACACCGAAAATGGTCATAGTTTTACAAGGCCTAAGCTGATGCCTTGGGTATTAGGCTAGCTGATTATTATTATTATTATTATTGAAGCGCTACTTTATTTTTCAGTCACAGCAGATTTTCGTCCTTGATCTACCATGAACATGATCATTTGGAGGATCGCGTCTTCGTGTGTTGTTGCCTTACTTCTCTGCGTCCGGTTTCAGCCAACAAATGGCATTCGGGTTTGTGGATCAAGGCTAGCGGACACTCTAGAAATGGCTTGCTCAGACCGAGGGGGCTTTCACACACCAGTTCGGCGATCTGGTAGGTAACCCATTCAAAGTGACATATTTTGTGCCAGCTCCTACACTCTTAAAAAAACAGTGGTTTTTAAATGGTATATTAAGGGTCTAAAATATATTAAAAAAACTCTTCCGGGTTAATATACAGGGTGTTTCAACAGGTTATGCAAAAAGTTTAAGGAGGGGGTGAGTTTAGAAGTATACCTGTTTTTTCCCCATTTTCCTACGATGAGTTCAAAGAGCGCCAGAGAGCTTCAAAGTGTGGCCTACTAGCTCCTAGAAGTAGGCTGTAACAAGCGCAAAAACAAGCAGCAACTGTTTAAGTTTACTTTTTTACGCTGGTTACCTCGATTTGTTTACAAAGTCCTTTTTTACCTATCACACGAACCCAAACCTTAATGTTCGCATTTACCAGCTGCTTGGTTTTGCGCTTGTTACAACCAGGGGCTAGTTTGAAGCTCTCTGGCGCTCTTTTAACTCATCGTAGGAAAATGGGGGAAAAAACAGGCATACTTCTCAACTCACCCCCTTTAACTCCTTGAAATTTTAGCATCACCATTTGAAACACCCTGTATACACCCTTATATTTTAACGGGGCCCGAGCCCGCTAGCCTGAGCCCGCTCTCGACGGCCCTGTTCCGTAACATATTTAATCGGTCTAGTGGCGATATAATTAAACAATGTTTCCTCACCAGCCATCAGTTCCTGATGGGAGTCATAGTCCTTACATTCTGTTTCAGCCAAGCCTTTGCTATTAACTAAACGGGATATAGTGTACCTGATGAAGTCTAAGAGTCGTCCGTATCAAGGAGAGATGGCCAAGGTGACTAAGCCACCCTCGATGGAGGTCGAAGAGGTGGAGAGTGAGGCAGCCATGGAAAGGAGGAACCAGGAGCCGTACTTCATCAACATTCCGGGCGTAGTGGACGAGTGCTGCCGACGCTCTTGTACTTACGCCACCCTCATCAGTTACTGCGCCTCGTCCGGATCCTCGACGACGCCACCCTCGGCCTTCACGGATTTCATCAATAAAATTGGTTACCATTCCAGCGAGGAGACGGCTGAAAATCCTCAAGCCAGCGAAATTCTCAATGGCGAAAGCGCGAAAGAAGGATCCAATTTGGAAGCTCAAGAGCTCGAAGGCGTCCAGAACGACCAACCAGGAAATGAACTTTCTCCGACGAAAAATGTAAGTGTCTTTCGTTAGTCGCAACACTATAGTATCGCTAAAAATTAATATTATTACCAAAAGTCTATAATATTATTCTATAAGTTTGTCACTTTGAAGAATATTTTACTGAGAGCTAGTAACGAATTGACGTCATCACCAGAAGAAAATCTCCCCCTAGCGAAGTGTTGTCAAAGGCTATGTGTGACGTGGGAGCCAGCGGACGCAAAACGGCGACGAAGCCCGTAATGCAGTCTGTCTTGTGAATAGCTCTCAGTAAAACATTTGCATGTAAAGAATAGGAAGTGTCACACTCATGTAAGAATATTAAACATTTATGTTACTACATACAAAAAGTCTGGGACTGGGAACAGCGATCCGGATTGAATTGTGGTTTACATAATATTTACCAAGAGATGACCATAGATGAACACCCTGAGTATTTTCTGTAAGCATGGTCTCAAATCGACCTCAGACTCACAGAATGAGAACGAGACCATTTAGGTATGGTAATGACGCAATACCTTTCGTTAAGTTCTCATCAAATAAATTTCGATCTTTATTACGTAATATTTCTTGTAAAAAAGTTGCGCAAATTGAAAGTTATGGCTCAAGAAATGGTCGCGTTTCAACTTCGTGGCTTCGCGTGCTTATGAATATTGAGTTTTAATTTTAAAATGCTTCAAAGTTATACACTCTTTTTCGAAATTTTTACTGGGCGCCGCCATGATCGTACAGACAACCAACGAGCAAGCCCTCTACCACAGAAATTTCATCCCCCCAAAACCGGTTTTTTCATCACCCTCCCCGTAGAGGTAATGGCGGTCGATTGGGGAGGCGCGTTTAAGAGTCTTTAGGCTTAGACATTTTTTAAAGAAAATAAAGTTTCAAAAGTCTGCTCGAAACAAGTATTTTGTCCATTTTAGGCTAACACGTTTATATTGAAGCCTTTTGAAACAGAAATGTTAAATTCGAGTGCTCTAGGATACTAGCAAACGTCACGCGAGTCCACGCGCAAAAAGATATTTGCAACATTAAATAGAACTTAGAACTATATTTCAGGGTGTCGCTGTACGTTATTAGCCTGTGATTTGGTTTGCGAATTTTACTGGAGGGATATTTATTTATATAGACCACAGTACCAGTTTGTTTGTACATAATATTATTTATTTTTGGAATTGCGTTACTTACACCCATAAAACTAAAGATCATTCCGCGAATAACCGTTTTTTACCATATTTTACTTGAACTCTTTCTACTTTTTGTAGAATTATTTTATTAGAATTATATTAATTATATTAATTATATTATCACCTTAACTGCACTTAAAAGATATTAAAGGTTAAAAATTCAGAAACCAAATTTCAGAACACTGGTGTAGTGTTTTCAGTATGTTAGGCTTAGTTATTTTCATGAGATAAAAATAATACTTCCGTTAGATTTGGTTTTAATATGATTTTAAAACACCCGCTCAAGCACATTCTTTTGAGCGCAATATATATTAGGTGAGAGTTTCTCTTCGTCCGTCTGGGATTTCAGAGTAGGCTAAGAAGAGTAACCAGATGATGTCATTTTATTCCGATGATGTGGTGGATAATTCTTCTATTCGGTCTAAAATAGGGCTCGGCGTTCGGATAGGAAATTTTCCGTACATTTCCTTTGTATCCATATCCGAAAATTGTCCGAAAAAAATCTTATTTGTTGCATATTAAAACGTATAATAGTCGCGAATAACATCCATAAATAAACAGTTCATCGAATTTTTTATGATTCATTGAAATTTTGGCGGTTAATTTATCCGTTTCCTCGAGCTCTAGTCTATAATCGTTTTCCCAAAATGTTTGCCTATAACCATTTTAGTAGATAAATTCTGAATAATCCGTAAATATCATCACCGTAACACGCGAATAAAACGTTTTAAGGTAAAATTAGTACACTTTTAGTCCGAGAACAGAAGAAAATAAACCACCTACAGATGATATTACAACTGGGACCTCAGTGTTTCAGCTACCTTGCTTCCCCATCCTAAGGTTCCCACAAAATTAAAGTTGTTAAACAATTTAGTTTAACAATAATAATCAGCTAGGCAAATACCAAAGGCACCACCTTAGGCCCAAGTCAGCGAGCGACTTTTAATGCCTTTTAACAGGTGACCGGGTTATAATGCGTAGGAGGGTGGTGTCAAATATAGGAGCAACACATACAGCACCTTACACAAGGAGAACGCAACCCGTAAGAAGTCGTGCATTTTCTTGCGTACAGATTTCATTGGTTAGACGCTTAAGCGCCTCATGCCGTCGGAAGGGGGACATTCGGAATTTGTCTTCCCTCTTTCCGTAAAACGTTCAGCGTAAAGGCTCGTCCAATGAAATTTGTACACGACACTGCGTTAGCTTATTTAAAGGCTAGCGCCGTTATCCTAGTGTGTGTTACTGCAACAACTCCCTACACTTACTATTACCGTTAACCTCTACAAGTTTTTATGAGAAGGGGAAACATAAGATATCGGGTAAAATCCCTTTAACCAGTGGGGAGAGAGCTTGCAAACTCAATGCAAAAGGAGTTGTTCCGAGTTTTCACCCAGTGCCACAAGCTGGGATCGAACCCGGCTCCTCTTGCTGTGAGGCGAAATTGCTCACCACTCCGCCACCCCACATTTTACTTTACTAATAGAATATTTCGCCATTCAATTCACAACTTATTATGGTAAGCCTTGTTTACACTAGACCAAAGACGCCTTTTCAATGAACGTCGACGCAAAAAAATCCCCGTTAAGCCTAATTTTAATTTTTGTCTCTACTGAAATGTAGCGTGTGATTTTTTATAACAGTTATTGTTTTAAAAAACAGGTCGAAACTAATTCGGGAGCAGTCAACGTCGAGAGCCCGAGTCAAAAGCAACCGTCGGGTCTGCATTCTCGATTAGGTCATGGACGCAGGCCGAACATGGGCGTCTTCTCGAGAAACAGGCAATACTTCTTGGTCGTTGCGCCCGGATATCACGGACAACGAAGCTTAACTCAATTAGGATCTTAAATTTAAAACATATATAAAATCATCTTCATGGTAGTGATAGTAAATTAATACGAAGCGATGAACATTCCTTTGAGAGCAAAATGAATAAAGATGTACAATGATATTGGGCTCTGCGCTCCTTGTAAAAGAATACGCGTAATAAATTCAATTATGACTATACACGGATGTCTTTAGTTATTTATTTATAGATATCAAGATTTTACCATTGAGTTGGGAATATTAATCTAGAGGTCCAATCAAAACGTCGGATTTCAGTATTTCGCGAAACCAGTTTTTAAAAAATCAGAATACTGCCGTCTGCTCCCAAATGACGAGAAAACTTTATCATTCTACCCGTGGCGCCGTCTATCTCTCAATGGTTCGCCCAAATAAGACGCATTTTCCGGCAAAATTTTTTTTTTCTTCAAAAATAATGGATGGCGCCACTGGTAACATGATAACGTTTTCTCGTCATTTTATAGGAGACGGCACATTCGTAATTTTCAAAAACTTGTTTCGCGGGGAGCATATTTGATTGGATCTCTAGATTAATATTCCCAACTCAATGGATTTTACAAAATTTACAGCTAGATTTGGCGTTATCGGAACCGATAAAGAACTTGTGAAAAATCAATATATTGGGTACGTTCAGTAACAGTCAACGGGAAAAAACCCGATGGATTTATATTTTGCACCGATGAGCTTTTTCGTCATAAAGACGTCGCCGTAAGTTGCTGAACGCTTTTATTCAGTCATCGGTGTTTTTTTTTAAATAGCGTTGCATTTATAGTAGTTTTACGTCCGTAATGACGTCAGTCATTGGATAAACCGGCTCTTGAACCCGATGACCACCGTGACGTCAAATCGGAAACGCGAAAAAGCGTACTGTAGGAAAGCGATGTCAGCGATTACTAATCGGTGAGTCCGATGAGCGCTGCTGAACGTACCCCAGATAATCTTAATTTAAATTCAGATGTTATTAAGGCAGTTGATCAAAAATGCAAACCGAACTGGCGCTAGGGCTATGACTCTGCTATGGTGTTGAGAACTTGAGAATATTAAAGCAGTGCCAAATTTTCTGTATATATTTATCTTGCTCTATTATAATTGATTTTACACTCTAATAGCACCGTCCAAAACAGTGTAAAGGTAATGGTTTAAGTGATATCAGGCTTAAGGTTAGATGACGGAACACACGACGTTTGTGGTCAAAACTCGCGTTTGATAGTGCCCTACTTTCACCATAAAAAAATAAGATTAGAAAAGTAGTATTAAAAAACAGCTGCCTACACTAAAAGCACTGCTAAAAATCCGCCAATCAACGGGCAAAAAACGCGTTTTTAGCATTCCAAAAAGTGAATTCACTACTAAAAATAACCCGACTAACCGTATACAAAACACAAATTAACAATTTATAAAGAGTGGGCATAATAACTCAAATTCCGTCAGTCGACTATTCCTTAAAAAAGTAAATAATGACGTAAAGCGAATTAGGTCATTTGTAAGATATCTTCATCCAAATACTTTTAAAAACCGCAAATATCTATTTAAAACATGAGGTTATGCTCGATTTTTTACATCATATTATGATCCCGAAAACCGCTATTTTATATTCAATAGAAACAAATATATATATATTTTTTTAAATCGAGCTAATACCCAAGGCACCACCTTCGACCACATGAGCAATGTCGCTTATCTTAGGGATTCTATGTAAAAAACAATTTAGGTTAAGTTAAAACCAATTACCCCGCAAAATTGAATGATGCATTTCTATAACGCAGTTGACATCGTAATTGGAACGTTTGGTTTGCAAGCGACACTTGAGTGGACACTGCCTACACTTTCTATAGAGTTCAAAAAGTACCTTCGTAAAGTCTTATATCCCCTTTTTCCCCTAGGAAAAAAAAAGGTTTGTACTTCGACTAAGCAGCCAGTTCCTCAGCTCGACGGTGACCGTTGATGCCATCTTCATTGTACACTCTTTTTACCTCTCCGAGGGGACAAAGTCCCCTAGGAGGGGTTATACAACGACCGTGTCTGTCTGTGGGTCTGTGGGTGGGTCTGTGGGTGGGTCTGTGGGTGTGTCTGTCTGTCAGGACTGCGAACGCGTTCGCATTTTCGGTGCAAAGTGTAATCACTGCGTACGCAGTTTCTCAAAGGGTTGGCAAAACCACCGTGTGACGGTGAGCGTTAACGGATGCATTTGCGGTTTGGTTTGGATGGTGTTTTTTCGCTCACCGTCGTGACGGTTTGGTGTATTACGGTTTTTGTAATGTTTATGCGTAGGTTGTGAGTGTTGAATTTGTTGTGTTTGTGTTCTGATGGATGTGCATGTTGAGTCTGTTGTGTTTATATGGGCGTTTTCTCTCCAACTTCTTCTTAATGACTTTGGGACGGACCGAGTGCTGAGTGTAATGCTACCTCTCAACGTCCAATGGCAGGGTTTCCACCAGTTGTACACGGTATTCGTCTTAGTATCAATTTGCGATCGCATCGGGCGGGATTTGAACCCGAGACCTCCTGATTGACAGGCGGACGTTCTACCACAGAACCACCGACACTTGTTACGCCTTATTGAAAATTAGACCTTCAGCTTTATCGGAAGCGTATTTAATAGAGTACGAAATTTTGGTTTAATTGAAATAGAATTGAAATTGAAATTATTGCATCGAAGAAATTCTAATTTAGCGTTTCTCTATTGATTAAAAACAAATGCGCCACCCAGGTTTCGAACCCAGACCATTCGGCTTGGCAGTCGAGCGCTCTACCACAGAACCACCGATAGCTGCTTAGATTCACTGAAATTAAGACAGGCATCGTAAGCATAATAGGTAATAAAGTCTTTTTTTATTAATGAATTTATGAAGGCCTAATCTGGTATTTTTTAAAGGTTAAATCTTGTTTTAGCGCAGTCAGCCGAGATTAGAGGGTTAAAGGGTAGACCCTGTGGGTGGTCCACTTTCTTAACGACCTATATATAGTTCTGTTAATTCAAAGGAGATAATTTAACGTTAATTGCTTTAAAAGCTGGCGGTTAGTCAAGTGGCTCTCTGTGCTTTGTTGATGGTAAGGTTTTTGCTTCTTGTAAATACATTTGGTGTGGATATTTGGATATCTACGATTTCTAACGCAGTCAATGATTTCTTGGGTGTGCGAGTCATTATATGATATTGGAAATTGGACGGCATTGGTCTTTTTCATGTGGTATGCGTCACAACGTCAACAGGAAGTGAACGAGTCGTCCACTACCAGATATCTACGGTATCTTCATCAAGGGCGAGTGTTGAAATAAAATGAGCGTTAAAGATGCGGCAAGTATTTCGTAAGCGAGTAATTCCAAAAAGCCTCTGTAGATATTTATTTCATTAAAATTTGCTTCGTATTATATTTAACTGATAAACTTGTTCTGTAAAAGGGTTTAATTCAATTGTGCATTGTTATAGTACGTCTAACTTACTGTTGTAACTACTTAACTTATGATATTCTGAATAAATTAAAATTGGTCGTTTCGTCTCAATTATTTTAATTATAATAAAAATTTTATACCGGGCGGGATAGAAATGGGTTAATATTTTTAACAAATAACTCTAAATTGCGGAGATATATCTTTAAGGGTTATCTCGAGAAATTAATACCACTAGGGACAATTCTTCCGAGGAGAGGTATATTTTGGCTCGCCAACTTGTTTAGGGCTAATATTAAAAAATCGCTGAAACCAGAAATTTCAACTTTGTGGGCAGCCTGATTGAGTTAACACAGGAAAAAAATTGTAATCGCCTTAAAATAAGTTATTTTATTATAATCATTATTTCCAGGGGCGTCTTTTAGGGGGATGAAGGGGATCTCCCCCAAAGTTTTGGATAGTAGACAGACTGAGGTCTAGTTTGTAACTTGGAAACATTCTGGGTAGACTTGGTTAATCAGCTATTTTCCCCCATATCAGACCCCTTTTGTACGCCCCTGATTACATCCGTAGACGATAAAACACTATTCAACAAAAATTTGGTTTCTTAATTAATATCGGGAGAAAAATGTTTTCAGCAACCGAGCTCCCCAGATTTCGACGAAACTGTTACCTATATAGCGGTAACATTTAACCTGGAAGTGGTTTCGTCGTTCAATATCTCAACGGAATCATAAAGTAATGAAATATAAATATGAACAAGTTAGCAAGCCAAAATATACCTCTCCTCGGAAGAATGGTCCCTAGTGGTAATAATATCTCGACACGACCCCCAAAGATGTCTCCGCAATTCAGAGTTATTTACGAAAAACGTATTCTCGGTTCAATCCCTGCCCGGTATAAAGTTTTAATTTTAATTTTAATTATTGAGACGAAACAACCGAGTTTAATTTATTCAGAATATTATAAATTAAATAGTTACAACAGCGAGTTAGACTTACTAAAACAATGCACAATTGAATTTAACCCTTTTTACAGTACATGTTTATCAGTTGAATATAATACGAAGCAAATTTTAATGAAAGAAATATCTACAGATGGTATTTGCATTTTTCTCGCTTACAAAATACTTGCTGCATCTTTAACGCTCATTTTATTTCAACACTCGTAGACTTCCAGTTGACGTTGTGACACCTAGGAGCAACAAACACAAGGAGAACGCAACCCGTCAAAAGTCGTGGATTTTCTTGTGTACGTTTTTCATTGGCTAGACGCTTTAGCGCCTGCTGCCGTCGGAAGGGGAAAATTCGGAAATTGTCTTCCCCTCCGCCCATAAAACGTTCAGCGTAAAGGCTCGTGACGCTCGTCCAATGAAATTCGTACACAACCCTTCGTTAGCGTGTTTAAAGGCTAGCTGCGTTCTCCTTGTGTTTGTTGCTCCTAGGTGACACATACCGCATGAAAAAGACCAATACCATCCAATTTCCAATATCATATAATGACTCGCGCACCCAGGAAATCATTGACTGCGTTAGAAATCGTAGATATCCAAATATCCACAACAAAAACAGAAATGAGCCAACAGGCCAAAAGTCTAAAAATATAATGTTAGGGTTATATATTTTACCACGATAAATTTACGAGATCTTTATCCCATTGCTGCTAATTAATTATGTTTGTTAGTTATGGTGATTCTCTAAATATCGTGGTAATATTATGAGTCGGTAATTCAATGGTGCAACACTACTCCGTATAAAACGTGGAGCGAGGCTAAAACCGATCTACCGTGTACACCGTAGCGATAGCGTCGAACCAGTTACTTACTAAATGAAATAAAATATAGATGTCAAAATTAAATATTTTATTTATAATCCACAAAAATATCTTGGCATACCCTTCGTTCTCCCCTCATAACTTTTACTTCGCTCGTAACATTCATTAAAACATAGGCCAGATTGACACACTTTTGGTAATTATGTCACTTTTACCAAAATTTTCAAACTCACCAATCAACTACTTCGTTAGTAAGAAGTCATCACTAACGCACAAACTGACCAATCAACTACTTCGTTAGTAAGAAGTCATCACTAACGCACAAACTGACCAATCAACTACTTCGTTAGTAAGAAGTCATCACTAACGCACAAACTTTTTTTTTATTATTTATTATTGTGACGGGTGGGACAATACAGTCCGCTCGTCCATTTGATTAATCAGGTGCGAGATATGTGTTACGGCCACGCCAACGGGGGGATACTTGGGGATAGGGTTGGGACACCCGTGGCGGAAGTATGACAACCACCCGTTGGGGGATTAGTGGTCGTCCTCACACGGCCTTCCACAAACTCTGCCTCCCGGACGCCTGGGATTACTGGAGTGAGCCACTACTCCCGGCTAACGCACAAACTGACCCAATTTAGAACAGTTTCTTTTATTTCCGTATGGGGCACGGTAATTTTCGAGGACGGCAGCTAAGGCTACATCGAAATTTTTCAGGATCTATTTTTAACTGCCTCTCAGTTCCCTATCCTTCCAACGGACCTGTATAAAGATCAAATCAAGACTCGTCCCATAATTTATTTCCGAATTACTAGACGCGGTAAAATAGCATCATTTTATATAGGAGCCTAAAATATCAATTATTATTGTAAGAATCAGGGCTTCCTAGTTTAGCCCCTGTCGCTCGAGAGTACAGAGGGACATTTTTGACGGGGCCACAAGGCAGATTTTCGAGTGAAAATCGTTAACTAATTTTTTTGCGGAAAAATACGAAATATTTTCCGGAAAAAGGGTCTCAGTAATTTTCCGGAAAATTTTCCGAGCAGAACATTTTCCGCGGAAAATTTTCCGACTTACAACACTAATTAAACATGATACCAGGAACCAAGATACTGATCGAGAAATACAAGATGATACAACGTTGGCTGGTAGTCGATATCTATCCATTCTGCTCGCAAGGCCGACGAGATCTTCAAGCCCAGAAACAAGTCCATGGAGATCGTCCAGTCTAAGATACCTTTCGAGCACACACAAACAACTTTTCTGGTCGTTACCACGCTCAACGACGCCAAAGCTCAGTTCCTCCATCATCGCCGCAGCGTGACTCTTCACCGCAATCAAGCAGCACATTAATTCAAATACTTGAAAATCAAGCCAACTTCAATAAAAACATCTTACCATTAATAATTCGCTTCGCCGCTAAAATAAAATTATATCACAAATTTTAAGTCGATTAGATAACTGGAAAAATAACGAAGTAGCCAAATAGAATGTTTCTGCAAAAATCAGTTATTTCGCGGAAAAATTAAATACGTTTAAAAAATAATAAATAATAAATTCGCTTTACAATTTAATAGAATAGCTGAAAAAAAAACAATCATATCAAAAAATGGAAAATAAAACAAATCGTTATCTGGATCATTAAACAAAGGTCAACAGAGGTAAAATAAGTCCTTTCCCAGGCCTAACATTTTATTAGATCCACATCCAAATATAAAAATCAAATTTAGATTTGAACTTTTACCGGCCTTTTTTTAATCGCTATTTTTCCTTCAAAAGTTTGCCTATGGCATGTTGTATTTTCTTTATAGTCACTTGAGAGTCAATGGCTCAACGGTAGGATGTCCGTTTCCGAAGGACCCGGGTTCAATTCCTTGATTAAAATTAAGATAAAATAATTAATTAATTGTAAGTTTAATATATTTTAACAATGTATAAAATGTTGTAAAATAAATTAACGCTAATAACTTTATAACAGCATAAAAACATTCGCCAAAGCTATTTTTGAAAAACACCGAAGTTCAACTGAGGTGTTAGAGTAAATCTCTTCGCGCAGCAGACCCGGGTTCGATCCCGGCCGGCGACAATAAATCGCAAATTGATAATAGGACGTATACCGTGAACATTTGGTGGAAACCCTGCCTTATGGACGTTGAAAAGTCAATACATAGACGTTGGAAAGTAGAATACATACGAAACACAAACATCACAAAAACACAACGTCACAAATGCACAATATACATCAACATCACTACACGACATTTCACAAATGCACTATATACATGAACAATACAATCGCAACACAAACATCACAAAAACACAACACGTCACAAATGCACAATATACATCAACATCACTACACGACATTTCACAAATGCACTATACGTATACATGAACATTACAATCGCAACACAAACATCACAAAAACACAACACGTCACAAATGCACGAGATACATTACAATAGCAACATAACGAAAATGCCTACTAAGTCTCATCTGTCGCGGCAGTGAGCGTTGACGAACAAAATACCAAAAAACCCAAAACGCAACTAACATCCGTTAACGCTCACCATCACGGCAGTTTTGCCACACTTTAGAATCAAAGAAACTTCGTACGCCGTGATTACGCTTGGCACCAAAATTGCGAACGCGTACACATTACACACACACAGACACACACACACACACACAGACACGGTGATTGTATAACCCCTCCTAGGGGACATAGTCCCATCGGAGAGGTGAAAACTTGCTATATAGGTCCTTTCGTTGGTTTTCTGCTTATTTTATCCAATTGTTACCTCTCCGAGGGGACCAAGTCCCCTCGGAGAGGTTAAACAATCACCGTGTCTGTCTGTCTGTGGGTCTGTGGGTATGTCTGTCAGGCCTGCGAACGCGTACGCATTTTCGGGGCAAAGGGTAATCACTGCGTACGCAGTTTCTTGGCGCACGGCGTTCGCAGTTTCTCGCAGGGTTGGCAAAACCACCGCGTGACGGTGAGCGTTAACGGATTGAATATTTAAGTAAATATTTATAAATTAAATTAATCTTATGTTTGATTAAATATTTATAAATTATATTAATATTATATTTAATTAAATATTCATAAATTATATTAATTAAATTTAATTAAATAATCATTTTTTTTTCGTTAACGCCCACCGTCGCTACGTTTGTTATGGACTTTTGGGACGGACCGAGTGCTGAGTGTTATGGCAACCTCTCAACTTCCAATGGCAGGGTTTCCACCAATTGTTTACGGTACTCGTCTTAGTATCAATTTGCGACCGCATCGGGCGGGATTTGAACCCTAGACCCCTGCTTGACAGGCGGACGTTCTACCACAGAACCACCGATAGTTTTAACTTAGTTCGATTGGATATTTAGTTATTGTAATGTTTATGTGTAGGTTGTGAATGTTGAGTTCGTGTTATAACGGTTGTGGCTGTTGAGTTTGTTGTGTTTGTGTTTTGATGGTTGCGGATGTTGAGTCTGTTGTGTTTGTTGTGTTTGTATGGGCGTTTTCTCTCCAACTTCTTCTGAATGAATTTGGGACTGACCGAGTGCTGAGTGTTATGCAACCTCTCAACGTCCAATGGCAGGGTTTCCACCATTTGTACACGGTATTCGTCTTAGTATCAATTTGCGATTTATTGGCGCCGGCCGGGAATCGCACCCGGGTCTGCCTCGTGCAAGAGATGTACTCTGACCACTCAGCCACCAACGCTTGTTAATTTACGGTGTTTTTCTATATCATTTTAAATATTTATAAATTATATTAATCTTATATTTAATTAAATATTTATAAATTATATTAATCTTATATTTAATTAAATATTTATAAATTATATTAATCTTATATTTAATTAAATATTTATAAATTATATTAATCTTATATTTAATTAAATATTTATAAATTATATTAATCTTATATTTAATTAAATATTTATAAATTATATTAATCTTATATTTAATTAAATATTTATAAATTATATTAATCTTATATTTAATTAAATATTTATAAATTATATTAATCTTATATTTAATTAAATATTTATAAATTATATTAATCTTATATTTAATTAAATATTTATAAATTATATTAATCTTATATTTAATTAAATATTTATAAATTGTATTAATCTTATACTTAATTAAATATTTATAAATTATATTAATCTAATATTAATTAAATATTTATAAATTATATTAATCTTATATTTAATTAAATATTTATAAATTATATTAATCTTATATTTAATTAAATATTTATAAATTATATTAATCTTATATTTAATTAAATATTTATAAATTATATTAATCTTATACTTAATTAAATATTTATAAATTATATTAATCTAATATTAATTAAATATTTATAAATTATATTAATCTTATATTTAATTAAATATTTATGAATTATATTAATCTTATATTTAATTAAATATTTATAAATTATATTAATCTTATATTTAATTAAATATTTATAAATTATATTAATCTTATATTTAAGTAAATATTTATAAATTATATTAATCTTATATTTAATTAAATATTTATAAATTAAATTAATCTTATGTTTAATTAAATATTTATAAATTATATTAATATTATATTTAATTAAATATTCATAAATTATATTAACGCCCACCGTCGCTACGTTTGCTATTGACTTTTGGGACGGACCGAGTGCTGAGTGTTTTGGCAACCTCTCAACGTCCAATGGCAGGGTTTCCACAAATTGTTTACGGTACTCGTCTTAGTATCAATTTGCGCCCGCATTGGGAGGGATATGAACCCGAGACCCCCTGCTTGACAGGCGGACGTTCTACCACACAACCACCGACAATTGCTACGCTTCTTTGAAAATTAGACCTTCAGCTTTATCGGAAGCGTATTTAATAGAGTACGAAATTTTGGTTTAATTTAAATGGAATTGAAATTGAAATTATTGCATCGAAGAAATTCTAATTTAGCGTTTTCTCTATTGATTAAAAACCAATGCACCACCCAGGTTTTTTTTAAAGGTTAAATCTTGTTTTAGCGCAGTCAGCCGAGATTAGAGGGTTAAAGGGTAGACCCTGTGGATGGTCCACTTTGTTAGTTTTTTTTATATATAGTTGTGTTAATTCAAAGGAGATAATTTAACGTTAATTGCTTTAAGAGCTGGCGGTTAGTCAAGTGGCTCTCTGTGCTTTGTTGATGGTAAGGTTTTTGCTTCTTGTAAATATATTTGGTGTGGATATTTGGATATCTACGATTTCTAACGCAGTCAATGATTTCTTGGGTGTGCGAGTCATTATATGATATTGGAAATTGGACGGCATTGGTCTTTTTCATGCGGTATGTGTCACAACGTCAACTGGAAGTTGAAATAAAATGAGCGTTAAAGATGCGGCAAGTATTTCGTAAGCGAGAAAAATACAAATACCATCTGTAGATGTTTCTTTCATTAAAATTTGCTTAGTATTATATTCAACTGATAAACATGTACTGTAAAAAGGGTTAAATTCAATTGTGCATTGTTTTAGTGAATCTAACTCGCTGTTGTAACTACTTAATTTATAATATTCTGAATAAATTAAACTCGATTGTTTCGTCTCAATTATTTAAATTAAAATTAAAATTTTATACCGGGCAGGGTTTGAACCGAGAATACGTTTTTCGTAAATAACTCTGAATTGCGGAGATATCTTTGGGGGTCGTATCGAGAAATTAATACCACTAGGGACCATACTTCCGAGGAGAAGTATATTTTGGCTTGCCAACTTGTTTGATACTCTAATATTTAAACTGGATATAGTATAACGTTACTTCTGCGTATTTCGAATGTGCGTGACGTGGAGGGTATTTTCACGTTTTGTTAGGATCAGTTTTTTTAAATTTAAATATCTTTCGTTTTATTTGTATTTTATTTCGTTTTTTCAGTCGTATATTTTTATCGAGTTGGATACATCGTGCGCTTACACTTATGTTGGTCTGGTTTTTAACTGGGTCGTCATTACTTCGTAATTTATTTTACACGTTTTCTCGACTGATTAAGATGTTTAATTTGAAATAAAATAAGCGTTAAAGATGCGGCAAGTATTTCGTAAGCGAGAAAAATACAAACACCCTCTGTAGATATTTCTTTCATTAAAATTGGCTTCGTATTATATGTAACTGATAAACGTATACATTAAATAGGGTTAGTAAGTCTAACTCGCTGTTGTAACTACTTAATTTATAATATTCTGAATAAATTATACTCGGTTGTTTCGTCTCAATTATTTTAATTATAATTAAAATTTTATACCAGGCGGGATTGAACCTGGATTACGTTTTTAGTAAATAACTTTGAATTGCGGAGATCTATCTTTAAGGGTCATCTCGAGAAATTAATACCGCTAGGGACAATTCTTCCGAGGAGAGGTATATTTTGGCTTGCCAACTTGTTTTTACCTCTCCGAGGGGACTATGTCCATTAGGAGGGCTTGTAAAATCATCGTGTCTGTCTGTGTGTGTCTGTGTGTCTGTCTGTCTGTGGGCTGCGAACGCGTTACCGGGGCAAAGTCGAAAAACCGTTTTTGCAGTTTAAAGGTTGGCAAAACCACCGTCTGGCAGTGAGCGTTAACGGATAAATTTGCGGTTGGTGCGGTTTGGTTGTTTTTTTTTTCGTTAACGATCACCGTCGTGACGGTTTCATTTCAGATTCATTGGAAATATGGTTATTGTAATGTTTATGCGTAACGGGGGAATATTGAGTTCGTGTTATGGTGGTTGTGGTTGTTAAGCGTGTTGTGTTTGTATTTTGTATGTATGGGCGTTTTCTCTCTAACTTCTTCTTATTGACTGTTGGGACGGACCGAGTGCTGAGGGTTACGATAAACGTCTCAACGCCCAAATGGCAGGGTTTCCACCAAACGCTCACGGTGTACGTCATATTATCATTTCGCGAACACATCGGGCAGGTTTTGAACCCGAGCCCTCCTGTATGACAGGCGAGTGTTCGACCACAGAACCACCGATACACGTTACGAATCATTGAAAATTAGAAACTCAGCTTAAGCGGAAGAGTATATTAATTTTTTTAAAGTCTTACATTTTTTACGTATGAAATTTTAAAGGTCAAATCTAGTTTTAGCGCAGTCAGCAGAGATAAGAGAGTTAAAGGGTAGAACCCGTGGGTGGTCCACTTAGTTAGTTTTTTGTCTATCGGTACTTTTGAATCGTTAAGGGTGATTTATGGATATAATTCCGAGTGGTATACTACTCGCTTTTTACCTCTCCGAGGGGACAAAGTCACCTAGGAGGGGTTATACAACCACCGTGTCTGTCTGTGGGTCTGTGGGTCTGTCTGTCAGGCCTGCGAACGCGTTCACATTTTCGGTGCAAAGTGTAATCACTGCGTACGCAGTTTCTCAAAGGGTTGGCAAGACCACCGTGTGACGGTGAGCGTTAACGGATACATTTGCGGTTTGGTTTGGATGGTGTTTTTTCGCTCACCGTCGTGACGGTTTGGTGTATTACGTTTTTGTAATGTTTATGCGTAGGTTGTGAGTGTTGAATTTGTTGTGTTTGTGTTCTGATGGTTGTGCATGTTGAGTCTGTTGTGTTTATATGGGCGTTTTCTCTCCAACTTCTTCTTAATGACTTTGGGACGGACCGAGTGCTGAGTGTAATGCTACCTCTCAACGTCCAATGGCAGGGTTTCCCCCAGTTGTACACGGTATTCGTCTTAGAATCAATTTGCGATCGCATCGGGCGGGATTTGAACCCGAGACCTCCTGATTGACAGGCGGACGTTCTACCACAGAACCACCGACACTTGTTACGCCTTATTGAAAATTAGACCTTCAGCTTTATCGGAAGCGTATTTAATAGAGTACGAAATTTTGGTTTAATTGAAATAGAATTGAAATTGAAATTATTGCATCGAAGAAATTCTAATTTAGCGTTTCTCTATTGATTAAAAACGAATGCGCCACCCAGGTTTCGAACCCAGACCATTCGGCTTGGCAGTCGAGCGCTCTACCACAGAACCACCGATAGCTGCTTAGATTCACTGAAATTAAGACAGGCATCGTAAGCATAATAGGTAATAAAGTCTTTTTTTATTAATGAATTTATGAAGGCCTAATCTGGTTTTTTTTAAAGGTTAAATCTTGTTTTAGCGCAGTCAGCCGAGATTAGAGGGTTAAAGGGTAGACCCTGTGGGTGGTCCACTTTGTTAGTTTTTTTGTTATTTATTTACGGGTATTCTTAACGACCTATATATAGTTGTGTTAATTCAAAGGAGATAATTTGACGTTAATTGCTTTAAGAGCTGGCGGTTAGTCAAGTGGCTCACTGTGCTTTGTTGATGGTAAGGTTTTTGCTTCTTGTAAATATATTTGGTGTGGATATTTGGATATCTACGATTTCTAACGCAGTCAATGATTTCTTGGGTGTGCGAGTCATTATATGATATTGGAAATTGGACGGCATTGGTCTTTTTCGTGCGGTATGTGTCACAACGTCAACTGGAAGTTGAAATAAAATGAGCGTTAAAGATGCGGCAAGTATTTCGTAAGCGAGAAAAATACAAATACCATCTGTAGATATTTTTTTCATTGAAATTTGCTTAGTATTATATTCAACTGATAAACATGTACTGTAAAAAGGGTTAAATTCAATTGTGCATTGTTTTAGTAAGTCTAACTCGCTGTTGTAACTACTTAATTTATAATATTCTGAATAAATTAAACTCGATTGTTTCGTCTCAATTATTTAAATTAAAATTAAAATTTTATACCGGGCAGGGTTTGAACCGAGAATACGTTTTTCGTAAATAACTCTGAATTGCGGAGATATCTTTGGGGGTCGTGTCGAGAAATTAATACCACTAGGGTCATTCTTCCGAGGAGAGGTATATTTTGGCTTGCCAACTTGTTTCGTTTTGCTTACTTTATTTTTATTACGTCGTTTTCAATGTGTGATACATTTTCATTAATGTGCTAACGCTGGTTTTATATTTTGAGATATGCGCTGTTGTTTAGCCTTCACTATTCAGTTAAGGTTTTTTTGTGTGCGTTATAAGCCGGGAATTGTTAACGGTAAGGTGTTTTTGGTTATTTCTAGTACAATTTTCATTACTGTGGGTATATGGATTGACATTTTCTGGATTTCTAAGTATTACATAGTTGTTTGATTGGGTTATTATTATATATTTTTATTGCATATTTCTGTGAATACAATGTTTATTACTGTGGGTTTTTAGATTGTAATTAACTTGTTACTTAGTTGGGTTACTATAATATATTTTTGTATTGGTTATTTTTCTTGTTTGTTGATAATGTGAGGAATAATTCATGAATACGATTTTTAATTTGCATTTATTTTTATCGGCTTCGTTGGGTGGTCGTCATGAGCGCACGCAGTTTTTATGAGGCCGCTGAATAGTCTCGAAAATGATTAGTCTCGAATGTGAATAAGACCGAAAGATTGTAAAAAGTGTCCTAGCATCGAATCTGAATAGTCTCGAATATGAATAACCATGAAACTGATTAGCGTCGAAACTGACTTCTCTCGAAAGCTCAATGTGCGGTACTGGAATACACTCGAAAATGACTTATCTCGAAACTGATGGCTATTTTAAACAATAGGTCCGCCACATGCACCCATGATGATATAAAGAACAAGGCTGGGTGGGCGCCGGTCCACCCAAGTGAAAAGTATAACGCCCGACAATACTTGGTGTGTAAGGCTAGGTACTATCCTCTAGGTCGCTTTACAGATGCCCATCGTGATAGAGAGTATTTGGTTGGGGTGGCGCTGCGCACCCCCAGCGCTCTAGCGAAAGTGAGTGCGCGGCGCCGTCAGGCGACAATGTATAGAGTCTTTGGATCCCAGGGAGGGGGGGACGGATTAAGTAACCCTATATTTTTAAATAATGATTTGCGGGGAATAATTTTTGCACTATTGAAATCTCCAGAAAAAGTACATTAAGACAGGTCGCGAAAGGGGAACAAAGGGGGTGGGGGGGAGCTATTTTTCGAAATTACAAAAAACCAAATTTTGAGGATTTTCCTATAATGCCTGGAATGTCTCCCTTCCAACAGATCCGAGTGAAATCAGTTTCGAAACTATTCCGATTCGAGTTAAATCAGTTTCGAAACTATTCCGATTCGAGTTAAATCAGTTTCGAAACTATTCCGATTCGAGTTAAATCAGTTTCGAAACTATTCCGATTCAAGTTAAATCAGTTTCGAAACTATTCCGATTCGAGTTAAATCAGTTTCGAAACTATTCCGATTCGAGTTAAATCAGTTTCGAAACTATTCCGATTCGAGTTAAATCAGATTCGAAACTATTCCAATTTAATAACGTTTTGGGTCTAAAATTGGTTTTTTGTTCTATTGATATCGGAAATTTGTTGAATGCAATAAAATTTGTAATATTTATAATTAAAATAAAAAATAATCTACCGGTTGGGATAGCATCGGGATAACATTTTTTTTAGGACGCTTTTGATGGCGAAATATCATTGAGTACCGTGTCCAGTAGTTAAAAAACCCAAGGGCAAATTCTTCCGAGGAGAGGTATAGTTTGGCAAGCTTCCCAACTTGTATTGATATTAAATTAGCTATTATATTTGATATAAAGGTGTCGTGGAGGATGCTATCTAGCGAAGAATTTGCTAAATGATATTTATATTTAAAGTAACTGTCGGCTCTATCATTGCCACCTATATTATTAAAAGGCCCCTGTTATTAGAGATGGCCATGAATCTATCCGAATCTTCGAAAAAAATTACTTTCTTGGAGAGCGTGGAGCCATCTATTAATGGGAACGGAAGCTAAAATTCAAAATAGCGAAACAATAACGTCGTCAGAGAGCCATTATATTTAGACCACTTTTACTCTACTTAGTGAACGTTAACCTAAATTATATATCCCATATAAAATATATTGTAAACAATTACTGTAAAGTAATTGACAAATTTACAAACGAGCCAATCAACGCGAAGCATACTTTTATGTCCCGCCTTTTGGGTCAAAATGTAGCTTCAGCATCCGGTTTCGATTTCGATGCTATCGACATCTGTTGAAAAAAGAGCTACTGCACCTAGAGCCGACACTTGCTTTAAAAGAAGCAAAACTAAAATTAAGTGTTACCGCAAGATGTGGCTATAAACGCTATGCGATTGTGCAATATCTTAAATACCCGTATATAATCAGGTACATGTATTGCTGTGGATAATTGAGTTTCAGCCAACCCATTTCTAGGCGTTTACGCGAACGTCTACCAATCTCCTGAACGTTGCGGACCTTCGCGTAAACTCCTATAGAAATGGGTTTGTTGAAACTCTGTAATAGTTACTTAAATGTATGAGCACTTAATTAAATTGGTGTATTTTCCTAGAAACCGTTTTGTGAGCAAGTTCTTGAACTTTTTCAACTTTGCTGAATAAATACGAGTTATGTTATATAGATCAGCCGGTATTATTTTTTAATTTTTACAGATTAGTTTGTCAATTATTTTTACATGATTTTCATTAAAGCAAGCAAATACAGGACACATTTCAAGTTTGGGTTAAACAAGTGACTCAATTTCAGAGTACATTTCTTGAATACGTTTTATGTGAGGAAAAGTGTGTTCTACAAAAGAACAATGGTCGAGACGACCAACAATAACGCAGGCCACGCTCGGCCTAATTCTTGGATCAATTCGAGAAGAGGCGAACTACCATATGAATGTGAAATGGTATCAATGTAGGTGTACAAACACTTTCTTTTTTCTAATTCCTTTAGAAAATATCCTGCCATGTTCCAACCTTTCTAATTTCAAGGAAGAGCGTTGGTTATCTGGGTAAACTGAAAGAGCATCTTTTTTGTTTTGACAATCTTCAAAAATCTCTACATTGGATTTGTTTCAAGAGGTCGTATATCAATTCTCGAATCAACAAAGTCATCTCTGTAGGCTTGGATTGGGAAAAATCTAATTATCGGCTGCTACATTTGTACTACTGTTCGCAATACTAAAAACAACTGCTCTAACATCTAGCATATAATTAGCCCATGGCTAAAATAAACTGAAATCCATGCAGGGACGTAATTTGGAAGGGGCATTTCCCCCCTCCCGCCTGAATTTTTACGAACTAAAAAAGTTCACGAATAAATTTGCATATAACTACACTACAAACGTCCTGTTTAATTTCATGAATTCATTTTTTATGGTTGTATGTTATTATTGCAATTATGCAATAGCTATATCAATTAAAAATCCAAAAAATATTAAATTTGACTCGTTTTTGCCCTTTGAAAAAACCTGTTTTCCCAACCCTCCGGACAATCAAGTTCTGCCCCCTCCTGAAAAATCTTGAAATGACGTCCCTTAATCCATTCTCCCATAAATATTTTATGCAAGCGATGGTAGATCGAGTTGTAAATTTGATAGCCTGGTATGTCTCATTTGCTAGGATTTGCTGTTCATCAACGCACTTGACTGTATTTAAATATGTCAGGAAACATTTTCAAGTCAGAGAAAACCGCTCGTCATTGACGCTGAAAAAAATGATTTTATTTGGGTTTTTCGGTTCAATACCATGGTGTCTGTTGCTAACATTGTGGATGTCAACCATTGCTGAATGTTTTTCATGTATTTATTGGTAGGTCCAACTGTTTTCAACACATCTGCGCTGAAGCTGTGTTTCTGTAAATATCTGAGAGCAGCAATAACTTCTGTTTGGCTCTGCACATTTTCGAGTTCAATTTAGTAACTTTAAAAAATTAAATGTTTAAAGCCATAACTCGTGGAGATTTTCATTTACTATTTTACCATTTTCAAAATTTTTAAATTTGTCAGAATACCATGTTATTTTTAAAGGGAAAACTTCAATTTTATGTTGTCAAAAACATTTTTCGTTGCCATGGCTATCTAGTGGAATGGAGTAAAACTAACGAGAAACACGTTATAATTTTCGTGAAATAAATATTTCTTCTCCCTGCCACTGAGGCGCTGGCATAGCGAAGGGGCCCTAAATGGGTTAGAGTGTGCAATAACTGGTGGCTTTACCGGGGAGTCGGGGTCCGGCTCTTGTAACCCATAAGGGCGGTGGCGCACTGGGAGATGTTAGCTCTGATCAAATGGTCCTATCTCCACCTCCGACTTCGGTCAGGTTTGGGCTGGATACTGAGCTTCGGCTCAGGCTAACGGAGAGGGTCCGTGCCAACTGGCCGCCTCGGCGGATTGGGTAGCCTGCTGTGGGGCGGCGGGCCTCCGTATGAGGGCACGGTGGTCCTGTTTCCCGGCCTTTTGGAGTCACACCGGGATCTCCGGTGCCAGCTGTGCCGGGTTACTTGGGCTGCTGTGTGCTCGTCGTTCCCCTTTAGGAGCTCTCTCCAAAGGGTTTGACTATTTACCTACGTAGGTGGGGTGTCGGCTGGAGTTGCTACAGCATCCACTCTTAATCCCAATGCTGTGTGCGAAGTGGGAATTGGTCCACCCTTTGCTGCACCTTCTGCTGGGTTGAGTGGCTTGCGTCAAAGGTGCGACCATCAGTAGTAGGGTACTACTACCCATGCTGGATTTGTCACCTGTCCGGGCTAGGCGGACGCTGGCGTAGGGCACTTGTAACGTTTTACTGGTAAGAAGGCCAATACTACCCTCTAACCAGCGTAGTCAATAACGTTAATAGTTAGTTCTAGTGAAATGAATAGTTATTAAGGGAAATTAGAACGCAAGAGATTCAGAACTAAGATAAGATATTTAATATTTAACACACGTTAATTATTTACACACAATTAAGATTAAACCCTACTAAGCTAGGTGGCCAATTTCCCTATCATTATTATGCAGCTAACTTAAATACTAATTAAACACTTTAGATTACAATATTAATTAAAACTAGTAAACACTAATACAATTTCGTAAACAAAATAAGTAACTTAATAAATGGCTCGGTAGTGACGATTAATAAAACGCACGATTTCTGGTGGTTAAATTACAACACGGGGGTACCCCACTATTTAGCACTTTGCGCGGTTGGTACGGAGACGAACTCCTCAATTAAGTGTGACGAACGACGAAGTTCGGTGCCAACGAATGGCTCAATGATCCCCGAAACGATTGTACTTATCTACGTTGGCTCATTGAGCATCGGCTCCGGCGTCCAATGACGGCGAGGTCCAGTTGGTCCAGCGGAGTGTGCGGACGACTTGATCGGCAGACTTCCACGGAGAGCGTATCTACATTGTACGGTTGACTGGTTTTAGCTATGCTAAACTTAAGTTTCACGACTGTGACGAGCAGAGTTTCTGGCTGCTAAACGTGGCTGACCTCTGTCCAAAGTTCTATTGTTGAAACGGGGAGGGGTAATTCTCGAGTAAAAACCCAGCCGGCCAGGAGCGGTTATTTACGACCTTTCCCACGTTCCTACTTTTCTTCACAACTAAATGAATATGCCTAGGCTTATTTTATTTATTATTTATTAACTCTAGTTAATCCCAAAAATATCATCACTTATTGTATAATTTATATTTCTGTGCAAGTCGCTAAATAACTCTAGATCATCACACACTATGATGATATACTTCCGGTGGTATGGTCTCTGTTACTAGGTACACCGGGCTATAAATTCTGACCCACTGGCATAGCGAAGGGAAACCAACCATTCGATTTTACCATTGCTCTAGCGTAGTGTTTGATATCTCCCTTTGCGAAGCTATATAGGATCTTTGGGATAGAACTAAACTCCGATCAACGATATTACTTTATATCGATGGAATAGTCTGAGATAATCACAAGGACCAATCTTATCCTATCTTCCGTTTCCCCTCAGAGACTTGTCGAGACCAGGGGAAGACCAAGTTCGGGAGCCGAAAGACCACATTTTTAAGGTCGAGATCGTCTAGACAACCACTTTTGAAAAAGCAGCGGGGATCAGATTTCAAGTAACTTCTAGATAACAGGTGTATTATCATGATATATTTTCAACTAATGAACTGAAATTATTTTTTGGAGTTGATGGTTCTTATTATCTGCCGTTTTTATGGATTTTTTTCTGAAAGGTTTTATAAATTATAGTTTTTTCTTTACCTCTATATATATGCACAAATTTTTACCGTTAACCATTCGGATAATTCGATAGTTGGATATCATTTCTATAAATAATATTTTGAAATAATATCAATAAAATACGTCTCAGCGATGACTGTCTTGGTGTCCACGATGCAACATACATTAAACGTTGAGGTAAGTTTCTCGAGTGTTATTTTATTTATTTTCACTTATAACTTCGCAATGTCGTAGAATGGTAAACAAGACATCGGATATATAACGGAGGTATCATCAATGAACTATTCAACGCCCGTAATAACGACAAGCGACAACGTGAAAACGATCAATATAGTTGACGGTGACCTGAAAGTACCCTCTGTTTCGGAGGACATCAGCTGCTACTCGGTTATACTTCCACGAACGACAGTGATAACCTTGACAGTAAGTCTTAATATAAGTATTGCTAAAATGCTACCTATTTATTAGTGTAAGAATTACGGGGTAATAGCAGTCTGCCCGACTAGTGAGCTTAATTTATTTTAGTCACTGACTAGGGGGGGTATAAAAACAAAGACAGCCAACATTTTGTTTTACCCGTCAGAATTAAAAATAGGAGTTAATTATCACTTGAGTTACATGACTTAATTTGGCCGATTACAATTTTTTTTAAATAAAATGGGATTGATGAATTTTTGATACGCCATATTCGCCATTTACTTATGGATATTTACGTAAATTTTTCACCAGTCAAATTGACTAGTGAGCCCCCAGATTTCAATTAATTTTGGTAGTCAGAGCATTTATTTTAGTAGTCAAAGGCCGTGACTAGTGCCTTTATGTCCAACCCTGACTGATAAACTTTTGGGTGATATGTCGCTTTGGTCTAAGTGTACTTGGTAGCGAAAGTTCGTCTGCATCTTCTTAACAAGGTGTAAACAAAGCGCGTGTAAAAGTCTTCAAGAAGAATTGAAAGCAGTAGAAACATAGTCTTTAAAATATGCAAGAATTGATTAGCCTTTCAATATTTTTGATACCATGACTTGATTTTCCGTTTCGTAGAGACCAAGAAATCGGTTCGTTTCTCGGATTCCCTCGACTACGACCTCTCTCATCTGATTCACAACCACATGCTCAGGACGAGTCTCAAATACCGCGAGGATCATAGTCGCCAGCAACTCTCGTTTTCATCGGGAAAATCCTGTCCATTAACGAAAGCGTTAGTTGTTGCGATTGTAGCCGCATGTTTAGCGCTGTTGGCTCTTACCGGTGGAATGGTGTACTGGCAAGTAGTCACCCAGAAGCATTCCGTGACCGAAGTGGTTTCTCTTAATTCAACAGCTCTCGTAGAAAACCCAGGGACAATCATTTCTGGTTATTCAACGACCGAGTTTTCGCTGTTGAAAGTAAGGTAAACAAATTTACGGAGTGTAAATTTCCACCCCTTTCTGGCAAAATAGGTTCCACTCGCTGATAACACCAACGCGCCAGTATCTGATCGAACTATCCCTGTCCATTCCGTTGTTGGGAAGTCGAAGAACCGAAGGCGTCGTCTGTGGGATCAATCTTGGAATTGCTGGGCAAACCAGGGCCACTTCAACTATACGCTTATTCCACGACTTAATTTGTGAGCGTGTTTTTATTAATATAATACAAGCGACTAATGCCTTCGTGGTGAATTAATAAAACTCCTTTTTAAGTAATGATTTTTGTAATTCGAATTTTTTAAACTTGGGCAAAATCTCCGAACTTAAAACCACGTATTTCAAAAAATTTTTAATGTTCTCTAGGCAAACGGTACTTGCAAATTTTGCATTAAATGGTTAACGTTTTAAAGAAGTTGTTATTTTTGAGAAATATCTGAAATTGGGACATACGATCAAACCTTAGTGGGATGGTGGAGTCCTTACCATTTTCGCCTCGTTCAATCAGTTTGTGTCACTGGGTGAAAAGTCAGACCTACTTCTTCTACGCGGGTGTGCATGTTCACTACCCACTGGTTAGAGGTTCCTCCTTTTCATTACGTGCTGAGGGTAAACGTAATAATTAGTGTAGGGTCATAAAAAAACTTAACAAAAACACAACGTCCGGTTAAAGAGTGAAAAGTTTCCATTATTTCAACCAGCATTTTAAAATCCGTAACTTCCAGGACCTTGTTCTCAGAAATATTATTTCTTGGCGATTTGCTTAAAGATGTTACTTAACCGCCTATTGAGAAATGTGCTCTTAAAAATTTTTTATGTCATCTTCATAATAAGTTAATTTCCAAATTGAAATTTTTTTTAATTTTATGACTTCTGTAAATGCGTTTTAAATAAAAACAATAGTAGAAAAATTTCCAATGTTCTGTGCCAAGATTAAAATAAACCGCGTGGTTTATTTTTAAAATCATCAGTTTTTCGTTTCTGTTAACAGCAAAATTGGATAACCAAAAACAATATTGTTATGATTTTTATTTAAATAAAAAACTTTTTCAAAACCTGCCAACCCTGGTTTTGAGTTAAATTATCTAACTTCTATGGGATTTGGCTTTCGACCGATATTTTTCAAATTGGAACATGTTGTTAGGCTTGAACAAAGGAGAAAAATGGCCCATGGTCATTTTTCCCTAGCTCCTACAGTTTGTCCAGTATTAGCGGTCAAAAAAGGACAAAACCGAGTATAGTCCATTTGTTAAGAGAAGTCACGGTCCATCGGTTAGCGCTCTACGCTGATTCTGATTGGTCAAATCAGAGTTATTTGAACTAACAATATGACGAGCAACAACTTTGTAATTGGAACCAAATCCGTAAACCCAATGCTTCTCGAAAGTTTTAAATGACCTTGAAGACATGGTTCTAGGTCATTCAATTACAAACTAGTAAATGTCCCGCTACACGAGGAATGTTCCATAGAAATTCGAAATAAAAAAAATGTTTTTCGGTTAATTATTATTTTTAGTTTTTTAGTGAACACCCTGTATAGTATTGCTTTTATCAAAATAACACACATAAATCATTTTGACAAACTACAACTAATTTATAAATTTAATATTATAGTAGAAAACAATATAAAATCAGCATAATCCCATTGGAAAAACCCAAATCGTGAGCCCTCGTGTGAGCAAGTGTCATGCTATTGCGACCCACAAAAATTGAATATAAAAGGTTGTTTAGTGAAGTGTAAACCACGTAATTTTATAATTGAATATTAACTACTAATTTGGCACTGATAAAATTGCATAGTCTGACCAGTACTTTAGTTAACTGTCTCATGTGGTGTTTATTGCTATACCAGGGGGTTTCTAAAATAGAATACGAAGTTTACAAATACGAAATACAATTTATTCGGTACATAAAAGATACATTTAATGAAATATGGACATTGTTAAACCTATAGAACAATACAACATTAAAGTTCTTAGGGGAAAACGAAAATAACATTATTTTAAGAATTATTCATTAGAAAATGTAAAAGTAACGAAATGAAATGGCAAGGTCATTTGGGGAAATGGAACCTTCTCGGTCCACTCTTTGGGACGTAGACACGTTCCGAATGCGACGCGATCTCCAGAGCAACGGCCCTCTCGTGCTGCTCCGAGATGACCTTGAACCTTTCGCCAAAAAGGGGGAGAGAGTACAGCATACTGACGTGTACTTCTACAGCTTGAGCGTTGCATTCTTCCGAATTCTGTTGGTTTAATCGCAGCTGATTAGAATAAGCGGTTTTAACTTTTTCCAAATCCAACTCGAAAGGCGCTGCCGAATTGGTCTTTTCCTTGCTGATCAAAAAGTCGAGGTAGTCCATGATGGAATCCGACTGATGAGTGATGGAATTGGACGTGATAAAGTGCGTGAACATGGCGCTGGCTTTGATCACAAAATCCAATTCATCCTGATATTTCGATTTCTGCACTTCTAACTCCAGTTTCACTTCTTCGGCTTTCTCTTGGCGGACTTTCCAGTCTCGCATTTCGCTGGCCTTCGATTGGTCCAGTTTCTTGACGTACGACTTTTTTATTACGTATCGTTGGTGGATGTGATCCTTCCAAGAACAGCCGCAAGTGATACAGAGATCACCTTTGAAAACTACGCAGTTTTGAAGCGCCTTATTATTTACGATGTCTGGGGTGATATCACTGAGGTAACACGGATCGTGGCATATCTGATAGATTTCATTTTCTCCTTCCATAATGACGCACTTTTCAGACTGGCAAACGGTTCTGGGGTTTGTTAATGGAATGAATTGTTGGTCGACCATTTTAACGTAAAGAGTATTCTGTAGCCGTTGGCGATTGTTCTTGCTGGACCGAATAGATTCAATTTGACAATTCAAGTAGAACAGGTTTTCTTGTATGACCATAACGATGTCTCCTAGCGGCTGCACCAACGAAACGATCAGTCTTCTCGCCTCGTTAATCGACAGAGTGTCCTTAACGCAATGAGGTTTCAACTTGTCAATGCGCTTCAGCAAACGGTCGCACTCGGAAGCCGACTTTTCCCAACTGAAAGAATACTCTGCGCGGTCACCTTCCAGAAATTGGACATCGTTTCGAAGCGCGACCAGGAAGCGGAAGGCCTCGTTGTCCAAGCAGTAAACGGTCTCCTGGTTCAGCGGGATACAAACGTCTTTAAGTTGCCCCAGCAGTTTCTTCAAAGGCGAGAAAGTGTCTCCTGGCTTGTAGAAGGTGCTCTTGGAGTTCGTGAAGACGAATGTGATATTTTCGGTGGCACTTTTGTGCAAGTGTTTTAAAAGTTCTTGAATGCAAAATATATTTAAGCGAGAGTTGTTCGGCTTCATTAGCAGAAGAATTCCGTGGATGTTGGTGAAGTTAGAAATAAAGCTGATAATATTATCGAACGTTGTGGCGTCTTCGTCGATATCTTTGGTATCCCGTAACCCAGGCGTGTCAATAAGGCGGATCATCTTATTGGCCATGGGAAAACAATAGGCCTTGCAGCTTTGGGTTTTGGATGCGAAATCTTCGTTGCCTTCGTTTTGGTCTTCTTCGCCAAATTTAACTTCGATAACATCGAAATTTTCGTCGGAGAGCGTGATTGAGGTCGGAATGAGTCCGATCAGTTCCGACTTTTCGGCTTCCTCCAGAGTGTCGTAGTTCAAGTAGTTGGCGAAAGCGTTGATGAACGTGGATTTGCCAACGCCCGTTTCTCCCAGAATTAAAATGTTCAAATCTTCGCGTTTTTTCAGTTTTTCGAGCATGCCCAACAAGTCGTCTCCCCTTTCGAACCGAAAGAAATCTTCTCCGTGTGTCGGGTGGCTGCATTTAAAAGCGAAGCTGGTCGCTGGTGCTTTCCCGCAACTTTCGCAATAAATGTTTTGGTCGAAACAGTAGTACAGTTCTTTATAACAATTATCGCAGTGGAAGACGTGGGTTCCAGTCAGTTGGCATTTGCCAAACAACGAAGATGGGCAAGCAACTTGAAGTAACGCAGCGTCTTTCTGGATAATATCCGAAATGCTTTCAGGTTTAGTCGTGCATGTTACGGTCATGTTTTCGGACAATTCAGGCTCATCTCTTTTAGACAAGCAGTCACTATCTCCCTCTTTTTCCTTGTGATAATGAGCGATACGTACTTTGGGTTGACGGGAAAACCATGAAGAGATCCACATATTCTCTTTATGTTCCATTGTAAAAACACCCATGGTGTCATTGGATGCTTTTTGATCGAGTATTTCAAAAAACCAATTGTAATTTTTCTCCCATTCATGTGTTTTAAATAAATTTTCATTTTCGGGAACGTAATGAAGTACAAAAACATCTTCGAAGTGACGTTTCATTTCGTCCAATTCTTTTTCATCGCGTATCAAAGGGCAGTTGTGATCTCTGAGTTCTGAATAACATCGAAGACCAATTCTTTGCCCGCTAAATTCATCCAGGATCGCTTTAACTTGTTTTACGGGTAATCTATCTTTGATCTTTTCCAAGGCTTTAAAACTGTCCATATTGTTTTGTGATCTGTCATTGGAAATCATGTTTTTTAAACGATCTTTTTGCTCCAAGAGTTTACCCGGAAAGTCCTTTTCGTAAGAAACAATTTTCTCAATGTGAGAGAAATTATTAATGAATCTAGTATCTCTATTCTTTTCGATATCTCTCAGAAAATCTTTTATGGCACAGTCCGCTTTACTCAATTCAGAAAAATAATTTTCTATACTTAGTAATTTACTTGAGAGTAAAGGGTATATAGTTTTGGTTAATAATCTGCTTAAACGGATGGAAGGAATCTTAATAATTGAGAACATGTTGTAGTAGATGGCACGCGGAGGTGAAGTCGATACGTATTTCACCAACTCTGGAAATTTAAAATCTATTAAATCCCCAAGAGAGTTGCACTCAATTTGCGAATCAAATTCAACGTCCCCGTTAATTTTGATAGAAATATCCATGTTCGCATATTCTTCTAATTTAGCTCTCAAAGGACCTAGATTCGCTACGTGGTTTTCAAACTCCTCTAAGAATCTCTTGAGTTGAGTCGTGGTTCTTTCTCGCTCATGTTCAAACGGAATTTTACAGTCAAAGGAAATGATAATGCGGCCGCCCCAAGTTACTCCCGTGACAACGTGGGTGCTTTTAGTTAAATATCCACCTTGAGCTTCCTTTATGAACGCGTCGCTAAAGCATTTCGACTTTATATCAACGTTTTCTTGTTTGATGAAAATTGAATAGACGAATGTTCCTCTGATTGCTCTGTTAGTTTGCTTTTCCCATTTGATTAAATCATCGTATCCCTTGAGGTTGTCGTCGTGCACCCCAAATTGTAATCCCAACGTTTGGTCAGCTGGAATGTCCAGGCCTTTTAGCCTCTTCGAGAGCGTCTCGTCCAAAGTGAACGATGATTTGAACTCGTAATTCATATTTGTTATTGTTTTGTGCTGCTCAACCATTTCGGGTTGCAATAATATGGAATGATTCAAAAATCGGCCTTCGTACACATTGTAAAGATCGCCTAATTTTGCGCTCCGTCCCAGAGCAGCCCTCTTGATTTCGTAGTATTCCATCTTAGATATTGTGGCTGAAAAAGAAAGAAGATAAAATATAATGGTAACCACTTACTAAAGGAAAATGAAAAGTAACAGTAAATAGAATTAACACTTAAAGTTAAAAACTAATTCCAATTCCAATTAATTAAAAGTAACAGCAAATAAAATTCAAATTAAAACTACTTCAAATTCAAATTAAAACTACTTCAAATTCCAATTAAAACTACTTCAAATTCCAATTTAAACTAATGCTAAAATTTCACCTATATGTAACAACGGCCTCACAATTTGACGAATTGTTCATTGAAGCTCGTGACGAAAACCATCAGTGTTAATTAATATACAAAAATCGTTAGATTCCCGCCAATTTAGAGTCATTCAAATAATTTGTAGAAATTGATCAGATTTCCTGTTTCTCAGAAGTAGAGCTCTGCGTGACAGATGAATTAACTGACAAAATTTTGATTAATCGTAAATATTTTAGTTAACCGTTTATTTATGGATATTATCCATGGATGAACAACGAATTAACATGCAAAAAAAATTATATTTTTGGATAATTGAAGTCTAAGGACAAAAATAAAATAAGTGGTTAATTTTTATACAAACGCCAAACTCTACTCAGAAGGAACATCCAAGAACACAAATTATGCGATCTTTATTTAAATAAAGAAAAACAAAAACGTTTAATCGTACACTAGACAAACAAAGACAATTAGAAACCCCGTGACATGAAATCTTAAATTTTTATAGGAAAAATAGGATTATATTTCTAAAAATATGGGATTTTATAGGATTATTTTTTCAAAATTATTGGACTTCATAGAACTATATATGCTATTTCATTTACTAACTTTATGCATTTAAAAACAAAATCTATAATTAATGAAGTGAATATTTGATTTTCTCTTAAAAAATAGGAAACACTTAACCATTTTATCACAAAAATATACTAGAAGCTAACTGTATTAACAAGAACAAAAGGAGAGACTAGAATGACTTGATCCTATAGCTAAATCTAGCAATTTAACTGATTGGCGGGATTTGAAATGGGCAAAATATAATAATTATAGGATTTCATAGACCTTTATGGGGATTTCGCTATCGGACATTTTTGAAAACATGGAATTTTATAGGAATTATAGGACCTCTTGGGGGCCTGTTCCATGAGCCAAAAATCGTCGTCCCTATGTATACAGAGCTATCAATGTTTTAATACACCAGAAGCGCACGCCATTGAAATATGTTATTTAAAACAAATGTGGAATATCAACTAAAATTGGTAATACAATTTCAAGATAAATAAAATTTGGAGTCGCGTATAAAACATAAACGAGGTCTGTTCGCTTCCTGGGGAGGTTTATATTGGAAAAACTAGACGTCTATCTACACGATTAAAAGACTGATGTAATTAAAAAAGAAATTTCCAAGTCTGCCTTTTCTGAACATATTTCTTATAATCCATCGCACACAATTTCGTTCATTCATTTTGAAATCTGAAATCCCGTTACAATTAAATATTATGGAAACGTTTTTTATTGGCAAAAATATAAATATCCTTAATACAGATTTAGGATTTAGATATTACCATAAGTAACTTAACACCCCTAAGTATGACATTAGGAAAATAATCTACTACATCCTTTCTTCACAGTGACGTCAAATTTTTTTCGAAATAGCGCCACTCGGAAGCGGCGGAATGAACTAATGTAACCCAACTTCCGGGAACGTGATTCCCGCGGTTTTGAAAACAGTCATTTTTAGGCTTAAGCCGCACTAATTTCGTTTTCGCCACGGAAACTTTAACAACGGAAGAAATTAAAGAAATTGTATGTATTTCCCTCAACAATATTAAATCTTCATATCGGGCAAATGGTATTATATTAGAAATTCACGAGGTCACTTCCTTGATTAACGACGCACCCCTCAAAAGATTAAATTCGATTTAATCGTGATTATTTTGATTAAATTCAATTTAATCACGATTAAGTTGATTAAATCACGTTTAATCATGATAAGAATGTTTAAATCTGATTTAATCATGATTAAATGATTAAATCTGATTAAAAATTATATCGTGATTAGTATGATTAAATCGTACTCTAGTTTTGATTTTAATGATAAATTATCGATTCGACCGATTATATTTCTTAAATCGTGATTAAAATGATAAAATCTAAATAAAAAGATTAGATCATGATTAGAATGATTAAATCCCGTTTAAATTATTAAATCCTGATTAAAAAGATTAGATCATGATTATAATGATTAAATCCAGTTTAAATTATTAAATCCTGATTAAAAAGATTAGATCATGATTCGAATGATTAAATCTCGTTTAAATTATTAAATCCTGATTAAAAAGATTAGATCAGGTTTAGAATGATTAAATCTCGTTTAAATTATTAAATCCTGATTAAAAAGATTAGATCATGTTTACAATGATTAAATCTCGTTTAAATCGTGATTAGATTTTTTAATCTTGATTACCCTGATTTAATCATTTTACTATGATAAAGACGCACCGAAAATGGAAGTGACCTACCCCTCGTAATTTCACCAACAACTCGAAATTTGTGGCTCACTAGTGTAGTATATTGAGAAGATCCATCTGATTGATATTTATCAATATTATGCACCAAATACTGTAGACGTTAAAAAACCTTCAGCTTGTTACGTATTTAATGTAAAAAGTTCTTATTTAGTTTACGAATATTTTATTACAATTTCTCCCAAATTTTTACTTTTATAATTTGAATATACTTGTATTTTGTACCTGGATGAATGCCTGGTTTTGTCCGCTGTGATCAAAATAAAAATTAATTGATGAATTAAAATGTAAGAATTAACCTTTTTCAAGCTTCTGGAATAACTTTTACAATTTTGCTAATTACGCAATAAATTTTTTTTCAGTACAAACTTCGAAAATTACCCTAATAATATTTAGTATTTAGGTATAATTTTCCGATAGAGTTAGGCCTAATAAGCCGACTGCCATAACAGCCATTTTATTTTTTACATTTCGTACCTCAAAATATTTTGAAGCGCTATATGATTGGCTAAATTTGAACTCTGACTTCTTTTCGATGCCCAATAAAAAAATCAAATCCCAAAGAGCATTAAACTTCCGGGTTACAGAGTTGCTAGTCGTTTTTCTGATTTATCGTTGGTGAAGAAAGGATGTAGTAATAAAAATTCATGAGCATGGCTACAAGTGTCATACTTAGGGGTTTTATGTTACTTATGATATTACCAATTAAATAAAAATTAATAAGAGTATTATTATAAGTCTCACGTGACCAGAACGAAGTTTCAGTTTTAGTTTCATTTTTGATTTTGTATAAATGCAGGGTCACCAGGAAAATGCCTCGAAAATTTTATAGAACAATTAGGAAATTCTGTAGCGAATTAAAGGAAAATATAGGAAAAACCACAAGAGATAACTGAACCAGGGTTGGACATATGGAAATTTTTTTAGTAGTCACCCTGACTAGTGAACCTCCTACTTCAATTTATTTTAATAGTCACCGACTAGTGGGGGTATAAAAACAAGGACAGGAAACATTTTTCTTTACTCGACAGAATTAAAATAGGAGTTTATTATCACTTGAGTTAGGTCTACATTATGTGATTTTTTAATGAAATTGGATTGATGAATGATGAATTTATGATACGCCATATTCGCTTTTTTTATGAATATGTAGGTAAATTTTTCATTAGCCAAATTGACTAGTGAGCTCCAGATTTTGATTAATTTTAGTAATTTCGAAATAGGTTATTTTCTTTAATTAAAAATTACGTATTTTACTACAATTAGAAAGTCACTTATTTCATACAATACTATTTTTTTTAATAAGGAAGTAATTTATTTACTTCCATTAGAAAGTAATTTATTTACTTCCATTAGAAAGTAATTTATTTACTTCCATTAGAAAGTAATTTATTTACTTCCATTAGAAAGTAATTTATTTACTTCCATTAGAAAGTAATTTATTTACTTCCATTAGAAAGTAATTTATTTACTTCCATTAGAAAGTAATTTATTTACTTCCATTAGAAAGTAATTTATTTACTTCCATTAGAAAGTAATTTATTTACTTCCATTAGAAAGTAATTTATTTACTTCCATTAGAAAGTAATTTATTTACTTCCATTAGAAAGTAATTTATTTACTTCCATTAGAAAGTAATTTATTTACTTCCATTAGAAAGTAATTTATTTACTTCCATTAGAAAGTAATTTATTTACTTCCATTAGAAAGTAATTTATTTACTTCCATTAGAAAGTAATTTATTTACTTCCATTAGAAAGTAATTTATTTACTTCCATTAGAAAGTAATTTATTTACTTCCATTAGAAAGTAATTTATTTACTTCCATTAGAAAGTAATTTATTTACTTCCATTAGAAAGTAATTTATTTACTTCCATTAGAAAGTAATTTATTTACTTCCATTAGAAAGTAATTTATTTACTTCCATTAGAAAGTAATTTATTTACTTCCATTAGAAAGTAATTTATTTACTTCCATTAGAAAGTAATTTATTTACTTCCATTAGAAAGTAATTTATTTACTTCCATTAGAAAGTAATTTATTTACTTCCATTAGAAAGTAATTTATTTACTTCCATTAGAAAGTAATTTATTTACTTCCATTAGAAAGTAATTTATTTACTTCCATTAGAAAGTAATTTATTTACTTCCATTAGAAAGTAATTTATTTACTTCCATTAGAAAGTAATTTATTTACTTCCATTAGAAAGTAATTTATTTACTTCCATTAGAAAGTAATTTATTTACTTCCATTAGAAAGTAATTTATTTACTTCCATTAGAAAGTAATTTATTTACTTCCATTAGAAAGTAATTTATTTACTTCCATTAGAAAGTAATTTATTTACTTCCATTAGAAAGTAATTTATTTACTTCCATTAGAAAGTAATTTATTTACTTCCATTAGAAAGTAATTTATTTACTTCCATTAGAAAGTAATTTATTTACTTCCATTAGAAAGTAATTTATTTACTTCCATTAGAAAGTAATTTATTTACTTCCATTAGAAAGTAATTTATTTACTTCCATTAGAAAGTAATTTATTTACTTCCATTAGAAAGTAATTTATTTACTTCCATTAGAAAGTAATTTATTTACTTCCATTAGAAAGTAATTTATTTACTTCCATTAGAAAGTAATTTATTTACTTCCATTAGAAAGTAATTTATTTACTTCCATTAGAAAGTAATTTATTTACTTCCATTAGAAAGTAATTTATTTACTTCCATTAGAAAGTAATTTATTTACTTCCATTAGAAAGTAATTTATTTACTTCCATTAGAAAGTAATTTATTTACTTCCATTAGAAAGTAATTTATTTACTTCCATTAGAAAGTAATTTATTTACTTCCATTAGAAAGTAATTTATTTACTTCCATTAGAAAGTAATTTATTTACTTCCATTAGAAAGTAATTTATTTACTTCCATTAGAAAGTAATTTATTTACTTCCATTAGAAAGTAATTTATTTACTTCCATTAGAAAGTAATTTATTTACTTCCATTAGAAAGTAATTTATTTACTTCCATTAGAAAGTAATTTATTTACTTCCATTAGAAAGTAATTTATTTACTTCCATTAGAAAGTAATTTATTTACTTCCATTAGAAAGTAATTTATTTACTTCCATTAGAAAGTAATTTATTTACTTCCATTAGAAAGTAATTTATTTACTTCCATTAGAAAGTAATTTATTTACTTCCATTAGAAAGTAATTTATTTACTTCCATTAGAAAGTAATTTATTTACTTCCATTAGAAAGTAATTTATTTACTTCCATTAGAAAGTAATTTATTTACTTCCATTAGAAAGTAATTTATTTACTTCCATTAGAAAGTAATTTATTTACTTCCATTAGAAAGTAATTTATTTACTTCCATTAGAAAGTAATTTATTTACTTCCATTAGAAAGTAATTTATTTACTTCCATTAGAAAGTAATTTATTTACTTCCATTAGAAAGTAATTTATTTACTTCCATTAGAAAGTAATTTATTTACTTCCATTAGAAAGTAATTTATTTACTTCCATTAGAAAGTAATTTATTTACTTCCATTAGAAAGTAATTTATTTACTTCCATTAGAAAGTAATTTATTTACTTCCATTAGAAAGTAATTTATTTACTTCCATTAGAAAGTAATTTATTTACTTCCATTAGAAAGTAATTTATTTACTTCCATTAGAAAGTAATTTATTTACTTCCATTAGAAAGTAATTTATTTACTTCCATTAGAAAGTAATTTATTTACTTCCATTAGAAAGTAATTTATTTACTTCCATTAGAAAGTAATTTATTTACTTCCATTAGAAAGTAATTTATTTACTTCCATTAGAAAGTAATTTATTTACTTCCATTAGAAAGTAATTTATTTACTTCCATTAGAAAGTAATTTATTTACTTCCATTAGAAAGTAATTTATTTACTTCCATTAGAAAGTAATTTATTTACTTCCATTAGAAAGTAATTTATTTACTTCCATTAGAAAGTAATTTATTTACTTCCATTAGAAAGTAATTTATTTACTTCCATTAGAAAGTAATTTATTTACTTCCATTAGAAAGTAATTTATTTACTTCCATTAGAAAGTAATTTATTTACTTCCATTAGAAAGTAATTTATTTACTTCCATTAGAAAGTAATTTATTTACTTCCATTAGAAAGTAATTTATTTACTTCCATTAGAAAGTAATTTATTTACTTCCATTAGAAAGTAATTTATTTACTTCCATTAGAAAGTAATTTATTTACTTCCATTAGAAAGTAATTTATTTACTTCCATTAGAAAGTAATTTATTTACTTCCATTAGAAAGTAATTTATTTACTTCCATTAGAAAGTAATTTATTTACTTCCATTAGAAAGTAATTTATTTACTTCCATTAGAAAGTAATTTATTTACTTCCATTAGAAAGTAATTTATTTACTTCCATTAGAAAGTAATTTATTTACTTCCATTAGAAAGTAATTTATTTACTTCCATTAGAAAGTAATTTATTTACTTCCATTAGAAAGTAATTTATTTACTTCCATTAGAAAGTAATTTATTTACTTCCATTAGAAAGTAATTTATTTACTTCCATTAGAAAGTAATTTATTTACTTCCATTAGAAAGTAATTTATTTACTTCCATTAGAAAGTAATTTATTTACTTCCATTAGAAAGTAATTTATTTACTTCCATTAGAAAGTAATTTATTTACTTCCATTAGAAAGTAATTTATTTACTTCCATTAGAAAGTAATTTATTTACTTCCATTAGAAAGTAATTTATTTACTTCCATTAGAAAGTAATTTATTTACTTCCATTAGAAAGTAATTTATTTACTTCCATTAGAAAGTAATTTATTTACTTCCATTAGAAAGTAATTTATTTACTTCCATTAGAAAGTAATTTATTTACTTCCATTAGAAAGTAATTTATTTACTTCCATTAGAAAGTAATTTATTTACTTCCATTAGAAAGTAATTTATTTACTTCCATTAGAAAGTAATTTATTTACTTCCATTAGAAAGTAATTTATTTACTTCCATTAGAAAGTAATTTATTTACTTCCATTAGAAAGTAATTTATTTACTTCCATTAGAAAGTAATTTATTTACTTCCATTAGAAAGTAATTTATTTACTTCCATTAGAAAGTAATTTATTTACTTCCATTAGAAAGTAATTTATTTACTTCCATTAGAAAGTAATTTATTTACTTCCATTAGAAAGTAATTTATTTACTTCTATTAGAAAGTAATTTATTTACTTCCATTAGAAAGTAATTTATTTATTTCCATTAGAAAGTAATTTATTTACTTCCATTAGAAAGTAATTTATTTACTTCCATTAGAAAGTAATTTATTTACTTCCATTAGAAAGTAATTTATTTACTTCCATTAGAAAGTAATTTATTTACTTCTATTAGAAAGTAATTTATTTACTTCCATTAGAAAGTAATTTATTTACTTCCATTAGAAAGTAATTTATTTACTTCCATTAGAAAGTAATTTATTTACTTCCATTAGAAAGTAATTTATTTACTTCCATTAGAAAGTAATTTATTTACTTCCATTAGAAAGTAATTTATTTACTTCCATTAGAAAGTAATTTATTTACTTCCATTAGAAAGTAATTTATTTACTTCCATTAGAAAGTAATTTATTTACTTCTATTAGAAAGTAATTTATTTACTTCCATTAGAAAGTAATTTATTTATTTCCATTAGAAAGTAATTTATTTACTTCCATTAGAAAGTAATTTATTTACTTCCATTAGAAAGTAATTTATTTACTTCCATTAGAAAGTAATTTATTTACTTCCATTAGAAAGTAATTTATTTACTTCTATTAGAAAGTAATTTATTTACTTCCATTAGAAAGTAATTTATTTACTTCCATTAGAAAGTAATTTATTTACTTCCATTAGAAAGTAATTTATTTACTTCCATTAGAAAGTAATTTATTTATTTCCATTAGAAAGTAATTTATTTACTTCCATTAGAAAGTAATTTATTTACTTCCATTAGAAAGTAATTTATTTACTTCCATTAGAAAGTAATTTATTTACTTCCATTAGAAAGTAATTTATTTATTTCCATTAGAAAGTAATTTATTTACTTCCATTAGAAAGTAATTTATTTACTTCCATTAGAAAGTAATTTATTTACTTCCATTAGAAAGTAATTTATTTACTTCCATTAGAAAGTAATTTATTTACTTCCATTAGAAAGTAATTTATTTATTTCCATTAGAAAGTAATTTATTTACTTCCATTAGAAAGTAATTTATTTATTTCCATTAGAAAGTAATTTATTTACTTCCATTAGAAAGTAATTTATTAACTTCCATTAGAAAGTAATTTATTTACTTCCATTAGAAAGTAATTTATTTACTTCCATTAGAAAGTAATTTATTTACTTCCATTAGAAAGTAATTTATTTACTTCCATTAGAAAGTAATTTATTTACTTCCATTAGAAAGTAATTTATTTACTTCCATTAGAAAGTAATTTATTTACTTCCATTAGAAAGTAATTTATTTACTTCCATTAGAAAGTAATTTATTTACTTCCATTAGAAAGTAATTTATTTACTTCCATTAGAAAGTAATTTATTTACTTCTATTAGAAAGTAATTTATTTACTTCCATTAGAAAGTAATTTATTTACTTCCATTAGAAAGTAATTTATTTACTTCCATTAGAAAGTAATTTATTTACTTCCATTAGAAAGTAATTTATTTACTTCCATTAGAAAGTAATTTATTTACTTCCATTAGAAAGTAATTTATTTACTTCTATTAGAAAGTAATTTATTTACTTCCATTAGAAAGTAATTTATTTACTTCCATTAGAAAGTAATTTATTTACTTCTATTAGAAAGTAATTTATTTACTTCCATTAGAAAGTAATTTATTTACTTCTATTAGAAAGTAATTTATTTACTTCCATTAGAAAGTAATTTATTTATTTCCATTAGAAAGTAATTTATTTACTTCCATTAGAAAGTAATTTATTTACTTCCATTAGAAAGTAATTTATTTACTTCCATTAGAAAGTAATTTATTTACTTCCATTAGAAAGTAATTTATTTACTTCTATTAGAAAGTAATTTATTTACTTCCATTAGAAAGTAATTTATTTACTTCCATTAGAAAGTAATTTATTTACTTCTATTAGAAAGTAATTTATTTACTTCCATTAGAAAGTAATTTATTTATTTCCATTAGAAAGTAATTTATTTACTTCCATTAGAAAGTAATTTATTTACTTCCATTAGAAAGTAATTTATTTACTTCCATTAGAAAGTAATTTATTTACTTCCATTAGAAAGTAATTTATTTACTTCCATTAGAAAGTAATTTATTTATTTCCATTAGAAAGTAATTTATTTACTTCTATTAGAAAGTAATTTATTTACTTCCATTAGAAAGTAATTTATTTACTTCCATTAGAAAGTAATTTATTTACTTCCATTAGAAAGTAATTTATTTACTTCCATTAGAAAGTAATTTATTTACTTCCATTAGAAAGTAATTTATTTACTTCCATTAGAAAGTAATTTATTTACTTCCATTAGAAAGTAATTTATTTACTTCCATTAGAAAGTAATTTATTTACTTCCATTAGAAAGTAATTTATTTACTTCCATTAGAAAGTAATTTATTTACTTCCATTAGAAAGTAATTTATTTACTTCCATTAGAAAGTAATTTATTTATTTCCATTAGAAAGTAATTTATTTACTTCCATTAGAAAGTAATTTATTTATTTCCATTAGAAAGTAATTTATTTACTTCTATTAGAAAGTAATTTATTTACTTCCATTAGAAAGTAATTTATTTACTTCCATTAGAAAGTAATTTATTTACTTCCATTAGAAAGTAATTTATTTACTTCCATTAGAAAGTAATTTATTTACTTCCATTAGAAAGTAATTTATTTACTTCCATTAGAAAGTAATTTATTTACTTCCATTAGAAAGTAATTTATTTACTTCCATTAGAAAGTAATTTATTTACTTCCATTAGAAAGTAATTTATTTACTTCCATTAGAAAGTAATTTATTTACTTCCATTAGAAAGTAATTTATTTACTTCTATTAGAAAGTAATTTATTTACTTCCATTAGAAAGTAATTTATTTACTTCTATTAGAAAGTAATTTATTTACTTCCATTAGAAAGTAATTTATTTACTTCCATTAGAAAGTAATTTATTTACTTCCATTAGAAAGTAATTTATTTACTTCCATTAGAAAGTAATTTATTTACTTCTATTAGAAAGTAATTTATTTACTTCCATTAGAAAGTAATTTATTTACTTCTATTAGAAAGTAATTTATTTACTTCCATTAGAAAGTAATTTATTTATTTCCATTAGAAAGTAATTTATTTACTTCCATTAGAAAGTAATTTATTTACTTCCATTAGAAAGTAATTTATTTACTTCCATTAGAAAGTAATTTATTTACTTCCATTAGAAAGTAATTTATTTACTTCTATTAGAAAGTAATTTATTTACTTCCATTAGAAAGTAATTTATTTACTTCCATTAGAAAGTAATTTATTTACTTCTATTAGAAAGTAATTTATTTACTTCCATTAGAAAGTAATTTATTTATTTCCATTAGAAAGTAATTTATTTACTTCCATTAGAAAGTAATTTATTTACTTCCATTAGAAAGTAATTTATTTACTTCCATTAGAAAGTAATTTATTTACTTCCATTAGAAAGTAATTTATTTATTTCCATTAGAAAGTAATTTATTTACTTCCATTAGAAAGTAATTTATTTACTTCCATTAGAAAGTAATTTATTTACTTCCATTAGAAAGTAATTTATTTACTTCCATTAGAAAGTAATTTATTTATTTCCATTAGAAAGTAATTTATTTACTTCCATTAGAAAGTAATTTATTTACTTCCATTAGAAAGTAATTTATTTACTTCCATTAGAAAGTAATTTATTTACTTCCATTAGAAAGTAATTTATTTATTTCCATTAGAAAGTAATTTATTTACTTCCATTAGAAAGTAATTTATTTACTTCCATTAGAAAGTAATTTATTTACTTCCATTAGAAAGTAATTTATTTACTTCCATTAGAAAGTAATTTATTTACTTCCATTAGAAAGTAATTTATTTACTTCCATTAGAAAGTAATTTATTTACTTCCATTAGAAAGTAATTTATTTATTTCCATTAGAAAGTAATTTATTTACTTCCATTAGAAAGTAATTTATTTACTTCCATTAGAAAGTAATTTATTTACTTCCATTAGAAAGTAATTTATTTATTTCCATTAGAAAGTAATTTATTTACTTCTATTAGAAAGTAATTTATTTACTTCCATTAGAAAGTAATTTATTTACTTCCATTAGAAAGTAATTTATTTACTTCCATTAGAAAGTAATTTATTTACTTCCATTAGAAAGTAATTTATTTACTTCCATTAGAAAGTAATTTATTTACTTCCATTAGAAAGTAATTTATTTACTTCCATTAGAAAGTAATTTATTTACTTCCATTAGAAAGTAATTTATTTACTTCCATTAGAAAGTAATTTATTTACTTCCATTAGAAAGTAATTTATTTACTTCCATTAGAAAGTAATTTATTTACTTCTATTAGAAAGTAATTTATTTACTTCCATTAGAAAGTAATTTATTTACTTCTATTAGAAAGTAATTTATTTACTTCCATTAGAAAGTAATTTATTTACTTCCATTAGAAAGTAATTTATTTACTTCCATTAGAAAGTAATTTATTTACTTCCATTAGAAAGTAATTTATTTACTTCCATTAGAAAGTAATTTATTTACTTCTATTAGAAAGTAATTTATTTACTTCCATTAGAAAGTAATTTATTTACTTCTATTAGAAAGTAATTTATTTACTTCCATTAGAAAGTAATTTATTTATTTCCATTAGAAAGTAATTTATTTACTTCCATTAGAAAGTAATTTATTTACTTCCATTAGAAAGTAATTTATTTACTTCCATTAGAAAGTAATTTATTTATTTCCATTAGAAAGTAATTTATTTACTTCCATTAGAAAGTAATTTATTTACTTCCATTAGAAAGTAATTTATTTACTTCCATTAGAAAGTAATTTATTTACTTCCATTAGAAAGTAATTTATTTACTTCTATTAGAAAGTAATTTATTTACTTCCATTAGAAAGTAATTTATTTACTTCCATTAGAAAGTAATTTATTTACTTCCATTAGAAAGTAATTTATTTACTTCTATTAGAAAGTAATTTATTTACTTCCATTAGAAAGTAATTTATTTATTTCCATTAGAAAGTAATTTATTTACTTCCATTAGAAAGTAATTTATTTACTTCCATTAGAAAGTAATTTATTTACTTCCATTAGAAAGTAATTTATTTACTTCCATTAGAAAGTAATTTATTTATTTCCATTAGAAAGTAATTTATTTACTTCCATTAGAAAGTAATTTATTTACTTCCATTAGAAAGTAATTTATTTACTTCCATTAGAAAGTAATTTATTTACTTCCATTAGAAAGTAATTTATTTACTTCCATTAGAAAGTAATTTATTTACTTCCATTAGAAAGTAATTTATTTACTTCCATTAGAAAGTAATTTATTTATTTCCATTAGAAAGTAATTTATTTACTTCCATTAGAAAGTAATTTATTTACTTCCATTAGAAAGTAATTTATTTACTTCCATTAGAAAGTAATTTATTTACTTCCATTAGAAAGTAATTTATTTACTTCCATTAGAAAGTAATTTATTTACTTCCATTAGAAAGTAATTTATTTACTTCCATTAGAAAGTAATTTATTTACTTCCATTAGAAAGTAATTTATTTACTTCCATTAGAAAGTAATTTATTTACTTCCATTAGAAAGTAATTTATTTACTTCCATTAGAAAGTAATTTATTTACTTCTATTAGAAAGTAATTTATTTACTTCCATTAGAAAGTAATTTATTTACTTCTATTAGAAAGTAATTTATTTACTTCCATTAGAAAGTAATTTATTTACTTCCATTAGAAAGTAATTTATTTACTTCCATTAGAAAGTAATTTATTTACTTCCATTAGAAAGTAATTTATTTACTTCTATTAGAAAGTAATTTATTTACTTCCATTAGAAAGTAATTTATTTACTTCCATTAGAAAGTAATTTATTTACTTCTATTAGAAAGTAATTTATTTACTTCCATTAGAAAGTAATTTATTTACTTCTATTAGAAAGTAATTTATTTACTTCCATTAGAAAGTAATTTATTTATTTCCATTAGAAAGTAATTTATTTACTTCCATTAGAAAGTAATTTATTTACTTCCATTAGAAAGTAATTTATTTACTTCCATTAGAAAGTAATTTATTTACTTCCATTAGAAAGTAATTTATTTACTTCTATTAGAAAGTAATTTATTTACTTCCATTAGAAAGTAATTTATTTACTTCCATTAGAAAGTAATTTATTTACTTCTATTAGAAAGTAATTTATTTACTTCCATTAGAAAGTAATTTATTTATTTCCATTAGAAAGTAATTTATTTACTTCCATTAGAAAGTAATTTATTTACTTCCATTAGAAAGTAATTTATTTACTTCCATTAGAAAGTAATTTATTTACTTCCATTAGAAAGTAATTTATTTACTTCCATTAGAAAGTAATTTATTTATTTCCATTAGAAAGTAATTTATTTACTTCTATTAGAAAGTAATTTATTTACTTCCATTAGAAAGTAATTTATTTACTTCCATTAGAAAGTAATTTATTTACTTCCATTAGAAAGTAATTTATTTACTTCCATTAGAAAGTAATTTATTTACTTCCATTAGAAAGTAATTTATTTACTTCCATTAGAAAGTAATTTATTTACTTCCATTAGAAAGTAATTTATTTACTTCCATTAGAAAGTAATTTATTTACTTCCATTAGAAAGTAATTTATTTACTTCCATTAGAAAGTAATTTATTTACTTCCATTAGAAAGTAATTTATTTACTTCCATTAGAAAGTAATTTATTTATTTCCATTAGAAAGTAATTTATTTACTTCCATTAGAAAGTAATTTATTTATTTCCATTAGAAAGTAATTTATTTACTTCTATTAGAAAGTAATTTATTTACTTCCATTAGAAAGTAATTTATTTACTTCCATTAGAAAGTAATTTATTTACTTCCATTAGAAAGTAATTTATTTACTTCCATTAGAAAGTAATTTATTTACTTCCATTAGAAAGTAATTTATTTACTTCCATTAGAAAGTAATTTATTTACTTCCATTAGAAAGTAATTTATTTACTTCCATTAGAAAGTAATTTATTTACTTCCATTAGAAAGTAATTTATTTACTTCCATTAGAAAGTAATTTATTTACTTCCATTAGAAAGTAATTTATTTACTTCTATTAGAAAGTAATTTATTTACTTCCATTAGAAAGTAATTTATTTACTTCTATTAGAAAGTAATTTATTTACTTCCATTAGAAAGTAATTTATTTACTTCCATTAGAAAGTAATTTATTTACTTCCATTAGAAAGTAATTTATTTACTTCCATTAGAAAGTAATTTATTTACTTCTATTAGAAAGTAATTTATTTACTTCCATTAGAAAGTAATTTATTTACTTCTATTAGAAAGTAATTTATTTACTTCCATTAGAAAGTAATTTATTTATTTCCATTAGAAAGTAATTTATTTACTTCCATTAGAAAGTAATTTATTTACTTCCATTAGAAAGTAATTTATTTACTTCCATTAGAAAGTAATTTATTTACTTCCATTAGAAAGTAATTTATTTACTTCTATTAGAAAGTAATTTATTTACTTCCATTAGAAAGTAATTTATTTACTTCCATTAGAAAGTAATTTATTTACTTCTATTAGAAAGTAATTTATTTACTTCCATTAGAAAGTAATTTATTTATTTCCATTAGAAAGTAATTTATTTACTTCCATTAGAAAGTAATTTATTTACTTCCATTAGAAAGTAATTTATTTACTTCCATTAGAAAGTAATTTATTTACTTCCATTAGAAAGTAATTTATTTATTTCCATTAGAAAGTAATTTATTTACTTCCATTAGAAAGTAATTTATTTACTTCCATTAGAAAGTAATTTATTTACTTCCATTAGAAAGTAATTTATTTACTTCCATTAGAAAGTAATTTATTTATTTCCATTAGAAAGTAATTTATTTACTTCCATTAGAAAGTAATTTATTTACTTCCATTAGAAAGTAATTTATTTACTTCCATTAGAAAGTAATTTATTTACTTCCATTAGAAAGTAATTTATTTATTTCCATTAGAAAGTAATTTATTTACTTCCATTAGAAAGTAATTTATTTACTTCCATTAGAAAGTAATTTATTTACTTCCATTAGAAAGTAATTTATTTACTTCCATTAGAAAGTAATTTATTTACTTCCATTAGAAAGTAATTTATTTACTTCCATTAGAAAGTAATTTATTTACTTCCATTAGAAAGTAATTTATTTATTTCCATTAGAAAGTAATTTATTTACTTCCATTAGAAAGTAATTTATTTACTTCCATTAGAAAGTAATTTATTTACTTCCATTAGAAAGTAATTTATTTATTTCCATTAGAAAGTAATTTATTTACTTCTATTAGAAAGTAATTTATTTACTTCCATTAGAAAGTAATTTATTTACTTCCATTAGAAAGTAATTTATTTACTTCCATTAGAAAGTAATTTATTTACTTCCATTAGAAAGTAATTTATTTACTTCCATTAGAAAGTAATTTATTTACTTCCATTAGAAAGTAATTTATTTACTTCCATTAGAAAGTAATTTATTTACTTCCATTAGAAAGTAATTTATTTACTTCCATTAGAAAGTAATTTATTTACTTCCATTAGAAAGTAATTTATTTACTTCCATTAGAAAGTAATTTATTTACTTCTATTAGAAAGTAATTTATTTACTTCCATTAGAAAGTAATTTATTTACTTCTATTAGAAAGTAATTTATTTACTTCCATTAGAAAGTAATTTATTTACTTCCATTAGAAAGTAATTTATTTACTTCCATTAGAAAGTAATTTATTTACTTCCATTAGAAAGTAATTTATTTACTTCCATTAGAAAGTAATTTATTTACTTCTATTAGAAAGTAATTTATTTACTTCCATTAGAAAGTAATTTATTTACTTCTATTAGAAAGTAATTTATTTACTTCCATTAGAAAGTAATTTATTTATTTCCATTAGAAAGTAATTTATTTACTTCCATTAGAAAGTAATTTATTTACTTCCATTAGAAAGTAATTTATTTACTTCCATTAGAAAGTAATTTATTTACTTCCATTAGAAAGTAATTTATTTACTTCTATTAGAAAGTAATTTATTTACTTCCATTAGAAAGTAATTTATTTACTTCCATTAGAAAGTAATTTATTTACTTCCATTAGAAAGTAATTTATTTACTTCTATTAGAAAGTAATTTATTTACTTCCATTAGAAAGTAATTTATTTATTTCCATTAGAAAGTAATTTATTTACTTCCATTAGAAAGTAATTTATTTACTTCCATTAGAAAGTAATTTATTTACTTCCATTAGAAAGTAATTTATTTACTTCCATTAGAAAGTAATTTATTTATTTCCATTAGAAAGTAATTTATTTACTTCCATTAGAAAGTAATTTATTTACTTCCATTAGAAAGTAATTTATTTACTTCCATTAGAAAGTAATTTATTTACTTCCATTAGAAAGTAATTTATTTACTTCCATTAGAAAGTAATTTATTTACTTCCATTAGAAAGTAATTTATTTACTTCCATTAGAAAGTAATTTATTTATTTCCATTAGAAAGTAATTTATTTACTTCCATTAGAAAGTAATTTATTTACTTCCATTAGAAAGTAATTTATTTACTTCCATTAGAAAGTAATTTATTTACTTCCATTAGAAAGTAATTTATTTACTTCCATTAGAAAGTAATTTATTTACTTCCATTAGAAAGTAATTTATTTACTTCCATTAGAAAGTAATTTATTTACTTCCATTAGAAAGTAATTTATTTACTTCCATTAGAAAGTAATTTATTTACTTCTATTAGAAAGTAATTTATTTACTTCCATTAGAAAGTAATTTATTTACTTCTATTAGAAAGTAATTTATTTACTTCCATTAGAAAGTAATTTATTTACTTCTATTAGAAAGTAATTTATTTACTTCCATTAGAAAGTAATTTATTTATTTCCATTAGAAAGTAATTTATTTACTTCCATTAGAAAGTAATTTATTTACTTCCATTAGAAAGTAATTTATTTACTTCCATTAGAAAGTAATTTATTTACTTCCATTAGAAAGTAATTTATTTACTTCCATTAGAAAGTAATTTATTTATTTCCATTAGAAAGTAATTTATTTACTTCCATTAGAAAGTAATTTATTTACTTCCATTAGAAAGTAATTTATTTACTTCCATTAGAAAGTAATTTATTTACTTCCATTAGAAAGTAATTTATTTACTTCCATTAGAAAGTAATTTATTTACTTCCATTAGAAAGTAATTTATTTACTTCCATTAGAAAGTAATTTATTTACTTCCATTAGAAAGTAATTTATTTACTTCCATTAGAAAGTAATTTATTTACTTCCATTAGAAAGTAATTTATTTACTTCCATTAGAAAGTAATTTATTTACTTCCATTAGAAAGTAATTTATTTACTTCTATTAGAAAGTAATTTATTTACTTCCATTAGAAAGTAATTTATTTACTTCCATTAGAAAGTAATTTATTTACTTCCATTAGAAAGTAATTTATTTACTTCCATTAGAAAGTAATTTATTTATTTCCATTAGAAAGTAATTTATTTACTTCCATTAGAAAGTAATTTATTTACTTCCATTAGAAAGTAATTTATTTACTTCCATTAGAAAGTAATTTATTTACTTCCATTAGAAAGTAATTTATTTACTTCCATTAGAAAGTAATTTATTTACTTCCATTAGAAAGTAATTTATTTACTTCCATTAGAAAGTAATTTATTTACTTCTATTAGAAAGTAATTTATTTACTTCCATTAGAAAGTAATTTATTTACTTCCATTAGAAAGTAATTTATTTACTTCTATTAGAAAGTAATTTATTTACTTCCATTAGAAAGTAATTTATTTACTTCCATTAGAAAGTAATTTATTTACTTCTATTAGAAAGTAATTTATTTACTTCCATTAGAAAGTAATTTATTTATTTCCATTAGAAAGTAATTTATTTACTTCCATTAGAAAGTAATTTATTTACTTCCATTAGAAAGTAATTTATTTACTTCCATTAGAAAGTAATTTATTTACTTCCATTAGAAAGTAATTTATTTACTTCCATTAGAAAGTAATTTATTTACTTCCATTAGAAAGTAATTTATTTACTTCTATTAGAAAGTAATTTATTTACTTCCATTAGAAAGTAATTTATTTACTTCCATTAGAAAGTAATTTATTTACTTCTATTAGAAAGTAATTTATTTACTTCCATTAGAAAGTAATTTATTTATTTCCATTAGAAAGTAATTTATTTACTTCCATTAGAAAGTAATTTATTTACTTCCATTAGAAAGTAATTTATTTACTTCCATTAGAAAGTAATTTATTTACTTCCATTAGAAAGTAATTTATTTACTTCCATTAGAAAGTAATTTATTTACTTCCATTAGAAAGTAATTTATTTACTTCCATTAGAAAGTAATTTATTTACTTCCATTAGAAAGTAATTTATTTACTTCCATTAGAAAGTAATTTATTTACTTCCATTAGAAAGTAATTTATTTACTTCCATTAGAAAGTAATTTATTTACTTCCATTAGAAAGTAATTTATTTACTTCCATTAGAAAGTAATTTATTTACTTCCATTAGAAAGTAATTTATTTACTTCCATTAGAAAGTAATTTATTTACTTCCATTAGAAAGTAATTTATTTACTTCCATTAGAAAGTAATTTATTAACAACAATTTAGTATCAAAAGTCAAAATTTCAGCCAGAGATTCCAACAGTAGACCGGTTTCGCCCTTTTGGGGCTCATCAGTACTGTGTAGGAACTCTGGCTATCCTCGGAAATCTGCCGATATCAGTAAAACTAATAAACATATAGGGCACTCTGATTGTTTATTAACAATTTAGTAGTCTATTTACTAAAATAAGGTAATTCATTTACTGCAATAAAGTAATTTATTTACAATAATTTTGTAATTTATTTACTACAGTAAAGTTATTTAGTACTTTCTAATTTTTTTGTATTATATCGTGGAATATTAATAATTTTATAATCGAGTAATTTATCCAATTCATATTATTAAAAAAACGACAATTATGTAATTATCGAGTTATTGATTATGAATGATGATTGTGATTGGCAGTGTGGGCAAAAAACCGGCTTTTAACCCCTTTCTCGAACAATAGCGAGGGATTAAGCTTTCTTTCTAAGACTTTTTCTCTATTTTTCACTGGCTACTTCGTATTGCGACCCTGGGTACTGTACAATGGGGGGGGGGGGGATTTATGATGTCGTCTCTTCGTTTACGGGTTTCTCGTTCCTCGGTTTACGTAAGATGCCCGACACACGCACTTCGCAGAACGAGATGTCTTTGGGGGCTGCTTGTTTACACGTTTTCTTTATTCACACTTTCTCTATTTCTCTTTATTTACTCGTCTACGGTTCGGCGGCCGGATTGCGGGTTTCTTCCTATATTCTTTTACTTCACAAGCTGACGGGGGCGTAGGTACTTCGGGTTTCGGTCTGAAATGTCCGGCTAGGCTAGGGAATCGGTCTCGGTCATCTGGCTGTCTTCTCTCGGAATGGCTAGATATTGGGTGATCAACAGGTGATTCGAGGGTGTTGAGGGTATTTCGTTTCCCAGATTCATTACATCTAGGTAGTCAGTGATGGTTTTTTCGATCATGAGGGGTTGCAGTAAAGGTTAATTAATATCTAAGCGCGACTTCATCGCACATTATTTTCTATTTATTTCGATATGGTCTTTCTCTTGTCCGAGAAACAGAGTTATCCGGGTAATGGAGGCGGACTTCCTTCCTTCCTGGTACCAGTTGAGTTCTCTCCAGAATCAGAGTTCTGTCTCTTTGGGGCTCTGTCTCTTGGTTTTGTTCCGAGGATTTTAGGACGGAGTTGAAAACAAAAAGTAATTGGTGACCTCCCATTACGGGGGTCATTGGTGTACCTAAGACTCGTGTCCTGTCATGATACGTATGACGTCGTCTGATTTACGAAAGGTCGCTCGGGGTTGCGGCGGCGGGGGGGGGGGGGGGGGGAAAGCCAGGGAGTCTCGAGGTTCTAGTAATTTAATAAGTCCGTGCCACTTCACAAAGCAACAAACCAAGGCTGTAACCTCTTATTTCAAAGTCCGGAACGAGTTACGCGAGTTGATCTTCGACTAATTGGATCCGGGCGGGTGGCAAGGGGCCAGTGGTAAGGGTAAGAAGCCCCCCTATCTTAATTTTATATTTAATAGCGGGGGCTGATCGAGTTCTATGGTATTTATAAACTATACAGGGTGTCTTCATTTGATCGGCCCAGGCATTTTTATCAAACACTGTATCTTCTAGAAATGTGAAATTTTCAGTATGTACTATCTCGGGTGAGATCGTTCTTACTTGTGATTTTCAGAAAAATCGGGAAATTTTTCACGGTTTTAGAATTTGTAGTTGATAAACGCTAGGTGGTAGAAGAAAAATGACAATGAGTAAGTTGTAGAGCATACTCGAAAACCTTTAATAGAGTTGGATTGGTCAATATCGTACATTTTGTCACTGAAATAATAGGTCATGAAAAATAACCAGTTAGTAATACCCAAATGTATTTACACCTCATGTTATTGTAATGATTGTCTGTGAAAAATGAACATGTTTTCAGCCAAATCATTGTTTTACTTTTACAAATTAAGTATTAGAACAAGTGCAATTATTATAATAAGGAATTACAGAGAGTTTTTTACACATACGGTTCAATTACGCCACCGTCCGCTGCTATACAAATCCGTAGGCGATGAAGCATATTGTGGAAAGAACCACGGACCATATCTGGAGTAACGAGTTGGAACGCTGCAATGATTCTCTGGCGCAAGTCGTCTTCGCTTGTGACTGGCGTCTTGTCTACTTCCTCCTTGACGAAACCCCACGGGTAAAAGTCCGGCGGTGTCAAATCTGGAGACCTAGGAGGTCATCGTACTGGACCATTCTTCCCAATCCAACTCTCATTCAACTCGGTGTTGAGGTATTGCACCACATGTCGTTCCTGGTGAAGAGGTGCACCGTCATGCAAGAACCAAATTCGTGGCAGGTTGACTAAAGGGACATCTTCCAATGCTTCTGCTACTTCATTTCGTAGAAACGGCAAGTAGCTCACCCCATTAAACCGATTCGGAAGACAAAAATGGCCCAATGACGCGATCTCCTAGTAGACGTGCCCAGACGTTCAAGCGGAATTGTACTTGATTGTGATGTGGAAATCCCCAGTGCTGATTTACATCTCTCCACATATGGTTATTCTGTCGGTTAAATGGGCCGTCCCTTCCAAAGGAACACTCGTCGAACGCCAGGATCAAACGGAGGAAATCTTCGTTAGCATCCGCCATGGTACTGAACCAGTTACCGAAATCCAACCTAAGGCGCTGATCACCATCGTGAAGTGCTTGGTAGAGCGTGGCACGAAATGGGTGAAATTAATGGTGGTTAAGAACACTCCAGACATATTATTTTGACAAGTCCAAATCGGAGCATGCCATTCTTATACTTGCTCGAGGGTAAGCGACAAAGTAGGCGATGACTGTGTCTTCCATATTAGTGTTATGACGTCCAGGTCCGCGGAATCTGGGATTCATATTGCCGACTCCTTCGAAGTCAGCAAAAGCTCGGAGGATAGTGCGGTGATTTGTTTGACTGTCAGGATATAACATTTGAAACAACCGACTTGTTAAACGTGCGTTTCGATGACCATCATCGTAGTATAACCTAACCATCTTGAAACGCAGTACACGAGTACAACGATTCATACTTTTTTACCGCACTACGTAGAAATAATGTTTCTCAAACAAAGTGGTGGCCCTTTAAATACTAAAACGGATCCACATTTTAAACGAATCAGAAGTGCAAAAAAAAATCTTTCGGAAATTCAGTTGGCATAAATTAGACATTTTGTAGACCATAAAACCTACTTTTTCTTGTTTAATAAAAAACACCAACTTTTTGTCCATAGAAAACAAACGTGTGCGGGGTCCTACTGTTGTAATTCCTTAAAAGATTGCACTTTGATTTGGCTCAAAAAATGATCATTTTTCACAGACAATCATTACAATAACATGAGGCGTAGTACCAACTTGTTATTTTTCATGACCTATTATTTCAGTGACAAAATGTACGATTTGGACCATACCAACTGCATTAGAGGTTTTCGAGTATGCTCTACAGCTTACTCATTGAAAATTTTCCTCTACCACCTAGCGTTCAAAAACTACAAATTCTAAAACCGTTAAATATCAAAAGGTCCGGGTATAGAGTAGAGCACCTACCCGAGCACTTGCTATATTATCTCGAGTCAGAATCAGGCCGATTTTACCCCCTCGTATCTCAACAACTATAGGTCGTATCAAAACAAGTGATGTATCGTTTGAAAGGTTACAGGAGCGCGATACGAATTCCATCGAACAGGGTTGACGCGACGTTTCGTAGTAATGGGGCAAAGTAAGGCTTCATTTTTCTTCTTCTTCTTCCATCTTCTCCTCGCAGACCACTCTACAGCAAAAACTACTGAACCGATTTAAATGCAATTTGGTATACAGTTTCAAATTAAGCTCCCATTGTGTTCTTCCAAAGGAGAAGTTCATATCTGGTATAGTTCTTGAGCTACGGCGACAAATGTACAGTTCAGCGAGTCGGTAACGAAACCATGGAGTAATAAACACATAAGAAGTACTAAACCGGAGCGGCCAGCGATTTAAAAAAATTAATGCAAAAGGTTTTAAGGTTGATTCTAGGTGAAAACGTGGCGCTGTGTTCGAAAAATAGTCTTAAAGGTTAAAATGCCCACTATGACGGATATACTTGGAAACGATGTATGCAACATATTTATAGGTGATTGTAGGTAAAAAGGGGCGCTGAGTTCGACAGCAATAGTCTTGCGAGTGTCAAGGTGGGGGTTGTCCGCCATAGGGCTTGTCGATAAATAAGTCCAGTTTATGAAGTTTATGGGAATATAATTACAGATCTTGCCCTAGGGAAATAGATTAAACATTCGAATGCTACTGATTTATAGGTTGTTTCTAAGTGAAAGAGGTGCAGTGAGTTCGAAGTGTCTCGCCAGTGTCAGGGTGGGCAGTATGCCGCCAGAGGGCGGTTATCGATGCCAATGAGTAATAAACACGTGTATATTTAATAACAATCGTACAAGCTTATTAATTAACATTAAAAAATGAATTAAAGAGCATAATGACGTCACGTTTTCAAAAAATTAAAGTAAACAATATCTAAACGTACACAATGTTTGCGAAAGAGCTAGGCAGTTCTCAATATTCCAAATAGGTTAAAGTTCACTTTCCAATTTTGGTCATAAATATTATTTCCGCTTTGTTACGTTTAAAGGTATTATAATAACTTCACTTCTATTGTTATAAACAAAAAGGCGTAAAATCCACCCAAAACTATTCGGTTAAAAATTGCAAGGTCCTTTAAACAAAAACGTCACGTCCTATATTACTCTAGGCCATAAAAGTAGTGAAATCAAATAACGGGCAAGATCTGTAATTATATTCCCATAAACGTCATAAACTGGACTTATACTATATTCAATAGTCGCACCGCCACCTATCGATAATGTACAGAAATGTTCGAGTACCACTAGTACGGACAGTTTCAGTAATTTTATCGAGTGTTTTTATTTTGTCTCCGTTGGCCAAGGTGGTACTTTGAGCGAGACAAGAATTAAACACGCTCCAACGTTTATTTCACTGCCAAGTTATGTTGACTCTGATTATTGAAACTCGTTTACTATGCTTTTAAAGTAAAGAGTAAATCTAAACAGAGGAGATAATATATTTTGATCTAAACAATATATGCACCAAAAAATAAAATACACAATCTGGGCCACGTTTTGCGAGAACGAAAGAAACCTTTAGAGTCGGGAGGTTGAAATGGTCCCGTGATTAGGTATTGCTGCCATCTACATCGTTTTTAGGAACTAATTCTTGATATTATACAAAAACAGTTCTCTGAACTGAAAAAACCGTGTTTATTCTTGTAAATGTTACGGCTAAGAAGGGACAGATATTGAAAGTTAGGAATACTCTTAAAGGGCTATTCCAGCGTTTAAGTTTATTTCCTACCGACTGAAATAATTAGGGACCGCAATGCGCATGCGTGTTAGCTGAAAATTCATCGGTGTTCCGTAAGTCACTTGTGAAAATTTAACAGAACTTGAAACGCTGTTGTGAACTTTCAATATCTGTCCCTTCTTAGCCGTAACATTTACAAGATGTGAACTTTCAATATCTGTCCCTTCTTAGCCGTAACATTTACAAGATGTGAACTTTCAATATCTGACCCTTCTTAGCCGTAACATTTACAAGAATAAACACGGTTTTTTCAGTTCAGAGAACTGTTTTCGTATAATATATGTCCCTTTTTCATTGTGCTAAAATTTTGATATTAATTTCGACTATTTGTTTAAGTAATTGATTAATTCGAAGTTACGTAATGAAATAATCATAATTCAACTTCGTTTTTATTAATCTCAGATTTGGATTAACATGATATTTAGTATAGTCTAAGCATAAACGTATACCAAGTAATTTATATTTAGTATAGTCTAAGCATAAACGTATACCAAGTAATTTACGCAGTTTGCGGTAGTCGTTTTCAAAATATTTAAAATAATATATATACTATAGTCTAACTACCAATATAAGCTCATTCAAGAGTCCTACTTTACCGTTTCCTTGTCAGTTCTAAAAAATAAGCGCTATGTAGGGTAGAATTTACGGAAATCACGGTATCACCAAAAAAATTCCATCTCGACTCCTATTTTATTTATTTGCAATTTTACTGAAGCCTTTTTAATTATGTAATAATTGTACCAAGGCTTAACATACCAAAGTAATTTTTGGAAAATAAATATAATTATAAATACCTTGAACGTTGCACTATCAGATTTAAAAACTAAATAATCACTTATGGCAACTCTGCGACTGGCGTGATAAAAGCGAAAGGGCCAATCACGGCCCTTTTCCACCCCCGCGTCTTCCCCTTTCTCCCGTCCCGAAAAGCTCGCTCTATCTCTAGCCGGTTGTTTTTAGAGCTGATAAATTATTAACTGAATTTGTATTCGATGATTTACTAACTAAAATTAACTGGAATTGACTTGAAATATAGCAAAGTCTGAGGATTGAAATGTCAGAAATCGAATGGTGTTCACCTACGATAAGTAGTTTGTTCTCTAGACCGTACTGTATACAAAAGTGTCGAAATGCGATGTTTTTGCAAATTTTAAGTGTAAAATCGGGTCTTAGCGATCGAATATAGCGCAATGCTACACGATTGGGTACGGGATAAACAGCTAAACGGGGATGGAGTGGAAGGCAGGAGTCGAGGGTAAGAATAAACAGTAAACCTATCGGTTTACTTTAATTTATGCTTGCCTTTCGTCCGCTACGTTGTAAATTTTATGATTTGTTCACTCTTTATACATTCCTATGAAAACGTTTTATCTTATATTGACCTTTTTCTTTAATTAGAATCGTTACAGCTAAGCTAAGAAGACTTGTCTCGGCCATCGAGCCGAAAATACGTTCTAGCGCATGAGCAAGAGATAGCATTTTCAGCCAATAGTGTGTTTCTTTCTTTCCCAGAATGCTTTGCGAACATCCCAAGAACCGTTGAAAATTTTCAAACCAATTTATTTAACGGTGTATTTGATACAATGCGATTCTAATATTAGCCTTTCTCTTAGAAATGTTTTATGGTTGTACAAAGGATTTTAACTCAGTAAAACACTAAGGACGCGCAAGGTCTAGCATATTACTTCAGAGCACATCACTTGTCGATAAATAAGTCCAGTTTATGACGTTTATGGGAATATAATTACAGATCTTGCCCGTTATCTGATTTCACTACTTTTATGGCCTAGAGTAATATAGGACGTGACGTTTTTGTTTAAAGGACCTTGCAATTTTTAACCGAATGGTTTTTGAGGTATAGTTTATGAGAAAAATGCCTGGGACGATCAAATGAAGCCACCCTGTATTTAATTTGTATGTAGCGTTCAAAGGTTATTTAAGTCTTTAGTTTATCATTAATTTCAATTATATTTAACACGTGGGATTGAATTTTATTAATTAGGTCTTGGAATATTAAGACATTTGATATATAGGGTTTTACGAATACCTAACAATTACTGTCAATATATAGAGGGTCAAGAGTGCAGGGAAAATGTAATGGCAAAAGTAAATAACACACAAAAATAAAAAATAAGTATGCGGGGGAAAGTGAACCTGAAGGGTTACAGGTCCTTCTCACATTAGGTGACGTAACCTTTTCTCACTTGGTCAAAGGGGGGGGGAGATTATAAATAAAAATGAGAGCTAATATTCAAGTTAGCTTACTTGATGTGAAGAAAATAAATTGTTTGATATTTTAGTGGACGAAAATGAAGTTAATTTTCGATTTAATATTTCCTTTTAAATCATAAATAAAATGTTTTATTCCTTCATATATTGTCGTGAGATCTTGTCAAAATAATATTTATGGTACAACGTTCGTGGCATTATTAAGCCGCCATCTTTAGAAGAATATTTTTAAATTTGGCGCTTTTTAATTCCTCCTTAGAATTTTGACGCGTCCCAGGTGGTCAAATTAACGTCATTTCGGCCGTTTCAAGGCAGGACTTAGTTATGGCGTATGCTTACGACGCTACGAGCGAGCACCCAATTAATTCGAAATAAAAGATTAGTTCGCTTGTATTCTCAGCTTTTGCGCTTAAATTTATACTTCTAAAAACAAAACGGTTTTAACAATGGATTTTCCTAAGTACCTAAATTTGGTTCACACCAGGTGGTTAAAACCGGTCTGGTTGGTTCTGGCCAACCCTGGTGATTGGCAATAGGTTTGGCTGATTTAAATTAACTTGATTACAATCATATGATTTAACAAAAATAATTGATTTAAATCAGTTTTTAAAAAGATTTTGTCACTAAGAAAAACCTCAAAAATATCTCCAAATGTTGTAATTTAAGATCAATATATTTAAAGATATTTCTTTTAACCCCCTGATTTTAGACTACAGGTTATTTGAAAATTTTAGACTTAATAACTGCTCAAAATTCCAAACAGTGGCGGACTGGCCATAGAGTGAACCTGCCCACCGACCGTTCATGAAGTGGGCCCCCTCAAATATGATAGCCTTATAGTTGTTTAAACGGGGGACTATTGTCCCTCTTAAATCCTGACTGCAAAGCCTCCTCGTGGCGAGAGCCGGGCAACGTATGGCTAATAACCTGCGGCTGATTTGCACAGGTACACTGTTCCTATCCAGTGGTTTGATGGGGTCACTGGAGTCCTTGGGGTGTCTCGTGATCGGGGCGCTGGGTCACTGGAACCTCGGGGGTGTTTCATACTTGGCATTCAATATCCTACTGGGGAGGATTTTTGTGGTGGAAGAGGAAGTCACTCTAGTCCTCAGCTGTGCAAGGGTGGGAATTAGGGCAGCCCACGGTGTCGCCTTTTGTTGGGCCATGATGAGGGCGTTTGTTTGCCATATGTGAGCCTGTCTTTATGGCTGTCTCACTGGCCGAACGTTTGTTTCGCAAAGTGCATTTTTGTCCGGCATGACTCTTTGTCTTGTGTGCCGCCGTAGTGCCCAGCGGAACGGCGGGGTACAAATACATAACTTTATGTCTCCTGGCAGCCCAAAATGTTAGACACAGTCCGCCACTGATTCCAAACATTTATATAAAATAAACAAAAAATGATTTAAATTAATTTTTTTTCTTGATTTTCTAAATAAAAATAATGCCAACCTTTACGACAGAGCCAAGCGAAACTAACTTCCTGATATTATCATATAAATAATATGTTTAACTACTTAATCATTACGTCTAACAAAGGAAACCAACGACCGAGATCAATGCGCGGGAACAATCAATATAAGGGTTAGTTTATCACTAAATCACCCTGAATCTGAACAATTGAATCAGCTTACCTTTCAAATAAATGCTTTCATCGGTATGGCAGAATTAATATCTGCTTTTAAGTATAACTAATCTTTCGAAGTACTTCTTAATGACACAGAACTTTAACGTTAGCTCATTCGCATAGACGCTAATAAACCCAAACTGATAATTATCGACTGATTATTAGTCATTATTTCCTGCTTCCGCAGAATGCCTTCAGGCTCAATGAGTCTATTGCGGGAAAGAAAGAAGCAAACTACGTACAGGATGCTTTTATCAAGTTTTAGTTTTACTTTCGTGGGACGTGGATACAGTCACAGTTTAATATTATCATATTATGCTACAAAAAACCACGGCCAACTTCGTCCGCGCGTACCCATTGAGTTGGGAATATTAATCTAGAGATCCAATCAAATCTGCTCCCCGCGAAACAAGTTTTTGAAAATTACGAATGTGTCGTCTCCTATAAAATGACGAGAAAACGTTATCATATGACCCGTGGCGCCATCTATTATTTTTGAATAAAAAAATATTTTTGCCGGAAAACGCGTCTTATTTGAACGAACCATTGAGAGATAGACGGCGCCACGGGTAGAATGATAAAGTTTTCTCGTCATTTGGGAGCAGACGGCAGTATTCTTAATTTTAAAAACTTGTTTCGCGAAATACTGAAATCCGACGTTTTGATTGTACCTCTATATTAATATTCCCAACTCAATGCGCGTACCGCGATTTAGCGGCCATAACAAACGTATTGAATTCTATGTTAGCGAGTCTGACGAAATATTCCCGGTTGAGGTGGCGCGTATAAACAGAAAATCTAAGTTGAAGCAAATGTTAAAGGCGTGTAATTCGATTTCACTCAGATTTAAAATTTAGTTTAGTTTCTTTGCGAAGTTTTTCGTACATAATGTTTGGAATATAGAAAAATTAAATATTTCTTAATAATATTAAGCAGAAATATAAATTTATTAAGGTAGTAATTAGTGTAACAAGGTCGAGTTCGTAATAAGTGAACGCTTTTTTGATAAAATTGAGCCATTTTCGAACGCGTTACTTTGAAAGCTATTTCACCAGTTGTGTAGCGTACACGGGGTTTCCCAGACAGGTTTCCCAGGGCCCCGACCTTTAGGGGGGCCCATCGCGATCGCGAACAAAAAGAGGTGGCAAAAATAATTATTTCAACTATTCCATAATTTCATCTAAAATAAAAGCTTATATTTAAAAATTTAATGGCTTCAACGGCCTATGATTTTCAAAGCAGTAGTTTTAGCCATTGAGTTGGGAATATTAATCTAGGAATCGAATCAAATCTGCTCCCCGCGAAACAAGTTTTGAAAATTACGAATGTGCCGTCTGCCCTAAAATGAAATGGCGAGAAATCTTTATCATTCGATCCGTGGCGCCATCCGCTTTTTAATGTGGTGATATTAAATCTTTTTTCCGGCAAACGCGATAGATGGCCACACTGGTAGAATGATAAAGTCTTATCGTCATTTTAGAGCAGACGGCAGTCACGACACATTCGTATTTTTCAAATATTGTTTCGCGAAATACCGAAATCCGGATTCGATCTCTAAATTAATATTCCCAGCTCAATGGGTTTAGCAGACGTCAAATTTCCATCGCCACTCCTCGTGAAATGAAAATATCAATGAAGTTAATAGCGCTCGATGCCGGGAATAGTCATGTAGTGGCGTACTCCTGTAATTAGTGGTGTGCGAGTACTCGAAAATTGCGAGTACTCGTTATCGAGTCCGAGTCCGAGTACTCGGACTCGGACTCGGAATACGTAATTTTATTACTCGCACGGGTACCCGATTCCCACGAAAAGGGTACATAATTACTCGAAGCGGACTCGAGTAAATAGATAATTTGAAAATTACCCGGCGAGTCTAATATTACTCGGCGAGTCCATTATTACTCGGCAAGTCCATTATTATTGGGCAAGATTATTTAAACAGCGGCAAATAAATTTCAGACGAATTGGCCACGATAACTTAGGACTCGAATTGAACTCGATAAAAATTGGGACTCGAATTGGACTCGTTAAAAACATTCCGGACTCGTATTGGACTCGAAAGCTTTAAACCTAATTCTTTAGGACTCGAGGACTCGATCAAGTCCTTAATATTTGGACTCGAACATCATCGCATCAGTTTGATTAATTTATATTACAAGCTCAGCCTCAGACTCCACAAATTAGCGAAGGACAAAAATCTAGAAATGAAGGGTCAAGCCATCAAACTTAAATTGTCAAGCTCATTTTATTTCAAGGATAATAGCTACATACCTTTAGTAGAATCATCAATTTCATCAAAAAATTTCATTTACTTTTGTTTACAGAATATTCCCATAACAAGCCATAACCACAACACCTGTATAGTAGTTTAGTACACGAGTTACATTTCGTCAATTAGCATTTTTTGATTTTTAGTTAATGAAAGAATTAATTGACTTAATTACAAATTATAATACAAATTAACCTTATTTTAAATTCTCACACCCCCCCCCCCCCCCCCTATTGACCATAAGCGTACTATACATTCATAAAGATGTATGCCTTGATCTAGAGGCTTGCGCCGCCGCTAAATGCCGACGCCGACGCCGACGCCGACGCCGCCGCCGCCGCTGCCGCTGCCGATTGTTCGAAAATCGGCGCACGCCGCCGACGCCGCCGATAAAAAAAGGGCGCGCCTCCGTTTCTTTTTTCTTTATACACTTTTTTTCGGTATATTAAGCCTGGTTTTCATTTACGCAAAAATAACTACATTTGAACACGACGTCGAACGTCAAATTTTGGTTTTCGGATTTCGGTCGACGCAGAGTAATAGCATTTTCACTTAGCGTCAATAGATTCCAGCATTGCCATCTTGGCTATAGAGAGAGTCACTAATATAACCAAGGCTTATCCACATTTTAATTATCTTTAAATTTAAATGTTGCTTGGTTTATCGATATGTTTTCTAAAATTGAATTGTAATAATCAGTGGCGGACTGGGTCTAATATTTTTTGGTTGCTAAGAGACTAAGGGTCCCAGCTTTAACAACTATAACGCTACCATGTTTACGGAGGCCCACTTCATGAACGGTTCATGGGATCCACGCCATCGGGCAGGTTACCTCTATGGCCAATCCGAGACTGATATTTTTTTACTTTAAATTCAATAAATGAAGCATTTGATATACTGCATTTTAGACGTCCAATACGTTTATAGAATCACATCATAATACCTTAAATTATATCTAAATGGAAAATAACATATCAAAATAGCAATATGTATGTTCACCGTGCGATGATAACCTTCGGCAGCAAAAATGATATTATTCGTAACTAAGATTTATGTTAATATTTAGAGGGGTGTCGAGAAGAGGGTGTCAATTTAGGATAGTCAAGGTAGGCCCAGGGGGTTAACATTGAACCATCCTTGTCTACGCCACTGCAGAGCGTTATCGTGGAGCACGACCAAAAAAATAAAAATCCAATATCGAGCCTTCAACCGAATTTCGACCCGGCATAACTGTGAATAATTTTGGTTGTCGTTTGACGTCAGGCCAGTGGCCTACCTCGGATGGACCATGGACTAATTATTGTACTTCGCACATTATAACATTTAAACAAACGTTTTACAAATTGAGCCAGTCCCACGTGTTTTCCAGCTGCTGAGCTACATTTGTATTTTCCCTCCCCTCACCCCCTTTTCCTTCTTCCCCGGTTATCATTAGTTAGTTAGTTCCTAACTCCGCCGCCAGAGGGCACATTTAACAATCGCCCGAAGCAAATATTCGGGAACGGGGCGTCCTTTTGCGAAGTACATTAATTAGTCCATGGAAGGACTAGTACGAGTTGGTATTTGCCCTTGCCCTTCTGGTCGCGTATTTTTTAAACTGTCGCTACAAGAAATAGCTCTAAAATTTATACAAACGCCGGCGTACGCCACCGCCACCGGTCTTTTTGGCCACGCCGAAGACGCCTCCGCCGCCGGTCTAAACGCCGGCGTAAGCCGCCGGTATATTTTGGGTCAAACGCCGCCGCCGACCCATATCAGATCGGCGCAGGCCTCTACCTTGATCCCGATGAAAGATTTTTGCACAAAAAAAGCTAAGAAGAATGGAGCTCGGTGACTGGTCGCATGTATGAAATATCTTGTTCATTAAAAAACTTATGTTTTCACATATAAGATGTATTGCCCCCCCCCCCTCTTTGGGGCATAATGAATGATAAATTTACGGTTTGTTTAGAAATTGAATGCATTATGAATGTGAAATCTACGGTTTCATTGGAAATTGAATGCTTTTGAAATGTGAAATTTACGATTTGATTGGAAATTTTGTGCTATACAAATATATAGGAAATTAAATTTTTCTATACATTTCATTTTACAGGTTGATTGCAAAATGTTGGTTTGAGATATGTAAAATTTACAGTTTGACTACATTACATTTTACCGGTGATTTTAAGATTGGGTATGCCACAAATGTAATATTAAACAAGTCTTAAACGATATTTTCAATTCAAATTCCATGTTAACTGAACTGTCATGTCACCGTTAAATACACTTTTAAACTACTGGTAGTTTCACACTCTTTACACAGTAATATAAATCTCATTTTTACCGTATTATTTACTATAATATAGAATTGAATTTTAATGATCAATTTAAAAAAAAATTAATTTCTTAGAGCGTAGGGAGCTGTTGACTGGAGTTGCATGAAGGACTTTCCACCCCCTCCTACGTATTGTTTTAAAGGGACTAAAAATCACTCGATGACTTGGGCCTAAGGTGGTGCATTGGTTTTTTTGGCTGAGTTTTATTATATTATATAAATGTTGGGAGTTATCAGCTCAGACCAGAAGCTTCAGTGGGTGGGAAAATAGCCTACAAGTAAAGTTTAATTTCCCCCCAAAAATCTTTACTTTTACCCCTTTGGATATAGTTATTTCTACGGTACAGCTAAGGGTTCCCAAATTTACAATTTCAAGGGAATTTAACCTCTAGCGCATTAGGTACGCAAGATTCCATCATCAAACCCATAGATAACATAGTAGAGGATAGAGGTCGGGGATGGTTAACTTTTATTCAATAGATAAAGCTATCAAAATTATTCGTAAAATGTTTTGATCAAGTAATTTATATATCTGTATTATCCGATTAATTTTTTGATAAATTTGTAAAATTAATCGGAAAAATGACGTTTTTTTCGATAAAAAGCTCAAATTTTACGAATAATACATGTTTTTTAATCATTTTCCAAAATATTAACCGGTAAATTTCTTTGTTTACATTTTTTCCCCAAAAAAAATCAATTTAATCATGGACAATGATTAACCGTTACCGACCTCTAGTAGAGGAAAAGCAATTAGACCGGTTTATCATCTCGGGTACTTTAGATCTATTAATTTATGGTAATGTTACGGCTTAAGCCTCGTCTGTGGAAATATACATACACCGGAAGTACCCCACAAAAACCTTAGCTTGAAAACTAGGAGATACGTATTAAAGCCTTGTCGACGCGGGAGTTGCTATTCCCATTTAATATTTTCTATGCCAAACCCATATGAAGGCGCAGCCAGTATTGGAAGCCTTTGGGGGCGTCAAAAATACTAGAGGTTATATTCCCTTTAAAAGATCACCATTTTGAAGGTCAAGGTCGCCATTATAGTGGCCGCGATCGTTCTGTTACAGTACTTATTTTTTGTTAGGTTTTTAAAATAAAAACGTATTATTTACGCAATAATGTCGTGATCAGTGGCAGATACAGAAAAAATTCAAGGGGGGGGCGCTAAAAGACATCTTGAGCTATGGGTGTACTAACATATCATTAAGTCACATGCAAAGCTGCGCATTATTATGTTGTGGCGAAAGCTTTAGCGTCAAGAGGGGGGGCAGCACCCCCCACATGTATCCGCCACTGGTCGTGATTTAAATGCATTTATTTTAATCCATAAGCGCAGTGGTGTAGTTGGACCAGGGCGGGGCAGGGCGTCGCCCCGGTGCTTTTTTCAGAGGCAGGGCCCCGCCCCGCCTATGTTTTACCATTTTGCCAGGGCGCGCCCTGCCTCTTTTTTCCACTTGCCAGGACGCGCCTTGCTTCTATTTCGTAATTCATTTTTCTCGAATAAAGGGTGTGTGAATTTATGATAAACGTTGCCCGCAGAAAAATACCATAACATACGGCCAGCTTCTATCACGCTAAAAATCGAAGTTGGACCTACATTTATAGCCGCCGGTACAGCCAACTTCGGTTACGCGCGAAATCGAAGTTGGCCGTACCCAGGTAGCGCCCCGGTTTTTTTATTTTAGGACTTCACCCCTGCATAAGCGTAAACAATTCAGTAGTTAAACATTTTCAAAGTCGAGATCACCATTTACTGACGATCACGCATTGTGGCACCAAAGCTCAGCCAGAGTTAAACTTCAAAAATTAATATATTTACTATTTCAATTTTCAATTACATACAATGACTCTTTTTGGTACTTAATTCAATTGATTTTGATTTAATCGTGATTTAATTTAATATTTTGAGGGTGTCTAAATAATAATGGTAGTAACCAGCTGCTCGGTAAATTCATACATTTTGGACAATTTTGATTATTTTTTTGTAAACTTACATATTTTCATAAGAATAGAAAAATAATAAAACGATGGTTAACGTTGCTATGTATATATAATAATAACAATAATAATAATAATAATGATAATAATGACATGAATAGAAATGGTTTGTTTATAATAATAATAATAATTAGCTAGGCTAATATTCAAGGCACCACTTTATGAGTTAGCATATTTTCGACGATGAAATAACAAATTACATCAGAATATAAATATTTCCTCTTTAAATTTCACTGGAGAGCTATTTAAAAAGTATTTTTTAGAGATAAAATTTTCAAAATATTCATTGTTGGTGACCAAATTGGGCAAAAATTTAGTAACTTTAAATTGGTTACAAAATTGGGCAAATAGTAACTTTTAGTAGCGAAATTCGACCAATAGTAACTTTGGTAACCAAATTAGGCAAATAGTAACTTTTAGTAAAGAAGTTAGACATAAAGTATTTTCTAGCAACGAAATTAGGCAATGGTAACTTTAAATAATAAGCTTTAATTATAACCAGGATAGCAACAGGCCTATGTCCCATTTAACAGCGATACTGGGGAATTGAGACCGAGTGGCACGGTCGGGGTTACGTGGGGTGGCGGAGTGGTTAGCACTCCCGCCTCGCAGCAAGAGGAGCAGGGTTCGGTCCCAGCTTGTGGCACTGGGTGAAAACTCGGAACAACTCCCGCGTTGAGTTTTCAAGTTCTCTCCCCACTGGTTTAAGGGGTTTTCCCCGAGCTACTCGGTTTCCCCTTACATAAAAACTTGTAGAGGTTAACGGTTATCTGGCATCCCTACACTAGCTTTTGCTTTAAAACCTAAGCAAGTTTTTATGAAAGGGGAAACCGAATGACTTGGAGAAAAACCCCTTTAACAGACATGAAAAGAACTCGCAAACCAAACGTGGAAGAAGCCACAAGCTGGGATCGAAGCCGAAAGTGATCACTACTTAGACAAAGTCTCATATATATTATATTGGCCGCCTCAACGGTTACAGAGACACCAAGATGTCACGGACATTTAAGTACACCCAATCCTCCCTTATATTTTAAATATTACATTTTAATTTTACAATAACTTAATAAACCCAAGAGGAATTTTATCGAAAAAGAATTTTTCGAGTTACCTGGTTTTGGGAACATGGAAGCGAAACGCGAAAACTTTACTTTAAACCAATTTTTAGACAAACCGAATTTTTCGAGTTACCTGGTTTTGGGAACACGGAAGCGTAACGCGAAAACTTTACTTTAAATCAATTTTTAGACAAACCGAATTTTTCGAGTTACCTGGTTTTGGGAACATGGAAGCGAAACGCGAAAACTTTACTTTAAATCAATTTTTAGACAAACCGAATTTTTCGAATTACCTGTATCAATTGGCACGAAATTCCAATAGGGACATGGCAGTACTACGTCACAGTTTTTTTTTTTTCAATAGTTTTTGTCGTGGGGAGAAAAATGTTTCCACAATGGCGGCCATGGCCAAAGCTACGAAGTGCCAAGTCTCTATATGACAAAAGTGCGTACGCGGACCGAGGGGTCCCGTGAATTGGCCAGAAATCTCACGTAAAATTAAATTTCTTAATGATACCGAAAGTAGCTCGGAAATGATCCGTACTAACTAAAAATATAATATTCAACCAAGTCGCTCCTAATTAAAAAAACCGTACGTAGAATTTAAGACGAAAATCTTTATATTGGGATACCGAAGTCGGTAAATATAGCGTCGAAAAAGATATCGTTGAAATTTATAACCCTAACTGCTAAAGAGTTATGTACGACACGGAGGCATCGGCTACACTGTACGTGAAACCAAAAAATATTTGCTCAAAATATCCGAACCCAAAATCGTCCCCAAAAATATTAACCCTTATGGCAATCTCGCGGAGGCACCCCACACAAGGAGAACGCAACCCGTCCAAAGTCGTGCATGTTCTCGTGTACAGTTTTCATTGGTTAGACGCTTTAGCTCCTGTTGCCGTCGGAGGGGGAAAATTCGGAAATTGTCTTCCCCCTTTCCGTAAAGCGTTCAGCGTAAAGGCTCGTCCAATGAAATTTGTACACAACACTGCGTTCGCGTGATTAAAAGCTAGCTGCCTTCTCCTGGTGTGTTTGTTGCTCCAGGCAAAGATGGGCACTATCATATCTTTTTTGAATCTGATACTTTTTTTGATCGATTTAAGAAATTTACTTTAAAATTCTATCAATTTTTAACTCAAAAAATTCTATACAAAGAAAAATTGATTTTGAAAGGTTCCAGAATACCGTAAAAAAATTTATTGATTTGTGATTCCGCATATTTATCGTTACGAAAATTTGATTTTAATGGGATAGGACACGTGTCGATATTTATTGAAAAAAAATTGAAATGATATTCATTTTTACAGGTCAAGTGAAATTTGATTTGAAAGGGATAGAGGTCGCCATCTACCGAAAACAATTGAAGCGAGATGGATTTTTGTAGGTTAGGTGAAACTAAGTTAAAATAGGGATTTGAATTTAAGATAATCTTCGGCTCTCGGTCAAAAAGTTGATTGCTAACAGTCTTTTTCATTTTCCTGCTTACGCAAAAGGGGGACCATTGTTTTTTTTATACGTCCCCTTACCAAAATATTCCATGGAAATTCTATAGAATTACATTCGGAATAGTTTATATAATTTCTATAGAAATTTGGGTCATTTTTCTATAGAGCTAGAATAATTACTATCCTGAAAAAACTGGTGATTTTTATAGAAAGTGAGCGGAAATACTGAGTTTTTTTACAGAAAGTACAGGGATGGTTTTATAGAAAACCTAGGATATTTTTAAAGAAAAACTAGGATATTTTTATAGAAAAACTAGAATATTTTTATAGAAACCCTAGGATATTTTTATTGAAAAACTAGAATTTTTTATATAGAAAACCTAGGATATTTTTATAGAAAACCTAGGATATTTTTATAGAAAACCTAGGATATTTTTTATAGAAAACCTAGGATATTTTTTATAGAAAACCTAGGATATTTATATAGAAAACCTAGGATATTTTTATAGAAAACCTAGGATATTGTTTTAGAAAACCTAGGATATTTTTATAGAAAACCTAGGATATTTTTATAGAAAACCTAGGATATTTTTATAGAAAACCTAGTATATATGTATAGAAAACCTAGGATATTTTTAAAGAAAACCTAGGATATTTTTATAGAAAACCTAGGATATTTTTATAGAAAACCTAGGATATTTTTATAGAAAACCTAGGATATTTTTATAGAAAACCTAGGATATTTTTATAGAAAACCTAGGATATTTTTATAGAAAACCTAGGATATTTTTAAAGAAAACCTAGGATATTTTTATAGAAAACCTAGGATATTTTTCACATTTAAATATCTGTAGTACATCAAATTTTTGAGAGTTTTCACTCCCTGGTGCCAATTTATACTTCTATTTGGCAAATCGTAACCCTTCGGGTGAATTCAAACCCATATTGGGGTGTTTTTCACACTGAAATAACTATAGTACACCAAAGTGAACCACTTTTATTATTCCCCATTTAGAGTTTCCACTAACTCGTTGAAAGGACATCGCACTTCTTCTATGGGATTTGGCTTTCGACAGATTTTTTTCAAAATGAAATATGTTGCTAAGCTTGATCAAAGGAGCAAAATTGTCTCGTGCTATTTTTCCTTAGCTCTTATAGTTTGTCTAGTATCAGCGGTCAAAAGTGGACAAAACTTAGTATAGTCTATTTGTTAAAAGGTGTCACGGCCCATCGGTTAGCGCTCTACGCTCGCGCGTCGCTGGTCCGGGCTCACTATCAATAGAGTTTTCTTGCCAATATTTTTACACCTCTACTTCATTATTTCTTTTCTCGCAACTTATTATTCGATGAATTTTCGTACGTGAAATTATTTATTAATCAATATTTTATGAGCAATAATAAAATAAAATAAATACTACAGAAATCAGAATATATATGATTAACCGTTTCGTTGAATGCCACATTCAACACTCGCTCATAGGTAAGAAACAGTCACTCAACAACAGATCAAACACCTATTTATCGATACAGCACATAAAGTCACGGTCACACGACAGTTAAGACTCAATACTTAACTATTTATCTACTGAGTTCGTTCATCGTGCGATCAGAACGTCGTACGAACAGAACGAAACCAAGTACGACGCTCGGTTTTGGGAAGCACCTGGAATTTCGGCAAGAAACCTCTATTGATAGTGAGCCCGGACTAGCGACGGGCAAACATAGAGCGCTAAGCGAAGGGCTAAGACTTCTTTTAACAAATAGACTACACTAAGCTTCGTCCACTTTTGACCGCTGCTACTGGCCAAACTATAGGAGCTAGGAAAAAATGGCAATGGACAATTTTGCTCCTTTGATCAAGCCCAACAACATGTTTAATTTGGAAAAAAATCGGTCGAAAGCCAAATCCCATAGAAGAAGTGCGATGTCCTTTATAAATCAATTTTGCAAATATAAACCCTTTGGGCGAACTCAACAACATATTTGGGGTGTTTTTCAAATTAACCATAATAATTTTGAGCTTTCACTTTGGTGCCAATTTATATTTCCATTTGGCAAATTAATCTGGAGAATTCAAATAACCAACAATTTCTATAGAAATAACTGGTATATTTTGATATAACTATTGTAGAAAACACCATAGAAATCAATCCATATAATTTCTATAGAAATAACTGGTATAATTTGATATAATAAATGTAGAAAACACCATAGAAATCAATCCATATAATTTCTATAGAAATAACTGGTATATTTTGGTATAATAATTGTAGAAAACACCATAGAAATCCATCCATATAATTTCTATAGAAATAGCTGGTATATTCTGATATAATTATTGTAGAAAACAACATAGAAATCAATCCATATAATTTCTATAGAAAAAATTAGTGTATTTTCTATAGAGATATTTATAGAGCACTCTACAGGATATAGAAATCTATAGGCCCTCTATACGTTTCTATAAGATTTCATAGAAAACCTATAGAAATATTTTGTAAGGGTCAGTTCGTCCATGCTTCCTCTAAAACATGTCTTTTGACGAGAGTCACGTGATCTCGCGTGCAATGAATATTTTCGGCATGGGTAAAGCACGGCCAACTTTGATGAGGCGCTGTTCGCGCTTAAGCGCGTCATCGAAGTTGCCCGTGGTGGGCCAAGTAAAACTAAAACCAAAACCGTAGTTCACATTATTCCGGTGGATTAGGGATTAGCGTTGTAAATTTCTATTTTAGGTATTCGGAGAAAAAAGTGCCTATTTGATTTTGATTTGATATATAAACTTAAGTGACTTTAGTGAAAAATTGATTGGAATTTAATAGAGGTATACCTTGTAAAGATTTTTGAAAGGAACAAAATTGATCTGGTAGAAAGTACTCATTTGATTTTGATTTAATATATAGACTTAACCATTAGAAAAAAAATGATAGGAATTTGATAGTGGTGTTTACTCAAAATTTTTCAAAGGTAAAAATCTATTTGATAGAAAGTACTAATTTTTGATTTTCATTTGATCTTTACACTTTTTGGGATATTGATAGAAAAATTGATCGTAATAGTGATAGTGGCGCTATATGAAAATCTTGAGAGGAAAGAAAATTGATAAAGAAAAGATACTCATCTTTGAGTTTAAATTGATATTTAAATGTTGTGGGGTTTTAAAAAAAGTTGATCGGGATAGTGATAGTGGCGCCATCTTAATGATTTTGAGAGGTAAAAAGATAGGAAAAACAAGGGCCCATCTTTGCTTCTCTTGCTGCGACGCAAAAATGCTAACCACTCCGCCACCCCACTTACGCAATAAGCTACATCATAGCTAATATCAATTGATCACAAAAAACTTATAACACGTTACTGTTTAAACACTAATTATAGTTTAGTACATCTCATAGTATTATTACAAGAACTCAAATTATAAAAAGTAGGAAACCCGAAATGAATAGAGCCCCCAAGGAGCTGGAGGAAAGCTTCGAAAATAAATATTAGAATAGGAAGTTTAGAATAAGAAATATAATTTATTAGGTTTACAAAGATCCATGTTCTGAAATATCGACCTTGTAAAACCTTCAGAACAATACAACTTTAAAGGAAAACGAAAACAACATTATTTTAAGTATTATTCATTAGAAAAAAATAAGAAAATCCAAAAGTAATGTTATTTGGGGAAATGGAATCTACTCGCTCCACTCTTTGGGACGTAGACACGTTCCGAATGCGACGCGATCTCCAGAGCAACGGCCCTCTCGTGCTGCTCCGAGATGCACTTGAACCTTTCGCCAAAAAGGGGAAGAGAATACAGCATACTGACGTGTACTTCTACAGCTTGAGCGTTGCATTCTTCCGAATTCTGTTGGTTTAATTTTAACTGATTAGAATAAGCGGTTTTAACTTTTTCCAACTCCAACTCCAAATGCCGGTTGTCCGCTGCCGAATTGGCGATCCTCCGCTTGGTCTTTTCCTTGCTGATCAAAAAGTCGAGGTAGTTCATGATGGAATCCGACTGATGAGTGATGGAATTGGACGTGATAAAGTGCGAGAACATGGCGCTGGCTTTGATCACAAAATCCAATTCATCCTGATATTTTGATCTCCGCATTTCTAACTCCAGTTTCACTTCTTCGGCTTTCTCTTGGCGGACTTTCCAGTCTCGCATTTCGCTGGCCTTCGATTGGTCCAGTTTCTTGACGTACGACATTTTTATTACGTATCGTTGGTGGATGTGATCCTTCCAAGAACAGCCGCAAGTGATACAGAGATCGCCTTTGAAAACTACGCAGTTTTTGAGTTCCTTGTTATTTACGACGTCTGGGGTGATATTACTGAGGTAACACGGATCGTGGCAAATCTGATAGATTTCATTTTCTCCTTCCATAATGACGCACTTTTCAGACTGGCAAACGGTTCTGGGGTTTGTTAATGGAATGAATTGTTGGTCGACCATTGGAACGTACAGAGTTCTCTGTAGCTGTTGGCGATTGTTCTTGCTGGACCGAATAGATTCAATTTGATAATTCAAGTAGAACAGGTTTTCTTGTATGACCATAACGATGTCTCCTAGCGGCTGCACCAACGAAACGATCAGTCTTCTCGCCTCGTTAATCGACAGAGTGTCCTTAACGCAATGAGGTTTCAACTTGTCAATGCGCTTCAGCAAACGGTCACACTCGGAAGCCGACTTTTCCCAACTGAAAGAATACTCTGCGCGGTCACCTTCCAGAAATTGGACATAATTTCGTCGCGCGACCAGGAAGCGGAAGGCGTCGTTGTCCAAGCAGTAAACGGTCTCCTGGTTCAGCGGGATACAGATGTCTTTAAGTTGCCCCAGCAGTTTCTTCAAAGGCGAGAAAGTGTCTCCTGGCTTGTAAAAGGTGCTCTTGGAGTTCGTGAAGACGAATGTGATATTTTCGCTGGCACTTTTGTGCAAGTGTTTTAAAAGTTCTTGAATGCAAAATCTGAAGAATATATTTAAGCGAGAATTATTAGGCTTCATTAGCAGAAGAATTCCGTGGATGTTGGTGTAGTTGGAAATAAAGCCGAGGATATTAACGAAGTTCTTGGCGTCTTGGTCGATTCCTCTGGTGTCACCTATTCCGGGGGTGTCAATGAGGCGAACCATCTTCTCGCCGCACAGAAAACAATATGCCTTGCAGCTTTGGGTTTTGGAGGCGAAATCTTCGTTGCCTTCGTTTTGGTCTTCTTCGCCAAATTTCACTTGGATAACATCGAAATTTTCGTCGGAGAGCGTGAATGAGGTCGGAATGAGTCCGATCAGTTCCGACTTTTCAGCTTCCTCCAGAGTGTCGTAGTTCAAGTAGTTGGCGAAAGCGTTGATGAACGTGGATTTGCCAACACCCGTTTCTCCCAGAATCAAAATGTTCAAATCTTGGCGTGTTTTCAGTTTTTCGAGCATGCCCAACAAGTCGTCTCTCCTTTCGAACCGAAAGAAATCTTCTCCGTGTGTCGGGTGGCTGCATTTAAAAGCGAAGCTGGTCGCTGGTGCTTTCCCGCAATTTTCGCAATAAATGTTTTTGTCGAAACAGTAGAACAGTTCTTTAGAACAACTGTCGCAGTGGAAGACGTGGGTTCCGGTCAGTTGGCATTTGCCAAACAACGAAGATGGGCAAGCAATTTGAAGTAACGCAGCGTCTTCCTCGATAATTTCCGGAACCTTTTCAAATTGCTCGTCAGGTTTAGCAGTGCATGATACGCTCATGTTTGCGGGTATTTTTGTTTCAGTTTCTGCAGAGGTTTCCTCAACGAAAATAGACAAATATGGTGGAGTGTCATATTCTTCACGACTTTCCGGCTTTTGTAATGGATTATATTTTTTGTCCGTTTTCGTGGATTTGCTTGCTTTTCCATTACACTTTTTGGAATTTGAACCGTTCTTGCCGGAAGTCGAATACTTTTTCAGGTTAGTTTCCTTATCATCATTTCCAAAATCTTCATTAGATTTTGAATCGTTCTTGCTGGAATAAGAAGACGTTTCCGCGTTAGTTTCCTTATCATCATTTCCAAAATCTTCATTAGATTTTGAATCGTTCTTGCCTGAATAGGAGGACTTTTCCACGTTAGACTCCTTATCATCATTTCCAAAATCTTCATTAGATTTTGAATCGTTCTTGCCGGAATAAGAAGACTTTTCCGCGTTAGTTTCCTTATCATCATTTCCAAAATCTTCATTAGATTTTGAATCGTTCTTGCCGGAATAAGAAGACTTTTCCGCGTTAGACTCCTTATCATCATTTCCAAAATCTTCATTAGATTTTGAATCGTTCTTGCCGGAATAAGAAGACTTTTCCGCGTTAGACTCCTTATCATCATTTCCAAAATCTTCATTAGATTTTGAATTGTTCTTGCCTGAATAAGAAGACTTTTCCGCGTTAGTTTCCTTATCATCCTTTACAAAATCTTTCTTGGAATTTGAATCGTTCTTGCCGGAAGTCGTGGAGTCTTTTACCATAGTTACGCTATCAGTTATTCCAAAATTCTGCTTTTCATTTAGGTGTTGAATATTTGAATGGACGTGCTCACTTGAGGTTCGAGAATGAATAGTACTAGTATCTGAATTACATTTTTCGTTCGAGATTATAGAACTTTCTTCTTCAAACTTTGTTTCTGCTTTCGATTGGGTCAAATTTCCATCTCCCTCTGGACACTTGAGTTGCGGAAACGGTTTTTCCTGGTTAAAATGGATGTGAAGTGTTGGTTTAGTTTGCGATATAGGGTTTTTTCTCGAACTATCAACTTTTGTTCTCTTTGTTTCATTGCAAAGTTCCTCAGCCAAAAGTGTCGCAAAGCGCTCACCACGTTTAGACAAGCAGTCGCTACTTACTTCTTTTCCCTTGTGATAATGAGCGACACGTACTTTGGGTTGGCGAGAGAACCATGAGAGGATCCACATGATCGCTTCATGTTCCATCGTAAAAACACCCATGGTGTCATTGGAGGCTTTGAGATCGAGTATTGCAAAAAATAAATTGTAATTTCTTTTCCATTCATGCGTTTCAAATAATTTTTCATTTTCGGGAACGTAATGAAGTACAAAAACATCTTCGTAATGTCGTTTCGTTTTCTCCAATTCTTTATCATCGCGTATCAGCGGGCAGTTGCGATCTTTGAGTTCTGAATAACATTGGAGACCAATTCTTTGCCCGCTAAATTCACCCAGGATCGCTTTCACTTGTTTTACGGGTAATCTATCTTTTATCTTTTCCAAGGCGATAAAACTGTTCATATTGTTTGGTGACCTGTCATTGGAAATCATGTTTTTGAAACGATCTCTTTGCTCCAAGAGTTTACCCGGAAAGTCGTTTTTGTAAGAAACAATTTTCTCAATTTGAGAGAAATTTTTAATGAGTCTAGTATCTCTATTCTTTTCGATATCTCTCAGAAAATCTTTCATGTCACAGTCCGCTTTATTCAAATCAGAAAAATAATTTTCTATATTTACTAATTTACTTGAGAGTAAAGGATATAAAGTTTTGGTTAATTATCTGCTTATACGGATGGAAGAAATCTTAATAATTGAGAACATGTTGTAGTAGATGGCACGAGGATGTTTGGTCGATACGTGTTTAACCAACTCGGGAAATTTAAAATCAATTAAATCCCCGAGAGAGTTGCACTCAATTTGCGAATCAAATTCCACGTCTCCGTTAATTTTGATAGAAATATCCAGGTTATCATATTCTTCTAATTTAGCTTTCAAAGGACCTAGATTCGCCACGTGCTTTTTAAATTCCTCCAAGAATCTCTTGAGTTGAGTCGTGGTTCTTTCTCGCTCAGGTTCAGACGGAATTTTACAGTCAAAGGAAACGATAATGCGGCCGCCCAAAGTTACTCCAGTGACGACGTGGGTGCTTTTAGTTAAATATCCACCAGGAGCTTCCTTTATGAACGCGTCGCTAAAGCATTTCGACTTTATATCAACGTTTTCTTGTTGGGCGAAAATTGAATGGACTAATGTTCCTCTGATTGCTCTGTTAGTTTGCTTCTCCCATTTTATTAAATCATCGTATCCTTCGAGGTGGTCGTCGTGCACCCCAAATTGTAATCCCAACGCTTGGTCAGCTGGAATGTCCAGGCCTTTTAGCCTCTTCGAGAGCGTCTCGTCCAAAGTGAACGATGATTTGAACTCGTAATTCATTTGTGTTATTGTTTTGTGCTGCTCAATCATTTCGGGTTGCAATAATATGGAATGATTCAAAAATCGGTCTTCGTACGCATTGTAAAGATCGCCTAATTTTGCGCATCGTCCTAGAGCAGCCCTCTTGACTTCGTCGTAGTTCATCTTTGATATTGTGGCTGAAAAAGAACGAATTGATTAAATATAATGGAAACCACTTACTAAAGGAAAATTAAAACTAATTAAAAGTAACAGCAATGAAATTAAAACTTATTTCAATTTAAACTACTTCAAATTAACTTAAAAACTAAATAAATTACATTGTGTCTGCTAAAATTTCACCTATATGTAACAACGGCCTCACAATTTGACGAATTGTTCATTGAAGCTCGTAACGAAAACCATCTGTGTTAATTAATATACAAAAATCGTTAGATTCCCGCCAATTTAGAGTCATTCAAATAATTTGTAGAAATTGACCGGATTTCCTGTTTCTCAGAAGGAATAGGCAAGAACGCCAATTACTCGATCTTTATTTAAATAGAGAAAACAACAAGATGTCACGGACATTTAAGTACTCACTTACATAGTAGAATTTAGTGAGTTTAGTGACTAATATTTTTACAAAAGTTACTGAAAATCTACGAAAAATGGTTAAAAAATTACTGTTTCATTGCTTTTTTTTACGAGTTACACAACCAAAATAGTAACTTTATAACCATAGGAAGTTATAGAACTTTGTTTTAGAAAAGACGAAATTAGACTTGATTTTGTTTTAATCTATTTTCTTTTGAATGGCGTCAGCCGTTTTTTTTTTCAACTTCTTCAACTTTCACAACACCTACAAGCATGGCTTGGGTTAATTCCACTTCTACACTAATAGATTTTTTCAACGGTTTATTTTCTATTCAAAAAAAATTAATTTATATTATTTGTAAAAAAAGGGTTATTTTCTAACGTTCAATGTTAAGGAAATCTAAAAATTCGAAAAACTGTTAAATAGTAAATAATTTTGGGAAGTGGCTTTTAGTGAGATTTAAAAAAAAAAGTAATTTTAAGTGAGAGAAGTGATTCAGTATCAGGGCTGCCTATGTTATAATATATTTTAAATATTAATTTTCAATTTAAACAATTTGTACATTAACTTAATAAACCCAAGATAGATATTATCGAAAATGAATTTTTGAGTTATCTGTTTTGGAAATACACGTTTATTGCAATTAAGTTTTAGACAAAATGAATTTTTCCGGTTACCTGGTTTTGGAAATAAGGTAGTGAAACGCGAACGAGTTAGATGGCGCCTGTATCAATTGGCACGAAATTGAAATATGACAATAGTGCGTGCGCGGGTTGTGGGGTCCCGCGAATTGACCAGAAATCTCACTTAAAATTAAATTTTCTTAATGCAACCGAAAACGTAGTTCAGAAATGATCGGTACTAGCTGGAAATAAAATATTCAACCAAGTCGCTCTTAATGTGTGACGTATCACCTAATTGAAAAGTTATGAGGAATACGGCAGTGGCAGGGTTGACTGATTTAATTCATGATTAAAATCAATATTTAAATCAACTTATTTTTAAGAAAAAATCATTGTTTTAAATCATACAATTTATTTTAATGTAGGAATAAAAATGACCAAAATAGTCTCTTAAAAAGTTAAAATACATCGAAAATCTGAGCAAACTAAAATATTAAATAGTAATTAAATTCAATTAAGCTATCATTTAATAGGCCGATAAAAATATTACCCTACGAGGAGACTTCCCATCAGTACTCTCTGTTTGGTCGGAATTTACGGCCAACTTCGACGATTTGTTTTGCAGTCTAACGAATTCGCAATTCACGAAACGGCAAGTTTGAAGCGATGGATTCTCCAAAGAAAAGGTTTGTTAATGTTTTTGATAAATGTTAATTAAATAACATTTAAATAAAATTTGAATTTTATGTTCTTAGATAAAGGCATTATAGAATAGACTGATAAAAAAAGTGTTTATCGGTAATATTTTTCAGGGACGCTCTCAAGCCTAGCCCTAACAATAGTTCAGTCAAAATTGCAGAATTAATCGCAAAAGGAAATTGGAGTAAACTATCCCCAAAGAATATTCGGATGAGATTATTGTAAAACATCATTCAAGAAAGTAAAAAACACAAAAACAAAGGCTACCGTATGTTCAAATCTAACAGAGTCACGAATGTTTTCTTATCACACTGGCAACCTAGTCAATGTCTCTTACATTAAAGCGAATGTTCGTGCTTCTTACAAAGCAAACAGCATTTATATTTGCTTTGTTTCAATGTATGATAGTAGATCCTCCAATTCCAATTAGACGATTCATTTTATATTTTTAACTAATAATTTACGTGTTAATCATAAGACACGTTCGCGTGAGGCCACGATTCTTGCTAAGGCTTATGTTTCCCACAAAAATACCGCAGCAGACGAAATTTGTTTTTAACGTTTTTTATAGTTTTGATATTTGTTCATAGATGGCGCTGCTGTTGAACATACGTCAAAGACTTACTTCCCCTTCCTACCCCCTTTCCGAAATCCTCTCGTAGTGAAGGAAAGATAACAACTTACGCGAAATATTTTAATCGGCCTATTCAAGATTAGCTAACTCATAAAATAAAAAATCGGTTAATTATACAGGTTATACAAGTCAAAAAACGATAAAATAAAAAAATGCGATTTAAATAAAACAAGAATCGAAATGTGTTAACCGGTTAAAGCGCCCCGTCGACCTCTAACCGGGTCTTTGGGAGTTCAGCTTTAAAGAGCTAGCCGACTGTAGTTCATACCTCCTGAATACTATCAGGAGGATTAGTCATATGGGGATACCTCCTGAATAATATAAAAAAGCGCACCGAAAGTTCTTACCTCTTTACTTGGTGTGGAAACAGAACAAAGAATTGTCCCACTTACTGTCATACCTCTTTAAATAAATCACGAAAATATTTTTATCACCCCAGAACAATACCTCTGGTCATAAAAATATACTTTCGTGATAATTACTGATGAAACCGAAAATATAGGTCCGGCGATAAGTGTCAAACTTTTTTATCACTTCCCGTCATATTTTATAGAAATTTTAAAATGTTTCGGTGTCGTACTTAATTATTACTTCTGGTCATATCTTTTTGGTGTCACACTTATTACTTTTGGCCAGAAATATACCTCTGGTCATAAAAATATTTAGTGGCACACTTATTTTTTATTTCTGGGCATAAAAAAATATTTAGGATCGCACTTAATTATTACGCTCCTGGTCATACGTTGTTATTTCAGGAGGGTTTTCAATGGAATTCGAATATAGCTTCAGCGTGTAAAGAATTCAGGTATGACGCGAAATGGCTAATTAACTCACTTAAATTAATTTTTTCTTCGCGACGGCAACCTAAGATGAACTGCGCCCAAAATTTAAAAAACATTAAAAGCAAAGAAAAGGAAAAAACCATTAAAGTCGGCAAATGGCCGCAAATGCCCTACATCTCGGGTCCGATCCCAGAAATTATAAAAATCCCGGCGAGGCTATAATAGTGAATACCAATTGAGATATCGAATTGGAATTCGAATATAGCTTCAGCGCGTAAAGAATTCAGGTATGACGCGAAATGACTAATTAACTCACTTAAAATTAATTTTTTTCAACGCGACTGCAACCTAAGGTGGAATTTGCCTAGAAGTAACAAAACTTGTGGTTTTTGATTAAATCTTACTAACCTTCTTCCTGTCGTAAGACGTGCGTCAAAAACCACTAATGTGGGAAAATGTCCCACTTCTCGGGCTCCGATCCCAAAAATTTTGGAAATCCCGTCGAGGCTATAATAGTGCCTACCGAGTGAGATATCAATCGCCTTAGTACCACTAACGTACCGCGAGCCATCGTATGTACGACGGCGGCGGCGGCTACTCAGTAGGTGATCGTAATACACAGAAATCCCTACTCGTACACTAGACAAATTAGAAAACCACGTGACATGTTGCCGTTGCCAAATGAGCCCCGACATACACAACAAAATGTTTCGACTCTAGTATATGTACTCACCATAGTACTTCGGCGAATCCTATAACTATCAGTAGTCCGTGAGCCAAGAGCTCAAAATGGGCTGGTCGGTATCAAATGAGCGCACCAAGGTTTGATCACATTTTCAAATAGGCCTACCCCCAAGGGTCATGGGGAAAATTGGTGGGTATTCGTGGGGCGTAGCTTCCCCCCAAAATGGGGATGAAATCCCCCGTAGAGTAAGGCATGTTCAGTGATGCAGTGTCGTAAAACGCACCCTGCGAGAGTTAGTATGGATAACAAGCAAGGAAAAAAATTAATGACGTCACTCAAATCGAACCATGCACTCTAAAATATTTTTTAGCTTTTTCAAAAAGCCTACACTTAAAGGTCATCGAAAAAATTGTAAAAAAATTTGACAATGAGCTTTAAGTGTAACATTTTTTGAAAAAGCGAAAAACTATTTTAGAATGCATGCTTCGATTTGAGTGACGTCATTGGTTTGAAAATCAACCAATGAAATTAAGCTATTCCGCAACGTCACTGCCGCGGGAACTTTGAAACTAGAGTAGTCCGCTTACTATCCAATATTGCTATTATCGAAGTAGCAGACAAATAATTTTGAGAGGCTAAAAAAACCTAATTTCTAAATTTCATATGGGAAACGTTAAAAATCAAAAAGGTCAATGAAAGTCCGATTTAAATCCACCCTTAAATGAATTAATTTAAATACGATTTCCTGGAGATATCTATATCCACCCAAAAACCATTCGGTTACAAATTGCAAGGTCCTATAAACAAAAACGTCACGTCCAATATTACTCTAGGCCATAAAAGTAGTGAAATCAAATAACGGGCAAGATCTGTAATTATATTCCCAGAAACGTCATAAACTGGACTTATTTATCGACAAGTGATGTGCTCTGAAATAATATGCTAGACCTTGAGCGTCCTAAGTGTTTTACTGAGTTAAAATCCTTTGTACAACCATAAAACATTTCAAAGAGAATGGCTAGTATTAGAAGAGACAAGTTTTTCTTAGCTTAGCTGTAACGATTCTAATGATACAATATCAGTTAAATAATTTACCAAGTTAATTAAAGAAAAAGGTCAATATAAGATAAAACGTTTTCTTAAGAATGTATAAAGAGTGAACAAATCATAAAATTTACAACATAGCGGACGAAAGGCAAGCATAAATATCAAGAATTAGTTCCTAAAAACGATGTAGATGGCAGCATTACTTAATCACGGGACCATTTCAACCTCCCGACTTTTAAGTTTTCTTACATTCTCGCAAAATAAAAACACTCGATAAAATTACTGAAACTGTCCGTACTAGTGGTACTCGAACATTTCTGTACATTATCGATAGGTGGCGGTGCGACTACTGAAACTGGCAAATTACTGGAAGCAGACCAGTTGTTGACTGCAGTGACAACTTCTCTGCTTTATTTAATTATGGTTTTAAGGTAAAAGAGTAAATTTAAACAAAGAAGATAATATATTTCGATCTAAACAATATATTTGATACACTGCGTTTCTAATATTAGCCATTCTCTTTGAAATGTTTTATGGTTGTACAAAGGATTTTAACTCATTAAAACACTTAGGACGCGCAAGGTCTAGCATATTACTTCAGAGCACATCACTTGTCGATAAATAAGTCCAGTTTATGACGTTTATGGGAATATAATTACCGATCTTGCCCGTTATTTGATTTCACTACTTTTATGGCCTAGAGTAATATAGGACGTGACGTTTTTGTTTAAAAGACCTGGCAATTTTTAACCGAATGGTTTTTGGGTGGATTTTACGCCTTTTTGTTTATAACAATAGAAATTATTATAATACCTTTAATCGTAACAAAGCGGAAATAATGTTTATAAACAAAATAGGAAAGTGAACTTTTACCTATTTGGAATATTGAGAACTGCCTAGCTCTTTCGCCAACATCGTGTACGTTTAGATATTGTTTACTTTAATATTTTGAAAACGTGACGTTATTATGCTCTTTAATTAATTTTTCAATGTTAATAAATAGGCTTGTACGATTGTTATTAGACTTTACACTTTTTGTACTCTGTTTATTACTCGTACCTTGCATAGGGACTACCGTCCCTTTTGATTCTTACGGATAAGATGATAGGGTGTCCACGGTTTTTTTTTTCAGATTCAAATTCCCCGACTTTTCCAGGTTTTGCCTAGCCATTCCTGGAGATTTTAGCTGACTTATCGTAAAGCAACATTTGACATGTGTTAACCAATATTTTAGTGAAGATTTCCCATTCGCCACCATTTTCCAGGTTTTCCCTATTTACGTAGATTTTCCCGAATTTATTTTATACCAAAATTTGGCAATTGTCAGGTAGAATTTGCAATCAAAATTACGATTTTTAGACCCATTTTTCAATTCCCTGACTTTTCCAGAAATTTCATCTAAAGTGGCAACACTGGTGAAGGAGTGCACATTGTACACACTAATCTACACTTTGAAGCGCTCTTAAAGGATGTATGAACTATATTTCTGGTGGATCAACGAATTTCGCATTTCTGCCAACGGGCTTAACCCAAGCAAGGGATGATTGGCGCTAATTACGTTAAAAACAATTCTGTCCCTACGCGTGTTATATTAATTAATTTTACATACGTCTATTGCGTAAATTTCAAAGTTTAATCTAAAGGATGATCTTATTTAGTTTTAATTTTCAATAATGAAATATTTGCTATTTTCCAAACTTAATTTAAAAATATTTTTTTTAAATAAAAGAAAAATTAGCCAGATTCAATAATGTAAAGTAATTTTCCAATACCACAAGTACAGCCAACTTCAACAGTTTTGACACGCGCTCTTATTTTATCGCAATTGGCCAAGATGGTAGTTTTGCGCGAGACTAATTTTAAGAGCGCGCTGCCTTGTTCCGTGCAAATTTTTAGAAACCGATAGATGGCGGTAAAGTTGTTGAAATTGGCAAAATCAGAGCAAACTAACAAATTTGGTTTTTAATTATTAATAAAATATAATCAAGGTATTTTTAAAATTAAGTTTACGCTACAGCTGCAAATACATTATTAATCACTTTGTCAAGACCGAGGCATACACCGTTAAAAATCCATAAAATAAAATTTATTTAAAAACAAATAGGCTTTTTTTTACATCAACCTCTGGCTAGAGTACTTAATATTTAAATAAAATAATTTGTTAAGAAAATGCAAAATTTAATAAAACAAAGTGAAATTTAAATATTTTGAAATCTCATGTTTTTTTTTAAGAAAAGAAATATTTTTCGTAGCGAGTGTTCGGCTTTCAATTCATCCAGAGCTTCTGCAGAGCGTTGAAAGCTTTACCGAAAGCACCGGTTCCACTTTTGGCGGCAGTGTGGTGATTGCGCCGCGGCGGTTGGTAAACCTGCTCGCAGTAATTGGCGTGCTCGGAAGCCCTGCCCTTTTCGAATAGCTGCACCATCTTCCTAATGGTATCGCCGTTGATTTCCAGGTCGAACAACTGACTAACGGCGTCGTTGATATCGTTAGTCGTCACGGAATGCAAGACTTCGGCGCTTCTGTGTCGGGCGGCGAAGTTCATGCTGTCGTCCAAACATCTGACTTCCGCCTCGTACGACTCCTTCATTTGGGTCAGCTCTTGGACCAACGCTTTTCTCTCGGTATCTCGCACGCTTTTCTGTTCTTCGACCGATATCAAGTGCTCCAGGTAATCTTTCAACGAGTCATTATATGGCGTGATGGCGTTGCGTTTCAGAAAATTGGCAAATTTAGCGCTGGTTTTCATGATTGTGACCTGCTCTTTTTGCAACAAATTGCTTCTTTTCTCCAGATCATCTATCAACGTTTTGACGCCTTCTTTGCGTTTCGCTTCGTTGTTTGATATCGTCTTGAACGCTCTGGTTCAATTTCTTCTTGAAAATTTGTTTATTCTCGTAATATATGTGCATGTGCTTCTCGTAATGGCAGCCGCACTGTGTACAGTAATCACGTCCTCCCATTGCCCAGCAGTCCCTCAATGCCGGACAATTAATGACCTCTTTGGGAACGCCAGTCAGGTAACAGTGGGAGTGGCAAACTTGAGAGTAATCTATTTTTTGTATCTCGTCAATTGTGTGCAAAGTGTAACATTTCGGAGCTCCGCAAACCGTTCTCGGGTAAGGAAATTCCATCGGTTCCAGATCGACCACGGGAACGTACAGATTCTTCTTCAAATTCTCAACATTGTCGCCGGCTTTCTTGATTTTCTCCTTCTGGTCCTGAACCATGCTAATGTTAAACTGAATATTTTGGGTGATATCTCCCAGAGGTTTGGACAGAGCCACGATGAGTCGTTTGGCGTCGTTCAGAGAAATGGTTTCCCGCACGCAATGGGGCTTCAACTTGGACACGTGCGTGATCAAGCGTTCGCACTCGGCAACCGATCTTTTCCAGCTTTCGGAAAAGTTCGAACGGTAATCTTCGTCGAAAACCACTTGGTTCTTCAAAGCGACGAGAAAGCGGAATGACTCGTTGTCCAGGCAATAAATCGTACTCATTTGAGTCTTAATTTCAACGTGAGGTTCTTTATCTTTGATCTCTTGGAGCAGTTTCTTCAGCGGCGGAAGGGTATCTCCCGGTCTGTAAAAGGTACTTCTAGCGTTGGTGAAGACGAAAACGATATTTTCGCTGGCACTTTTGTGCAAGTGACACAGAAGCTCTTGAATGCAAAATCGGAAAAAGATAGACAGACGAGAGTTGTTCGGTTTGAGCAACATGAGAATGCCGTGAATACTGGAATAATGAGAGATAAAGCCGAGAATGTTTTCGAAGTTCTTGGCGTCTTGCTTGACGCCTCGAGTGTCGCCGATTCCGGGCGTGTTTATGATGCGGACGACGCGTTCTTTGGAGGGAAAGCTGTAGGCTCGACACATCTGCGTTTTACTCGCCCCAGTTTCTTGCACTTCGTTCTCGTCTTGACCGAATTGAACGGTTCTCTCTTCGTAAAATTGGTCGGTGACGGTGAACGAAGACGGAATCAAACTAATCAAATCTGATTTTTCCGCTGCGGCCATCGTATCAAACGAGAGGTAATTGGCGAATGCGTTGATGAACGTGGATTTGCCAACGCCCGTTTCTCCGAGAACGAGAATGTTAACTTCCTCTCGAGGCTTAAGAGAGTTCAATCTCCTCAAGCATTCCCTTCGATCGAAGGTGTGGTAGCCGCCACGATGCGACGCGTGGTTGCATTTGAAGGAGCAGTTCGTGATCGATCCCCGTCCGCAGGAGCATGTGAAATTCTCGTCGAAATCGTATTCTATTAATGTCAAACAGTCTTCGCAAATGAACTTTTCCTCTCGAGACGCTCGGCAACTTCCTCGCAAATATCCGGGACAGACTATTTTAACAACCGCGCTGCTGGATGGTTTGACGATGGCAGCGGCGTCTTCGAATCTGATGTTCCATTTGCAGGAGGAAGGATTGTTCTCCGAAGCGCAACTGGCGCTGGATAAGAGATCATCGAATGGAATAGTGCTCCCTGAATCGTCGCTGTCCAGCTCGAAATCGCAGTCGTCAACCGTCTCCGAGTACGGGCCAATTAGTTGTCCGTTCTGGTATTTTTCGATGACGCACCCAGTTTCGCTGGCTGATGGAGAGTCGTTTTCGGTGTCGTCGTCGAGGGAATCTTCGAACGAATACTGCAAGTGGAAATTATCCGGGTCGTTCAATCGCTCCTCTTTTACCAGGGTTCGAATTGACGGCTCGAAAAGTGAGTCGCCCACGAGACTCTCCGTCATGGCGTTGTACAGACGTCCGAAGGCGTGGCGATTTAAAGGCATCGTTTCCACTTCGTTCTTGCCGATATCCTAAATTAAAATTATACATATGAAGTATGGCTATTGATAAACATAAAAGGCTTACATGCTTTAGTGGTACGTCTTGACGTCGTGTGTGTACCGTTCTCTTTGCTTATTACGGTACTACTACGAAGCGCGGAAAGTTAAACCGATACTGCTCGTCCCGTTCGTTCGTATTCTATGTACATCACCATTGCAATTATAAGGTATGTACATTTCCACGAATAACTAACGGTTGGCCTCAACCGTCCAATAGGGGGTTTCAAAAAATCCGGCTATGTTGTTCTCTCCGAAAAGTAGAATTATCTACGCAACTAACTGCTCTCCACGGCTGCCGCTAAATATTTAGATTCGAATTCCCTGACCACTAAGAGATTTTCCCTGACTTTTTAAGGCCAAAATTTTTAGGTTATATTTTACTTTAATCAGAAGTTAATATAATTAAATTGATTTATACTTTAGTAAAAAGCTTATTGCAATGTTGAAACAATTAACCAAACAAAGGAAATAAATCATAATCTTAGAATTAGTCATAGACCTAGAGTAAAATTACCTTCAAAAGTGTCCAGATAAAATTGAATTCTCCGACTTTTCCCTTAATTTTTACAAATTCTTAAAATTCCGACTGCTTAGGCCTATTTTTAAATTCCCCGACTTTTCCCTGATTTCCCTGACGTGTGGCAACCCTGCTTTTGGGCCCATAATTTAGATTTTATCGGGGCTCAATATTATGAAGATAGTAATTGTTTTCAATATAGTTTTTAAGTTCTCACCTTATAAATTAAATTATTTTCCAAATTACTGAAAAGCGTTGCCTATATTACAATACACTGTAGGTCAATTGGTGGGAAGCGATGAAATAGTTGATTTTATAAAATAGGAAGTGGTCTTGGCCAACTTGATAAAATGTTGCTCTTACGACACAAGAGCAATTTGCACGTGCGCTAGAAAAACCTATATTCCGGGCGACTGTAATTCGCTCTCGTAGGCTTCTAAAAGTAAGAGTGTGACGTAAAAGCCACAATAAAACAATAAAGCCGCGTTAATTTACAAAAAGACCTATTCAAACGCTAAAATATATCGAATATTACATCGCTTCCTAACAATCATATATCTGTGTAAAATAAATTCAAAAAGACTCCTACTTACCAGTAATAATATGCTGTATAAGCGGTTATGAATACTAGTATTACTCCAATGGTTTCCGGTACAGCTATCAATCCATGAAGCCAAGACATGTCTTCCGGAAACTTTTAGTTGACAGTGTTTGTCTTGACCACGTGTTCACGGAAAAGACCTCCAAGAAGATCTACTTCTACTTTCTCAAATTCACGAAACTATTACGGTATACGAATCAATCAAATTACCTTTACAATTATTCTTATCAAAAGATTTACAAATCGTAGATCTAACAAGGTCGACACACCTAGTACAAGTAAAGCAAACACGTTTAAAACGTTATTGTCCTATCTAAACTATATTTCGTATCATATTTTAAATTCCATCAGTTTGAGACGTTTTCAAAGTATTCGAAGCTGACAATATACAGCGAAAGCCGTTCTCGCTATACGAAGTCCGGCTGTACCTCTGACGTTTTTTCGTCTTTCCGCGTACCTTTATATTATCTGCTCGCGACTGTGACGTCAAAAGTCACATATCACGTGGGTGCACGAATTGCATTATAGAGACACCTAGCAGGAAGGACATACAATTCGCGGTCAATGGCTCGATCGATTTATTAATTGTTCTTTAAGGACCAATTCCAAGCTTGGGTCCAAATTCACAAAAACCTAAAAATAGGAAACAGAAATGCCAAAACACTTGGCATTTTTATTTGTTCCGCCATTTTGGAATTGAACAGGTAACAAGGTACAATACGCTACCTTAGAGCAAGAGTCAAGCAAGTCTGAAAACCCCTATTTGAGAAAAACCAGTTTAAAGTTCGAAATCTAGCATAATAACAATGATAATCTAAAATTGGATATTGATAAAAATAGAGTGAAAATATATATTGCAAATTTTGTACTGAGTCACCTTAATTTAAAAACACACAAGGATTCTTATTTTGAATTTCTTTCAATAGTCACGTATCTCGACTTACTTGACTTTTGCTCTCAGGTAGCGAATATACAAATTGAAAAGCAAGCAAGGAAAATTCTGCAACCTTCAAATTTGGTGATAGTGATAAATTAATTATTACAAGAACATAATTATAGTGCATTGTTTAAGCCCGTTAGCAATAATAAATATATCATTATTTCGTTACCATCCGCAAAATGTAAATTACAAACGTGGTGATGTTGTTTTAAAGTTTTAACAGTTATGCTTTGACGGTTAATCGACTCGATCCATTTTTGGGTTATTCGTATCTTTATCCCATTCTTATTAGGTTTAGGTATGGGATAAAAACTATGAGAACGAATTAGAAATATTGAAAAAAAAACTTAACCTTCACTTTTTGTCCTGAGAAATGAGAGCTAGATATAAGCAATTAGGGGATCTTACGCTGTCATGTTAGGGTTTAAAAGCAGGTAAATAAGCCTGCTATACCTCACAAAATTATTTTGAAATCCGGCAATTTGAAAATTTTCGAATTAATTAGGGCTAGATATAAGCAATATGAGCCTTTTGTATTAATGGTTTAAACTGGTTTTAGCCACCTGTTACAACCATTTTTAGCTAAACTGAATTTTTAGATTTAAAAAAAGCTGGTTTTTTGCCAACCCTGTTAGAAAGTAATTTATTCGCTATCATTAGAAAGTAATTTATTCGCTATCATTAGAAAGTAATTTATTCGCTATCATTAGAAAGTAATTTATTCGCTATCATTAGAAAGTAATTTATTCGCTATCATTAGAAAGTAATTTATTCGCTACCATTAGAAAGTAATTTATTCGCTATCATTAGAAAGTAATTTATTCGCTATCATTAGAAAGTAATTTATTCGCTATCATTAGAAAGTAATTTATTCGCTACCATTAGAAAGTAATTTATTCGCTACCATTAGAAAGTAATTTATTCGCTACCATTAGAAAGTAATTTATTCGCTACCATTAGAAAGTAATTTATTCGCTACCATTAGAAAGTTATTTATTCGCTACCATTAGAAAGTAATTTATTCGCTATCATTAGAAAGTTATTTATTCGCTACCATTAGAAAGTAATTTATTCGCTACCATTAGAAAGTAATTTATTCGCTATCATTAGAAAGTAATTTATTCGCTATCATTAGAAAGTAATTTATTCGCTATCATTAGAAAGTAATTTATTCGCTATCATTAGAAAGTAATTTATTCGCTATCATTAGAAAGTAATTTATTCGCTATCATTAGAAAGTAATTTATTCGCTACCATTAGAAAGTAATTTATTCGCTACCATTAGAAAGTAATTTATTCGCTATCATTAGAAAGTAATTTATTCGCTATCATTAGAAAGTTATTTATTCGCTACCATTAGAAAGTTATTTATTCGCTACCATTAGAAAGTAATTTATTCGCTACCATTAGAAAGTAATTTATTCGCTACCATTAGAAAGTTATTTATTCGCTACCATTAGAAAGTAATTTATTCGCTATCATTAGAAAGTAATTTATTCGCTATCATTAGAAAGTAATTTATTCGCTATCATTAGAAAGTAATTTATTCGCTATCATTAGAAAGTAATTTATTCGCTATCATTAGAAAGTAATTTATTCGCTATCATTAGAAAGTAATTTATTCGCTATCATTAGAAAGTAATTTATTCGCTATCATTAGAAAGTAATTTATTCGCTACCATTAGAAAGTAATTTATTCGCTACCATTAGAAAGTAATTTATTCGCTACCATTAGAAAGTAATTTATTCGCTATCATTAGAAAGTAATTTATTCGCTACCATTAGAAAGTAATTTATTCGCTATCATTAGAAAGTAATTTATTCGCTATCATTAGAAAGTAATTTATTCGCTATCATTAGAAAGTAATTTATTCGCTATCATTAGAAAGTAATTTATTCGCTATCATTAAAAAGTAATTTATTCGCTACCATTAGAAAGTAATTTATTCGCTACCATTAGAAAGTAATTTATTCGCTACCATTAGAAAGTAATTTATTCGCTATCATTAGAAAGTAATTTATTCGCTATCATTAGAAAGTAATTTATTCGCTATCATTAGAAAGTAATTTATTCGCTATCATTAGAAAGTAATTTATTCGCTATCATTAGAAAGTAATTTATTCGCTATCATTAGAAAGTAATTTATTCGCTATCATTAGAAAGTAATTTATTCGCTATCATTAGAAAGTAATTTATTCGCTACCATTAGAAAGTAATTTATTCGCTACCATTAGAAAGTAATTTATTCGCTACCATTAGAAAGTAATTTATTCGCTATCATTAGAAAGTAATTTATTCGCTATCATTAGAAAGTAATTTATTCGCTATCATTAGAAAGTAATTTATTCGCTATCATTAGAAAGTAATTTATTCGCTATCATTAGAAAGTAATTTATTCGCTATCATTAGAAAGTAATTTATTCGCTACCATTAGAAAGTAATTTATTCGCTATCATTAGAAAGTAATTTATTCGCTATCATTAGAAAGTAATTTATTCGCTATCATTAGAAAGTAATTTATTCGCTATCATTAGAAAGTAATTTATTCGCTATCATTAGAAAGTAATTTATTCGCTATCATTAGAAAGTAATTTATTCGCTACCATTAGAAAGTAATTTATTCGCTACCATTAGAAAGTTATTTATTCGCTACCATTAGAAAGTAATTTATTCGCTATCATTAGAAAGTAATTTATTCGCTATCATTAGAAAGTTATTTATTCGCTACCATTAGAAAGTAATTTATTCGCTACCATTAGAAAGTAATTTATTCGCTACCATTAGAAAGTTATTTATTCGCTACCATTAGAAAGTAATTTATTCGCTATCATTAGAAAGTAATTTATTCGCTATCATTAGAAAGTAATTTATTCGCTATCATTAGAAAGTAATTTATTCGCTATCATTAGAAAGTAATTTATTCGCTATCATTAGAAAGTAATTTATTCGCTATCATTAGAAAGTAATTTATTCGCTATCATTAGAAAGTAATTTATTCGCTATCATTAGAAAGTAATTTATTCGCTACCATTAGAAAGTAATTTATTCGCTACCATTAGAAAGTAATTTATTCGCTACCATTAGAAAGTAATTTATTCGCTATCATTAGAAAGTAATTTATTCGCTACCATTAGAAAGTAATTTATTCGCTATCATTAGAAAGTAATTTATTCGCTATCATTAGAAAGTAATTTATTCGCTATCATTAGAAAGTAATTTATTCGCTATCATTAGAAAGTAATTTATTCGCTATCATTAGAAAGTAATTTATTCGCTACCATTAGAAAGTAATTTATTCGCTACCATTAGAAAGTAATTTATTCGCTACCATTAGAAAGTAATTTATTCGCTATCATTAGAAAGTAATTTATTCGCTATCATTAGAAAGTAATTTATTCGCTATCATTAGAAAGTAATTTATTCGCTATCATTAGAAAGTAATTTATTCGCTATCATTAGAAAGTAATTTATTCGCTATCATTAGAAAGTAATTTATTCGCTATCATTAGAAAGTAATTTATTCGCTATCATTAGAAAGTAATTTATTCGCTACCATTAGAAAGTAATTTATTCGCTACCATTAGAAAGTAATTTATTCGCTACCATTAGAAAGTAATTTATTCGCTACCATTAGAAAGTAATTTATTCGCTACCATTAGAAAGTAATTTATTCGCTACCATTAGAAAGTAATTTATTCGCTACCATTAGAAAGTAATTTATTCGCTATCATTAGAAAGTAATTTATTCGCTATCATTAGAAAGTAATTTATTCGCTATCATTAGAAAGTAATTTATTCGCTACCATTAGAAAGTAATTTATTCGCTATCATTAGAAAGTAATTTATTCGCTATCATTAGAAAGTAATTTATTCGCTATCATTAGAAAGTAATTTATTCGCTATCATTAGAAAGTAATTTATTCGCTATCATTAGAAAGTAATTTATTCGCTATCATTAGAAAGTAATTTATTCGCTATCATTAGAAAGTAATTTATTCGCTACCATTAGAAAGTAATTTATTCGCTACCATTAGAAAGTAATTTATTCGCTACCATTAGAAAGTAATTTATTCGCTACCATTAGAAAGTAATTTATTCGCTACCATTAGAAAGTAATTTATTCGCTACCATTAGAAAGTAATTTATTCGCTACCATTAGAAAGTTATTTATTCGCTACCATTAGAAAGTAATTTATTCGCTATCATTAGAAAGTAATTTATTCGCTATCATTAGAAAGTAATTTATTCGCTATCATTAGAAAGTAATTTATTCGCTATCATTAGAAAGTAATTTATTCGCTATCATTAGAAAGTAATTTATTCGCTATCATTAGAAAGTAATTTATTCGCTATCATTAGAAAGTAATTTATTCGCTACCATTAGAAAGTAATTTATTCGCTACCATTAGAAAGTAATTTATTCGCTACCATTAGAAAGTAATTTATTCGCTACCATTAGAAAGTAATTTATTCGCTACCATTAGAAAGTAATTTATTCGCTACCATTAGAAAGTAATTTATTCGCTACCATTAGAAAGTTATTTATTCGCTACCATTAGAAAGTAATTTATTCGCTATCATTAGAAAGTAATTTATTCGCTATCATTAGAAAGTAATTTATTCGCTATCATTAGAAAGTAATTTATTCGCTATCATTAGAAAGTAATTTATTCGCTATCATTAGAAAGTAATTTATTCGCTACCATTAGAAAGTAATTTATTCGCTACCATTAGAAAGTAATTTATTCGCTACCATTAGAAAGTAATTTATTCGCTATCATTAGAAAGTAATTTATTCGCTATCATTAGAAAGTAATTTATTCGCTATCATTAGAAAGTAATTTATTCGCTATCATTAGAAAGTAATTTATTCGCTACCATTAGAAAGTAATTTATTCGCTATCATTAGAAAGTAATTTATTCGCTATCATTAGAAAGTAATTTATTCGCTATCATTAGAAAGTAATTTATTCGCTACCATTAGAAAGTAATTTATTCGCTACCATTAGAAAGTAATTTATTCGCTACCATTAGAAAGTAATTTATTCGCTACCATTAGAAAGTAATTTATTCGCTACCATTAGAAAGTTATTTATTCGCTACCATTAGAAAGTAATTTATTCGCTATCATTAGAAAGTAATTTATTCGCTATCATTAGAAAGTAATTTATTCGCTACCATTAGAAAGTAATTTATTCGCTACCATTAGAAAGTAATTTATTCGCTACCATTAGAAAGTAATTTATTCGCTACCATTAGAAAGTAATTTATTCGCTATCATTAGAAAGTAATTTATTCGCTATCATTAGAAAGTAATTTATTCGCTATCATTAGAAAGTAATTTATTCGCTATCATTAGAAAGTAATTTATTCGCTACCATTAGAAAGTAATTTATTCGCTATCATTAGAAAGTAATTTATTCGCTATCATTAGAAAGTAATTTATTCGCTATCATTAGAAAGTAATTTATTCGCTACCATTAGAAAGTAATTTATTCGCTACCATTAGAAAGTAATTTATTCGCTACCATTAGAAAGTAATTTATTCGCTACCATTAGAAAGTAATTTATTCGCTACCATTAGAAAGTAATTTATTCGCTACCATTAGAAAGTTATTTATTCGCTACCATTAGAAAGTTATTTATTCGCTACCATTAGAAAGTTATTTATTCGCTATCATTAGAAAGTAATTTATTCGCTATCATTAGAAAGTAATTTATTCGCTACCATTAGAAAGTAATTTATTCGCTACCATTAGAAAGTAATTTATTCGCTACCATTAGAAAGTAATTTATTCGCTACCATTAGAAAGTAATTTATTCGCTACCATTAGAAAGTAATTTATTCGCTATCATTAGAAAGTAATTTATTCGCTATCATTAGAAAGTAATTTATTCGCTATCATTAGAAAGTAATTTATTCGCTATCATTAGAAAGTAATTTATTCGCTACCATTAGAAAGTAATTTATTCGCTATCATTAGAAAGTAATTTATTCGCTACCATTAGAAAGTAATTTATTCGCTACCATTAGAAAGTAATTTATTCGCTACCATTAGAAAGTAATTTATTCGCTACCATTAGAAAGTAATTTATTCGCTACCATTAGAAAGTTATTTATTCGCTACCATTAGAAAGTAATTTATTCGCTATCATTAGAAAGTAATTTATTCGCTATCATTAGAAAGTAATTTATTCGCTATCATTAGAAAGTAATTTATTCGCTACCATTAGAAAGTAATTTATTCGCTACCATTAGAAAGTAATTTATTCGCTACCATTAGAAAGTAATTTATTCGCTACCATTAGAAAGTAATTTATTCGCTACCATTAGAAAGTAATTTATTCGCTATCATTAGAAAGTAATTTATTCGCTATCATTAGAAAGTAATTTATTCGCTATCATTAGAAAGTAATTTATTCGCTATCATTAGAAAGTAATTTATTCGCTACCATTAGAAAGTAATTTATTCGCTATCATTAGAAAGTAATTTATTCGCTATCATTAGAAAGTAATTTATTCGCTATCATTAGAAAGTAATTTATTCGCTATCATTAGAAAGTAATTTATTCGCTATCATTAGAAAGTAATTTATTCGCTATCATTAGAAAGTAATTTATTCGCTATCATTAGAAAGTAATTTATTCGCTATCATTAGAAAGTAATTTATTCGCTATCATTAGAAAGTAATTTATTCGCTATCATTAGAAAGTAATTTATTCGCTATCATTAGAAAGTAATTTATTCGCTATCATTAGAAAGTAATTTATTCGCTATCATTAGAAAGTAATTTATTCGCTATCATTAGAAAGTAATTTATTCGCTACCATTAGAAAGTAATTTATTCGCTACCATTAGAAAGTAATTTATTCGCTACCATTAGAAAGTAATTTATTCGCTACCATTAGAAAGTAATTTATTCGCTATCATTAGAAAGTAATTTATTCGCTACCATTAGAAAGTAATTTATTCGCTATCATTAGAAAGTAATTTATTCGCTACCATTAGAAAGTAATTTATTCGCTATCATTAGAAAGTAATTTATTCGCTATCATTAGAAAGTAATTTATTCGCTACCATTAGAAAGTAATTTATTCGCTATCATTAGAAAGTAATTTATTCGCTACCATTAGAAAGTAATTTATTCGCTATCATTAGAAAGTAATTTATTCGCTACCATTAGAAAGTAATTTATTCGCTATCATTAGAAAGTAATTTATTCGCTATCATTAGAAAGTAATTTATTCGCTATCATTAGAAAGTAATTTATTCGCTATCATTAGAAAGTAATTTATTCGCTATCATTAGAAAGTAATTTATTCGCTATCATTAGAAAGTAATTTATTCGCTATCATTAGAAAGTAATTTATTCGCTATCATTAGAAAGTAATTTATTCGCTATCATTAGAAAGTAATTTATTCGCTATCATTAGAAAGTAATTTATTCGCTATCATTAGAAAGTAATTTATTCGCTATCATTAGAAAGTAATTTATTCGCTATCATTAGAAAGTAATTTATTCGCTATCATTAGAAAGTAATTTATTCGCTATCATTAGAAAGTAATTTATTCGCTACCATTAGAAAGTAATTTATTCGCTACCATTAGAAAGTAATTTATTCGCTACCATTAGAAAGTAATTTATTCGCTACCATTAGAAAGTAATTTATTCGCTACCATTAGAAAGTAATTTATTCGCTACCATTAGAAAGTAATTTATTCGCTACCATTAGAAAGTTATTTATTCGCTACCATTAGAAAGTTATTTATTCGCTATCATTAGAAAGTAATTTATTCGCTATCATTAGAAAGTAATTTATTCGCTATCATTAGAAAGTAATTTATTCGCTACCATTAGAAAGTAATTTATTCGCTACCATTAGAAAGTAATTTATTCGCTACCATTAGAAAGTAATTTATTCGCTACCATTAGAAAGTAATTTATTCGCTACCATTAGAAAGTTATTTATTCGCTACCATTAGAAAGTAATTTATTCGCTATCATTAGAAAGTAATTTATTCGCTATCATTAGAAAGTAATTTATTCGCTATCATTAGAAAGTAATTTATTCGCTATCATTAGAAAGTAATTTATTCGCTATCATTAGAAAGTAATTTATTCGCTATCATTAGAAAGTAATTTATTCGCTATCATTAGAAAGTAATTTATTCGCTACCATTAGAAAGTAATTTATTCGCTACCATTAGAAAGTAATTTATTCGCTACCATTAGAAAGTAATTTATTCGCTACCATTAGAAAGTAATTTATTCGCTACCATTAGAAAGTAATTTATTCGCTACCATTAGAAAGTAATTTATTCGCTACCATTAGAAAGTTATTTATTCGCTACCATTAGAAAGTAATTTATTCGCTATCATTAGAAAGTAATTTATTCGCTATCATTAGAAAGTAATTTATTCGCTATCATTAGAAAGTAATTTATTCGCTACCATTAGAAAGTAATTTATTCGCTACCATTAGAAAGTAATTTATTCGCTACCATTAGAAAGTAATTTATTCGCTACCATTAGAAAGTAATTTATTCGCTACCATTAGAAAGTTATTTATTCGCTACCATTAGAAAGTAATTTATTCGCTACCATTAGAAAGTAATTTATTTACTACAATTAAGTACTTAAAATTACATTTTTAGTAATTTACTGTGAAATATTAATAATTTTACAATCGATTAATTTATCAAATTTGAAGTAAATTGTTTTTCTAAATTATTAATTTTGCTACTGGCAACAGTGTTGGCTGATTTGATTTACCTTGATTTAAATCACATCATTTAAAAAAACGTTGATTGAAAGCCATGTGTTTAGAACTATTTTTAAAATAATGAAAACAAAAAAACATCTCCAAATGTTGGAGTTTAAGATAATATATTTTATACTTTTTCTTTTATTCCTCTCTTCCCAACCCCCGACCCCCTCGGAAATAGGTTTTACTTTCGGTTCTAGTTTGCTATAAGATGTTTCACCGGCATTTTGTGGTACCTCTTCGGAACATTTTTAATTTTTCGACTATGAATAACGTAACCATCTCAAAACGGGACATTGTGAAAACACTACAGGTTACCACTTCCAAACCTACAGACCACAATACACAAATATCAGGATAATCATAATTATGACAATATGCGCGTTTTAAAGACTTCCAAGGGTAAAATATTCACTATTATAACGTCTACTGACTTTCGAGTTAAAAACTTAAAATATAGGGTATTTAACACAGAAGAAGCCTATCATGATATCAAAATTAACGGTGTCAGCTTACTGTTCTATGTATCAATAAACAGCCACTCACCCCTAGAAAAGGCTAGAAAACGCGTAGGGAAAACTTGTACGAGCGTTGAAGTACCTTTATTGTGTACAAATTCCTCATATAGGCGTTTTCGAGAGGTGACTTAAACAGTCTAAAAAACTGACGGTCAAACCAACCTTGTAAATAAACCGTTATTCGCCCAAGGTTAAAATACTAAATTATTATATCTAACGACTGCGCTCGATGCTCGGGAACAATCAATAAAAGCGTTATTTTACCACCAAATTACGCTAACATTGGAATCAAAAAAAAATATATATTTACCTTTCAAATAAATTCTTTCGCCGGTATGGCAAAATTAATATCTTCTTTAGAGTAAAAATAAATTTGAGCCCTTGAGACAATGTACTATAACTTTCATTTACACAGCGATAAAAGCCTCGATCCGTACCATGTACAGGAAATTTTTAAGTTTTACTTTAAGTTTTGGTAAACCGAGATCAAAATTCGGGCGCCGTTTACCCGTTTGGGTGAGAAGCGACGGTTTTGAGTTTTTGACCAAAGGGACACTCGCAAGGACGTTTACAAAAAATGGTGCAATCGAATTTTCTTGGGCTAAAGTTCGCTCTCCGGGTTGACCAAAAAGGGGGTCCTAGTCCAAGGTTCCTAGAAAAAATTATCTTTTTTCGGTTTGAGCTTACAGGCTCTTTTCAAACAGGAAAAACCAAACATTCCCGTTAAAACAAACGGGGCAAGATATTCGCTTTCCCCCTAAAAATGCGTCACTGGATGACACAAGTCGTACCGATTATAAAATATTTTCTCAGTGCGCAAACGCGTGTGACATCGTCGGAGTTAATATCGTTTCACCCCCGTTGGCGTGGCCGTAACACATATCTCGCACCTGATTAGTTAAATGGACGAGCGGACTGCATTGTCCCACCCGTTACAATGGCTCATAACGAGCAAAAAAAATCGTTTCACCTTTCTATAACCTATTTAGTAAGGAATAAAGTTACACCAAGCTTAATATCGGCTAACCGATTGGGATTCCTTTACCAGCTATGCCTTTCGAAAGGCTTTTCGGATACCTCTATCGTTAATCACCTGGCAGCGTTATTAACGCGTACGTTCACCGTGCACTGAATACTAAGAGACAGAATCTACTTCGAGCAGAAACGCGAGAAAATCGAATATTCGTTCTTCTTTCTTCCTTTTAATAACGCTTTTGGAAAATACACGACTTGTTCCATTTTCGGAAAGCGATCCCTTATTTTTCATTTTCCCCAACCTTTTATTTTTCTAAACTACTCATTATTTAACTTCATCCGCACAAACCGAGCGAGTTTACAAATTTCAATAAAGCTCATTGAGCTGACTAAAATTCCGACACCGAAAATTCCATCTCAATTCAGAGGTTTTCCATTGACTTAAATACATATGTTAATATCCAATAGTGTGACTCCCAAAATTACTAGGATGAATAAAAAGGCTAAAATCTAACGTAGTCCACCTTTTTACTGGTTCGTGGTGAAACAAACCGTTAGTGACGATTTTAGAATGGAATAAAGGTATAGTGGCTTACTTATGAGTAACTATGTTACATATGAGTTTACTATAATAATAGTTTAGGGAAATTGCAATTTAACCTTATGTAGACTTACCTTAATATTATAATATAGCATAACATAATAATTTAGTGACATATTCTTTATAGTAATGTAAAATAATATACAATATTAGCTTAGCCCTACCTAGCCCAATGGTAGAGAGGGGCCTGTAATTTTACCTCTCCGAGGGGACTTTGTACCCTAGGAGGGGTTATTCAACCACCGTGTCTGTCTGTGGGTCTGTCTGTCCGGCCTGCGAACGCGTTCGCATTTTCGGGGCAAAGGGTAATCACGGCGTACAAAGTTTCTTGGCTCACTGCGTACGCAGTCGAATAACCGTTTTAGCAGTTTAAAGGTTGGCAAAACCACCGCATGACGGTAAGCGTTAACGGATAAATTTGCGATTGCGTTGAGTTTGGTTGGTTGTATTTTTTTTTCGTTAACGCTTACCGTCGCGCCGGTTGTTATGGGTGTGTTTTTTCCAACTCCTTCTTATTGACTTTTGGGACGGACCGAGTGCTGAGTGTTATGGCAACCTCTCAACGTCCAATGGCAGGGTTTCCACCAATTGTTTACGGTATTCGTCTTAGTATCAATATGCTCCTGCAGTCGAGCGCTCTATCACAGAACCACCGATAGCTGCTTAGCTTCACTGAAAATAAGACACTCATCGTAAGCATAATAGGTAATAAAGTCTTGAATTTTTTTATGAATGAATTTATGAAGGCCTAATCTGGTTTTTTTTACGAATGAAATTATGTTGATTTAATCTTGTTTCGGATACTCTTTTTTTAATATAATATGTATCTGGGTTTTAGGCAAAGGAAGGGTCGTATGTTATTTTTACTGATCGAGATAATGTTGTTTTTGTCTATTCTTTGATCTTATATTTTTATCTTTGGTTTTTTGAGATTATTTTGTTTCCACGAAAACGTCCAGTTTGGAGGAGACTTTATAGTCGGCCGTATTCTGCATGACCCCGCAAGTAAGAAGGGAACCGCCTACTTGCTTCGGCCCTACCATTCGACGAGAGCTCACGGATTTCCCTCTTCTTTCCCCTCTTGCTTGGCCAATTGAAGGGTTGCTTTAGTGTGACGTATTACTTGTTTTTAATTCCCAACTTCCGGTTAAAATTTTCCGACATTTTTAATATCATTTGTAAAGTGAATTTTGCCGAAACTGCAATGGGAGTTATTGCTGCTGTCGTGGGAATTGAAACGATAAGCTTAGCGGAAGAAGTAAAATTTTTTAACGAAGGTAGCATGGAATTAAGAATGTTTAGCTAAGCGCATCATTGAAGAAGCAGGTATTTAATATGTACTTTACAATCGTTGAACATAAGGTTATAATTAATTGGCGTTATTATTTACAGATAAGGCTCTTTTCAACGTGTTTTGTCTAGTAACCACGAAACTGGGCTACGTTCAGTAACGCTCATCAACACAAGCGGCTTTCAGGTACAAAATGATAAAATTGAAGAGCCAATGGTACAATACTCTTTTTTAAATTACGATTACATTATAAATTTGGAAATACAAATATTTTTATTTGCAGATGCATACCACCGAATAAACTTTGCGCACATCAATAATACACATTCGCATGTATATTTGGGTGATATCTTTGGCTTAGTGTCCTAACCCGCAATGGCTGGGGCTTAAAAATACGTCAATACGAATGATATTTACTGTAATGTTTTTTTATTTACTGTTAGGGCCGATGTGTCGATGGAATATTATTTTATCCTGCTGTCTCTTGTATAATTTTTCGAACTTTGAAAAATTTCCCCCGTCCTGCTGTTACAACTGGCAAGAATATTTTTCAATCAAGGGCACTAAACTCAGTTAATTCATTAGCATTATACTTTAAGGTAATATTTATTTTATCACAATTGCTTTTTACTTAAAAATTTTTCCCTACTCCAGAAGCTTCATTAATCTTCCGAACGTCTCACTCTCTCTGGACGCAGTCAGATTCAAAATGCTGAATGTAACAATTATCTCCTGGCATCATTACCACTCTTTATATATTCCAGATTTTTCACAGAAAGCCCCTATTCAGATGTAAATACTACAAGGTACTCCTCCGTACGAAACTTATTCAATAATATGTACAAGTGGTTCATTTTTAAGTATGTCTGGATATTATCCGTTACCAGTATTGTTATTTCTTGCATCAGTTTTTAGGTTGTTCCATTATTTTCATATCAGATGAGGAAATTTTGGGAGCTAGCAAAGCAGATTAACCACGAGTGCAACTGTGTCCCATCGATTATTCTGCTTATATTTATGAGCACTGCTTTTATGCCGCTGAAGCTCTTCACATTTGGGTTCATTAAGATGGGGAATAGAGGCTTCCACTTCCTCCACAGTATATGAAGGGTCTTCATCACTCATTTTTAAACAATTGCTTAGTGCTTAACAAAATATTTCACAAAATCGAATTGAGTCAAATATTTATTTCACAAATTTCTACACATTTTCCAAACAATATACTAAAAACCTTTATTTATTTTTGTGATTGGGAGAAAAAAACCTGTAGGGATGGCGAATGGGTGAGCAGTTATTTCCATAAGTTGATTTAAGAGCCATCCCTATTTGAATACAGCCAATTATAGCAACATAAAAGGTGTAATTATCACCACCGCCTACATTTGGCTGTTGGAACAGAGCTCCAGCCGCTTAGTAGCTACTGATAATACAATCACTAATTCGCTACTTCTACAGGTTCCTATTTCGATATGGCTTATAGGTGCATAATTTTATATGGCCTACAGGTTCATATTTCTTGTTAGAATTTAATTCCATAAAGTAAACAAACTATAGAATATTCGTCACTTGTTGGAAACTTCACGAAGCTCTTCCGTTTTTCCCGCGCAACTGAGTGGTCAAAGTTGGCTGTACTTTTATGTAAATTTTATTCAATAAATTGTACACTAAAGCGGAATATGTAATAAAAATATTGTAAAAAATAATTATTTTTATTCTGTTTTAAATTCAAACAAGATTCAGATTACTATGGAAGGTTATTTTTAATTATTGTTATTATCATAAAAGATGTTGTTCTAAAGTAGATGGCATTGTTTTAGGGCTATTACTTTTTTGTTTGTAAGAAGATGGCATTACAAAAGTTTTGAATAAAAAATGAAAAATAGATGGCATTGCAAATTATCTTCCCTAAAATAACACTAGATGACACTGTACGCTTAATTTTGGTGTAGGGGGCGTTTTAACGTTATTTCCGGAACATTGGTCATCAAGAGTCACGTCACACTAGTGACGTCGCTGCAGCCCTTCAATTGGCCAAGCAAGAGTGGAAGAAGAGGGAAATCAGTGAGCTCTCGTCGAATGGTAGCGCCGAAGTAAGTAGGCGTTTCCCTTCTTACTTGCGGGGTCATGCAGAATACGGCCGAATGTGTAGGTCGTGTTGTTTAGCTTATCCGGTTTCATGACATCATAACGTCGAAAATTCCTGTTTGTTAATGGTAATGTGTCGCACTAACTATTCCGTCTACGGTCATTTATTGATATACGAGCTGTGGTTTAGTCAAGTGGCTTTGTGATGGTAAGTTTTTCGCTTCTTAATAATACATTTTTTATTGGTGTGGATATTTGGACATCTACGATTCTTAATGCAGTCATTGATTTCCTGGGTGTGCGAGTTATTATATGATATTGGAAATTGGATGGTATTGGTCTTTTTCATCCGGCATGTGTTACAACGTCAACAGGAAGTCTACGAGTCGTCCACTACCAGATGTCGAATATATTGCTATTCTACGGTATCTTCATCAAGAGCGAGTGTTGAAATAAAATGAGCGTTAAAGATGCGGCAAGTATTTCGTAGGCGAGAAAAATACAAATACCCTCTGTAGATATTTCTTTGATTAAAATTGGCTTCGTATTATAATTAACTGATAAACTTGTACTGTAAATAGGGTTAAATTCAATTGTGCATTGTTTTAGTACGTCTAACTCGCTGTTGTAACTACTTAATTTATATTATTCTGAATAAATTAAACTCGGTTGTTTCGTCTCAATTATTTTAATTAAAATTAAAATTTTATACCGGGCGGGATTGAACCGGGATTACGTTTTTAGTAAATAACTCTGAATTGCGGAGATATATCTTTAAGGGTCATCTCGAGAAATTAATACCACTAGGGACAATTCTTCCGAGGAGAGGTATATTTTGGCTTGCCAACTTGTATTTTAATATAATGCATTATAATATACCTAGTTTAAAATAGTTCGAATCTTAACGGGAATTAAATTAAGGGTGTGCAAAATATTTGGATAGACCAAATAATTTGATCGAATACCAAATCGAATATTCGATTCGTCAAATCGAATAGCACTTGGGAAAATTCGCGAATATTCGTTTTTATTGATCAAATAGTCGAATATTCGAAAAGATAGGAAAAAAGTATTTGGTATTTTCAAATAGTTTGCAAACTGGTCGAATAACCGCAGGTCTTTTTCTAATTTGTTGAGTTTAAAGACCATCAGAGGAGAACGCTGTGAAATTTCCGTGCTTATTTCTGGCACTACTCTTTAGGCCACAGCGGCAAGGACCATATAAATAGTAACTTGCGCGTCCATTATTCATACCGTGTGTATTAAAACTTCTTAGCGAAATACGCGTGTTCTTTGTTATGGAATATTATAGAATAGCAAAGTAAAACTAAAACGTAAACCAAGTTTAAAATAAAACTAATAACTGGGAGAAAGGTTGAAGTAAGTAACTTTTTCGATTTTCGATTTAATGAAGTGTTTGCAAAGCATGAAAAATATAGCAGATCCTTTGATTTTAATTGTAGTTAGTAGTTAGTAAAAAATAAAAGTCGCTAGCTAACTTGGACCTGGGGTAGTTAAACTTTAAAAATGTGTATTTTAAATTTTGTTTGTAAAAGTTTTCTTTGAAAAAGTTTAGTCTTATAGTTTAAATTTATTAAATAAAACAAAATATAAATTATACATTTGGTTTAGTATTTTACTATTGCAAGTAAAATGAACAGTGATTTCAATTACTTTTTTATTTTTTTGACAAATATGCAAACTATATGGTTATTTCAAAACCAAATACGTCGAATTATTTGGAATTCGAAATACTATTTGGTATTTGATCAGTTAACTGGCTTAAAATTTTGTTATAAAAATATTCGACCAAATTATTTGACGTTATAAATATGCGATTTGGTATTTGACGTGCCTTGATTAAAATATTTGATATTCGACTTGACCCCCAAAAAATGGTATTTGCACACCTCTAGGGAATATAAAAAAGAAAAACAGACAATTGAAACTAAGCCGTAAGCTCCCTCTAATTCGGTCTACAGAAATCGCGAAATCCAGTGACGTCACTCGCGTTGCGCAAAAAGAGAAAAGCGAACGTTTTCAACGGAGGCGAGACTTTTTTCCCGAATGCAGCCCCGTTGTGATTAGTAAGTGATCCTTCTTGGTCCCATACGATACTACAGTGGTGTAGTCGAAGTTGGCTGCACATTTATAGCGGCCGGTACAGCCAACTTCGATTACGCGCGAAATCGAAGTAAAGAGGTGCAAGTCGGAACCAGCGGGGAGTCTAGCATCCACTCTTTGGGTATCCGTAATGATGAGGCTGAAAGGGGGGAACCCAAACATGGATGCGCCCAGGAAAATACCACCGAGACCAGCCGGAATAATAGAAGAGGTAAGCGTGCTTCAGCTACTGTGGCTCCTACTGACGAAGGATCAACTGTTGTAGGGGGTGTGTTGAGAAGTATGCTTGTTTTTCCCCATTTTCCTACGACGAGTTAAAAGAGCGCCAGATAACTTCAAAGTGTGGCCTACTAGCCCCTGGAAGTAGGCTGCAACCAGGAAAAAACCAACTGAACATTGCGGGCAACCTGTGATCGACCAACTTCGTTCCAGTTCTGTAAAACGAACAATACGTTTGTAACGAACCAGTCGCGGAGAAGTTCAAGTTAAAAAATTAAGTAACGTAGGCCTACCCAGAATGTGCCTGTCTCGCGTAATCGAAGATGGACATTGGTTAAAGTCCGTGAGATGGGGATGCGCCGGTCCGGGTACCTTTCCTGGTAGAGCCGTTGAGCAGCCAAATCATTGCCATTCGCCAGTTCTTCCGAAGTGCACTCCATTGTTGCAGTTTGAAAGTGATGAGAAATCGCGGTCCATCACGACTTTAAATACGGTTTAAGTTTACTTTTTTACGCTGGTTACCTCGATTTGCTTACAAAGTCCTTTTCACCTACCCAAACCTTAATGTTCGCGTTTCCCTGCTGCTAAGTTTGGCGCTTGTTGCAGCCTACTTCCAGGGGTTAGTAGGTCACACTTTGAAGCTCTCTGGCGCTCTTTTAACTAACCTTATAAAATGGGAAAAAACAGGCATACTTCTCAACTCACCCCTACAACTCCTTCAAATTTTTGCATCAACTCACCCCTTACAACTCCTTCAAATTTTTGCAAAACCTTAAAAGTTTTCGTTTTCTCATTTCGTGAAGAGCGTTTTTTATATATATTAAGTTCTAAATAGTGTGAAAGACTGCCATTGCATCCAAAATTGTCCTTGAAAAAGGATTCTTGTTGTAAGTTTTCTTCGATATGCTTTTCTTTTGACTATCGTTGATGTATGTGCTGATTTTTCCTTATCTTATATTTAACAGACACACATAAATACAAAGGCTAATGTTGCAATTTCTATTCAGTATGTTTCTTGGTTGACATTTCATCAATAGATAATGCTATTAAAGGTTGATGATCTGATTTGTCAATCATATTTTAATGTAGTTAAAATAGAGGCCGGGGACGGTTAATAATTATCCATGTTTAAATTGATTTTTTTTTCGGTGAAAAAATGTAAACAAAGAAATTTACCGGTTAATATTATTGTATTATTCGTAAAATTTGAGCTTTTTATCGAAAAAAACGTCGTTTTCCGATTAATTTTACAAATTTATCAAAAAATTAATTAATTAATTACTTGATCAAAACGTTTTACGAATAATTTTGAGAGCTTTATCTATTTAATAAAAGTTAACCACCCCGACCTCTAAGTTAAAACTTTGTGGTATGCTCTCGGAGAATAAAAATTAACTGTCATGGCAAAGGTTCGTAGTTAATCACGTTTGGTGTAAAAAATTAAACAGTTCTATTGAAGTTGGACCAAATCTTTCGTCTATATCCAGTAAAAGCTTTCGTATTCTCGTTACGTGAAGATAGATTTTTAGAGGTGAAAGCTTTAAACTATTGCTATTCTGCGCTTGCTTAGTTACATAAAGTTGTTTTCACAGCAATCTAACCTTGTTTCTCTCAGTTTCCAGAGCCTTTTGGAGTGCAACCATGGACACCGTATCTCTAACCGGACAGGAAAAGCAGCCTAAAAGAGGTACCCCCTCACTGTCAGTTTGCGTCCTACTTTGTATTAGCTGAAATAGTCGGCCGTACTCGATTCGCAGGGCCGTCAAGTTCATTCAGAAGAATGTAAACCCCAATTTCAAACGGAACGTTTTTTCGACCACGTGACGAATTATATGGCCTTGACAGCCCGAAACTTTCAAAATTCTTGAACCTCCCCCCCTTTACAGAGAGACGGTGGCGGCGGCAGGTGATTTTGTATTGGGGAAGCTACAGCTTATACCGTCCGGGTAGAGATACAGTGTCCATGGTGCAACCCAGTGCATTAATGTTTGAGACGATTTATAAGGAATAAATTTGAAATTAATGTCACCAACTTATACATATCCAAACTTGTGGATATGTATAAATTCTGTATTATTCCTATTCCTGACCTCAACAGTTGAGTAAATTAAAGCAACTGTCGGCTCTATCATTGCCACCTGTATTATGAAAAGGCCCCTGTTATTAGAGATGACCATGGATCTTTCCGAATCTTCGAAAAAAATGACTTTCGTGGAGAGCGTGGAGCCATCTATTAATGGGAACGGAAGCTACAATTCAAAATAGCGAAACAATAACGTCGTCAGAGAGCCATTATAGAGTATTATATTTAGACCACTTTTACTCTGCTTAGTGAACTTTAACCTAAATTATATATCCCATATAAAATATATTGTAAACAATTACTATAATTGAAGTTATTGTCAAATTTAAACACGAGCCAATCAACGCGAAGCATACTTTTATGTCCCGCCTTTTGGGTCAAAATGTAGCTTCAGCATCTTGTTTCGATTTCGACGTTAGCGACATCTGTTGAAAAAAGAGCTACTGCACCTAGAGCCGACACTTGCTTTAAATTTGTCTGAAATTTTTAAAAGTGACATTACTAAATGAACCTCATTAGGTACTTAAATTTGAACTACGTACATGATTGGTTTTTGTTTTTTACCTCTCCGAGGGGACAAAGTCCCCTAGGAGGGGTTATACAACGACCGTGTCTGTCTGTGGGTCTGTCTGTGGGTCTGTGGGTCTGTGGGTCTGTGGGTCTGTGGGTCTGTGGGTCTGTCAGGCCTGCGAACGCGTTCGCATTTTCGGTGCAAAGTGTAATCACTGCGTACGCAGTTTCTCGAGATCTCTGCGTTCGCAGTTGCTAGTAATTAGGGAACAAAGTCGAAAAACCGTGTTTGCAAAACCACCGTGGGACGGTGAGCGTTAACGGATTAATTTGCAGTCGGGGTTGGTTTGGTGGTTTTGTTTTCGTCAACGCTCGCCGTCACGACAAGTTTAATTCAGTGGTTTGGCTATTTCGCTATTGTAATGTTTATATTCTTATCTATTAGGTTTAGCGTATTGGTTTTCAAGCTTAATAATTCATTTATTAACAACATATCGAGTTGGTCTGGTTTTCAACTCGGTCGTAATTTATTTTAAACGTTTTCTCGGCTGATTAAGATGTTTAATGCAGTTCATCAAATGGGCTCGTTTGTGTTTATTTATAAAGAACCCTAACTATTCCCTCTACGGTCATTTATTGATATACGTTTAGTCAAGTGGCTTTCTGTGCTTTGTGAATGGTAAGTTTTTCGCTTCTTGTTAATAAGTTTTTTGGTGGTGTGGATATTTGGATATCTACGATTCCTAATGCAGTCATTGATATCCTGGGTGTGCGAGTCATTATATGATATTGGAAATTGGACGGTTTTGGTCTTTTTCATGCGGTATGTGTCCCAACGTCAACAGGATGGTTCCGACAGTCTACGAGTCGTCCACTACCAGATATCTACGGTATCTTGATCGGGCGAACGTTGAAATAAAATGAGCGTTAACTATGCGGCAAGTATTTCGTAAGCGACAAAAATACAAATACCCTCTATAGATATTTCTTTCATTAAAATTGGCTTCGTATTATATTTAACTGCTAAACTTGTACCGTAAATAGGGTTAAAGTCAATTGTGCATTGTTTTAGTACGTCTAACTCACTGTCGTAACTACTTAATTTATAATATTCTGAATAAATTAATCTCGGTTGTTTCGTCTCAATTATTTTAATTCAAATTAAAATTTTATACCGGGCGGGATTGAACCGGGATTACGTTATTAGTAAATAACTCTGAATTGGGGAGATATAACTTTGAGGGTCATCTCGAGAAATTAATACCGCTAGTTGTATTTTAATTTTGATTGTGTTGAGCTTTTGGGCGGTATTGTTGGCTTTAATTATCATTTTTTCGTGTGAAGTGGTTTAAAGATGGTTTTCTGTGTTGTTATATTGTAAGCGATAAAAATACAAATACCCTCTGTAGATATTTCTTTTATTAAAGTTTGCTTCGTATTACATTTAACTGATAAAATTATTCTGTAAATAGGGTTAAATTCAATTGTGCGTTGTTCTAGTTCGTCTAAATCACTGTTGTAACTACTTAATTTATAATATTCTGAACCAATTAATCTCGGTTGTTTCGTTTCAATTATTTTAATTCAAATTAAATTTTATACCGGGCGGGATTGAACCGGGATTACGTTATTAGTAAATAACTCTGAATTGGGGAGATATAACTTAAAGGGTCATCTCGAGAAATTAATACCACTAGGGACAATGCTTCCGAGGAGAGGTATATTTTGGCTTGCCAACTTGTTTCCAGTCAATAATCACTGACAACGCTAACCTCTTCATTCATTGTATCTTCAATCACTTCTGTAGTATCATCTTCAGTCTCGTCCATTTCAGTAGATTCAAAATTCATCCATACTGACTACAAATTTTAAATAACATTAATCACGGAATATTCAAGACCATAGAACCTTTCATCATGGACATCCGAAGACGTTTTTGGGAGTTTTACTGTTTCCGTGCAACAGTTGCTAGTTGGCTATTTTAATGTTGAGTGTCTCCGAACTGAGTAAATCATAATGTTAGCTGTAAGTCTGCTATAAAGCTGTTTTTTTTTTGTATACCAATATCACGAATATTTTTGAACACTTAAAATTGTGTACCTTTCTCCTGGTTTTGTTGAATCTCAAGGGAAAATCCGATTTGGAACTTTACAAACTTAAACCATTTTCACATTTATTTAAGAAACTTCCTTAAAGCCCAAAAAGTTTGGTTTTCAAAAGCTGTAATTTGTTTCTTACGCCTATTTCTAGTTCCTCCAGAACGGTGAGGTGGCGCTACGTACTTCTTCCCTATCACGCATTAAACGAGGGTAGGGGGATGAAATTTCTATAACAGAAAGAAGCTCTTTTTTCCCTCTGCTTGGACCTCTACATATTTTATATCTCTATGCGTTTAATATTGCCGATAAAATTATAAAAGATATACACTTTTTAATCAGAAAAAATATTTTGGTAAATTAAATATTTAATGTCTTTTAACAAAGGAAAGGGTTTGAATGGAAAATGTATTTCAAAACATGGCGGGGAAATAAATGTGTTGTTTTATAAAAATTGGTAAAATTTCTTAAGAAATTCACCGTATTATCGAAATACAATTTATAGACATGCTGCAAAGAATCATAAGTAAATGAAAGAATAAACTAGGTAAATAATTCAATATTTAAAATGTGAATTTAACGTATATGACGTAATTTCAAGTAGTGGGACCGATGCACTCCAGAAGAGCCAATTACATAAAGGGAAAGGATATCAGACGGAAACAATTACTTAAATCAAAGTATCTTTATTTGTTTTTTCAAAGATAATTAATACCAATTAGGGAATCTATTAGATGGGGGCAACACAGTGAATACGACTTACTCAAATTCCTTAATAGGTGTAATACTAAACAATAATAATCAGCTAAGCTAATACCCTTGGCACCATCTTAGGCCCAAGTTATCTAGCGACTTATAATGCCTTTAAAGGGGCTGGAAAGTGAGGTTTTGAAATCGTCTAGTGACGTGGTATCTCCAAAAAAATCCCGACCCTGCTTTATTTCCTTTTTTCCCCGCTTGAGGAATTTGGCTCTAACGGAGATGTTTTGAAAATAGTGAGGAGCGACCCGAGAGAGACTAGTGAGAGGTATTCATACGCGAACTAAGATATTCGGCCTTCGTGGACTTGGTTTTGGTTCTAGTATTTTAATATTTATTTAATTATAATTAAGTTAATGAACGAGTTTAATTCAAATAAAAACGGAAACGTGATGATACGAAAATATCTCTTGTTGGTGAATTAGATAAGTGGGAAAAGGCAAAAGAACATTACTGTGGTGTAGTACTAAGGTTTATCAAAGTGCTCCAGTGAAACCAAGGCCCTAAGAAATTGGCTTTGATTCATCTAGCGTTTTTTTACAAAATTCGATGAAACTCGTAAATAATAATTTAAACAAGTTGGCAAGCCAAAATATACCTCTCCTCGGAAGAATTATCCCTAGAATACCACGAGATAACCCTTAAAGATATATCTCCGCAATTTAGAGTTATTTGTTAAAAATGTTATCCCAGTTCTATCCCGCCCGGTATAAAATTTTAATTATAATTAAAATAATTGAGACGAAACGACCAATTTTAATTGATTCAGAATATCATAAGTTAAGTAGTTACAACAGTGAGTTAGACGTAGTATAACAATGCACAATTGAATTAAACCCTTTTTACTGTACAAGTTTGTCAGTTGAATATAATACAAAGCAAATTTTAATGAAAGAAATATCTACAGAGGGCATTATAACGACCGTTCGCTTTTTGGTTTATAATTTTAACGGAATGGGCCAATTTTAATTAAACGATAGTTTATCGAAATTTTGTTAAAATAATATTCCCTAAAACCGCGCGATAAATATACGAGAATAATTTCCCGTCGCCGTTATATCGAAAATTTAGTTGATTCGGGATTGCCAGAACTTTAATGTTGTGGGTGAGTGATTAGAAAATAAAATGGCAACCAGAATTATGCAAAATTATAAATGTTTATTTTTATTCAGAATAGTCAATGGAACGTTCTAGATTTAACTTTTATCAATAACCCAACAATATATATCCCTCCTACGTAATTGTACAGAACTGGTACTCAAGTGTCTAAGACTAGATTTGTCTTAGTTCATCGTGATTGAAAAACTAATTTTAACTAAATTCAAACTACCTTACTATAAACTCTTGTCTTAATTAACAGCTGAGAGCTGTTCGCTACTAATTACTTCCAATCTACTTAATTAGCCTCACAGGTTGAGTTGATAATTTCAAGGGTATAATTAGGTTATTCCAATTCAAAAAATAAAAACAATCAATTTTATCTTACAGCTGACTTGAGTTAGTTCACAATTACTTTAACACTTTCAGTCTTAAACACGCACTGTTCATACACTTAAGTCCATTCACTCACGTTCCAAACGCGAAACACAATTTAACTCTTTTCTTGAACGAAGACCGAACATACTAATTAAAACCGCAAAGTTACCTCATAACTTTTGACCGACACCAGGACCCCGTCCTGTAGTAGTTCGTCTGACAGCCAAGAACTAAGAAAGACTAAATCTTCCATTTTGACGGCAACGGCTTTATATACGTTTATTTGGCGTTTTTTAGACCCGTCAAGATTTGACTAAAGTTAAAAAAATTTAAGAGATTATATTTTTTACCTGGTTTGATTGATAGTTCTCCACACGGTGGCGCTATATTATTACTTTGATATAGTTTACGCGGGAGTTTTGAATAATTATCATTCAATAAACAATATATACAGATATTGTATTAATCCGTTTAGTTCATAATCATAATTGTTTCTTTACTTGAAAATTTTCCCTAAGGAAGTCAATGGCTCGGCGGTGAACTAACCGCATTGTAACAATGTGACCCGAGTTCAATTCCTGATCGCGATCAAATTTTACATTAAAATACTAAAATATTTAATTAAATATAAGATTAATATAATCTATAAGTATTTAATTAAATATAAGATTAATATAATCTATAAGTATTTAATTAAATATAAGATTAATATCATTTATAAATATTTAATTAAATATAAGATTAATATAATTTATAAATATTTAATTAAATATAAGATTAATATAATTTATAAATATTTAATTAAATATAAGATTAATATAATTTATAAATATTTAATTAAATATAAGATTAATTTAATTACAAATATTTAAAATTATGTAGAATAAATTATAGTACCTAACGTTATAACTTTGTAAAGGACATTCGCCAAATCTGTTTTTTAGAAAAACACCGTAAATTAACAAGCGTTGGTGGCTGAGTGGTTAGAGTACATCTCTTGCACGAGGCAGACCCTTGTTCGATTCCCGGCTGGCGCCAACAAATTGATACTAAGACGAATACCGTGTACAACTGGTGGAAACCCTGCCATTGGACGTTGAGAGGTAGCATTGCACTCGGTCCGTCCCAAAGTCATTAGGAAAAAGTTGGAGAGAAAACGCCCATACAAACTCAACAGACTCAACATCCACAACCATCATAACACATTCACAACAAACTCCACACTTACAATATTCACAACAAACTCCACACCCACAACTTTCACAACACGAACTCCACACCCACAACTTTCAAAACACGAACTCAACATTCACAACCTACACATAAGCATTACAATAATGAGATATCCAATCAAACTGAATTAAAACTGTTGTGACGGTGAGCGTTGACGAAAAAAAACCATCCAAACCAAACCCAACCGCATATCAATCCGTTAACACTTACCCCCACACCCCCACCCACCCACCCACCCACCTGGTCTAAAGACAACTTTTAATTTTAAAGTCCAAAGTCCACCTCCGGCATTAACATAGTACTAATTCTTTTACAAAAACATTCTTAATATTCAGAACTGCCGCAGAATGATCTATCAATAAAATAACATGGGTTCAACGAGAAATGGAATATTTCCCCAAAGTGGTTTATTGTGAACATTATTACGCTGTTATAAGAAATCGCTTTAGCCTAAAATAAAAACCTTTTTATTATTTACTAATTAAACAAAATAATATTGGCTCAAATATGAAGCGAATAGCTGTTTAATTTTGTAACTTAAAAGCAGTTCAGTTAAAGCAGTTCAGATAACTCGAACCAGGGCCGTATTTCCGCCTAGGCACACACCTAGGCCTAGGCCTAGGCCTAGGGGCCTATCCTTAGAAGGGACCCTCCAGTGACCTTAAGTACCGTTAACGAAGGCATGAACCTATGATATCAATCTTCATTAAAATTTTAGAAATTGCTAGGTTGAACTGCGTTGAAGATTTTGTTTTACAATTACCAAAATTTACTATATTTCTAAAAAGGGGCCCAGACTCCTTATCTGCCTAAGGGCCCAGGATCTCTAAGTACGGCACTGACTCGAACAGATTTGATGTCTTATTTGAAAGTAGGTAGTATGTTATCTGTACCAAACAAGAGCGTAAGAATCAAATACAGTTATTCCTTCACGTATAGAAATGACAAGCCCTAGATAGATATTAAATTATGAAAAAAATCGTTTATTTCATATTTAAATTTTACAGTACACATTTGAAAAATTTTAGGACACTGTAAAAATGTTTTACAAAATATAAAATATTACTAAACCAGTTACCAAGACGTATTAAAATAACGAATGAATTATAATGAAAGTTCTACGCGATCTAACTAACGTCTGAATATTGGTTGCAATCAGACAACTTTTATTTAATTAATAGCACAACAGGAGGAATCTGTATACTGGACAGTCCTCGAAACAGCATTCTTGAATTATCTGCTGTACGGCCTCCTCTCCAGTACCTGCAATTGAATCCAAATCACAGTTGTCGAAAGTAAACAAAATAATCTAAACAATATTGATATTTTATGGGCGAAATTTTTAGTGTTGTTAATTTGTTCTCTTTGACAATTTCCGTAGTTAAACTCGAGGCTCTCGACCACGAGATTTCGTTTCCATGGTAATCTTTTCAATAGCGCAAGAATTATAATAATTATTCAATTTTTGAGTCCGCTTTTTGTATGTTCCGTATGAAATGGCACTCCATATTATCACAACGCTAAATTCTTAAATGAAAGTCTGTTTCGACAATGACCATATAAATCATTATGTGGCTAAGGACCTACAAAGCAATTGACTATTGAACTTACGATTATACTATTTAGATATTTTCAAATTTGAGACTTGAACCCGTTTTTACTCGTATTGATAGCCATTAAACTAATTTGGAAGTAAATTCGCTAGCAAAGAGAGAGCAGGAGAGTTTCTGGTAACACGACTTCCCTACGACAAACTATCACCTAGGAGCAACATACACAAGGATAACCCAACTAGCCTTTAAACACGATAACGCAGAGTTGTGTACAAATTTCATTGGACGAGCCTTTACGTTGAGCTTTTTTCGGAAAGGGGGAAGACAGTTTCGGAATTTTCCCCTACTGACGGCACCCGGCGCTAAAGCGTCTAACCAATGAAAACTGTACGCAAAAAAATTCAAGATTTTTGACGGGTTTCGTTCTCCTTGTGTGGGGTGCTATGTTTGTTGCTCCTAGCTATCACTAACCGAAATCGTTCAGTGTCATACTTATGTTATAACGTTACTTATGACCATGAGTGAAAATGTTATTATGATAATGATAATAATCCCAACGCACCAACCACGTCATCTAGCTACTTTTAATGCCTTTAAATCAGTTAAAAATCTTAAGAGGTTGATGGAAAACCCATCATACCACGCTCATTATTACCGTTAACCTTAGAAAGTTGTAGAGGTTAGCGGTAATAGTGAGCGTAGGGAGCTGTTGGTTCGCGTGGCATGAAGGGCTTTCCACCCCCCTCTTACGCGTTGTAACCCGGCCACCTGTTTAAGGCATTAAAGTCGCTAGATGACTTGGGCCTAAGGTGGTGTCTTGGGTATTAGCCTAGCTGATTATTATTATTATTATTAGGAGCAGTGGTGAGAGGACTTGCAAGCTCAACACGGAAGGAGTTGCATCCATAGAGTAGCCCACTCGCATAGAGTGGAAGGCCCTTTGGAAGCGCATGAAACATTAATCCTAACGGGCTAACTTGTTTTCGAGGCGTGAATAAATATAGTCCGAAGAGCGATAATGTTGTTTTAATATTATTTAGAGTACAAACTTACTTACCCTAAGGCCAACTTGTTTCACACCTCGAAAACAAGACCTTGCGTACGAAAAGTGTTAACAAGTTTTGCTGATAGCCTTCCACTCTATGTGAGCTGTTTACACTATGGTTGTATAATAATAATCCTAAGTCATCAAGCGACTTTTAAAGCCATTAATAGGCGAAACTATAAAGTGAATATGGTCTTAGCCAACTTGTTAAAATGCGAAACCAAATCACGTGACCACCATTTCACAGCCAACTTCGATTCGGTAACTCGTGTTCATAGTTGGCCGTGCGACGGCAAAGAAAAAAATTATTATTTCCAGATACTGCAGACAGTAATAATAATAATTAGATAATTTAGAAAATTCAAACCGCCATAAGCAAAATAAAATGAATAATAGTTGGAATTTCGTAGGATAGATGGCGCTGCAGTTCTCCACAAAGTCACGTGACTACCATCTTTTCATCCCCCCTGGACTTTATAGTTTCGCCTATTCAGGTGGCCGGGTTACAATGCGTAGGAGGGTGGTAGCAAGCCCTGCATGCCACGCGAGCCAACAGCTCCCTACACGAACTATTACCGTTAACCCGAGGGGTCTGACACTTGCCATTATTTTGTACGGGATTTCGGGATTTCGTAGAGATTTGGGCGATTTTATCATTACATTTTGAAGTGATTTTGGGATTTCAATGTTAATTTACCATAGCGAGAGTTGAAAGATTTTGCGATTTTAGACAAAGTGTACGGGATTTTGGTAAATGTCCGACCCCTCGCGTTAACCTCAACAAGTTTTTATGGAACTGGAAACCCTCTTAAACCAGCGCAGAAGGAGTGGTTCCGAGGTGTCACCCAGTGCCACAAATTGGGATCGAACCCGGCTTCTCTTGCTGCGAGGCGAAAGTGATCACCACTTGGCCACCCAGCTAAGAAATCGTTGTAAGAAATAGCTCATGGCTAATGACGTCCACTTACTGTCGCTCCGTCGAACTCTGTTGTTGGAAGGCAAAGGGTAGAATCGGGCTCCCGCTTGTCGGAAATAGTGCGAGGGCTGATAGCTGGCGGATGACATGAACGGGTGCGGGAAATCGGCGAAGTAGGGGCTGTTGTAGGAGAGGTCTCTGGAACGCAGCGGCGCCTCGTGGTTCTGCAGCTCGCGGAGGGTCGGGAACAAGTCGGGGTTGAAAGCCGGCTTCGGAGGACTGATCGAGTTCGAAGGCTGGCGCGAGGGGGCGCTTCTTTTGTAGTACGTGCACGCCTGGACGACGGCTTCCTTGTAATCGTAGCCATTGCACACTTTAATGGATTCGACTCTGTTGGCAGCGATGCATATCACAGATGCAATGATGAAACACACAGTTCCGCAGTGCCACGACATTTTATCTCGAATATTTTCTGGATCAAAATGATAAATATTAAAAATTAAATTTCCTCCAATAAAAATTAAAAATTAAGTTTCCTCCAATAAAAATTTAAAATTAAGTTTCCTCCAACAAAAATTTAAAATTAAGTTTCCTCCAATAAAAATTTAAAATTAAGTTTCCTCCAATAAAGCGTTTTTCAATTTATTGCAAGGTCCACAATTTGACTAGTTTCCCGCGTCAGTTTCTGATAGGACTGTTCACGAGCCAAGATGAGCGAGCTTTTTGATAGCTCGGCTCGACTCGACTAGCAAAATCTCGAGTCAAGCCGAGTTAAGGTTTGGCTAGGCTCGAGCTCGTCTTGACTCAAAAATAAACGAGCCGAGCCGAACGGGTTCGCTTCAGATGCTTGTTTCAAATATACTTAATACGTCAGACTTGACTCGATAAAAATTACTACCCCCTATCAGGAATGTATTGCTGTAGTAAAAACCGACCGAAACTTACTGTTTGTGTAATATTCCCACAACTAGGAGAGTGAGGCAAACTTTTTTCTCACACTTTATGTAGCCTAAAAGTAAAAACCACAACGTTATTAGTGGAGAGAAGGAAGGCCAAAACAAACAGTGATTTAAAGGGGGGGGGGGTATCACCTCTCGCGGTATTGGGGCTGGGATCAACTTTCTCCCACACTCGACAGAGGCGCTGCTTTACAGACTGATCTTTTTATTCGCGCGGGGGTGTAATTAGGTAATACCCACTTATAGCCAATGAGCTTGCGAACCGGCTCGTGAGCCAATATGGCTCGATATCTATTGGTTCAGCTCGGCTTGGGCAAAAAAAAAGCTCGCCCGTTTAATAATCGAGCCGCTGTTGGGTCGGCTTAGCTCAGCTCGAGCTCATGAACAGTCCTAGTTTCTGAAATAGGGCTGGTAGAATCCCAGAATATGATTAGCTTGATCTGCAGCTGTCACGAGTTACGGAAGAGGAGGAGCTAAGTACTCGATCTTTTGAAACGGTATATTCCCGTTGGATAGATTCCTATTGGGTCGAATTCCCATTGGATCGAATCAAAAAATATACTTTCCCAATTGATCGAATTCTAATTTTGCAATCCCATTGGGTCGAATTCCATTTATTCGAAAACGTTTATAGAATATTTTTACCTATCCAAATCGAAGAAAAAAACAATACCCGAACTGAGAGAAAATAACGATAATAAAAAATATTTTATATAAATTAACTCGTATTCCTAACTTGTATAGTTTTCTTAGGTTAGGTTTGGTTAGGTTAGGTAAGGTAAGGTAAGGTAAGGTAAGGTAAGGTTAGGTTAGTTTAGGTTAGGTTAGGTTAGGTTAGGTTAGTTTTCATGCTTTCACTTGTGAGCAAAGAAAATTTCGGTCGAATGGGAGAGTTGATCGAATGGGGCAGTTGGTCGAATGGGATTCAGTTGAATGAGAATCGACCCAATGGGACAAAACGTCAGCTGAGAGCAAAATCCACGTAATTTCTTAAGATTTGTGTACATTGTTACGTGGATTTTGCTCTCAGCCAACGAAAAGCTTTGAAACGCCAGAGGACGTCAGTTCTCATTTACTTCCGGTTGCGTTCCGGCTTTCTATTGGCTGATCGAAAATGGAAAATAATATCATTTTCTACACTCTCATTGGCTGATTAAAATTCTTATTTCTTAATCATTGAGCCGGGAATCAGGATTTCGTGGGATGTTGACGAGAGTATTTACATTAATTTAAATTAATTTTATTACATATTTATAATTATTTATAAGTAATGGTTTGAATATGTGTTGTAGGAATCTAATCAGAAAACACATTTATCAAATCTTAAAGCTTAGGCCTTAGCGTTTGACGCAAAAAATTATATACCTTTTCTAATCGCTATTGCATCCTATTTATATATTTAATTTTTTCCAATCATTGATAAACTATTTATCGACTAATGGAGAAAATGAAAAGTATAATTAATCGATAATTTCCAATAAAAATTAAATTTGTTGGACTTTAGAATTTTAGTAATCGAGCTAGAGTTATGGCTAGACCTATGCGAAGTTGTAGTAGACAACAGAAGAAAAGACCGTGTTACGTCATAAACTTTAACCGGAGGAGAGTAGGCCTAATCTACTTGAAGTCGGAAAGTCAATCGCACTTCCGGTCGTCCCTCTAATTTCTATCGTTTTAGGGAACCAATGAGATACCGACCTGATTTGATTCATTTTAGAGAGAAGGGTCTTACTTTTAGACAGGGACATCAATTGGGATGTGCAAGAGGATTGTTATTATTTACTAGCTAAAAATGTTCACAAATTGGCAGTCCAAAACATTTCCCAACGATATAACATCTTGGGGAAATGTTTGGTTATGTCTATTATCCTGGATTATGCAATAACTATTTCGATTTAAAATCCAAAAAATTTTAAATTTGACGCGTTTTTGAAAAATTTAGGAAAACTGTTCTGCCCCTCCTGAAAAATCTTGAAATGACGTCCCTGCTTTTAGAGCAATATTGGTAGCAAATCTAATTATTGTCTAAACATCGTCATCTCCCGAAGTACAAATAAATGCATATTTATTTCACTGTAAAATTTATCTTCAAAATTTCGGGTTTCTAATATGTAAAATAAAAATAAAGATATTTATCGAAATATCTGTACTAAAATTTATAATTTTAAGTGTCCTTATGTTGAAATATCAAGATTTGACTTTGTTGAAAAATGGTTAAATTGTTGGTTGCACGAAAAATCGATAGTAATAAAAACGAATGAATGCGGGCTTGTTTTGAAGCCCTGGACGTTCTCTTTCCAAAAATGTCATTGTCGAAACAAATTCCCAAGACTAAGTGTATTAACTTTGAGTTCGAAACTGACCTTTTTCCCTCCTCAAAATCCTGAAATTTTCGGCGAATTTATCTCCTCCGTAGCACGAGCAATTTGGGGCAAATCAAAGCTGTAGTTTTATTCCTAAAATAGAAGGAACTGAAGTGGAGGGATTCTCTTTACTTGTAGAAGTTTTCAAACCAGACGGTTTTAATCATAATATTAGGTTTATTATCGAAAAAACAAGTATTTTTTTTTACGCGCGCACGCGCGAGACCCGACGTTTTAAGAATAACTTACGAGGAGCCTTCGGTTTCATGTCGTTTTTCTACTACGTAGGCTTGTGTATGCCTATTTCAATTACTACTGCGTAGGACTTTTTCCTGGGTGTTAAATCAACCTGCTTTTAATCCCAGATGTAAAGAAATGTACTACAGACAATTAGCCAAAAATACGCTTCGCATTTTCTGACGTCATGAGTGCCGAGAAGAATTTTAGAAGTCTGGAAATTCGCCGAAAAACTCGATTTCCACCATATCGACTTCTTTTTATAATAATTCAAAGACCACTTAACCGATTTTGATGAAATTTTCTGTACTTGTTATAAAATGTTTGCTCTTTCTACTGAATCATTAATTAGCCATAGCTAAAATTTCGTGCAACCAACACTTTAACTTTTTCCATTTAATGGAAACTTTTCGTCGGCCAGTATTTCAGTTTAAATTTCAGGGAAATGGGCCAGAAATTCCCACGGTGGATCAGTTTGGTCCTTCTAAGGCTCAATAGTACTACGTAGAAATTCTGTCTATCGTCCAAAAGCAGCCGATATTAGGAAAAGCAAGAATATATTCAAGTAAACGGATAATATGAAGCCGCAATTGTATCCTCTGTTTATATGATACAGAGAAGAATAGGAGAAAGAATAGACGCGTAAAGGCGTGGTTTTTCTTCCAGAAATCACATATTCTCTGTTTATCTGAAAACATTCTTGGTAAAAAAAATATGCAACGAATATTGGCCAGTTGATTTGGTGGTACAAATGTCCGAATGATCATTTGTCCGAATGCCGGAAAACAGGATCGTATGTCCGAAAACGTATTTTATTTGCCCGAAAAATTTATCACAACTTTTGTTGGTGATTTAGTCGTTCAATTTATGTTAACTTTACTGGTGAATTTCATTTGTTCGAATAATCGTTTGTCCGTTAATATAAGTAAATAGTAACATTCACGTGAACCTAACCTAATCTAACCTAACCTAAAACAGCAATAAGAAATACTAATTTAGCGACAAGTGATGCTACCGATTCGGACGAATGAAACCAACAAATTGTCCAATTCGAACAATTGAAACATTTGTTATTTCGGCGGTTCGGACGATGGAAATTCGAACAAATGTACCTACCCCGTCCCGTTCCCTTCATGCCACGCAAGCAAAGAGCTCCCTACGCTCACTATTAACGCTAACCTCAATAAGTTAGTACTCCTTTATCCAGGGTAAACTCAACTCTGCAAGGCGAAAGCGTTGACCACTCCGAAACCCCACCTGCAGTCCCTCATGGATTTTCTTGTTCATTTTGTTGGGAAAATTACCCACGAAAAATTTTAAGTAAATTCATTAATATTTAGAACTGCCTCAACGAGGTTAAGTTTTACCACTATGAACTAACCCATTTATAAGCAAAAATCAGTTATGTCACTCAAATACTTTACTTGAACGAAAAATTTAATATTAATTACTTATTTAAGTTTTTACAAGTTTTATTATAGAAATAAGTACCGGTACGCAATAAAATATTTGCCAGAAAGCCCCACTAAACCAAGTTAGGACCTGGTTTTGTGGGGATTTCTGCCAATTATTTTATTGTGTACCAATACTTATTACTATAATAAACCCTGTGTAAACTTACGTAAGTAATATATATTAAATATTTCGTTCAGTTAAAGTATTTGAGTGACATCATTATTTTTTGCTTATAAATTGGTTTCTTTAAAATGGTAAAACTTTAGCTCGTTGAGGCAGTCCTAAAAATTGATGAATTTACGTAAAATATTTCCTGGGTCATTTTCCCAACAAAATGAACAAGAAAATCAATGTGCACCAAAACATTTCGATATTTGCATTTTTTTTAAACACCCTACTCATTATCCATAAGGCTGGCTAGGCTGAAACCTAGGGACCAACAAAGTGTAGGGGCCCATACATCACAAGGGTCCAGGGGGTGTCGAGGCGTCCAAAGAAGCTAGAAGCCTAGGGGCCTGGCCATGGGTTCATACGACACTGCCGATGTCGTTGAGTTATCCTCTATGTAAAGAATTGAGTGGACATCACAACTAAGAGCGTAGATGAGATTTGACTAATTGATTTTCAAATCTTGTTTTTTAATCACCGTCTTGACGTTCCTATTCTCGCTTAGATACCCCCCAATAGGTTATTGTTTTTACTGCTTAGCGTTTCATGTAATTCCCATATTCCTCCAGACTTTCAATTTGGCAACGAACTTAAATTTATTACGGTGATACGTCACCGATAATTTTTTAAATTTTAAATACGATGAGAGGGAGAATCTAAAGATGGCAAACAACTGTTTGTTACCACCTGGTTTCTTCTCTGTCCCGTGCGTTTGTGGGTAAAATAAAGTTCAATGATAGAGCGCTCGTCTGCAACGAAACGGCCATTGAATAGACTAATGGCCTTATGCTACTATTTAAGCTGTTGGTAATGGCTTAGCCACCAACAGCTTGGCGCTAGCAAATTATGTAGTTAATTATAAATTGAATAGATGAATACCCTAGTCTGAAATTGCTGCGGGTTCTGTAGGGGAAGTCCTTGACAATTCGGTAGTTGTAAAATATGTAAATTAAGGAAGTTTCCAAAAATCATGAACTGAAGCTGCTCCCTAAAAAATAGAAAAAACTGTACTCAATTGTACTTAAAGAGGGTATGAACTTAAATATTAATGATGGATCCATGAATTTAACATTACTATGACCACCTGACTTAAACTTTTGCTAGCAACGGTTACCTAGTTTAATTAATTAAAATTAAAATCTATTTTTATTTATCTTAAACAATCAATTTCGAATTCTAAATTGCGTTCACGATATTATTCTCTGTAGGCTAATACATTTTCCTAAATTTGAACGCGCCATTTTGTACCAATACAAAATTGACTCGCGTAGCCCACGCTTCCGTTCGTTATAATTTCTGAAGACTAAATGTCTATTCACACAAACCAAAATTTTTGGCCATCCTTGTCGGTGAACACAGTTTTCGACTCGAGTGCGCGATAACGTTTTGCTTTTTCGATCAAAAGTTGTCGAGATTTCGAGCGTAAACTGGTTAATCCTTAAAACAAATACCTATGCTACTAAAACATATGTCCATTTAATTTTAACACCACAATTTAGTTTTCTGGAAGACTGTAATCAAAAGAATGCGTAATAAAAGCATTTGATTGAAATATTTTTAGCTAAGCCTAGGTCATAAAAATCGACCTTTCTTCAAACTTGGACAACAAAAACGTTTGTGTGTCCAAAACGTTGTTATAATATTTTATCCATTCAAACTGAGCAGAGCTCTTGGTTTCTGACTCGTGTTGACCAACAATGCAAAAATATTGGCTCGTATGAATAGGCAAAGAAAAACAACGTAGCAGTCTATGACGAACCTGCGAAAACATTTAGTAATAGAAAGTACACTTACCTTTGGAAACGAGATGTTTCCACCGGAGTGCTGATGAACCCGCTTCAGAATGAATCAAAGGTGTTAATTTTCACGAGCATAACATTTATACTCTCGGAGGGGGAGGCTGACAAGTGACAACTATAACGGATTCAACTGTACAAAGAATAGGCGGGCAGCACCTTATTCGTCTCATGATACCCGGAAGAAAAACCACGCCCATCCACCTTTGCCTGTGTAATCTTTATCCCTTTCTGTCAGTAAGGGATAAGACACTACGGGAATCATGAAAACAGAGCTTACAGTTGCGGCTTCATATTCTTCATTAAAACATACACATTCTTGGCGACCAAACTCATGCTGGTGGTTGCGTATCAATGTATATTACCACCGCGACACGCGAGTTGACTGCGAAATACAAAAATCATGCAGGTGAACTATAAGCGATTCTGCTTTAATAGAGAGGTTAAGGCTGTAAAAATGTGTGGAAAAAATTACGTCGCGAATATCAGTCTTATTCGAAGGCATTTCTAGTACCTAAATTCTGGAGAACTAGAGGTAGTTAGGCTAAGAATCTACCTTGAAATAGCCCAATATGATCTACGTATTTCTGGACGTATTTTGCGTAATTAATACCGGTTAATTTTCAATTAAATCTGGAGGAACACCAGAATTTAGTATTCATAATTACGTGGTAAGATGTCTATCCAAATTCATTTATTAACTTTAATAAGCCGTTATTAAAACTATCCAAACAAATTGATGGTTATTTACACCTGGGCTAAAGCAAATCGCGACCTTAGTAAGACAAATAATTAGTCAGCACTACCTTATGATAATTTAATTAAATTGGTTGGTTATGGTTCTCGTTAATAGTATAACCATAAGCCTATCATAAGTTCCCCATAAGTTAAGGTCTACACTTAAACGGCTAGCTTCAGTAAGATTAACATTGAAGTTATTTAAAAACATTTAGTATATCTGACACTGTAGATATACTGGAATCCATTAATTCCAATTTACAAACTTCAAACGTATAATTCAACGGAGAGCCAATATTTTTTGAAAAACTGGTTATTTCAGCACACAAATGTTTTAAACAGTTTTATTTATTGTTTCATTGCTTTGGGGGCGCCCCCCGTATGACCACCCTTAATCTACTTAGTTAATAGCATCTGAACCCCGAAAATTTAATTATGCATAATGCATGGTAATTTCTTTGATAATCCTTCACACTACAAACATGGATTAAACACTAAAGGATGTTCCACGAGCTAAGATTTCAATGCCGAGTTCGCGTTGGCTCGGTCGTAACGTGTTTCCTCCACCGCGCTTAACTCCCCCAGGGGCACCGGATATGATTTTGTAGCGCCATCTCGTATTTTTTTAAATAATTTCGCGGTTTTTTGTAATTTCGTGATTTTCGTCTGCTCTTTTAGTTGAAGATTATAACCAAATGGATCAAAACACGCTTCTTTTACCAATCTGCAATTTCGTTTAAAATTACAAATAGTAAATAGTGAAAAGGTTGAAACTTCAAAGCTTCAAATCCTAAAATAAGATCTTTGGTAAGTATATAAACGAAGTATCATTGCATGCCTGTTTGTTTGCCCCTGGATAGAAAACCATTTCCGGTTTGCGGGCTCGCGCCGCTAGGTGGCAAGGTTACAGAGTATTTTTGTGTTTTTTCGCTCGTGGAACATCCTTTAGTGTTTAATCCATGCTACAAACCAAGAAGGGATATGGAAATGTTTTCGATTCCGACATTGCCCAAAATTATATTTTGGGGTGCACTGCCCGATTGACTAAACTTTGACTTTCAATAGCTCTATTTTGAAATCTATTAATGATAGAGTCATGATATGTTTGTGGTTATAGCCATCCATTACCGGCCTCAAATGGTTTTAATTAAATATTAATTAAAACGTTATACAAATTGTACGAAATAAATAAGTAAAATGAATAAATATAAAAACCGTGAGATATTTTTTACAACCTAAGCGAGCGTTTCTTTCAGAAAAGAGCGTTTTAATATTTAGTCGTTTGTCGAATTGATTTACAACAATTCGGAAAAATACTACTTACGTGATTATTTACTTTGGATTATAGAGAGGCAAAAGGCTTGGCCCGATTTCTCTTGAACCAGAGAGGCTCACAATTATATTTGTATCTACCTGGCAAACCTGAAAACCCAGTTGACTCGTAAAACATGTAAATTTTTTGTTCAAAAATCTTCTGATTTTATTGTTATTTTTTAAACAAAATAATTTTTACTAGTGAAATAGCTGTGTATTAGTAATTTCGTAAACATGTAAATTATCAACGCGCTATATTTTGGAATATAGTCTCTTTACGTAGGCTTCCTTAGTTATGTACTAGAAATCAACCTTACGCGTAAAACTTTAAAAACTACTAACCAGAACAGACTGAACGTAGTTTAATATGTACAAACTATAGAACTAGTTGTGCGTTATTGGGTCTCTCTAAGGGATTGAATCCGTTTAGCCCCGGGTTATATCGAATTGGCTGTTCGGATAACCTTTTAATTATATTTTATTGAAAAATGCGAGATCGGCCCTGCATTTTAGCTAATGTTTTCCTAGCTACCACGTCATAAATTCAGTTTCATATTCGTAAATATGACTAATCGTGTTAGTGTATTTTCTAGAATATTGTATGTTGAATTAATTATTCGCTACTTATCGAATTTACTGAGATGTAAAAAGTATTTTCTACCGACGGATGTGTAAAACCAACTTTAATATGCCAATAAAATTACGTATAAGGTTTACGTACTCCAGACTGTTATTCATGTTCATTTGACAGACTTTATTACTGTGTTATTTACAGCTATTTCATCATGTTAAATTAACATAAAATTACTTATAATATTATAATACGGAGTAAGCTGTTATATTTACAGAAACGTCTTGGCATCCCCTGCTTCCAACACTTTCATGTAATTTGAACAGGGCTTTTTTCTCTCAGTGCACTGAGAGAAAAAGCCCTAGTTTTAACAGGATAATTTTACATGAACCGTCTGTATATAACTTGCACAGAATAATCCTGTGATAATTACTGTTATCCTTTAATTTAACAGAAGATATTTACATGAAACGTGTGTGTACAACTTGTACAGAAGAATCCTGTACAAATTACACGTTTCCTTTATTTTATACAGGAACATAAGTACACTCTGTTTGAAAAGTCTTCGACAGCTGAAATTTTTGTCCTCTTTTTAATTCTGCTAGAAAACTATAATAGATAGTTCGATGAAACCAATTGCAACTTTTATTTATTTTATCTTTCGTTATTTTTTGGTTTCGTCCGCCAAAAATTAATAGTTTGGCGGGAACCGTCAAAACTCATTTTTGACAACTTTTTAAATATTGGTTCTACGGCACTGACTCGCGCGTTTTTGAATTCACAATGGTCGATTCATATTTAGAAAGTGGAAAAATTATCCCTCTACAACCAACGGTTGAGAAGTTATAGCGTTTTCAAACTTTCCTCGAAACTAGGAAACACCTAAAATGCATCAAGCGATTATAAATAACGCAACTTCGACGACAATTTGGAAACGCGATAACTTCTCAACCGTTGGTTGTAGAGGGATAATTTTTCCACTTTCTAAATATGAACCGACCATTGTGAATTCAAAAACGCGTGAGTCAGTGCCGTAGAACCAATATTTAAAAGGTTGTCAAAAATGAGTTTTGACGGTTCCCGCCAAACTATTAACTTTTGGCGGACGAAACCGATAAATAACGAAAGATATTGGAAAATAAATAAAAGTTGCAATTGGTTTCATCGAGCTATCTATTATAGTTTTCTAGCAGAATTAAAAAGAGGGCAAACATTTCAGCGGTCGAAGACTTTTCAAACAGAGTGTACATAAATGGCCTGTATTCTATAAATATTGGTTGGTCTTGTAAAATGTACAGAAGGACATTGTAAAAATGTTCAGGACTATTTGCAGCTGTATTTATTACACACATCGAGAGTGTAAAATTAACAGTTCATTATATAAAATTAACTTGAATAACAGATATGTACTTAAACGGCTAGCTTCAGTAAGATTAACATTGAAGTTATTTAAAAACATTTAGCATATCTGACACTGTAGATATACTGGAATCCAATAATTTCAAATCACAAACTTCAAACGTATAATTCATCGGAGAGGCAGTATTTTTGAAAAACTGGTTATTTCAGCACGCAAATGTTTTAAACAGTTGAATTTATTTGTTCATTGCTGTGGGGGTGCGTCCCGTACGACCACCCTTCATCTACTTAGTTAATAGCATCTGGACCCCGTAAATTTAATTATGCATAAAGCATCGCAATTTCTTTGATAATCCTTCACCCTGCAGACCAAAAAGTTATATGGAAAGTTTTTCGATTCCGACATTGCCCAAAATTATATTTTTGGGTGCACTGCCCAAGGCAGGGATTGACTAAACTTTGACTTTCAATAGCTCTATTTTGAAATCTATTAATGATAGAGTCATGATATGTTTTGTGGTTATAGCCATCCTTTATCGGCCTTAAATGGTTTTCATTAAATATTATCTAAAACGTTATACAAATTGTACGAAATAAATAAGAAAAATGAATAAATATGTAAACCGTGAGATATTTTTTACAACTTAAGCGAGTGTTTCTTTCGGAAAAGAGCGTTTTAATATTTAATCGTTTGTCGAATTGATTTACAGCAATAATTCGGTAAAATACTACTTACGTGATTATTTACTTTGGTTTATAGAGAAGCCAAAGGCTTGGCCCGATTTCTCTTGAACCAGAGAGGCTCACAATTAGATTAATACCTATCTGGCAAACCTGAAAACCCAGTTGCCTCGTAAAACATGTAAATTTTTGTTCAAAGTTCTTCTGATTTAATTGTTATTTTTTAAACAAAATCATTTTTACTAGTGAAATAGCTGTGTATCAGTGATTAAGTAAATATGTAAATTATAATCGTGCTATATTTTGGAATATAGTCTCTTTACGTAGGCTACCTTAGCTATATACTACAAATAAACCTTACGCGTGAAACTTTAAAAGATACTAATCTAAAGGACTGAACATAAGCCTAATTTTTAAAAACCAAAAAATAATTTGTGCTTATTGGGTCTCTCTGGGGGATTTGACCCGTTTAGCCCCGGATTTTATCGAATTGTCTCTTCGGCCCTGCATATTAGCTGTGTTTTTCCTAGGTACCACGTCAAAAATTCAGTTTCATATTCGTAAATTTGATTAAACGTGTTAGTGTATTTTCTACAATATTGTTTGTTGAATTAATTATTCGCTACTTATCGAATTTACTAAGATGTAAAAAATATTTTCTACCGACGGATGTGTAAAACCAACATTAATAAGCCAATAAAATTACGTATAAGGTTCACGTACTCCAGACTGTTATTCATGTTGATTTGACCGACTTTATAACTGTGTTATTTACAGCTATTTAATCATGTTAAATTAACATAAAATTACTTGTAATATTATAATACGGAATAAGCTGTTATATTTACAGAAACGTCTTGCCATCCCCTGCTTCCAACACTTTCATGTAATTTGAACAGGGCTTTTTTCTCTCAGTGTTTCGTAAGAAAGGAATCGAGTCTTAAGGGGGGGGTTTGAACCCCCTAAAACCCCCTTTTATACGTCCTTGGAGAGAAGAACAAAGTAGGAAAATGTGTATTTTGTACAAGTTTACTTTTTTACGCTGGTTACCTCGATTTGTTTACAATGTCATTGTTTACCTATCACACGAACCCAAACCTTAATGTTTGCATTAATTTCCTACAGCATATGTAATTTAAAAACCATAAGTATAACAGATCCTATTCTCCAAATGATTATGTTCTCTTAATAGTATGTTTCGATACAGATCATTTTGTATCAAAGTGGCTAAACTCCGAGAACTCTGCATCGTCTGCATTTTGGAAAATGTCAATCATCTTGCATATTTCCTTTTCTTTTCAAACCGTCTGGACAAAATTGACTAATTTGCTGAAGCGCTGAATTTCTGGACCGGAAAATTTTACTTTATTTTCGAATAGTTTCTTTAATTTTCAAACCGTCTGGACAAAATTGACTAATTTGCTGAAGCGCTGAATTTCTGGACCGGAAAATTTTACTTTATTTTCGAATAGTTTCTTTAATTTTCAAACCGTCTGGACAAAATTGACTAATTTGCTGAAGCGCTGAATTTCTGGACCGGAAAATTTTACTTTATTTTCGAATAGTTTCTTTAATTTTCAAACCGTCTGGACAAAATTGACTAATTTGCTGAAGCGCTGAATTTCTGGACCGGAAAATTTTACTTTATTTTCGAATAGTTTCTTTAATTTTCAAACCGTCTGGACAAAATTGACTAATTTGCTGAAGCGCTGAATTTCTGGACCAGAAAATTTTACTTCATTTTCGAATAGTTTCTTTAATTTTCAAACCGTCTGGACAAAATTGACTAATTTGCTGAAGCGCTGAATTTCTGGACCGGAAAATTTTACTTTATTTTCGAATAGTTTCTTTAATTTTCAAACCGTCTGGACAAAATTGACTAATTTGCTGAAGCGCTGAATTTCTGGACCGGGAAATTTTACTTTATTTTCGAATAGTTTCCTTAATTTTCATACCGTCTGGACAAAATTGACTAATTTGCTGAAGCGCTGAATTTCTGGACCGGGAAATTTTACTTTATTTTCGAATAGTTTCCTTAATTTTCATACCGTCTGGACAAAATTGACTAATTTGCTGAAGCGCTGAATTTCTGGACCGGAAAATTTTACTTTATTTTCGAATAGTTTCTTTAATTTTCAAACCGTCTGGACAAAATTGACTAATTTGCTGAAGCGCTGAATTTCTGGACCGGGAAATTTTACTTTATTTTCGAATAGTTTCCTTAATTTTCATACCGTCTGGACAAAATTGACTAATTTGCTGAAGCGCTGAATTTCTGGACCGGGAAATTTTACTTTATTTTCGAATAGTTTCCTTAATTTTCATACCGTCTGGACAAAATTGACTAATTTGCTGAAGCGCTGAATTTCTGGACCGGAAAATTTTACTTTATTTTCGAATAGTTTCTTTAATTTTCAAACCGTCTGGACAAAATTGACTAATTTGCTGAAGCGCTGAATTTCTGGACCGGGAAATTTTACTTTATTTTCGAATAGTTTCCTTAATTTTCATACCGTCTGGACAAAATTGACTAATTTGCTGAAGCGCTGAATTTCTGGACCGGGAAATTTTACTTTATTTTCGAATAGTTTCCTTAATTTTCATACCGTCTGGACAAAATTGACTAATTTGCTGAAGCGCTGAATTTCTGGACTCTCTGCCAATTTTCAGCTTGTACAACCTCAATTTGCTTCATTAAAAGTCTAAATTTCTAGGTCTATTTGGTAAAAAAAATGCACCTCGATAACCACTATAAAAATTATAAAATTGAAACTCGAACAAACCTGATCCATGGACTAGCACTTACGACGTTAGTACATAGACAGTTTAAAGGCTGAGAAAAGAGATTATATTTTCTCGTTCGCGAATTTTGACCCCCGAAAAACTAAACTTGTCGATTTCTTGAGGAGTGACAGCGTGGACAGTTTGACCGACGGCTCAGACTGTTATGAGCATCACTCAATTTGTCAGAGCTGTCAAGTAAGTTGTCAGAGCTGTCAAGTAAGTTGTCAGACCTGTCAAGCAAGTTGTCAGAGATGTCAATCAGTTGTCATTTGTTAAAAAAAATAAGTACAGGATGAGAGGGGGGAATTTGCTCTCTTCTCGCTCTTTAAATCCCGAGAACAGAGATTCCATTTTCTCGTGCGCGAATTTTGACCCCCTCAAAATTGAGTGACGGCGTCGACAGCTTGACCGACGGCTCTGACTGTTTTTGAATAGAATATATACAATGAGCATCAAAAAAGAGGTAAGCTACAATACATGGAATTGTCCAGGCGGCCACTCCAGCTGTCAGAGCTGTCACTTAAGTTGTCAGAGATGTCAATCATTTGTCACTCGTTAAAAAATTAAGTACAGGATAAGAGAGGTGGAAATCCGCTCTGGTCTCTGTCTTTAAGATTTAAATTTTTGGAAAATGTAAATTTTGCTATCGCTGTATTATTAGAAGAGTAACTGTAACAACAATTGAATGTGCAATTAAAGTAGTATTTTATTTCTTTAAAATCCACTCGTATAATATATTATAATATTCTAATATTCATTCAGCAACTCCATTTAAATCATAACGCCGAAAATTGTTTTATTTGGTAAATTAATTTTAAAATGTTCCTATGACCTATTGTATAAAAGAGAAGATTGAGTATTTGGACTTTGGTGCTGGCTTGATAGAATGCCGCGTGTCTTTTTTCACGGGAAGTAGTTGTCGTCGGGACATCTCGTTATCCGAAGTGTCGCAGTACGAATGTAAAGTTGAATAAGGGCAACTATTGTGACAGCATTCGTCGGCCACTCCGATTTCTCTTTTGAAAGGCCCGCCGTTTGTGGTCACCATTTCTCCAGATTCGGCGTTGGTAACGATCCTGTCTTCATCGTCAATTCCCCATGTCCTATCTGTGAATTAATTAACTTAATTAATTGCAGTTACAATACGTAACTTTAATATTTTTGACATAACTTCATGTTATAATACGTAACTTTAATATTTTTGACATATCTTGCAGATATAACGCTAACTTTAATATTTTTGACATATCTTGTAGATACAACACGTAACTTTAATATTTTTGACATATCTTGCTGTTATAATACGTAACTTTAATATTTTTGACATATCTGGCTGTTATAATACGTAACTTTAATATTATGGACATATCTGGCTGGTATAATACGTAACTTTAATATTTTTGACATATCTTGCAGTTATTTAATTAATTAAATTAATGTCCAAAATATTTAAGTTACGTATTGTATATGCAAAGTATTTAAGTGAAAACTCAAATCAGCTGTACTAGTCTAGGAAATTCTGACGGGTAAACATTTTCTAGTTATTTTGGTGGAAAAGGCAAAGTGAGTGGACGATAATACAGCAATGTCAAAGAGCCCATAGCACGCTTTATCGTGTGACCGTGGCTACTCAACTCGAGGACCAGTCTTACTAGACACTGGCCTATGCCCCCCCCCCCAACAAAAGGCCCCCACCACTGATGAAATCAATGGATTTTTCTTCGGGAAATGCGAGTTTTGCGTTTTTACGCTTTCCTTACTTAGGCCCCCACCAAAATCTGCCTAGCCGTTCCACCTTCAGTAAATCCGGTACTGTCGAAGACTGAATCAGTCCCGGAAGTTGGGTTATTAAAAGTAGGTGAATTAAGTGGAAGTTACCTTGACTTCTTTTATCTTTGTATTGAAAAAATTTCCCGTCGCAAATGAAGTCTAAAGCGTCGGCCAATTGAGAGCCGCAAAGTCTAATGTTTCGCTTGTCTATGCTGTGGCCATTGACCGAATTGAAAGATAACAATTTAGTAGTCAGTAGAACAAATAAAATTGATTTAAAGAGCGGAGTTGAGTCCATCTGAAAGGATAAAAGAGTGTTACGCAATAGCGGCCAGTGGCGTAAATAGGGCCCCGCAGACCCCGGCCTTAAGGGGCCCCTTAATTTAAGAACTCTAAGCATTAGTATACGTCGAAGAACGCATAATGGAGGGGTCTGCACTCGCCCCTAATAAACGCCACTGATTATAGGGCGCCCCCAAAAGGAGTTCGCGGGGGGGGGGCGGAGATCTTAGCTACGCCACTGATAGCGGCGCCAGTTGTTTCTGCTATGGTAGACCAGTCAAAGCCCCTTCTCCCCATCATTTATAGAAGGGTTAAGGGGACCTATTTCATTTCCTGAAGCCAGCAAAATCTGGTGATTCATATTCCAAATTTCAATTTCTATACGCTTTCTGTATTATATTTCGCCAGGAATCCATACCTCTACTTGGAATGCTTATATCCTGCCGTATCGCGTATGGTAAGATCACACTGACGGCTTTGGCCCCGCCTACGAGAGAAAAAATCCCCTCTGCGCGTGCTCCCCTCTCACGTAGTAGTTTGTTAAGTGACGTCAAAAAAACCGTCAACCCCTTCGAGACGAAAATCTGCCGCGATAAGTAGAGGTTTGGATTTCTGATTCCGTAGATTTTTATGAAGAACTTGTAGAATTAGTTTGAATCTAGTTTCGCGTAAAATAAAGAATTTAGATGGTTAAGGCAAATGCGCTTCTATTCGAGATAAGGCTTAATTTTAGCTTAGCACGTTGCGAGCGAAAATTACGATAGTGTTCCTTAAACGGACATAGTTTCCTGGTTAAAGTAAAACAATAGTAATAGGACCGATACATTCAATTATGTTAAGAAAAACTCGGTACTTCGGCAGAATATGCCTTCGAGGTAGTTACAAAATTGAAAAGAATTTAAAAAGAATGAAACGTTTTCCAGTAATGGGCCAAATGTGACAAAAAGAGATGCGCCTTACCATGTTGGTTGTTCAGCTTCCGTCGAAGATGGACTGGAGAATGCAAGGACCGAACTCAGAGTGTGATTCCTTATTTATACTCATCTAAATGTGGACGCGTTTCCCGAGAAAACAAAGAAACGTCCGTGAGTGCAAATGCTGCGATTGAAGCTTACGGAATCGCGAGTGGGCGACAGGCCTTTTTGACAATTTACGTTGGGCCGCCATTAAGGAGGTGTCCACGCCGTTGTGCTAATCTCTTCTTAAGCCACTTGTGTCGGTTAACAAATCCGGGAAGTCTATGGAAGAAATGCCAGCCGAAACTACAGTCGCTTGTTCCATTTTAAATAGTCTTATACATTACATATGGACTAAATTTTTCTAAACCAATACAAGAAAATCTATTCAGTCGGTAAGATAATTAGTATAGATAATTCGAATTTCTATAGTAATCACCGTCTAAATTCAACACCTTAAGAAATTATATTTTGATCTTTGACAGTGGGTCGTAAGAAATATATTATATATTTATCGTAATAATATAAAATTACAATGTTATCCACGGAGCATTTGTATCACTTGAGACCTATAGGTACAGTGCTATTTTGGTGCACGTTTTGCACCTAACACAATAAGGTCCCTAAATATGGGGGCCCTATAGGCGCACCTAGACGTCAGTCCTGGATATAAATATGTTCTATCTATTGAAGAGTGAGAATGTATTTAGGTCAGATACTTAGTAATACGCCTAGCGGAGACTACGAACAAAGTAAATCTTCTAAAACCTTTCGCAAACACATTGTATCACATTTCCAATAAAATCTTTTTATGAACTTCTCACGTTGGCCGCTCTGAATCGTTAACTTATTATCTACTTTACTCTTAATTTTTTACAGGGTTACAATATTTTTACCTCTCCGAGGGGACTTTGTACCCTAGGAGGGGTTATACAACCACCGTGTCTGTCTGTCTGTCTGTCTGTCTGTGGGTGGGTCGGTCTGTCAGGCCTGCGAATGCGTTCGCATTTTCGGGGCAAAGGGTAATCACTGCGTACCCAGTTTCTTAGAATCAGGGAAAAGGTTTTTCCAAAAGTGTCCTCTTTTTGTCATTGGGTGTAGTATAATTTTTTAATTTGCACGACAGGTGAGCGTTAATTCTACCGCAGAACCACGGATACAGTTACGCTTCAATGAAAATTAAAAACTCTTCCGAGGAGAGGTATATTTTGGCTTGCCAACTTGTTATTTATATTATTTTGATTTAACCGGTTTTTTACACACAATCCTAAGGATTTGTGTGTATTAGTCTCGCGTACACTGTAGCCGTTGCCGCCGATGCCGCTGATGCCGCCGATGCCGATGGCGCCGTGTCGCGCATACCTCTTCAACGGTTATAACTAGAAGAGTCAATGATATCTCGTTCGAATGTACATACATTGCCATTGATAGCCTTTCATAAAGTTTTCAAATCGGAGCCCAAGAAGTTGGGCATTTTCCCAATTTACTATTTTCGGTGATTTCGCTTTATGTGGTAGATATATTCATTAAAATTAAGTCCGATAACGTTAAAAAAAACATTTATTGGATAGGTTAGGATTCAGCGGACCTACAACTTCGGTTATATCAGTAAATATTAAATTTAAGTATAGTTTAAAGGGTAATTTATGGGACCCCAATTTTCGTGTTTTTATATTTTCGCCTAAAAATCTACATACAGTTCCTTAATTTAAGTCCGATTTTCATGAAAGTTATATTTTTGAATAGCTGTGGTTTACATATAACCTAGAATTGCAAAAACGTTCCTTAAATTTAGTTCTAAGTAAGGTTTTTTGGGCAGCGTATACGGACCCCAACATTGTAAATCCGCGTATTTATAGAAGTCTACGCACCCGTTTCCCTCTGGCGTTTTCCAAGGCCGTTCAGAGTGGGCCGCGCTATCAACGTATGAACAGAAAAACAATTAAGTATGACACTGATCTACCTAGTCTTCGGCGTATGACCAGAAGTAATAAGTGTGACACTCAACGTAACTAATAAGTGTGATCAGAAGTAACAAATAAGCGTGATCAGAAGTATCAAATAAATGTGATAAGGGTTGTTATTAGGGGGTGCCAGGGTGGAGTGAGAAAAGTCTGGGGAGAAAATCACTCGCACAAATGCACTCCGGGATTTGCCCAACTCTGTTTCGGAAATTATAGTGAAAAGGTACAAACCTACATCGTGTATGAACAGAGATTATAGTAGATTAAGTTTACACCCGAAACTATTCTGAATTCATTGTAAGCCGACAGTGAGTGTGCAGAGACTTCATGGTTATCGATTTTACATATATCCCGATCAAATTCTGTTAGAAATTTGAATCCCTGTTTATTTTGAATTGTTTCCACACGATTATATCTTTACTAAACGCATAAGTCAGATAGCTAGTTGAGTCAACTGAATCAGGTGAGATTAATTATAGCAGCTCCGCAATTCAGATCAATTACTGCCCCTGCAGCAAATTAGAGTCGGCCCGACGTCGGCAAAAGGTACTAAACACTAAAGTCAGACAACGGTCGGCCGACCTTTGGATTTAGAGTCCAAATGTCCTAGGGGTAAAAGGGTCGGATACAAAACGTCGACTCTTTACCGCCTTTTAATAGACCTAAGAACCGACTCCGAAACGACGTTATCCCGACTTAGCATGTACTGTATTATTACGTCGAAACGACTTACTTTTTGACATTTTAAGTGACTGAAAATGACCACATAAAACCGTAAATATAGCTATTTAAATGAATGTAGTTGGTCAAGCCCCATGAACGGGAGTGAAACAATGAGTTTATTTCCATCAATCGGAAAGCTCTTGAATCTACAGTACAGAGTTCTAGAATTTCTTGGGGCCTAGTATATAAGTAACTAATAAATCTTCATTAATAATATCTTAGCCTAACATATTTAGCTATACGAATGTAACCTACTTGAGCTGAGATATTTTTAATAAGGAAACATTCTCAGATTGAATATATAATCTTTTTCGAAAAAATATAATACAGAAAGGAAGTTATTTTAAAAATATTTCAATTTGTTTTATTAAATCGCCAAAGTTTCACAGTTTTGAGCGATTAATTGTAAAAGCGCGACCTTAAATCGACCCTTTGCGCCACAGGGGTTATAATTAAATGTAAGGTCTATTTTAAGTCGGATAATGGTCAGCATACCGACCATAAATAGTCCCAAAAAAGGATTTACAGTTTTAGTGTCGAAAAACGTTCGGACGTTTTTAGGTCGGCATTTGGTCGTCGACTATAAAGCGACTTTTCGACCGTACCCCGACCCTAAAACGACTTCATGTGCTACAGGGGTGGAGATGAATTGAATGCAATTTGAGATAAGATTGCCGAGTGAGGGAAGTATAAACGATAAGCCGGATCTGGGTGCACATGGCGCGGCGTTCGATGGTGGATCAACGTACTTTACGATTTTGTCGTTAGGAAAGCTCTTCGTAACGTCTCCGTCCTAGCTTCCACAAGCCTTTGCTTCGTAACGGAGACAATGCCTTGTGGAAGGCAGGACGGATACGAAACGGAGTGCTAGTGGGCGCCTAGCCTTACTCATCGTGTAAAAGGAGGATTTGATACGAAATTACTGACCCTAAAATTACTTCTGTCAATTTTTAGAAAAAACTTTAATTTATCTTTTACATAAATTATCAGCCTTAGTTATATCAAATTTCAACTTTTCCGCAGATAGTTTTGGAATTTACATTCAGCGTTTACGATAGCACAACTTAATCGACGAATAGAAACGGCTGTTCTGTTCCTGTGGCTGGCTAATCATTATCACCAAGAATCCATAACGCTACTTGGAATGAGTATCTCCCCATATCCCCTGTGGTATTTTGTGGCGGAACATTGTGGGAGGGGCTAAAAACGCTTATACCGCCTTAAATGACGTCAAATTCAGTGACAAACAAAGGCTTATAAGCTCCGCCAACTATGTTCCGCCACAACGGCGGGGAATCGAAGCTGTTATTCATTCCAAGTAGCGTTATGGATTCCTGTTATCACCAATTTCAACAAAATTGGGAAAGTCTGGTGGTACGTGGCTGCCTACCACAACGCGAATTTCAGGTACTTGAGCTTTCTTTGGATTTGTTGGAGATACCTCGTCACCATCAGACATTTATCATCCTTTCATATCGGGGACCCTACGATTAATCCCTTCGTCGCATCGTCAAACTTCAGTCTAAATTGGAAGCAACCATCATTCAGAAATGCGTTAATTTCGTCAAAACGCGCGATTCCGTCGGAGCAGCCTTCATGAAGTAGTTCTTTTTTCAACAGATGTCGCTAGCGTCGAAATCAAAACAAGATAGCTAAGCTACATTTTGACCCAAAAGTCAGGTACTTATAGGTACCCCTCGCGTTGATTGGCTCTTTTGTAAATTGATCAATAACATGAATTATAGTAATTTTAAACAATATATTTTATATGGGAAAATATTCCTAGAGTTTGAAAATATTCCTGGAGTTTAAAAATATTCCTAGAGTTTAAAATTATTCCTAGATTTTGAAAATATTCCTAGAGTTTGAATATATTCCTAAAGTTTGAAAATATTCCTAGAGTTTGGAAATATTCCTAGAGTTAAAAAATATTCCTTGAGTTTGAAAATATTCCTAGAGTTTGAAAATATTCCTAGATTTTGAAAATATTCCTAGAGTTTGAAAATATTCCTAGAGTTTGAAAATATTCCTAGAGTTTGAAAATATTCCTAGAGTTTGAAAATATTCCTAGAGTTTGAAAATATTCCTAGAGTTAAAAAATATTCCTTGAGTTTGAAAATATTAGTAGAGTTTGAAAATATTCCTAGAGTTTGAAAATATTCCTAGAGTTTGAAAATATTCCTAGAGTTTGAAAATATTCCTAGAGTTTGAAAATATTCCTAGAGTTTGAAAATATTCCTAGAGTTTGAAAATATTCCTAGAGTTTGAAAATATTCCTAGAGTTTGAAAATATTCCTAGAGTTAAAAAATATTCCTTGAGTTTGAAAATATTAGTAGAGTTTGAAAATATTCCTAGAGTTTGAAAATATTCCTAGAGTTTGAAAATATTCCTAGAGTTTGAAAATATTCCTAGAGTTAAAAAATATTCCTTGAGTTTGAAAATATTCCTAGAGTTTGAAAATATTCCTAGATTTTGAAAATATTAATAGAGTTTAACAATATTCCTAGAGTTTAACAATATTAATAGAGTTTAACAATATTCCTAGAGTTTGAAAATATTCCTAGATTTTGAAAATATTCCTAGAGTTTAAAAATATTCCTAGAGTTTAACAATATTCCTAGAGTTTAACAATATTCCTAGAGTTTAAAAATAGTCCTAGAGTTTGAAAATATTCCTAGATTTTGAAAATATACCTAGAGCTTAAAAATATTCCTAGAGTTTAAAAATATTCCAAGAGTTTAAAAAAATTCCTAAAGTTTAAAAATATTCCTAGAGTTTGAAAATATTCCTAGATTTTGAAAATAATCCTAGAGTTTAAAAATATTCCTAGAATTTAAAAATATTCCTAGAATTTGAAAATATTCCTTGAAATGTTAAAATATTCCTTGAAATGTTAAAATGTTCCTAGAAATGTTAAAATATTCCTATAAATGTTAAAATGTTCCTCGAAATGATAAAATATTCCTAGAAATGTTAAAATATTCCTATAAATGTTAAAATATTTCCAGCAATGTTAAAATATTTCCAGTAATGTTAAAATATTCCTATAAATGTTAAAATATTTCCAGCAATGTTAAAATATTTCCAGCAATGTTAAAATATTTCCAGCAATGTTAAAATATTTCCAGCAATGTTAAAATATTTCCAGCAATGTTAAAATATTTCCAGCAATGTTAAAATATTCCTATAAATGTTAAATTATTTACAGCAATGTTAAAATATTCCCAGAAATGTTATTTAGTTTTTTCCAGTTTGGCGCCCCATAGTCTAATGTATCGGTATTTTAAAATCATTTTCCGCTTGAAGCTTTTGGGAGTCAATATCAATGGGAAATCGCGTTTAAAATTTTCCGCAAATCGGAAAAATAAAACATTGAAACAAAAAATTACTTTTTAAGGATTTTTAATGTTTTTAACTTTTTATCGATATAAAATGTTTACTATCAGTAAACATATTACAAAACATTAATAACTTGTGTTACATTGTTAATCAGTTTAAACTAGTGTAAAGGTTTAGTTTTACTTTTAGATTCGAAAAAAATAGGCAAAAATGTCGCTTAATTTGCAAACAATATATAAGACTAATCATGGAATTAAAACTTTTTTATTTTTTTTCGGAAAAATACGGAAAATTATCCGGAAAAAAGGACTCGGTCATTTTCCGGAAAATTTTCCGACAAACTTTCCGACTTACAACGCTAGAACTAAATTTGTGTTAAATAGCAGACGACATTTGTAGATAAATGTTTCTACATGCTGAAATATCAATGAGGTAGAATAAATAGAGATCCGGGATTCGCGGGACACGTTTTATTTGAGTAGGACAATTAGGCTTGAGTTTCAACTTAATCCAATCGTCTTGGCACTAGAGGTCGCCGGAACAAATAAATTAACCGCAAAAATTTCAATTAATCATTAAAATTAGTATTATTTGTTTTATACGAATAAATTATACGATTAAACAACGATTTAACATGTCAAATTAATCATTTTTTTCGAATATTTCTGAATAATTCTCGGTTATGGATAAATATAAACAATCGTATAATTTCTTATTCAAACGCCGACCTCTACTTGGCACCATCTGTTTCTATAAGCAGACACTTTTGCAAAATATGTTAAGGTTTAGTTTTCCAATAACACGATCGATGGCGCCAACATGATTTGATTAAAGGAAAAGTTCAGGTTCGGTAAAACTTGGGTCTATTTGAAACTCAAAAATATCAGTCGTAAAATTGTATCTTTTTTTAATGACGGGAAATTAACTTTTAAACGGCTGAAATTTGCGCACCAAGCGAGCCGCCATTTTCTTCCGTCTTCCCTCCGCAGACCGCACGCGGAGCAAGCGCGCGCAGGGAACAGAGCGCTGTTATAGCGCGAACAGCGCGTGTTTTAAAGTCCTAAAACGTCACCGCGAAACAAAATGGCAGATCGCTTGGCGAGTAAATTTGGCTCGTTAAAAAATTAATTTCTCGTCATTAAAAAAATATAAAATTTTACGACTGATATTTTTGAGTAGGCCTATATTTAAACATGATCTTTCAAATAGAGCCAAGTTTTACCCAACCTGGACTTTTCCTTTAAGTTCATTTTATAGGCCTAACTCAGCAAATACTGTCCCGCGAAACGGTAGTTTCTGGAAGGCGGATTTGGATCTCTATTTATTCTACCTCATTGTGAATTTGGAAATATTCATCTGTTGTATGGAGAAAAATTTTAAATGAGCCCGAAGTATATACATGTATAGGAGAAATGGGGCCGTTCCACAGCGATGGGTATAACATAAGGTGGAAAATGTTTTCTCTCCAATTCCAGCTAGCGTGGTAGGAATCAACCTACTTAGTATTTTGTAGTAGTTTGATATTGCGACTCCAGCGAGGGCACTTAATATTCACCGTTAGTTCCAAAGAACAGCATTTCCACCCCATCGCTCGTTTCTTTCCCTATTTCATCATAGCCCGCAGGCGTATAGAATGTGGCAAGCAGTTTTATGTGTTCGAACCAAACGAACGTTAGAGAAATGGATGGCTCGCATGAAATTTGCACCTGGTTTTGACCATTAAACTCTTGAAGGCTTGAAAATGAAGTTTCAAAATAAAAAAACCAGTGAAAGAGAAGTCATTGTTTCTTTTGATGAAATGAGCCTAAAAGAAAAACTAACTTACCATCATTGAAGGCTTCGTAGATTTTGGTCCATATGGAAGATCAAAGCAGTATGCAAATGAAGGGTTAAGGGCATAAAGCTCAAATGGAAACAAGCAATTCGTTACAGATGCTTGCCTTGAACAGACTTTAAAGATTTGGCTTCAAGAATGCAAAACTCACTTAAGAAATATTGGATACGAAATGTAACGTTAAAAGGAACCACATATGGACTGTAATGCAAAGGATGATAAAATTAGGGAATTAGTAGATTAGTCCATTATAAAAAGGGATAAACACGCTAAACCCTAAAAAAACTTTTTATAATGGACTAATCTACTAATTCGCTAATTTTATCTTCCTAAGAAATATTGGGCTCATTGTCAAAGCTGTGACCAAGGGACAGGGAAACCAAACTTTGTTCAGAAGAAAAGACATACATTGAAATTAATGAAGAGAAAATTCTTCTTTGATCCTCCCCCATCTCTTGAAAAGTGTGAGGAACAATTTCAAACGATATCCAATTGAGGTGGATGGCAAGGTTGTTTCTTGGACAGACCTTGAATTTTTTTAGACTAAAAATTGGTAAGTTTCGAAGCGATAATAAGTTAACACCGTCGTAAACACATTAAATTATCTGCATTTCCCAACATTAAAGTCAGTTTAGCAGCTCAAATTTTCAGCCGTCGTGTCTCCAATTTCATTCAAACAGCGTGTGAAACTGTGCATTGGGTTTAGGGGACAACCCGGGACATGCCATTAAACAGCAATTTCACAGCAGAGTTCCTTCAACACATGAATGACTTTTTGATTTGTTCAACAGCATGGACTCTAATAATAATGAAACAAACAGACTGTTAGAAAGGAATTACTGATAAATCAATCCATGTACAACTGTGGACTGATAAATCAATCCATGTACAAATGTTGACTAAAAAATCAATCCATGTACAAATGTTGACTGATAAATCAATCCATGTACAAATGTTGACTGATAAATCAATCCATGTACAAATGTTGACTGATAAATCAATCCATGTACAAATGTTGACTGATAAATCAATCCATGTACAAATGTTGACTGATAAATCAATCCATGTACAAATGTTGACTGACAAATCAATTCATGTACAAAATGTTGACTGATAAATCAATCCATGTACAAATGTGGACTGATTAATCAATCCATGTACAAATGTTGACTGATAAATCAATCCATGTACAAATGTTGACTGATAAATCAATCCATGTACAAATGTTGACTGATAAATCAATCCACGTACAAATGTTGACTGATAAATCAATCCACGTACAAATGTTGACTGATTAATCAATCCATGTACAAATGTTGACTGATAAATCAATCCATGTACAAATGTTGACTGATAAATCAATCCATGTACAAATGTTGACTGATAAATCAATCCACGTACAAATGTTGACTGATAAATCAATCCACGTACAAATGTTGACTGATAAATCAAGCCACGTACAAATGTTGACTGATAAATCAAGCCACGTACAAATGTTGACTGATAAATCAATCCACGTACAAATGTTGACTGATAAATCAATCCACGTACAAATGTTGACTGATAAATCAATCCACGTACAAATGTTGACTGATAAATCAATCCATGTACAAATGTTGACTGCTGTAATCTGCTGTATTCGTCAGCCATGATCAAAATATATTCCCCCGTAGGGGTAGGCCCGAAATAGTCCATCGCGACGGAATGCCACGGTTAAATTAGTAAAGGTGTCATTTGAACTGGTTGAAATTGTGGGTTGGGTGTTGTCTCTTGGCACGGAATACAGTCTTCAACGACTTTTTTTACGCCTTCGTTGATATTTGGGAACCAAAGTTTGTCCCTTAATGCCTGTTTTGTCCTAACAATACCAGGATGTCCCTCATGTGCTATGGCAATGGCGTGGTTTTCGAGTGATTCTGGTAATAGTATTTGGTGTCCTTTGAGAAGTAAGCCATCGATCTCAGATATTTCGTGCCTTATTTTTTGTAAGCTGTCTCTCGTTTCACGTCTTCTTCGGTGGGCCTAATTGTGTCCCATTTGATCTCGTTGCGAATAGCTTATTGAACCGAAAGTAGAACCATCACTGAATTCGAATTTATGTTAACGATCTAGGGTTGCCAAAAATTGCCACTAACGGTTTATGATCCGTTAGCTAGCACGACAAACGTCGAGCCAGAGACAAATAGATGGTAATGTTCACACCCAAAAATGATAGCTATAGGCCCCTCTCGCTCTCGATCTGCGAGAATTTCTTTTCTGTTGAGGTTAATGTTCTGCTAGAAAATGCCACAATTGTTTCTTGTTCGAGAGAATTGAGTTGTGACATGTAAGCATGGCGCCTAACCCGAACGGACTTGGATCGACGTGGATGGTTGTTAATTTTGTTGGGTCGAAGTAGTTTAAGTTCATCGCGGCCTTCAAGTTATTTTTGATGGGCTGTAGGGCATTGTCGTGGTGTGTAGTCCAAATCCAGTCGCAGTTTTTTCTTGTCAAGTGTCTTAGAGTCTCAGTGATGGTTGCAAAGTTTGGTATGAAACGAGCGCAATAATTGGCAAGTCCAAGGTAAATTCGGATTTTTGGTTGATTTTTAGGGGCTGGTAGTGATCCAATCGACCGAACACCTTCATTCCAGTCATAGCGTAGATGATATCATCAAGTTTAGGTGGGGTATGGCGTTCGCGGAGTATCACCCTGTTTGGCTCACGCATATCGACACATATACGTATCTGATCTTGGGTATTCGGCTTCGGTATAATTACCAAAGGGAGAAAACCAAGTTGTAGGACCCGTGGCAGGTTCTATGATATCGTTTTCGAGTAGGTAGTCAAGTTATGTTTTTCCTTGTGGTCGCATGGGGAATGGAATTCGCTGGTGATGTATAGTGATTGCTGGCATAGAATGGTTGATATGGATATGTGCTTAGAAGTTTCGAAGTTTTCCAATTCCTGTGAAAAGGTGAGGATACCGACAGTGAATATCGTCGTGATTGTCTTGAGTTTCTTCGTTGATTGAAGATATTTTCGATATTAAATTAAATTTTTCTAATGTTGGAGCACCGACAAAGTTGTACGCCGATTTACTGTACGTGGAAGATATCGTGGATACTATTGATGGTTGTTGAAAATTTGCCAATCAGTGGTAGAGGTTCTTTCGAAGCATAGGGAAATACCCTAATCCTGGTAGCCTCGAGGTTAGGTCGTAGTTGCATTTTTGCGAATGTTTGAAAATCCAAAATATTGATACACGCTCCTGAATCTTGGAGCGCGGTTACCTTGAATCCATTTATGTTGAAGATTTTCATAATTCGATTTTTAACGCTTGGTGTTACTGTTTGGTCAGAAGCGTTGATTGTAGATTCACAAGATGGAGTTAATTAGGGTGACCACTGATAAACCCTAAAAAATTTATAGGAATATAGGAAATTCAACAGTCGATTTATAGGAAAATATAGAAGTATTTTCTTTGATAATATAGGGATATATAGGAAAATTTGCATAAATTAAATTTTAATTTGTTTTAATATAAAAGGAACTTCTTTTAAGCAGACGACGATTTTCTTAATTCTGTTCAGTGCAGTTCTTTGGAGAAGCAGTTTACATTTTATCTTCATGCATGATTTTTAAAAACCTTGACATTTTATCAAAGGGATTTAGTACATTGAACGCTCTCTGTATTACGAAAAGCGAACTAGGCACGCGGGAAATTCGAAAAAACCGCGCGAAATACAAAATAATATATCTAATTATAGGAAAATATAGGGAAAATGGTTAAATTATAGGAAAATTAAGGAAAGCATTGAATGATAGGAAACATTATAAAATAAAGGAAGAATGGTCACCCTGAGTTAATGTACAAATACAAAAATTCATCCGTTGTAATCAGTGCGGCTGAGGTTATCCCACGGTTCTTTGATTTCGATCGACACATATTTTCAATGTGTCCTAGTTTTCCGCACCATGTACATGTATCGTTTCTGGCTGGACAGCCCTGTCTACCTTGAAGATGGGGATATATGTGCCCCCACAGTTATAACATGTTCCCGATAATTGAAACCTACTGCCCATGATCGGTTATGGATGTCGCGTTATATGTTGCGGAATAGGATAATGAGATCGGCGATAACCCCCTTGAAAAGATGTAAATGGCGATTGGTAACGTTGTTGTTGCTGTGGATAATTAGTTGCTTGTTGATTAGTTGGTTGACGTGTTGTTAATTGATTGGATGTTTGTTGAAAATTGTTATCATATTTTCGTTGAGTTGGTTGTTGTTGTTGGTTTGGAATATGAAGGTTTTGGTTTGGTTGTTGGGTTATAGTATTTCCATGAATATATCTAGCTATGAATATACAATAGCAATAGCCTCTCTAACCTCCCGCTAAAATTTGGGTTGGGCTTATCTAGTCACGTGATCAATAATGTCTGCTCCGACCGAGAGAGGAGCATGCCGTCATTTCCTTCAGTCTCCTGATTGGCTGAAAACGCGTCACTGGTCTCGAAAGTTGCCACCCAAATCAAATCGACATGATAGATGGGCTATATCGTAGGGTTGGATATTCATAGCTAGATATATTCATGGTATTTCTAATGGCATTTGCAGACGGTAGGTCGTCAGATGTAGTTTCGATGACGTTGGCTTGTTCCTCAGCAAGTCGGTAGGACTCAGCGATTGTCGAGGGGCTAACCACTTTTAGAAAGTCTGTACACCGGATTACGCTTAGATTACCACTGCCAAAGGCAGGGCCTTCAAAGATTACGCGTAATCCCATTAGTACAGTCAAAGGTAGGTCTCTGTACACCGATTACGCGGAGTGATCAGCCCCTCGGCGATTGTAAGAAATTCGTCCAAAGTTATCACTGGTTCCCTTAATGCTTTGCGGCGAAGTGATGCCAACGAGCACGTTTTTATGAGATGCCCCAAGATTTCTTTGTTAGAGTTATGGAAATCCCAGGACACAGTGAGAGCTTTTAGTCTTATTGTATGTTCATCGATCAACTCACAGTGTAATTGCGTTGTTTGGCGAAATTTGAATTCTTCCACGACTGTATTCCGTCTCCAAAGGGTTTGGCTCTCTACCTTCCTAGGTAGGGTGTCGGCCGGGGTTGCCAGAGCATCCACTCTTATTCCCACTGCTGTGTGCGAAGTGGCGAGCTGGTCGAACCATTGCTGCACCTTCTGCTGGGTTGAGCGGCTTGCGTCGAGGGTGCGACCATCGGTAGTGGGGTTCTGCTGCCCATGCTGGTTTTGTCACTTGTCCGGGCTTGTGGACGCCGGCGTAGGGCATTCTGATGATAGACTTCCGGTGGTGTGGTTTGAATTTTACAGGTACACCGGGCTATAAATCTGACACATGTATTCCGTCTTGGGAGAAAGTAATTATTCAGCTCATTTTTTGCTACAACATATTCGTCAAAATGTTGGATTGCGTCCGCTTGTTGAGCCGGGGCTGCTTGTTGTACTTGGAGTTGTAGTGTTTCAAAAATATCCTGAACCTCTTGTCCAGCGTAGTAGAGAAGCATCGATTTCTTTCGGTGTGGATCGTTTATGGTGAATGCATCCAGAAAGATATTGAATCGCTTTAGCCATTTTTCCCAACGTTGGCTTACATCGTCTCTCGATTCAGCGATAGCAAACGGTAATACATTTGTAGTTGGAAAAGCCATCTTCAGTTGAGATGTATGTTACAATAAAATGTTCAGATTTGCTCAGTCTCCGTCGCCAATTTCGTATTTTGTAGGTTAGGCTTAATATTATTTTTAAGAGCTAAATTTGAATAATCCTTTTGGTTTAATATTTTATTCCCAACCAGGCCCGTAGCCACCGAGGGGGCCAGAGGGGGCCTGGCCCCCTCAAAAATAACTTGTGCCCCCTCAAAAAATATCTGTGAGTGCCCCATCGTGCCCCCTCAAAATGTTTCTGTGCCCCCTTACAATATCGTTGTGCCCCGATTAATATCGGAAAAGATTAGGAGAAGCCGAGGTAAATGCTTCTAAATCCACTAAATTGATCATGTTTAAATCATTTCTATTTCAATATAATTAAAGAATTGTTACGGTGCCTAGTGGATATTTGTTCCTAATTTACTTTAGTTATGACATATAACCGGACGCCACAAACTCTCTGTAAGGCACTGAACGTGCCCCCTTAGGAATTTGCTGGGCCCCCTCAACTGAAAAATCCTGGCTACGGGCCTGTTCCCAACTGCCTTTTCGTTTTATATTTTAAAATCGCGCGTTCTTACCATAGAAATCTCATAGGTAACTAGAATGCTGCCGCCTACGGCCGAGCTTGACGCCAGTTCGCCTTGAACCTTCAGCCAATGAGAGGCCGTAGAGTGGTTCCGCCAAGGAGGATAATAATCCTCCTTGGTTCCGTTACTATAGCGGGAGATAAGTGACGTCATTCTCTCCGGTGACATTAAATTCTTGGCAGAACCGCTCTTTGAGCTCTGATTGGCTGAGATCTGGCTTCGTCTGCCACGGCGTTTGGGTCGTTTGCCAGTTACACGGCAGCATTCTAGTTACCTATGAGATTTCTATGGTTCTTACAAGACCGTGTTTCTTTTAATGTCCGCGCGCGAGACGCTCCATTTTCAAATTTTGACTATTTAACCTAGGGAGTTATTAGAGTATCGTCCAGCCTGTGCATGCGACCTGGTGAAATCAAAGAGGTTACGTAGTTTTTATACTCTTTGGTGAAATCGCAGTCAAATTAAAAGTCGACATTTCAATTTAGCGCTAGAATACGTAAGTGCCGCCCTGAAGCGCCTTGCTTCAAAATAATATTTTTTACTCAAAATTTTTCTAATCGATAAAATTAAAAAAGGTTTAGTTATCAATGTTTAAATTTACTTATTTTTTATTTAAAGCCTTATAATAATTGAATAAATAAATAAATCCCATTAGTAGCTATTGTAACCGCTAGATGATAGCTTTGTCGAAGATCTTACCGGAGGTCATTAGCGTCTGCTTAATTTCTATGTCAAAATTCGTGGTTATGCTTGTACAGTTTAACATTTTATAGGATGAAATCATTTGAAATTTTTTCCTTGCTGATCAGTTGAGGAACGCTCGTTTTCTCTGGACGAACCTTAGATATGAAAATGGAGACCAATTTAAAGATATTTACCCTCAACTGTTGGTAAGTTTTTAATTGTTTCCAGTCTCTACATTTTGAAGGGTTACTGCCCTTCTGTTTGAATGTATACACTATTTTTAGTAGCATAGCAAAATGACAGAAAACCGTTATTAAGAAATTGTTAACTTATTCTTTTTAAATTTAATTTTAAACACTACTTGGTGAATGTATGAAATTCATTTTCTTATATCATGCTTGTAGTCTTAGTTACTATAGTGATTGAGGTTACGTATTATACAATTTATTAGCGTTGGTAAGTTTTGTTGAGTTAGTGATTTGAAATCGTCATCCGTCTAACATGTGTAGTGGCATGGCAAATATGACTAGCCACCTATGAAATGGTTGGAACTCCTTGAATAAATTGTCTGTGCTTAACACTTTGCGAAGTGTAAACTACTCGGTTACGCTTAATATTATTTGCATATCAAGAGAGGAGGTTACTGTCTTTTTCACCCATTTTGTAAGATGACTATCTACTCGTTTAACTAAAATAATAAATTACTCATCTCGTACAAAGTAAAATAAAGCTGATAAGTGATAAAAAAGGATTTTTATTTAATGGTTTTCCCATTTTTGCTGGTGAGCAAAATTCCCTTACCAAAGGTAAACAATTATAACTACTTTTAGGAATATTTATACTGCATCTTAATATTTGTCAGTTTTAAAACCATGTTTAAATCAGAAATTTTTATTACCAATATAACTAGTATTTAGTTAAATAATTAATCAAACTATTGAGTCGAACGAGTAAATTTTGTATGGACCAAAAATAACCGTGAGTATTTATAAATTGAACGCATACTTTTATAGTTTAGAAAACCCTCAGGATTAAGGAGAGTTAAACCTTTCTTGTTAAACACAATTCTATAAAAGATGTGATATTTCCTGTTTCATTGATATTTCGGGTAGATTAGGGTATAGAAAATATATTTGAGGAATAGCAACTCTAGCTTTGAATAGGCTTTAAAATTAATCACAAGGTTCTCAAGCTGGGGTTTGGCGTGGTGTATTTCTCGTTATTATTAATTTATTAGATGAGACTAAACCTAACGTAACCCGAGACGATGAACCGTCCGAAATTCTATTCGTTTTTGTATTTTCCATGATTAGAATTTTCTAACTTCGTAAGATAGACGACGAACTGAATATTTTAAGCCCATCAATTTGTAAATTTTCGTCTGCTTTGCAGACGCTTTCCGTTTTGTGATATAGTTATAGTTTGCATCGAAGGGAGGGGCCTATGGTCTCCATGGAAACCGGGAGAGGAGGTAAAAAATTCAAACCATTTCGCGCCTAGGTACTAATCTCATCAAAGCGACAAAACGTCTAAAAATTTGATTTTTACTTTAAAATTTTTAAATTAATATCGTTATGGGCCCTAAACCAAACAATATAAGATTTTAAACCCGTGTTATTTACATTGTTACCACACGTCAGGGAAATTAGGGAAAAGTCAGGGAATTTTAAAATGGGCCTTAAAAGTCAGGGAATTTTAAAATGGGCCTTAAAAGTCAGGGAATTTTAAAATGGGCCTTAAAAGTCAGGGAATTTTAAAATGGGCCTTAAAAGTCAGGGAATTTTAAGAATTTGTAAAAATTCAGGAAAAAGTCAGGGAATTCAATTTTATCTTGACACTTTTGGAAGGTAAATTTATTCTACATCTATGACAAATTCTATGATTACTATTTATTTCCTTGAAAGTTTGGATAATTTTTTCAACATTGCAATAACCTTTTTACTGAAATACAATTCCATTTAAATTATTTAACTCCTGATAAAAGTAAAATATAACATAAAAAATTTTGGCCTAAAAAAGTCAGGGAAAATCTCTTAAAGTGGTCAGGGAATAATCAGGGAATTTTAATCGGAAATTTTGTGGCAACCCTGATTTAAATAAAATAGCAAATGATTACTCAAGCAATTTTTAACAAGGCAGTTAACCATTTTTAATGTTAAACTAAATACTTAATCATTTGAAAATAATTAAAATCCGCAAACATACTATTGAAACTGTTAACTCATTTTGTATTTCACTTTCACTAATTGCTTTGATTGTCGCGTAGGGGCACAAGTCGTTTACTGTAACCCCTTACAACCTTGTATCACTTACAGAAAGTTACAGTCGAAATATAAAATTAAAATAAAAAATTAAAAATGAATAAATGAATGAAAACTCGCGGTTTACTAAGAAATCTACACCAGAAAAATGGCAGCATTGTAATGTTCATTCTTGCTCAAATTACATATATATTCTTGGCAGGGTTGGCTGATATAAATCAATTTGATTTAAATCAACCAATTTTTTTTAAATCATTAAAGCAAGTGTCGGCTCTAGGTGCAGTAGCTCTTTTATCAACAGATGTCGCTAGCGTCGAAATCGAAACAAGATGCTGAAGCTACATTTTGATCCAAAAAGCGGGACATAAAAGTATGCTTCGCGTTAATTGGCTCGTTTGTAAATTTGTCAATAACTTCAATTATAGTAATTGTTTACAATATATTTTATATGGGATATATAATTTAGGTTAACGTTCACTAACAAGGAGACGACCCGAGGTGTTACACACCGATTTTGTTCAAACTCGGGGGATTGGTAGATCTTCATGTAACTTGAAAAATCCTAAAGGGAATTTATTCAATGGGCAACGGTTTTGCCATGGCAACGAAAAATGTTTTTGAATACATTAAATGGATATTTTCCCATTGAAAATAACATGGTCCCCCCTGTTAAATAATTAAAAAAATTGAAAAATATTTAAAATACCAAAATTATAAATAAAATTGTTAAAAATTGATCAATTTGAACCAAATGGGTGAAAATGAACCGATATGGCTTAAGTAGGAAAAATTTCCATTTTAAGTTGTCAAAAACATTTTTCGTTGCCATTGCAAAACCGTTGCCCATTGAATAAATTCCCTTTAGGATTTTTCAAGTTACATGAAGGTCTACCAATCCCTCGAGTTTGAACGAAATTGGTGTGTAACACCTCGGGTCGTCTCCTTGTAAGTAGAGTAAACGTGGTCTAAATATAATACTCTAAAATGGCCCTCTGACGACGTTATTGTTTCGCTATTTTGAATTTTAGCTTCCGTTCCCATTAATAGATGGCTCCACTCTCTCCACGAAAGTCATTTTTTTCGAAGATTCGGATAGATTGATGGCCATCTCTAATAACAGGGGCCTTTTCATAATACAGGTGGCAATGATAGAGCCGACAGTTGCTTTAACTTAAATCATACAATTTAATGTAGAAATAAAAAATGACAAAAATTGTTTCTTAAATTAAAGCAACTGTCGGCCACCTGTATTATGAAAAAGGCCCCTGTTATAAGAGATGGCCATGAATCTATCCGATTCTTCGGGGGGGGGGGGGGATAAGCGACCTTTACTGGAGAACGTGGTGCCATCTATTTAAGGGCAACGCAAGTGACCATGCTGGGGGTAAATGGGGTATATTGTCTTATATATAAAAAACGACTGCGCATGCGCTATCTGCAAGAATGTATTTAAGTTACTAAGAATATTTCAGCATAGCATTAACCCCTGTTACCATCCTCACAGCTTTTGTGGAGAAAGTTCGTCTGCATTTATGGCGCATTCAAGGTCATACCATATAGCAAACTAGAATGGGAAAGCAGACGAATTTAAGCTACAAAGGCTGCGAGGAAGGGAATCAGAATCCTGTAGTCTAATATTCTTAGTAACTTCAATACATTCTTGCTATCTGCCATAGCCTTTCCCTCTGTAAAAAAAGCAGACCCATATTTTGTATAAATGCACCTCTCGCGGTTTTTATGCAAAATCCATCCATTCTTTAGTCGCGAAAATGGCCGAGGAAAGTGAAGTGTCCGAGCTTACCGACAAATCGGATCTTTATATAAAATAAATGTAATAAAACAAAGATAAATAATCTGTTGGGGTATAATGATTAGGGAATTGTTAAGGGAAACGGGATATAGGACCAGGTGTGTGAGGGTAGCGGCAGAAATTTACCGCATCCAAGGCCTAATGTATCAACTTCCATAATTAAAAATATTAAACTGGCAGATGATTTTATTCCAAAACATTTTTAAATCGAAAATATCAACGTCGAACTCTTGGAAACTAACTCAGTTTTTTTCTCCATAATAAATACATTAAGCTAAGCATAAATTCGTGGATTTGTTGGTGATGAGCTAAGAAAATCGAAAAATTCTCGAATGAGAGCGAAATGGCACCACGTGGATACATCAAGGAGAATAGGTTTTCGCGCTGTATAAAATCCTCCTTGGAAACCCAACTTACGACATAGTTCCAAAACAAGCTCCCCCTACATGGCCACTTGCGTTGCCCTTTAATGCAAAGGACAGGGCCGGCGGATAATGTGGGTATGGTGGGTAGAAGTACCCACCCGGGAAATTCCGGGTGGGTATTTTACCCACCCGGAATTGATGTCATCAAAGTCGGTACTATGGGGATAGAGCCACGGCCATGGTCACAGAATAGCTAGGTTTCCACAATTTTCCAGGAACTACGTATTTTTCCTATCCCCTCCTTGATTAAGTTAATTCATTCAGTATAAAAACTGCAGAAGTAAATTTGTAAAATAGGTTATTAAATATTAGTTTTTAATTCTAATGAGACAAGCGTGAATAGTAAAATGCAGTCTTCGCCAAAGGGCAAATCACAACTTAAGCATAGACCTTTGACAAGTCTTTTCATTTCCTTCGCGTCCATCCCCTTTCTATTTCTGAAAATACGGTAAAGACTGACTTCTATCGGGAAGTGATGCAGAAGTTAAATACAACACTATCTTTATCTCATGCTTAAAATATCGGTGCTGTTGAAAACTATGCACGCGGCACTGCCCCGATTGAAATAGATTAAAGTAAATCATCAAAATCAAAATTTAAAAATACATAAAATGACAAAAGCATAATTTTCATAAGTGTATTTAAACGTTAATGTTTGTCGTCATTAGTCTCTTTGTATCAAACATTTATATAAAATAGTTATTAGCTACCTCCCGTTGTGAAGTAGGAATTATAAGTGCATATACATACACCTAAAATTTTAGAAGGTAAACGATACTAAATGTATATTACATATATGATATTGAGTTGATTATTTGGTTAGTAGTGGGCTCTAATGTAAGTGTTCAAAAAATAAATAACTGATTCTCCCTAAACTGCTTATTTGACACCAAAGCCATAAAGTCTCCATTTATTTTTTAAATAATTGTAATTTAAATAATCGGTGCCTAATTTTAAGGAACGAAGTCTTCTACCACAAATTGGGGTAGTAAAAGTACCCACAGTTGTCAGTACTACGTTTTATAACGTTGTCTCTACCTTTCTATATAATTGAGTTTAAATATTAGTACTCAGATCCTTCAAACATCGTTACACGTAGCTACATGAAATCACGCGTCAAAATATTTGGAAAAATTGTTGAATCAGTTCATTTCCGAAAATGCAAAGCTCAGTACAGTTTTTGCATTGCGCAATTGATACTATGTAATGATAAATTTGAATAATACAAAATTTTTGTAGTTTTACCTCTATCAATTTCTCTTAATTAGTATTATATAGGCCTATCTTTTTATGTAGGATAACCCAATAAATCCGCCCCCCCCCCCTTCTTCTGACTACCCACCCGAGATTAACACGATCCGCCGGCCCTGGCAAAGGAAGCTTAAATTCAAGCCAAATTATAACGTCGTCAGAGAGCCATTGTAGAGTATTATAATTAGACCACTTGTACTCCATTTAGTGGGCTTTAGCCTAAATTATATATCCCATATAGAATTGATTGTTAAAAATTACTGTAATTTATGTTATTGACCAATTTACAAAAGATTCAATTAACCTTTAAGTATCGCCTTTTGCGCCAAAATGTAGCTTAACTATCTTGTTTTGATGTCGACGATAGCGACATCTGTTGAAAAAAGAGCTACTTGACGTCTAGCCGACACTTGCTTTAAAATACATAGAAAATCTGAGCAAACTAAAATAATAAATAGTAATTAAATTATAATTTCATTTAATTCAAGATTAGCTAACTCATAAAAGTAAAATATCCGTTAATTTTTCAGGAAAAGAGCCAATAATTGTATAAAAATCAATAAATTAAAAAAAAAATAAAACAATCCGATTTTGATAAAAAAAAAGATGATTGGATTTTTATAACAAAAATCAATACAGTGCCAACCCTGATTCTTGGTGAAAAAATGTATCAAATTTTCCGCTTAGAAGACGAAAATCCAACTTTTCGTGTTGACCGCAGATATCGGCGGACTCTGGGCTCTAAAGAGTCCGAGAGCTATTTTTGGGCGCGAGCTCCACTCTTCGGGAAAAAGAGAAGAGCGCGAGCGCGAGCTCCACTCTTCGGGAAAAAAGAGAAGAGCGCGAGCGCGAGCTCCACTCTTCGGGAAAAAAGAGAAGAGCGCGAGCTCCACTCTTCGGGAAAAAAGAGAAGAGCGCGAGCTCCACTCTTCGGGAAAAAAGAGAAGAGCGCGAGCTCCACTCTTCGGGAAAAAAGAGAAGAGCGCGAGCTCCACTCTTCGGGAAAAAAGAGAAGAGCGCGAGCTCCACTCTTCGGGAAAAAAGAGAAGAGCGCGAGCTCCACTCTTCGGGAAAAAAGAGAAGAGCGCGAGCTCCACTCTTCGGGAAAAAAGAGAAGAGCGCGAGCTCCACTCTTCGGGAAAAAAGAGAAGAGCGCGAGCTCCACTCTTCGGGAAAAAAGAGAAGAGCGCGAGCTCCACTCTTCGGGAAAAAAGAGAAGAGCGCGAGCGCGAGCTCCACTCTTCGGGAAAAAAGAGAAGAGCGCGAGCGCGAGCTCCACTCTTCGGGAAAAAAGAGAAGAGCGCGAGCGCGAGCTCCACTCTTCGGGAAAAAAGAGAAGAGCGCGAGCGCGAGCTCCACTCTTCGGGAAAAAAGAGAAGAGCGCGAGCTCCACTCTTCGGGAAAAAAGAGAAGAGCGCGAGCTCCACTCTTCGGGAAAAAAGAGAAGAGCGCGAGCGCGAGCTCCACTCTTCGGGAAAAAGAGAAGAGCGCGAGCGCGAGCTCCACTCTTCGGGAAAAAGAGAAGAGCGCGAGCGCGAGCTCCACTCTTCGGGAAAAAAGAGAAGAGCGCGAGCGCGAGCTCCACTCTTCGGGAAAAAAGAGAAGAGCGCGAGCGCGAGCTCCACTCTTCGGGAAAAAGAGAAGAGCGCGAGCGCGAGCTCCACTCTTCGGGAAAAAAGAGAAGAGCGCGAGCGCGAGCTCCACTCTTCGGGAAAAAAGAGAAGAGCGCGAGCGCGAGCTCCACTCTTCGGGAAAAAAGAGAAGAGCGCGAGCGCGAGCTCCACTCTTCGGGAAAAAGAGAAGAGCGCGAGCGCGAGCTCCACTCTTCGGGAAAAAGAGAAGAGCGCGAGCGCGAGCTCCACTCTTCGGGAAAAAGAGAAGAGCGCGAGCGCGAGCTCCACTCTTCGGGAAAAAAGAGAAGAGCGCGAGCGCGAGCTCCACTCTTCGGGAAAAAAGAGAAGAGCGCGAGCGCGAGCTCCACTCTTCGGGAAAAAGAGAAGAGCGCGAGCGCGAGCTCCACTCTTCGGGAAAAAGAGAAGAGCGCGAGCGCGAGCTCCACTCTTCGGGAAAAAAGAGAAGAGCGCGAGCGCGAGCTCCACTCTTCGGGAAAAAAGAGAAGAGCGCGAGCGCGAGCTCCACTCTTCGGGAAAAAGAGAAGAGCGCGAGCGCGAGCTCCACTCTTCGGGAAAAAAGAGAAGAGCGCGAGCGCGAGCTCCACTCTTCGGGAAAAAAGAGAAGAGCGCGAGCTCCACTCTTCGGGAAAAAAGTGAGGGGCTCGAGCGCGAGCTTCAGCGCCGCCCTTAGAGAGCGAAATTTAAAAAAATTGATTCCCGCCTTTCTCACGAATCACATCACGTGGTGCTTTTTCTGAATGTGAATTTCCCAGAATCTATCGGTCTCTGAGCGAGAGCGCTTCTCATTACGAGCAGACCGCGAGCTCTAGCTCTTCCTCTTAAAAGAGCGCGAGCGCGGGCTCGCCCTCTTGTACTAAAAGAGAAGAGCGCGAACTACTCACTGTGAAAGAGAAGAGCACGAGCTCGGAAATTGGGTTTTTGCCTATCTCTGGTTGACCGTTATGCATTTTATGTAAACTGAAAATGCCTTGTGTTGCGTGTAACTAGCACTTGAAGGTCTATAGTAATATCAAAAATGTATTAATTAAAAGTATGCGAGTTATATCTGTGGTGCAGAGACAAAGAATATTAACGTGAATTTCAGGAGTTGGAGCCGAGCGTATCGAATTAAGGTGCCGATCGCCGCGTTGCCAGACGTACGATAATTATATAGAACATGGTGATAATTTCAAGCCGTACGATAATTCCAACTTCGTACAATTTAGTACGCGATTTACAACACAGGGTTCGTACACGACCTGGAAAAGTCAGGAAATTCGAGAATGTTTCCAAAAGGTCCGGTAATTCGAGAATGTTTCCAAAAGGTCCGGTAATTCGAGAATGTTTCCAAAAGGTCCGGTAATTCGAGAATGTTTCCAAAAGGTCCGGTAATTCGAGAATGTTTCCAAAAGGTCCGGTAATTCGAGAATGTTTCCAAAAGGTCCGGTAATTCGAGAATGTTTCCAAAAGGTCCGGTAATTCGAGAATGTTTCCAAAAGGTCCGGTAATTCGAGAATGTTTCCAAAAGGTCCGGTAATTCGAGAATGTTTCCAAAAGGTCCGGTAATTCGAGAATGTTTCCAAAAGGTCCGGTAATTCGAGAATGTTTCCAAAAGGTCCGGTAATTCGAGAATGTTTCCAAAAGGTCCGGTAATTTTAAAATGTTTCCAAAAGGTCCGTTAATTTGAAAATGTTTCTAAAAGGTCAGGGAATTTTAAAATTATCCCAAAAAAATCATGCATATAAATTTTTGGCATGTATTAATAAACATAATCAATATTTTAAAAGATTTTACGGTACCTCAAAACATTCATTTATTCTACTAAAATGGTCAGGGAAAAATTGTCAATTGGGTCCAGAGATGGGCGCACTCATCTCACGGTGAGATGAGCTAACGCGATATACCATAGCACGAATGAGTAGGACCTAGCTGTGTCTAAATAACAAAAATTGTACGGGCGAATGAGTAATTTTATTTTATAAAAATTAAGAGGGAGTGCATTGAGTGAGTGAATCTTTGAGAGGGATGAGTAGTCATGAGCTGGGAAACGTGTAAAACCGCCGATGGGGAGTGATCAAAATATACTAAATTGTAACTCGTCTACTAGGTGGAGTGAGTTAGTGGTTTATTATTTTAGGGCGTCGCTTTGAGTTACTAGGACCATAGAGAAACAATACGTAGTTTCCCCTCCCTTTCCCTAAGTGGCTCGTAGCGTCAGCTGGTTATCAATGTTTATACCCCTAGATCGCGTAAAGCCACTATTTCTAGACTCGCTTTCCCTACTTACAAAACACCCCGAATCTCTATGTAGAGTCGCAGCAGGCTGAGTCATGCACAGGGAATTGAGAAATAATTTCAAAACTATGAACATCAAATGAAAGAGTTCTTGACTCGATATTTTCTTTTGTTAAAAGTTCCTAGAGTAAGTTAAGTTGAACACGTGCTTTAAGACAAGTACAAATGTAAACTGATATTTTATAAAACAAAGAGCTCAAATTAAACTAAATTTGTGTACTTCAAACTACTTGCTTTTGATAACTGTTAAGAATTAACTTAATTAAGGACGAAGTTTGCTAGTGAGACGAGTAAATATTTTCTAACGGGAGACGAGTAAATATTTTCTAACGGGAGACGAGTAAATATTTTCTAACGGGAGACGAGTAAATATTTTCTAACGGGAGACGAGTAAATATTTTCTAACGGGAGACGAGTAAATATTTTCTAACGGGAGACGAGTAAATATTTTCTAACGGGAGACGAGTAAATATTTTCTAACGGGAGACGAGTAAATATTTTCTAACGGGAGACGAGTAAATATTTTCTAACGGGAGACGAGTAAATATTTTCTAACGGGAGACGAGTAAATATTTTCTAACGGGAGACGAGTAAATATTTTCTAACGGGAGACGAGTAAATATTTTCTAACGGGAGACGAGTAAATATTTTCTAACGGGAGACGAGTAAATATTTTCTAACGGGAGACGAGTAAATATTTTCTAACGGGAGACGAGTAAATATTTTCTAACGGGAGACGAGTAAATATTTTCTAACGGGAGACGAGTAAATATTTTCTAACGGGAGACGAGTAAATATTTTCTAACGGGAGACGAGTAAATATTTTCTAACGGGAGACGAGTAAATATTTTCTAACGGGAGACGAGTAAATATTTTCTAACGGGAGACGAGATATAGCTTAAATTGAAATGACTCGAGTTAAATAGCTGATTTTGTTCTTAGAATGATATTTGGAGTGCAAGTGACTTGTAATTTTCTTTCAGTATTTTGTGCAAAATGAGTGTATTTAAACAAACTGAAAAAAAGAGAGTGGGAGATGAGCTGATTCTGTTTCTAAAACTTAGTGTGAGTGAAAGTAGTTATTTTAAATAGTCAATGAGTTTTGAGAGGAGTTCTCATTGAATTTAAAAAACTGTGTGAGTGCTGGAGTTAGAATTTTCATTAAATTTTTAAGTGACCTGGAGTAAGTGTGATAAGTTCTCAAACCTTTAATTTAAGAGTGAGTGTTAGTAAGTCATTGAGAGGTGTGCCCATCTCTGATTGGGTCAGGGAAAACGTGGAAATGTCTGGGAATTTAAATCCGGAAATTTTGTACGAACCGTGCAACAGAAGGAAAAATATTTTTTTCTTTTTAACAAGTAACAATAGAGATATTAAATTATATCCCGGAAATTTTACATTAGTACAACCATAAAGAACGTGAATAAATAAGTATGAATATCTCACCTAGCTCAGACTGGCACTTGTAACCGAACTGAGTACTATAAAACCTCAGTACTCTGGCCTTGACGAATAGTTCACAACGTCATTCTCTTCACCAGAACAAGCGAATAGTTTAATATAGCGTAAAAGGTGTACAACTTTTCTTACAGAAAAGCATTCACTTACTAAGGGGTACTAAAAATCAGTTCTGTGTTAATTTTTGCTAACTGTCATACTTATATTTGTTTCATGTTACTTATGCTACTACTCATTGCATTACAAGGAATTCACTTTATTCTTGATTTTAGCTATATAGTCATAAGTTGTAGGTATTCAAACACGCGTCAAATTAAATTTTTTATAATTAAATTTTGGAACTTCATTGCTGAGGAAACGTTTTGAGGAAATTTGCATAGTCACGCCAAGTTTCGCTTTTGTAATTGCCTAAAAAAATTACGTTGTTTATCAAAAGAGATTGTAGAAGATTACGGCAAATGTCCATGAAAGAATGCTTCATCAGCTCATACACTAAAAAGAGCTAGTGAATTCGTAAATAAGCCTTATTGCATTATCTCAAGAACAAATTGGGCAGACGTATCGAATTTAGGGAAAGGTCTAAAAATAATCTGACCAATTGAAATATTTCGCGGTGCGGCTACAATAGGGGGCGATACTTTACGGGGTCTTTTCGGTTCATAACTTCGACGGTCATGGTTCATTTGGCCGACTGTTCATAACTTCGACGGTCACTATTCATTTGGCCGACTGTTCATAACTTCGACGGTCACTATTCATTTGGCCGACTGTTCATAACTTCGACGGTCATGGTTCATTTGGCCGACTGTTCATAACTTCGACGGTCATGGTTCATTTGGCCGACTGTTCATAACTTCGACGGTCATGGTTCATTTGGCCGACTGTTCATAACTTCGACGGTCATGGTTCATTTGGCCGACTGTTCATAACTTCGACGGTCACTACCCAGGTAGCAAAGCAACGTTGCAATTTGGTTAAATTTTGGTTATCTGGTTGAAATATCGTTATGAGTTATTTTTTCAACGTTCTACTAACGTTGAATTGTAGTTTATAAATTTAACTGTTTCGAACCAAATTTTCCAATAACCTTCTTAACGTTAAAATAACGTTGTTTTTAATCAATTTCGTCCAAGTTTATTTTTAGACGAAAATATAACGTTTCTTTTTGGTTTTGTTAAAAACTATTTTTTCATTAAGGATAAATAACCATATAAACGTTCTTATAGATACTAATTCAACGATAAAGGTTAAAATTTTAACTTAATACTTTAGTATATCGTTGTTAAAAATACTACAGCAAAACCTCTAAAACTTATTTTTGGTCTTACAATTTGTCATTTACCATATTTTCAGCCGAATTAAGTTGCCTATTCGTAATTTATCCATCTATAGAAAAAAATTCATTTCATCCCCTAGCTCAAGCATAGCTCAAGTGATGTGTTATAATAATTAATTTTATTCTCGGGTATAGAAAGTGATTGAACACTTTTTGTACCCCGAAACGGGATTCTAGATGTTACAATTGTAATGCGCGTAGGAGTGTGGTGGCACCGTAGCAAGCCCTTCATGCCACGCGCACGTGGACTAACAACTCCCTATACATGCGACCAATCGAAGTCGGCTGTGGCTCTGCACAGGTAGAGATTATCTAAAGTGAAAGTAAAAGCTGTACCTACGCATTTGTATTATAGGCAGTGGTAAAAGTATCGCGCCATTAGGCAATAGGCATTAGCACGGTCGGTTTTAAACAATCAATAGATAGTGCTGTAATTTGAATGAATATGGTAATTATAAGTATTAAATATATTAGCAAGTTAATGATAAGCTTATAAAACATTAATAGGTATTTACTAAATGTCATTTGACATGATCGCTTAGTATTTAATAATGGATTATCGTGACCCAGCAGTTAAGCCTTTGTATCACTTTCCAAAGTCTCATTTGCATTAACAAACTTGGTTTAAAAACTATGTTTTTATGAATTTATTCAAGCTATAAATCAGTTCACATTGTATGCAATAAATTAACTTGGGTTCAATTTGTTTCCATGCAATAAGTTTAAAATTTAGAAATGATACTTTTTATTTGAATGTTGAGTATTGAAATTGAGAAAAACTACATTTTTCTAAATCTTAAAAATGAATTATTATTACCAGGGCTATATTTACTGCTAATCTTGAAAAATATAGGCCATCACAAATTCATATTATTAATTAAAAAGTTTAGCAATAGACAGTTGTGACAAAAAAATTCAAATATTTAGCTCTGATTACATGATTCTTGGTACGCGATACAGTGGGTGAACAAAATACCAGTGTATTTAATGTGAAAATTTTAAATTCTGTGATAAAATATAATTCCCTTCCCAAATTGATGTCTCTACATTAGTTCACAATGTTTGCATTAAGTGATTTAGGAAAAAAAATTAGAAATAATGCTTTTTAATTCAATGTTGAGAGTTGAAATTTTGAAAAATTCTACATTTTTCTTAACCTTAAAATATGGGATTATTTTTATTAGGGCTATATTTCCTGCTTATCTTTCATACTATAGGCCACCGGAAATTCATATTATTAATTTAAAAGTTTAGCAATAGAGAGTTGTGATAAAAAATTCAAATATTTAGCTCTGATTACATGATTCTTAGTATGCGATACAGCGGGTGAGCAAAATACCGCAGTCTGTATTTAAAGTAAAAATTTCAAAGTCTGGGGGAAGATATAATTCCATTATCAAATTGATGTCTCTACATTAGATCACCATGTTTGCATTCAGTTATTTTAGGTAAAAAAATTAGAAATAATGCTTTTTAATTCAATGTTGAGAGTTGAAATTTGGAAACATTCTACATTTTTCTTAACCCTAAAATAAGGGATTATTTTCATTAGGGCTATATTTACTGCTAATCTTAAATACTATAGGCCATCACAAATTCACAATAAAAAAGTTTTGTAATAGTCAGCTGTGGTAAATAAAAAACAATCTTCATCTGCAATTCTGCAGTTTGTTTATATTGATAGAGAAATTTATATTGCTTAGTTAGTACTAAATAATTTTGAGGAATGTCATTATTGTTATATTTTGAATATTTTTTTCTGTTGTCATTGAGTTAAGGTGATTTGTGTACCTTTAATAATGAAATAGATTTTGTAATACCATATGTTTATGCTTTTCAAAATTGGGATTTAAGATTATCTCCAAGTATATTTGATTAATTTGAATAAGATTTAAATATTTAGGAAGTAACGACAAGTAAGATTAAACTTTTTTAAGATGTTTGACCAAACTGATGGAGATTTTAGATTCAGTATTGCAATAAATAGCGTGTATATTTTCCGTAAAAAGCGATTTGTGATATTTTAGAAACAAGGGAGAAATTAATATTTAAAATTCGTTAATTAAATGCTTAATTTCAAATATTCTCGATTATTGGAAATACGATTTAAGTATTTTTAAATAACGTACATTCAAGTTTTAAGTAGATCCAATTTTTTATTTTCCAAAAAAGTGATTTGTGTTAATCTAATCAACTGATATGTTTTAGTAGTTCATATTGCATTGTAACCCAAAAGTTTTATAAAAAGTACAGTTCTTTCTTTTCTTAACTTAAATTTTTTCCAGTGTCTGTTTATATTTTTATGGCTATCAATAAATTTTTATGTGAGAGATGCATTAAATAAAAATTGATCCATTTCGGAGATCACGCCTGCTCTAATTAGTATGTAAAAGGCATACATTCTAGTATAAGAACGACGTTATTTTAACTCCTAAAATACGTTGATTTACAGTTGGTTTCAATTAGAGCACTAACGTTAGAAAAACGTTTTATGGTAGTTTATTGAACGTTTAATAAACGGTTTTTTGTATAACGTGTTATTTACGTTGCACAAGTAACGTTACGATTAGAAAAATACTAACGTTAACTAAACGTATTTCTAACGGTTTTATTATAGTATAAATCACCGGACATGATCTACGTTATTATAACGTTTGATTTACTACTATTTATCAACGGTTTTAAAACGGTTTTTAACCACATTTTGCTACCTGGGTATTCATTTGGCCGACTGTTCATAACTTCGACGGTCACTATTCATTTGGCCGACTGTTCATAACTTCGACGGTCACTATTCATTTGGCCGACTGTTCATAACTTCGACGGTCACTATTCATTTGGCCGACTGTTCATAACTTCGACGGTCATGGTTCATTTGGCCGACTGTTCATAACTTCGACGGTCATGGTTCATTTGGCCGACTGTTCATAACTTCGACGGTCACTATTCATTTGGCCGACTGTTCATAACTTCGACGGTCACTATTCATTTGGCCGACTGTTCATAACTTCGACGGTCACTATTCATTTGGCCGACTGTTCATAACTTCGAAGGTCACTATTCATTTGGCTGACTGTTCATAACTTCGACGGTCACTATTCATTTGGCCGACTGTTCATAACTTCGACGGTCACTATTCATTTGGCCGACTGTTCATAACTTCGATGGTCACTATTCATTTGGCCGACTGTTCATAACTTCGACGGTCACTATTCATTTGGCTGACTGTTCATAACTTCGACGGTCACTATTCATTTGGCCGACTGTTCGTAAGATAGTAATTATCCAAACCCGAAAAGCTTTTTTCCAGCATAACTGCTCGTAAGGCCGACTACTCCCCAAAAAAAAACAGTCGGTTTTATATAAAGTCGGCCAAATGAATCGGAACGAGATATTTCGGTCAAATGGAACTACAATCGCTAATTATTTCCAGTAATTTATAATGGTTATAGATGGTATTGTTTGGTCTTCTTGATGACCAATTTGGATTTTCATTGCAGGGGCATCATGGGAATGTCGAAGCATCGGAGAGAGAGATTCCCAGCCATCGCTCATTACTTGAGTACGTCGGATTACGACTTCGTTTTCCTGCAAGAAGTAAGTTCATCAAGATCATTTACTATCAGACATGGGCAAAATCACTAGTGATTTTTAGAACTAAATAAAAATCTTCACTCTTTCCCACTCGCCGAGTGCACTCTTCCGCAAAAAAGTGAAATTAGTCAAGGTCATCAATTTCACTCTTTTTATTGGCGGGAAACTTCAAATTTAAGCCGGAAAATTTGAATTATAATAAGTATATTTTAGCCTCCTTTACCGTTTTAGATGGCGCCACGCTCTGCAGTAAAGTAATTAAATTAAATTTAAAACCAAATTTCCCGCCTTCTTTTACTAGTCTTAGGGAGAAAAGTGTAGGGGAAAATAACTCGCACAAATTCACTCTTGAGTTTTGTCCAACTCTGTTTACCATTAATAAATAATAATTAAAATAATAAATAATATTCATTCCCTAAAAATTAAAATTAACAAAGCTGATCATGAGTGATTTTTACCTAAACAGGGTTGATGTAGACCTGGGAAAATTGGGAATTACAGGCTTGAGGCAGTTTTTTCAGATTAAAATTCCCTTACTTTTCCAGTTTTAAACTGACCATCTCCTGAGATTTTCACTAACTTATTTGTGCCAAATATATATATATATTTTATTTTAGTAAAGGATTCCTATTTGTAACCGAAATCAAATTCCCTGTCATTTCCCTGATTTGTTTTAAATGTCCTGACTAGCTTTTAGACCCATATTAAAATTCCCGGACATTTCCCGGAATTACAGGCACTATGACCACCATGGAATTAGATTGTCGACAGAAAAGTCAGGGAAATTCCCTTTTTTATAATAAAACTCATGGAAATTCACAAAATACAAATTTGCATCACGTTTTACTTTTTATAATACAAAACTAAGACTTTTTATTATCTTAAAACATTGGGTGAAATCGGTTTGCCAATATTTGTATGAGTGTATCCTGGGTAGCAAAAGATTCATTACCAAAGTTAAACGATTACAGGGTTGCCACGGTACCTGGAATTCCTGGAAAAGTCAGGCCATTTGAATATGGGTATAAAAATCCGCGAAATGTCAGGAATTTAATTTCGGTTGCAAATAGGAAACTTTTACTAAAATTTAGGTTCAAATATACAAAATCTTGGCACCAAATTAGTCAGGGAAAACCTGGAAAAGTCAGGGAATTTGATTGTGAAAAAACTGTGGCAACCCTGGATTATCACTAATTTTAAGATCTTTTAAACTTTTAATTTAATCTGTAAAACCAGGAATATGAAGACAAATTGTTAAGAAATTCACTAATAAATGATGTTAATCAGCTAAGCACCCAAGGAACCACACAGGCTTATGTCAACTAGTGAATTGTGAAGCCAATTACCGGTGGCCGGTTCAAGTGCCTCGGAATCGTTTGTATTTCGAGGGTGGAGCACTGGAGCTACATAATCACGTGTTTTGAGAAGAGAGAGGGATGTGCTTGAGTCACGTGATGGACTAAAATCGCAGTTATACTAAGGCCATATGACTTGTGACTCAACGTAGCTATGGTTCCCAATTTTCATTGTTTGAAAATCCTCTAGCAGTCCACTGTAATTGTTCAAGCAAATTCCTTGCTTTTAATATAGTAACTTAATTTAACCTATCCAACCTAACCTTAAACGGAAACTAGACCATTGATTCGCCAATTTCATAGTCTCAGAATATTGAAACCACATGACACCAATCCGCAGCTAATGAAATTCGGAAACCGTTGCTACGTTTAGCGAATTCTCAAATATATCACATCGGCAAAATCTTTAGTGATATTTAGAGTGAGAGCTTAATAAAAATCTTCTTCGGCTATGATGCCCGCGGATCTTGTCAAGTTGTCAACATTCCTGGACCAACGTAGAAATAAATACGTACTCGTGCGAACAAAAGCTTTCGAAATTGTTAGCGAGAAATTCTTTAATAACTGTGTTTAATTCAATTAAGTACATTTTTCGAAATGCTAGCGTGGTCGTATAACGTATATGTCCATATGTGTATATGTAGTAATGCCCTAGCGTGCTACGCGTGGGAGTGCTGGAAGTAAATTTGCGAATATACCACTACATGCTCTACGCGTTATCCAATAATTGCTTGAAAGCGTTGCCAGACGCACGTCGATAATTTCGTTATAATTTTTAGGACGTACGATATTTTCAATGACGTACTATATGGTACGCATTTTTCGATAATTCAGCTCACGCGTACGATAATGTACGATTTTTTTTAAATTGCTGAAAACCAGTTAAAACTGCGATTTTTAAACATTTTGATTTCACAAGTTAAACGTCACTATTTCACACAATTTAAATCTACCGCCAAATTTCAGGCATACTATATATTTTTTTCCGAGATCGATAATTTTAGTTTCAGCTAGGAGCAACAAACACAACACCCCACACAAGGAGAACGCAACCCGTCAAAAGTCGTGGATTTTCTTGTGTACGTTTTTCATTGGCTAGACGCTTTAGCGCCTGCTGCCGTTGGAAGGGGAAAATTCGGAAATTGTCTTCTCCCCCGCCCGTAAAACGTTCAGCGTAAAGGCTCGTGACGGTCGTCCAATGAAATTCGTACACAACCCTTCGTTGGCGTGTTTAAAGGCTAGCTGCGTTCTCCTTGTGTTTGTTGCTCCTAGGTTTCACTAACTTTCAACGTCCGCTGTTGCTCGCATACAGGGGGGCCATTCTGTAAAAAATCGACTGGGAATTCGATCTCGATAACCTATACCATGTCGAAATCGACTTCGACAATTTGCATTGATTTATGCTTATTCGAAATCTTTACCGATTACCATTCGTCGAGATGTCGAGATCTCGAAGTTAGAAATCTAGTTTTCGATCGAAAATTGGATTTCGAATATTTACAGAATAATCCCCCTGGTGCGTGAGTCAACGTAGCTGAGAATAAAAGTATAAAACGACGTCACTGACCAGAATGTGGCGTTGTAGTTGGAAATTATCTCACTAATAGCGAAAGCCTTATATCCAATGGTGGTTTCTCAGGATTACTGAAATGAGTGCCCAAAAAATCCTTATAATCCAAGAAAACACGTTTTAGTAACGTCATTTTAGTTTTCAAATAAATAGAAATGGAAACACGATTTTCTGAAGTCCTTTTATAGTTGTCAAAAAGGGGAAAATCAAGGTTTAGTAACGTAGTTTTAGTTTGCAAAAAAGGGGAAACATGATTTTCTAACTTCATTTCATAGTTTTCAAAAAAGGGAAAACACGATTTTCTAACGTCATTTTATAGTTGGGCAAGAACGTTAAAGTAACGCCATTTTTATTTGATTTTAAAAGGGGGAAATGCGTATTAAAGGGGAACGGTCAAGCTTTAACCAGTTAGATAGCCCTATAGCCCATTAAAAACTAAAATTTATGGCGAAAAAATATTGAGTGGTTAATTTTTAATAAATTAAAGAAATTTCGGGAAATTGAAAAGCGCGCGTCGGCCGCGACACCTGATGAGAAGTTGGTGAGACAGAAAAACAACGTAAAAGCGCGCGCTGCTGAAGACGCAAAAAATATGTTTTGCACGCGCGGCGCGTTCCAGTTATAAGAGACCTAAGCCTAAATTGCGCGATTTTAAAAGTTAGGATAGTTCGCGAATCGCTCATACGGGGTTAGGGGCGCTGGCGACAGCCCCTAAGATGGCGGCGAAAATTCAAACCCAAACACCTGGCGTTATTTTTCGTTTGAACTTTTTAGGCCAAAAGCTATTTTTTCAAGACAAAAAAGGTACGTGTTAGTATATTGAACGTCTTGCTAATCTTTTGATACGGAAATAAGGCCGTATTTGGAATAGCTTGGCCATTCCCCTTTAATAACGTAATTTTATAGTTTTAAATAAGGGGGAAACACGTTATAGTAACGTTATTTTATAGTTTTCTAAAAGGGAGAGGGGGAAAACACTGTTAAGTAAAGTCATCTTATAGTTTTCAAAAAGGAGGAAACACGTTTTAGTAACGTCATTTGTAATACACTATTTACACTACTCAGAACCGATTTGCCAACATCGATTGAGCAGAATCGATTACCAAATTTTGAACATTTATAAGACTTCTATGTATACTCTAGTGCAAAGTACTGTAACGAGAATGCTTAAATATTATTAGTAAAATTTCGCTATACAGGGTGTTAACTAAAAAATGGACCAGGGCGAATATCTCAATGTGTTTTAGCTACGATTTTGAAATTTTAGGTTAATAGAGCGCTCAGGGGGTCACCCAACTATGAAAATGTCAATGACCTTGAACCATGTCTTCAAGGTCATTCGAAAATTAACTTGAGAACCGTAAGAGCTACGAAGTTGGTTCCAATTAGAAAGTTGTTCCCCGTCACATTTTATGGTTAACTAGCTTAGACTCGATCTGATTTGCGAAATAGGAAGTCGAGAAATATTAGGCCAAAAACAAGACGGTCGTTAAGTTGATAACGTGTAGAAGACGAGTTTTGGGAGCTGAAATTTTCAAACTAAAGACCCACAACCACGATGAGGTTGTCTAACAAATTTCAGTACTCTAACAAGAGTACTTTTAAAGTTATCAGTTGAACATCGTCTTTAACACGTTATCAACTTAACGGCCTTCTTGATTTTGGCTTAACATATCTCGACTTCCTATTTCGCAAATCAGATCGAGTCTAAGCTAGTTAACCATAAAATGTGACGGGGAACAACTTTCTAATTGGAACCAACTTCGTAGCTCTTACGGTTCTCAAGTTAATTTTCAAATGACCTTGAAGACATGGTTCAAGGTCATTGACATTTTCATAATTGGTTGACCCCCTGAGCGCTCTATAACAACCTAAAATTTCAAAATCGTAGCTAAAACACATCTTGAGATATTCGCCCTGGTCCATTTTTTAGTTAACACCCTGTATATAGAATAACCAAAATAATATGTGCTATATTTTAATATTGTAAAATATAACGTACTCATAAAAAAATAACTAAATATAATAATACCTAGTTTGCCAAAAAGTAGTTGTGCTACCTCATTTAGTTCATATATTTTTAGACAAGCTTGATCGTAATGTAACTTTACAATCAAACAAATACATCAATGTGCCAACTATACCATGGGAAAAGGGGATTGTTTAACGTGTAATTTCCGGGTCTCCTGTTTCTACAAAAATAAATACTGAATATGAATATTTACACGGGCTACATAAATTATTACCTTCAATTTCCTTTATTAATCAATTCTGAGTTCATCACTGGTTAAATCTAAGATTTTCTGAAAAATTACTCTAAAAAGTTGAAAATCAAAAGTTTCTTCCTGTTATACAAAATTATAGTGAAGCTAAACAAGATAGTAATAAATGTTGTTCAATTCTGTTCTTAGGTGTGGTGTATTTCTGATTTTGAAACAATTGTGAGGAAAACAAAAGCAGTTCTTCCGCATTCACATTATTTTCACAGGTAATTATTTTAAGTACCATCTTCTTACTGATTTCATTTAGGGCTTTTTTTTAATAACAAAGTGTAGTTTAACATTCTGGGCCTCCTCTAGGAGAGTTCAGCATTTTTTGTCCATACATTTCGCATCAGCGTAGCATTTTAAAACCTGATTTTTATAATTAATATAAGTGAAAATATTCCTGAATAAATACTAACGTAATGCATTTGATTTCCGTAGTGGAGTTTTTGGAAGCGGAGTATGTATCCTGTCTAAGAGCCCATTCACTGACGTGGCCCTGCACACGTTCAGTTTGAATGGATTCGCCCATAAAGTGCACCACGGAGATTGGTTCGGAGGCAAAGCCGTCGGACTCTGTCGCGTTTACTACAAGGGACTTCACATCAGCCTCTTCGTTTCACACGTAAAGTCGCTTTAAAAAAGTATATTATCCTTTGTCCCTGGATTTGTCTATGTTAGTGATGGCCAGCTGATGAAATTCTGCTGGCCTGCCTTCGAGGACAAAATGTATAGGTATTTAAAGGGGCTCACAGGAACACTTAAATTTCTGCAACAAGGTTTGAAAAATGCAAAATTGTCATTTCTGCTACGCATTCTTTGGTCCTTTAAATATAATAGCTATTCAGTCTCGCTTAGTAGCCTATAACCATTTGATATCAGAATGTGCTAGCTATAGGTTGTTTATAAAAGGTGGATTTTTTCATTTTCTGAAATTGTCTGGCTAGCACATTGCTTTTGTAAAAGAAATAGCAGCTTACCATTTTAAATAATTGTTGAGATTTGTATACAAGGCTGAAAGCTCTCTCCAACTGGGGCATTTTAGAACCCGTATGATTTAAATATATGTACTTCAACTTTTTTATACAACGTAGCTGGCCCGCCTGCCAGTTTTATTTAATTACAATCATTTTAATATTATTCTTCTCACTTCACAGCATCATGCGGAGTACAATCGTGTACAGGATCAGTACTTGGCTCATCGAATTGCCCAAGCATTCGAGATGAGTCAGTTTGTGCGGCTAACCAGTGAAAATTCTGACTTAACTATTCTAGCCGGCGATTTTAATACGGAGCCCAGTGACACTGCTTACCGTATCATCCTTCACAACACCGGTTGCTTGGATGCTTTCCTACAACAGCCACCACCTGCTGAAGGGGTATGTTTCCTGTTCTTTCCGACACTATGTTCTCACAGCCATTGTTGGTTAAAGTTAATTGAATGAAATAGTGTATCTGAAATGTTGCTTTTTCTAGGACCCAACTTTCGGTATGACTTGCGGCACTCCCAGAAATATATACACGACTGCCGAGGAATTGAAAGAAGCCCCTAATGGCAAAAGGATAGACTTCATCATGTATAAAACTAACGCAGGTATTTAAATTATCGTGTGAATCGGAAGCAAGAATGCAAAGAAGTAACTAAGAACTATGTACAATAACATTGTACCCTGCAGTAATGATTTTATACTTCTCAAAATGGAAACGCCATCTGGAAAATACAAAAGTGTGTTCTTTTTCCCCCCACTCTGAAAATACAAAATCTTAACATAATTATTTGCATTCCTGACTGAAATATATTTAATAATAAAAATAATGATAATAGCCAAAGTGACATAATTACCAAAAGTGTGTCAATCGGACCTATTTCTTAATGAATGCTACGAGCGAAATACAAGGTGGGAGGGGATAAGGGAAAGTATGCCTTGGGGAGGGAAGGAAGTTAAAACCAACAAATAATGCCTCTTAGTAAGGAAAGGAGGAACTAAGTAGCACTGGTCAAAGTTAGGGTATTTGTCGTCGTTCTGTGGAGATACTATCGCCATCTACCTACGGTATAATACCATAGACTAAAAAAAGATCCAGAAAAGCGACAATAAATAGTCTTTTATGTGGTTGATCTCGAGTCGAGCATTAATTAAAACTTTAGCATACGAAAGTACAGGGATTATCACACTTTGGGTAATTATGTCACTTGATAATAGGAATAAATAATAATTTATTTACTGTTTTCCACAACTTATGAACATTTAGGCACCTGTTGGCGCAAGTCAATTTTAATTTTCATAGTTCTTTGTTACTTCTGTGTTTTAGGTTGAATGAAATTGATTTTTAAGGTATTATACCAAGAATGTATTTATTTATTTATACTGAAGGATAATGACTATGATGAGGTACGTTTTAGTGTTTCTCCCAATCCACCTCACCTTAAAGGGAGTAGTCGGCTCCCTCCCACCCTTTAGGAAGTAGTTGGCTCCCTCCCGGCCTTAAAGGAAGTAGTTGACTCCCTCCCGGCCTTAAAGGAAGTAGTTGACTCCCTCCCGGCCTTAAAGGAAGTATGAACTTACATTTATATCGTATATCAATGATTTAAACATTTTCTTCAACCAGGTTTAACAGAAGCTAGGAGTGACTTGCCCTAGTTACGTTAAAAACCATTAGCAGGTGATTTTTATATAGTTTGTACCCCCTTTAAAAGTCAATCAAATTGGCCTGATATCTCATTGTTTCCCTAACACTTGTCTTCTGACACGATTGAAACTCACAAGTGACGCATTTTCGCCTCCCGATCCCCTTTCGTTGTAACAGGGCGAAAATAGACCATAGTCATTTTGCCTACATGTATATCTCTTTTTCATGATACTTCATCTATCTTTACTTGATGGTAATGGTAATTTGTGATCATAGGTACATCAGTGCAATGTCGTTCTTGTATATCGCCGATTGATAAAATTCCTGAATGCAATGGGACCTTATGCTATTCTGATCATGAAGCCCTGGAAGCAAATTTAACTGTTTACAAATCGTCTGATGGTACTTTAATAGTTAAAAATATTTGTAGACATGTACGAGTGCTTGATTTCAATAGTTTACTCTAGGGGAAAGGTTTTAGATGAAAATCTTTTTGGAGTACCTGAAACACTTATTTTAATTTTTAAAACCTTACTCAGGAAATTAACCAAATAAAAACCTACTTATTTTTCTTTAAACAATATTTAACACTAACTACTTCTTATAGATCTTATTGGTTGAGGTACAAGGATAGGTTTTTCCAGTTGTTAAAAATGGAAACTTAATCAAAATCATAATGTAGGCTTATGTAGCATGCCCTTGACATTTTTGGTGCTTCACATGTTATCCCTATTTTTAAGCCAACTACTCTAACTACTTGAGTACTATAAACTCTTTTTTGAGCTAAGACTAAATACTGAAAATCTCTTTAAAATTTAAAAACTCTTAAAATACTTATTAAGGTAAATTTTATAATCGAGACTTGAAATTTAACACTCGCACATTGCTAAATATTCATGAAATAAGTAATATTATTTGTATTATTTTGTATTAGCACGTGGCTCTTCGCACTCGATCAGAGCGAGGATGGCTGCTCTAGATGATGGCCAAGAAATCATTAAAGGCAGTTTGAAAGCGCTACAAGGCGATCGCCTTTTCTACATTCTAATGGTGATTGTCTTGCTGTGCATTCTTATTTTGACGTTTCCCATTGGTCGCCTGTTACACCCTTACCAAGCCTTATTCGTCGTCTTGAGAGTACTGTTATCAGGGGGAATTTTTCTTGCCTTGTGGGTCGGAATTGTTGTGTTCCGATCGGAAAGGAGCGCCACCATTGCCGCTAACTCCAACATCCAACTATTGCTAGATGCTCTTAGAGAGCAAAATGATGCAGACACTCTTAGAGAAAATAATAAAGCCTTCCACAACACAGTTTACAGAGGTAGCTCCTCCAACACCGCCACACCAGAAAATACTTCTCTGTAGATATTGCCTTTGTATTTCACAAATTACCAATTTTTTTATCTTATATTGCTAAGGAATTCCACATTAGCAAAGGGATGTCTCATGAGGGTTTTTACTTTTGAACAAGTTTACTAAAAATTATTTCCTGGTCATGAATAATTTACTAAATTGCTCCTGTTTCAAAATCTATTTGGTATTTTGGTTTTCACATTGTTGTGTTTTAAAATATATAATTTATTATCTAATTTGTTCTTCTTGGTCCTTAAAGCTATTGTTTTCCATTTAAACACAATGAATACTCATACACCATCATACCATGGTATTCATTTTGCTCAAACTATATTAAAAGATGAAATCGGAAAATCATTCATATTTTACATCATAGTACTATTTATCAAAAAAGTATAATATTTTTGTACTGTAATTAAGTGTAAACCTCTTGAAATATCCCTTTGTATTTTTATTATATGGTTTCTGAAAGATTCCTCAATTCAGAAATAATTTCTTTGAAAGCTTCAGTTAAATGTACTAATCGTTAAAATTGTCGAATGATCTCCCACAAAGAAACTTTAAGTCAGCATTACTATTTATTGAGCGCTAATTTTTGAAAAGATGTATTCAATTCTTTTTAGAATCGAGTATTTTCATTTATATTAAATGCAAAATCAACATCAAAATGGTCAATGTAAACCAAAATTAAGTTAAACTATATCTGTATAATACAGGTGACGTTATTATTCTGATATATTAAGATGGGGAAGTATACCGGATGCAACTGAGTGACAAAATTCGCCTCATTTTAGCTATATAATTTCTTTTGGAATGTAATACTGTAGAGACTTTTCAGTTTGTCAAAGGGGGATACTAACCCAATGTTATGTTGCATGTGCCCATATTGGCCTAGTTAAAAGGTGACTGATATATTTATGTGTGTGAAGATACAAGATTAGAGAGAATTCTAAACTAGGTGGCTTAGGATATATAATCTAGGTATGATCGTATGCAAGACTTAGAAGGAGGCGTGCTCTAATCGAGACAAGCGTATTGTATACTTCCTTGCTGTTATGTCTACTGAAACTTATTGCTCTACCCCAGGAACCTTTTATTCAAAATTTAACATTAAAACTAAATAATTTTTAAATACTCTAGTCTAAAATTTAAATTTTATAATTCACTTTGATAAAATCAATTTGTTTATTATAAGTTTCATTCAAACAGCTCATTTGATGTGCTTCCTTCACTTAGCAAAATTACTTGGAAATATGTAAATTACGACCTTCAAACTCATAACTTAATTGTTTTAACCTATTGTTTTAGTGTATATCATTTATTTAATTGATTATTAGTTCCGGAAATGTGGTTCATCTTGGATGCTTTATCAGTTAATGGAACACTATACCAGATATACTTTAAATAAATCAATTAAACTATAGTCACAACCTTTATTAAATTATGAACCATTGAACATGTATATTTTGTGAAACTGAGTAAAAAAATGTATTGAAATGCTTATAGAAAAATGTTACAATGGACCAAGAATCTGGAGAGATTCACTGCCCTGGCTTAAAAAAAAACATACACTTTGATACGAGTTATAGACTGCTTGTGATGAATGTGTGCACCTAACATACTACAGTCTTCTGCACTTTTGACTTAGGCCACATATAACTGTGTCAATGAAAACCAGGAGCAATGAGGCTCTATAGTTAAGTTCTTGGTCCGTGATGTTACTAGTCATTCTAGTTCATTGTTCATGATAAAGAGAATGTAAGAATTGTTAGATGTTTCTTTCTAATCTAAATTCAACCATAATTTTGTTCCAAAATCTGTAATATAACAATGTATTTTAATTAGGATTACCGATACTATTGTTACTGAATTCAATGTCTGATGAATGTTTTTGGCAAAGGAATGCTTGACATATAATACCGTTATCAGGTGGTACTGTGGACCAATTTCATAGTTACGAGCTTTAAAACGTTTAAATGAGAATTTATTTTTAGTCAAATTCTAAAATTTAAAAAAAGGTGTGGGCGCTATCAATATATGTAGCATGCATTCATTAAACTAGGTAATGAATTTAGATATATTTGGCTAGCCTTGCTATGTAAACTGTATCTTTTAGTTATATCATATATCTATAATTGATAAAATAATATAATTTCTACAAATTCTAGTAAAAGTTAATTTGAAAGCAAAATTTTTCCTAGTAACTCTTTCTTCCAGTGGCAGTTATGGACAGGTTATACTTGTAGTTCTTTTGAAAGCTATACTTTTGCAAATTTATTGTGTTGAGTAAATCAAGAACAGTAGCATGATGTTTCAGTGGAATAATGCCAAAAATTGTCATAAAGCTCAAATGGTGATAACTTTCTGCTGATAATCCCAAATAGTAGATTTTTCACGAACAGGGTACCAATACTAAAGTATCTCTGTTTAATGAACAACATCTGTTATCATCAAGTATTTGGGTAGTTTGTTGAAATTCTAAACATAAATGGGAACCATTTTATATTTTGTTAAACTTAACTGTCAAATTTATTTTGCTTATTGACAAGAAATACACAAATAATTTAAAATATGAGAAAGCACGATGTTGAGTCTCTTGTGATTACTGTTGCGATACAATATTTGGTTTATAAAAAGTTTGATTTTACGATGTTAGTGGAATAGTGGACACTATTTTGTAATATGATACGATTGCTAGCTGCTCATGGAGCTAAAACACGTGCTTTTAAATAAAAAAACTGTTACTAAGCATATTCAAACAATTTTTACCGGATTTTTAATGCATACATGTACACTTCTCATGTAGGTTTCATTTGGTCAGAAGTCAGAACACTACCTAGTGATTCAAACCTGGAAATAAACTATAAGGTTTCACATCTGCCTAAAATTTACGTGGTCAACCTCATGGTTTGTATCACAAGAGGGTAAAAAATGTGGGAAATAGTTTTAAAACTATGAATCCCCTAACATTTATATGCTACCTTCGCTTAAGAGATATATGCCTCCCAATAAATTAATCCAATACTTGGGAGAAATTAATAAAGCCTACAAGAGTAGAAAAAGATTGGGAGTTTGGTTTCAGTAGTAACTGGAAGTAAGCTGAACCTCTGCGATAGGATCAAACGCCGTGGTGGTGGACACTACATTTTTATTTGGCATTAGTTGTATCCACTGCATAGAAATGGTGCAAAGGGCGTTTGACTCCATATGTTGAGTATGATCTCTAGCCACCTTGACGCTAGTGATCAAACTTAACTCACTAGCCGTTTGCTACTGCTACAGCTTTTATGTGACTTAAAGCAAGTGTTGTATATAATACACTGTACTATGACTGAGGCTGTGTATAATTTTAATCTTAATTATAATAACACCTTTTTGATTGAACCAAAATAAGTTCATTTTTATCAATAGAGATTCTAGTAGATTTAATTATTTTTTAAAACTTTCTTCGCTGGTTAAAAAGTCGGAGATTCTTGTTGGGTGATAAAATTACAATATTTCATATTGCAGTCACAATATGGAAAAAGCCGCCATTTGCTTAAAAAAGATAATGGGTAAGCCTTAGTTTTTCAAAAACAAATTTGCCCTTATCAAAAATAGTGTTTTTGGCAGATGTTATATAGGCCAATTTCCATGGAACTTTCGATTCAGCATCTTAACCTTAATGCCACTAATTTTTACAATGATAGATTTCGAGATAAATATGGTTAAATATATTTTAAAGTAATATAGTCATGATGTGACCCTATAGAGAAAATGAAATCCTCAGGTCTCTTGACTTTTTTTTTATCCTACTCAACTACTTGGTGTGTCAAACTAACCCAGCTAAATTGTCTAGTAGTTATGTCAGGAACACAGATAAAATTAGATCAAACTCTTAAAGGGGATGTAATTAAATATTTTAAGTATTAATAATACTTTAGTAATTAAATATTAAAATTTAGCAAACAAAATTTTAACAGCAAACAAATCTCTTAAAAGGTTTCAAGGAAACCTAGATTAAGGGAATATAACCTCCAACACGTTTATTACCCTAATAATTTTAGTGATCACCAAGCAACACCGATAATGTCAGAACCCATAGAATGGTGCTTCATACATTATCAGCGTTGCTTGGTGGTAATTGTTGAAAAGCTCATAACAATTTGAGAATAATTTTAATTAATGACAAATTTAATAATAGTATGAAGTATAGTTGTTTTGTTATTTAAAAATATATAACATGGAATTGAAATAAAAATATAGTTTGTTATTAATCAGGAGCTTTCAAACCATGGTCCTTCAGGCGAAATGTTTGTAGTGTAAACAATATTGAATAAAGAATGACAACAGTCCAAAAGCTCCATATTATTAATAAAGTACATTGTTTCAATAACATGTTGTATCAGTCTTTTAATAATTTAATTGTGTCAGTTTTATTCAATAACTAAAACATGGTTCACATGGAGGCGTTTTTGTGTTTGTTCGTTTTTATCATTTCTTGTTCTGGCTTAAAAAAAGATGGGAAATTACTCACATTAAAGAAGGCAATGATTTAGCATAGCCTGTAATACATTACAAATAATCAGCCTAGTGTGTCAATTTACTCAAATTTTGCAGAGAAGAAGCTTAATTTGTTCCTTAATTGATTGTCATATTAACTTTTGTTTCTTTTCTAAGAGCTTGCAATAATCAGGAATAAAAATTACTTTAAATTTCTGCTGAAGATGGAGTAGATATTAAAGGAAAAAGCTCAGCTTTTCTGAAGAAAAAGGTGATAACTAAGTGTCTATCATTCACTGCACCACAAATTAGTTTTTCTTTTCTGGCTAAAATTTAAATCCAAAAGATCTCTATGAATAAAGTCAGTTAATTATAGGTTGAAAAGGTAAGCTTCAAGCAAGTGTCGGCTCTAGGTGAAGTAGCTCTTTTTTCAACAGATGTCGCTAGCGTTGAAATCAAATCAAGATGCTGAAACTACATTTTGACCCAAAAGGTGGGAAATAAAAGTATGCTTCGTGTTGATTGGCTCATTTGTAAATTTGTCAATAACTTCAATTATAGTACTTGTTTACAATATATTTTATATGGGATATATAATTTAGGTTAAAGTTCACTAAGTAGAGTAAAAGTGGTCTAAATATAATACTCTTCAATGGCTCTCTGACTACGTTATTTTTTCGCTATTTTGAATTTTAGCTTCCGTTCCCATTAATAGATGGCTCCACGCTCTCCGCGAAAGTAATTTTTTTCAAAGATTCGGATAGATTCATGGCCATCTCTAATAACAGGGGCCTTTTAATAATACAGGTGGCAATGATAGAGCCGACAGTTTTTTAAGTCAACAGAATTTACTGACTGTACTCCTAATTCTCGAAAATAACATTTTGCCCTTCATGATAATAAAATCAAGATGTGGTTTCCATGTTAAATTGTGATCAAGGATAACACCGAGGTATTTTACCTAAAGGAAATACCATTAAACGATCTCTGAATTTTTCCAATAAGTTTTACTTCTACTGTGTTGAATAAATAAGTTTATTTAATATTTTTGAAATTTGTAAGATAGTGCTTTTCTTATTTTGTACAATTCAAACATTAAATAAACAAATTATTGAAAAAGTAATTGGGAATAAAATAACATATTGGACCCACAATAAATAAGGTGGTATAGATTTTGGTTATTTTCAGTGGATATTTATGTAACCTTAACTTTGTATTGAAAATAAAGTAAATAACTATTGACTCATTTTACCGAGTTAAAATTTAACTTAGTTTTTACAATATGCTTGTTAGCCTAAATATATTTAATTATTTTAGGAATGATATGCCATTTGAAATATTAATCTTCTTTTCGAGTCATTGATTTTTGCTAACTTTTAGGGTCTTATCAAACAGAAGCGTTATATTTAGTTACTTTCTGTGCTTTGTAATAAATGCCGCTTTTTGTGTCTTATCAAACTTGAAACGTTAAATGTATTTCATTTCAGTGCTTTGTAATAAATGCAACTTTAATTCCTGAATCATCAAATAGATTGCAAATTCTCCGGAATTGCACGTTAATTATTGGGTACTTGTGCATTGAGAAAACTAATTATGTCACCTTCCCCCTAAATAAACTAAAGGGAAATATTTAACAATTTAAACTTACATTGTCATGCATTTGTAATTGTTTGATGAACTTTGATTAAATTAAATGCACAAAACAAGCATATTTACAGAAAGGTATATTTTTAACAGATTGAAATTTTAGATTTTACGTATTATTTTACGAAGAAATGTGGCCAAATTAGAAAAACCAATTGTTGGTTAATTTAAATAATTTTGAAATAATTATGATTTTAATGATGAAAATTTCAAAATAGATGTACAAATGATTGCGTATATACAATCCTTGTACTAAACCACAAATGGTTATTTCAACAATTAATATATATACCCCCCTTATTTTATCACAACCCAAGTGTTAGTAGTAGTAAGTAGTAGTACAAAATACAAATTTGAATATATTTTGATATAAAATGGATGCTAGTTGTCTTTGGGTTTTGAAGCTTGATTTGATTTGTTAAGAAGTCCATGTTTCTTGTAGTAGCCTTGACGAAGTCCTTTGCTGACATTGTAGTTCAAAGTATCAAGAATAGAGTTAGGGAAATAGAGCATCATTATTTCCATTACATAGCCCTGTAAACAGAAGTTTTTAATTTTATAATCATATCAAAATCCTATCCTATTATATTATAAAGGGAAAACATGTTAGTGAGCATTAAATCTTGACTTAACTTCTATGTACATCAATTTTACAGAAAGTTAAACACTATCAAAAACCAAGTAAAATGACTTGTGTATTTGTTTTAGTTTTCGAAAAGCATTTTCGGTAACAAAGTGGCAACACAAGTTGAAAAAGCTTTTCAAGGGCCCAATAAAATTGTGCCACCCGCCATTAAATCAAAAGTAGGCCTGAATCCGAGCAATTACAAAAAAAGCATACCATTAGTTTGTGAGCAGGGTATCCATATGTTCTGTCTTCAATACCAACAGTGGCCAGTGCAGCCCGGACATACTCTGTTGGCAATGGAGTTGACCACGATTTCCTCAGCTTAGACATTTTGCTGACCACAAAACCAGGCAAAACAGACTGAAATATAAAGTGTGGTTTTAGAAGATACCGAAACTGATAAGTTGAAATATTTACCTGTACTACAATTCCTTTATCACGATATTCAACTTGAACTCCTCTTGACAAAAAGTCCATGTATGCCTGAAAAAAGAACAATTAAAAGGAATATGTTTAAAATTTCAATTGAATCTCGTGAAAGAAGCTTTAAGCTATAAGGATAATAACTAAAAGATAGAGATTTAAAAGAAAAAGAGTGCCTTGAGAGCCCTGCAGTTGGTTCTACCATAGGTTTCCTGAAAACTTCGAACTTCCACACCACCTTGTTACCCCCTATACCAGCAAGCCAATCATATTGTTCAAATTCAATTTTTTTTGTAGTAGTACCCACAACACTAGTAGGAATTCGGGTGAGCTCACGAATAACGCATTTTAAAGTTCTACGCCCATCAAATGCAATCATGCTCAAGGGGGAAAGTATATGACGGAGAAGTTGAAAAGTTTCATGGCACAAGGAGGCAGCGTCGAGGCAGACTTTTACTTCCAGGTCTCTTGCTAAAGTCTATGATTAAGATAGCAAATTTGGATATTGGCAAGTGCCCAGTGTGTCAAGCACCTTGGGCTGGTCTGCGATTGATAAAAAACTCATTTTTTTTTTAAAATAGAGCTAATACCCAAGGCACCACCTTCGACCACATAAGCAATGCTTTGAATAGGCCTTTCAATAAAATAAGCTAAGCTTGCTTAACTTGTTTTTATGTACCTCATTCGTCACGAAATATGTAGATGTTCAGTTCGTTTATGCTTAAAAACAGGGTCCCTCGTCAAATTTACTCTTATGTCCAGGGTTTTTCTTAGTAAAATGTCATCGATACGTCACCCGTGACGCAGCAGCAACATCGAAACAAGAAGGGCATTGTTACTTTATAGAAAGGCCTATTAGTCTCAAAAACTCATTTGAAACAAAATAAAGGGAGTATAGCCCTAAGAGGGAAATTCTAATTCACCTTTAATACTCACTCATTCATGGTGATACAGTCTAGAACTAAGTAGAAAATTCCAATCTACCAACATGGTGAAAGGACTATAGTTGGGAGATGTACACGTGCAGCAGGAATTTCTACTACATTCTAGACTATCGTGCCATCCTTGAGTATTGAGTATAATCCTAGCACAGAAGGTCACTATGTCAACTACAACTCATGAGTTTGCAAATTTTTAGAAACTAAGCCTAAAACTCTTGTTTCTAAAAATAACTACTAGTAGCCTGATCATATATTATTAAAATTACTGTATCATAGTAACTAAATAGTTTTCTTACCTTGCTTGCACTGTAGATAGAAAGAAGTGGAACTGGTGACAATGCAGAGATTGAGGCAACATTTATTATAACACCACGACGTCTTTTTTCCATGTCGGGAAGAATAATTCTCATCATCTACAGAAGGGAAGATATATATTGAGAAATAACTCCCCAACCAGAATTTTTTTTTTAAATCATGATAGTGATTGGTTGGGTCAAAAAAGCAGAGTTAAATTGTACACATCAATAAATTAAATTATACTTTGGTTAAAAAAGGATAAACTTAGCATATGGCAAAGCAAAACCATTAAAACAGTGATAGGACACATGTGGTGATGGCCAATACAATACCAAACAATATATATTAATATGTACACATAATTAAATAACTATTTCAATCGAGACCAATAAATAAAGAATGGGTTGTTTGATTTAAATCAGCGATTTTAATCAAATGATGTTTTAAAAAAATAGTTGATTTAAATCTGTTCCTATAAAAGATTGTTTAAAAGGTATTAAATTTCCATAAATGAGAGATTTACTATTGAATTATTATATTTTAGACCAATTTTGTCATTATATTACACTATTACCTATCACACTCTAATACTCTTCTACCACGATCCCTTCCCCACCTCATTTTTGGTTTTCTGAAAATAATGCATGGACTCTCCCAACCGGGAAAGTTTTAGTTTTACCATAGAAATTATAGAGAGGAACGGAAAGTTTGTCGCGTTTCCGTTCAAGTAGATTAGGCCTACTCTTTTCCGGTTAAAGTTTGTGACGTAACACTCATTTCTTCTGTTGTCTGCTACAATTTCGCATAGATCTAACTCGGTTAGTAAAATTCTAAATTCTAAAGTCTCACAATTTCATTTTTAATGGAAATTATCGATTAATATTATACTTTTAATTTCTTCCAATCATCGATGATTGGAACAAATTAAATGTATAGAGACTAGAAAAGGTAAATTATTTTTTTTGCGTCAAAAGCTAAGGCCTAAGCTTTAAGATTTGATTTCTGTTTAGATTTCTACAACACATTCAAAAGTTCACGAAAACCATTACTTATTAATAATAATAAATATCTAATAAAATTAATTTAAAATAATGTAAATTAATGTAAATATTCTCATCAACGTCCCGGAAATCCTGATTCCCGGATCAATGATTAAGAAATAAGAATTTTGTTCAGCCAATGAGAGTGTAGAAACTGAAATTATTTTCCTTTCTCAATCAGCAGCCAATAGAAAGCTGGAACGTAACCGGAAGTAAATGGGTCTAGTGTGTTGCTTTGAGACATTAAGATTATTTTAATGCCTTGTTGAGGCTACACTTTCCGTTCCTCTCCATAATTTCTATGGTTTTACTTCTCAAGGTTCCTCCTGTGATACAAATATACTTATTTCTTGGAATAAATATTTTTTGAAGTGATAAAACTGTCTACTATTGAATATTATTTATACAAAAATAATAATTACATCAATTAGCTTATATATTGCATTTGCTTTTAAAAAAGTGACAAAAACCTAAAAATTAATTAAAAATAAAAAAATCGATTAAAATCAAAAAAATCTATTTTAATCAAAAAAATCAACAACCCTGTGATACAGTCCATAGGGAACTAAATTAGCTAGGGCTGTGCGAATAGTGTTTTTTTAGGTACTTGGCGAATAACAAATACATCAGTTTTTGGGAACCATCTGTCGGATCCAATTTCGAAAATGTCCAAATAGCAAGACATTTAAAAATTTGGGCCAAATTAACTTTTTATCAAATTATTAGGATTGCACCGATATGGGTACAGCCGATATATCGGCTAATCGTGGCCGATAATATCGGCCGATTTTATCGGCCTAGGATAGCCGATATATCGGCCTAGGATAGCCGATATATCGGCCGATATTAACAAAGTTACCTATCACAATATTATGCTTTTTTGTTTACTCTCGTAACCACCTGTTAAATAGACTAAAGCCGAGTGTTGTGGAAGACCTGGCCTTTTTAAAAGGATATGTAAGGTTGTGGCAATAAATGTTTTCCATTAATTAGTTAGTTGAGTATCGCCTTTTTTTAAATTTTAATGTTTTTCTAATACCAGAAGTATCGGCTAATATCGGCCTCGCTTAAGCCGATATTGGCCGATACCGATATTTGAAAAATTAGCCGATATATCGGTGCATCCCTACAAATTATTCTAACAAATACCAAATTTTAGTTTGAAGAAAGTTTTTAGTGCATTAAAGGATTTAAAGGTAATAGTATTACCTTCATATGTCCAGTAAAGAAAGAGGCTCTAAATTCTGTCTAGATATTATGGAATCACCCCTCCCAAAATGGTTTCTTTCACTCTATAGTGTATACATCTACCTCATAGCTATCTTGTACCCATGCAATTCATTCCCATTTACAAACGTCAAGATAACTTGCAAGTTTAAATTTTGCGTGCTTCGTCACTCGTGACCTTCTGTTTCATAACGCAGAAAAGAACGCTAGGTTATTTGGTTACTAACTTAGTGCCCTTTGGCGGTAGAAATTTGATGTTAATACCAGATAATCTGATAAATTTGGATTAAAATCGACAAAACCAAAATTTTTTAAATGAAATAGTCGGTTTTTCAAAGTTAATTTTAAAAACTAGAATTCGATTTGTCGGTGCGAATAGTTTAGCCTAAAAATGACCAAATAATTTGGTTCAATCGAATAATGATGAATACTTTGCAATGTCCTATTATCAGCATGGTGGTGGTGGTGGTGGTGGTGGTTTTTAGCGACTAGTTCAATCTAAGGAAACTCCATGTCAAATCTTCAATACAAGAAATTTGCTAGTCCACATGGGCCATAGCGTGCTTAAGTTGAGTTTCCATTTAAAACCCCGAGTTTAACAGGGAGTGCCCAGTCACTTTTTGGTTGATCAAAAGATTTCAATAAACAAGACTTACCATCGAACAGGCAACTGTATTTGCATTTATGATGTTGCAGGCCACCTAAAAGAAATTCAAATCAATTATCTATTGTTAGGGTAATGCTTCCAACTAACTTAGATAAATCTAATTTAAATCAAACCCTGCCCTAAAAATAAAAATTCTTAATTTCCCTGAAAATGAATTCAATGAAGATGGAATTAATATAAAATATTATAACAATTACTGGTTTTGTAAATAAAGGTATAGAACCATTTGAAAAATTAACCACCAAATTTCAGGTAAGCTAATCTGACATTTATCCAGTCCTATTTCGTAAGACTAATTCTTTGGACTTCAATGTAGAGCGTCTTCCCCTTAAGTGATATCAAGAAAATATTTATTTAGACTTTGGGAAAATGACTACATATAGATTGATTTTTAGTATCGCTTCCAATGCACCCTCCAGCTTAAAACGTTTGCTCCTTCCCCTAAATACATTAGCCCAGCATCTGATTGGATTCCTTAACTCTCATGCACACCCTTGACATTTTTGACTCCCCCCTCTGGTTAAAGCAGAAAATTTGACAAGGATACCTGACAATCATCTCAACATAGCCATTCTCCCTAAGTATGTATAAATGCATTCTTGTTATGTACATGTATGTAAGGAGTAACTCACTTTATCACCATCTGGAATCATTGATAAATATTCAGGGTAAACATAACTCATTCCAACATTGTTTACTAAAATTAAAAAAAAGATTTTTAATTTTGATCTTTATTCATAAAAGCACTTAAAACTAATAACACAATGAAGGAAAAATTCATAATCTATTCTCAATTTTTGCATTAAGAAGGCAAAACCATATTAATTTGTTTCTTAAAACTTCATATTCCAAGACCCCTCCAATCATAACGTTGAAGTACAACAATCTAAATACTTTGTAGTACTTGAAATAATGTATTGCAATTAATGATATATTGGTAAATCTTCTATTTAAATCAGCAGAGGTTATTGTTAACAATCAATTAAACTAAGCACTTTTAAAACAATTTTGTTGTCTAAGGCCTTTTTAAAACAATGAAAAAAATATTAAACATACATACCTAGCACTCCAATTTCTAAGCCATTAAGCTCTGTGCGTATTGTTTCATAAATGTCATGGCCTTGAGTAAAATCAACAGCGATGACCTTTGTTTCAACAACAAATTTCTTTCCTGTATAGAAAAAAAGGCTGGTTTAAATTCAACTTGGGATAAATTATCAGGGTTCGTACAAATTTTCAGATTTCAAATCCCTGACTTATCCAGGTTATCCCCGATGAATTTTTGGCAATGTCCCCAACCTTTTTAGTAATATTCCTGCTAATTTTGATAATTTCATGTTTTCATAGGTAAAAATAAGTACAAACCCTTATTACACATTCAATTTAACCAGGAACATTTTTATTTCAACTATTCTGAAGATGTGAATAGGGGCTTTATAATGACAGGCTACATTTGATCAGAGGCACTTTCTAAATAACTTGTGCCATCTTTACCTTATAAGCATTGCATAACAGGGTTGCCACAAAATTTTCAGAATCAAATTCCCTGTTTTCCCTGACAAGTGGCAACCCTTTTTAACTTTCACCTACAAGTCTACTTCGGCTAGAAATGAAATGGGGATAGTAAAGAACCAAGTGTTCCAATAGAATTAAACTAATTTGGTTTTCCAATTAATAAATGCACAGTTTAGTTGGTCATTTCAGATTTACTGGTTCTTGTAAGATATTTTGGTAATTATTTTTCGTGAAAACTTTTATTATTAACAACTTACTAATTTACCAAGGTTTAATTAGACCTCGCCAATTGGCACGTTATGGTTATCACCTGCTAATAATAAAACGTGCAGAGTTCCCCAGGTAGAAATATGTGCGGCGTTCAGCAAAACAAAAATTTGGTTTATCAACTATTCATCAAATTGGTATTTCTAGGTTCTAGCATGGGTCTTGAAGAGATATGCCACTATAATTTTACTCAATGCTTCACATTCACAAATCCTAGTGCGACAGTTCAAACAGTAATTTTTCATTCCTGCAGAAGAGAACATTCGTACCTATTTCTTCAGCTACAGCTTGAAGTTTCTCAAGAGTTCTACTTATAAATACGATATTCACACCTCTTCTTGCCAGCTGCAAATATAAAAGAAAATTGCAATTATTTTACAGGTTTAAAATTTCATGTTTTCAACATTAAAAAAGCTTTCTAGGATTTAAATAACAGAATTTTCCATAGATCTAGAGCAAAATCACCTTAAAAAAGTGTCAAAATAAAACTAAATTCCCTGATTTCCCTGATGTGTGGCAAACCTTTTTTAGATTATTAAGTACACTATTTTAAAGACACTCAACTACAGAAAATAAAAACCAATACCTGATCATGTGTAAAAATGTCTAGAATGAAAATTATCTATGATAAGTACTCTTTTACCATTAACGGGTTGCAAAACATTTCGACAAGAATTTATATTTTCTACAGAGAATGATAACGCAGAATGCTGTACACTTCATTTAATATTCTGAAACAACATTCTCAAGAGTACCAAAGTTAGGCTGAGTTCCGTACTTGAACATTTAGAATTAAGAGTCCATTTTGAGTTGAAGGGTTTTCCTACCTTAGATTATCTAGAGGTCGGCGTTTGGATAACAATTAACAGTTTGTTTGGTTAATATCCATAAACAAAAATTATCCAAAAAATAATCAGTTATTTTTGGCTTTTTCCCATATTAAATCGTTTTTGTCCATGGATAATATCCATGGATAAACGGTTAACCGCAATTTTTATGATTAATTGAAATTTTGCCAGTTAATTTATCTGCTCCGCCGATCTCTAAGATTATCAAAACATTGAGGTAAATTCTAAGCACTTCTATTGAGAAAAATAGGGAACTTATAAACAAATTATCAGTGTTCCAGCCAAACGCCCTGGCAGAGCTTCCCGCACACGTTTAACAGGGTTGCCACGAAATTTTCAGAATAAAATTCCCCGACTATTCCCTGTTTTCACCGACCATTTTGTTTAAAGGCCAAATTTTGTGTTTTATATTTTACTTTAATTTAATAAATTTAAATGTACTTGTATTTCAGAAAAAAAATTATTGCCATCTAGTAGCAACAAACACAGCACCCCAAACAAGGAAAACGCAACCCATCGAAAGTCGTGTCCATTTTTCATTGGCTAGACACTTTAGCGCCTGCTGCCGTCGGAAGGGGTGGAAGGGGAAAATTCGGAAATTGTCTTCCCCCCTTTCCGTAAAATGTTCAGAGTAAAGGTTCGTCCAATGAAATTTGTACACAACACCGCATTAGCGTGTTTAAAGGCTAGCTTCGTTCTCTTTGTGTTTGTTGCTCCTAGTTGCAATGTTGAAAAAATTTGCCAATCTTTCAAGGAAATGATAATCATAGAATGTCAAAACGATAAGAGTAAAATTATCTTAAAAAAGTGTCAAAAGAAAATTGAATTCCCTGCCTTTTCCCCAACGTTTTACAAATTCTTAAAATTCCTTGACCTTTCCCTGACTTTTTAAGCCCATTTTTAAATACCCTGACATTTCCCTGATGTGTGGCAACCTGGTTTAATATGATGACAATGTAGAGCACGAATTAAAACTAATGAACTTAGTCAGAAGTTCACCAAAAATCTTTCTCGAAATGGTTATCAGTAAACACAAGCAAAAATAGCGAAGTGATACACTTATGTAAAAGATAATTATAACCTTATGGTTATAACACATACTGCTGACTAACAAATCATAATTTTTTTGAATTGTTTAACAAGTTATCAAAGACACTATCTTTTACATAAATTAAATACAAGCTAACGACTTGAGTGTAATCAATATTGGCAATTACCTCCTCTGCATATGCTTTCCCAATGCCATCTGTGGCTCCAGTTACAACTGCGAGAAAAATATAGAAAAATTATTCAGTATTTCTCTGAAATAAATGCAATGCTTTTAAATTCTTCAAAAAGTGACCAAAACCTAATCAACTCTAATTGTAGTGAAAAAAGCAGATATTGTAAATTTTTCAACATCACAGGAGGGTCAAGGAGGACATAGAAATACTTTAACGTATTTAAAGTTATGTTTTCATACCAAGGAGCTCATCAAGTTTGTCTGTACACCAGTTACACAAGGTGTGTTTTGAATACGTAAAATTCACATATATGTATTCTGTATGGGAAGAGTATACACCAATTATGCAGAGTAGTCAGCGCCTCAATTTAGATTAAGTAATAACTATCCCTGGATTACAAAATAAGTTCACAATTTTGTATTGTCAAAAGTTTCAGGAATCGGTCTTAAGCTTTGACTACGCTAGACACATAAGTAGTGGCTGCCTCAAATGAAAACAAAATTAATTTTGAGATCAGTTAATTGAGGCTTAAGTTGGTCACTCTAATAAGATAGCCAGTAGTTTAAATAGTAGATCGGATCCACAAGAATAATATGCCCATCTTACATAACATTGACAGTCTCCCTTGACATGCAGGCTCTAGGGATACTACCAAGTAAGTCTATGGGTTCTAGATATTACTAGCTAGAAGACATTATAAACTTACCAGCCCATTTGCCCATTTCTTTGAAATTCACTGACATTCCAAGAATTGGTGCCAGATAGCATTGATATATTCCACGGCATATCGATCTAAAAACTTTGAAACTGATTATGAAGAGGAATAAGAAGCCCATAAACTCGAACACGTTAGCGGCCAACATCTCCGTTTCTTGAACGTTCACGAGGAAATCATTCATCCCAAGCTCCGACAAACTGAATTCAGAGACACGCCGGTAGCAAGAGGGGGTCAAGGCCCTACGAACAATTTAACTGAAGATAAAAAATAATATTTTATTTCCTTATTCAAGTAAAACACTAACCTATCAGAGTTTTCCCCGTTAACAAAAACCGGTTAGTCAATTTCGATTTTCGACAAGGAGGATCATCAGTGCTTCCACTCCGGGAAATTTTTTTCCCTTTTAAATGTTAGAAATTCCTCAAAATTTCCCTATAGATTTCTAACATAATATGAGTTAAATTACTTAAATATAATATTTTCACCTAATATTTAAGTCAAGGAATATTATAAAATAAATTTATTTTATTATTATAGACCACGTGGCTTCACCAAAATAATTTTAAATTTATTTTAATAAAAGGAAAAAATTTTAGTCATGTAGTATCGTGTCTCTTTGAGTTATTTTTTATGTTATACAAAACCATGACTTTTAAAACTATAAAGATATTTAGCAACAAGATTCCAAAAAGTATTCCTGACATTTATTCTATAGTCAATGCGACGGACATGATATTCAGGTTTAGGTTAATTAATCACCACGTGTTTAGTAACTATAGGAACTGTGCAGCTGATTCCCTTGCTAGTCAAAAAGCATTCAAGTTGGAGAAAAGACTAGACTATATTTATTTTCAATGAACTATATTCTGCTCATAATAGTGGAAACTTACATTGTTTTCCAGAAAAATGCGAAATTCCCGTTTTTTCCCCTTTTTAAAAAAAAATCCCTTTTCTAATTTTTAAAGTTGAAAATTCCCTACAAAGGTAGAAATTCCCTACAAGTGGAAGCACTGAGGATCATACGACCGAGATATATGATAATTGTATCGACCATAGACATAATAAAGAAATAGACACCTTACGCGGAGTTTGATTTGCCAAAAATATACGGGAGCGATAACTAGCAGACAACCGGTATTTGTTCCGTATTCCTGTGGTACCACGTTTAAGCGACGCCTGTCGATTAGGCGAGAAAATACAAAATCATCACGTGATACGTCACACATGTTCGTGTTTGTAATCTTTTAGGTACTCTGACGTGATTCGCGAATATTTTGGCTGTGAGAATTTAAAATAAGGTAAATTTTTATTATAATTTTTAAATAAGTCAATTAATTCTTTCAAAACCCAAATAAAAAGCAGCAGATGATCTTATAATTAAAAACAAAAAATTCTATTTGCGAAATGATATTTTGTCAAAGGCTTAAGTAACTATCCGGTTTGTTGTGGAACTTGTGGTTATGGCTTGTTATGGGAATATTCTGAGATTCTAAATTGTAAACAAAAGTAAATGGAATTTTGATGAAAAGGATGATTCTACCTTGAATTAAGAATGATTCTACTAAAGGTATGTAGCTATTGTTCTTGAAATGAAATTACCTTTGACAATTTAAGTCTGATGGCTTGACCCTTCATTTCTAGATTTTTGTCCTTCTCTAATTTGTGGAGTCTGAGCTTGCAATATAAATTAATAACTTTCTTAATGATGATGTTCGATTCCAACTTCAGGATCAAACATGTTCATGGTGATCTGGTAAGATGTCCATGCCAACAATATTTCATAATACAGCAAGTTCTAGTTCTTAGACTACATTTCTTTTATAGATAGAGGAATATCTCTTCATAACAACTAAACAAAATTGGCTAAAAACCAAGGAGATCTTACTCAAATTATAATAACATAATTAAACCTACACGAAATGATCCTTGGTCAAAATTTAAAGGTGAGAAGTTAGCATCACCGGTTTTTTCTATTTCATTTTCAACTGGATGTAATTTCTTTAAATTAAATAAAAAAATTATTTTGACTATTTTTACTTGTTTTAATTCTATGGAAACCAAACCAGAGTTGGAATGGCTTTTGGTGTGACCCACCTTTTGTCATTTACAATTTGTATATCCCGTTTTAAAAAGTGATCATTACAAATTAAATCATGATTTGAATGTGTCGCGATTTACAGCAATTGTCCATTGAGAAAGTATTATAGGTTTCGTTATAAAAAGATTTTAAATAAGAATGAATATTCATCGAAATAATATGATAATTTAATCCTAATTATGGAATGAAACCTTTTCCGGTATTGTTTTACTTGTTATTGCAATGCGTAAAAACACTAAAATTAACCTTTTTTTACCAAATAAAAACCAGATTTTTAGTAGAAAACACTTTTTCTATAACTTTTTAATAAAAAAATCACCAAAACAAATTATGAAACATGTTAGCTAACATAAAAGTACTACCCGTTTATCAAATTCACCCCTAAAGTTTTTGCGTCTGATTTTAAACCGGATAAATATTCCTAAGCGTTAGGTACTACATGGCCTAGGCCAAGCGCTCACTACTCGTAACGTCTCTGTCATGGCTTCCACGAGCCTTTGCTTCGTAACGGAGACAATTCCTTGTGGAAGGCAGGACAGATACGAAACAGAGAGCCAGTGGGCGCCTAGTCCAAAGCGCCACTTAAGTTTAGTGGCGCTTTATAAGTAGGAATAAACTATCATATTATTTCAATGAATATTCATTCTTATTTAAAAATCTTTTTATAACTATAGGCAGGATCGAACATCATCATTCAGAAAATTATTAATTTATATTGCAAGCTCAGACTCCACAAAGTAGCGAAGGACAAAAATCTAGAAATGAAGGGTCAAGCCATCAGACTTAAATTGTCAAAGCTAATTTTTTTTCAAGGACAATAGCTACATACCTTTAGTAGAATCATCCTTTTCATCGAAATTCCATTTACTTTTGTTTACAATTTAGAATCTCAGAATATTCCCATAACAAACCATAACCACAAGTTCCACAACAAACCGGATAGTTACTTAAGCCTTTGACAAAATATCATTTCGCAAATAAAATTTTTTGTTTTTAATTATAAGATCATCTGCTGCTTTTTATTTGGGTTTTGAAAGAATTAATTGACTTATTTAAAAATTATAAAAAAAATTTACCTTATTTTAAATTTTCACAGCCAAAATATTCGCGAATCACGTCAGAGTACCTAAAAGATTACAAACACGAACATCTGTGACGTGTCACGTGATGATTTTGTATTTTCTCGCCTAATCGACAGGCGTCGCTTAAACGTGGTACCACAGGAATACGGAACAAATACTGGTTGTCTGCTCGTTATCGCTCCCGTATTTAACCCCCGTAGAATCTTGGGTCTATTTCTTTATTATGTCTATGGTCAAGACCTTCAGGATGTGGTGGCGTGGGCTAAAGATCACAAAATGGAATTTAATGTATCTAAATGTGGAGTGAACCCACCTTGGGCGTGCTAACCCCTGTGCTTCGTACTTCTTGGGTGGTTCTACTATACACTTGACGTAGTTAAGCCCCGCCTTTTTCTCAACGCGCTTTCGTATCACCGTCCCAATGGAACCTTAGACATTCCAAGTGATAGTTTCCTGGTATTATGGATCTTTATTATAGCAATATATTTTCAATCCACCATCTAACGGGACCAAGCGGGGAAAATAGTGGTTTTTGGGTGGGGATATAAATATAAATATAACTAACATAAAGAAATAAATGCATAAATGAATCAAAGTATTTGCAATTATTTATTGGTTAACACACTTGGAAATCACTCATTGTAAGGCTATTGGAATGTGATTTACTGAAATTACGCTAAATTAGGGTATATCTATATGTTGGTGTAAATTACACCGAATTTTTCATAAATGAACATTTTAATAAATGGCAATTTCAAAAGCAAAATACAGGGCTATAAATAGGGGAATATTTAAATTATATGTACGTCAATTAATTTCGTTTTCCGCGTTTTGAGCACAAAGCTAATTTTTAGGCCAAAAACCTAGGAAACCTACGATATCTCCCGATATCCGTCTACATTGGCCTAAAATAAAGAAAATGCTCAATAAACTACATGTGCATCACGTGCTCCAAGTGCTCAATACGCGAAAACGAAATTAATTGAGGTACATATAATTTAAATATGTATAATGATGTAATAATAATAAATAATAATCAGCTAGGCTAATACCCTTGGTACCACCTTTGGCCTAAGTCAGCAAGCGACTTTTGAAGCCATTAATTCAGGGGGCCGGGTTACAATGCGTAATATTTAATTAAAACTATTAGATTATAATTATCAATCTAATGCTTTTTCGCAATATTAGTTTACGTGGCACCCAGAGATCTGCGTAAAACAATTATCCTGACTGTATCTACTTTGTTCCAGCATCATCAAGTGCGTCATTAAATTACAATTGCTGCACTACTCTACATTGCAATTATCGTTTTACGTTGTAATTTGAATTGAAATTGGAGCGCGTCGATCTTTATGGGTTTAACAGTCACCGAGGTAGGAGTACTCTCATATAAACCGTACACGTATTGTAAGTGAACTTCTATTCGACACAACGCTCAATGCCCACTGAGCGAGTTTAACCCATAGACATCTTATATATAATCCTCAATGTTTGTGTTTTTGTGTGTTTGTGGCTTCCATGGACCGATCGACGACCGTCCCCTAAGTGTTCTCCCCCCTCGGTCTCTCGCTCTCGGTCTCTCGGTCTCTCTTGAACCCGTTGCGGTTGTCCCCTACGTTTTCGCCCTCCCGCAGCCAAAATTATTATTTTTCGGTTTTCTTTCGCGTATTGAAAGTTAGAGAGTTTTGCTTTTCACCCGAATTCTTTACCGTATTATTTTTCGGTATTCTTTCGAGTTTTGATTTTCGCGTGCCGTATTATTTTTCGGTTTTCTTTAGCGTATTGAAAGTTAGAGAGTTTTGCTTTTCACCCGAATTCTTTACCGTATTATTTTTCGGTATTCTTTCGAGTTTTGATTTTCGCGTGCCGTATTATTTTTCGGTTTTCTTTAGCGTATTGAAAGTTAGAGAGTTTTGCTTTTCACCCGAATTCTTTACCGTATTATTTTTCGGTATTCTTTTGAGTTTTGATTTTCGCGTGCCGTATTATTTTTCGGTTTTCTTTAGCGTATTGAAAGTTAGAGAGTTTTGCTTTTCACCCGAATTCTTTACCGTATTATTTTTCGGTATTCTTTCGAGTTTTGATTTTCGCGTGCCGTATTATTTTTCGGTTTTCTTTAGCGTATTGAAAGTTAGAGAGTTTTGCTTTTCACCCGAATTCTTTACCGTATTATTTTTCGGTATTCTTTCGAGTTTTGATTTTCGCGTGCCGTATTATTTTTCGGTTTTCTTTAGCGTATTGAAAGTTAGAGAGTTTTGCTTTTCACCCGAATTCTTTACCGTATTATTTTTCGGTATTCTTTCGAGTTTTGATTTTCGCGTGCCGTATTATTTTTCGGTTTTCTTTAGCGTATTGAAAGTTAGAGAGTTTTGCTTTTCACCCGAATTCTTTACCGTATTATTTTTCGGTATTCTTTCGAGTTTTGATTTTCGCGTGCCGTATTATTTTTCGGTTTTCTTTAGCGTATTGAAAGTTAGAGAGTTTTGCTTTTCACCCGAATTCTTTACCGTATTATTTTTCGGTATTCTTTCGAGTTTTGATTTTCGCGTGCCGTATTATTTTTCGGTTTTCTTTAGCGTATTGAAAGTTAGAGAGTTTTGCTTTTCACCCGAATTCTTTACCGTATTATTTTTCGGTATTCTTTCGAGTTTTGATTTTCGCGTGCCGTATTATTTTTCGGTTTTCTTTAGCGTATTGAAAGTTAGAGAGTTTTGCTTTTCACCCGAATTCTTTACCGTATTATTTTTCGGTATTCTTTCGAGTTTTGATTTTCGCGTGCCGTATTATTTTTCGGTTTTCTTTAGCGTATTGAAAGTTAGAGAGTTTTGCTTTTCACCCGAATTCTTTACCGTATTATTTTTCGGTATTCTTTCGAGTTTTGATTTTCGCGTGCCGTATTATTTTTCGGTTTTCTTTCGCGTATTGAAAGAAAGTAAGCGAGTTTTGCTTTTCGCCCGTATTCTTTACCGTATTATTTTTCGGTATTCTTTCGAGTTTTGATTTTCGCGTGCCGTATTATTTTTCGGTTTTCTTTCGCGTATTGAAAGAAAGTAAGCGAGTTTTGCTTTTCGCCCGTATTCTTTACCGTATTATTTTTCGGTATTCTTTCGAGTTTTGATTTTCGCGTACCGTATTACTTTTCGGTTTTCTTTCGCGTATTGAAAGAAAGTAAGCGAGTTTTGCTTTTCGCCCGTATTCTTTACCGTATTATTTTTCGGTATTCTTTCGAGTTTTGATTTTCGCGTACCGTATTACTTTTCGGTTTTCTTTCGCGTATTGAAAGAAAGTAAGCGAGTTTTGCTTTTCGCCCGTATTCTTTACCGTATTATTTTTCGGTATTCTTTCGAGTTTTGATTTTCGCGTACCGTATTACTTTTCGGTTTTCTTTCGCGTATTGAAAGTAAGCGAGTTTTGCTTTTCGCCCGTATTCTTTACCGAATTATTTTTCGGTATTCTTTCGAGTTTTACTTTTCGCGAACCGTATTATTTTTCGGAATTCTTTCGCGTATTGAAAGTTAGCGAGCTTATTAACCTGCTTTTTTACCATAACATGGCGGCGTATTTTCACGCGCAAAGAGACGTTACTGCTTTTGACAATTTATAATTTAGCGCGGGCCACGCTATCACGAGATTTGTTTCCATGGTAACCTTTTCAATAGCACAAAAAGTTATTTTTTTTCAAAAATTATAATCTCTAGAATATTGAAATTTTTATCGTTCGTTATTCACGCCGGGGGACACTGAAAACTCATCGATTTCTGAAAAAATGTTCACAATTTTCAATAAATTTGTTTTTATCACTAGGTGCTAGATGAAATTTGCTAATGAGAAAGTGTAGAACGTCATCGAAAACGTACGAATATCGTTAGTTCGATGAAAAAATACCAATTTTTCACTGAAAAAGACGACTTCAAAAAATTGACAAGTTGGGCAAGCCAAAATACACTTTCAAACTCCTTTTTCGGAATTCATTTAATTATTTATTTATTTTACAAAGAAATATTAGTATTTAAATTGGTTTTGTGGTTTTATTTTTCCTCAAAAATAGGTGTTGAAAAAAAGTTCATGATATAATTAAAGAGACATTTAATTTGATTATACATTGGATAATCGTTTATTTACTACTTTTACAGAATGTTACAACAATGGTTCAATTATCCCCTCTTCGGCTGCCACTCAGGCTTGAGCTCGAACGATCATGTTATCAAACGCCCGTTCGAACATTTCTGGGGTTGCTTCATGGCAAGCATTTATAATTCGTTGACGAAGTTCCTCTTGACTTTGAAACCCTTTCTTTGATAAATCCCAAAGGTAAAGAATCCAGCGGCGTAAGATCTGGGGACCTTGGTGGACAATAAACGGCACCGTTTCTGGCAATCCTTACCTTTAGCCTGTGTCGTAAAGATAGAAAATAAGTAGAGGCCAAACCAGGGGGAAAATATAGCTTCTTTCTGTTATGAAAATTTCATCCCCCCACGTGGCACACGTAGCGCCCCCATACCGTTCTGGGTGAACTATAGAAATAGGTGGTAGAAACAAACTACAGCTTTTGAAAACCAAACTTTCCAGGCTTTAAGGAAGTTTCTGTAATAAGCTTTATTGTCATGAATAAAGTTAAAAAAATTAATTGTAAAACCAAAAGATGCGATATCGAAATAAAAATTATTATTATTATTATATTATCTAAGAGGATTCAAGTGTACCTGTAGAAGAATTCGGGGGGCCACGGGAGAGGCTGCTCAAAGCCTCAAACCCTTGGACATAAAACTACAACGGAGCCATTTAGTGGGGAAAATGTGAACTATGACCACGTGTTTGGTTTAGGAACTGGGTAAAAAATTATATTTTTATGGCACCTAGAATCGCTACGACAGTTGTCAAAGCAATAATATTTCCCCATAATTAAATTTAAAACTTAACATTCATTGCAACTTTCTTTGAAATTATATAGTTTTCGGGCAAATTTCTTCGACGTCGCCTAAGCTAAATTTTTAAACCGTTAAAGTTCGAAATACTGTCCAGCAGACGAATGTTTTGGTAACTCTATAGGTTACTTTGAAACTTTCTAGGTGGTGCTAAAAACGTTATGTCCAAGTATTTGACACACCAGGCGACAGCTGTAGCCGAGCCGCGAGGCATTGGTCGGGGGAATACAAATTTCTTCTCCAGGTACACTTGAATCCTCCTAGATATTATTATTTATAATATAACTATTTTTTACATACAAGTTCAAATGAATTATATTAATTCAATTATAGTAGTTATGTAAATTTAAATAAATGTGAAAATGGTTAAATTTGTGAAGTTCCGAATCGGATTTTCCCATGAGATTCAACAAAGCCGGGAGAAAGGTAAACAATTTTAAGTGTTTAATAATATTCGTGATATCGGTATAAACAAAAACAGCTTTATAACGGACCTACAGCTAAAATAATGATTTGGTCAGTTTGGAGACACTCGAGATAAATAATAAACATCTATAGTCAGTTGCAGGCTAAGAAAGACAAAATATATAGTACAATCGGCGCAAGGATGCCTCAGATCGTTTCCGGTCATTCCACCGCGCGAAATTTGAATTTGGCCATTTTACGGTCAAATTCGAATTTTGCTCTTTTCGTCGTCTTCTAGCGCCATCTAGAAACCAAAATTGGAATCTTTATTTTTTAATTTCATAATTGTGGTAGCGAGCAAATTTAAAAGATAAGGCATTCCTATCATTCTTAAATTTAAAATAGTATGTATAATTATTTAATTTTGTAAATCGGCAGTTTCTTTTAAAATAGTTACCACCCTTTCTTGGGGGTAACGTTGTCTTAATGAGCTATAGACGTTTAAAATTATGTATTTCTCCACTTAGAGCATGCACGATTTACGAACCTTGGTTTTTCTCTTTACTTGTTAACAATAAACCTTTATCGTGCTTGGGCTATTTAAAATATTTGGAGCTTCCATTATCGAACCTTCTTTATCAAAATAATTCGGCTGTATTCAGTAATTAAACTCATGACAACATGAAATTATAAAATAGATTCCAATTTCGGTTCCTAGATGGCGCGAAATTACAATGAAAATCACGAAATTTGAAATTGACCGTAAAGTGGTCAAATTCAAATTTTACGCGGTCGACTGGCCGGAAATGGTCGGAGGTATCCTTGCGCCGACTGTACTATATATTTTGGCTTTCTTAGCCTGCAACTGACTATAGCACCTGTTGCACGGAAACAGTAAAACTCCCAAAAACGTCTTCGGATTTCCCAGATGAAACGTTCTATGGTCTCGAATTCTCGACACTATCGAGTTTGAAGTGTCATCCTCAGACAAAGAATATACAGAAAATATTTGAACTAATAATTAATATTCCGTGATTAATGTTATTTAAAATTTGTAGTTAGTGTGGATGGATAATGGATTTTGAAACTACTGAAATGGACAAGATTGAAGATGATACTACAGAAGTGCTTTAAATGAATCCAGAGGTTAGCGTTGTCAGTGACAATTCACTCGAAAAAACCAAAACCAATCACAATCATGTACGTAGTTCAAATTTAAGTACCTAGCGAGGTTCATTTAGTATTGTCAAATTTATTCCTTATATATCGTCTCAAGCATCAATGCACTGGGTTGCACTCCTAAAGGCGCTGGAAACTGAGAAAACAACTTTATGTAACTAAGCAAGCGCAGAATAGCAATAATTTAAAGCTTTTATCTCTAAAAAACTCTCTTCACGAAATGAGAAAGATAAAGCTTTTATTAAAAGAAAATACTGTGGATATAGACGAAAGATTTGCTTCAACTTCAATAGAACTGTTTACATTTTTACACCAAACCGGATTGAAAAAAATATCAGCAATACTCCAGTTACTACGAAGCTTTGCCGTGACGGTTCATTTTAATTCTCCGAAAGCATACGATTTCTTAAGAAAACACCTTTGTTTACCACAACCCTCTACGATAATGGATAAACAAAATCGTTCCAACCTGGCTTCACAGCTGAAAGTCTTAACTACATTAAAAATGTGATTGACAAATCAGATCATGAACTTTTAATAGCATTATCTATTGATGAAATATCAATCAAGAAACATACTGAATGGACAGGAAATTAATTTTCCGGATTTGTAAACTCAAGACACTGACGACATTGCAAAATCAGCCCCATAGGATACTTCGTTGTCTTGTAAATGTAAGATAAGGAAAAATCAGCAGATACATCAACAATAGTCAAAGAAAGAAGAAGTTGGAAGAAAACTTACCACACTAATACTCTTCCAAGGACAATTTTGGATGCAATGGCAGTCTTTTACACTATTTAGAACATAATATATCAATATTTAAACTAATTTATTAAAGATAAATATCATAAATATATTCTTACGATTGATAGTTTTATTTAATCTTCAATGACGACGTAGAGCAGAGCTGGTTGCCTTATAGGGATTTTAGTTTCTTAGATGGCCGTTTGTGGCGCCACGTATTTTTTTCCCTATAACGCATTATACGCATAGCTCGCGAAGGGGATAGCTCCGCGGATGAAAGCGTCAGATTTAATTGGGCCGGCCCTCTACTAATTTTCTATCTCTGTGGTCTGTGCTTTTCGTTGGCTGGCGTTCGACAGTAATGCCATCTCCACCTCGTCTAACTAAAAACTATATCTCCCAAAATTCCAAAATAAAATTGAGGTCTCACTCTCAAGCTCGTCGCTAGCAATGAGGTAGAATAAATAGAGATCCAAATCCCCCTTCCAGTATTTGTTGAGTTGGAGAGTTATTCCTAGTAAATGAACTTAATCAAATCATATTGGCGCCATAGATCGTGTTATTGGAAAATTAAACCTTAACATATTTTACAAAAGTATCCTGCTTATAGAAACAGATGGCGCCAACACGATTGAAACTTAGGATTAATTCTCCTACTCAAATAAAACGTGTCCCGCGAATACCAGATTTGTTTGTATCTCTAGTTCATATTCTACCTCATCGGTCGCTAGACGCGTTATATTGAAACTCGAGAAAAGGGATTATTTGATATTTTTGAAACGCGGTTTTTTATTAAAAGTTGAGCAATGATTCAAAACTGTGTTACTAAATCTTGTAAAAGAAATAAATCAAACAAAAATATATCTTTTCACAGGTTAGTGTTAGAAATTCTAAATAAAATAACTTAACTAAAACTGTATTAGCGTGGCAGGCCTAGGCCTAACGGAAAGTTTTTGCATTGCAGCACTGCTGGTGCTGGCTGCTGGAAAGGGTAGATTTACGGTTTTTAACTGTTTACATTCAAGAAATAGTATGCCATAGTAAAGTTTAAAGTTCGTGCCATAATTATTATCCTAGATCAAACCAGTGTATCAGTTTTTCAAAGTGAAACATGAAACTTCTCATACTTTTTACACACAATCCTTAGGGATTTGTGTGTATTACGATCACGTACTGTGTAGCCGCCGCCGCCGCCGCTGCCGTACACACGATTGCTCGCGGTACGTTAGTGGTACAAAGGCGATTGATATCTCAATCGATAGGCACTATTATAGCCTCGGCGGGATTTTCGTAATTTTGGGATCGGAGCCCGAGAAGTTGGGCAAATGCCCAATTTACTATTTTTTGTGGTTTCGCTTTGTGTGGTTGATATTTTATTTAAAATTAAGTCCGATAACGTTAAAAAAAAATATTTTTGGTAAGGTTAGGATTCAGCGGATATACAACTTCAGTTATATCAGTAAATATTAAATTTAAGTATAGTTTCCTGGTTAATTTACGGGACCCCAATTTTCGCGGTTTTATATTTTCGCCTAAAAGTCTACATAACGTTCTTTAATTTAAGTCCGATTTTCATGAGAGTTATATTTTTGAATAGCTGTGGTTTCCCTTAACCCTAGATTTGCAATTACGTTGCTTAATTTTAATTCTAAGTGAGGTTTTTTCGACAGCGTATGCGAACCCCCGCAACTTCCGACATGGTAAATCCGCGTGTCTATAGAGTTCTAAACGCCAGTTTCCCTCTCGCATTTTTCAAGGCCGTTCGCGCCGAGCTTTCAATGTGTTCCCAGAAGTAACAATAAGTGTGACCCCCAACGTTTTACGCACGTTTAACGCCCTTTTTACGCACGTTTAACGCCCTTTTTACGCACGTCGTACGACAGGAAGTAGGTAAGTAAGATTTGATCAAAAATCACCAGTTTTGTTACTTCTAGGCCTATTCCAGCTTAGGTTGCAGCCGCGTTGGAAAAAGTTAATTTTAAGTGAGTTAATTAGCCATTTCGCGTCATACCTGAATTCTTTACGCGATGAAGCTATATTCGCATTCCATTGAAAGCCTGCCTGCAATAACAATAACGTATGAACAGGCGCGTAAAAAATAAGTGTGACCCTAAATATTTGTTATGCCCAGAAGTTAAGCATAAGTGTGCCACTAAATATTTTTTTGACCAGCTGCCGTACACACGATTGCTCGCGGTACGTTAGTGGTACAAAGGCGATTGATATCTCAATCGGTAGGCACTATTATAGCCTCGACGGGATTTTCGTAATTTTTGGGGTCGGAGCCCGAGAAGTGGGGCATTTGCCCCCTTTAGTGTTTTTGGTCGATTGTCATATTTGAATTTCGTGCCAATTGATACAGGTGCCATCTAACTCGTTCGCGTTTCGCTACCTTATTTCCAAAACCAGGTAACTCGAAAAACTTGGTTTTTATAAAAATAAATTTAAATGAACGTGTTCGCGTTTCGCCACCTTATTTCCAAAACCAGGTAACTCGAAAAACTTGGACCTTATTTCCAAAACCAGTTAACTCGAAACGCTTGGTTTTTATACAAATTAATTTAAATGAACGTGTTCGCGTTTCGCCACCTTATTTCCAAAACCAGGTAACTTGGAAAACTTGGTTTTTATAAAAATTAATTTAAATGAACGTGTTCGCGTTTCGCCACCTTATTTCCAAAACCAGTTAACTCGAAACGCTTGGTTTTTATACAAATTAATTTAAATGAACGTGTTCGCGTTTCGCCACCTTATTTCCAAAACCAGTTAACTCGAAACGCTTGGTTTTTATACAAATTAATTTAAATGAACGTGTTCGCGTTCCGCCACCTTATTTCCAAAACCAGGTAACTCGAATAATTCTTTTCCGATAACATTCCTCTTGGGTTTATTAAGTTAATACATCAGTGGGATTGTGTGTACTCAAATGTCCGTGACATCTTGTTTTTAACCCAAACACCTGTATTGTTTTTAGTAATAAAGGGAAGCAGCTGGGCCATTCCATATGGTTTCAGCCAATCATGCCACCATGGGTCCTGCGATTTTAATGAAATTTGGTAGACTTATTCCTTTCGTCAATTGAGGAACATTTACCGATTTTTAGCGCAAAATTTAAAAAATTGATTTTGTTACAGAATATTAATCTAGACCCCCGAAATTTAGTTATGTTTTTTGGGAAATCTCTACCCCAAGATTAAAGTGTTAATAACTTTTTATTTTTTTAACATATCAACTTGAAATTTTCCTTAATTAAGGAGTGTATAGTACGGAATCTAAATAAAATCTCCAAAATAATTTACACATTTTAGTTGATTTTTAAAAATTAAAAAAACAATTAAATAAACATTTCGGCGGGTCTGATTCTAATGGGTATTTCGTCATTTGGTGCAACTTTTAAATATTTATAAAACACATTTTTCGTTACCTCTAAACATCATCTTTCTAACGGTATAAGTATCGTTTCGTATATTTGTTTTGTTTTCCACTGGCAGCCAGAAAAACAAAATCTGTGATATTGCTCGAAAAACGTTATTTTTATATTCTATAGAATTTATTGGATTTTTAATAAGAACTTCAAATTTGCCCATTTTTTAAATTAATGACACTTTTAATAAATTTATATTAATATACAAAATTTTAAATTTGTAAATATTTGAAAAAAACCACGCATTAGATTTTAAAAATAATTTAATCTTGAACCTTACGGGTATATTTCGTCATGTGGTGCAACTTTTAAATATTTATAGAACCCAATTTTTGTTACCTCTAGATCTTATCTTTCTAACGGTATAAGTATCGTTTCGTATATTTGTTTTGTTTTCCACTGGCAGACGGAAAACAAAATCTGAGATTCTATAGAATTTAAAGATTATTAATAAAAACTTCTTAAAATTGCCACCGAAATTTAATATCTGATATTTTAAAAAGATTTTAATTAGTATTCAAATTTAATTTGTTTTTATATTTGAATAAACCAGCGCATTATATTTTTTGAAAAATAATTTAATCTTAAAGCTATATTTTTATATCAGGAATTTATACATTGGGCGAAATTTAAAAGATATATATTATTGAAATATTTTTCTAAACACCCTTTGGGACCCTTAAACATTTTTTTTTGGTAACTTACATTTGCCAGTTGAGTCTATAGGTGTTGGTTTTGATAAATTACAAATTATAATACTTTGCAATAGCACGTAATTGGTACCGCGGTCAAGTACTGAACTTGATATGCATCAGTTAACCATGGATGAATTTAATACACGGGTTAAAGTGGCTGCAGTTCAAGATAGCGAATCTGCTATTTTATTCGATGTATTTCCATCAGCCAACATGTTTCAGCTGTTTACGACAAAGAGTGGTTTGTGGCATTTGTTGAAGAATAAAACTATGATGAAAATGATTATTTACTTAATTTCATGAAATTTGCATAATGTTACGTGCTATTGCAAAGTATTATAATTTGTAATTTATCAAAACCAACACCTATAGACTCAACTGGCAAATGTAAGTTACCAAAAAAAATGTTTAAGGGTCCCAAAGTATGTTTAGAAAAATATTCAATAATATATATCTTTTAAATTTCGCCCAATATATAAATTCCTGATATAAAAATATAGCTTTAAGATTAAATTATTTTTCAAAAAATATAATGCGCTGGTTTATTCAAATATAAAAACAAATTAAATTTGAATACTAATTAAAATCTTTTTAAAATATCAGATATTAAATTTCGGTGGCAATTTTAAGAAGTTTTTATTAATAATCTTTAAATTCTATAGAATCTCAGATTTTGTTTTCCGTCTGCCAGTGGAAAACAAAACAAATATACGAAACGATACTTATACCGTTAGAAAGATAAGATATAGAGGTAACAAAAATTGGGTTCTATAAATATTTAAAAGTTGCACCACATGACGAAATATACCCGTAAGGTTCAAGATTTTATTTTTAAAATCTAATGCGCGGTTTTTTTCAAATATTTACAAATTTAAAATTTTGTATATTAATATAAATTTATTAAAAGTGTTATTAATTTAAAAAATGGGCAAATTTGAAGTTTTTATTAAAAATCCAATAAATTCTATAGAATATAAAAATAACGTTTTTCGAGCAATATCACAGATTTTGTTTTTCTGGCTGCCAGTGGAAAACAAAACAAATATACGAAACGATACTTATACCGTTAGAAAAATGAGGTCTAGAGGTAACGAAAAATGTGTTTTATAAATATTTAAAAGTTGCACCACATGACGAAATACCCATTAGAATCAGACCCCCCGAAATGTTTATTTAATTTTTTTTTAATTTTTAAAAATCAACTAAAATGTGTAAATTATTTTGGAGATTTTATTTAGATTCCGTACTATACACTCCTTAATTAAGGAATATTTCAAGTTGATATGTTAAAAAAATAAAAAGTTATTAACACTTTAATCTTGGGGTAGAGATTTCCCAAAAAACATAACTAAATTTCGGGGGTCTAGATTAATATTCTGTAACAAAATCAATTTTTTAAATTTTGCGCTAAAAATCGGTAAATGTTCCTCGATTGACGAAAGGAATAAGTCTACCAAATTTCATAAAAATCGCAGGACCCATGGTGGCATGATTGGCTGAAACCATATGGAATGGCCCAGCTCTATAGCTCGCTCTATTATTTGTTCTTCTAAGTTGTTTTCTTTAAATAGATCATTGCAAATAACCTTTCAGGAATCGAAACTTTTCCAATACTATACAGGCTATAAGATAGGCTAAATATTTACCTTAGATACATACTCGTTCTTGTGTGTTCGGAGTAGGGGTCGGCGTTCGGTTAACTTTTAACCGCGATTAAAGAATTTCAAGCTCTATATGCAGATAATTTTTCATAGTGAAATCGTATATACTTTGATTATAAGAAAAAAAAAACAAATATAATACAATTTGATAAGCTACAAAATATATTGTTTGATCAGTTCTGATAACTTTTTATTAGAAAAAAAATAAAGGTTTACGTACCGATGAAGTTAAATTTAATTTAAAACACAACATATTTTATTAGACTATTTATTTTGTTTCCGATTATGAAGGTCTTTTTTGGCTGAAAACATTTTTAATCTATTACTTCCTAATAAAAAAGCTATAAACAATGAATCCCACGTATATTTTTTATTTTTCATACATTATTTGTGGTTAAGTGATTAAACATTATAGTTCAAACCCTGTTATTATTCATAAGCTGGCGGGCTGTGCGATAGGTAGTTTACTGTGTAGAATATTTCAACCAGTATCTAAGGCTATAAAGTAACTAATTAATATCTCTGAGGCCTGCGAATAATTTATTGACACAATGATGACCGAGAATAATAAAGAATCTCAAGTACAGGTATTAAGTGACACCGACGCGAGGAAACAAAATCTCCGGAGTGTAGTGTGGACTCATTACGCTACAATTGGAGACACTTTACATTGCAAGTACTGCGAGAAGTAAGTATTCGGTTATATATTTTCTTAGCGTTAGGAATGTGTACCAAAGTTGAAGCTCAAGTTGACATAAGAACTGGATAGATTGTAGGGGGAGCGCGAATTTTAAAATAACCCTCCCTCAAGTCGAATTTTGGCAAAATACAAGCGCTCATGGAAACCTGGGGTACGTTCAGCAGAGCTCAGCGCTGACACCGATGAGTAAGCGCTGACATCGATTTTTCACTGTACGCTTTTTTGCGTTTCCAGTTTGACGTCACGATGGCTCATCGATGAGCCATCAAGTCATCGGCTCGAAGAGTCGGTTTTTTAGTTAGTGTGACGTAAAACGCGTAGCCAATCTAAGAAAATGGCGACTTCTTCTGAAGAGCAGTTAATTGAAGTAGCGCTCCTTGACAATGATAAAAATTGTTATATGATTGCCGTGAGACCCGGAGATCACGCAAGGATATTAAGAGGTATTCTATTGTTTGATATATTAATTATAACACTTGTCTTTTTAATGTAATCCATCGTATATCTTTAAGCCTTGGCGTTTGTTATTGTTTACTGTCATAGGGCATGCTTTCACGTGGTTAATTTTATCATGGATGTAGAAAGGAACTACGTTATAATTAATTTTGTTTTATTTTTTAGACGAAAGTTTTGCAAGATTTTGCTTAGAACAAGCAAAAACAATTGGTATACAAACCCAAACTTTTCAAAATGAACTTTTGAAAAGATTAGATAAAAAAAATGAAGTTTTGTCTAAAATGGTTGATTCGTTAATGAAAATGTAGAAATGATAACTATCTTTATTAAGTAATTTTTAACAAAGCTCAAATAACTTCAAGAAATAATAAAATTTATTTCGCAAATGCATAACCAAATTTTACATAGGTGTTAAGACAGCTTTAAATGTCTTGCAATTGTCTGGGAAGCCTTATATTTCTTGCAATATCATTTCTTTTCATCTTTGCAGCTTCTGAATTAGTATTATCAGCCTCTTCCATTATTTCAGCTGTTACATGTTCAAAATTTTCATCTATATAATCACCCACATCATCATCTCCATCGTGCCTCAAAATAAAATTATGCAAAATGCATGCAGTCATAATCACTTCTGAAATTTCAGCTACTAAAGACATGTCTAAGTATTTTAGTCTGCGGAAACGGCCCTTTAACAACGCAAATGCCCTTTCTATCATCTGGCGAGCTGAACTATGGCAAGTATTGTACGCTCTTTCCTGAATTGTACGATGTCCATTTTCTTTGAAAGGAGTCATTACGAATTTGTCTAGCGGGTACGCGCTGTCACCCAGAATGTGCCCATTATCATCACTCCTTAAGCCATTTTTGAGGAACTGGTAAATCGCACTCAAACGCCACATTCTCGCATCGTGGACAGAACCAGGCCATCCACAGCAACAATCAATGAATATTAATGTTTCATTACAAATGCCTATGAAAAATAAATATTTATAATATTTTTAACAAAAGTTCACATCCAAATTAAATTACCTTGTAATAATATCGATGTTCTCTTCTTACGATTATAGTACGCATTTTTATCTTCATTTGGCTCCTTTATGTCGATGTGACAGCCATCAACTGCACCAACTGTCATAGGGAAACCATATTTTGTTTCACAGACTGTCATTGTTTGGTTCATTTTTTCTGTAGTAGGCCATGTAATGTATTGTTGTGTTAATTTTGACACTATTCGAACGAATTCAATGAACACATAATGTGCGTTTCCCTTTGATAGATCGAAACGATCTCCAATGCTCCTGAATGACTCAGGTGTTGACAGAAGCCACAACGAACCTAACACCCGTTTCTCTATTGGTATGGCAACGCACATTTTTTCATTAGCAACAGCTCCTCCATAAATATTGATTAATTCCTAATGCACAAATTGAAATTAGTTTTGTTTACTTTTATTCATCAACAGCGGTCCTGCTCATTCGAAAATGAGATTTAAAATCTTTTTCTGTATAATATGGTACTACACTTTCCACATAGTCTGTTATTCTTACAGGTCTAGACCGAGGCTTAGAATTAGTGAATGTTGTTGCAATTAATGCGGCGCAATTTTTAGTTTTTTTAGAATAGTTAGGAGTGTAACAAATATTAACACCACCATTTTCAATTATTTCATCGGTAACAAGTTCATTTACGATCAAATACAGAAGTTTTCGTTTTTTTCGATTTTCTTGCCCGGAAAAATTATTTGCCGCCATTTTAAAAAGAATCGATTACTAAACAATACCCGTTCAACAAATTTCTACGTCATTATGACGACAGAGCTCAGCGGTTACAGTTTTAAAGAAACAGCGCTTTTTAGTCGATGAGCTCTACTGAACGTACCCCTGGTTTAATACCGCAACATTATTGCTACCCCAATACCGCGTCGCCTCATGACGAAATATCGTCGCGAAGGTTGAATTTCCAGGCGCGTAGAAATGTTTTGGATTGAGGGGGTGCAGCTTGTGCGTTGAATTGGCGCCCCTCCCTCATTGACAAGCTTTTAGTGCCCTTTTTAACAAAATTTGGCACCTTTTTCGAACCGATTTGGCGCACCAGTCCAATTTCAAGGGATGTACATACATTGTGCCTTTGTACCCCACTGTTCCTACGCGACTGTGAAGTTGGCGCAGGTTAAAAAGTCGAATATTTTAAAGAAACTTATTATTCTTGTACGCACTTGACTTGACACAACTAGATAATTTTTTCTAACCATCGATGGTGGGGGCTGTAGGGGGCGCCGAATTTCAAGTTGGTTGAATTAAATATATTTAGGCTTATTGTGGGTAATAAATATGATGAATAGAAGTTTATGAAGTTCTGCGATGTTAAATTTATAAAAATATTGTAGGAAGTATAAAATGCAGGATTCATCCAAATGTCAAGGAACAAGCCACCTCAGATATCATGTCGAGAAAAAACACGGGGAAGTCGTCGGCGTTTTGAGCACTGAAAAGGCAAGATTAAATAAGAAATAAATATATTATATTTAAATCTAATTGTTTTGGTCAACGTTTAGCCTAGCCAAAAAGCAATGGACCAAGCGAATTATTGCTTACAGCGTTGGGTTGCAGAAACGGACCAGCCGTTCACTGTAGTTGAACATCCCAGTTTTAAGGCTTTTTTACAATCTATTAATCCGAGAAACCAATACATTGCTGAATCTTTGCCTCAATCGGCCAGAGTTTTGAAAAAAAACCTAATGACTAGTTTCAAACGTGAATCTGATCTGGTATTAAATAAATTTAAGGTAGGTTGTCATGTTTCCTTTTGCTTTTTCGTTTAAACAGTGTTTATGATATTACTCGGGGTTTATGACAATACAAATATATTTTTGGGATGACAAAAAATACCTCTAAATCTATGACCTCGGTAGTAATTAAATTATCATTTTCTTGTAGAGTTTTCAACCTATTACTTAAAGGGCAATAAAAGTGGCGTTTGGAAAGTGGCGGAAAACGTGACGGGATTTAGTCCAATAGCTTCCACTGGGAGCGCCACCGTACAACGGTGGAATTATGGAATGCAGTGCCAAATAGTACTCTGCCATTTCCACACCACTTTTTTGCCCATTAAATTAAACATCCAATTTCATAGGTAGGTTAAAAGAACCATTTAGCTGCATTTTAACCATGCCTTTTCATGTTCTCAGTGATTTTCTCCCTAGAAAATAGTGGTTTTTCTTAAGTTCATACTTAAAAATTCGGAGTTTAAAACTAACAGCCGGGATGACCGGGGGGGAGCCGACTAACTAATTCTATGGACACGGGCGTGTCCAGGATATCATTTTAGGGGGGGGGGGGGTTTGAGGTCTTAATTTAAGGGTGCTGACGAAGGTTTGACAGTTTTTTTGGTTTAGGTTCTCCCTCCCCCCGGTCACCAACATTTTGGGGAGTTTACCCCCCAACACCCTTAAATGCGCCCTTGTCCGTGGAGGAGGGGGGGGGGAGTTCTGATTCGGCTAGTTATTGATTTATATCTGTGGTTTTTAGCAGTGGCACTTGGTACTTTTAAAATTAACTTCATCTGTAGCTTATTTAGTCTAATGCAGCAAATTAAGTCCTTATGATATTTATAAATTGTAATTAGGCTTTGACGGGAATGATGTCGTTTACCCTTGATGCGTGGACATCTGATAACCGAATTCCATTTCTCGCCATCATTGGCCATTGGATTGATGAAAATTTTGTTATTCATAACAAGTTAATGGGATTTATTCATTTTCCCGGAAGACATACCGGGAAAAATATCTTTGATGTGTTCCTTTAAAGTTGGACTTCATTCAAGCAAACTACGAAAAACAAAAAGTGAAATCTATTAAGGCCACGATATTAAATATATTTAACACGTATTATGAGAATAATTCTGGTTCTGGAGCTGGAGTCCCTGCGCCGTCTACTTCGCACACTACCAGTGTAGATCGTTCTGGAATTTACGCGTACTTCCCAAAGCGCGCAGCGAAAACGGCGCGTGGATCTGAACTGTTGAAGTTTTTTAAGGACGATTTACAGCCCCCAAGAACCGACGTACTAAAATGGTGGAGGGTGGGTACTCGATGCTTTGATGTCATTAACTTAATGAGATATTTTAAAAGTTCCAATTAAAATGTACTATGCCATCTCATTGCAGGAAAACGAAATTCACTATCCTACAGTAGCTAAAATGGCGCAAGATTATCTGGCCATACCAGCCACGTCAGTACCATCTGAACAAATATTTTCTGCAGGAACTGACCTTGTTACTTCTAAAAGAGGCTGTTTACAGCCTGAAACAATAACGGCCATGATGTCTTTGAAGTTATGGTGGCGGAATACTAGTGAAAGAGTGTGACACTGATATGTATGGTTTTGGTAAGCACTAATAATTTCTGTAGATACATTTTCGGACGACAAATGACAAAAACAAAAAACCCCAAATATATGTGATCAGAAATTATTCTGGTTTGATTATTTATAGCTATAAAATTAAAAAATGTTTTGGTAATTTTTAATACATTCATGTTTTCCGTGTTGTTTAAATGAATAAATTTGTCTGATCTAATTTGCTCAATTTAATTTAGCTATAAGCAGATGATAACTCTTTTTTTTTCATAGACATTTTTTCACGATTAAAAACGCAACGTTCTTGGCTGGGTTTATTTTTTTTTAAAAAGTATGAATAAGTAATTCAATATTATTAAGTTAAACTTATTTTTGTGTTTTCTATAGATAATTTGAAATATCGTGGATAATGGACAAATAATGCCGACCTCTAGTTCGGAGTTACAGTGCAAAACAGACCAGCGTTAATTTGCCAGAACGAAAATTCTGAAAAGTACATCGTTCTGGCTGGTGCAAAACAGCGCTTTTCGAAATTGAGTTCATTTAAAATTTGATAGACTTTTCGAGGGTTGAAACGTTGGGATAATTATGTCTGAGCATGGATATATATAATTCTTATGGATTTCCTACTCCTTCTCAAGGCCTTCGGCCACGCTCTCCGTTTGAGGAGAGAAAAAACGCGCCCACCTACCCCCACTTTCCAAGTGAGCGGAAATTCGTGTTTTTAGATCTTCTGCACAACGGTCTTTTCAGAATTCAGATGGAAAATAAATTCATAGGTTAAAGGTTTTTTTTAATTATGCTGTTTAACTAAAGTCTAATCAACTTACCTTAAGTTTCACCAGTGAAATAAAATCAGGAATAGTAAATTCAAGACATTTGTGGCCGTGGTTCACGTAAATATATTCGAGACCTTTAAAATCATACTAGTGGATTCGCGAGAAAACGACAGACTGATATCGCTCAGGTTGGAGTGACGTCACTACCCTTGGATTAAACCTTCGGCTAGATGGCGCTGACTGCAGAAAGACATTTGCTGGCCTCGTTTTCCCGCAGTAGGGAATCCATAAGCATTTTATATATCCATGGTATGAGTGTAGCCGAAATGACTCTAGGTGGCGTAACGGCGCTAGATCTGATTCTCCGAGGTTGCGGCGAGGATGTAGCGTTTGCCACAGACAAATTAAAAAGACATAAAACCGTGTGTTCTTCAAAAATCAAAAGATAAGAAAACGATGCAAAAATTATATTAAAAAGCAAGTATTATTAATTAGAAAGTCAAATTTACGAATAACGATGAGGAAAACTTTAAGCGCTACCTATCTATTTTTCAATGACAAACCACAGGCGGCGTAGCGATAGTTTTCGGGTCGCGAATCAATGTTTTTGGGCTGGTCGTGGCCCTGGGGCAAACATTTACCCCCCCCCCTTTAAAACTTGGGAAAATAATAGAGTTACGTAGAAAAATTCAAAACATTTTCGACCGCGGAACTAAAATTTATCGGCGGCGGCGGGTCAAAAAGCCAATGCCTAGGCGGCTGCGGTTCGGCGCCAGAAAAAGATCGGCGTCGGCGGCGTTGTATCGGCGGCACTAGGCAGAAGTCGCTAGCGATATTTAGAGAGTCACTCTGACTCAAGAGTGAGATCGTAATTAAATAAAAATCTTCACTCTTTCCGACTCTCGCTTTTCGTCACTCGCCGAGTTCACTCTGACTCAAGAGTGAGATCGTAATTAAATAAAAATCTTCAATCTTTCCGACTCTCGCTTTTCGTCACTCGCCGAGTTCACTCTGACTCAAGAGTGAGATCGTAATTAAATAAAAATCTTCACTCTTTCCGACTCTCGCTTTTCGTCACTCGCCGAGTTCACTCTGACTCAAGAGTGAGATCGTAATTAAATAAAAATCTTCACTCTTTCCGACTCTCGCTTTTCGTCACTCGCCGAGTTCACTCTGACTCAAGAGTGAGATCGTAATTAAATAAAAATCTTCACTCTTTCCGACTCTCGCTTTTCGTCACTCGCCGAGTTCACTCTGACTCAAGAGTGAGATCGTAATTAAATAAAAATCTTCACTCTTTCCGACTCTCGCTTTTCGTCACTCGCCGAGTTCACTCTACCCCAAAGAGGGAGGATTAATCAAGGTTACCAATTTAACTCTTATTCTTGGCGTTATTCTTTATCGTTAATAGAGGGCACCACGCTGTCCAATTAAGTAATTAATTTTAAATTCAAATTTCCCGCCTTTTAATAGTCTTGAAAATCGCTGACCTTCACTATTTTCACGCGTGGAGTTTTTATTAGGGAGTGGAGTGAGAAAAGTGAAGGAGAAAAATTACTCACCCAATTTCACTCCAAGTTTTGCCCAACTCTGGTGCTAGGCTCTAGTAGGAATTGGCGATTGTTTAACTGTTATCCATAAGAAATTGACCTCCATATTGTGCATTGATGGAGCGATTAATTCAGATGAAATAATTTTTTAATTTTATCCACGAAAGATAGGAATCGAAAATATACTGTGATTAATTTGAAAATAACAATTTGGAGAACTATTACTGATCAATTACCGAAAATATTTCATCTCCTTTCATAAACACTTTAACCTTTATGATATTTTTTATGCTTTTCAAATAGTTCGATCGCCTTTAGTGTCTTATGTTCTAACGTGGAGTATCGTATCCGATTATAAAAAAAAAACATTATCGGACATAATCGGTTAAGTTATTTGTTTGAAAAATTATTAGCGGAGTAAATAAGATATATTATCGTTAACGAGCTTTTAACGTAAACACAATTTAATCGTATTATCGATTAGCTCAGTCTCAGTTTCAAATATTAGCGCGGGGGAAATAGTTGTTCAGTGTTAATGTCACGGCGGAAGGAGGAAGTGAATAACTGGAATTGGAAAACCTAAGTAAGAAACATTTGTGTGGGATCAATTTGAAATTGAAGAGAAAATGGCTATTTTCAAAATAGACGCTTCAATAAAACATCTTCAAGGAAATCACCCAGAAGTAATATTTCCGATAACCAGGACTTTAAAGTTACAGTTTATGTAGTTAAAATAATGGAAACTTTTCACCTGTACGGTATGCAACAAGTGTTTCCTTTTAACCAGGTAGCATTTTAGACTTTTAAATCCTTCTGTTTACAGATTAAAAGTTTCCATTATTTTAACAAACATTAAATTTCAGATCCTGGCTCTCCTTGAAGATGTTTTATTTAAGCATAAGGTTGTTTAACTTACCTGATTTAAGGGTTTGCTAGTGTAAGTAGACCTCTCCGTACTAACTACCAGCTCTAGTGTTTCTTACTCTGATGTTACTGATCCCAAACGCTTCATTAATGATGTAGTAGTAACTAGAATACCAAAAGTTACATTTCCTTAAAGGGACTTTCAAGAGACCCTCTAGTCAATTTAAAATACGTCATTCGGTCGCCGTTCGTTGTGAAGCCAAAGTTACGACCGAATGACGTTTTTCAAATCGACTAGGTCTTTCTTGAAAGACCCTTTAAGGTAATAAGGCGATGTTGTGGTGTCAACGACAATTTCCAGCTGCCCTTTACCGTGGAGCTCTTCAAAAACCAAGTGCTACGACCATTGAATTGGGAATAATACTGCTAGAATTACAATTACGATTTCGGTTGCCATGGTTACGCGGGACCTGTTCTGATAAGACTGTACGAAATTCATCTTTATAATTAGGCGATAGCACCATCTATATTTTGTAAAGTTCCATGGCTAAAAATAAATAATTATTAGATAACTCACCGTAACTTGAGTTAAAAAGGATCGTGTTGACAGAATAAAATTATTTTAAACAACTTCAAAGGTTTGTTTGTTATGAGTAATCATACATTTCAATTTCGCATCAGATTCGCGAAAATATTCGATTGCAATATAGTGGCCACCACTAGAGACAGATGCCGCCACGGTAGAACGATAAAGTTAATAAAGCCTCCTTTATGAACGAAATTGGTCCCGCGCCAGCCAGATTTAGTTGTACCTCTATTTATTCCCATCTCAATGATTACGAACAAAAGCGACATAAGACCCAAAAGTCAGAAAGGTAAATCGTTCAGTTGGAGCTTGTTGCACTGAGGGGAATGAACTGGGATCGGGGGGTAAGACCGCAAGAGTAACTTGCGAGCCACGTCACCAAAAAATTTCGCGACTGCAGCGCTACCGTGCGCGTCGCTTAAGAACTAATCGGAAATATCATCCGCGAGAAAAAAGCCACCAATTTCAGCTTCATTTGAACAGTATCAAAACACCATAATACAAAGGTCGAAGTTGTTAGGAGTTATTGAAATTTGGTAGGATTAAAATTTTTAATTTCGAGAAAGTTTATACTAATTAAAGCTTTACTACTAAATTTTTTCACTTTATAAAAGCCTAAACCACTGTTTTAACCGATATTGAGGTAGCAGACGGCTTTTGGGGAGAGTTAGGCTCGTCGTGGCAAAATCGTGGTCGTGGGCTCAGGGTTAGAACCGATTAGTTCACTCAGTCAGTGATTGTTCACGGCGCTGTGAGCGAGATCAGCTGATTGACGCTCTAGCCTGCTTAATTTTCAGTGCCGCGTCCTCTAGTGGCGGGACAGTTTGTTAACTAAAATGCGCTGACTGCGGGCTGAGCGAGATCGCACCGACAGAAACATTAATTTCTACGCATTTTAATTTTTCAAGCCGCTGAGCGACGGGATTCGTTCTCAGCGCGGAGAGAAAAATATCATAAAAAAATTATCGTTGATTTGTTCATTCTGTGCATTTTTTTTACAAAAATAAGTATTAGTAATTAATAATTTTTCTCACAACGCTTTGAGCGTATTCCAGAAACCGACTATCCTGTCGCTCAGAGGGATAACAAATTCTTGCTCAGTCCGCCGTCGGAGCTTTCTAGTGAACAAACAATTCCGCCGCCAGAGGACGCGGCTCTTAAAATTGAGAAGGCGTCGATCGGCCGATCTCGCTCACGACGCCGCGAACAATCATTGACTAAGAGAACTATTCGGCTCTCAACCTGAGCTCGTTCAATTTCTCTTTCTCGCTGAACAAGATCCACCGACCTTCGTATTTGAAGTTTTTTTTTTTTAAACACAAACATCAGTGTCGACCAGAGGCCTTAGACACCAGCACACACACAATAACTGATTAATCAGGGTGAGATACGTGTAACGGCCACGCCAACGGGGGGATACGTGGGGACAGGGGTGGGGACACCCGTGGCGGAAGTATTCCGACCACCCGTTGGGGGATTGGTAGTCGTCCTCACACGGCCTTCCACAAACTCTGCCTCCCGGACGCCTGGGATTACAGGAGTGAGCCACTACTCCCGGCCTTTATTTCAAGTGCTCGCTCGTTTCGATTTGATTCTCAATAATGAGCTCTCACAGTTTTTGCCCACCTCTGTGGTGCATGCCTTTTTAATTTTTAAAACGTTACTAAAATGCGTGAGCAGACGAACTTCTAATTGTACGACTGTACTACGCATGTCCAAAGCCACGTTCACACGTACCCTCAGAAATGTTTTGCCTCGGTTCGATCTCGCTTCGGTACTTAGCGTTTTGAAACGTCATTCAAATACGTGAGCAGACGAACTTCTAATTATATTTCTATACTACGCATGCCCAATTTTCTTCAAAACTCACTGGAAATAGTCTTAGTCGATAGCTACGCCACAAAATTTTCGTTTTGAAAACGAAAAGATTTGAGAGAGTTGGCCGTTTTCGGTCTATCCAAATCTGGCAGCCTTGCCTGCCTTCCGGCCTGTATCTCCATACCAAAAATGGCCGACGATTACGCTGCCGAAAATATTCTACTAAACTGATCGGCGGCGTTTTTGACCGTTATTTTGAATTATCGACTAAGACTATAAAACGTGTGAACAAAAAGATTTCCAAACGCTAAGAACCGCAGCGAGATCGAAACGAGTAACGAGGCCTAACGTTTCTGAGGGTACTTGTCAACGTGGCTGAAACAGTTCAGCCGAAGCGATCTGAAACCCTGGGACGCGCAACGGTCACTGTTCACACGACGGGATCCATCCGTTGCGGGAGCACTCGCAACGTAGCAGAGGGTATCAGGAACGTCATTTCAGGATTTTACAGGAGGGGGCAGAACTATAGAGCTCCGGAAAACCAGTTTTTTAAAAGGACAAAAACCCATCAAATTTCATATTTTTGGGATTTTTAATCGAAATAGTTATTGCATATTTGCTATTGATTTTCAGGATAATAGCGAGAACCAAAAATTTCCCAAGATATGCATGAACATTTTAAGATCATAGAAATCCAGGGGGGGGCAATGCCCCCCCTTGCCCTACCCAAATGACGTCCCTGGAGGGTATGTGTGAACGCGGCTCAATTGTCTTCATAACTCACTGGAAATCAAGCGTGTGAATAAACAGTTTTCCAACCGCTACGAACCGCAGCGAGATCGAAACGAGGCAAAACGTTTCCGAGGGTACGTGTGAACGTGGCTAATGTTCAACAAAGTTGAAGTCGGTACGATACCGACGTTCGTCGGAACAGCACTAACGCCATTTTTCCTTACTACAATGTGTGAACCATAAGGCTGTGCGAGTAGTGGTTTTAGGCAATCGAGTCGGGTATCACGTACGAAATTGTTTTTCATCGAGTAATCGAGTACTTTATTAAGGTCAAATTTTCTCTTATTCGAGTCAAGTAATTTCGAAAAAACTTCGAGTAATATTTTTAACGAGCCGGGTTATCAAGTATACTTCATTAGGAGCTGTTTTTATTCGAGTAATTAGGAAATTAAAAAAATGAGTATAAACTAACTTTCAATGCTGAAAAATATTCCTTTCATTTAATCGAACCACAGTTTCCAGAACTTTAGTAACATTATAATGAGTAGTGGGATATACTATACTAGTCTACTAGCCTAATTATAGTAATTAATAGTAAAAGAACAATATAATATACATTTTATTAAATTATTAATGTACCGACTGTCCGTATATTGCTAAGGAAGTTAAGACTCTGGTCGACATCCAAACTCGTGAAGTGACACTCCAAACCAAAACCAAAACTTAATAATATTGTTTGTATTAAAAACCGTGATCCATCTCCAAGGTCATTCAAATTATTTATGGTTTGTACGTCTTGTTATTGACACACCAAAAAGTTGCAAAAACCCCTCTTTTAACTTAGAGCTGCCTATTCGATAATCCACGAGTATTTTCCAATGCAAGAAAACGAGAACCACCGTTGGTCTAAAGATAACAATGAACACGATTGAAGAGGTAAAAAAGACCAACAACGCTTGGGGAAACTAAAATATATTTATTTATGAAATTAAACTGATACGCGGTACTTCGGCCGATAGGCCTTCAAGTCGAAGGTACTAAGGCACAAGTCATCTAGCGACTTTTCATGCCTTTAAATCAGGTGGCCGGGTTACAATGCGTAGGAGGATGGTGGCAATCCCTTCATGCCACGCGAGCCAACCGCTCCCTACACTTACTATTGCCGTTCACCTCAATTTGAAAGCAAAAACCGAATAACTCGGGGGAAAACCAATTAGTTTCAAAAATACTTATTTACGTTATCGTAATAAATTATAGTTAAATTTCGTTTTCAACTTAGATTCTTCTTAGTTAAAGTTAGCCTATAACGGTTCCTTCCTGCGTTCAGATGGCGCTGAGACGGGTGAAAATTAAAAAAACAAAAAAGGTTTGGTGGGCATAGAGAGTTTCGCATCTCTAAAAGCGCCGCAACTCCCAGAATCTCAGAGAAAATCTTCCAAAGAATCTATGGTGGTACTTACGTAATCTCCGTTAACCTGAATACAATCTATATTGAAAACGGTCGATGTTGAAAGCTAAATATTCATTTAATCTCTGTCTGCCTATACTTAAATTGCAATTTACTGTGAATTGAAGAAAAACCTGTGGAAAAAATATTTTTCCAATACTGAAAAGAAACATTCTTGAAAATTATGAGTTATAAGAACAGAAAGGTTTTTGACCACGCAAACATACGATAAAAAATTAAAGATACGTTTAATGGCCCTGGGACTGAATTATAGAACGATTGTATATTTTGTCATCGTTAATTCAATTTAAGTATATAGTTTTTACAAAAAGCCTTTTTTTGCTTGATACACTAAATTTGTATGCAAGGCACTGAACGCCGGACAGACGAACCCTATGAAATGTATTCGGAAATTGATTTCATACTATATTTCGGCATTTATTTCATTCCAATTTAAACCGTTCGTTTTTCGATGATAAATAATAAATAAAAGTAAACCGTAATTTTATTACAGAACCTCCTTTTCAGAATAGTGATGCTCGTAAATAACAATTTAGCTAATTTTAAGGAAACTATACGTCTCAATTTTTATTGACTAAAATGTATCTAAACAATGTTTGTAAAAGGCACGTTTCAATTATGGAGATTTATCGTCGAGCATCCATTTTCAAAAACGCGCGTGAAAGTAAAACTCTTTAGTTTGAGTCGAAGTTTTCTAGAAGTCTGTCACTTAAAATTCGTTTTAGTTTCGAATACAGGATGAAGTACGATACGGGAGTATCAGAGATCCGATTTTGCATGTTAAAGGTAATCCTTTTCAGTACTTACTTTTTGAAATTATGTTTTCAGATTTTGAAATCAGGGTTTCTTTTTTTAAATGATTTATTCATTTTTTGATATTATTTATTTCAAGATTTTGAAATTATGTTTTAAGAGTGTGAAATAATGTTTTAAGATTTTTAAATGATGTGTTCAGATTTGGATATTGTATTCAGATTTTGATATTATGTGTTCAGATTTTGATATTGTGTTCAAATTTTGATATGTGTTCAGATTTTGATATTGTGTTCAAATTTTGATATGTGTTAAGATTTTGATATTATGTTAAGATTTTGATATTATGTTAAGATTTTGATAATATGTGTTCAGGTTTTTTATTTTTTTCAGATTTGGAAATTATTTGTTTATATTTTGAAACTATTTTCGTATTTCAAATTGGGTTTTCAGAGTGGAAATTATGTTTTCGGATTTTATTAGCTCAGATTTTAATATTATTTTCAGATTTTGAAATTAAGATATAATTAATTATAAAAATATGCGCATATTTAAATAAATTAATATTTCATTTATGTTTTTCTAATGATGTTAACCGAAACTTCTCCAAGGCCTTATGAGCTTTTAATCTGATAGCATATTGAAATAATAAACTAAATTGAAAACTTGTCTGCTAACACGCACCACGACTCATTTTTAACGTAACTAGCGCCAATTATCCCTAGATTCTGCTAAACCTGGTGGCAGAATAGCGAAATTTGTTGAAATTTATAGAAATTGTTTTCTGAAAATATGCTTTTGTGGCATTGTTTCTCGCTATAGAATTTAGTTTTAGTTTCACCTGAAGTTTATCCATCTAAGCCACTAAAGTGAAACAAGTAATTTAATTTAAAATATTTCTAGCTATACTTGTGCAAGATAAACTAATTAATCTTCGTTATCTTTTACTCTTAATTAGCAGGGCCCCAGAGGTCCTATAATTCCTATAAAATACTATATTTTCAAAAATGTCCTATAATTAACATCCTATATTTTTAGAAAAATCCCCCGAAAGTCCTATAAAATCCTATAATTTTGATATTTTGCCCATTTCAAATCCAACCACGCAGTGAAATTGCTAGATGCTATAGAATAAATTTATATACCAAGTCATTCTAGTCTATACTTTTGTTATTGTTAACGTGGTTAGCTACTACTATATTTTTGTGATAAAATGGTTAAATAGTTTCTATTTTTTAAGTGAAAATCAAAGATTTATCTAAATATGGATTTGTTTTTTAAATGCATAAAGTTAGTAAATTAAATAGCATATATAGTCTTATAAAGTCCTATAATTTTGTAAAAATAGTCCTATAAAATCCTATAATTTTGTAAAAATAGTCTTATAAAGTTCTATAATTTTGTAAAAATAGACCTATAAAATCCTATAATTTTGTAAAAATAGTCCTATAAAGTCCTATAATTTTGTAAAAATAGTCCTATAAAGTCCTATAATTTTGTAAAAATAGTCCTATAAAATCCTATAATTTTGTAAAAATAGTCTTATAAAGTTCTATAATTTTGTAAAAATAGTCCTATAAAGTCCTATAATTTTGTAAAAATAGTCTTATAAAATCCTATAATTTTGTAAAAATAGTCCTATAAAGTCCTATATTTTTAGAAATATAATCCTATTTTTCCTATAAAAAATGGAAGATTTGAGTGGGGCCCTGAATTAGTGAAACCTGTACCTTCGCGGGCTCGACGCAGATTACGTTGGGCGTGAGTTTCCCGCCAAATCACGGATGTATACACGGAAATCACGGCTCAAAATTTACAAAAGTTTCTTATAGATGATAAACATAAAAATTAAAGTGCGTAGGTATACTTACCTAAATTTAAAAATAAAGACAACGAACTTGTCTTGTACACAAGTGTTTTAAAGTTTAATAATGAAACTTGACCCAGGTTTCGGTACAATTTGATAGTACCATCCATCAATAGTCCAACGATTGGCCTGATCAGGGGCGAAGTCATAGGGGGAAGGGGGTGGAGCCACCCCACCAACTTTTTTCCAGTTGGCAAACTACGCATTTCAATTTTAAAGTTGGCCAACTTAGAATTTCTATATTTCGAAGTAATATAATATTTGCTTTGTTATTTAAAGAAACTTCAATTCGTTAAAATATATTTAAAACGATTTTATATTTTTTTTTGTTCAATTACGTGTCGCTCCTCCGGATATATTGTTCCTACAATCACTATATATATTTAGCCTTTTTCCAACTATATTCTATCCTGACTAAATTCCCAACGCTGTTTTTTATTTAATTTCCAAAGACAAAGTAGTGCCATCGTTGAAACTGTTTTTGGTCGTATCTACGATCTCTAAGCAAAGTAAATTTTAGCATAGATCATACGAGAGACTAAATTCAATGGCATGAAATGGGTTTAAGACTAGCTACTAAAAGAATAGAAATATTACTTAATTGAAAGTAGTCGCCCGAGCCTAAAGTTATTCTAGCTGGAGGGCTAGTATTTTTACTACAATAGGGTACATGACGACGGAAATGAAATCACGAACTGCAGTCCTATGAGCTTTTTAAATTGTTTTAGCCTCGTCTAAGCACTTTTCATTTCTTCGTGTGGAAGTTCATAATTACTCGCCAAACCACGGCCAACTTTGATTACGCGGTACAGCGGTCAATCCAATCGCCTAATTTTAACGAACAAGGATTTTCCCGCTAAGTGAATTTTGGTGCTCGAACCCCACATATTTTTTATATTGGCTTCAATGCAAAACGGGTATTATTAACGCGTCTTATACGCTTAATTTAAAATAGCACATATATATCAGCAACTTTTGCAATTAAATGGTAGTAATACACGTTACTTTATTAATATTTACGAGTTTTGTCCAAGGTAATTCCGTAAAAATGACAATAATACAATTTTAATATGAATAAGTTTGAATTCCCCACCTTTGGTCTGTATAAAAAAAACTATCTAAACAAAATATTCGGCTAGAGGCGCTCGACAGATTTCTGGCTCGTATAGGTTAACATTGAAACTTCCACGAATGGGTTGGCCGCTATAGCGCGAAGAGTGCGGGATTAAAGTCGGCCGTGGCCAAGCCGCCAAACACTCTTCGCATAGCTTTTTAAACCATAGGCGTTAAAACTCTGGGGTTTACAACAAATATTTCCCGTAATCCATTCGATTTAGTTATTTTTAGTGAAATTATTAAATCAAAGCCATTTACTATGAATTTAATTAAACAGTTGATAGTAAAAATATATTCCACGAAGTTGGCAATTTTTAGGCACGAGACCATTTCGTTGTCTTTATTTTAAAATATATTGTTTGCGCAAGAAAACTTGAGCTAATCTTAAACCATGATTATTAAAATTGTTTAAAGTCATGACTAATGTTAAATTTAAAAATATATAATAGTAGAGATGAGATACTTCATGACAACATTTTTTTAAATTAAAATAACAAAATTGTAACATCATAATTTTATTTAATTTGTAAAATGGTGTTGGCCCGTTAGGATAAATGTTTCATGCCCTTCCATAGAGCCTTCCACTCTATGTGAGTGGGTTACTCTATGCCTTTAAACACGCTAACGCAGTGTTGTGTTGTGTTGGACGAACCGTAACGCTGAAAGTTTTACGGGCGGGGGGAAGACATTTTCCGAATTTTTCCCTTCCGACGGCAGCAGGCGCTAAAGCGTCTAACCAATGACAACTGTACACAAGAAAATGCACGACCTTTGACGGGTTACGTTCATCTTGTGCGGGGTGCTGTGTTTGTGGCTCCTAGCTTTGAGGTATGAAACAACGGCTTGAAAAGGAACCTCGGCTCGAAAGCTCGCCATTTTTAAAATTAAATAAAATCTATGATGTTATAATTTTGTTATTTTAATTAAAAAAAATAGTCACGAAGTATCTCGTCACTACTATTATATATTTTAAAACTTAAACCATGATATTTACCTATTGATAAAGCATATTTTCCAGATGAAATAGAAGTAGAAAACCATGATATTGGTAATAGTTGATTTTATAAAATGTCTTTACGCTTGCCCAACTTGTTGAAATGTTGCCAATGCCGAAGAACGAGTTCATAAGCTCTTTAGTGGGAGAGAAAACGGATCCACAGCTGAGAGGGGAGGCAACATTTCATCAAGATGGCCAAGGTTATTTTATAAAAAGAACTATTAAGGCCGACAACGCGTACGTTTTTCTGTGCACTATAAAAGCTCTTTAATTATACGAAACACGAGGGCCGGCTAGTCACTCTACGTAATCGGTGTACAAGCCCGTTCCTTTGACTATTCTTCTACCTTAATCAGAAATGTTGATTACGTGTAGTCGGTGTACAGGCCATCTGACAGTGATTAAAGAGCTATTAGAGTGTACAGAAGAACGTGGTTTTTATTTCGCTTAAATAACGTATACACTAGTTAGGAGTAAAAGAATATCAAACAATATATAGCGGTCTTCGCTACGCACCCTTTTTTCTTCCCAAACGTATTTTGAAAAATGAACGGGAGCCTGACAAGGTGCATGCATGTTCAAGCGAATAACATTAGCCAGATACAAGGAGCTTAGATAGCTCGATGAATATTTACTCGTAAGAGCTATATCATAGAGTACCCCACTGGCATAGAGTGGAAGCCCCTATGGAAGCTCATGAAACATTAACCCCAGCTTGTTTTCGAGGCGTCGTTAAATATAATCCGAATAGCGATGGTGTGGTTTTTAATTTTTTTACAGTATAAACTTACCTTTTTATCCAGATATTGTACATTACCTTTAGGCCAACTTGTTTACTTCACGCCCCCAAAACAAGATGCTGCGCACGAAAAGTGTTCACAATTTTCGCTGATAGCCTTCCACTCTATGTGAGTGTTTTACTCTATGGGCTATAATATTTCAGGGCCTTCTTTAATAATTTTCAAAACTTATAAAATGTGAAATATTACGATAAAAATGGGAATTATGTAAATTTTGCAAAAACAATTGTTACAATTTTATCACTACCCAAAATGACTTATGCCCCGTTCACAATTAATTGGGCCACTTAATTGTATCCAATTAATTGTAAGGAAGAAAATTGTATAGTGTGAACAGAAATATTGTAAAAATGGTTCCAACTATTTCTGTTCACACTTTGCAATTTTCTTGTTTGCAATTAGTTGGATACATTTAAGTGGCCCAATTAATTGTATAGTGTGAACTGGGCTATACAGACTGAAATATTTTGGGTAGTACTCAATTTAAGAATTACCCTAATAACAACCCACTAAAATAGACCCGTATTATTTAATTATGGTTTAACACACTGAATCAGATGATATAACATCTGTACTAACTGCCAATTTCTTGCTATACTAAATTGGAGACAGACTTGTAACAGGTTTCTACATTCGAGTAACTAAAGAATGTATTTATACAAAAAGTGTTTCTTTACAGATTCTGCCTTGGTTGTCTGAAAATGAGAAAGGGGAACTGAGCGGAGTTGTGCCTAAAATGTTGGAAGATTTCTCCAAATCGCTCAATTTTACGTATAAAGAATATTTTAATTTAACAATTCTATTTATCAAGGGGTCGATCATTTGCCTATTTTGGATTTTCTAAAATTCCCGAATTATTATTACTCTCATATCATAAGTAACATTCAGAAGTATGCCGTAAAAGCATTTTCTTTAATGAACCTTGTTCACGGGAGGTGACTAAATTACGTGACGTTAGTAACGTTCAACTCCGTGACGAAAAACGCGTCAATAACTTTATAGATTTTGAAAACGTGCAGAATCATTCGTGGGTTTCTGACAGCTAGGAGCAACAAATACAGCACCCCACACAACAAACAGAGCACCCCACACAAAAAACACAGCACCCCACACAACAAACAGAGCACCCCACACAACAAACACAGCACCCCACACAACAAACACAGCACCCCACACAACAAACACAGAACCCCATACAACAATCACAGCACCCCACACAACAAACACAGCACACCACACCACAATCACAGCACCCCACACAACAATCACAGCACACCACACCACAATCACAGCACCCCACACAACAATAACAGCACCTCACACAACAAACACAGCACCACACACAACAAACACAGCACCCCACACAAGGAGAACGCAACCCACAAAAGTGGTGCATTTTCTTGTGTACAGTTTTCATTGGTTAGACGCCTGCTGCCGTCGGAAGGGGAAAATTCGGAAATTGTCTTCCCCCTTTCCGTAAAATGTTCAGCGTAAAGGTTCGTCCAATGAAATTTGTAAACAACACTGCGTTAGGGTCTTTAAAGGCTAGCTGCGTTCTCCTTGTGTTTGTGGCTCCTAGCTGACAGTTTTTAGTTTGGCTTGTGTTACACGATCACGAGATTTTGTTTCTATGGTAACCGTTTCAATAGTACAGGGAATATCTGAAATTTCCATTTTTGGGTTCCGTGTGAAAAAATTTAGGTCTCATTGAAATTTTTATTATGGAAATGTGTGAGTGATATGATACATATGGTCATATTTAGAGTTTGGGGTTTGGATAAGAAATATCCGTTCTATTAGTTTCTATAAATAACCCAAAATTATACGAAAAAAACTTATTTTTTTGGATATTAAATCGTTTCATAACCGCGAATAATATCCATAAATAAACAGTTAACCGAAATTTTTAATAATAATAAAAATTTTGACGGTTAATTTATCTGTTTCAATTTAAATGAAATATTTACAGGAAGTTACTAAATTTCATACGATTTTTAGAAGAAAATATTTTAAAGTTTTTTTTATTCCTGAAATATTTTAATATTATATACTACAAAGGATATTTTTTAAATAATTGTTATAATTAATTTATCAATAGGTACACTTTTGCGGCGAAAACTGGTGTATGGGGAATTAAGCTACCAAATGGTAGTTGGACTGGATTTTTCGGAATGCTTCATCGAAATGTAAGTTAAAACTTCTATACTTGCGAAATTTCGCAATTTAATATGTATCCCATAATTATAAAATATTTAGATAAATTATTAGCTGAAGTATTCAAATTCAAGATTTTGATGCGTTATTTAGCTGTGGTTACATAAGTGGTATTACTCCACTTATGGTGGTTATAATAGTGAAATAGTATATTTCCAAAACTCCAAGTAACGATGACGCAGCCCCGAAATTGACTGAGGCAGAAAAATATTGGTTGTATAGGTATGTAGGTTGCAGGATTCACGGCACCTTTCCAGGGGCAACAAGATGGCAAGCCAAAATATACCTCTCCTCGGAAGAGTTTTTAATTTTCAGTGAAGTGCAACTGTATCCGTGGTTCTGCGGTAGAACGCTCACCTGCCGTACAAGAGGGCTTGGGTTCGAATCCCGGCCGATTAAAAAATTATACTACACCCAGTGACAAAAAGAGGGCGCTTTTGGAAAAACCTTTTCCCTGATTCTAAGAAACTGGGTACGCAGTGATTACCCTTTGCCCCGAAAATGCGTTCGCAGGCGTGACAGACAGACCCACAGACAGACACGGTGGTTGTATAACCCCTCCTAGGTTACAAAGTCCCCTCGGAGAGGTAAAAATACATAGATTTCGACTCGCTTTTTAACATTATTTAATTAATTAACTTAACCAAGGTGTTTATTGCTTATTTAGTCCAACGTCGGGCGTAATGTAGACGTATATGAGATATGAAATTTCACAAAAGGAGACGTTGCACTAGACATTCGTTTTGCCTGGCCAGTGGCGGGCTGGGTCTAGTATTTTTGGCTGCCAGAAGACAAAGGGCCCCAGCCTTAACAACTATAACGCTATCATGTTTAAGGGGGCCCACTTCATGAACGGTCCATGGGGCCCACTTGTCATCGGGCAGGTTCACTCTATGGCCAGTCCGCCACTGGCCTTAAAACCAAAAAATCTCCATTTAAAAAAACATGGCAGGGTATTTTCGACGATTTTTATTAATTTGAAAAACACGAAATGGGTAATTGAGACCACATTTAGGTAAATTTCATCAAGTTTGAGTAAATTGGAACATTTTTGGGGTAAAATTGTAACAATGTTTGGGTAAAATAAGAAAAAAATCTTTTTGTTTTAAGTGGTCAAAAACATTACTTTACGCTACTAATTTTCCGTCGAGTGTGAAACCAGCTTATCTCATATAGGTATACATTACGCCCGACTTTGAACAAAATCGGCTATAAACACCTCGGGTACTCTACTCTCCTTGTTAGTTTTGCCTCTACGACTGCTATAGTTCCTATTTTCTACTTTCACGAGTGGGTTTGAATAAGTACATGTCATTCATTCAAAATAGAGCGGGTTATGCGTATAATAAGCTTATGGTTTTGTAATTCTCCAGGAGAGCGATTTCATGATCATTCCGTCTTCAGCCAATTCGATTCGTATGGAAGCAGCCGACTTCACAACGCCCTACCACACCTCTAACTTGCACATCGTATCAGCGGGAGAGGTGGAAACACCCAAGAACTTATTTGGAATTTTGATGACATTCGAACTGAACGTAATTTCAAACGCTTTAAAAACGTTTTGATTTTTTTAATATTAAATTAAATTTAAGTGAGGTCGATTTCAAAAAGGTGGAGCAGAGGAAATATACGATAGGTCGCTTTTACTAGTGCTTTCAACCGATTCTGATATAACAGTTGCGTTACCTGAACAGAGTAAATAATTACGATTTATTAGATATCAAATTATCAGATCTGTTTATACGGGTTCAATTGAAAACCAGATAGTTTAAATCTTGAGCCGACAATAGAAGGTGAGCGGATTTCAGACGCCTCCCAGCTATAGATATTACAGGGTGTCCACTAAAAAACCAAAAATGATAAATAACTTAAATAGGTTTTTTTTAAATATTTACAATTTCTATTGGTAAAATTTGGTTAAATCAAACTTTTTTGAACTAATAATATGGCGAGCAACAACTTTATAATTGGATTCCAATCCATAAACCCAAAGTTTCTGGAGATGACCTTAAAGACATGGTTCAAGGTCATTGAATTTTACACTAGTAAATGACCCTCGGCACGAGGAATGTTCCATAGAAATTTGAAATTAAAAAAAAAGGTTTTTCAGTTATTTATCATTTTCCGTTTTTAGTGGACACCCTGTATATCTGAATCTGGTAAGAATTACAGCAGATAAATTCCGATCGGTTACTCGAGATAATAAATCAGATACAATTTGAGATCAGCTGGCTGGGCGAGATAAAGTTAAAGCTGATCTGATTAACAGATATCTTCAGATGACTGATCAGTTGGCCGTTCGAAGAAAAGAACTATCTTTGACCATCAGAGGTAAAACCGGGTAAATGATTGGAGTGAACCCTAAAAATCGTTTCAACACAGTCGATTTTAGCTTTTAACCAAACAAAAGCTAGAATGAAATTTATATAAAATTACCAATAACACCCAATTCTTTTGATAATCAAGAAAACAGCCGTATTGTAACACCAGTATTGTATTAATATCCACCATGAATGTCGCACTATACCTTTTGAGGCTATAATAAACACTGAAGCCTATCAGGAAACAAGGCACATTCCATAGAGTGACCCACTCTCATAGAGTGGAAGGTAAGGATCGAACCTCGATCATTTAGAAGACCCTCGGCCTTGTTTCTTTCACGCCTCGAAAACAAGACGTTGCGCACGAAAAGTGTTAACAAGTTTCGCTGATAGCCTTCCACCAAAAGTAAATGAACCGAAGTTGTCATACTGCGTATACTCTCCGTGTTGGACGCGTTTTTCTTTGAAGTTACATTTTGACCTCGAATTTGAAATTTTGCACGCTCCTACGCCGAAAAAAAACTTTGTGATTTTATGAAGCAATTTTTATACATAGAAATAGCTATACCCACCATTCCCAAGTGCAATTTATCGCGTCAAACGACGGGGATGGAAATTAGCTTTGATTTTATCATCATTTTCATAAGGAAAACGCCCTCCGATTCTGAGCGCTATTTCGATTACTTCGGTTCATTTACATCTGCTTCCACTCTAATGAAGTTAGATATTCATGGTGGAAATGAATAAATTCATGGTATAGCTTATGATTTGTTCTTCACTACTATATTGTAAATACAGAGTTTTTAACTCCATGAAATATCAGTCTCTTATAAAACTTAGAATTATTTCCAAATTACCATGGAACATAATTTTAAAATTTATATTTATATTTATAATGTTCTTCACTAGGTTTGGATGGCCATTTTCAGCGCTCTGGTCCTTCTTTCGGTAGTTTCTGTTGGCGCAGAACAAATTTTGTCTTCATTTGATATTGAAAATAAAGTAAGAAATCCGTTCTCGACTGATTTGGCTGAAAAGATTTTCGGTTATGTGGGAGCTCTGTTCCTCGAAGGTCAGTTATTTCCTTCAAATCATGTGGTTATCTTCAAGAATGTATTGAGTGGGGTGGCGGAGTGGTTAGCACTTTCGTCTCGCCGGGTTCGATCCCCGCTTGTGGCACCTTGGACGAATAATTACTTAACCCGAAATCTAATGGCGTGCTTGGTGCTTTTACGGCAGCGCCGCTTGTAGCGCCGTAGTGTCAAGAATTGGAAATATTTCTATCTAAATACGAAACACGTTGCCAATATTAGCGGACGATGTTAGGCCTAGCGTTCTTAGCTCGTCACTGTCGTCAAAGCTTACACCTTTATTTCCGTTTTGACTAATCATCTTTAAATTTTATAATCTATTTAAACCCTCAGACAAACATTAAAACGAATATTCCAAAAGCCTCACTTCTACTAAAAACAGCAGAGCAGACGACGGAATGCGGAAATATTTAGCGATTCTGTCGGTAGGAGCGCTGACGGACGAAGCAAATTGTGGAACAGGGGATTTTGATTAGCTTTCGAGTCCAGTAATTATTCGTCCAAGGTGGCACTGGGTGAAAACTCGGAACAACTCCTTCCGCGTTGAGTTTGCAAGTTAACGGTTATAGATATTTAGTATAGGAAGCTGTTGGCTCGCGTGGCGTGAAGGTCAACAACTGTCTTACCCATTGTAATCCGACAACCTGGTTTGAAAGGCCTTAGGTATTGGCCTAGCTGATCATTACCTAAGAATATGTAAAGACATTCTTTTTAACGTTTGCTTTTCGATATTGCAACACACATAGAGGACAGTACCAAGCCTTAGGCATCAAGAATTGTCCAACCCGATATTAACCCAACCAAAATTTTTCTAACCCTACCTAACCTAACCTAACCAAGCACTTTTACCACTTAAATAACCTTTTTGACCCATAAGAAACACGCAATGCCATTAAAAGGTGTATTTTTTGTGGCAGGCACTAAAATTAAATTGCAGTATTTTGGAATAGGTGACATTTTTTGTGGCAGGCACTAAATTTAAAAAGAAATATTTAGAAAAAATTAAATTGTTGTGTTGGCACTAAATTTAAATTGCAATATTTTGGAAAAGGTGTATTTTTGGTGGCAGCCATTAAATTTAAATAAAAATATTTTGAAAAAATAAATTTTTTTTTGTGGCAAGCACTAAGCGATATTGGGCGGCAGGCATTCACTTATATTGTTAAATTTTAAAACGAAAAATTCTTAATAAGCTGAATCTACGCCAAAGCAAGCTAAAATTAGTAAAAAAATATAATCTTGCCTAAGCCTGTGTTCTTTAACAAACCAAGAAAACGTTTTCACAGCTAGAGCCGGAATAATTCCGTCAGCGTTGTAGATATAATATGTTTATCTTAGCCCATATTCTGCGAAGCTAGGGTTATCTGTTTGACTGAAGATATATTCCCAACATAATAATTCAACAAAGGATATTTCAACTAAGAAAAACTTATAAATTATTGGTATTTACAGCGCAACCGGTAATTAAAAATACACCAGCAGCGCAGTTGAATGGTATTATGGTAAACAAAGTTATGTTAAAAATAATCTGCCAGAAAAACACCTCTTTCAAGATAAATAGGCTTAATATTGAAGCCGCGAAATTGAAAAACCTGCGCAAGTGGAAAACCGCGCAAATGAACAATATCTGCGCAAGTGGAAAACCACGCAAATGAAAAACCTGCTCAAATGAAACCTATCTGCGCAAGTGGAAAACTGCACAAATGGAAAACCGCGAAATTGCGCAGTTGACCCATTACCGTTTCAATGGCCATTCATTTTGCCTTTTCAACTAAAAATGTTTTTCACAATTCAAGTTTAAACTTTGTCTACGTAAAATACCATGGCAAAATCACATTTTCAAAAACTTAAAAAATTAAAATTTTAGCAAAACAATTGGGTAAAATTGATAAAATTGCGTAAAATCGATAAAAATTGGTAATATCAATAAAATTTCGGTCAAATTGTAAGGATTTACAATCCGTGATTTTACTACGCGCTATTTTACGTAGACAAAGTTTAAACTTGAGTTGTGAAAAAAATATAAAATCCAAACTCCTACACACAAAAAATGGCTAATGTCCGACCCCTTGCATCCATGTTTTTGATCAGCGTCCCCTCAAGACCCCAAAGGGGACGTTCCACGCTTCCTGTTGATGGTTTGGTGTCTCTCAGTGCTGACACTCATGAACGCTTTCATGGGCCAATTCAAAAGTAGTCTCATGGTGGAAGCGGAGCCGCCTCGAGTTGACAGCATCCACGATTTGGCGAAACAAGTTAAAACCCGAATACTCGTTTGGAAAGGATCTGCCTTCGAAGACCTGCTCCGAGTTAGTTATTACTTCAGACAAATAAACCACTGGACCACAATCAAAAGCAACAACATTGCTTTATCCGCCAAATTGTTCCACCCAAATTCAAATAAGCTACAATTTTAGGTTCAACTATGAATTTGTTTATATACACCCACAGGAATCCATACCTCTACTTGGAATGCTTATCCTGCCGTATCGCGTAAGGTAAGATCATTCTGACGGCTTGGCCCCGCCTACGAGAAAAAAAAATCCCCGTTGCGCGCGCTCCCCTCTCACGTTGTTGTTTGTTAAGTTAACATAGTGACGTCAAAAAAAACCGTCAGCCACATTGAGACGAAAATCGGGCGCGATAAGCATTCCAAATAGAGGTATGGATTCCTGACACCCATGAATAGAACGCAGATGCATCGCCTTACTACGATGTGGCTGTCGAAGAGGCAGGATTGATGACGTAAGTTGATAGACTTTTTAACCCATGATGACTCAGTCTAGCTGGACATCATCGGGCCTCTTTGTGAGAGTCCGAGGGACAAAGAGAACCAAAACTAGACCCAGTTACTTGACATTGGCTATTCTAGGACCAATCAGAGAGCCGCTCTTTCCGTACACGGTGTTTAATTTCCGCCGTGGAATTGTGACAATGCCGTAGGTCGGAGAGTAAAGCAGTTTATGTGAATAAATTAATGGTTTATCGCTTATATTGCACTCGTATTTCATATTTGGGTGGAACTCTCGCACAACGTGGCGCTACAAGCGTCGCTGCTTTCAAAGAAACATTCACGAATCTAAATTCTGGTCCAGTAGTTTATGTGTCCAAAGTTCTTATTTATCTATCATCAATGTTTACTGCATAAGCGTTCCGTCGACTAATATTCGAGAGCGTTAGTGACTTAAATGTTTTATGAAATTTCTAAATAGAGATCCGAGCAAGAATCCATGAAAAAAGTTTCGAAAATAGTCATCGAATCGAACGGCTTCGTGAGCTCCACGGCAATTTTTAGTAGGGACAATGTGGACTCCGTCGTGGCGGGAAAAGCGATCATAATGACGGAAGGTTCAACCATAAAGTCATACTTGGGTACCAGATGCGCCCAACCTGGTGGTGGGACCTTCTACCTGGCCAAAGAACCAGTGATGACCTTCTTCTTTTACATGGCGTTGAACAAAAGACTTCCCATCAACTTCAAACGTGGAGTGGATGACAGGTATACCAAACTGATTTATGGAGATAATAGCAGGTTCTAGGCCATACAAAACTATTTAGCTACCAATGAAGACATGGTTCAAGGTCATATAACTGTTTTGGAGATATTCGCCCTGGTCCATATTTTAGTCGACACCCTGTATATCTTTGTCCGCTATAGGAATCTACAGTTTTCAACTTAGGTCGACCACATTTGGTGGACTATCTCATCGCACCCTGACTGTGGTTAATTTAATAATTAGATATATCCGCTATATACAAGATACAACACTTTGGTCTAAGCCAAATCACCGAGTTTCTTAGTTCTTTAGGCATACACACAAATAAAGCTTAAATTATTGCAATATTTAAAAAAAATCTTCTTCTATAGACACTAGGCCGTATAATAAAAGGCAAATTATTATGTTAATATTGTCATTAACCGGTTGGTTATATTGGGTCGAGGGGGAAATAACTCACTGAAAATGTGTACACTGTACACCAGTAATCCAAATAATATTATTAGAGATTGTTATGAGATTACACGAAATTACTGAAGATTACTAGAGATTACGTTTGATTCATTATAATTTTTGGATATTGTGGATATTACGCGAGATTCAAAGAGATTACGTCATCGCAATTCATAGTGATTACTGATATTACGTCATCGCAATTCAGTGTGATTACTGGATATTACTGATATTACGTCATCGAATTTCATTGTGATTACTGGATATTACTGATATTACGTCATCGCAATTCATTGTGATTACTGGATATTACTGATATTACGTCATCTTAATCCAGTGTGATTACTGGATATTACTGATATTACGTCATCGCAATTCATTGTGATTACTGGATATTACTGATATTACGTCATCTTAATTCAGTGTGATTACTGGATATTACTGATATTACGTCATCGCAATTTATTATGATTACTGGATATTACTGATATTACGTCATCTTAATTCAGTGTGATTACTGGATATTACTGATATTACGTCATCGCAATTTATTATGATTACTGGATATTACTGATATTACGTCATCGCAATTCATTATGATTACTGGATATTACTGATATTACGTCATCGCAATTTATTTTGACTACTGGATATTACTGATATTACGTCATCGCAATTCAGTGTGATTACTGGATATTACTGATATTACGTCATCGCAATTTATTATGATTACTGGATATTACTGATATTACGTCATCGCAATTCATTATGATTACTGGATATTACTGATATTACGTCATCGCAATTTATTTTGACTACTGGATATTACTGATATTACGTCATCGCAATTCATTATGATTACTGGATATTACTGATATTACGTCATCGCAATTCATTATGATTACTGGATATTACTGATATTACGTCATCGCAATTTATTATGATTACTGGATATTACTGATATTACGTCATCGCAATTTATTATGATTACTGGATATTACTGATATTACGTCATCGCAATTCAGTGTGATTACTGGATATTACTGATATTACGTCATCGCAATTTATTATGATTACTGGATATTACTGATATTACGTCATCGCAATTCATTATGATTACTGGATATTACTGATATTACGTCATCGCAATTTATTTTGACTACTGGATATTACTGATATTACGTCATCGCAATTCATTATGATTACTGGATATTACTGATATTACGTCATCGCAATTCATTATGATTACTGGATATTACTGATATTACGTCATCGCAATTTATTATGATTACTGGATATTACTGATATTACGTCATCGCAATTTATTATGATTACTGGATATTACTGATATTACGTCATCGCAATTTATTATGATTACTGGATATTACTGATATTACGTCATCGCAATTTATTATGATTACTGGATATTACTGATATTACGTCATCGCAATTCATTATCATTTCTGGATATTACTGATATTACGTCATCACAATTAATTTTGATTACTGGATATTACTGATATTACGTCATCGCAATACAATATGATTACTGGATATTACTGATATTACGTCATCGCAATTCATTGTGATTACTGGATATTACTGTTATTACGCGAGATTCATTAAGATTACTAGAGATTACGGATATTAAATGAGATTATTTTGTAATTACGGATATTATTATGGAATTATGGATATTACTTGAGATTATGAGTATGAAAAATTTCACTTTCGAGAATCGAGCAGAGCTTCGGTTTTCCCTTCCATCGAGGTTAACGTTAAAAGTTATAGCGATTTCCACTGGGAAGCTCCGAGAGCGCCCCGAAATCGATTTCGACGTCACAGCTCGTGTCGAGATTTCCAAGGATCGTGGTCGAGCGAGTCTACCAGTGAAATACAACCTCGTTTTAAGAGCAACTCTCGGGGCGAGTATTTTCCAGCGAAATACGCGGAAAGTCATGGCGGACTATAATATTGTATTCCATAAACTTTATTAATCATCCATGGTTAGGCCTAGGCGTAAAGAAGAACTTACTTAATTTTCGGAGTAGGAATATACCACATCCTCTATATATCTTATTATTTTAGGCCTTTATACTATTTCCGGCGTTTGCCTTAAAAGAATTGCCTCTATTTCTTCGTCGGAACTATCCAAAGACGATTCTATAAACAAATAAGCAGCCCGAATATTTATTGTCCTATCTAGTTCCGCCATTTTTAAAAATCACGAAAACCGCTCGAAATCTGTCGATCCGTCGAATTTCTCGGATCAAAATTTTCGCTCTCAGAGCGCTCGCTGTGAGAGCGAGATTGCCAGTGGAAGACACGGATCTCGTCCCGAGCTGCTCTCGATTTCCCAGTGGAGGACGAAATCTCATCACGAGCGCTCCCGGAGCGCCCGAAATCCCCCAGTGGAAATCGCCATAAGTGTAGGGAGCTGTTGGCTCGATCTCGTGGCATGCAGGGCTTGCCACCACCCTCCTACGCAGTGTAACCCGGCCACCTGAATTAAAGGCTTCAAAAGTCGCTTGATGACTTAGGCCTAAGATGGTGCCTTGGGTATTAGCCTAGCTGATTATTATTATTATTATTATTAAAAAAAAACTCGCACATGCCTAATAATTACCGAATAATCAGTTTTACTTTCCGTTTCAAAAGTTTTAATTTTTTATGAACAAATAAAGTAATTTTTACTATTGGAAGCGTTTCTATTTGCGATAAGTCTTGCTCATCTTTCTAATAGATGTTAATTCTAAAAAGTAAGGAACAGTGGTTACATCAAGTGTTGATGGATTCTGTTTCGGTCAAATTATTTAAATATTGTTTCCCATGACGGTATCATTGCATTAACAAATTACTTAAAAGTATGTATTTTAATTAAGAGTTTCAAAATAAAAATAATTTATTCAGAATTTACAATATTTGGTGCGAGTGGCTAAGTCGGTAACTGACGTTAATGCCACCAAGAATGTATTTATTTATACTCATGGAGAATGAATATGTCGAGATTATTTTTAGCGTTTCTCCAATTCCACCCGTTGGGCCCCCCGGTATGCTCCTCCGCTTTAATAAAATCAAATAATACTGCAATCTCATTGGTTCTTAAAAATTACGTTTTTCGACGCGATTAACGCTGCAGCGAGGACGCCTCCTTTTTCCCTCCCCCCCCCTTAGCGTGACGGGGTTAGGGGCTCAACGTGTCCGTCGATAGTCTCGACATATTCATTCTCCCTGAGTATAAATAAATACATTCTTGATGCCACTTAATCGAATGTTTACCAAAAAACTTTAATATAAATTAAATTAAATTAAACTTTACTTAGAGAACAAAAAAATTAGTAGAGATTAATAGAAACATTCTACATTTTAAACTTAGTTTTGGTTCAACTCTAAATAGATATGCAATTTTGAATATATACAAGGATATTTTTATTCCTTGTCTGGGAGTTTGAATTTATACAAGGGGGAATTCTGGTCGAATCTTAATTAGTTATACAAAATTAAACTCTTTTAATATCGAGTTTAGTTGACTAGTAGTTTTAAGTCTTGTTGTATTAGGCGAAAATTATTCGCTAGTTATGGAGTAATTTTTAGGAAACAGCGAGCAGCTTCAAAATAGAGTTTGACTGTTAATGTATGGAAAAAGTTGGTAGTTTGGGGTAAGAGCTGTACTCATGTCGTCCCAAAGCGAGCGAATAGTTTTGTTGTATTAAATACAAATAACAAATTTGATGAGATTTCTAAAATTCCTTTTCTAATGATCAGAATGTACCGCTTCTCGGAGTCGGGCCTGATGTCCGTTTGGCTGGGACAAATGTATCGGGACTGGGACAAGTGCACAGCCCCAGATACTGAAATCTCAGAGAAGACGATGGGATTTTCAGATTTCGTTGGAATATTCTACTTGTGGCTACTCGGTCTTTTCATCTCGACTGTGGCACTCATCACCGAAATTTTACGCTATCGTTACACTGACCATGATAATGAGGATACTATCCATGCTTAGGAAAATGGCCATTGCCTAAAATTCTCAGCGTATTATCCGCTTTGATGAATATTAGTAGATCTATTCACCAATTACTTAGATTAAACTGTAATTTATAGCGAAGCCATTAGTGGTTCGAGCTTAATACTATTGTGTATAATAAATGGCGCCAGTTTAAACTTTTGGTCGTAAATGGGAATACTTACTTTATTACCAGGGCCGTGCAGAGGGGGGGGGGGGGAACCCCCGGGGTCCGGCGAAAAAAGGGCCCGGTACAATAGGCGCCCATCGGTTTGCCCTTCACCAGCACCCCTCCTTGAAAATTTCAGTTAGAAGGGCCCTCGATGACATAATTTTCCCCGGGGCCCGAAATGTCTCTGCATCGCCCTGTTTATTACAGCGATGTTTTATGTTAAAACTGTACACAGATGTTGAACTCAGTAAAAATAAAACCAAGTGGAACTAAAAATTGAATAGTTTTACGCCCCTTTTACGAAATTCTGGCTACACCACTATCCAAGTTATTTAGAGAAAACAATAGCTTATTGAAGAGGCTAACAGCAGCTGAGCCTCAAAGAGATAACTGTTTAAAATTTCGACGATGTAGTTAAATTATGCAAATCATTTGAAAGGTTTTAGGGGATCAACCTCGAAAGCAAAAGCCAAACCAAAATTGCTAAAAACCCGTTAATTGCCGTTTCAATAAAATACATGGCGAAAAGGCGATCACTGAAAGAATATTTATGGTTGGTCCGTTAATCCAAAGAACTACAATCTATATTCAAGTAAAACCAAGTCAACTATGAATTTTTGAAATTGCAAAAAAAGGGGGGCGAATGGTGAGAGTTGACGCAAAAAAAAAATCGGTTAGGCCTACAATTTATAATCGTAGACGCCAAAAACTTAAGTTAGGCCTAGCACAGGTTTTCCGCACCATTGCCCCCTGGATTAAGAGAAGGCCTAGAAATCGTTTTTCTACAGGGGGCGGCAAACATTTTTTACACGCTCGCGAAACACTCACAATTGTCAGTAGATGACGCGATTTCCAACGAGACGATCAAGGTGGGAATTTTGAATATTCTCGCATAAACCAATGCCCTTAAGCAATAGCAGCCGATCTTTCGCTGTCAGCCTGACTTTATGACGTCAAAATGGTAAGATCTAGGGCCATCTTTCGGCCAACAGAGGCATAAAACTAAAACTTTGATTTTGCCAGTTTCAAAAATTCAACACCTGCCCATTTCTAGGCCTTCTCTTAATCCAGGGGGCAATGTCCGCATCGAAGCTCTCACCATAGCAGCGTTTTTGCCAGCACTTACAAGGACCATGTAAAGAGTAGCTTGCACCATCCACGCTCTATGTATTAGTATTTCCTGGTGAATCGTTGAATGCGTTTTATGGAAGCGTCTATTGCTGCAAAATGTAAACTTTTTTGTCAAATGAAGGATTAATACAGAGATTCTCTAAAACATTTTAATATAGTCAATTGTATACCCGTTTCAAGTGCAACTGGCGAAAGAGGTTTTAGTACATTACATAGATTATAAAGTCATACATGTACGTGAACAACAATGGGATGAATCCGATGAAATATGATGTCGCATTTCTAATTATTGTTACAAAGTCACAAATCTTATGAAATAAAAGTCTTCTAAAATAATAGTCTCTTATACACGAAACTTTGAATTTACATTTTGTTCCAGTTTGGACATAATCAATTTTGAACAACACAGAACACAAAAATACTGTAATAATAGGTTGTCCATTTAAGGCTCTATAAACTTATAAACAAAACACTATACATCAACTGGTGAGGTAGTACTTTATGTAGTTTTTAATATAAAATTTCAAAATAAGGTCTTATAGTAGTAAATTTTCTGTTGCGATTAAAAATGTGTCATTATTATGACAAAGTAACCGTCTAATTTCAATCATCAGTCTTGGCGTCAAGTAAAAATTAGCTGGGGAAGGAGATTCATCGACAACATTTACCTGAAATTTACAGGCAGCGCCAAGTTCATTAGCGGCGTGTATGTAAACTTCATTATGAGGTCGAAATTATTTTTGAGGTGTCAACGAGGTTTATATAAAACTTTTAAATGATTCATCTTATAGGTAGAGATATTTTTGTGTTTGAGTCGACGCTTCGATTTTTCCAGCGTTCTTGTTACACTCTGTCAAATTATTGGCGATGTTGTTGACCTCGTCACAATTCTGACTTTCGGCGGGTGATCGTCTGAAGAGAAAGGTGTCCAACTGGCCGATTGGAAGTTCGATCGTGACGTGAAATACGTAGGCCAATAAAAATGAAAGAACAGTGTAGCCCAAGAAATGGAGGATCTGAAATCAGGTCAAACAATCAAATTAATTTAGTTTTATTATACTCGAGTAATTAATGGGTGACACCCGCGTTTGAATTTAACTCAGTTCCAGCGCCTTCTTAGCGGAGGAAAATTAGGCAGTTCACGAGTTTCGCGAAAATCTAATTTCAACGTTTATGTTTCAGTGCCGTATTATATTTTATAATCTTGCACGGAGAGGTTAGCTAGGTTTGTTATACACAAATACAAATACTCCTTTTGTTTATTGTGGCGCCATCGATGCCACTTTTCGAAAGCCTATTCTATTTAAATTTTGTGAAAACGGGATAAAATAATTTTTTTCTGAAGAAGTTACAGTAACATCAAGAATGTATTTACTTATTATTAGGAAGAATGATTATGTTGCGACAATCGCCGGGCACGTTGAACGCCTTGACAAAACGTCACCGGCGTTTGATTTCCATCGCGTTAGGTGACGTAAATTTTAAGCAGCCAATGAAATACCGGGACTATTCGTTTTATTTTAAGCGGAAGAGCGTACTGGGGGGACCAACGGGTGGATTGAGAGAAAGGCTAAAAACCGTCTCGACATAGACATTCTCCCTAGGTATAAATAAATACATTCTTGGTAACATAAATTCATCACGCTTAGTAACTCTTGACGATGACGCCGATGAGTAACCGCTGTAGGAAGCTGTTGGCTCGCGTGGTATGGAAGGCTTGTAACCCGGCCACCTGAATTAATGGCTTTAAAAGTCGCCTTAGGTATTAGCCAAGCTGATTTTTCAAAATTTAATTTTTCTGGGAAATTACCAATTTTACTTTAACTAAAACACGCATATTTCAAATATAAACCTTTTACGGAGAAAATTAATTTGCACAATGAATTCGAAACTCAATTTCTTATTAAAATCGTGTATTTCCCAAATTGTTAATGTTGGCGAACAATGTTAATAGGTGTGGATTCAATCTTATGTCTCTTAAAAAAGGAAGAAATCTATCCATTGCAAAAATCAAAATCTTCCAAACCGCAATAGGAAGCCAACGTGTCCACTAGGGGTCACGGTAGAAACATTTTTGCGTTTGAAAAAGGCAGATATTCTGACAAACCAAATATGTATAATATGCGTCCTATAGAGTATTGCCCAAAAATCGAGATTTTGTTATAGTTACTTCTTGAATATAATTTTCGGTGCTTTTTAAAATAAGGGGGAAGTCAGCAATAACCCTTAACTAGTCAATGATTGAAGATTTATATTCGAATTTATTTTTAATATTTAATTTTAAATATTTTACTAACTATAGTGTTTGGAAACTGGCGGCCTAGAAAAAATCTTAACTAGTGGACTGATTTTTAAAATTAAAACTGCTCTCCATAGGTTTGACATAAATCTAGTTTACGACTGAAAATGGCACCGCTAACCCAAGGAACTCATTTTATATTTTTGAGTAGTTAGCCTCACTGACGTGCGAAGTCGCTACGGTCTTGGTGAGCAACTTTCTTAAAAAATAGCAAAATTCAAATGTAACGCGCTAAAATATCGTTTTATTCCTAGAGCTAATATTACAGCGCGAGTAAGTTTTTTAAAAGCGCGCGCGCTGCTCTCAACTTTAACAGTACAATGAGTTTAACTAAATCACGTGAAATTGAAATAAAAATATTTTCTGACAACACCAGCAAGAGACGTGTTTCAGCGCCATCTCTTATTTTTTTCCCAGAAACGCAAAACCACTTACAAGGAGACATCCCGAAGTGTAACCCACCGATTTTGTTCAAACTCGAGGGATTGATAGACCTTTATGTAACTTGAAAAATTCTAAAGGGAATTTATTCAATGAACAACCATTTTGCCAAAAGATTTTTTTGACTACAAAATATAGAAATTTTCCCATTGAAAATAACATGGGATTCTGACCGATTCCAAAATTTTTAAAATGCCAAAAATAGAAAAATAGATAAAAATATGACGAAAAAATCAAAATTGATCAACTTTTGATCAATTTGAACAAAATAATTTATTTCAAACAATTTCGAAATATTTTTACAATGTTTGTACTATTTAAAATTTTCTCTCACATTTTTCCAATTTTAGCCATTTTGGATCATTTTCACCCATTTTGTTCAAATTGATTAAAAGTGGATCAATTTTGATTTTTCGGTCACTTTTTTATCTATTTTTCTATTTTTGGAATTTTAAAAATTTTGAAATTTGTTCAAAATTTTCACATGGGGGGCCATAGGAATCGGTCAGAATCCCATGTTATTTTCAATGGGAAAAATTTTAATTTTTTGTTGTCAAAAACATTTTTCGTTGCCATGTAAAACGGTTGCCTATTGAATAAATTCCCTTTAGGATTTTTCAAGTTACATGAAACCAATCCCCCGAGTTTGAACAAAATCTGTGGGTTACACTTCGGGATGTCTCCTTGTTAGTGAAGTAAACATTATTGTCCTATTTTTGTCTAACAATCAAAAGTTCGGCTCACAGAAAACGTATCACAGTATTTTTGGTCTTTTTGTACGCAAAGTGTAGGAGCGGGCTTCTATTTTTTGGACCCCTTATTATTTCTTAAATAAATAATAATGTTCTGTACAATTTTAAGGTATTAAACAGTTAACCCGCAAACCTTTTCCCTTAATGTTAATATTTTCGAGGCTTCGAGGTAGGCAATAATGGTTTTGTGAGGGCCGTGCAGAGGGGGCAGGGAGGCCGAAATTCCTGGGGCCCGGGGGAAAAGGGCCCGCAAACACGCTTCTTAAGGACCCGGTACGATAGTGAAACATCGCCTTTTCCTTGTAAATTTCGGTTAGAAGGGCCCACGATGAAATAATTGGCCCTAGGGTCCGAAATGTCTCTGCACGGCCCTGGGTTTTGCTTAGAGTTCAAGGAAACGGGATCGAACCGGGCTCTTCTTGTTGCGAGGCGAAAGTTCCAACCACTCCGCCCCCCGTCAAGGGGGGTCGAAGTATGTGAATATTTAGAGGGTGGTCGAGAAGGGGGTGGAAATTTAGTACAGCCAAAGGTAGGCCTAAGGGGGTATAGACCCGGAAACCCCCCCTTGTCTACGCCACTGACTCATCTTGTTTCAATTTCTACGGTAGAAGCCAACATTTGCTTTAAATAAGGTGTACTACTCAATATCGAGCACATCATTCCAGGCAGGAATCCATACCTCTACTTGGAATGCTTATCGTGGCAGATTTTCGTATAGATGTGGCTGACGGTTTTTTGGACGTCACTATGTTAACTTAAATTGGAATTGTAACCAAAACCCAAAATTTACGAGGTTTTTTTACAGAATGATAGAAAATATATTAATGATTATGTCCCTGAAATTTTATAGTTATTGGAAAAGTATTTAAAAAGTTACGCTACTTTTTCCGCAACCTACATCAAACGGCTCCAAAAATTTCAGAAATCGCGGTTGAACCTACGTGCAGCGCCAAAAGAGTGCAGCGGCAAAAATTTGAGAAAGGGCGGCGTGTAAGGCATTTTAAAAACCCGATAAACTACAATCTACGAATATATAACTCGGTTAAAAAGCCAAGGAGAATGTCGTAGCAGACGACAGTTCCGACCGAAGAACGATAAAACCGGGGAAAATAATATTTCATTCACGAGATGGTTCAACCATCGAGAAATAAATAGAGGAGATGAAAGAACCGTCGAAGCTCTGCTTGGCTTTTTATGCCACACTCCCCCAAACGGGTGAACGGAGAGAGATTTTACCCTAGTAAAATTTTGTCACGTGATAAAGTGAGCAAGCTACCTGGCTCCCTCTGGCCATGAAGAAAAGAGACTTTTAAAAAAAATAAAAAAACGGTTGAGTTTGAAAATGACGAGGGTTAAGAAAACGTGTGAAGAATAATAGAATTAGGAGGACAAGGCTTACCTTTATCGATGTTTCTCCGTTGCGCCTTTGAGGGTTTTTTAAACTTAATACTTACGTCGTGATAATTATGGTCCATATTGCAAATAATTAAAATTTAAATAAATGATAAAACTTTGTTTTCGCGCGTTGCTTTTAGATATCCTAAAGAGCACAAAGAAATAACCATAGAACACGCGGTACACAGATTACCAGGTATTTTTTTTGCAAACAAAATATTTATTATTGGTGCGGTGGTTAAAATTTTCTACAATAGAGGGCACGAAAAGCTTTCATTTCTTGTTCACGTGACAAATTTTTACCAGGGTACCCCCCTTTTATGTCTTCCCCCAATTCTCCCTGTTGTGGGTGGAGATCCTTACGGCTGGGGAGCGACTGCGCCTCCCCTTTTCATCTCCTTTATTAATTCCTCTATGGTTCAACCAAGCGGTTTGAGATTCTCAAGTCGGGGGGGGGGGGGATAAAACACGAAATTTGGTTGCTAATAATAAATCAAATACTGGAAATATATTAACATGAAATTTTTTGTATAACCATTTTCGAACGTCCTCTATCCATTTAAATGGTTTTAAACCAATTTTAGGGTGGTGACAATTCCCCTTTAACGAACAACAACGTGAAGGGAACGCGCGCAAAGGGGATTTTTTCTCTCGTAGGCGGAGCCAAAGCCATCAAATTGATCTTACCATACGCGATACGGCAGGATAAACATTCCCAGTAGAGGTATGGATTCCTGTTCACGACTATTATTCGATTTAATATGCAACAAATAATTAATAATAATTTTCGGATACGGATATAAAAGAAATGAACGGAAAATGTCCTATCCGAACGCCGAGCCCTGGGTTTCGCAAGTAGCTTCGAGGTTTGAAAATCTCACCATTTCAGCGTGACCCAAATAAAGCCTTTCTCTCGCTTGGCCGTGGTAGTAGAACATCAGGACGGGATGCAACAAATACGAGAAATAAACTAGCTTGTCGAGGGGAACTAAAGCCTTCCAGCTCAGGAACCTGTTGACGACTCCTCCGTGACCCGTGACGCAAGCGACGGTGATCCAGCCCAAGGCCAAGCCCCAAATCAGCCTGTTCAGCGAAGCGTACAATGCCGACAGAACCACGTATTGTCCACCGCTGTAATTGTACTGATAAAGACCGAACACGCAAATGGACATCGAAAAGAAGGTCAACAGCCATCCAATTACTTGTTGAACCTGAAAATAAATTATTTAATTTGTCTGATTATTGAGTACAACGTTGCAAGTATTCATTTCTACTTGGGGAGAATAGACAGGCTAAGTGAGATGACGGAGTAGTGAGTAATTTCGCCTCGCAGCAAGAGGAGCCGGGTTCGATCCCAGCTTGTAGCACTGAGTTTGCAAGTTATCTCCTCACTCGTTTAAGGGGTTTACATCCCCCAAGCTCTTCGGTTTCCCCTTCCATAAAATCTTGTTGAGGTTAACGGTAATAGTTAGTGTAGGGATCTGTTGGCTCGATCGCGTGGAATGCAGCGCTTGCCACCACCCTCCTACGCATTGTAACCCAGCCACCTGAATTAATGGCTTTAAAAGTCGCTTCATGACTTAGGCCTGAGGTGGTGCCTTGAGTACTAGCCTAGCTTATTATTAGTATTATTGGATTATTACCCTCTTGAAAAAGTGTAGAAAAGGGGAAGTCCTATTTTGCGGAAAGAATATTTTGCATACTTTTGGAAAACTAGTGCGAACTGGCCATTTTCAAGAATAGCGCCCCCTCCTATATATTTGTTTTGATTGTGCTATAGTATAGTATTTTTCGCAAGGAATCTATTGCCGTTAAAATTGTTTTTCGGAAATGAATACTTAAGGAGATATAGTTAATTTAAACAGGCGCCAATGTATAGTCTTTGGATAATATTTAATTAACTATATCTCCTTAAGTATTCATTTCCGAAAAATAAGTTTAACGGCAATAGATTCCTTGAGAAAAATACTATATTATAGCACAATCAAAACAAATATATAGGAGGGGGCGCTATTCTTGAAAATGGCCAGTTCGCACTAGTTTTGCAAAAGTATGCAAAATATTCTTTCCGCAAAATAGGACTTACCGTTTAGGGTTGCCCTCATACTGAACTCCTTCCCCCTAAAATTAAACAACTCATTGGTTCCCTAAAACTGAAGTCTATCAATGTGATTGAACCTAATTTGGCGAAATTATTTTATTTATAGAATTTACCATTGATAAATGGATTAAGTTTTGGAAATGCACATTATTATAAATTTGGCACATGCAAAGTAACTTACTTTGGTAAAAGCAAGTGAATCTTTCTTCGAGATGAAATATCCCAAAAGCAGGCCAATTCCATAAGGCCCAAAATGTGTTTCAGGTCGGATGTACACTTTACTCAATATTTCATCCCAAGAACTGAAAGAGGATAATCACATAAATCATTGATACCGTCGATATAAATGATCGAAATGTAGCTAAAGATGTCTAGCCAGCGTTCAGAAAGTAGTATTTAACAGACCGGTGGTAAATAAAGTGGTGAATAGTGGTAAATCACGTTATGGTATAATATCGGAAAAGGGGTAAATAATGGTAAATAACGTTATGGCATAAAATGGGAAAAGTGGTAAATAGTGGTAAATAACGTTATGGTATAATATCGGAAAAGGGGTAAATAATGGTAAATAACGTTATGGTATAAAATGGGAAAAGTGGTAAATAATGATAAATAACGTTATGATATAAAATGGGAAAAGTGGTAAATAATGGTAAATAATGTAATGGTATAAAATGGGAAAAGTGGTAAATAATGGTAAATAACGTTATGGTATAAAATGGGAAAAGTGGTAAATAATGGTAAATAATGTTGTTGTATAAAATGGGAAAAGTCGTAAATAATGGTAAATAACGTTATGGTATAAAATGGGAAAAGTGGTAAATAATGGTAAATAACGTTATGGTATAAAATGGGAAAAGTGGTAAGTAATTGTAGATTATATATTTCCATGAAATATTTACAGTAGTTAAAACTTAAAGCTACATTTAGAGTAAATAAAATAAAGTTTAAGATTTTCTAAAGTTGATACATTCCGTTTTTGGTATAATTTTCTTAATTTCACATATTATCATATTAAACCACTATTTACCTTTTTAACCATTATTTACCATTATTAACCATTATTTATCAGTCCTCTCAGTCTATTAACCAAATTTAGATAACCCTAAATTAAAACTTCCTTTTCATCGTAATAAAAAGAACACAAAATAAAATAAACAATTTATAAATATTAAAAAACGACTTTTTACCTGCTATCCAGAACTGTTAGGGCTACTGTTGGAGGGAAGTTTTCATTGACATTTACAATCGCAGTTCTAATACAAGACAACAGCGATGTTAAAACAACCGCAATTACTCCAAACTTTAGTTTTCTGGGAATATTTTGAATAAATAAAATAAATAATAATACGAATTAAAATTATAAAAAGTGTATGCACATTTATCATATCTAAAAGCAATAAGTAAAATAATGAAATTAAACTTTATTACATTACCTGAACAAAAGCCATATAAACAAAACTGTTAAAAACGTGTACTGCATAGCCACTGATAAGAACCACATGTGGAATAAACACTGCAAAAGATGCACTAATTACAAATTTGCTAATTTTATCGGTAGCTCTATATTAACTACAATATTAATGTTGTTTGTTTTACGGAATTAACAGATTAAAGGCTAGTTCCCACTTGGCGAATTTTCGAGACGAATAAAATTTTCGCGCAACGAAAAAAGACGCGTTTTTTCGGTCGCTGGGGAAGCGGTTCTCACTTTAGCGCGAAAATTTAAAAACGCTGAAAACAACTCGTGCGGGTTTTTAGGCCTAACATAAAACATCAGTTCAAAATGAACCAAATGGATGTTTCTGTTGATAATTTCAATAAATAATCGATTCTATTCGTGAGATAATTACCTTTACTTCAGTATCTTGGTCAAGTTGGCTGGGCTGCTTTTCTAAAGACCTAGGCTTAAGAAGTGACGGACGGGAGCGGAATAGATCGAGGGAACGCGTTTTCTGATTGGCTGAAGCTTTTTAGCGCCAAGGTGTGGACGTCAAAAAATAGAACATTCGCTAGATACCGCGGAGACGCGACTTTAGCGGCCAATTTGAAAAAAATCGCAACTTTTATTCGCGAGCGTCAATTTTCAGCTGGGAAAATTGTTTTTTTCGCTAAGTGGGAACTAGGCTTTAAAGTTTTATTAACACGAAACAACGTTTTTGCAAAACATATCATTGGTCAACAAGACTCGCATTGAACCGAGTTGCTCCGTGTGAATATCAAAAATATTTAAACAACGTGTTAACCACACAATCGCTTTCGCTGGTGAAGTTTTAAAGAACGGTTTTTTGTGACCAAGGCTTAGCGAAAAATATTTAAATCTAATAATTTTATCCATAAAGAAATAAGTAACATATGGACTCATGAGTTTGCATTTGTTTAAGATTTTCGTAGAAATAATTTGAATGAAATCTTGTTTCACACGAAGCATACAATTAGTGATCCATGTATGGAAAATTCTTATATTCCTCGTGCAATTGAAATCGTTACCATGAAAAGAAAATGACGTTATCGCGAGGAACTAGCTAGACTATAGATCGTTTATTGTTAGAAATGTGAGAGGAATTCTGCGCGTGTTCGAAATCCCTTTCACATTGTTTTTTTTTATATTTTCAGTTGTGCCCCCCCCCCCCCCCCGACGCAAAATCATGTCCACGCTACTGATGTCACTCCACATACGGCTACCACTAGTTATGTCACACTTACGGAAAAAATAATTGACTTATGATATTAGATATAGGCATTACAGAAGCTGTTGGAGAATAACGATTTCAAATTTATATATTTTGATTTCTAATTAAGCTGGTACCACACACCAATGACGCCTTTTCGGCCGAAGACTCGCCAGTGTGGCCAAGTTAGGAGATTTCAGGAAAAACAGGAGGTTGACTCTCATAGGAGGTTCGATAGTTGAAAGCAAAAATTCAATAGGAGGTCGCAAAATTTAAACTTCGAAGACTCTTTGACTACCGTACAAAACCTGTGTCATTCTGTCATTCTGTCATTCTGTCATTCTGTCATTCATTGATATGTGGCCACCATTCCCAAGAGAGGAGACGCTCTTCCTCAAATTAGGCAAAAATCGGTCTCTGCGCATGCTCAAATAATAAGCGATAATTTTTCTATCAGTTTAGGAGGAAATCGGATAATTTTCTATCAGTTTAAGAGGAAATCGGATAATTTTCTATCAGTTTAGGAGGAAATCGGATAATTTTCTATCAGTTTAAGAGGAAATCGGATAATTTTCTATCAGTTTAGGAGGAAATCGGAGAATTTTTCTATCAGTTTAGGAGGAAATCTGATAATTTTTCTATCAGTTTAGGAGGAAATCGGAGAACTTTTCTATCAGTTTAGGACGAAATCGGAGAATTTTTCTATCAGTTTAGGACGAAATCGGAGAATTTTTCTATCAGTTTAGGATGAAATCGGAGAATTTTTCTATCAGTTTAGGACGAAATCGGATAATTTTTCTATCAGTTTAGGAGGAAATCGGAGAACCTTTCTATCAGTTTAGGACGAAATCGGAGAATTTTTCTATCAGTTTAGGACGAAATCGGAAATTTTTTCTATCAGTTTAGGATGAAATCGGAGAATTTTTCTATCAGTTTAGGACGAAATCGGAGAATTTTTCTATCAGTTTAGGACGAAATCGGATAATTTTTCTATCAGTTTAGGAGGATATCGGATAATTTTTCTATCAGTTTAGGAGGAAATCTGATAATTTTTCTCTCGAGTATGGAGATTTTTTATTTTATAATTGGACACACTGCCGTAGAGGAAAAAATAATTCCAAGGGCAAAGTTCATTGAAATTGACTTTGTAAGAAGGAAATAAAATAAGGAAATGCCGCCTTAAGATTAATCATAAATGATCCAAGTTGATTGTTTGTCACGTCTGTACCAGAATCGTCTTTGCAGCCCTGGTATTTAAGTCATCTTGATTCTCCGAGCGTGATTCTCAAAGTATTGAGAAATTCATATTATTTATTATAAGTGTAACCGTTTTAAATTGTTAAATTCAAGTTTCAGGAATAAGTAGAATTTATTTACACGTTTCTTTAAAAAGTCAATGAAAAATGATCAGAAGAGACTCCATCTGGTGGCTAAATCCCCAAGTTAGACTATAGCCCCAAGGCCCGATGGAATCGGTAAGATCGTGGAAGCTCAGATAGCTGATGGGGATATCTCAGGAGCAGTTCGTGTCATTTCATCGGTCGACTCTTTTGCCCAGTTCGACGCTGAAACGCTCGACGTCCTGCGCCGCAAACATCCGCCGGGTACGAACCACCAAGACTTCTCGTACGAACCCTCGGATTTGTCTTCAATATCGCGACCTAACTTAACACTACCTGACGTCCACTCCGCTATCCTCTCCTTTCCGTCTGGTTCCGCGGCCGGCCAAGACTACTTGCGACCCCAGCACCTGAAGGATTTAATTTCCAATGGTACGGGAACGGCTGGGGAGTCGTTACGTAAATCTCTAACCAGCCTATGCAATCTGATGCTGGCCGGTGAAGTCCCTTCCGACATCTGTCCGATCTTATACGGAGCCTCGTTATGCGCTTTAAAGAAAAAGGATGGTGGCTTACGCCCGATTGCTGTGGGAAATACTCTCCGCCGCCTAGTCGCCAAGTTGGGTTGCTCACTCATTATGCCTTCACTTGGCCCTCTTCTTCGCCCCGTGCAGTTGGGTTTTGGCACGCGCGGTGGGGCCGAAGCCGCAGCCCACGCTGCTTGGCGCTATGTCAACCACGCCCACTCAGATGCCAAATTATTACTTAAAATAGATTTTCGCAACGCTTTTAACACTGTTCGTCGAGATCGCCTCCTCGAATGCATCTACAATGAGCTCCCAATACTTTATCCTTTTTTACGCCAATGTTATCGTTTTTCGACCCACCTAAACTTTGGCGAGTCCTTAATTTCGTTGGAAGTAGGCGTTCAGCAAGGGGATCCTCTAGACCCCGCTCTTTTTTGCTTAATCGTTCAAAAAATAGCGTTAAATATGAAATCCGAATTTAATGTTTGGTATCTTGATGATTTATCGCTGGGAGGCAATCCTGAGTTAGTCCTGAATGACTTGGTTCTCCTGAAAGAGCTTTCCCTTGGCGTCGGTCTCGAGCTTAATCTATCGAAATGTGAGCTCTTAATCCTCAATGCTGGCGGGGTCGAAGCGTCTCACTTCACGTCCATGTTTGAATCGGCGGCCCCTGGAATCGAAATTGTTGATCGCTCCAATTTTATTCTTTTGGGCTCTCCCCTCTCGCAAGAAGCCATCTCGAAGTCCGTGGAAACTAAATGCCAGTCTTTGTTCACCATGTCTGCGAACCTTCAGCACGTCTCGGCCCACCACGGATTTTTCTTATTGAAAAACTCGTTGGCCATACCTAAGCCGCTTTTCCTCCTCCGCAGTGCTCCTGTTCTGCTCTTTAAAGACGGCCTGGGCTCTTTCGATAACACGCTCCGTTCGGCCCTTCAAAACGTTACCAATACTTTGATGGACGAGGGTCCCTGGGAGCAGGCCTCGCTCCCGGTAGCTCAAGGCGGTCTGGGAATCCGCCACGCTTCTAAACTTGCCTTGCCGGCTTACCTGTCATCTTGTCACAGTGTGATAGATTTGGTTAATGACATTCTCCCAAACCACATTAAGACTTTGCCCAATGGGTTGGCTCTCGATGCCCTCGCTGAGTGGGAACTCACTTCAGCTTCAACCCCGCCTTCTCCGGATAAGCGGTGCCATCAACGCGAATGGGAAGGTCCAATTACCGCAAATACCTCGATTTTTTGCTCGGTGACGCGTCTACTGACCGCGATAAGGCCCGCTTGCTTTCAGCCTCCTCAAAGGAATCGGGTGCTTGGTTGAACACTCTTCCGTCGCCATCTTTGGGCATTCATTTAGATGATGATTCTTTTAGAATCGCGGTCGGCCTTCGGTTGGGAGCTGAAATCGGAGTGCCTCATACGTGTATTTGCGGGGGTCATGTTGATTCCTTCGGTACCCACGGTTTAAGCTGTAAACGCAGTGCGGGTCGCTTGTCACGTCACGGTGCCGTGAACGACATCCTGAAACGCGCCCTCGTGTCGGCCGGAGTTCCTTCCGATCTCGAGCCGCGCGGCCTCTCTCGCGATGACGGTAAACGCCCGGACGGGATGACTAAGGTACCATGGTCGGGTGGCAAATCGTTGGTGTGGGACTTCACCCGTACTGACCCGCTAGCGCCTTCTTATTTGGCCAATTCCTCTACAGCCCCTCTCTGGGCCGCCACCCAGGCTGAGAAGAGGAAAATAGCCAAATATTCGGGCCTTGAACACCGCTACCAATTTAAGGCCGTGGCTATCGAAACGCTGGGCTCCTTCGGTCGCGACGCCTTGGCTCTCATCCACGCCATAGGGCGTAAAATTCGAGATGCCACATCTGAACCACGCTCCGTGGAATACCTCGTGCAACGTATTGCGATAGCCGTGCAACGGGGTAACGCTGCTTCCATTTTGAGCACGTTTCCTCCGGGAGCTTCGTTGGCGGTCTATATAGATAATCTATTTTAATGTCATTTTCTTGTTTGCTAAATATTGTAAAAAGGATAAATAAAGAGACTGATTACCATGAATTTATTTTCATCTACGTGAAGTAGCTCTTTTTTCAACAGATGTCGCGAGCGTCAAAAGCAAAACAAGATGCTTAAGCTACATTTTAACCCAAAATTCGGGACGTAAAACTACACTTCACGTTGATTGGCTCGTTTGTAAATTTCACAAAAACGTAAATAAAAGTAATCTTTAATATATATAATATTATAATATATAATATAGAATTTATAATATATAATATATAATATAATATATTATATAATATATAATATATATAATTTAGATTAAAAGATCCACTAAGCAGAGCATAACTTGTCTATTTATAATACTTTACAATGGTTCTCTGACGATGTTATTGTTTCGCTATTTTGAATTTTAGCTTCCTTTGACATTAATAAATGGCACCACGCTCTCCAGCAAAGTCCTTTTTCAAAGAATCGGTAAGAATAATTGCCATCTCTAATAACATCATAATACAGGTGGCAATGATAGAGCCGACAGTTGCTTTAAGCCATTTGCACTCTACATTTCACTGTGATTCATTGAATTTTGACCTTAAACGCCCTATGGCTGTTAGACTCTGAATACACACTGCAGCGGGTAGTGATTGTACACGATAAAGTTACAACTACACTCCTAAAATATAATAATGTAAGTACTTGGTAGAGTATAAAAGTAACAATCTTCGTGTACCCTACTTTAACACCCAATACCTTAAATCGATTAAATTGCTTTCTTTAAACATTTATTCGTGTTTAATCCTTTACCCACATTTTTCCATAATGCAAGCATTGTATCCCCGACTGAAATCTGGGAATGTACAATGTACACATAGAGTAAACCACTCACATAGAGTGGAAGGCTATCAGCGAAACTTGTTAACACTTTTCGTACGCAGCGTCTTGTTTTCGAGGCAGGAAATAAACAAGTTGGCCTAAAGGTAATGTACAATATCTGGATAAAAAAGTAAGTTTCTACTCTCAAAAATGTAAAAACAACAGCATCGCTCCTCGGACTATATTTATTCCCGCCTCGAAAACAAGCTCGCCCGTAAGGATTAATGTTTCACGCGCTTCCATAAGAGCCTTCCACTCTATGCTAGTGGGCTACTCTATGAATGTACACCTGTACCGTCTACAAGTTTCCCTACACGTTTTTGAGCTTAACCTGTCTACTATTGTAGCGCGTAAACATAGGTGAAACCCAACTAAACTCACATTTTGTTTAATGTCCCAAAAGTTTTGAATGAAGAGAAGGTTTCTCCACCAGGTACTTTCGCAAACCTTGACATTGTCTTCGACGAACTCTTTCCACTGCGGGCCGTCTCCAAACAGAGGAAGCATCATGAAAATAGCGATTGTTGTCACAGTTGCTGGTAAAAGACTATCAATCGATTGCTTTACGTTATTATAGCTAGGCCTATTTTCAAATGTTGACCCGTATGTTTCAAATCAAATCATTTATAATTTAAAATTTACTAAAACTATGCTAGTAACCACAATAAAACCAGGAAACAATATAGGTATACACTTGGAAGGTCTAAGGAAGAAAACTATCACTATGCACCCTTTGTTCGCCATTGAAAGCTAGGTTGGTAGCGGCTAAAGCAGACGCTATTAGTTTTTCCTCATCGTTATTCGTAAATTTGACTTTATAATTAATGATACTTGCTTTTCATATAATTTTGGCATCGTTTGCTTATATTTTGATGATTTGATCAGAAAAAAAGTTCTTATGACTCTTTAATTTGTCTGTAGGAGACGGTAGATCACAGGTGCTGCCTGGAAGAAGCTAGCTCCGTTATGCCACCTGGACTCGTTTCGTTTGTGAATAGACACTTCAATAAATCATCCTCCCAAGAAATCGCCAAGAAGTAATATTTCCGAGAGCCAGGACCTGCAAGTTACTGTTTATATAGTGCCTTTTAAAATAATGGATTTGTTTTTATTTATTCTCGTCGCGTCTTCTTAGCAACGGCAGCCAGACAATGAATTTGAAAAATGGTTCTACGTCGGACAGTTGACGTTTTTCAATGGATTCTTTGACATTCCAACTGTATATTTATACATAGTTCCCTTTTAAAGCCGTGCTAAAATCGGATCTTTGTTATTTAACTAGTGCTATTTCGTGTTAATTTAATAAAAACGTTTATGAATTTTTGGGGTTAGAGAATGAAATTTTTTACCGAATCAGACGACGCAAAATGAAACGCAGGAGCTTCAATGAGTCGGATTTGTTGGAAATCTTCCTCCTTAAAATGTAAGTCACCAGGAATCCACTGAAATGATAAAATTAATTATATGCACGGTTAACTAACCTGCCAGTTCAAATAGAAGCATTAATAATTAGTTAGGCTAATACCCAAGACACCACCGTAGGCTCAAGTTGTCTAGCGACTTTTAATGCCTTTACACATAGCTGCACACCAAGACTTGGTCTCGGGCTCAGTCTCACCAAACGTTTTATTTGACCTTAGTCTCGTCTGTCTCAGTCTTACAATAAATTCCCAAAAAACACGAGAACTGGTCTCGGGCTCATAGTTTTTTTTTCCCTAATTACGAGAGCTCGTCTCGGGATCATAGTTTTTTCCCTAATTACGAGAGCTCGTCTCGGGCTCATAGTTTGTTTTCCCTAATTACGAGAGCTCGTCTCGGGCTCATAGTTTTTTCCCTAATTACGAGAGCTCGTCTCGGGCTCATAGTTTTTTTCCCTAATTACGAGAGCTCGTCTCGGGCTCATGGTTTTTTTCCCTAATTACGAGAGCTCGTCTCGGGATCATAGTTTTTTCCCCTAATTACGAGAGCTCGTCTCGGGCTCATAGTTTTTTTCCCTAATTACGAGAGCTCGTCTCGGGCTCATAGTTTTTTTCCCTAATTACGAGAGCTCGTCTCGGGATCATAGTTTTTTCCCTAATTACGAGAGCTCGTCTCGGGCTCATAGTTTGTTTTCCCTAATTACGAGAGCTCGTCTCGGGCTCATAGTTTTTTCCCTAATTACGAGAGCTCGTCTCGGGCTCATAGTTTTTTTCCCTAATTACGAGAGCTCGTCTCGGGCTCATAGTTTTTTTCCCTAATTACGAGAGCTCGTCTCAGGCTCATTAATATTTGGTTTTAAACACGAGAGCTCGTCTCGAACTCACAATTTCTCTCCCTAAACCTTTGAGCTTGCTTGTCTCGGGCTCATACTTATTTCTGTTACTAACAAGGGCTCGTCTCAGTCTCATAAGAATTTGCAAAACTCGCGGGGTTCATTCCAGTCTTTTAATATCTTTTTAAGTCTTAATAGTTTTTTCATATTGATGTATAAATCATAAGTCAAACGAAACAGCCGGGTGACCCCGCCTGGCACTCTCTTCACTACAACAATCTTCGAAAATTCTAGAAGGACCAATCAGAAAACGAGTAGGCCAGAGCCGAGCGGCTAGAGCTCTCTTCAAGGGCGACACGGCCAACTGTGATCACGCGCTGTTTGCGCTTTAGCTATAGCGCAAACAACACGTAATCAAAGTTGGACGTGTCGTTAAGAAAGGAAGCGTTACTTTTACGGCACGTGTTGCTCTGTGCCGCAGCGCTCCCCAGTGGCCAAGGGAAACATAATCGTGCAAAAACGGACACATAACCGTCTCTGAACAACTAAAAGGTCTCATATCGGGCTCGTTACAAAAATATGCTCTCAGCTCGGACTCGTAGGAATACACTATATTATATTGGACTCGGCTCAGGCTCACAGCAATTTACTATATTTGAATGGTCTCATCTCGAGCACACAAAAATACGCTATATTATAAAGGTCTCATCTCGGGCTCAAATTAAATGACCACAACGTTTTGGTCTCTTCTCGGGCTCGTATCACTAATAATAATAATAATAATAATAATCAGCTAGGCTAATACCCAAGGCACAACCTTAGGCCTAAGCAGTGGCGGACTGGGTCTAATATTTTGGGCTGCCAGAAGACAAAGGGCCCCAACTATAACGCTATCATGTTTAAGGGGCCCACTTCATGAACGGTACGTGAGGCCCACCTACCATCGGGCAGGTTCACTCTATGGCCAGTCCACCACTGGGCCTAAGTCATCAAGCGACTTATAATGCCTTTGAAACAGGTGGCCGGGTTACAATGCGTATACATTCTCATAACAAAGCCTGGGCTCAGTCTCAAATCGAGCTCAGGCTCTTAGTGTGTGGCGAGCCCGTTCAGCTATTCCTTTAGATCAGGTGTGTGGGTTACAATGCGTAGGAGGGTGGTGGCAAGCCCTTTATGCCCCGCGAGCCAACAGCTACTCATTACAGCTAACAAGTTTTTATGGACGGGTAACAAGTGGGGAGAGAACTTGCAAACTCAACGAAGGAGTAGTTCAGAGTTTTCATCCAGTGCCACAAGCTGGGATAGAACCCGGCTCCTCGTACTGCGAGGAAAAAGTGCTAGTCACGCCACCATCCACGATAGCAATCTGATGGATATTCGAATGTTACCTAGGGCAAATAAACGACTGGACAATAATTTAAATTGCGTGCTTCCTTCCTTCAGAGCAAAGTCGATTGGAAATAATTCAACCCAAATATTGAACACGTTCGTAATATTAGCGAAAAATGTCAGGTTTAATATTTGTAGCTTGTCACCTAACATTTATATGCGTGTCTTGTTTGTAAACATGGGCCAAATCGCTGGTGATTTTTAAAGATTCTGAAACTAAATAAAAATCTTCACTCTTTCCCAATCTCGCTTTTAGTCATTCGCCGAGTTCGTTCTTGGTCAAAGAGTGACATTATTCAAGGTTACCCATTTCACTGTTATTCTTGGCGGGAAAGTTCAAATTTTAGACGGGAATAAGTTCAAATATTATTGCTACTATGTTATTGAAGCAGCTACAGATAAATTCAAGTGAAGAAGTAGACTGTTAAATAAAATGACTTTCGACTGCCCTGCCTCGTGTTAAAAAGTATAAAATCAGTTGCATGTCCAATCGATAACAAATATCATGAGTTTCGTCTATTGATCTTTTTGGAAACAACTAGTTTTTATGTTGGTCTTTTAGGTAATAATTTCGCGTACCTGATGAAAAAGAATGTATCCACGGATACTGATGCATTGTTAATGGCTCCAAAAAAGAACTGACCTCTGAATTCTATGTAACTTAGCAATCGTCCTGTAAAAGAAGCATAGTACTGGTTACTGTAATTTCTAAATCGTAAAATTGAAATGAAATCATTGCCGTTAATTAAAATGAAATCATTGACATAAATTAAAATGAAATAATTTGACTTAAATTAAAATGAAATCATTGACATAAATTAAAATGAAATAATTGGACGTAAATTGAAATAAAATCATTTGACGTAAATTGAAATGAAATCATTTGACGTAAATTGAAATGAAATCATTTGACGTAAATTAAAAGGAAAGCATTTGACGTAAATTAAAATGAAAAACATTGGACGTAAATAAAAATGAAATCATTTGACTTAAATTAAAATGAAATCATTGGACGTAAATAAAAATGAAATCATTTGACTTAAATTAAAATGAAATCATTTGACGTAAATTGAAATGAAATCATTGGACGTAAATTAAAATGAAATCATTGGACGTAAATTGAAATGAAATCATTTGACGTAAATTAAAAAAAATCATTTGACGTAAATTAATATGAAAGCATTTGACGTAAATTAAAATAAAATCATTTGACGTAAATTAAAAGATAAACATATGGCTCTGAAGAAACCGTTTCAGTAAATTATGGGCTTTTCGAGTTGGCCACTACCTACATCTACGTAAACTGAAAAGGTTAATTGGCTTAATATCGTTTTATTTAGGTTTTATAATATAACAGTTGTAAAAATGTATATTTTTGTGTGAAAATGACTCACTGAGACGAAAGAAAAAAGGCACCACAGGGAAGAAATACGTGTGCGCCAGAATGATCCAGAGAATGGATAGGAACCTCATGCCACAGAGCATCTCGAGGTTCATGGATGAATTCCTCGTTTCAACAGAAACCAACTTCAGTGTATTCGAGTAAACAGAGAATCCCACTAGAACTTTATGAACTGTTAAAAAAATTATAAAATTTATGATTCTCGAGAAAAATCATTAGGATAGATCCGTCAATAAACACATTGTGCAAGAAGCTTCACATAAACTTTCATTTCAGTCTCCTAAATCATATTTTAAAAATCCCCCCAGATTGAGAATTTTCTCCAACATCTCGAGAACACATAAAGATACGTTTATGAAGCTCTGATATTTAATTGTAGAAGGAAAAGTTATCTATCCATTGGTTGAATGAAATTTAGTGCCAAGTGCTACATCATGGAGAAGATCGAATTATAAAATTCAATTTGTGACCTGTGATGTTTGAGATCACAGATCACCATGTAAAATCAATCGAGAAGTCATAGGATAATTTTCAAACATGGAAATCGATTTTGAACGCTGCACAAAGTGGATTATATGTCCAATCATTTCCGACACCAATAATTCCAAAATGAAAGTTTGTGACTTGGGATTTATTTTAATTTTTATTATCCCATTAATGGCGTTTAGATAATTTTGGTTGAACCAAATTCAAGATCATTCACAATAAATAAGAGATGAATTAATATTATGCAATCAGAACTCTGGAAACATTCGGAATAAAACCTTACCTTTATTAAATGATTTGTTACTCCATAATGTATTGTAGTTCATCCTGAACACCACATCGATCGACGTTCCTATTACGCTCACAGTTATTATTATTAAGAAAATACACCTAAATTTAAAAATATATTAATACTTTATCCCGTAATAAGAGGGTTCCAAATTGATCTTAATTCTACATAACAAACAAATGTAAATCTTTATGGTATAATTTGTAAAATTTCCAAAATAAAATGCAATATATTTGAATTTAATTAGGTTCGGTTATATTCAGTTTAATGAATATAGAAATACTTGATCAAAGACCTCGTACCTCCTCACAATAATAATCCATTGTGCTCTGTACTTAAAAGTAATTTTGATGAAAATGACAATAATAGGCATTTTAATAGTAAAATAATTTTTATCTCAACTCGATTTTATCAACCCTTAGAATTTTGTTTCGGAGCAAATTAGAAGGAAAGTGGCAAACTTACCCAATTATTATTTGATACGTTTCCCATTGTCGTGAGTCCTTGACGGTACAACTAATCAAGTTTGCGTCCAATTCAAAAGGGTCAGCAACTGCGTAGACAATGGTAAAATCGATTTGAAATGGCCGAATAGTTGCAATAAGGTACTCATATTTACTACTAGGAATGAATATCCCCTTTTATGTAACATAATTACTCATAAATATACCAATAGCTCTATTTCTTCCCTAACGGTTTGTTTCACAGATATTGCGTCATCCGTACTCTACGTAATATCTCACGTCATTTTTGATGTCACCGAATCTCAAATTCCGATTATGCCGTCGCACAATTAGCTCTATGTCTGATAAGCCGACGGCCATTATTTTGGTAAACAAACCTGTTTGAACAACCAAGGCTTAGGAGCTAAAATGAACTACAATATAGTATCAAGTGCTGTTAATGCAATTAATTTTCAAAGCGATCACTGAACCGAACCGTATCGGTCATTTTCCCGAACCTTTTCTTTTTCTAAGCTACTCATTACTTCATTCGCACAAACCGAGCGAGTTTATGAATTTCAGTTGGGCTGACTAATATTCCGACGCAAAAAATTCCTTCTCAATCTAGAGGTTTTCCATTGTTAAAACTGCGAACAGCAGCGGAAGACTGGCGACATTTTAGTCTAGTGGGCATAGTACTCTCGCTGTCCCAGTTTTCGCCAACTCCGAATCGATGGAGGGGGTGCTGGTGGAACATTCTGAAGTACAAAAGTCAAGGGGTGCTTGTGGGACATTATCGAACTCCAAAAAGATCGGTAATATTTTGATTGCACCAATTCAATCACTAACTTCCCTTCGTGGATTCGCTCCTGGCTTGCAAACCACCGGTAGCCGAATCAAAACTTGGTCGCGGACCCGCGGGGTTTTGCCACCTGCCCACTTAGTCAGCCTCTGTTCAACACGTCGTAACGCGGAATATCTAATATGATGATCATTCCTAGTAGTAGTTTCTAGCGATCGGTGCAACAGTATTTATCTGAGAGAATACTTACACATTCTTAGTGCTTTTATGACGTCATTCTTAGTGCAAACGGAAGGCACGCACAAACCAATTCTTGCTGAGAAATAACGTCCACTATCTCTTACAGGTAACAACTTTTTATATATCTAGAAAAATATTATTCAAGAACATTTAACTCTGTAAATATACCAGGCTGTGAATAATTTCCCAACATAAATTTTCCGTTAAACGATGTGCAGTTCACTAACGCGATAATTATTACACCCTCAAAGATAACATCGGATTCAATAATAAGTCCATATATTATATGGTAATTAAATAGATTATATCGGATTTAATAGTGATTCCATGTATGAATTTGTGATTAAATATATTAAACAGGAATGAAATGGCTAAATCGTGATCGAAATAATTAAATAATGATTGAAATTATTAAAACAACGATATAGCTTGATTAAAATGAGTTAATTAATCTTGATTACAATAACTTAGTCGTTATTGAGAAATTTGATCGTGATTACAATAACTTAGTTGTTATTGAGAAATTTGATCGTGATTATAAAAATTTGATCGTTATTATAAAATTTTGGTCGTGATTATAAAAATTTGATCTTGATAATAAAAATTTTATCGTGATTATAAAAATTTGATCGTTATTATAAAAATTTTATCGTTATTATAAATTTTTTATCGTGATTATAAAAATGTTATCATTACTATAAATTTTTTATCGTTATTATAATAATTTTACGCGAGTATAATTCTTTGATCACGAGTATAATCTGATCGCGATTATAATAATTTGATCGCTTATAAGTTGCACTAAAAATGATTGAGTTGGAATGGATTGTAAAAATGTGTAACCTAAGTTGAGAAAGTCCAATCGGATGGTGAAATGTGTAACCTAAATAGGAAACGTCAGAATGGATGGTGAAATATTTGTCACCTAAAGAGAAAAGGTCAGAATGGTTGGTGAAATATTTGTCATCTAAAGAGAAAAGGTCAGAATGGATGGTGAAATGTGTAACCCAAAGAGAAAAGGTCAGAATGGATGGTGAAATATGTGTAATCTAAATAGAAAACGTGCGGGTGGATGGTGAAATGTGTAACCTAAAGAGAAAACGTCTGAGTGGATGGTGAAATATGTGTAACCTAAAAAGAAAGGTTGAATGGATGGTGAAATATGCGAGGGGCTAACCACTTCTTTAAATTTTGTACACCGATTACGCTGGATTACGCTTAGATTAGCACTGCCAAAGGCAGGGACTTCAAAGATTACGCGTAATCCCATTAGTACAGTCAAAGGTACGGCTCTGTACACCGATTACGCGGAGTGATCAGCCCCTCGGAAATATGTGTAACCTAAATAGAAAAAGTCAGAGTGGATGGTGAAGTATGTATAATCTAAATAGGAGACGTCAGAATGGATGTTGGTTGGAATGTGTGTAACCTAAATAGAAAACGTCAGAATGGATGTTAAAATGTGTGTAACCTAAACATAAAAGGTCCGAATGGGTGGTGAAATATGTGTAACATAAATAGAAAAGGTTAGAATGGATGGTGAAATAAACGGGTGTTCTTACCGTATCAGATTGCTTCAGCTGATGAATGATTGAATTGTTGGCTCCATCGCCTTTCGACGTCGGCGGCAGTCTCAACAGTTGTGGCATTGCAGCTTCAACCAGACAATACTTCCCTTGAAATAAAACGTCATTTAGGCTCTCCGTCGAATGTTCGTTAGGAACTTCCACGTTGACACATTCGTCGAAGTCGCCGAAATCGGACGCTGTCCCGTCAAAAAGTCCGGATGGAATCTTTCCACTGGATTCCAGAACTGCGAACAAAATAATTTGATTAAAAAGCTGTTTGAAGAATTAAAACACACGTTCTAAAAAATGTGAAGTGTTGAAAACTACGTGTCAGAATTCAGAAACTGCTCAAACTGCACCGCGACACTGAAGCTATTACCATGCTATTATCACTGTAGCGCCACAAGTGGGATTTCTTTGAACTAGTCACTTCTGTTACTCTTTAAAACAAATCGCGGCTCCCAAAACCCCCGTGGATGCTTTTCCGTATTTCACCAAAAATAGCCAGTTAAGTATATCGCCACCTATCGTAACCGCAGCGCGAAATGTTTTAATTTAATCACCGGACGTGAAGCTTCTGCCATTTCTCAGTTTAACCACCGAAGAACTTTACTCATTACCCTTCAAAAATACTTTTTTTTTCTACAATCTCTGTTGATACGCATAATGTATATGTATACTCTTGGTAGTACCGCATTTACTGAAGGTGGGACCCTCCTAGGCACTTTTAAGGAAAGCATAAAAACGCCAAACTCGCATGTCCCGAAGCTGAGCCTAAATGTCAAATAATAAAGCCACAAGCTTGATATGTTTTTCTCTTAAACCGAATCAGTGAAAAATCCATTGATTTCATCTAAAAGTCCAATTTTCACGTACATAAAACACTTTCCTCTCTAGCTTTAAAATGTTTTGACAATTTGACATTGACTGACGGTCAATCCAACGTCTTTGACGTATAAGATGCTTGGGGTCTTCCAATTTATCAATCACGGCAGTAAAAAATCTTATTTAAGAATAGGAATTTGGGATGTCTAATTTGGGTTAAAGTCCTCCTAGTAGAGTTTAAGTTGAAAAATTATAATACTCTCCATGGTTATCTTACGACGTTATCATTTGACTATTTTAAAATTTTGTTTCCTTCCTAGTTTTTGTTAGGGAATGGAGTGAGAAAAGTGAGGGGGAAATTTACTTGCACAATTTCACTCCGAGTTTTGCCCACCTCGGAATTCGAGAGACCAGGATTTTAAAACGAAACTGCATGGACCGTTGAAAATACCGTAAATACGGCAGTAGCGTAGCCAGGATTTTGTTTCGGGGGTCGCACACCATTGAAAAAAAAAGTAAAAAATAAAAATATTTGTACGTACGACCATACGTTTCGGGGGGGGGCATGTGCCCCCTGAGCCCCCACCCTGGCTACGCCACTGAAATTCGGCAGTTATAGTTCTATATATACCGTTCTATTTAGACGTAATAAACATTTTCCGTTGCCATGGGAAAACTAAAGCCCATTGCAACTTTTCCCTTAGGTAATTTTCATACTATCATAAGGTCAACCTAACCCCCGAGTTTCAACAAAATCGGTGATAACCACCTCGGGTAATCTCCTTGTGAGTTGGAAGAGGTGCCTAAAACGACTTCTACACCAGAGTCGCCGTTTGCTTTAATTTCCATTAATTAAGAAGGCTACATTTTTGAAACAGTATTTGTTGTTCCGAAACATTTCCATTTCAGTCTATTAAATGGAAATGTTTGGAAAATAAGTGATTGTAAGTGGTTATTTTGGAACAATTTTAAGTAATCAGCTAGGCTAGGCTAATACCCAAGGCACCACCTTAGGCCTAAGTCATCAAGCGAATTTTGAAGCCTTTAATTCAGGTGGCCGGGTTACAATGCGTAGGAGGGTGGTGACAAGCCGTGCATGCCACGCGTTCGAACCAACAGCTCCCTACACTAACTATTACCGTTAACCTCAACAAGTTTTTATGGAAGGGGAAACCGAAGATCTCGGGGGAAAACCCCTTAAACCAGTTGATATTATGATATACAGTCAGTGGCGTAGACAAAGGGGGGGGATTTCCTTGTCCAAACCATCCCTTGGGCATATCTTTGACTGTACTAAATTTTTACCCCCTTCCTAACCCCCTTTAACATTTACATAGTCTGAAATGTTAAATGTGAAAATAGAGCCCAGTGTTTTTTGATATTAAGGGTTCCTTTAATTACAGTCCTATTACATTTTTCCCCTGGACTTCGATTGAGCATAATAATTTTTGGGGTCAGATGTCAAATGTTACTCGGGTTTCGTCTCGACTTATTTCACAAATTTTAATGATGCTATTTCTTTAATTTAGAATATATGGCTATAATTTACTTCAAACTCCGTTTACACTCTCAGGTGGTCTAAACCTTTCGGTCAGTAGCAGCGCTAAGGTTTTTTCACAGGTGGGAACCTTGGATTGACCAAATTTCGCTAAAGAGGTGAAATCTGAAAAACAAATTCCAGGAAGCGAGAAGAGCAAGGTCGTTTTATTGTTGCGGCTCTCGTCCCGTTTACTAGACAACCTACTGGTCTTGTATCCGACCTGGAGGGAACACGTGCATGCCCGGGGTGTTTCCCTAAATTCCCTAAAGCCCCTTTCTTTTCCTTCTATTGTCCATTCAACTTTCTCTCAATTTCTGCTCCCTTCCTCTATCTGTTTATAGGCTACTATTTCTTTAGTAAACGAATTTATTTTGAAAGGTTATTTTTCCAGAAATAAATAAATAAAACAAATTTCTAGAGATAAAGAAAATTCAAATATGTGACCTCTTAATTATAAATATGTGGCTCTTTTAATATAAATATGTGGTACCTCTCAGAAATGCAGAGGGGCTAATGCCCACTTCAGCCCACCCTTAGCACCGCTACTGCTTTCGGTGGTCTCCATTTTCTTCAAAGGGTTGGTATTTTCTGATGTTAGGGTAATTTTAAATGATTTCTGATATTGAAATGGTTTTTGTGGCTTAATGCATTTGGCTGATATGGGCGGTTTCTGGAATTTTGTGTGGTTTGGTGGTTCCTAATTTTAGTGCTGTTTGTCTGTCGGTTTCTGACCATAGTCCGAGCTAAGTGTCCAACGCCGATGTGGGCCAAAATTGTGAGCCCTCTTTATGAAAATCAGTTCGAAACGAGCGAGCACGTCAAATACGAAGGTCAGTGGATCTTGTTCAGCGAGAAAGAGGAATTGAGAAAGCTCAGCGTGAGCGCTGTATAGTTCGCTCAGTCAGTGATTGTTCACGGCGTGGTGAGCGAGATCCGCTGATCGACGTGCTAGCCTGCTCAATTTTCAGCGGCGCGACCTCTAGCAGCGGGATAGATCGTTCACTAGAAAGCGCTGACGGTGGGCTGAGTGAAATCGCGCTGATAGAGGCAGTAGTTTGTTCGCATTGGAATATCTCATCCCGATGTGCGACGGGATAGTCTGTCTCACCTAGGAGCAACAAACACAAGGAGAACGCAGCTAGCCTTTAAATACGCTAACGAAGGGTTGTGTACGAATTTCATTGGACGAGCGTCACGAGCCTTTACACTGAACGTTTTACGGGCGGGGGGGGGGGGAGACAATTTCCGAATTTTCCCCTTCCGACGGCAGCAGGCGCTAAAGCGTCTAGCCAATGAAAAACGTACACAAGAAATCCACGACTTTTGACGGGTTGCGTTCTCCTTGTGTTTGTTGCTCCTAGGTCTCACAGTCTCCCGGAATTCGCTCACCGCGATTTGTTTTATTAAAAAACGCATAGAATAAGCAAATCGAAATTCCAATGTGAACAAACTACTGCCTCTCTCGGCGCGATTTCGTTCAGCCCGCAGTCAGCACTTTCTAGTGAACAAACTATCCCGCTGCTAGTTGACGTGGCGCTGAAATTTGAGCGGGCTAGAGCGTCGATCACCACGCCGTGAAAAATCACTGACTGAGCGAACTAATCAACGCTCACCCTGAGATTGCTCAGTTGAGGAGAAAGAAAATAAAATCATCTGGGGTGAGCGCTCGCTCAATTGATCAACCAAGTGAGAAAATTCGGAACATTCTTTTTTGGAAGCTGCTCACAATATTTGCCCACCTGAACCACCTCTGGTCCGGTGTAACGGCCTACAGCATTTTAGGCAATGACTATATATACGCTTCGCTAAATAGACTGGCGTGTTCAATGGCTCAACTTGCATACGATAGCAGACGCTGGTCACAATTTCCCCCGCGCTTCAGCAGTGCTACTAGTGGTGCCTCTAACCGCTGGTCAAATGCTTCTCCCGTGTTTCGAAAGTGGTAACAGGTTTTTTGTCTAGTAAGCGAAGCGTTTATATAGTCTTTGACTTTAGGTACTACAGGGGATGTTGTAATTATACCTATACCACATTTTTCCTCGTGACCCCAATATAATTATCCACCATGATTGCAATCTCTGGGTAATAGCTAAAAGGGAAATGCCCGTTAAACGCATTTTTCGGCAGCTTTTTTAAAATTTAACAATGTACATATTTGTTTCTATTCAGATTTAATCGTTATTTAATCATTCGATTATGTCCTAATAATCAAAGCAGTGACCATCATCTTCAGTCGGTATGCATAGCCTGGGTTCAAATATGAAAATACTTTAACCAAAGCAATTTAAAGGCATATTTAGGAGCTAAGACCTCTAAACGATCAGATATTGATGATATTTTAGATTTAGAGATACTTTTTTGTGAATAATTTTAAAAAATAAGGTATATTTTAGTTTAATTCATAAATATTTGAAAATAATTGTAGTCAATTTTTAATTTTTGTCACCCTTTCGAAAAATCGATATACACATTTGTCAGATGGAAAACTGATGTATGTAAATATTCGTACGCAGTGTAATCTAACATCTTGAGCCGTGATTTCACACGTGAAATAATCACTCATAAGTTTGTCATAAAAGCATTTTATTTAATGAACCTTTGTTCACTGGATATGACGTAATTTACCCCAATTCCAACTCCGTGACGAAAAAACGCGTCATCAACTTTATAAATTTGAAACGGAAGTTAGTGAATTCCTCTCGGGTTTCTCGCTTTGGCAATGTCTGTAGTTAAGCTCGTGGCTCACGTAGTTTTGTTTCCATGGCAACGTTTTCAATAGCGCAAGGATTATAAGAATTTTCTATTTTTAGGTCAATTTATTGTGTGTTCCGCGTAATCAAGTGAAACAAGGTCTCATTGAAATGTTTCCTGTAGAAATGTAATACAGAGGCATACTTATGAGTTATTATCTTACATATGGTGAAACGGTACATACATTAAAATGTCTCTAGCCCGCGAAGGTATCATGTTTCAACGGCCTAAATGAATACTCCACTCTCAGGATATATACAATGAACTTCTCGTACAACGAATATTGGAAATCAATTATTATTTTCCGTAGTTCATCGAAAGGAATCCAGTCGGCGCTAGAGTCACCGTTTGGATGTACCAGTTCGCAGGTGGAAACTTCGCCTCCAGCGCTCTTCGTAGGTGTGTCGTGCCTACGCCGTCCAAAGGTAATTTTGGTTGTGTTTTATCGAATACTGTGTTTCCGGTAGAGCGAGCTATCGAGTATTATCTACAAAAACAACCATGACATTTTACAATTTAAGCCAGAGTTGACCAAGATGGAAGTATTCAACTTTGAAAGGTATCTATATAATAAAAAGCTGTTGGTTGGGTGGTAGGTAGGTTCGTTCGTCAACCGATTTTGGAGATTTATTTTATTTTCTGACGCTTTTTGTGCGCGCGTTACGGGCGCGAGGGTCGCGTGGCATTTTTTTTACGTACGCTGCGATTCGCGTTTTCGCATCGAGTCGGCTTTGATTTCCGATTTGGTTTATAATTCTTTATTACAAATTTTCAAAAGTGACGCCAATGTCAGTTTCTAAAATTTCTCAAAATCAGTCGCCCCTGAGAGTTGGGCCGTGTTTGTCCCAACTAGGAGGATGAAAGTGGACTTCTGGAGTGGAAATCGGGGTGCAGCATGAATTTCAACCTCAAACTCTTGGACCTAAGTTAAAAACTGACATTTAGCGTAGAAAATTTTCAACTTTTAAATTTTTTTCTGCATTGTTTCCTTTAATCGGGCTGGGAGTCTGGAACACGTGGGGATGTTTATTTGTTTTTAACGGATAATAATTCTTATTCCTACCAGGTTTAGGAACTGGGTAAAAAGCTATATTCTTATAATCACTAAGACAATTATCAAAGCAGCAGTATTTCCCCATTATTTAACTCCTATAAAAACGCATTCTACTTAAACTATTGTATCAGCCATTCTATACAGGGGTTTAAAGGGGTACACGGGGTTTGGTACGACTGCAAGTTTGAGTTATTTTTGCGGTGAAAAGGGTACCACGGAAATTCCCGCACTGGAAAGGGGGAGGGGCGTACTACGGAAATTATCGCATGGAGAAAATGGGGAGAGGGTACCACGGTAATTATCACTTGGGAAAAAGAGGGAGGGGTACCCCGGTAATTATCACATGGGAAAAATTGGAGGAAGGGCCTTACTGGGGTGGTTCTACTATGGGGAAAAGGGTACCACGGTAATTATCACATGGGAAAAAGGGGTTGCGCGGGCGAACTGGGGTGGAGTGCCTCGAAACGCACAACTAGCTGAGGGCCCGCCTGTAAGGCGGGCTTCTCGGCTAGGGTGGTAATAAAACTTAAAAAATATCCATATAAATGAGAGCTTGTCGCGAAGTGCAAAGAGGGAGGGGTAGAGGGGGTTGAAAATACGTTCTCGAAATTCGAAATTTCCCCGACTTCAGCGCCGCCGAGTGGGGCGTTTTAGAACGTATGTCTATGGACGAGTAAATCGAAGAGATGAAATCGCCCCAGACCATAAACTAAATATATATTTGCTAGTACCATTCCATCTAGTAAGCTATGTAGTAATTTGTGAGATTAGCTTATGGTTTAAGTCCCGGTGGTTTCTGAGTAAAATTTAAGAGTCACATATCAAATGCTAACTGCTTAAAAAGAATATGAACTAAATTGAATCTGCTAACAAGAGATACACTTGGTTTTAACGTACTAGCACTAATAATTTCTAGCAGGGCACAGAAATGTGGAATTCGAGGATCCATCATTTATATATATATCTTAAGATTCGATGGTTAGTCATTTAGTTTCGTGGTTTGCACTATAGCTAGCTCCATAGTAAAGGGTTAATTTAATTAAATTTTAGCACAAATACGTGTAAGCTAGTTCTCCGAGCAAAGATTGTCTACGCGAAGTACATAGGTTATAAACGGGAAAACTTAATTTCTTTATTATAGTAGCAATTTTATTTTTATTTTTAGTTATATCTTTTAATATGTTGAAAGTTTTCTAAAATATACAGAATTTCAAAAGCAATTATATTTTTAAAATTAGATACGACAAAATGGTTAAGCAAATTAGCAAATTATGATATATTTCGTTTTAAATTTTGAATGAATTAAAGGTGATAACAAGAATGTATTTAATTTAATGGCAATGTTGAGACCATCCGCGGCCACCATGGTCGAACTTTCCCCCGGGAAAGAGAGGGGGAAGGAAATCCGTCACCGGCTTGTACTTCAATAGTTCTTTTTATAAAATAACCATGGCCATCTTGTTGAAATGTTGCCTCCCCGCTTCAGCTGTGGATCCGTTTTCTCTCCCACTAAAGAGTTTATGAACTCATTCTTAGGCATTGGCTGAACTATAACAGGGCAACATTTCAACAAGTTGGGCAAGCATAAAGACATTTTATAAAATCAACTATACATGATTAATTAATATAATATCAGGATACCCACTTCGAATGTCAAAGAAGGGCAATGGTTGCCTTGATAATTCTCATAAAATAGAGTGAGATTTCGCTCGCGACGTGGTGAGCTAAACTTGACATTAAACCTTGTCTCACGCATTTATTTAAAGAATAAATCTCATCGTGTTGTGTTATAAAATTTATAACTTCTTGATTTTTATGAAAATAATTTTATTTCAAAAATAGTTTTCTTAATAAGAACATTTTACCACATGAAAAATCCCAATTCCCGTTCATTACTGTCAACGACCGTCATTCCAATTCCCCGTACATTACTGTCCACGACCGTCATCCCAATTCCCATTCATTACTGGCCACGACCGTCATCCCAATTCCCGTTCATTACAGTCCACGACCATCATCCCAATTCCCCGTACATTACAGTCCACGACTATTCTTCGTCCATTACTGTCTACGACTATCATCCCAATTCCCATTCATTACTGTCAACGACCGCCATTCCAATTCCCCGTACATTACTGTCCACGACCGTCATCCCAATTCCCATTCATTACTGGCCACGACCGTCATCCCAATTCCCATTCATTACTGGCCACGACCGTCATCCTAATTCCCGTTCATTACAGTCCACGACCATCATCCCAATTTCCCGTACATTACAGTCCACGACTATTCTTCGTCCATTACTGTCTACGACTATCATCCCAACACCCGTATATTACTGTCCACTAGAGGCTTGCACGGGGAATTGGGATGATGGTCGTGTAGAGGCCTGCGCCGATCTGATATGGGTCAGCGGCGGCGTTTGACCCAAAATATTCGGCGGCGGCGGCGGCTTACCCCGTCGTTTAGGCCTACGGCGGCGGCGTCTTCAGCGTGGCCAAAATGACCGGCGGCGGCGGCGTACGCAGGAGTTTGTATAAATTTTAGAGCTATTTCTTGTAGCGACTGTTTAAAAATCACGCGACCAGGAGGGCAAGGGCAAATACCAACTCGTATTAGTCCTTTCATGGACTAATTAATGTACTCCGCACAGGGACGGCCCGTTCCCGTATATTTGCTTCGAGCGATTGTTAAATGTGCGCTCTAGAGGCGGAGTTAGGTCATCCCAATTCCCGTTCATTACTGTCCACGACCGTCATCCCAATTCCCATTCATTACTGTCAACGACCGTCATCCCAATTCCCCGTTCATTACTGTCAACGACCATCATCGCAATTCCCCGTACATTTATTTCCACGACCGTCATCCCAATTCCCCGTACATTTCTGTCCACGACCGTTATCCCGATTCCCGTTCATTACTGTCCACGACCATCATCGCAATTCCCCGTACATTACTGTCTATGACAATTTTTTTGCACATCTTCCTTATTGATACAGATTGGTACTTTATGAGGAATTAATCACCAATCAAACTCGAAACTAAACTAGGTTATTGGGTTGACTCTCAATTATTTTCGATATTGGTTTTTTAGAATGTATTGGTAAACCTGTCTTTTTGTCAACTTGTCTCGCGAAACTAAATTAAACGTACACTGTCTGGTTATATTTTACCTACAACAGAGCTTTTTGAAATTGACGTTGCTCGTAGTTGCTTTTCTGCCACAATGAAAACAAGTTTACTCTTCGACGGCTTCGTTTACTCGTGCAAATATATTAGGTGATTGGTTCAAACTCCCGGTAATAATGTACATTTCTTTATGGGCGTTCAAGTTGAATAACGCGCCGTTACGGGCGTAGTGGAAACTAAGCGTAACCAACTATCAACTCGGAAAGATACTAATTAATGGCAAATGGATCCACGGTAATATGGTTAGTTTTACTATCATGTCATTTAGAAAAATTGAGCGGTTAAATGGGTACGGTTTATAATTTAATTTTCACATTTATCTAAAGTTAATGAGGGAAATCATTGTCCCTGTGATGTTGTCTAATTTACCCCTGTGAAATCATAACGTTATTTTCTATCAGACTCTCCCAAGCTTCAGAAAAGACGATGAAGCAGACGATGCAGTCATGGCGTGTGAGTATTCAGATGATAGGGTGAAGGGAATTTTCTAATATTGATCTAATAACTAAAACCTCCAATTGGTTTTCGAAAATATACATGTTTTCTGAAACCCCAATGTAAATACTTTACGACAAACATATTTTTTTAATATAACGAAGATTTTTTTATCTGTGAATTTAGTTCAGTGGCGTAATAAATATTCCAAAATAAAAGATTTCAGCAGAAACAAAATCTGAGGCCAAATTGTTGACCCCAAAAACATCTACCAGAAACAGTAAAAAGTGTGTTTAAAATAATCTCTCATAAGTATGCACTAAAATCATTTTGTTCACGGAAAATGATGTAAATAGGTGTTTCTATAAAATACGGGAGGTCACGAGTAAATTTTATTCTATACGTCACTAGCTATAATTATTGAAGAAAGAGAGCACGCGCTCGAGTCGAAAAAGATTTGGGAATTTGAAGACCACGTGCGTAACGCCAATAAAGTACTAAAACACTTAAAGCGATCGTCTGCTCTACGTGAAGTAGCTCCTTTTTCAACAAATGTCGCTAGCGTAAAAATCAAAACAAGATTCTTAAGCTATATTTTGACACAAAATTCGGGACGTTAAAGTACCCTTCGCGTTGATTGGCTCGTTTGTAAATTTCACAATAACTTAAAGAAGTGTCGGCTCTAGGTGAAGTAGCTCTTTTTTCAACAGATATCGCTAGCGTCGAAATCGAAACAAGATGCTGAAGCTACATTTTTACCCAAAAGGCGGGACTTAAAAGTATGCTTCGCGTTGATTGGCTCGTTTGTAAATTTGTCAATAACTTCAATTTTAGTAATTGTTTACAATATATTTTATATGGGATATATAATTTAGGTTAACGTTCACTAAGTAGAGTAAAAGTGGTCTAAATATAATACTCTATAATGGCTCTCTGACGACGTTATTGTTTCGCTATTTTGAATTTTAGCTTCCGTTCCCATTAATAGATGGCTCCACGCTCTCCACGAAAGTAATTTTTTTCGAAGATTCGGATAGATTCATGGCCATCTCTAATAACAGGGGCCTTTTCATAATACAGCTGGCAATGATAGAGCCGACAGTTGCTTTAAATTAAAGTAATTTTTAACCATATATTTTATATGGAATATATAATTGAGATTAAAAAATCCACTAAACAGAGAATAAGTTGTCTAATTATAATACTCTACAATGGTTTTCTGACGACGTTATTGTTTCGCTGTTTTTAATTTTAGCTTCCTTTGCCATTAATAGATGGAACCACGCTCCAGTAAAGTCGTTTTTTCAAAGAATCTGATCGTTTCATTGCCATCTCTAATAACAAAGGTCTTATCAAAATACAGGTGACAATGATAGAGCCGACAGTTGCTTTAAGCTCGTGACGCGGATAAAACATTTTATACTTAAAATTTTGTATTGTTTTATTTTCTAGAAACACCCATTACCTCACTTCCAACTTCTTGATGAAAATAGCGTCATGTCATCAACTTTACAGATAGGAAACGGAGGTGAGGAAAACGTATTTTTAAATCACCCAGAATTCCTCGCGAGTTTTTGTTTCCATGGTAACCTTTTACATAAGCTCTAAGATTATAATTGGTGGATCTTAAAATTCATTTTTCACGTGAAAAAAAACGTTAGGGTATAAAAGCAGGTAAATAAGCTTGCTATATGATGTAATGGTACAGTCACGCGGAAAAACCTAATTTTGAAATTTGTCGTAAATTAAAATTTTTTGGTTCCGTTTGAAACAAGGTCTCATTAAAATATTATCTACGGAAAGGTTATACAGTGACATACTTATGAGTGATTATGTTAGGTAAGTTCTATTTTGCGCCCATTATGTTACACATTCCAAACAGGGGCATAGGAACCGGGAGGGGCAGGGGGGGGGCAATGCCCCTCCCTAGAATTTTGCTGGGAGGGGCAACTAATGTTATTGCCCCCTCCAATCTTTGGTCAGTTGAAATCTTCAAAATACTCAAATTATAATTTTAAAAGCATATACAGTTTATAGAACCTCAACTGTGTTTAAATTTCAGTCTTTTCCCGCCAATTTACATAGTAGTAACAAGTACACATGTATTCAAAGAAGCTACACTCCATTAAAAAATAAAAACCATTATCCAGACCCCTTTTCGTTTATCTTTGCCCCCTCCAACTTCTAGAACGTTCCTACGCCCCTGATTCCAAAAAGTGTATGAATGCAAAGCGAAAATACCGCGACGTCGTTTCGTAAAATTAGACAATCAAATTAATGAAAACTCTTCAGAAGTCGGCTTTAAATATTATCTTATATCATTGGCTTACAGTTTCAATTGTCCCACTCTTAAATCATTGTTAGAGGTGGCACAGAATCCAAAGTAAATTAGCTAGGGAAATCCTGCGAACGTTCTCCTAATCTAGCTCACGGCCACGGCAAATTTCTTCAATAAATGTTTAGCATTATAGTTTGACAATTGCAACGACTGGGTTATTATGAAGTAGGAGCCCGTTCCCAGACTTTAAGAAAAACAAAGGTATTGTTCGTCCTTGTATGACCAGGGCTGGACTTAAGGCACTAGTCAGGGCATTTGACTACTAAATCAAATGCTCTGATTACTAAAATTAATCGAAATTTTGGGGCTCACTAGTCAATTTGACTAGTGAAAAATTTACCTAAATAATCATAAATAATGGCGAATATGGCTTATCATAAATTCATCAAAAATTGTGATCGGCCAAAGTCACGTATCAAGTAGAATAAGACCTTAATTATAAATCGACGAGTGGAGACAGTTATTGCAGCGTTCTATTACGTGTTGAATGTGTCGGAGTTCCGTCACTGGCGCCTTTTCCTTGGTTATACAACTTGGCATATTTCCCCGGGAAATACCGGATACCCCAGCTAGATACTACAGTTTGACCTTAGCCAAAAGACCGACGAAAAAATCTTAAATTGATACAATTGTTTTAAAAGCCGCCTTCTATAGACACTAGGCCGTATAATAAAAGGCAAATTAATATGTAGTTAACGTATAATTGGTTAATATTGTAATTAACCAGCAGGGGCGTAGGAACGTTCTAGAAGTTGGAGGGGGCAAAGAGAAACGAAAAGGGGTCTGGATAATGGTTTTGAATTTTTAATGGACTGTAGCTTTTCCGAATGCATGTGTACTTTTTACTACTAAGTAAGTTGGCGGGAAAATACTGAAATTTAAACACAGTTGAGGTTCTATAAGCTTTATATGCTTTTAAAATGAGAATTTGAGCCTTTGAAGATTTCAACTGACCAAAAGGTTGGAGGCGGCAATAACATTAGTTGCCCCTCCCAGCAAAATTCTAGGGAGGGGCATTGCCCTCCTGGCTCCTACGCCCCTGTTAACCAGTTGGTTATATTGGGTATGGTGGCATACGTGGAGACAGTTATTGCAGATTTCCATTTAAGTTTCGAATGTGTCGGAGTTTCGCCACTGGCGCTTTTTCCTTTGTTATACAAAAAGGCATAGTTCCCCGAGAAATACCGGGTACCGCAGCTAGTAGCTTATAAATTTAATAATGCCTAGTCAAAATGGAAATAAAGGTGTAAGCTTTGACGACAGTGGCGAGCTAAGAACGCTAGGCCTAACGTCGTCCGCTAATATTGGGTATACATTTTTCCAATACTTGACACTACGGCGCTGCCGTAAAACCACCAAGCGCGCCATTTGGTTTCGGGTCCAGTAATTATTCGTCCAAGATATAACGCCTACTGAAGTTTCCAACGCTTTAAGGCTGGTTCACACGGGCAGTGTTTTCCTGATATTATCTATTTTCTCGTTTTACCACCTTTACCCGTTCTGGCGCACGGGAAAACGATCAAATTAGTCATATTTTAACGCCGCCAGCGCTGCCGGTAAACGAGAAAACGGATAAAAAAAAATTGAAATATCTCTACTTTATTTTCCCGGTTTTTTGAAGGACTTTGAGGTCTACCAATCAGAGAGCGTTTCGCTGTCACGTGATTTTTAGAAAGTCTGTAAAAGTAGGCTTACTAATTTTTGCGTCTACCAAGTGACGGCATAACGCTCGCTGATTGGTCGAGCCCAAAGTGTCTCAGAAAAAGGTCGTCCGTTTACTCGTTTAGATCCGGCAAATTTGGTCCGTGTGCTCAGTCGTTTTCCCGTGCGCCAGACTAATGGGAAAAGGCGGTAAAACTAGAAAATAGAGAAAACCAGGGAAACAGTGCCCAGGTGAACCAGCGTAAGCACCAACTGAAATTCTAAAAATTCGTTAATGAATGAATGAAATTAATCCAACTAATCGAATGAAATCCAAATGTTTTAAGTGGTCTTTTAAGAAGCCACTTAAGAAGACTTCTCAAACTATTACAGTGATACAATGCAACTTAATTACCCTCGATTACCAGAATCGTATACTTCTCGATCAAAACCTGTTTCTCAAAGTAATGAACAAGTCAACAAAATCATGTCACAGAGAAGTGGGGCTACTGATCACATCCCATTTTGATTTCTTGAATTATGTTTGCTTGAATTTCAGGAAACGCCATTGTGTTAACACTAGCTATAGCTAATAAAACTAGCTATTGAACATGATTTCAATTTTAGTAATTAAAAGTAATTCACACGAGCTTAAGCAAACAACTAGTATTCTTGAAGCTCGCGTGCTAGAATGTTTCTTTCTAAAGTCGGGTACAAGACGTGGAAATATTACGCAGTTTTATGGGCTGATTACATTGGTTCGTCGTGTATCCTGTTTCATCAGAAAATTTCTTTATCTTTCATATCTACGTGCTAAACTCTCTTCGTGTTACCAACGCGAACCGAGTTGTGCAAATTGGTTGGGAAGCAGTATCTTGGCAACCTGTTTAAAACTAAACTATTAATAGGCGAAACTTAAGAGTCGATGGGGAATGAAAAAATGGGACTCACGTGATTAATTGACGTCATTAACTCGTGAATCTGTCTTTTTAATAATACGGTGATTATATTAGTTTAATCGCGTGCACATTTTTTCTTTCCGGGAGCGATATCACGTGGTTTTTCTTTCAAATTTGAACAGGTTCGGCAAGACCAAAACAATAGTATGGTTTCGTCTATTACTTACTTTTAACGGTCGTAAATTAATTGAACTTATAGGCTAGCTAACTTTGACAGACATTGATGTAAATTACAACCGCCCCACTAAAGTTACGATCACAGTCTCGCTTGGAATCAGTTTACATGACGAGTTTCTCTCATTTCTAATGTTCAAAACTAGGATAGCAAAATACTGAAACTGGGTTTCGAAACCAGTTTTATCCAGACAACTAGAAGCAATGATAACTGCAGAGTGTGGTTTCAAGAACTGGGTTTTTGAGTTAGTTGAACTACAAGTGTCTAGTGTTGATATCCTAACCATCATCACCAACGAAAAACATCTCGGGTCACATGGTAAATGTTTGACATCAATGTAGGTTACAAAATTAATGATTGGAAGTAGGTTCCATTATAATCGTTGGTCGGGAATTGGATTTTGATAACGCGTGATGTTCCATCGTTCGATGTAGTACAAACCATCAAACTATGACAAGTCCTTCCTGTCACGACTCTACCGTTAATCACTTTCCGCCATAACTAGAACATTTCGCGTAGACCACATGTGGAGCGACCTAAAATTCTACATCCAAGCGTTGACGACAAACACGTTCGCTTTTTTATTCCAATTATTCGATGCCATTGAACATGCGTACCCATTGTTCGTTATAAATAATATTAATTTGAGGCTTTTCAAGTTATTTTCCATTCAAACTTAATTTATTGTTTTCCAAAGCAGCTAAGTTACCTTACAGACCTAAACACAATATATAATTTTAAGTGCAATTACGCTATGTCAGTGAATCTAAGAGTAAAATTACCGTAAATAACAAATTAAAAATAAAGACTAGAGATCTAAGTGAAATAAAAGCATAAGTAACTCAACAAATGAAAGTATGACACAAAGCGATTGTGGTTAATGATGCGTCACTTTATGGTGTATTTATTTTAACTGTCAATCTTCATTCTTATACATACGATATATCAGTTAATCTAACAAGGAAACATCCCGAAGTGTAAAAAGTGGCGTAACTATAGGGCGGCAGGGCTGGCAAAATGCCACGGGCCACCGACCCGAGAGGGCCCCGGCCCAAGTGGTCGCGAGTTCAGAAATAGCCTAACTTTTTTAACAAAATATTGTACCTAGATACTTAAAAATGTGACGATTTTTACTGGGAGGGCCCCATCCAAAGAATTTGCCACGGGCCTCAGATGATATAGTTACGCCACTGAATGTAACCCACTGATTTTCTTCAAACTCGGGGATTGGTAGACCTTCATGTATAATGAAAAATCCTAAAGGGAATTTATTCAATGGGCAACGAAAAATGTTGCCCCAGGAAAAGTCTTCTAACCGACTCCTAGAAAAAGTTTCCCAACAGAGCTCCAGGAAAAGTCTTCTAACCGACTCCTACACAAAGTTTCCTAACAGAGCCCCAGAAAAAGTTTTCTAACCGACTACTACACAAATTTTCCTAACAGAGCCCCAGGAAAAGCCTTCTAACCGACTACTACACAAAGTTTCCTAACAGAGCCCCAGAAAAAGTATTCTAACCGACTCCTAGACAAAGTTTCCTAACAGAGCCCCAGGAAAAGCCTTCTAACCGACTACTACACAAAGTTTCCTAACAGAGCCCCAGAAAAAGTATTCTAACCGACTCCTAGACAAAGTTTCCTAACAGAGCCCCAGGAAAAGCCTTCTAACCGACTACTACACAAAGTTTCCTAACAGAGCCCCAGAAAAAGTATTCTAACCGACTCCTAGACAAAGTTTCCTAACAGAGCCCCAGGAAAAGCCTTCTAACCGACTACTACACAAAGTTTCCTAACAGAGCCCCAGAAAAAGTATTCTAACCGACTCCTAGACAAAGTTTCCTAACAGAGCCCCAGGAAAAGCCTTCTAACCGACTACTACACAAAGTTTCCTAACAGAGCCCCAGAAAAAGTATTCTAACCGACTCCTAGACAAAGTTTCCTAACAGAGCCCCAGGAAAAGCCTTCTAACCGACTACTACACAAAGTTTCCTAACAGACCCCCAGAAAAAGTTTTCTAATCGACTCCTAGACAAAGTTTCCTAACAGAGCCCCAGGAAAAGTCTTCTAACTGACTCCTACACAAAGTTTCCTAACAGAGCCCCAGAAAAAGTATTCTAACCGACTCCTAGACAAAGTTTCCTAACAGAGCCCCAGGAAAAGTCTTCTAACTGACTCCTACACAAAGTTTCCTAACAGAGCCCCAGAAAAAGTTTTCTAACCGACTCCTAGACAAAGTTTCCTAACAGAGCCCCAGGAAAAGCCTTCTAACCGACTACTACACAAAGTTTCCTAACAGAGCCCCAGAAAAAGTTTTCTAATCGACTCCTAGACAAAGTTTCCTAACAGAGCCCCAGGAAAAGTCTTCTAACTGACTCCTACACAAAGTTTCCTAACAGAGCCCCAGAAAAAGTTTTCTAACCGACTCCTAGACAAAGTTTCCTAACAGAGCCCCAGGAAAAGCCTTCTAACCGACTACTACACAAAGTTTCCTAACAGAGCCCCAGAAAAAGTATTCTAACCGACTCCTAGACAAAGTTTCCTAACAGAGCCCCAGGAAAAGTTTTCTAATCGACTCCTAGACAAAGTTTCCTAACAGAGCCCCAGGAAAAGTCTTCTAACTGACTCCTACACAAAGTTTCCTAACAGAGCCCCAGAAAAAGTTTTCTAACCGACTCCTAGACAAAGTTTCCTAACAGAGCCCCAGGAAAAGCCTTCTAACCGACTACTACACAAAGTTTCCTAACAGAGCCCCAGAAAAAGTATTCTAACCGACTCCTAGACAAAGTTTCCTAACAGAGCACCAGGAAAAGCCTTCTAACCGACTACTACACAAAGTTTCCTAACAGAGCCCCAGAAAAAGTTTTCTAACCGACTCCTAGACAAAGTTTCCTAACAGAGCCCCAGGAAAAGCCTTCTTACCGACTACTACACAAAGTTTCCTAACAGAGCCCCAGAAAAAGTATTCTAACCGACTCCTAGACAAAGTTTCCTAACAGAGCCCCAGGAAAAGCCTTCTAACCGACTACTACACAAAGTTTCCTAACAGAACCCCAGAAAAAGTATTCTAACCGACTCCTAGACAAAGTTTCCTAACAGAGCCCCAGGAAAAGCCTTCTAACCGACTACTACACAAAGTTTCCTAACAGAGCCCCAGAAAAAGTTTTCTAACCGACTCCTAGACAAAGTTTCCTAACAGAGCCCCAGGAAAAGCCTTCTAACCGACTACTACACAAAGTTTCCTAACAGAGCCCCAGAAAAAGTATTCTAACCGACTCCTAGACAAAGTTTCCTAACAGAGCCCAAGGAAAAGCCTTCTAACCGACTACTACACAAAGTTTCCTAACAGAGCCCCAGGAAAAGCCTTCTAACCGACTACTACACAAAGTTTCCTAACAGAGCCCCAGAAAAAGTATTCTAACCGACTCCTAGACAAAGTTTCCTAACAGAGCCCCAGGAAAAGCCTTCTAACCGACTACTACACAAAAATTCCTAACAGAGCCCCAGAAAAAGTATTCTAACCGACTCCTAGACAAAGTTTCCTAACAGAGCCCCAGGAAAAGCCTTCTAACCGACTACTACACAAAGTTTCCTAACAGAGCCCCAGAAAAAGTATTCTAACCGACTCCTAGACAAAGTTTCCTAACAGAGCCCCAGGAAAAGCCTTCTAACCGACTACTACACAAAGTTTCCTAACAGACCCCCAGAAAAAGTTTTCTAATCGACTCCTAGACAAAGTTTCCTAACAGAGCCCCAGGAAAAGTCTTCTAACTGACTCCTACACAAAGTTTCCTAACAGAGCCCCAGAAAAAGTATTCTAACCGACTCCTAGACAAAGTTTCCTAACAGAGCCCCAGGAAAAGTCTTCTAACTGACTCCTACACAAAGTTTCCTAACAGAGCCCCAGAAAAAGTTTTCTAACCGACTCCTAGACAAAGTTTCCTAACAGAGCCCCAGGAAAAGCCTTCTAACCGACTACTACACAAAGTTTCCTAACAGAGCCCCAGAAAAAGTTTTCTAATCGACTCCTAGACAAAGTTTCCTAACAGAGCCCCAGGAAAAGTCTTCTAACTGACTCCTACACAAAGTTTCCTAACAGAGCCCCAGAAAAAGTTTTCTAACCGACTCCTAGACAAAGTTTCCTAACAGAGCCCCAGGAAAAGCCTTCTAACCGACTACTACACAAAGTTTCCTAACAGAGCCCCAGAAAAAGTATTCTAACCGACTCCTAGACAAAGTTTCCTAACAGAGCCCCAGGAAAAGTTTTCTAATCGACTCCTAGACAAAGTTTCCTAACAGAGCCCCAGGAAAAGTCTTCTAACTGACTCCTACACAAAGTTTCCTAACAGAGCCCCAGAAAAAGTTTTCTAATCGACTCCTAGACAAAGTTTCCTAACAGAGCCCCAGGAAAAGTCTTCTAAATGACTCCTACACAAAGTTTCCTAACAGAGCCCCAGAAAACGTTTTCTAACCGACTCCTAGACAAAGTTTCCTAACAGAGCCCCAGGAAAAGCCTTCTAACCGACTACTACACAAAGTTTCCTAACAGAGCCCCAGAAAAAGTTTTCTAACCGACTCCTAGACAAAGTTACCTAACAGAGCCCCAGGAAAAGCCTTCTAACCGACTACTACACAAAGTTTCCTAACAGAGCCCCAGAAAAAGTTTTCTAATCGTCTCCTAGACAAAGTTTCCTAACAGAGCCCCAGGAAAAGCCTTCTAACCGACTACTACACAAAGTTTCCTAACAGAGCCCCAGAAAAAGTATTCTAACCGACTCCTAGACAAAGTTTCCTAACAGAGCCCCAGGAAAAGCCTTCTAACTGACTCCTACACAAAGTTTCCTAACAGAGCCCCAGAAAAAGTTTTCTAATCGACTCCTAGACAAAGTTTCCTAACAGAGCCCCAGGAAAAGCCTTCTAACCGACTACTACACAAAGTTTCCTAACAGAGCCCCAGAAAAAGTATTCTAACCGACTCCTAGACAAAGTTTCCTAACAGAGCCCCAGGAAAAGCTGTCTAACCGACTACTACACAAAGTTTCCTAACAGAGCCCCAGAAAAAGTATTCTAACCGACTCCTAGACAAAGTTTCCTAACAGAGCCCCAGAAAAAGTATTCTAATCGACTCCTAGACGAAGTTTTATAACAGAGACCCAGGAAAAGCCTTCTAACCGACTACTACACAAAGTTTCCTAACAGAGCCCCAGAAAAAGTTTTCTAATCGACTCCTAGACAAAGTTTCCTAACAGAGCCCCAGGAAAAGTCTTCTAAATGACTCCTACACAAAGTTTCCTAACAGAGCCCCAGAAAAAGTTTTCTAACGGACTCCTAGACAAAGTTTCCTAACAGAGTTCCAGGAAAAGCCTTCTAACCGACTACTACTCAAAGTTTCCTAACAGAGCCCCAGAAAAAGTATTCTAACCGACTCCTAGACAAAGTTTCCTAACAGAGCCCCAGGAAAAGCCTTCTAACCGACTACTACACAAAGTTTCCTAACAGAGCCCCAGAAAAAGTATTCTAACCGACTCCTAGACAAAGTTTCCTAACAGAGCCCCAGGAAAAGCCTTCTAACCGACTACTACACAAAGTTTCCTAACAGAGCCCCAGAAAAAGTTTTCTAATCGACTCCTAGACAAAGTTTCCTAACAGAGCCCCAGGAAAAGCCTTCTAACCGACTACTACACAAAGTTTCCTAACAGAGCCCCAGAAAAGTTTTCTAACCGACTCCTAGACAAAGTTTCCTAACAGAGCCCCAGGAAAAGCCTTCTAACCGACTACTACACAAATTTTCCTAACAGAGCCCCAGAAAAAGTTTTCTAACCGACTCCTAGACAAAGTTTCCTAACAGAGCCCCAGGAAAAGCCTTCTAACCGACTACTACACAAAGTTTCCTAACAGAGCCCCAGAAAAAGTTTTCTAATCGACTCCTAGACAAAGTTTCCTAACAGAGCCCCAGGAAAAGCCTTCTAACCGACTACTACACAAAGTTTCCTAACAGAGCCCCAGAAAAAGTATTCTAACCGACTCCTAGACAAAGTTTCCTAACAGAGCCCCAGGAAAAGCCTTCTAACTGACTCCTACACAAAGTTTCCTAACAGAGCCCCAGAAAAAGTTTTCTAATCGACTCCTAGACAAAGTTTCCTAACAGAGCCCCAGGAAAAGCCTTCTAACCGACTACTACACAAAGTTTCCTAACAGAGCCCCAGAAAAAGTATTCTAACCGACTCCTAGACAAAGTTTCCTAACAGAGCCCCAGGAATAGCCTTCTAACCGACTACTACACAAAGTTTCCTAACAGAGCCCCAGAAAAAGTTTTCTAATCGACTCCTAGACAAAGTTTCCTAACAGAGCCCCAGGAAAAGTCTTCTAACTGACTCCTACACAAAGTTTCCTAACAGAGCCCCAGAAAAGGTATTCTAACCGACTCCTAGAGAAAGTTTCCTAACAGAGCCCCAGAAAAAGTATTCTAACCGACTCCTAGACAAAGTTTCCTAACAGAGCCCCAGGAAAAGCCTTCTAACCGACTACTACACAAAGTTTCCTAACAGAGCCCCAGAAAAAATTTTCTTACCGACTCCTAGACAAAGTTTCCTAACAGAGCCCCAGGAAAAGCCTTCTAACCAACTACTACACAAAGTTTCCTAACAGAGCCCCAGAAAAAGTATTCTAACCGACTCCTAGACAAAGTTTCCTAACAGAGCCCCAGGAAAAGCCTTCTAACCGACTACTACACAAAGTTTCCTAACAGAGCCCCAGAAAAAGTATTCTAACCGACTCCTAGACAAAGTTTCCTAACAGAGCCCCAGGAAAAGCCTTCTAACCGACTACTACACAAAGTTTCCTAACAGAGCCCCAGAAAAAGTATTCTAACCGACTCCTAGACAAAGTTTCCTAACAGAGCCCCAGGAAAAGCCTTCTAACCGACTACTACACAAAGTTTCCTAACAGAGCCCCAGAAAAAGTTTTCTAATCGACTCCTAGACAAAGTTTCCTAACAGAGCCCCAGGAAAAGCCTTCTAACCGACTACTACACAAAGTTTCCTAACAGAGCCCCAGAAAAAGTATTCTAACCGACTCCTAGACAAAGTTTCCTAACAGAGCCCCAGGAAAAGCCTTCTAACCGACTACTACACAAAGTTTCCTAACATAGCCCCAGAAAAAGTATTCTAACCGACTCCTAGACAAAGTTTCCTAACAGAGCCCCAGGAAAAGCCTTCTAACCGACTACTACACAAAGTTTCCTAACAGAGCGCCAGAAAAAGTTTTCTAATCGACTCCTAGACAAAGTTTCCTAACAGAGCCCCAGGAAAAGTCTTCTAACTGACTCCTACACAAAGTTTCCTAACAGAGCCCCAGAAAAAGTTTTCTAACCGACTCCTAGACAAAGTTTCCTAACAGAGCCCCAGGAAAAGCCTTCTAACCGACTACTACACAAAGTTTCCTAACAGAGCCCCAGAAAAAGTATTCTAACCGACTCCTAGACAAAGTTTCCTAACAGAGCCCCAGGAAAAGCCTTCTAACCGACTACTACACAAAGTTTCCTAACAGAGCCCCAGAAAAAGTTTTCTAACCGACTCCTAGACAAAGTTTCCTAACAGAGCCCCAGGAAAAGCCTTCTAACCGACTACTACACAAAGTTTCCTAACAGAGCCCCAGAAAAAGTATTCTAACCGACTCCTAGACAAAGTTTCCTAACAGAGCCCCAGGAAAAGCCTTCTAACCGACTACTACACAAAGTTTCCTAACAGAGCCCCAGAAAAAGTTTTCTAACCGACTCCTAGACAAAGTTTCCTAACAGAGCCCCAGGAAAAGCCTTCTAACCGACTACTACACAAAGTTTCCTAACAGAGCCCCAGAAAAAGTATTCTAACCGACTCCTAGACAAAGTTTCCTAACAGAGCCCCAGGAAAAGCCTTCTAACCGACTACTACACAAAGTTTCCTAACAGAGCCCCAGAAAAAGTATTCGAACCGACTCCTAGACAAAGTTTCCTAACAGAGCCCCAGGAAAAGCCTTCTAACCGACTACTACACAAAGTTTCCTAACAGAGCCCCAGAAAAAGTTTTCTAACCGACTCCTAGACAAAGTTTCCTAACAGAGCCCCAGGAAAAGCCTTCTAACCGACTACTACACAAAGTTTCCTAACAGAGCCCCAGAAAAAGTTTTCTAATCGACTCCTAGACAAAGTTTCCTAACAGAGCCCCAGGAAAAGTCTTCTAACTGACTCCTACACAAAGTTTCCTAACAGAGCCCCAGAACAAGTTTTCTAACCGACTCCTACACAAAGGTTCCTAACAGAGCCCCAGGAAAAGTTTTCTAATCGACTCCTAGACAAAGTTTCCTAACAGAGCCCCAGGAAAAGTCTTCTAACCGACTCCTACACAAAGTTTCCTAACAGAGCCGCAGAAAAAGCTTTCAAACCGACTCCTAGACAAAGTTTCCTAACAGAGCCCCAGGAAAAGCCTTCTAACCGACTACTACACAAAGTTTCCTAACAGAGCCCCAGAAAAAGTTTTCTAATCGACTCCTAGACAAAGTTTCCTAACAGAGCCCCAGGAAAAGTCTTCTAACTGACTCCTACACAAAGTTTCCTAACAGAGCCCCAGAAAAGGTATTCTAACCGACTCCTAGAGAAAGTTTCCTAACAGAGCCCCAGAAAAAGTATTCTAACCGACTCCTAGACAAAGTTTCCTAACAGAGCCCCAGGAAAAGCCTTCTAACCGACTACTACACAAAGTTTCCTAACAGAGCCCCAGAAAAAGTTTTCTAATCGACTCCTAGATAAAGTTTCCTAACAGAGCCCCAGGAAAAGTCTTCTAACTGACTCCTACACAAAGTTTCCTAACAGAGCCCCAGAAAAAGTATTCTAACCGACTCCTAGACAAAGTTTCCTAACAGAGCCCCAGAAAAAGTATTCTAACCGACTCCTAGACAAAGTTTCCTAACAGAGCCCCAGGAAAAGCCTTCTAACCGACTACTACACAAAGTTTCCTAACAGAGCCCCAGAAAAAGTTTTCTAATCGACTCCTAGACAAAGTTTCCTAACAGAGCCCCAGGAAAAGTCTTCTAACTGACTCCTACACAAAGTTTCCTAACAGAGCCCCAGAAAAAGTTTTCTAATCGACTCCTAGACAAAGTTTCCTAACAGAGCCCCAGGAAAAGTCTTCTAACTGACTCCTACACAAAGTTTCCTAACAGAGCCCCAGAAAAAGTATTCTAACCGACTCCTAGACAAAGTTTCCTAACAGAGCCCCAGAAAAAGTATTCTAACCGACTCCTAGACAAAGTTTCCTAACAGAGCCCCAGGAAAAGCCTTCTAACCGACTACTACACAAAGTTTCCTAACAGAGCCCCAGAAAAAGTTTTCTAACCGACTCCTAGACAAAGTTTCCTAACAGAGCCCCAGCAAAAGCCTTCTAACCGACTACTACACAAAGTTTCCTAACAGAGCCCCAGAAAAAGTTTTCTAATCGACTCCTAGACAAAGTTTCCTAACAGAGCCCCAGGAAAAGTCTTCTAACTGACTCCTACACAAAGTTTCCTAACAGAGCCCCAGAACAAGTTTTCTAACCGACTCCTACACAAAGGTTCCTAACAGAGCCCCAGGAAAAGTTTTCTAATCGACTCCTAGACAAAGTTTCCTAACAGAGCCCCAGGAAAAGTCTTCTAACCGACTCCTACACAAAGTTTCCTAACAGAGCCGCAGAAAAAGCTTTCAAACCGACTCCTAGACAAAGTTTCCTAACAGAGCCCCAGGAAAAGCCTTCTAACCGACTACTACACAAAGTTTCCTAACAGAGCCCCAGAAAAAGTTTTCTAATCGACTCCTAGACAAAGTTTCCTAACAGAGCCCCAGGAAAAGTCTTCTAACTGACTCCTACACAAAGTTTCCTAACAGAGCCCCAGAAAAGGTATTCTAACCGACTCCTAGAGAAAGTTTCCTAACAGAGCCCCAGAAAAAGTATTCTAACCGACTCCTAGACAAAGTTTCCTAACAGAGCCCCAGGAAAAGCCTTCTAACCGACTACTACACAAAGTTTCCTAACAGAGCCCCAGAAAAAGTTTTCTAATCGACTCCTAGATAAAGTTTCCTAACAGAGCCCCAGGAAAAGTCTTCTAACTGACTCCTACACAAAGTTTCCTAACAGAGCCCCAGAAAAAGTATTCTAACCGACTCCTAGACAAAGTTTCCTAACAGAGCCCCAGAAAAAGTATTCTAACCGACTCCTAGACAAAGTTTCCTAACAGAGCCCCAGGAAAAGCCTTCTAACCGACTACTACACAAAGTTTCCTAACAGAGCCCCAGAAAAAGTTTTCTAATCGACTCCTAGACAAAGTTTCCTAACAGAGCCCCAGGAAAAGTCTTCTAACTGACTCCTACACAAAGTTTCCTAACAGAGCCCCAGAAAAAGTTTTCTAATCGACTCCTAGACAAAGTTTCCTAACAGAGCCCCAGGAAAAGTCTTCTAACTGACTCCTACACAAAGTTTCCTAACAGAGCCCCAGAAAAAGTATTCTAACCGACTCCTAGACAAAGTTTCCTAACAGAGCCCCAGAAAAAGTATTCTAACCGACTCCTAGACAAAGTTTCCTAACAGAGCCCCAGGAAAAGCCTTCTAACCGACTACTACACAAAGTTTCCTAACAGAGCCCCAGAAAAAGTTTTCTAATCGACTCCTAGACAAAGTTTCCTAACAGAGCCCCAGGAAAAGTCTTCTAACTGACTCCTACACAAAGTTTCCTAACAGAGCCCCAGAAAAAGTATTCTAACCGCCTCCTAGACAAAGTTTCCTAACAGAGCCCCAGAAAAAGTATTCAAACCGACTCCTAGACAAAGTTTCCTAACAGAGCCCCAGGAAAAGCCTTCTAACCGACTACTACACAAAGTTTCCTAACAGAGCCCCAGAAAAAGTTTTCTAATCGACTCCTAGACAAAGTTTCCTAACAGAGCCCCAGGAAAAGTCTTCTAACTGACTCCTACACAAAGTTTCCTAACAGAGCCCCAGAAAAAGTATTCTAACCGACTCCTAGACAAAGTTTCCTAACAGAGCCCCAGAAAAAGTATTCTAACCGACTCCTAGACAAAGTTTCCTAACAGAGCCCCAGGAAAAGTCTTCTAACTGACTCCTACACAAAGTTTCCTAACAGAGCCCCAGAAAAAGTATTCTAACCGACTCCTAGACAAAGTTTCCTAACAGAGCCCCAGAAAAAGTATTTTAACCGACTCCTAGACAAAGTTTCCTAACAGAGCCCCAGGAAAAGCCTTCTAACCGACTACTACACAAAGTTTCCTAACAGAGCCCCAGAAAAAGTTTTCTAATCGACTCCTAGACAAAGTTTCCTAACAGAGCCCCAGGAAAAGTCTTCTAACTGACTCCTACACAAAGTTTCCTAACAGAGCCCCAGAAAAAGTATTCTAACCGACTCCTAGACAAAGTTTCCTAACAGAGCCCCAGGAAAAGTCTTCTAATCGACTACTACACAAAGTTTCCTAACAGAGCCCCAGAAAAAGTCTTCTAACTGACTCCTACACAAAGTTTCCTAACAGAGCCCCAGAAAAAGTTTTCTAACCGACTCCTAGACAAAGTTTCCTAACAGAGCCCCAGGAAAAGCCTTCTAACCGACTACTACACAAAGTTTTCTAACAGAGCCCCAGAAAAAGTATTCTAACCGACTCCTAGACAAAGTTTCATAACAGAGCCCCAGGAAAAGCCTTCTAACCGACTACTACACAAAGTTTCCTAACAGAGCCCCAGAAAAAGTTTTCTAATCGACTCCTAGACAAAGTTTCCTAACAGAGCCCCAGGAAAAGTCTTCTAACTGACTCCTACACAAAGTTTCCTAACAGAGCCCCAGAAAAAGTATTCTAACCGACTCCTAGACAAAGTTTCCTAACAGAGCCCCAGAAAAAGTATCCTAACCGACTCCTAGACAAAGTTTCCTAACAGAGCCCCAGGAAAAGCCTTCTAACCGACTACTACACAACGTTTCCTAACAGAGCCCCAGAAAAAGTTTTCTAATCGACTCCTAGACAAAGTTTCCTAACAGAGCCCCAGGAAAAGTCTTCTAACTGACTCCTACACAAAGTTTCCTAACAGAGCCCCAGAAAAAGTATTCTAACCGACTCCTAGACAAAGTTTCCTAACAGAGCCCCAGAAAAAGTATTCTAACCGACTCCTAGACAAAGTTTCCTAACAGAGCCCCAGGAAAAGCCTTCTAACCGACTACTACACAAAGTTTCCTAACAGAGCCCCAGAAAAAGTTTTCTAATCGACTCCTAGACAAAGTTTCCTAACAGAGCCCCAGGAAAAGTCTTCTAACTGACTCCTACACAAAGTTTCCTAACAGAGCCCCAGAAAAAGTATTCTAACCGCCTCCTAGACAAAGTTTCCTAACAGAGCCCCAGAAAAAGTATTCAAACCGACTCCTAGACAAAGTTTCCTAACAGAGCCCCAGGAAAAGCCTTCTAACCGACTACTACACAAAGTTTCCTAACAGAGCCCCAGAAAAAGTTTTCTAATCGACTCCTAGACAAAGTTTCCTAACAGAGCCCCAGGAAAAGTCTTCTAACTGACTCCTACACAAAGTTTCCTAACAGAGCCCCAGAAAAAGTATTCTAACCGACTCCTAGACAAAGTTTCCTAACAGAGCCCCAGAAAAAGTATTCTAACCGACTCCTAGACAAAGTTTCCTAACAGAGCCCCAGGAAAAGCCTTCTAACTGACTCCTACACAAAGTTTCCTAACAGAGCCCCAGAAAAAGTATTCTAACCGACTCCTAGACAAAGTTTCCTAACAGAGCCCCAGGAAAAGTCTTCTAACTGACTCCTACACAAAGTTTCCTAACAGAGCCCCAGAAAAAGTATTCTAACCGACTCCTAGACAAAGTTTCCTAACAGAGCCCCAGAAAAAGTATTCTAACCGACTCCTAGACAAAGTTTCCTAACAGAGCCCCAGGAAAAGTCTTCTAATCGACTACTACACAAAGTTTCCTAACAGAGCCCCAGAAAAAGTCTTCTAACTGACTCCTACACAAAGTTTCCTAACAGAGCCTTAGGAAAAGCCTTCTAACCGACTACTACACAAAGTTTCCTAACAGAGCCCCAGGAAAAGTCTTCTAATCGACTACTACACAAAGTTTCCTAACAGAGCCCCAGAAAAAGTTTTCTAATCGACTCCTAGACAAAGTTTCCTAACAGAGCCCCAGGAAAAGTCTTCTAACTGACTCCTACACAAAGTTTCCTAAGAGAGCCCCAGAAAAAGTATTCTAACCGACTCCTAGACAAAGTTTCCTAACAGAGCCCCAGAAAAAGTATTCTAACCGACTCCTAGACAAAGTTTCCTAACAGAGCCCCAGGAAAAGTCTTCTAACTGACTCCTGCACAAAGTTTCCTAACAGAGCCCCAGAAAAAGTATTCTAACCGACTCCTAGACAAAGTTTCCTAACAGAGCCCCAGAAAAAGTATTCTAACCGACTCCTAGACAAAGTTTCCTAACAGAGCCCCAGGAAAAGTCTTCTAATCGACTACTACACAAAGTTTCCTAACAGAGCCCCAGAAAAAGTCTTCTAACTGACTCCTACACAAAGTTTCCTAACAGAGCCCCAGGAAAAGCCTTCTAACCGACTACTACACAAAGTTTCCTAACAGAGCCCCAGGAAAAGTCTGCTAATCGACTACTACACAAAGTTTCCTAACAGAGCCCCAGAAAAAGTCTTCTAACTGACTCCTACACAAAGTTTCCTAACAGAGCCCCAGAAAAAGTATTCTAACCGACTCCTAGACAAAGTTTCCTAACAGAGCCCCAGGAAAAGCCTTCTAACCGACTACTACACAAAGTTTCCTAACAGAGCCCCAGAAAAAGTTTTCTAATCGACTCCTAGACAAAGTTTCCTAACAGAGCCCCAGGAAAAGTCTTCTAATCGACTACTACACAAAGTTTCCTAACAGAGCCCCAGAAAAAGTATTCTAACCGACTCCTAGACAAAGTTTCCTTACAGAGCCCCAGGAAAAGTCTTCTAACTGACTCCTACACAAAGTTTCCTAACAGAGCCCCAGAAAAAGTTTTCTAACCGACTCCTAGACAAAGTTTCCTAACAGAGCCCCAGGAAAAGTCTTCTAACGGACTCCTACACAAAGTTTCCTAACAGAGCCCCAGAAAAAGTTTTCTAACCGACTCCTAGACAAAGTTTTCTAACCGACTCCTAGACAAAGTTTCCTAACAGAGCCCCAGGAAAAGCCTTCTAACCGACTACTACACAAAGTTTCCTAACAGAGCCCCAGAAAAAGTTTTCTAATCGACTCCTAGACAAAGTTTCCTAACAGAGCCCCAGGAAAAGTCTTCTAATCGACTCCTAGACAAAGTTTCCTAACAGAGCCCCAGGAAAAGTCTTCTAACCGACTCCTACACAAAGTTTCCTAACAGAGCCGCAGAAAAAGTTTTCAAACCGACTCCTACACAAAGTTTCCTAACAGTGCCTCAGAAAAAGTTTTCTAATCGACTCCTAGACAAAGTTTCCTAACAGAGCCCCAGGAATCCTTCTAAACGGGTCCCAAGCAAAATCTTCTCATTAGGCCCCAGGCATTGGTCTAAACGGGTCCCAAGCAAAATCTTCTCATTAGGCCCCAGGCATTGGTCTAAACGGGCTCTAGACAATGTCTTCGAACAGGGTCCTAGGCGAAGTCTTCTATAAGGAAAACTTATTTAGTAATCCGGGTACTCCGAGGGCGTGGACTATGGCCTACTCTCGCGGTTACGTCGATTAATTTCACATTACAATTTGAAAGTGTAAGTAATTAGTCATCGGGTCAACAGTAATACAGAGTGTTATGGATAAGAGTACTATGGGTCTCTATGAGTAAAAAATGTTTCATAAACATTGGTCCTAAAGTGCTTCGTTTCAGAGATATGAGCTCCCAAAAAACTACCCCAAAGACCGGACACAGCCTTTAATCTGGCAAACAATATTCTTCCTTGAACAAATTTATTGTATTTCTTTTAGCCGTCTATCTACAGACTCAAACGCCAGTCGATCTGACACCGTTGCACCAGTCTTTTGAGAATCTACTGCTGGTTGAATCTTAGTAGTTTTTTGGGAGCCCATATCTCTGAAACGAAGCACTTTAGGACCCCTGTTTATTGGACATTTTTAACTCATAGAGCCCCATAGAAAGTTTCGGTACTCTTATCCGTAACACCCTGTATATGTAAGTGACTAGCTGGGGTATCCGGTATTTCCCGGGGAAGTATGTATATTTGTATTTAATTTTACGATGGTATTTTAACTATTCCGACTTCATACATTTATACTTTTATGTTATTGAAAGGACTTAAGCATTATCAAGATTAAGCGTTAATAACAGAAACTCGACGGATCAACTTTTTAAGTCACGACTTTTTAATTAAAAGTTTTATACATGTGTAAATTTAACAAAGTTTTATTTTATTAATAGCTGATGTACCCGGTATTTCCCGGGGAAATGCGCCTATTTAGACATCCTAGGAACAAACGCCAGTGAAGAAACTCCGACACATTCAGCTCGAACATAGAACGCTGCCATAACTGTCTCCACGCATGGCACCGCACCCAATATAACCAACTGGTTAATGACAATTTTAACCAATTAAACATTGATTACATAATAACTTGTCTTTTATTATACGGCCTAGTGTCTATAGAAGATGGTTTTTAAAAAATGCAACAATTTATCCTTTTTTCGAGTGTTTGCCTAAAGAATTAAGAAACTCGGTTTTTTGGCTAAGATCAAAGTGTAGTATCTTGTATATAGCGGATATACTAATTAGTAATCTTCCTTAGACTTTCCAAGTGTATACCTATATAGTTTCCTGGTATTAGTGATTCGCGGTGAAACTTCATGAGTCGCACTGATTAATCAACGCCTTTATCACGTTGCGTGTTTATCGATAAATTCATGTCATTCGAAATGTAATTTTAAAATGGAATTTAGGTCCGCACACTGACCTCTTTACCCAGTTCGTGATATCGAATATTTTGGTGAATATGTGGAAAAATAATAAGTACACAACAATAACTAATTGGATCACCTCGAATTTCATTGGACGAGCGATGTTGTTTACATCGGACTCGTGTACGGGCCATAACCAACAGCATATGTATAAAAATGGCTGGAGTACGGGTTAAATATTACATTGTGGATTTGATATCGTGTCTACAAGCACTTTCGTATTCAAATCGTAGTTTATCGTGATGAATAGTGTTCTACTGAGCGCCGTTTTGCTGGGATGCGTCATTGCAGCAGGTAAAAGATTTTTTTGCTTTTCCTTAGGGAATTAATAATACTCGTACTCGCTTTGAGGATTAAGTAGGTATGCTCTAGGTATTTCGCGTAATTTCTACCCAGTTGCAAATCAGTCTTTTTCTGAACTGGATATCCAAATACAGCCATATTATTATTCCCACGTACACTACACGTAATCTCTACTTATCCAAAGTACTCCGCGTAATCTCTACTTTTCCCAGATATTCCGCGAAATCTCTATGTATATCGGGTACACCGCGTAATCTCTACGTACAACGGGTACTCTGCGTAATCTCTACGTATACCGGGTACTCTGCGTAGTCTCTACCTATCCAAAGTACTCCGTGTAATCTTTACTTTTCACAGGTATTCCGCGAAATCTCTATGTATATCGGGTACTCCACGTAATCTCTACCTATCCAAAGTACTCCACGTTATCTCTACCTATCCAAAGTACTCCGCGTAATCTCTACCTATCCAAAGTACTCCGCGTAATCTCTACTTATCCCGGGTATTCCGCGTAATATCTACATATACCGGGTACTCCGCGTAATCTCATCTTTTCCCAGGTATTCCGCGTAATCTCTATGTATATCGGGTACTCCACGTAATCTCTACCTATCCAAAGTACTCCACGTTATCTCTACCTATCCAAAGTACTCCGCGTAATCTCTACCTATCCAAAGTACTCCGCGTAATCTCTACTTATCCCGGGTATTCCGCGTAATATCTACATATACCGGGTACTCCGCGTAATCTCATCTTTTCCCAGGTATTCCGCGTAATCTCTACGTATCCCGTATACAGCGTGTAATTTTCAATTTATCTCAGGTACTCCTCGTGACCTCTTCGTATACCAGGTATTCTTAATGTACTCCACGATGATATTATCGATGTACGGATAAAATCTTAACGATCAGACCTTGGTTTTTACATATATTTCTAAAAGGTGTAAATTGTTTAAAAAAGCAGTAGAATTTATTTGGCTCATCATATTCAGCAGACTTTTGCTTCGCTTCATTTTGAACATTTTTTATTTTGAATAACTGTTCCAAAGTGTTCTTTATAATTTTGTTTTTTTTTGTCCTAGCCCTATAATAAAAGAAGCGAACTCATATTTTTAGACGAGTAACCAAAAATCTAGTTTTAGAAATGAAATTTTTTACCACCATTTTCGAATTATAAATTTTAAATTAATAGCTTTTGCAATTTAGCGGTTTTTTGAAGCGGAGTTGTGCAAAGTTAAGTTTAACTCCTTCCATTGAAAATTGTATTTTATTTAAAAACACTTTTATCCTTTGAAAAATGTATACGGGGTTTTAACAAAATGGACGACAACCTTATAGTTTCACCAATTCATGACACGCCAATGTCAACCGTCACCCTTGAGTTACAAATAACTGAAGTAGTATTAATTGTAAAAACTGTTTTGGCTGAAATTATTCTTTAATAAGAGATTCACATCTTTGATGCGCACTATCCTAGGCGCTAGCTGGTATTTACCAAACTGTGGTATCCTAGCGTACTCTAGCGGTATTTACGGTTACAAATTAAACCAATCCAAGTCATTATTTCGAACTACCTTGTTCGTAAAGAATCTCAGGTATTAATTAATTAATAAATTAACTAAGTTTCTTTGCCTTTCATACTTTCCTCTGAAAAATAGCACTAAAATTTAAATCAAAACGCTCCTGCGCAAATATATCAAATTCAAAATAGACTTTTACATCATAATATAAATGAATGTACTATTTCGGAATTTGAGAACGTTTCAAGTTTTTAGGGACTTTGTGGTATGACGTTATAGAACGTTACCCATGCTTTTTCCCATAGATAAAAATGTATACCAGCTTGGCATTCATGGCTTAAGCTACGAAGTACGTCTTTTACCCTTTATGAGGGTCAGAATTGAAAATTAATGATTGCAACGGTAGCTTTACAATTCATGTAAATTAACCAATTGGGCGAACGCGGTAAAAAATTAAAATTTGTTAAATTTGAACATAATTTGCGAAGCCCGTTGTTCCTCCCAACATGCACGGTTGCGTTAATATTTATTTATTATTTTCAAACGTCATTTTTGAGTCACTGATGTGAACTTCATTTTCGTTGAACATAATGTAATAATAAGATTTATTGGGTTTAAAGACTGGCGGAGGTTAACGGTAAATAGTGAGTCGGGAGATGTCCCGCTGGCGTGGTACCATACTCCTACCCGGCCACCGGAATTAAAGGAATGGCATTAACAATAGCTACACGACTCCGGATGAAGGTGGTGCCTCGGATTTTATCTTAGCGTAGCTGGTTTACTGAAATTAATTAAGTGTAAGTGATCAATTAAAATTAAAAATTAAATTATTTTTTCAGCAACTGCAACAGCCAACAGAGACCAAACCCACTCCCGAAAAACAAGAGGCTCGTGTAAGTAGGATCAGACCAACGACAAACTAAGAATTAATCTTTCTTTTAGTTTAACGTTCACGTTGTAGAGGTCGAGTTTTTTTGGAGAACGCGTCGATCGGAAGTTTATGAAATACGAGGGAAGATAGGCCGTTAAAATGAAACGTGTATCTTCCACCTGACGATGTAAAATGTCACAATTACGATTCAGAGATAGATTCACTTATTTATAAACTATATTTGATTGACGTATAGTTTAAGATCATTAGTATTTAACATTATTGAGCAGCCTCAGCACTATTTTCCATGAGAAAACTAATTTTGAAATAGTCAGTGGGAGCCGGCATGTTTCAATCGAATAACATTAGACGAATAGGGAGGGGGATACTTCTCTCGTTAGAAAGTATTATATACTTTTGGTATGAGTGATATCTAATGTACCTCTAAATCCAATGCAAGAGGTGGGGTGGCGGAGTGGTTAGCGCTTTCACCTCGCAGCGAGAGGAGCCGGGTTCGATACCAACTTGTGGCACTGGGTGAAAACTCGGAAATACTCCTTCTGCGTTGAGTTTGCAAGTTCTCTCCCCACTGGTTAAAGGGGTTTCCCCCCGAGTTCTTCGGTTTCCTCTTTCCATAAAAACTTGTTGAGGTTAACGGTAATTGTTAGTGTAGGGAGCTGTTGGCTCGCGTGGCATGAAGGGCTTGCCACCACCCTTCTACGCATTGTAACCCGGCCACCTGTTTAACGGCATTATAAGTCGCTAGATGACTTGGACCTAAGGTGGTGCCTTGGGTAATAGCCTAGCTGATTATTATTATTATTATTAGATATCCGATTTCGGCGAAATGGAGGTAAAGGCGGTGAATTGGCCTATTCATCCTTAGTAAGAAAACACTTTGTTGTTAACGAGACCATTAACTATTCAGGCCCGTAGCCAGCGAGAGGGCCTGAGGGGGCCGGGCTATCTCAAAAAATTTTGTGCCCCCTCAAAACATTTGAGAGTGCCCTTAGAAAAATATGCAATCTTTTTAGGAAAATCGTAATGATATATTTCTTAAACAACGCGTATCGTAACGGTTGGGAAAACGAGTACGGTTTGGAAATAATTCCTAGCTTTTGCTCAAAGATATTAATTCACCAATGCGGGGGAAGATGGTGACAAAATGCAAGTCTGGCCTTTGTAGGGTGAATTAAATTCGAGGGAGAGGGCTACATACGTGGGAAAAGAAAAATAAAAAAAAACGGGGGAGATTCGAATTAAAAATGGAAACCCTTTGTCTTTAATCAATCACAAAATCTTTATTTAACACTTATTTAACAAACACTAGATACAAAATAAACAAAATGAGGGAGAACTGAGATAGTCATTCGACTTCACAAAAGTGATGGTTAGGCCATCTCAATTATGGTTATTTTAGCTTTTCAAAAATAAGGGGGGATTTTAAACATAAAATATGCACTCTTTGACCTTAAATTTGTTAATTAAATTTAACCCTGTTAATAAGTCGCTGGAAAACAGAGCTTCCATACATTTATAAATAAATAATTTAGAACGAAAAGTGCATGGCAACCCTGTTAAAATAGCGTCTGCTTTACCATGTTCTAAACGAAAGCTTCCGAAAACGCCTAATACACGCCGGGAGTAGTGGCGTACTCCTGTAATCCCAAGAGCCCGGGAGGCAGAGTTTGTGGATGGCCGTTTGAAAAAGACCTCCTATCCCGCAACGGGTGGTCGGAATACTTCCGCCACGGGTGTCCCCACCCCTGTCCCCACGTATGAAAAATTATGAAAAACCCCTGTAATGCTTAGGCGGTGCACGAGGTATATAAATATAATAGTCTGATGTCCCCACGTATCCCCGCATTGGCTGGGCCGTTACACTTATCTCGCCCTGATTAATCAGATCTTCGCCCGGCTCGCGGTCTTCTCAGACTCAATCAGCCCTTATTCTTCCTTCTATGAACAAAAACCAAAACGCCAAATACACCATTTAGTTTCGCTGTCGACTTACAGGTATGGATTTATTTGTGGTAAAAACACTAGTAATTTAAGATCAACTAAGGTGATTGGAAATTCAACTTTGATTTACATACATTTATTTTAGATTTATTTAAACCACTTGTTCCAATACCAAACTCCAGTGTGGCCCGTGTGGATCCTTAAGTTCATTTTAAAGCAGTCGTAGCCTCAAAGGTCTTCGAAAAAAAATTTATTTTTAAGGGTGCCCCTTATGAATTTGCGGGGCTTCCTCAACTGAAAAACCAGGCTACAGGCCTGTAACCATTTCACTTCCTGTGGACCCATCAGCATTTTGGAAACCTGGACATTTTGGTGCAAATCAACGAAATAATAGGGAAATCATAAGACGTGGCTTACTTTTCAGGATTTCATTTCATGAGTTTCAAACTTTGTCCCTTTTTGAAACTTGAAAGGCAACAGTCCTTCTCCCTCTAAACCGCATTTAACAAACCAACCAAATTCGCTATTTTAACTTCAATACAGAAATATTTCACGACTAAAAGCTTATTTGAAATTTCGAATTACAGATTCTTCTTCGAAAAACATGACCGGTGACATGATGACCGGTAACATGACCGGTAACATGACTGGTGACATGCAGACATGCACGTGTCCAAGTAATGGCGTGATCGGTGCAGTTAATCAAGCACTCGTTGACTTAAACCCACAACTTGGAAAAACTCTCTTCTCCGTACTTGGACCGTAAGCCATTTGCATTTCGTACTTCCAATACATTTAGTTGATTCCAAAAAATTATCATCAAAAGCCAAATCCCTTGTCATTTTGCCAACATTCGTAGGGCCTTGGCAAGACAGTTGCTTATAATTTTATAGAAACAGGTATTGAAACTTCCAAATTACATAACATGAAGGTTAATTTCTTAGCCTAACAACTCAATATCTTAAGGCCAAAGTCAATCGAGATTAAGTTATCTGAGAATTAAATGAAATTTGGTCGTAAATTATTACTATTAGCAACAAGCGTGATAATGTTTAGACGATTCTCAGCGGTTCTGGCAATCTCTCTCACGCTTGGTCGAGAACATCTTTCTTCCTAAATAATCAAACCAGCCCGAGATCTCATTGTTCTTCCGTGAAATTAGGCCGCTACTTTTAGCGCAATACAAAAGTAACTGTATCGGACAAGCCTGAGATATTCAGTAATTAACAAAGCCAATTAACCTAATATCAATAGCACCAGAAGTGACGTAATAAAACAATTAGAACACTTCCTTTTGTTTTAATGCTAATTTTCTTTTCAAATCATTTCTCGGCTCTGCCATTCTCGGTCAGCTCCTACTTGAACTCGCATCGAACCGAGTTGCAGGTAATCGTCCGTGCATAGTTTCAAATCTCTCTCTGGGCATTTTTAGACAGTCGGAGGCTTTGTGCTGAGAACTAAAAATTGATAGCGCCATAACTCTGAATATCAGTTCGCTGTTGATCTTTATAAATTGACATACTTATGGTTATTAAGTTACTTTCCATAGCATCTAATAAGGGCTCGTGGTATTATCGTTTACCGAATTTATCTTTCGTTTCAGATCTCTGGCTATAAAGCAAATTGTCGCTTTAGTTGAGCAAATTTTCAGAATTTTGACAGGATGTAACATTACCAACTCTACTCCACCGCCTGGGTCTGAGGATGCGACTCTAGGACAGGTTTTAACATTATTGGGTTAGGATAAAAAGAAAACAAGAACAAGTGTATTATTCAAATTATGAAGAATTAAAAATTACGGCATTCAATTTTGTTTCTGTCATTTTAATATCGTTCCTACTCTCTATTTTGTCGTACGCGAATTACACTCCTGCACCTCTAGATTTTTCTAGTGACTGAAATGGGGCCCTTAAAATCGGGGCCCTGGTGAAAGTGGAATCTATCAACTACGTGATAGAAATTGTATCAAAAATAGTAGGCTACATTAATTTATCCAAATTTATCGATTTATCATTAAATAAATATTAATTAATATTAATATTCAACATTACGTGAATGTAATATTGTCACCAAATCATGATTTTAATCGTTTCAAATATATATTTAACTTTAAACCTGGTTTTAGTTGGAAATAATTTTTAATGAGGGCGTTCAGGGGTCGTAAGGAGGAATTTGGGGCCACAGGGCAAATTATGTGAACTATAATTTCCAAGAGAGAGGGTGCTGGTGAAGTGCAAGGCGAATGGCCTATCAAACCGGGCCCTTAAAAAGGATGTTCGTGGACCCTTTTCCGCCGGGCCCCGGGTAATATGCCTCCTTCCCCCACTTTTGCATGGCCCTGACGACTTCAAGAAGTTGTACATTTCAAAAAGTTACGCTCTATTTAAATTTGTGCTTACCTTAAAAGCTACTAAAAACCGTATTCATAGACGAAAGACTGTACTTTAGCTACTGAAGACAGCCTAGTAACAGATTTATTCAAATTTAAATGAAGTCGAATGTGCTCATACTTCAGACGGGCTTTCTTCAAATTCTCCATCTTTTGCCGTTAGTGTACGTGAATGCCATTAATTACATTGAGTGATGAATCTTTAATTTAAAAAATAAATTTACAGAAAATATTTATTTATTTTCTAAATTATAAAAGTAACTAAATTTTTATTGAATTATTTTCAAAATAAGCCGGTTTCATAACAGAACCGCCATCTATTGGCTTTAAAACTAACTATTAGGATGGTACATGTCACTACAAAGAGAAGCTTAAGCTGTAGTCATAGGTCACCGATATCACGCAGATGTATGACGTCAAAAACGTCTGCTTTTTCGTCTAACTGCGCATGTGTCCGATTTTATTGAAACACTCTTTTTAGTCGACCCAAAATTTTGTATTCTAATTTTTGCGTTTCTTTTATTGTTATAGCTTTGTAAGCGTCGTAGTCCAACCTCATAAAAGTTGAATAACTCTGCTACTAGACTTTCTCTTTTGTGGAGAAAATGATGGTTCCATTACAATAAGTCGCCGAAGTATCCGGCAGTTTTCATTATAAAGACGTTTTAATTTTCGATAGGCCTGGGTCTCGGGCAAACATTATCTGGTAACTATATTCCTCGTTCATCACACAGCGCCGATGTTCACTGGCGGTATATCGGTGAACTTCATAAATGATAATTATTTTTGGGTTAAGATAATCTTAATATTGCCGTTCAACCGGCTTTACTAATTATTTTATTTATTTTTATTGTATTTGGTAATATCTTGTTTGTTTTTAATAAATATTTATTTTTAAATACTTGTCATTTTATTTTTATATGATTGGTAATTTCTGTTTTTATAGTCTTTTGAACCGTAAAGCCTTTGCTGCACTGCACTTGCCGGCCACGTCTTTTATGATATTATAACACTAAGATTAAGAATGAAAATTGACAGTATACATAAATACACCAAGAATTCTAAATAATGTATCATTCATCGAAATCGTCCAGTATCAGAGTTACGTATATTATGTTACTTATAGTGAAAGTGACAACGTTATGTTTCGAACTAGGTATGAACAATTTACTAATTAACTAGAACCAGAATTTAAAACAAAGTTTTCCCACCACATTCCGTGAAGTGGAATTCCTTTTAAAGAGGAAAAAGAGTAATTAACGTATTAACCAATTTAAGACACCCACGCCTTAAAGGGAATATAATAAAATATTTAAATTAAGGATTCTAATATTGACCACACCCTCCGACGGCTTATTAAAGTTTTGGCTTGGCGGAGATAATCCCGAAAATTGTGGGCGTTTTCCGATAAGGAGCACCTTTGAAGCTCTATTCGTTTCAGCGACAGCGTTGCCAGACGTACCTTGATCATGGTACATTTCAATAATTCTAGCTCAAACTTTGGCCACCATCTATTAACCGAAATCGAAAGTTTTATTAATGGGTACTTTAACAAATATCAAATTTTAAATATTTAAAACTACTTTGGATTTTTTTTTGAAAATACTGTAACGATAATATTAGATGTAAAATGAGTACTGTTAATACTACCAATTATTAAAGATTAAACATACATTATATTTATATAAAAAACACAAACTAATATTAATGAAATATGATTAATATGATCAAGATAATATATTTATAATTATTAATTAATATAATACTAATTATGATTAATATTTTGTTTTCTTTTTAAGAGATGGCGCTTTTAGACCTAAAATTGAGATGGAGGCTGAAATGAGGCGGAACGTGGGTATAACATCCTAACACCAAGCTTTATTTCTTCAAAGTAGAAACTGTTTAACCATTTAATAACAGAAATATACTAGTAGCTTATAACCATGATAACAATAACGAAAATATAGACTAGAATGACTTTGTATAGGAATTTAACATATAGCTAAATCTAGCAATTTACCTGAGTGGCGGGATTTGAAATGGGCAAAATATCAAAATTATAGGATTTTATAGAACCTTTTGGGGGTTTTGCTAAAAATATAGGATTTTATAGAACTTTTTTGAAAATATAGGATTTACAGGTATTATAGGAATTCTGGGGCCCTGATAATTTCGAAGTAGATTTGAAGAGGTCGATGTAGCCAGTCGCGGCAATGTTTTGTGACACCCCCCCAGGACCGTGCGGAAGTTTTCAGGGGTCCTTTCGTTGTGATTTGCACCCCCCCCCCTCGAGCTTCGCCGATGGCACCCCTGGCTAGCCTGGTAACCCGGGGCAGACCGCCCCCCTCGCCCCCCTTACACCGCCACTGGATGCGCCAATGTGGTGGCACAGGTCACGATAGCTCAAACCCTCTCTAACATGTAGAGAAAAGGGAAAATATGATGAAATCAAAGAGGATACTGATACAAGACCAGATGTCGTTATTGAAATCGGAATTAACATTCAAGAATTAAATTCATCTCTGAAAGATTTGTATCCGAAAGAAAATATGAATTTAACTCATTAAAATCTACGATGGAACTTTTTGTGCTATAATTACCGAGCGGGTCGTCACTTAAAAAATCTGGTGTACAAATAGTGAGAAATTGAAATAATTATTTCCGGAAATTTAGAAATACAGGAGAAATATTAATAATATTTTCGATATTTCTGGAAATCTAGAAATCCAAAGAAATTAAGGGAAATCTCGAGAAATCGAAAGAAATATTGGAAATCTAGAGAACTCCAAAGAAATATAAGGAAAACTCGAGAAATCGAAAGAAATATTAGAAATCTCGAGAAATCGAAAGAAATATAAGGAAATCTCGAGAAATCGAAAGAAGCATAAGGAAATCTCGGGAAATCGAAAGAAATATTGGAAATCTAGAGAACTCCAAACAAAATATGGAAATCTCGAGAAATCGAAAGAAATATTAGAAATCTAGAGAAATACAAAGACACATAAGGAAATCTCGAGAAATTGAAAGAATTCTCCATTCTGAAGTCTATATGAATTGTAAACAGACCCCCGTTAGTTAAGTAATGGAATTCTGGTATACTCTTTGACTTTTGGTATACACACTGAGAGAAATTCCTGTAGTTTTTACAGTGGTTTTTTTACAGTTTTGAAGTGTAAATAACTTTTACAGTGTTTTTCTGTAAGAAAGAAAATCAGGAAAGTTGTTTTTACCGTAATACAATGAACGTCTGTAAATCTTACGAATGGGACTGTTATTTTCACTAAATTGTGTAAGAATTACAGAACTTTTTCTGTAATCTTTAATCCACAGTTTTATACTGTTAATATCACATAAATATTTTACAGATGGACTGTATTGTTTACTAGAAAAGTACTGTAAAAAATACAGCTCCACTTTCTTCGTCGTCAAAGCGTTTTTTTTTCTGTAGATTTTACGGAAACATTGCAGGCACTAATTACTTGTGTTTATTTCTTTGACTTGTGAAATCAAATGATTTCGAACTTATTCGGAAGTTATGGCTATCTATATTACAAGGAGCGCTTGGTACGTTGGTCGTCGTACGTCCGAGCTTCCTGGAATGTTTGCTTAGTCTGTCAATAATAATTAAATTTTTAGACATGATAATTAGGACACCCGGAAAACAGACGTTTTATAGTATACCATTCAAAAAGTATTTATCCGTAATTTTACAGTGGGAAATCGGCCAATTTTACATACAATGGCATGCAATGTTTGTTAATAAATGAAACAATGTTTTTAAAAAAAATGGTAAAGGGTATGAGACCTTCCCTCCCCGCGTTCACAAGTCTCAGATAACTCACAAACTCAAGCAAGGTCAGCTATAGCCTAAGCGTCCACACGCTGGGGGTGCTACTACCAAGCCTACTGCAGCTGTGTGAAGGATGAACAATGCTTGGCGACAGGAAATTTAGAGACTGGTTGAAATCTCAAATTCTGGGTTTTTACCAGTCTTTTTGGCCGCAAGTTCGGTGGGGTTATACGAATTTTAAAATATTTTCTCGGTAAAACCAAGGAGGATTCAAGTGCACCTGGAGAAGAAAATTGTATTCCCCCGACCAATGCCTCGCGGCTCGGCTACAGCTGTCGCCTGGTGTGTCAAAAACTTGGACATAACGTTTTTAGCGCCACCTACAAAGCTTCAGAGTAACCTAGGAGTTACCAAAACATTCGTCTGCTAGACAGTATTTCGAACTTTAACGGTTTTTAGCTTAGGCCACGTCGAAGAAATTTGCCCGAAAACTATATAATTTCAAAGAAAGTTGCAATGAATGTTAAGTTTTAAATTTAATTATGGGGAAATATTGTTGCTTTGACAACTGTCGTAGCAATTCTAGCCTTTTCTAGGTGCCATAAAAATATAATTTTTTATCCAGTTCCTAAACCAAACACGTGGTCATAGTTCAAATTTTCCCTACTAGATGGCTCCGTTGTAGTTTTATGTCAAAGGGTTTGAGGCATTGAGCAGCCTCTCCCGTGGCTCCCCGGATTCTTCTCCAGGTACACTCGAATCCTCCTAGGTAAAACGGTAACATAGTATAAGCCAGTGTTGCCAATGTGTGGGATAATTCCCATATTATGGGATTTTTGGCGATTTATTGGGCTTTGTGGGGTAAAGGGATTTTTAAGTGAAAATCATTGATTTTGTGAGATTTTTTACCCTAAAAATGTTGCTATAAATTATTTGAGAAAAAGCACTATTTGTGTATTTTATATCGCCTTAAGATTTTTGTATTTTATAATATTTTTTTTAATATAATTTTTTATTCCGCGTTAGCCTACGAAAGTAGAAAATATTTTATGTTTTCCGCTGAGATTTGGGAGGGGGCGTGGCTTAAAACGTTTTGGGGTTTTGGCTGAAAATTTGTTAACCGGACTGTGAGCTTTTCACTCTTCAAACAATGGCAACACTGGTATAAGCATCTCCTTCGGTCGGTTGAACACGCATTGAGAAGTTCCATTCGGACGATAAAAAGTTCTAATTTAATCGTGGCTGATAAAACGGTAAGTAATTTATTATTCTATTAGTCCCTTTAGTTCGTATGAATACGAATATAAATTATATAATCTACTATAACAAATGAACTTTGGTTTTTCTTTGTATTCCTAAATAAATTTTAAAAACATCGCGTGCCGGTATCGAAGATTTTTATACATCAAAAGCAATTATCTAAATTTACGGCTGGCTTGGATATACTACGTTAGTACATGATATAGATAACAAAAATTTAAATTTTATTATGTAAGAATAAGACCTATAGTGCCGATTAGATCAGATAATGTTTTTACATTCACCGCCAATTAAACCTGATATTATTTCACAAAAATATACCAAATGGTCTTTAGAATTCTATACGATTTAGTGTTCGTACGGGGACCCCGACCCCGACCCCGACTGTCGCAAATCAAGTCGGGGTTTTCCATTTTTCGGGGTTATGTTTTCGTAGTGTAATTTTAAATTTTCGCGCCGACGCACCCCGCTAAATCCTAAAAATATAAACTAGATAGGTTCCTTCTCTCTTTTTTTTCGTGGGCGACAATAGAATGATACGAATGACCTTCGGCTGATGCCGCTGACGTAGCTCTCGCCTGACGCTTGACTCCGACTTGAGTCACTTTTTTAAGTTTTAGTTTCATAATTGCCGTTGTTTCAGACTCTCTAAGTCTCAGCTAAGGAGTGTGGAGTTACAACGTTTGGAAATAACTTGTGAATTTATAAAACAACTTATTTAAACAATTACAATGCCTAAGCTAGAGACCTCTATTTTAAAATCTACCTATCTTATCTATTTTTTCTATAGTCCTAGTCGATAATTCAAAATAACGGTAAAAAAAGCCGCCGATCAGTTTTGTAAAATATTTTCGGTGGCGTAATCGTCGGCCATTTTCGGTATGGAGATACAGGCCAGAAGGCAGGCAAGGCTGCCAGATTTCAATAGATCGAAAACAACCAACTCTCTCAAATGTTTTCGTTTTGAAAACGAAAATTTTGCGGCATAGCTATCGACTAAGACTATTACTAATAGTCCCTAGGCTCAAAGGCTGGCTTACACATGATACACTATCTAATCTTAACCCATAAAATTGGGGTATTTTTATAATTTTTCTATTCTTAATAAATACAACTTGTTTTTCGCGGGGTTAGACCCACCCCGACCCCGACCCCGACCCCGACTTTATTTTGACCCCGTACGAACACTAATACGATTTCATAGAAAGTTTTGTACGATGGGTTATAAAAGAGTGTTACATGTTTCTAAATTTAGTTATAAAGGCATGTATTTATCCCCCTTATGAAGTGAAGACACAGCCCCCTAAGTCGTTTTGTGTTCCATTATCTCGAGCTTTTAAAGTAATAAGTGGGTGCAAATACCTTTTAAATAGTGTGGGTACATGTACATTGTTATATCTTGGCAAACCTCGAATGCTACTTCTAATAATAAGCCCATGAGAAAAGGGGGACCACCTATTTTACCAACCTTGGGGACCGCCATTGAAATACACAGGCGGAAGTGAGGAAACGGATGTTCCGTCCAAATGCTGAGCTGCCAGTTAAAAATGTTCATTTGCGACCCCTCACTATTCTCATGGGTCTATTGCAATTTTCGTATCGCCAGAAGTATATTATACAGGGTTGCCACACTAGTGGAATAAATCGGGGAAATAGTTCTAAAAATCAGGGAATTTTAAGACCCAGGAAGAAAGGGGGTGGGGTGAAAGTCTGGAAATTTAGTTTGTTTTTAGTTTTTATATCTGGTAATAATATTTATATACTTTATATTTTGTTCTTGAGTTAATATATTACGAAAAATGGTTTACATGGGCATTTTAATAATATTGATTTTTTTTGTAGATGCATCGCAAGGATCGTCCCAGAAAATCGCACAGATGTTAATACAAAAATCACATTTCTGACCAATAAAATTTTTCAGTTTGAGTGGATGTGATTATAGAAATGGAAAAAAATGGATTTTGTAACAAAAATTTAAAAACCAAATAAAACTAAGTATAGTATACTCATTGTATTTATATATAAACAAACAATTATTAACAGAATATAAATCAGTAAAATTAAAACAGCTCAAAGCTGTGAAATGTACTATAGTTATGAAAAAAACGTAAGAAAAAAACACAAAAACATGTAAGAAATGCAAATATAAACAATAAAATTTATAACTGTTCAGTAAAAACCACAGAATAACAACACAAATAAAAATAGTAAAATTGGCAGTTGTTTCTGTCAAAAACACAGAATACCAACACAAATTAAAACTGTAAAATTTACAATTGTTTCTGTCATAATCACAAAATAAAAATACGATAAAGACAGTCAAATGTGCATTTGTTTCTGTAAAAAATACAGAACACCTACACAGATATAAATGGAAAAATTTACAGTTGATACTGTAAAAAATACAGAATACCTACAAAATATAAATAGCACAATTTACAGTTGATACTGTAAAAAAAACAGGTTTGAAACACAGAAGCCCACAGTAAAATCTGCAGTTGATACTGTAAAAAATACAGGTTTGAAAAACAGAAGCCCACAGTAAAATCTACAGAACATTTTCTATAATTTGGAAAAGGGCACATCGGCTTATTTTACAGTACTTTTCTGAAAATTCTACTAGCAGTCTTAACAGTAAAATTTACAGAAGTTTTCTGGCATCACGTGCTGCCAGAAATTTTCTGTAATTTTAGCCGAATTTTTTCTCTCAGTGCAGCAATTAAGTACAAAGCTGAGTCAATCAATACCATTAAATTGATGTTATTCTAGTACGGTTTACTAATTAGCCGTGAGAATAAAGTTGCCACTTTCAAACAATCAAACTGTGCCAGCGTTGGTTGACAGGTGCTTCAAAATTTAAATTGGGAAATGAAATATTTTGCTGCCCCACAAACGACATCAACTCAAACTTTTAAATGTATTTTTATGATAATAGCGTAATGTAAACTCTTTTCACGGTACATTTGCCATTTAGAGCCTTAATTATATACAATTAACGTTTTTAGTCACATTTAAAGATTCATTCTCAATACTTTGAGCGCCTTGAAGATTCTGTTTATGTTAATTATTATAGTTTCAACACTTCTAAACACGTAACTTATATTATATTTCAATTCAATACGCTTATTTTGTAGATATAAATCAATTACGAATTATGAATTAAGACGAATTGAAGCTACAAAGGATGGGAATCAGAATCCTGTAATCCAATATTCTTAGTAACTTCAATACATTCTTGATCTGATTATTATTATGATGCTTAGAAGCGTTCAGGTTAATCTTACGAGCATCTGGCTATAGACTTTTTATTTTAGCTTCACTCTACTCAATACAGCCTGATGGCAGAAAATGTTTCTATACATTCACAGTGTTGTTAATTTCCCGGAAAAATAAAATGCGGAAAAATTTCCAGAAAAGTTTCCGCAAATAGGAAAAATTAAAAAATTAAAACAAAAATTACTTTTTAAGAGTTTTAATGTTTTTTAACTTTTTATCGATAAAAAATGTCTAACATCAGTAAACATTCTACAAAACATAAATAGTCTTACATTGTTAATGAGTTTAAAGCTAGTCTAGAGGTTTAGTTTTACTTTAAGATTCGAAAAAATTAGGCGAAAATGACGCTTTATTTAAATTTGCAAACAATATTAATTTTTTCGGAAAATAAATAATAACTTACAACACTATTTTGACCCATAAAACAAATCGTTGTACTTACGACTAACACTTCTAAACCCGTAACAACAGTTATTTTTCAATATGCTTATTTTATGGCCTATGTATGAATTAATTAAAAATTATGTTTAGAACCGTCCATGCCCCAGGAGTTCCCCTTAAAACAAAAGCGTGCAATATCACATTTCGGTAATAGGGTCTGCGCCATCTACTATCAGAAAAGAGAAACGCTGGAAATTATTTTGAACTCGTTTCTACAAACTCTGAACCAATCCTTCCGCGTTGAGTTTGCAAGCTCTCCCCCCACCCGAGCTGTTCGGTTTCCCCTTCCCATAAAAACTTGTTGAGGTTAACGGTAATAGTTAGTGTAGGGAGCTGTTGGCTCGCTTGGCATGAAGGGCTTGCCACCACCCTCCAACGCATTGTAACCCGGCCACCTGAATTAACGGCTTTAAAAGTCGCATGATGACTTAGGCCTAAGGTGGTGCCTTGGGTATTAGCCTTAGCCTAGCTGATTATTATTATTAAAACCTAAATAAGATTGTATTTCCTAAAACTGCCGTAGATGTAGCCACAACACAATCCTGACGCATTGGCGCAAATTAAAATAAAAGCATTGTACTCACGACTAATGGCCCAACCGCTGAGTTTGCGGGCTTTTCGAATCGAATACACCACAGCTTCTGCACATTCCATGGATAAATGAGCTTGTTTGCTAATTCGTAGCGCGAGAGGTAACATTTCTCGCATGAATATATTAATTAAGGCTTTGTTCTTCAGTTCGAACTCGCGTAGCGTCCTTGAACGGTTCGTCGACACAGTTTGATTACTATCCGTATTTATTTCAAACGCTCCGAACACGCGGAACATACACGATAACAAACAGACTATTTTTAATTTTAACTTCATATTGCTATTCTTTTATTAAATAAAGAGTGTTTTAAGAATGTTGCATTTAATAATACGATTCAAATTTAATACTTTAAAATCTTTTAAAAGTAACCCGAAACGCGGAGGCAGTGAGCAGTTGGTTGGCTGGCCCGAGTTTCCCGTAGACACTGGGATCGACGCAAAAATATTCCAATAGCCCTAATACTCTCAAAATAAACTTCCGCCGTCACGTGGTACAGATATCGTAAAATTGCGTGATACATATCTCTTTAATACATAACGGTAGCGGAAAAAAAGGAGTGGATTTTTCGTAACGGGATTTCCTTCGTACGGAGGATAAACCTTTTTCGCGGGAAAATATTAAATCTATAAATGCTCATCTGAAATTCAAAAACCGTCCATTGCATACGATTATACCTACAGACGATACAGTTGTTAAATATGTTTATTCATTGACGCGTTCAGTCAATCGGCTGGAACATTTCGACCGTTAAATTTTGATCTCCAATAGCGCGCAAAAATTATCAACTTTGTTACTTGTAAATATTTTACGCTCGAAACGTAAAAACACGGCACTTTCCACGATAATGGAAACTAAACTTAACGTTTCATTTTGTCAATCGGGGAAACGTACAATTGAAAGTACAATGAGTAGTTAAAGTTTAACAATCTGGAAAATCGAGTAATTGTTCTAGTTCTTTTGTTTTTCAGATTGAATGGAATAAGGACGTTAATAAAAAATTGCTTTACATATGGATTTTAAATTTAGCTTATATGTACGGAAGTTATTTGAAGGGGTTTTACGTGTCAATAGGCATCTTGAGAATTCAAAGGAAGTGTCGTTTCAAGAACCTTTGTGCTTCCGATTTCTATCTGTAAAGGACCCATCCTCTTGTTTTATACAGATAACATAGCAACCAGTTCAGACCTCAAGAACCAATTCTCTTCCGTGATCAGATCCAGTCTGTTCCCCTTAATTTCTTCATTGATCTGCTTTTTAATTAAAAATGAAACAGTTACAGATATTAGAACCATTTTATGTTGTCCTATTTTTCAAGAACAGCAAAAATGTAGACAAAGAGTTTCTAAGGCTACTTCTTTTAAACAGATTATAAATTCGGTACCAGAAAATTGTTTTTTTTTCCTGTTTATTCAGATAACTGTTATCAGAAGATGGTTCAAAAAAATCGGAAAATCTCATTTTTAAACGGTTCAAAAAATCTTGGTGTAACAGATCACAACTATCACGGTTGGATATTTAATAATAATAATGAGCTACGCTAATACCCAAATTAACTTAGAACAAAAAGGTACCACCTGAAGCCCAAGTCATCTTGCGACTTTTAGTGCCTTTAAATCCGATGGCCGGGTTATAAAGCGTAGGTCTCTTTTAGTGCATTCAAATTTGGAAAGTCAACTACTTATAGTTTTTTTTAAACAAATGTGATTTTCCGTGACAACACGAAAAAAAAATGGCTTCCATGTTTTTGCAAATTTTCTTATTTTGTTAATAAATGAATATCAAACCTTCGGGGCCGAAATATAAATTTGGACAATCAAGGTTAAATCTATCAACAAGAAATATCAAGCTCTTCTGGTCTCAGTTTCAATTTGGACAATCAAGGTTAAATCTATCAACAAGAAATATCAAGCTCTTCTGGTCTCAGTTTCAATTTGGACAATCAAAGTTAAATCTATCAACAAGAAATATCAAGCTCTTCTGGTCTCAGTTTCAATTTGGACAATCAAGGTTAAATCTATCAACAAGAAATATCAAGCTCTTCTGGTCTCAGTTTCAATTTGGACAATCAAACGGTCCAAACTTTGGAGTTCGGTATCTTTAAGACTGTTAGGACAAGTAATTTAAATATTACATCCAGAAGTTGGGTAACGCTGTCAATGTGGTCAGTCGGGGTTCTCCAAATTTGGGCAATTGATATCTTCGATACGGAAAATGTAAATGATATAACAATCAATTTGGGAATAAAAATTATGATTAAGTTCAACTCAGGTAACGAAATGATAATTAATATAAATCCAGGGTGCCTTAAATGTATATTAGTTTTCCTGATATCGGCAGTACTGATGAGCCCCGAAATGGCGAATCCGGTCTGCTGTTGGAATCTCTGGCTGAGATTTTGACATTTGATCGAAATTTTTCCTTTTTCAAAATGTGCCCGATAAACAATTTAATGGCAATAGTAGTTACTATAGTAATTTTGATAAAAGTACAGGATGTTATTCTTTCTTACCTTGTGCGTAATTGCAGATACTTCCCCCAGGAAAGTGTTTATTATAAACTTCTGGTTGAACATCCGGGACGTATATTGTAGGAAAGAAGTATCGATGTTTAGGTTTCAAAAGAAACGCATGCTACATCAAATTTTAATTGACTTTCCTCATATGAAAAGTATTTAAATCTTCCGAAATTCCGGAATTTAAATTTCAAAGGCGCAGTTCTCTTACTGACAATGGATGTAAATTTGTTATTATTGGTAGTAAAACTATCAGGAAATAAACAAACCGTAAACTATTACTCTAAATGGTCTTCGCTATTACATAAATATTACCCGAAGCTAAATAGTTATTTTGGGTTCATTATCTTTAAACGATTGACCGATTTTTGAAAGGAGTTAATTTCAAATAACTTTTGTTCTTTTTCTCATCAAAGTGGCCCGGGGAATAGTTTGCGGGAATTCGGATTTAAGTCACTATCTTAAAATATTTAATTGTAACAAAGTGTATCCATGGTTTATTTGAGGTGTGGTTTAAATTGATCCCCCATTATAAAAGAAATGTTACGATTTGCACCACCCTTAGATACATTTCGAACAATCCAGTGAAACTACTCTTTTAGCAAAATTTCAATATTGTATTTTACCACCGGGGTAAAAATTAATTTTTTTTAATTTAAAAATTAAAAAAAACAATCCGCATTCTAGAATGTCATTCGGAAAATGACCATAGTAATTTATTTTATAATTTAAGATGATTTAAATCGGTGAGAAAGTAAGTTTTTGAAATTTCTAAATTAAATTGATGACAATCAAATATTTCATATGCCTGCTTTCGATAATTTTGGACACTAACACACGCGTGAGAAAAATTACAGCCTAACTTTCGCTACCAAGTATTTAAAAGTGGTACAATATTTGTACATATATTTTTACCGTTAAACAATGTAAAACCGCAGAGTATATTATTAATAATGTTCATTAACAGGTTGAGAAAGTGGTGTACACTTTAAGTATCCCGCGTTTACAACGGAAACAAAACATACTACGGTAATTGAGTTTTAAACTACTGTTTAATTATCATTATCATAAAAATGCTCAGACTGTAACATTTCATATGCTATGGGCGTAAATTAAAGCTTAAGAAATCTATAAAAAAATATTGAATATTTTACCTTTAAATATTGAACAATTAATATGTCAAATTAATAATGTTACAAATTTTACCTTAAATTAATAAATTAATAATAAATTAAATTAATAATGTTATGAAATTTTACCTTTAACTATTGATAAATTAATATATTAAATTAATCATGTAAAATTTTATCTCTCATTATTGAAATTAATCATGTAAAATTTTATCTCTCATTATTGATTATTTATTATATTAAATTAATAATGTTATTAACTCCTTCTGCGTTGAGTTTGCAAGTTCTCTCCACACTAGTTTAGGGGGTTTTCCCCCAAGCTCTTCGGTTTTCCCTTCCATAACGACTTGTTGAGGTTAATGGTAATAGTTAGTTAAGGGAGTTGTTGTTGTTGCGGGGCAATAAATTTTTCTTTAATTATTGAATATATAATATATTAAAAAAATTCATTAACAGGTTGAGAAAGTGGTGTACACTTTAAGTATCCCGCGTTTACAACGGAAACAAAACATACTACGGTAATTGAGTTTTATTCTACTGTTTAATTAGAGTCATTATCATAAAAATGCTCAGACTGTAACATTTCATATGCTATGGGCGTAAATTAAAGCTTAAGAAATCTATAAAAAATATTTAATAGCCAGCGGCGAATCGTAAGCAAAAAAATACACTCAAGTACCAGAGCTCTTTTTGGTATAAATTATGTATACCGGTCTATTTTTATATGGGAAACTATATAACTCTCGGAATTTTCATCATTTACATTTCCGACTTTCCTCATTTAAAGACGTTAAAAATAACCGTTATAAAGTTTCACTACAAAAACGAAACTCGAATTCCGAAGAGCCCAGTTCCAAAGGATCCGGGAAATTTTGGTCACGTCATTAAATATCAATTGGTTACAAAACGGGTGCTCCGTACATTAAGATGGCCAGATAAAATGTCGAGGGAGAAAGTATCCTAATGACGGTTCCCGAAACGATTACCGGTTCGTTCTTTTAGATCGTCTGCGCTGAGGAAAGTGAAGGCGAAAATTGTCGTTCGTGCGCGTTGAAAAATTGCCGGTTCTCACGCATCAATGGCTCACTCTTATTTTAACGAATTGTTCCTCGAAGTTTATTCGAAATAATGTTTGTGAAAACGAGACGTTAAGTGGGAGATTTTAAAATATTTATATTAAAATATATATTAATTATTCAATAATTAAAGATAACATTTTACAAAATTATTAATTTATTATATTAATAATTCCATAACTAAAGGAAACATTTCATAACATTATTAATTTGATGTATTAATTATTCAATAATTAAAAATGACACTTTACAAAATTATTAATTTATTATATTAATAATTCCATAACTAAAGGAAACATTTTATAACATTATTAATTTGAAGTATGAATTATTCAATAATTAAAAATTACACTTTACAAAATTATTAATTTATTATATTAATAATTCCATAATTAAAGGAAACATTTTATAACATTATTAATTTGATGTATTAATTATTCAATAATTAAAAATGACACTTAACAAAATTATTAATTTATTATATTAATAATTCCATAACTAAAGGAAACATTTAATAATATTATTAATTTGATGTATTAATTATTCAATAATTAAAAATGACACTTTACTAAATTATTAATTTATTATATTAATAATTCCATAATTAAGTGAAAGATTTCATAACATTATTAATTGAATATATTAATTATTCAATACAAATTAAATAATAAAAAAATAATAAACGACTAATTTTATAAATTAACAATTCAATAATTAAACGTAAAATTTCTAGCATTTTTAATTAAATTTATTAATTTTCAATAATAAAGGAAACATTTTACAACATTACTAATTTAAAACATTAATTTATCGATAATTAAAGGTAAAAATTTATAAAATTATAAATTTGATAAATTAAGTATTCAATAAGTATTAAATAATTAAATAAAACATTTTAAAACATTTTTAATATAATATATTAATTATTAAAAATATTAAATAATTTAAGTGAAATTTTAAAACCTTATTAATTTAATATTTATTGAATAATTAATATATTAGATAAATAATGCTATAAATAATATTCTTTAATTATTTAATAATTAGTATGTTAAATAATTTAAGTTATAATATTGTACCTTTAAATATTGAACAATTATTATGTGAAATTCATAATGTTACAAATTTTACCTTAAATTAATAAATGAATAATATATTAAATTAATAATGTTATGAAATTTTACCCTAAATTATTAAATGAATAATATATTAAATTAATAATGTTATGAAATTTTACCTTTAATTATTGATAAATTAATATATTAAATTAATCATGTAAAATTTTATCTTTCATTATTTATAAATTAAAATATTAAATTAATCATGTAAAATTTTATCTTTCATTATTGATAAATTAATATATTAAATTAATCATGTAAAATTTTATATTTCATTATTGATTATTTAATATATTAAATTAATAATGTTATTAACTCCTTCTGCGTTGATTTTGCAAGTTCTTTCCACACTAGTTTAGGGGGTTTTCCCCCAAGCTCTTCGGTTTTCCCTTCCATAAAGACTTGTTGAGGTTAATAGTTAGTGTAGGGAGCTGTTGGCTCGCGTGGTTTGCGGGGCAATAAAGTTTTCTTTAATTATTGAATATACAGGGTGTTACGGATAAGAGTACCGAAACTTTTATAATGTGTTCTATGGGTCAATACGAGTTGAAAATGTCGAATGAACCATGGTCCTATAATGTACCGTTTAGGAGATACAAGCTTTCAAAATTTGACCTAAAAACACCGAAATTCACGCAAATGTGAAATCCTTATTATGCCTTGATCACAATTGTTGTCTTAAAATGATCGGTTGTTTTTTAGAGATAAAGTGATTTGAACGCTTGTGACTTCTATCTTTGGGGAGATCTGAAAGACGTAGTTTATAAAACAGAGGTCCGAGATGTCGACGACTTGCGCCAGCGTATTATCGATGCGTGTGAGACAATTCGAAACACACCAGACATCTGGGAAAACGTTCGTCAATCATTTGTACGATGTTGTCGTTTGTGCATTAGAGTTCAAGGTGGGCATTTCGGACAACTCTTGTAAATAATGTGAACGGTGCGTGTAACAATGTCAATAATTGTTCTGTTTTGATAAATAAAAACATACCATTAATTATATGCTGCTGGTTTTTGTACTATCAAACACGACTAGGTTACAGTTAAACGTCGAAAATTATTACAAGTCTTGTTTTTAAAGCTTCTTCGTAAATTCACAATCTGGAGGTGCATACTTCCGGACGACATTGTAATGATCTTTTGATATTCGGCGATCCTTTTATCACTTTATCTCTAAAAAACAACCGATCATTTTAAGACAACAATTGTGATCAAGGCATAATAAGGATTTCACATTTACGTGAATTTCGGTGTTTTTTAGGTCAAATTTTGAAAGCTTGTATCTCCTAAACGGTGCATTATAGGACCATGGTTCATTCGACATTTTCAACTCGTATTGACCCATAGAGCACATTATAAAAGTTTCGGTACTCTTATCCGTAACACCCTGTATAATATATTAAAATAATAATGTTGTAAAATTTTAACAGTAAATATGGATATGAAATTAATAAAGTTATTAAATGTTACCTTTAATTATTGAATAATTAATATATTAAATTAATAATGCTTTACATTAATCTCTTTAATTTTTGAATAATTAATATATTAAATTAATAATGCTTTACATAAATCTCTTTAATTTTTGAATAATTAATATATTAAATTAATAATGCTTTACATTAATCTCTTTAATTTTTGAATAATTAATATATTATATAATTTATGTTATAACCTTTTACCTTTAATTATTGAACAATTAATTCAATTCAATTCAAACTTTTTTTATTCTGTATAAAAACATGTTAGTACAACACTTTTAAAATTTATACAGAGTTAGTAAGTTTGTTATATTAATATGTATTGTTACATTGAAATATAACAAACTAACTAACTCTGTATAAATTTTAAGTGTTGTACTAACATGTTTTTATACAGAATAAAAAAAAACATGTTAGTACAACACTTTTAAAATTTATACAGAGTTAGTTAGTTTGTTATATTTCAATGTAACAATACATATTAATATATATATATATCCAATCTGGAATGAACCAGATCGAGTCATTCTTAAATTGGATGTCTGAGGCCTGATTATTCGTGGCCTCGGTAGTCCAATGGTAGTGGCGTTGGGACGGTAACCCAAGGGTCGTAGGTAGAATAATCAGGCCTCGGTAGTCCAATGGTAGTGGCGTTGGTCGTAGGTCCGATTCCTACCCGAGGTGATAAGAATTTTCTCAGTCACTCTGGTATGGAACAATACGCGGAGGTATTCCTTGATTTAAATGAAAATTCTAATTATATTAATTCCTGCGTAATTATAAAAAATAAATTACCAATAAAATTTTACCTTTAACTATTGAATAAATATATTTAATTAAAAATATTATACAATTTTACGTTTAATTATTGAATAATTATATTTAATTAAAAATGTTATACAATTTTACCTTTAATTATTGAATAATTATTATAATTTATTATATTTATTTAAAAATGTTATAAAATTTTACCTTTTATTATTGAATAAATATATTTAATTAAAAATATTATACAATTTTACGTTTAATTATTGAATAATTATATTTAATTAAAAATGTTATACAATTTTACCTTTAATTATTGAATAATTATTATAATTTATTATATTTAATTAAAAATGTTATAAAATTTTACATAACATTGAATTATGAATTTATTAAATAAATAATTTTATAAAATTTTACTTTTAATTATTGAATAAATAATATTTCAAATAAATAATTTTTTACAATTTTCCTTCATTTATTTATATTTATTGAATAAAAAATATATTTAATTAATAAAGTTTAATAAATATGATATAATAATTATTATATTATATATTATTATAAAGGAAACATTTTATAATAATATATAATATAATAATTATTCAATAATTAAAAGTAAAATTTTACAAAATTATCATTTAAATATATTAATAACTCAATAATTAAATGTAAAATTTTAAAGCATTATTAAATTAATATATTAATTATTCAATAATTAAAGGTAAAATTTTGTAACAATATAAATTTAATATTATATTTATTTCATAAATAAAGGTAACATTTTATAATAAAGTAAAATTGTGTAACATTATTAATTTGATATATTAATTGTTCAATAATTAAAGGTAAAAGGTTATAGCATAAATTTTATAATATATTCATAAATTTATTAGAAATAAAGATAATAATTCAAAGCATTATTAATTTAATATATTAATTATTCAATAATTAAAGGTAACATTTAATAACTTTATTAATTTCATATCCAAATTATTCAATATTTACAGTTAAAATTTTACAATATTATTATTTTAATATATTATATATTCGATAATTAAAGAAAAATTTATTTCCCCGCAAACCACGCGAGCCAACAGTTCCCTTAACTAACTATTACCATTAACCTCAACAAGTCTTTATGGAAGGGGAAACCGAAGAGCTCGGTGAAAACCCCTTAAAACAGTGTGGAGAGACATCGCAAACTCAACGCAGAAGGAGTTCAGAACATTATTAATTTAATATATTAAATAATAAATAATTAAAGGTAAAATTTCATAACATTATTAATTAAAAATATTATTCATTTAATAATTTAAGGTAAAATTTATAACATTATTAATTTGACATATTAATTGTTCAATATTTAATGGTAAAATATTATAACATAAATTATTTAAAATATTAATTATTCAATAATTAAAGGAAAAAATTTATAACTTTAATAATTTAATATAATAATTATTCAATAATTAATGGGAAAATTTTATAAAATTATTTATTTCATGTATTAATTATTGATTAATTAAAGGTAAAATTTAATAAAATAAATATTTTAATATATCCATTATTCAATAAGTTAAGAAAAATTTTAAAGCATTATTAATTTAATGTATTAATTATTCAATAATTAAAGGTAAAGTTTTACAGCATTATTAATTTAATATTTTAATTGTTCAATAGTACGTGCGATTTGTAGAGAAAACGCGATAGGTTCGTTGGATAAGTAGAGATTACCCGAAGATTACACGGGATTTGTAGTTATTACCCGAATAGTACGTGCCACGTGGGATAAGTAGAGATTACGTGAAGAGTACTTTGGATTTTTAGAGATTACACGAAGAGTACGTGTGATAAGTAGAGATTACGCGAAGTGGATATGTGTTATAAGTAGTGATTACGTTCGTGGGATTTGTAGTTTTTACGCGAATTGTATTGTGGATAAGTAGAGATTACGTGAAGTATACGTGGGAATAATAATATGGCTTTATTTGGATATACAGTTCAGAAAAAGACTGATTTGCAAATGGGTAGAAAATACGCCAAATACCTTGAGCATACTTATTTAATCCGCAAAGAGTATTAATAATTCCCTAGGGAAAGGCAAGAAAAATCTTTTACCTGCTGCAATGACGCATCCTACCAAACCGGCGCTCAGAAGAACACGACCTATCACGATAATACCCAAGGCACCTTCTACTTACATGTATGCTGTTGGTAATTCCCCGTGGGCGTGCCCAATGAAAACATCATCTCTTGTCCAATGAAATTCGAGATGACCCAATTGGTTATCGCTGCGTTCTTAAAATCCAATTACGGGTCCACATTCACGAAAGTATTCGATATGACGAACTGGGTAAAGAGGTCAATGTGAGGACCTAATTGCCATTTAGAAATTACTTTTCGAATGACATGAATTTTTCGAAACACACGCAACGTGATATATGTTCAAATAGGCGATAAAAATCAGTCCAATTTACCGAGTTGATTAATGATTATCTGGTCACAAGGGGGAAAACGCAACCTGCACACGAGATAAGTGCGAAGTGAAGTTTCACCGCGAATTACGAACGAATACGGTACAAACGATCATCATGTATTAAGTGTAACCCTAACGAATCGTAGCTTCTTTAAAAAGGCAGTCAATATCAGTTCAATTAACAAATCGAGTTTGTTTTTAATTAGTTTGATTCAATCACGATATTCTGGTGTAGTGCCCATTTCTAACTGTTGCAACCATTGGGGATAATTCGTCAACGCGTATGGGATCGGTTGGGATAACTAGTACGGTCTAGAAACTATTCTGAACCTTGCTCAAAGATATTAATTCCCCAAGGCGGGGAAGATGGCGACACAGTGCAAGACGTGGCCTTTTGTGGCGTGAATCAAATCAGATAGAGGGCGTTACATAGGAAAGAGGAGATATTCGAATTCAGAATGGAAACCCTCTGTATTACAAAATTTTTATTTTACACTAAATATAAAAAAAACTATACATAAAATGACAAAAATGGGGGGTACTTATCAACTATTCTTTTCTATAAAGCGAGGGGCTTAGTTCTACTTTACTCTCGCGATGGTTAGGTAACCAAGACTATACTGTTATTTTTCTGGTATTCAAATAAGCGGGGGATTTCAACATAAAATAATACACTCTTTGACCAAAATTATTTCTTACTATTTCCCATGGGATCAGTTCCAACAGTTAGTTACTCCAGCATTTGATGGCTCTAATAAGCGACGGGCCAAACAATTTATACACTTCCACTGATTAATAAATACTTCAATTAATGATCCTACAAATAACTGGTGACAATTAAACAAGGACAAACAACTTACTTCAAATGATAATAACGAACTAAAATGGCCATCTTAACAGTATAAATATACGAAGCGGCGGGGACCTGTTATTTAGCTTTCCTCGGACAATAGCGAGGGATTACCCCTTTCTTCTACTCTACAATGGGGGGGGGGGGGGTGAAAATTTTCTACTTATCACTTGATTTCGATGTCCTCCACTACGTTGTCGCTTATCCTCGGTTCCCGTAAGATGCCCGACACACGCACTTCACAGAACGGGACGTCTTCGGTGGCTGCTTGTTTTCGCGTTTTTAGTTCGCTCTTTTCACGATTCTCTTTTAGTCTTTACTACCTGTCATTTTTTTGACGGCCGGATTGTGGGTTTCTCCCTATATTCTTTTAATAATAATAATAATAGTAATCAACTAGGCTAATACCCAAGACACCACCTTAGGCCTAAGTCACGAAGGATTTTTCGAGCCATAATTTCAGGTGGCCGGGTTACGATGCGTAGGAGGGTGGTGGCAAGCCCTTCATGCCACCCGAGTCAACAGCTCCCTACATTAACTATTACCTTTAACCTCAACAAGTCGTTTTTTTTAAACACTTCCAGTCTCGAAACGTACAGGTATATGATATCTTACGTTTCCATTTGTAATTTTTGCCTGCTGTGGGGCGGCGGGCCTCCGTATGAGGGCACGGCGGTCCTGTTTCCCGCTCTTTTGGAGTCACGCCGGGTTTTCCGGTGCCAGCTGTGCCGGGTCACTTGGGCTGCTGTGTGCTCGTCGTTGCCCTTTAGGAGCTCTCTCTAAAGGGTTTGACTCTTTACCTACGTAGGTAAGGTGTCGGCTGGAGTTGCTACAGCTTCCACTCTAAATCTCACTGCTGTGTGCGAAGTTGGAAATGGTCCATCCGTCGCTGCACCTTCTGCTGGGTTGAGTGGCTTGCGTCAAAGGTGCGAAGATCGGTGGTAGGGTTCTGCTACCCATGCTGGATTTGTCACCTGTCCGGGCTAGGTGGCGTAGGGCACTATGATGATAGACCTCCGGTGGTATGGTCTCTGTTACTAGGTACATAAATAAATAAATAAATTCTGACACACACTCTCGAAACGTGCAGGTATATGATATCTTACGTTTCCATTTATAATTTTGGCACTTTATCGGCCCCGTACCGCTCCCGCCTTCCGTTCCTACGCCACTGTCTGATATTGTCAAATTAGATTAAAAAATGCCAAAAACAGGGCGTCATAATTACAAAGTACAAATATTGACCTTTTAAAGCGTGTATTTCATCCATCCTCAAAAAAAGGGTTTTAGTCGCGAATCCGAAATTTCTTCGAATCTTATTTATAAAATTCATTAGGTGTTATCAGGAATGCTTATCCTGGCGTATCGCGTATGGTAAGATCACTCTGACGGCTTGGCCCTGCCTACGAGAAAAAAAAAACCCCTCTGCGCGGGCTCCCCTCTCACGTAGTGGTTTGTTAAGTTAACATAGTGACGTCAAAAAAAACCCGTCAGCCACATCGAGACGAAAGTCTGCCGTGATAAGCATTCCAAGTAGAGGTATGGATTCCTGTTCTTATATTTTCAAAATTTTGAAAATCCGTTAATTAAACAGCTTTCCGTTACAGATTTTAAAAAGCATCTCTTGTTTCATTAGTAAATAATAAACGCATTTAAACAAAGGTGTGTGTTGCGAAAATTGTAATTCAATGTTAGCCTATCTAAGGTTGAGACCATAGAGTAAACCACTCAAATATAAACTTGTGAACACTTTTCGAACGCAGCGTCTTGTTTTCGAGACGTGAAATAGACAAGTTGGCCTAAAGGTAATGTACAATATCTGATAAAAAAGAAAGTTTATACTCTAAGAAATGTAAAAACAACACCATCGCTGTTCGGACTATATTTATTCACGCCTCGAAAACCAGTTCGCCCGAAAGGTTTAATGTTTCATGCGCTTCAATAGGGCCTTCCACTCTATGTTTTAAAGACTACAACCCTAAATAACATACGACAGACCTCTAACCAAATTATATTTTAAGGAAATTAATAATCTTATTATTATGATCAGGTCACTTCCTTGATAAACGACGCACCCCTCGAAAAATTAAATCCGATTTAATCTTGATTAGATAGATTAAATCGTGATTAGATTTTTTAATCTTGCTTACCCTGATTTAATCATTTTACTATGATTAAGACGCACCCAAAATGGAAGTGACCTGCCCCTCGACATGATCTTAACTACACCGTTTTTCGACACTGACTTTATAGCCCAGTTCCGACTGCACCGAGTAGTTATTATCGTCCTAGGTTACAGTATATTTCGCCATTAGCATATCATTTCACTTTGATTGCGTATTGACTGGGAAATTAGTTTTGGTGATAACTATATCAAATATTAATTCTTTTGGTTATTATCATATGTTAAATAATCAGTTATAACTGATAACAAAAAAATTCAATCAGGCCATGCTTCACACGGAGCATACAATTAGTGGACAGTTAAAGTTAATTTATTATATTTATTGTGCTTTTTGTGGAAATGGAATCTTGTGATCGCGAGCTAAACTATAATAATAATAATAATAATAAAAATCAGCTAGGCTAATTACCCAAGGCACTACCTTAGGCCTAAGTCATGAAGCGACTTTTTAAAGCCATTAATTCAGGTGGCCGGGTTACAATGCGTAGGAGGGTGGCGGCAAGCCCTTCATGCCACGTGAGCCAACAGCTCCCTACACTAACTATTAACGTTAAACTCCACAAGTTTTTATGGGAAGGGAAAACCCCTTAAACCAGTGGGGAGAGAACTTGCAAACTCAACGCAGTAGGAGTTGTTCCGAGTTTTCATCCAGATTACTAAATTAGAAACGCGAGAGGAATTTCCAAACTCGCTTCCCTAACTTCCGTTTCTCATCTATATTGATGACACGGATCTGGAAGTGACGTAGTTGACGCCATATCCCGTGTTAAAAATTTAATTACACAAAAAACCTTTATGGCATACTTTTGATGATGTTAATTATGATATAATTAAATCGTAAATTTACTAATAGCAATTAAATGATATTACAAATTAACTAGTTTAACTAAAAACATATGATTTTAAATGTATGCAATTTGTGAAATGTTAAAATAATAATTATAGTTTTGACCCCAAATTTAACACGTAAGGTGAAATTAATCGACGTAACTTTGGGACTAAGACATAGCCCACGCAGCACAAGGACCCGGATTCCTTACTTTGCCTAAGAAACTCGGTTAGAAAACATTTACTTTCCTTAGTTACCAGTGTGGCGTATTAAGAGATGGGGGGGGTTGCACGTTTTTACTAGCCCTCGAAACCCCACTTTAGAAACCAGGACATTAAATTAACATTATTTCTACCGAAAAATGGGTACGCACGTTCAATCGCATCGAATTATTGGAATAAAAAGCGAACGTATTTGTCGTCAACGCTTGGATGTATAAATTGAGATCGTTTAACAAAAGGTTTACTCGAAATGTTCTAGTTATGGCGGAAAGTGATTAACGGTAGAATCGTGACAGGAAGGACTCGTTGTAGTTTGATTGTTGGTACTACTTCGAGCGATGGAACATGACGCGTTATCAAAATCCAATTACTGATTTTCGACCTTCGATTATAATGGAACCTACTTCCAAATCGTTGATTTCGTAACCTACATTGCTGACAAACATTGATCACGCGACATGAAGTGTGTTTCGTTGGTGAGGATGGTTAGGATCTCTACACTAAAGTAGACACTCGTAGTACCAATAACTCGAAACAACACTCCGCAACTATCATTGTTCTGGATAATACTGGTTTTAAAATCCAGTTTAAATATTTTGCAATACCAGTTTTGAACAATAACCATGAGCGAAATATTGAATTATAATCGTTTGATGATAAAAACAATCGTTCTGTGAAAGAAATGAGTAATAAGTCTTTATTATGTCTCATACAGTTTTATTTACATTGACATCATAACAAACAAAAATAGATAACGTCTAGTTTACCGCTATATCAGTCAGTAGCGCCATCTAGTATATTTTAGCTTAGATCGAAATCTAGTATAATAATAAATATAAAGCCGTACAAAATTCGTAATATGAGTAGTTATCTCACTTTTATATTTCAGAAGGACAATGATCGTATAGCGGCTGTGGTCGTCGATTAGAGTTAGAATATATCTCTTTCCACTTAGTGTCGTTGTTGGCATAGGTCCACACAAGTCTGCGTGAATTAAGTCCAATTTTCATTCTGACTTTGTTATTGAACTTGGAAATGGTAAACTCGCCATCTTTGATTCAATACATGTTTCGCTATTTTCCATTTTCTCATACTTAGAATTGACGATCCCATTTACCAACTCTTTTCTTTCTCGAGTATTTATAGCTCCTGTATGTCTATGTCCCATCCGTCTGTGCCAAACATGAATGCAAGATTTCGAAACTTTATTCAGTAGTAATTTCACTTCATTTCGGTGATTTCATTTGTAAAGGTCATCGTCGCAAGATGCTGTAGCTACAATAGTCTTGTTGCCATCAGTAATCGTGCAACCTGTCTTATCAAACACTACTACACTCTTAAAAAAGGGTGTATTTTCAAACATTTAAGGGTTTTTCTTGTCCCATATTTAACACCTTAACAGGTTTATAAAGGATGTTATTCTTCACCTTAAAAAGCAGTTTTCCTGCTAGGGTGTTTATTTACACTGTTTGGGGTATTTATGTCCTCCGTTTTGGTTCCTTTGTTAACAGTTTGTGGTATACAACTATTCCCTTGAGGGTTATTATCTACTCCCTCTAGGGTACAAGACCACTCCTTTTAGGGTACCAAACGACTCCCTTCAGGGTGTTACACTACCCCCTTCAGGGTTCTACAATACTCCCTTAAGGGTTCTATAATACTCCCTTTAAAGTGTTAAAATACTCTTTTTAGGGTACTAAACTACTGCTGTAAGGGAGCTACATCCTTACCAGGTGTTAAATCACTCAATTTACGGGGTAATATAACACCCTTTATACACCTTTTCAAGTGTTTAATTTGGGACAATAAAAATCCCTTAAGGGCGTTTAAATTAACATTAAAGAGTGTTTTTTTACAGATATTACACCCTTAATATACCATTAAAACACCCTTTTTTAACAGTGTAGAAAATCATGCTTTACTAGTTTTCTCACGGTTAATAAGCTTCCTTTGAGTTGTGGGACATACAACACGTCTGTTACACTTGCTTGATTGACACCAGTGCCTTTTTAACAACAACTTAATGTTCCGTGAAAAAATTCTGGTCATTTGTCATGTGGCATGTTCCGCCAGAATCTACGAACCAAGTGTCATCAAATTCTCGAGTTGAAATATTAAACGCTGTATAACTGACGTTATTTCTTTTCGTCTCTGATTCTCTCGCCTCTGTGACAACCTGCGCGTGTTCTTTTGCTCTTTGCTTCGCTTTGAAAATTGTACAATTTTTCTTCATATGTCCTTCTTTGTTGAATTCATAACATATTATTCTTGGTTTCCTTTTATACGAAGCTTGTCTGTTATATTTATTTGTCACAGCATAGCTCTGTAGAGCCGTCTGTTTTTCATTATTGACTTTCACCTTTTCGTCAGATTCTTATCTTCGTTTGTATTCGTCTTTCAACTTTCCTTTGACCAGCTCGAGTGTTAGATCATCCTCGTCTCTTGTTTCTAAAGCGATTATCAAGGTTTCATAGCTTTCAGGAAGACTACACAGTAGTAACGCAACAACCAAGTTTTCTTTTAAGTCTTCACCTAGACCTCTTAAACGATCCACAATATCTAACATTGTTTCCAGATGTTTTTCCATGTCTCCGAATTCCGCCAATTGACTACTACACAGTCGTTTCAATAAAAACACTTTCCTACACAAAGTGCTTTTCTCATGATAATTTTTCAGAGCCTCCCAAACTTCTTTCGCTGAAGTTTTATCACGTATATGCATTAGCTGAGAATCTTCTACTTGCAAACCAGTAGTTCTCGCTTTATTTTTGTGTCTGGTCCAAAGTGTGGTTATCGGTTCCGGTGGCGGAGTCGATATTACATGCCACAAGACAAGTCATCCTTTATCAGTCGCATTTCAATTTTGAATTTTCAAGTTTTGATAATTTGAACCATTTAGCTTGCCAAACTGTATTTTCATTGTTTCAGCCATTTCTCTTATTGGGCCTTGGTCATAACCAAACGACAAAAAACTTGAAGAACGAACAGTTTCAACCGCGAATTACTTTCGCCTAAACACGTTCTGTACCCATAACCTATAAGCCCTTGAGAAAGAGGGGCCGCATCCTTTCGCATACGAGGCGCAGCAAATACCTTTGGACGGAACAACCTGTTCGTGACGTTTTGAACCATGTAACTCTGATGATCGTCTGCTTCTTCAAAAGATTTTTAGACGGTTCTTGTTTATAGATAATTTTACTAATTTCTTAAATAACAATAAGGTATTATGCCTTCGTTAAGAGTCAAACCTAGATTATGCGCCGTTTCCCTAAAGATAGTCAAGGGAAAAAAGTATAGTAGTCATTAAAATAGCCTTAGTCTTAAGTAAACATTTACGGTTTAATGTTATTTTAACAGGTTAGTTACCATACTATTCCCACGAAAAGTCCAGATCTACGAAAGATTTGGCTGAAAAATATTAATAGAACCGAAGAAACACTCTTAAAATCAGTTTTGGTTTGTTCATTACATTTTTTGCAGTCCGATTTTAAAACAAATGTGCACGAAGGCATTAGAATATTGAAGCCAGGTAGTGTACCCATTGTATTTCCTTGGGATTCAAGTTTATTTGCAAGAGAACCGACTAGTGTTCACAAATCTGCCAGAAATATGGAATCAGACACTCACGAAGATGGTAACAGAAAAATCACACCACACGACTCGACGATCAACACAACCTTACACGCTAAAAAAGGTTGGGTTAAATATTCTGGGTAAAATTTATTTTTAACCATTTTGAGTTAATTTTAACCCATTTTGGGTTGTTCTAAAAATTCTGGGTTATTGTGAAAGGGTTACGTGTTTGGGTTATTTGCCGGGTTTTTCTTATTGCCCAACTTGGGTAAAATGTACCCAAAAACTGGTAAAACTCCATTTTGTCGGCTGCTAAACATTCTGATTCTTTGAATGTTGAGTTTTTATTGGTTCATTATTTTAACGGTTTCTTGCCAAATAGTCGAAACTAAAAACTTTGTTGGCAAATGTCAGGAACTTTTAATGTTCCAGGAACGGTTTAGTTTTAGTTTTAAATTCCACAAAACAACAATTGAATTAAATGGTAATTTTAAATTATTCTTAATTTAGTTATAAGCAGTATGAACTTACACACTTTAAAACATTGCATTACATTCTAAACTAAATTTTATGCATTTCCTATACCTAATAAGGCTTAAACAAGAACTAATTAACGTAATTACGTTAAATAGTTCATGCCTTAAAGTTATTTTTTTCAAGTGTTTAGGCCTTGTTTGATTATTGTGTGAACATGTTTTTTACATCCAAACATCAGAAAAGTTTTACTTAGGTCTAGTTGTTTAAAAATATAAGCTTATATGAATACAAAATGTGAACTGGTTGGAAGTTCTTGAAATTAGTGACAGGAATTGCTCTTAAATCAAGGCAATTACTATGTTGTAATATCACCAATGTCATTAATGTGTTCAGTTTACAGGCAATAAATTACTCAACAAGTTTCTTGCTATAAGCATTTGAAATTCGGAATTGACAAACCAAGTTCTTGTAAACAGAGAGTAACATTTGATTTTTTCACATTTCGTGCATTTGGCAAGCCAAATATTTGAGGGAAATGTGGTTCTGTATTTTGGAGAGTATGAGTGGAATTTTGACCTTTACAAGTTAACATCTAACAGATATCTGGGAAAAAATTTCAACTTATTTTAGCGAAACAGAAAAATATAGCTAATTTTCAAAACATTTTTGGTTATTTTCTTGAAGTTATGGATAGGATAAGTGCAATTGGTCGAATTTTGACCTTTAGAGATTTTTGGTAAAAATTTCAACTTATTTTAGCAAAACAGAGAAATATCAAATTTTCAAAACATATTTGGTTGTTTTCTTGAAGTTATGGATAGGATGAGTGCAATTGGTGGAATTTTGACCATTACGAGTCAATATTTAACAGATTTTTGGTAAAAATTGTACCTAATGTTTAAGCCATTTTTGTTTTTTTCTTGAAGTTATGGGTAGGATGAGTGCAATTGGTGGAATTTTGACCTTTGCTAGTTAATATATAACAGATTTCTGGAACAATTCAAACACTTGATTTTTTCACATTTCATGCATTTGGCAAGCTAAATATTTTCGAGAAAGGCAAAACTGATTTTTTTTCTACAAAGAAATGTGGTTGTGTATTTTGGATAGTATGAGTAGAATTGGTGGAATTTTGTCCTTTAAAAGTTAATATATCACAGATTTCTGGAAAAATTTCAACTTATTTTAGCGAAACAGAAAAATATAGCTAATTTTCAAAACATTTTTGGTTATTTTCTTGAAGTTATGGATAGGATAAGTGCAATTGGTCGAATTTTGACCTTTAGAGATTTTTGGTAAAAATTTCAACTTATTTTAGCAAAACAGAGAAATATCAAATTTTCAAAACATATTTGGTTGTTTTCTTGAAGTTATGGATAGGATGAGTGCAATTGGTGGAATTTTGACCATTACGAGTCAATATTTAACAGATTTTTGGTAAAAATTGTACCTAATGTTTAAGCCATTTTTGTTTTTTTCTTGAAGTTATGGGTAGGATGAGTGCAATTGGTGGAATTTTGACCTTTGCTAGTTAATATATAACAGATTTCTGGAACAATTCAAACACTTGATTTTTTCACATTTCATGCATTTGGCAAGCTAAATATTTTCGAGAAAGGCAAAACTGATTTTTTTTTCTACAAAGAAATGTGGTTGTGTATTTTGGATAGTATGAGTAGAATTGGTGGAATTTTGTCCTTTAAAAGTTAATATATCACAGATTTCTGGAAAAATTTCAACTTATTTTAGCGAATCAGAGAAATGTACCTAATTTTTAAAAATGTAAAAGTGCTTATATATTTTGGTAATGTTTTTGGAAAATCTCTGAAGTCTCATTATACATAAAATCATATTTTATTTTGTACAATCCATAGAATTTAAGGTCCTTCTGAACTAAACAATATATTAGCTTAAATAAATAATTTTTTGTGGTTCTTTAGGTGTAAAAATTTTGTACTACAATTATTTTATATTTTAAGACTATAATGGTCTAGAATATTTTTCAGAAAATATCCATTTCAATATTGAAATATTGAATTCTATGTCCTTAATTAATTGTGACAAAACACACACTTCATTATATTATGTTTTTCTAATTTGGTTAATTTAGTGGTATGTTCTAACAATAAAGTAGCTCGTACATCATTGAGGTTTGCCCTATTGCTGATGAACCACCTATTGGGAAAGGGATAAATAAACTAGTTATCATCACTATATAGCATTCCAAGAATATTTTTCGTAAACTATCATTTTTAAATAACCCTTTTTCGTTTAAGACATGTCCACCTTTATGTTAGATGAGAATAGTATCAGACCACGTATATTATATTTTCATTGTGATAAATTTCCTAATTTTGATATTAATCTTTCCGGATAAATGTTTTTGTTATTTTGCTTAAAACCAAAATTTTGGACTCGTGTAAAACAATCTGTGATAAGAAGATTTTCATAGTTTTAAAAACTGTTTGTAAAAATTTCGAGTTTAAAATAAAATTCCATAAGTTTGGGAATTATTATTGTATATTTAAAGTACTAAAATAAAGTGTTTTTTACGGTTTATTTTCGAAAGTTAATGGCTACTTTTTAGATGCACGATGCAATTTTAATTCTTAAAAACGTTATTTGACAAGGCCGTAACTGTTGCAGGGGACTATACATATATTATATATACCCAGGTAGTAAGCTTAATTGTAGATCTTGCCCAATTAATTTGGTCAAATGTCAAATTTTAACCATATAATTGGGTAGTTTCAACTACCCCAAATCTTGGGGTAAAATGAAATTATTAACCATAAAATTGGGCAAAAGTCGCATTTGACTAAAATTTTTGGGTTAGTAAACTATACCTTAATTTTGGGTTAAATAAAAAAACAACTATTAATTTTGGGTCATTAAATAATTGACCCATTTTTTGGGTTATTAAAATGCTACCCAACGGCTTGGGTAGTCTTCCATTGACCCAAGCATGTGTAATTTTTTAACCCCATCTTGGGTTGTTTCAAGTTTACCCAAGTTTCTTGGTAGGTGCAATACTGACCCAGATTTTGGTTAAAAATTAACCCAATTTGGGTAGTTTTTAACCCAACCTTTTTTAGCGTGTAGATGTATATGTTGCAGAAGTTGTAGGTATAGAAGAGAATGATACTAAAAACAGTACCAATAAGAATTTAAGCGTGGATCATACAGCTTCATTGCTGCATCTAATGATTGTCATTATATGATTTCTACACCCTTGAATTCGAAAGGTGATAATTATTTCTCTACCAGTACCCCATTGTTTGTCAATAGTTTTCGATTTAGTGGACCATCAACGTGTAAGTCCATTCATTCTCATATACCGATAAACAGTAGTGATGAGCCAATGAATATTTGTGAATCTGCTTTTCCCGATGACTGTAGTTGTATCTGTGTTATACATAAACATCAGTGGCGTACCTAGGTTGGGGTGAAGGGGGCGGTCCGCCCCGGGCGGCATTTTCTAGGGGGCGGCATTTTTCATTCAAGAAAATTTGTTACTTCAGGTCATATTAGAACAGCCTCGGAGAATGCAAGAGAGAAATTCACGGCCTCCGATAAGTGTCACACTTATTTGTAACTTTTGGTCATACTTTGTAAGCATCGCGTATTACTCCGATAAGTGTCACACTTATTTGTTACTTCAGGTCATATTAGAACAGCCTCGGAGAATGCATGAGAGAAATTCACGGCCTCCGATAAGTGTCACACTTATTCGTTACTTTTGGTCATACGTTGTAAGCATCGCGTATTACTCCGATAAGTGTCACACTTATTTGTTACTTCAGGTCATATTAGAACAGCCTTGGAGAATGCAAGAGAGAAATTCACGGCCTCCGATAAGTGTCACACTTATTTGTTACTTCAGGTCATACGTTGTAAGCATCGCGTATTACTCCGATAAGTGTCACACTTATTTGTTACTTCAGGTCATACGTTGTAAGCATCGCGTATTACTCCGATAAGTGTCACACTTATTTGTTACTTCAGGTCATATTAGAACAGCCTCGGAGAATGCAAGAGAGAAATTCACGGCCTCCGATAAGTGTCACACTTATTTGTAACTTTTGGTCATACGTTGTAAGCATCGCGTATTACTCCGATAAGTGTCACACTTATTTGTTACTTCAGGTCATATTAGAACAGCCTCGGAGAATGCATGAGAGAAATTCACGGCCTCCGATAAGTGTCACACTTATTTGTTACTTCAGGTCATACGTTGTAAGCATCGCGTATTACTCCGATAAGTGTCACACTTATTTGTTACTTCAGGTCATATTAGAACAGCCTCGGAGAATGCAAGAGAGAAATTCACGGCCTCCGATAAGTGTCACACTTATTTGTTACTTCAGGTCATACGTTGTAAGCATCGCGTATTACTCCGATAAGTGTCACACTTATTTGTTACTTCAGGTCATATTAGAACAGCCTCGGAGAATGCAAGAGAGAAATTCACGGCCTCCGATAAGTGTCACACTTATTTGTTACTTCAGGTCATACGTTGTAAGCATCGCGTATTACTCCGATAAGTGTCACACTTATTTGTTACTTCAGGTCATATTAGAACAGCCTCGGAGAATGCAAGAGAGAAATTCACGGCCTCCGATAAGTGTCACACTTATTTGTTACTTCAGGTCATACGTTGTAAGCATCGCGTATTACTCCGATAAGTGTCACACTTATTTGTTACTTCAGGTCATACGTTGTAAGCATCGCGTATTACTCCGATAAGTGTCACACTTATTTGTTACTTCAGGTCATATTAGAACAGCCTCGGAGAATGCAAGAGAGAAATTCACGGCCTCCGATAAGTGTCACACTTATTTGTTACTTCAGGTCATACGTTGTAAGCATCGCGTATTACTCCGATAAGTGTCACACTTATTTGTTACTTCAGGTCATATTAGAACAGCCTCGGAGAATGCAAGAGAGAAATTCACGGCCTCCGATAAGTGTCACACTTATTTGTTACTTCAGGTCATACGTTGTAAGCATCGCGTATTACTCCGATAAGTGTCACACTTATTTGTTACTTCAGGTCATACGTTGTAAGCATCGCGTATTACTCCGATAAGTGTCACACTTATTTGTTACTTCAGGTCATATTAGAACAGCCTCGGAGAATGCAAGAGAGAAATTCACGGCCTCCGATAAGTGTCACACTTATTTGTTACTTCAGGTCATACGTTGTAAGCATCGCGTATTACTCCGATAAGTGTCACTCTTATTTGTTACTTCAGGTCATACGTTGTAAGCATCGCGTATTACTCCGATAAGTGTCACACTTATTTGTTACTTCAGGTCATATTAGAACAGCCTCGGATAATGCAAGAGAGAAATTCACGGCCTCCGATAAGTGTCACACTTATTTGTTACTTCAGGTCATACGTTGTAAGCATCGCGTATTACTCCGATAAGTGTCACACTTATTTGTTACTTCAGGTCATATTAGAACAGCCTCGGAGAATGCAAGAGAGAAATTCACGGCCTCCGATAAGTGTCACACTTATTTGTTACTTCAGGTCATACGTTGTAAGCATCGCGTATTACTCCGATAAGTGTCACACTTATTTGTTACTTCAGGTCATACGTTGTAAGCATCGCGTATTACTCCGATAAGTGTCACACTTATTTGTTACTTCAGGTCATATTAGAACAGCCTCGGAGAATGCAAGAGAGAAATTCACGGCCTCCGATAAGTGTCACACTTATTTGTTACTTCAGGTCATACGTTGTAAGCATCGCGTATTACTCCGATAAGTGTCACACTTATTTGTTACTTCAGGTCATACGTTGTAAGCATCGCGTATTACTCCGATAAGTGTCACACTTATTTGTTACTTCAGGTCATATTAGAACAGCCTCGGATAATGCAAGAGAGAAATTCACGGCCTCCGATAAGTGTCACACTTATTTGTTACTTCAGGTCATACGTTGTAAGCATCGCGTATTACTCCGATAAGTGTCACACTTATTTGTTACTTCAGGTCATATTAGAACAGCCTCGGAGAATGCAAGAGAGAAATTCACGGCCTCCGATAAGTGTCACACTTATTTGTTACTTCAGGTCATACGTTGTAAGCATCGCGTATTACTCCGATAAGTGTCACACTTATTTGTTACTTCAGGTCATATTAGAACAGCCTCGGAGAATGCAAGAGAGAAATTCACGGCCTCCGATAAGTGTCACACTTATTTGTTACTTCAGGTCATACGTTGTAAGCATCGCGTATTACTCCGATAAGTGTCACACTTATTTGTTACTTCAGGTCATACGTTGTAAGCATCGCGTATTACTCCGATAAGTGTCACACTTATTTGTTACTTCAGGTCATATTAGAACAGCCTCGGAGAATGCAAGAGAGAAATTCACGGCCTCCGATAAGTGTCACACTTATTTGTTACTTCAGGTCATACGTTGTAAGCATCGCGTATTACTCCGATAAGTGTCACACTTATTTGTTACTTCAGGTCATATTAGAACAGCCTCGGAGAATGCAAGAGAGAAATTCACGGTCTCCGATAAGTGTCACACTTATTTGTTACTTCAGGTCATACGTTGTAAGCATCGCGTATTACTCCGATAAGTGTCACACTTATTTGTTACTTCAGGTCATACGTTGTAAGCATCGCGTATTACTCCGATAAGTGTCACACTTATTTGTTACTTCAGGTCATATTAGAACAGCCTCGGAGAATGCAAGAGAGAAATTCACGGCCTCCGATAAGTGTCACACTTATTTGTTACTTCAGGTCATACGTTGTAAGCATCGCGTATTACTCCGATAAGTGTCACACTTATTTGTTACTTCAGGTCATACGTTGTAAGCATCGCGTATTACTCCGATAAGTGTCACACTTATTTGTTACTTCAGGTCATATTAGAACAGCCTCGGAGAATGCAAGAGAGAAATTCACGGCCTCCGATAAGTGTCACACTTACTTGTAACTTTTGGTCATACGTTGTAAGCATCGCGTATTACTCCGATAAGTGTCACACTTATTTGTTACTTCAGGTCATATTAGAACAGCCTCGGAGAATGCATGAGAGAAATTCACGGCCTCCGATAAGTGTCACACTTATTTGTACCTTTTGGTCATACGTTGTAAGCATCGCGTATTACTCCGATAAGTGTCACACTTATTTGTTACTTCAGGTCATATTAGAACAGCCTCGGAGAATGCAAGAGAGAAATTCACGGCCTCCGATAAGTGTCACACTTATTTGTTACTTCAGGTCATATTAGAACAGCCTCGGAGAATGCAAGAGAGAAATTCACGGCCTCCGATAAGTGTCACACTTATTTGTAACTTTTGGTCATACGTTGTAAGCATCGCGTATTACTCCGATAAGTGTCACACTTATTTGTTACTTCAGGTCATATTAGAACAGCCTCGGAGAATGCATGAGAGAAATTCACGGCCTCCGATAAGTGTCACACTTATTCGTTACTTTTGGTCATACGTTGTAAGCATCGCGTATTACTCCGATAAGTGTCACACTTATTTGTTACTTCAGGTCATATTAGAACAGCCTTGGAGAATGCAAGAGAGAAATTCACGGCCTCCGATAAGTGTCACACTTATTTGTTACTTCAGGTCATACGTTGTAAGCATCGCGTATTACTCCGATAAGTGTCACACTTATTTGTTACTTCAGGTCATATTAGAACAGCCTCGGAGAATGCAAGAGAGAAATTCACGGCCTCCGATAAGTGTCACACTTACTTGTAACTTTTGGTCATACGTTGTAAGCATCGCGTATTACTCCGATAAGTGTCACACTTATTTGTTACTTCAGGTCATATTAGAACAGCCTCGGAGAATGCATGAGAGAAATTCACGGCCTCCGATAAGTGTCACACTTATTTGTACCTTTTGGTCATACGTTGTAAGCATCGCGTATTACTCCGATAAGTGTCACACTTATTTGTTACTTCAGGTCATATTAGAACAGCCTCGGAGAATGCAAGAGAGAAATTCACGGCCTCCGATAAGTGTCACACTTACTTGTAACTTTTGGTCATACGTTGTAAGCATCGCGTATTACTCCGATAAGTGTCACACTTATTTGTTACTTCAGGTCATATTAGAACAGCCTCGGAGAATGCATGAGAGAAATTCACGGCCTCCGATAAGTGTCACACTTATTTGTACCTTTTGGTCATACGTTGTAAGCATCGCGTATTACTCCGATAAGTGTCACACTTATTTGTTACTTCAGGTCATATTAGAACAGCCTCGGAGAATGCATGAGAGAAATTCACGGCCTCCGATAAGTGTCACACTTATTTGTACCTTTTGGTCATACGTTGTAAGCATCGCGTATTACTCCGATAAGTGTCACACTTATTTGTTACTTCAGGTCATATTAGAACAGCCTCGGAGAATGCATGAGAGAAATTCACGGCCTCCGATAAGTGTCACACTTATTCGTTACTTTTGGTCATACGTTGTAAGCATCGCGTATTACTCCGATAAGTGTCACACTTATTTGTTACTTCAGGTCATATTAGAACAGCCTTGGAGAATGCAAGAGAGAAATTCACGGCCTCCGATAAGTGTCACACTTATTTGTTACTTCAGGTCATACGTTGTAAGCATCGCGTATTACTCCGATAAGTGTCACACTTATTTGTTACTTCAGGTCATATTAGAACAGCCTCGGAGAATGCAAGAGAGAAATTCACGGCCTCCGATAAGTGTCACACTTACTTGTAACTTTTGGTCATACGTTGTAAGCATCGCGTATTACTCCGATAAGTGTCACACTTATTTGTTACTTCAGGTCATATTAGAACAGCCTCGGAGAATGCATGAGAGAAATTCACGGCCTCCGATAAGTGTCACACTTATTTGTACCTTTTGGTCATACGTTGTAAGCATCGCGTATTACTCCGATAAGTGTCACACTTATTTGTTACTTCAGGTCATATTAGAACAGCCTCGGAGAATGCAAGAGAGAAATTCACGGCCTCCGATAAGTGTCACACTTATTTGTTACTTCAGGTCATATTAGAACAGCCTCGGAGAATGCAAGAGAGAAATTCACGGCCTCCGATAAGTGTCACACTTATTTGTAACTTTTGGTCATACGTTGTAAGCATCGCGTATTACTCCGATAAGTGTCACACTTATTTGTTACTTCAGGTCATATTAGAACAGCCTCGGAGAATGCATGAGAGAAATTCACGGCCTCCGATAAGTGTCACACTTATTCGTTACTTTTGGTCATACGTTGTAAGCATCGCGTATTACTCCGATAAGTGTCACACTTATTTGTTACTTCAGGTCATATTAGAACAGCCTTGGAGAATGCAAGAGAGAAATTCACGGCCTCCGATAAGTGTCACACTTATTTGTTACTTCAGGTCATACGTTGTAAGCATCGCGTATTACTCCGATAAGTGTCACACTTATTTGTTACTTCAGGTCATACGTTGTAAGCATCGCGTATTACTCCGATAAGTGTCACACTTATTTGTTACTTCAGGTCATATTAGAACAGCCTCGGAGAATGCAAGAGAGAAATTCACGGCCTCCGATAAGTGTCACACTTATTTGTTACTTCAGGTCATACGTTGTAAGCATCGCGTATTACTCCGATAAGTGTCACACTTATTTGTTACTTCAGGTCATACGTTGTAAGCATCGCGTATTACTCCGATAAGTGTCACACTTATTTGTTACTTCAGGTCATATTAGAACAGCCTCGGAGAATGCAAGAGAGAAATTCACGGCCTCCGATAAGTGTCACACTTATTTGTTACTTCAGGTCATACGTTGTAAGCATCGCGTATTACTCCGATAAGTGTCACACTTATTTGTTACTTCAGGTCATATTAGAACAGCCTCGGAGAATGCAAGAGAGAAATTCACGGCCTCCGATAAGTGTCACACTTATTTGTTACTTCAGGTCATACGTTGTAAGCATCGCGTATTACTCCGATAAGTGTCACACTTATTTGTTACTTCAGGTCATACGTTGTAAGCATCGCGTATTACTCCGATAAGTGTCACACTTATTTGTTACTTCAGGTCATATTAGAACAGCCTCGGAGAATGCAAGAGAGAAATTCACGGCCTCCGATAAGTGTCACACTTATTTGTTACTTCAGGTCATACGTTGTAAGCATCGCGTATTACTCCGATAAGTGTCACTCTTATTTGTTACTTCAGGTCATACGTTGTAAGCATCGCGTATTACTCCGATAAGTGTCACACTTATTTGTTACTTCAGGTCATATTAGAACAGCCTCGGATAATGCAAGAGAGAAATTCACGGCCTCCGATAAGTGTCACACTTATTTGTTACTTCAGGTCATACGTTGTAAGCATCGCGTATTACTCCGATAAGTGTCACACTTATTTGTTACTTCAGGTCATATTAGAACAGCCTCGGAGAATGCAAGAGAGAAATTCACGGCCTCCGATAAGTGTCACACTTATTTGTTACTTCAGGTCATACGTTGTAAGCATCGCGTATTACTCCGATAAGTGTCACACTTATTTGTTACTTCAGGTCATACGTTGTAAGCATCGCGTATTACTCCGATAAGTGTCACACTTATTTGTTACTTCAGGTCATATTAGAACAGCCTCGGAGAATGCAAGAGAGAAATTCACGGCCTCCGATAAGTGTCACACTTATTTGTTACTTCAGGTCATACGTTGTAAGCATCGCGTATTACTCCGATAAGTGTCACACTTATTTGTTACTTCAGGTCATACGTTGTAAGCATCGCGTATTACTCCGATAAGTGTCACACTTATTTGTTACTTCAGGTCATATTAGAACAGCCTCGGAGAATGCATGAGAGAAATTCACGGCCTCCGATAAGTGTCACACTTATTCGTTACTTTTGGTCATACGTTGTAAGCATCGCGTATTACTCCGATAAGTGTCACACTTATTTGTTACTTCAGGTCATATTAGAACAGCCTTGGAGAATGCAAGAGAGAAATTCACGGCCTCCGATAAGTGTCACACTTATTTGTTACTTCAGGTCATACGTTGTAAGCATCGCGTATTACTCCGATAAGTGTCACACTTATTTGTTACTTCAGGTCATACGTTGTAAGCATCGCGTATTACTCCGATAAGTGTCACACTTATTTGTTACTTCAGGTCATATTAGAACAGCCTCGGAGAATGCAAGAGAGAAATTCACGGCCTCCGATAAGTGTCACACTTATTTGTTACTTCAGGTCATACGTTGTAAGCATCGCGTATTACTCCGATAAGTGTCACACTTATTTGTTACTTCAGGTCATACGTTGTAAGCATCGCGTATTACTCCGATAAGTGTCACACTTATTTGTTACTTCAGGTCATATTAGAACAGCCTCGGAGAATGCAAGAGAGAAATTCACGGCCTCCGATAAGTGTCACACTTATTTGTTACTTCAGGTCATACGTTGTAAGCATCGCGTATTACTCCGATAAGTGTCACACTTATTTGTTACTTCAGGTCATATTAGAACAGCCTCGGAGAATGCAAGAGAGAAATTCACGGCCTCCGATAAGTGTCACACTTATTTGTTACTTCAGGTCATACGTTGTAAGCATCGCGTATTACTCCGATAAGTGTCACACTTATTTGTTACTACAGGTCATATTAGAACAGCCTCGGAGAATGCAAGAGAGAAATTCACGGCCTCCGATAAGTGTCACACTTATTTGTTACTTCAGGTCATACGTTGTAAGCATCGCGTATTACTCCGATAAGTGTCACACTTATTTGTTACTTCAGGTCATACGTTGTAAGCATCGCGTATTACTCCGATAAGTGTCACACTTATTTGTTACTTCAGGTCATATTAGAACAGCCTCGGAGAATGCAAGAGAGAAATTCACGGCCTCCGATAAGTGTCACACTTATTTGTTACTTCAGGTCATACGTTGTAAGCATCGCGTATTACTCCGATAAGTGTCACACTTATTTGTTACTTCAGGTCATATTAGAACAGCCTCGGAGAATGCAAGAGAGAAATTAACGGCCTCCGATAAGTGTCACACTTATTTGTTACTTCAGGTCATACGTTGTAAGCATCGCGTATTACTCCGATAAGTGTCACACTTATTTGTTATTTCAGGTCATACGTTGTAAGCATCGCGTATTACTCCGATAAGTGTCACACTTATTTGTTACTTCAGGTCATATTAGAACAGCCTCGGAGAATGCAAGAGAGAAATTCACGGCCTCCGATAAGTGTCACACTTATTTGTTACTTCAGGTCATACGTTGTAAGCATCGCGTATTACTCCGATAAGTGTCACACTTATTTGTTACTTCAGGTCATACGTTGTAAGCATCGCGTATTACTCCGATAAGTGTCACACTTATTTGTTACTTCAGGTCATATTAGAACAGCCTCGGAGAATGCAAGAGAGAAATTCACGGCCTCCGATAAGTGTCACACTTACTTGTAACTTTTGGTCATACGTTGTAAGCATCGCGTATTACTCCGATAAGTGTCACACTTATTTGTTACTTCAGGTCATATTAGAACAGCCTCGGAGAATGCATGAGAGAAATTCACGGCCTCCGATAAGTGTCACACTTATTTGTACCTTTTGGTCATACGTTGTAAGCATCGCGTATTACTCCGATAAGTGTCACACTTATTTGTTACTTCAGGTCATATTAGAACAGCCTCGGAGAATGCAAGAGAGAAATTCACGGCCTCCGATAAGTGTCACACTTATTTGTTACTTCAGGTCATATTAGAACAGCCTCGGAGAATGCAAGAGAGAAATTCACGGCCTCCGATAAGTGTCACACTTATTTGTAACTTTTGGTCATACGTTGTAAGCATCGCGTATTACTCCGATAAGTGTCACACTTATTTGTTACTTCAGGTCATATTAGAACAGCCTCGGAGAATGCAAGAGAGAAATTCACGGCCTCCGATAAGTGTCACTCTTATTTGTTACTTCAGGTCATATTAGAACAGCCTCGGAGAATGCAAGAGAGAAATTCACGGCCTCCGATAAGTGTCACACTTATTTGTAACTTTTGGTCATACGTTGTAAGCATCGCGTATTACTCCGATAAGTGTCACACTTATTTGTTACTTCAGGTCATATTAGAACAGCCTCGGAGAATGCATGAGAGAAATTCACGGCCTCCGATAAGTGTCACACTTATTTGTACCTTTTGGTCATACGTTGTAAGCATCGCGTATTACTCCGATAAGTGTCACACTTATTTGTTACTTCAGGTCATATTAGAACAGCCTCGGAGAATGCAAGAGAGAAATTCACGGCCTCCGATAAGTGTCACACTTATTTGTTACTTCAGGTCATATTAGAACAGCCTCGGAGAATGCAAGAGAGAAATTCACGGCCTCCGATAAGTGTCACACTTATTTGTACCTTTTGGTCATATTAGAACAGCCTCGGAGAATGCATGAGAGAAATTCACGGCCTCCGATAAGTGTCACACTTATTTGTACCTTTTGGTCATACGTTGTAAGCATCGCGTATTACTCCGATAAGTGTCACACTTATTTGTTACTTCAGGTCATATTAGAACAGCCTCGGAGAATGCAAGAGAGAAATTCACGGCCTCCGATAAGTGTCACACTTATTTGTTACTTCAGGTCATATTAGAACAGCCTCGGAGAATGCATGAGAGAAATTCACGGCCTCCGATAAGTGTCACACTTATTCGTTACTTTTGGTCATACGTTGTAAGCATCGCGTATTACTCCGATAAGTGTCACACTTATTTGTTACTTCAGGTCATATTAGAACAGCCTTGGAGAATGCAAGAGAGAAATTCACGGCCTCCGATAAGTGTCACACTTATTTGTTACTTCAGGTCATATTAGAACAGCCTCGGAGAATGCAAGAGAGAAATTCACGGCCTCCGATAAGTGTCACACTTATTTGTACCTTTTGGTCATATTAGAACAGCCTCGGAGAATGCATGAGAGAAATTCACGGCCTCCGATAAGTGTCACACTTATTTGTAACTTTTGGTCATACGTTGTAAGCATCGCGTATTACTCCGATAAGTGTCACACTTATTTGTTACTTCAGGTCATATTAGAACAGCCTCGGAGAATGCATGAGAGAAATTCACGGCCTCCGATAAGTGTCACACTTATTTGTACCTTTTGGTCATACGTTGTAAGCATCGCGTATTACTCCGATAAGTGTCACACTTATTTGTTACTTCAGGTCATAGTAGAACAGCCTCGGAGAATGCATGAGAGAAATTCACGGCCTCCGATAAGTGTCACACTTATTTGTACCTTTTGGTCATACGTTGTAAGCATCGCGTATTACTCCGATAAGTGTCACACTTATTTGTTACTTCAGGTCATATTAGAACAGCCTCGGAGAATGCAAGAGAGAAATTCACGGCCTCCGATAAGTGTCACACTTATTTGTTACTTCAGGTCATATTAGAACAGCCTCGGAGAATGCATGAGAGAAATTCACGGCCTCCGATAAGTGTCACACTTATTCGTTACTTTTGGTCATACGTTGTAAGCATCGCGTATTACTCCGATAAGTGTCACACTTATTTGTTACTTCAGGTCATATTAGAACAGCCTTGGAGAATGCAAGAGAGAAATTCACGGCCTCCGATAAGTGTCACACTTATTTGTTACTTCAGGTCATATTAGAACAGCCTCGGAGAATGCAAGAGAGAAATTCACGGCCTCCGATAAGTGTCACACTTATTTGTACCTTTTGGTCATATTAGAACAGCCTCGGAGAATGCATGAGAGAAATTCACGGCCTCCGATAAGTGTCACACTTATTTGTAACTTTTGGTCATACGTTGTAAGCATCGCGTATTACTCCGATAAGTGTCACACTTATTTGTTACTTCAGGTCATATTAGAACAGCCTCGGAGAATGCATGAGAGAAATTCACGGCCTCCGATAAGTGTCACACTTATTTGTACCTTTTGGTCATACGTTGTAAGCATCGCGTATTACTCCGATAAGTGTCACACTTATTTGTTACTTCAGGTCATAGTAGAACAGCCTCGGAGAATGCAAGAGAGAAATTCACGGCCTCCGATAAGTGTCACACTTATTTGTTACTTCAGGTCATATTAGAACAGCCTCGGAGAATGCAAGAGAGAAATTCACGGCCTCCGATAAGTGTCACACTTATTTGTAACTTTTGGTCATACGTTGTAAGCATCGCGTATTACTCCGATAAGTGTCACACTTATTTGTTACTTCAGGTCATATTAGAACAGCCTCGGAGAATGCAAGAGAGAAATTCACGGCCTCCGATAAGTGTCACACTTATTTGTTACTTCAGGTCATATTAGAACAGCCTCGGAGAATGCAAGAGAGAAATTCACGGCCTCCGATAAGTGTCACACTTATTTGTAACTTTTGGTCATACGTTGTAAGCATCGCGTATTACTCCGATAAGTGTCACACTTATTTGTTATTTCAGGTCATATTAGAACAGCCTCGGAGAATGCATGAGAGAAATTCACGGCCTCCGATAAGTGTCACACTTATTTGTACCTTTTGGTCATACGTTGTAAGCATCGCGTATTACTCCGATAAGTGTCACACTTATTTGTTACTTCAGGTCATATTAGAACAGCCTCGGAGAATGCAAGAGAGAAATTCACGGCCTCCGATAAGTGTCACACTTATTTGTAACTTTTGGTCATACGTTGTAAGCATCGCGTATTACTCCGATAAGTGTCACACTTATTTGTTACTTCAGGTCATACGTTGTAAGCATCGCGTATTACTCCGATAAGTGTCACACTTATTTGTTACTTCAGGTCATATTAGAACTGCCTCGGAGAATGCAAGAGAGAAATTCACGGCCTCCGATAAGTGTCACACTTATTTGTTACTTTAGGTCATATTAGAACAGCCTCGGAGAATGCAAGAGAGAAATTCACGGCCTCCGATAAGTGTCACACTTATTTGTAATTTTTGGTCATACGTTGTAAGCATCGCGTATTACTCCGATAAGTGTCACACTTATTTGTTACTTCAGGTCATATTAGAACAGCCTCGGAGAATGCAAGAGAGAAATTCACGGCCTCCGATAAGTGTCACACTTATTTGTTACTTCAGGTCATATTAGAACAGCCTCGGAGAATGCAAGAGAGAAATTCACGGCCTCCGATAAGTGTCACACTTATTTGTACCTTTTGGTCATATTAGAACAGCCTCGGAGAATGCATGAGAGAAATTCACGGCCTCCGATAAGTGTCACACTTATTTGTACCTTTTGGTCATACGTTGTAAGCATCGCGTATTACTCCGATAAGTGTCACACTTATTTGTTACTTCAGGTCATATTAGAACAGCCTCGGAGAATGCAAGAGAGAAATTCACGGCCTCCGATAAGTGTCACACTTATTTGTTACTTCAGGTCATATTAGAACAGCCTCGGAGAATGCATGAGAGAAATTCACGGCCTCCGATAAGTGTCACACTTATTCGTTACTTTTGGTCATACGTTGTAAGCATCGCGTATTACTCCGATAAGTGTCACACTTATTTGTTACTTCAGGTCATATTAGAACAGCCTTGGAGAATGCAAGAGAGAAATTCACGGCCTCCGATAAGTGTCACACTTATTTGTTACTTCAGGTCATACGTTGTAAGCATCGCGTATTACTCCGATAAGTGTCACACTTATTTGTTACTTCAGGTCATACGTTGTAAGCATCGCGTATTACTCCGATAAGTGTCACACTTATTTGTTACTTCAGGTCATATTAGAATAGCCTCGGAGAATGCAAGAGAGAAATTCACGGCCTCCGATAAGTGTCACACTTATTTGTTACTTCAGGTCATACGTTGTAAGCATCGCGTATTACTCCGATAAGTGTCACACTTATTTGTTACTTCAGGTCATACGTTGTAAGCATCGCGTATTACTCCGATAAGTGTCACACTTATTTGTTACTTCAGGTCATATTAGAACAGCCTCGGAGAATGCAAGAGAGAAATTCACGGCCTCCGATAAGTGTCACACTTATTTGTTACTTCAGGTCATACGTTGTAAGCATCGCGTATTACTCCGATAAGTGTCACACTTATTTGTTACTTCAGGTCATACGTTGTAAGCATCGCGTATTACTCCGATAAGTGTCACACTTATTTGTTACTTCAGGTCATATTAGAACAGCCTCGGAGAATGCAAGAGAGAAATTCACGGCCTCCGATAAGTGTCACACTTATTTGTACCTTTTGGTCATACGTTGTAAGCATCGCGTATTACTCCGATAAGTGTCACACTTATTTGTTACTTCAGGTCATAGTAGAACAGCCTCGGAGAATGCAAGAGAGAAATTCACGGCCTCCGATAAGTGTCACACTTATTTGTTACTTCAGGTCATATTAGAACAGCCTCGGAGAATGCAAGAGAGAAATTCACGGCCTCCGATAAGTGTCACACTTATTTGTTACTTCAGGTCATATTAGAACAGCCTCGGAGAATGCAAGAGAGAAATTCACGGCCTCCGATAAGTGTCACACTTATTTGTAACTTTTGGTCATACGTTGTAAGCATCGCGTATTACTCCGATAAGTGTCACACTTATTTGTTACTTCAGGTCATATTAGAACAGCCTCGGAGAATGCATGAGAGAAATTCACGGCCTCCGATAAGTGTCACACTTATTTGTACCTTTTGGTCATACGTTGTAAGCATCGCGTATTACTCCGATAAGTGTCACACTTATTTGTTACTTCAGGTCATATTAGAACAGCCTCGGAGAATGCAAGAGAGAAATTCACGGCCTCCGATAAGTGTCACACTTATTTGTAACTTCAGGTCATATTAGAACAGCCTCGGAGAATGCAAGAGAGAAATTCACGGCCTCCGATAAGTGTCACACTTATTTGTAACTTTTGGTCATACGTTGTAAGCATCGCGTATTACTCCGATAAGTGTCACACTTATTTGTTACTTCAGGTCATATTAGAACAGCCTCGGAGAATGCAAGAGAGAAATTCACGGCCTCCGATAAGTGTCACACTTATTTGTAACTTTTGGTCATACGTTGTAAGCATCGCGTATTACTCCGATAAGTGTCACACTTATTTGTTACTTCAGGTCATATTAGAACAGCCTCGGAGAATGCATGAGAGAAATACACGGCCTCCGATAAGTGTCACACTTATTTGTAACTTTTGGTCATACGTTGTAAGCATCGCGTATTACTCCGATAAGTGTCACACTTATTTGTTACTTCAGGTCATATTAGAACAGCCTCGGAGAATGCATGAGAGAAATTCACGGCCTCCGATAAGTGTCACACTTATTTGTAACTTTTGGTCATACGTTGTAAGCATCGCGTATTACTCCGATAAGTGTCACACTTATTTGTTACTTCAGGTCATATTAGAACAGCCTCGGAGAATGCATGAGAGAAATACACGGCCTCCGATAAGTGTCACACTTATTTGTACCTTTTGGTCATACGTTGTAAGCATCGCGTATTACTCCGATAAGTGTCACACTTATTTGTTACTTCAGGTCATATTAGAACAGCCTCGGAGAATGCAAGAGAGAAATTCACGGCCTTCGATAAGTGTCACACTTATTTGTAACTTTTGGTCATACGTTGTAAGCATCGCGTATTACTCCGATAAGTGTCACACTTATTTGTTACTTCAGGTCATACGTTGTAAGCATCGCGTATTACTCCGATAAGTGTCACACTTATTTGTTACTTCAGGTCATATTAGAACAGCCTCGGAGAATGCAAGAGAGAAATTCACGGCCTCCGATAAGTGTCACACTTATTTGTTACTTCAGGTCATACGTTGTAAGCATCGCGTATTACTCCGATAAGTGTCACACTTATTTGTTACTTCAGGTCATACGTTGTAAGCATCGCGTATTACTCCGATAAGTGTCACACTTATTTGTTACTTCAGGTCATATTAGAACAGCCTCGGAGAATGCAAGAGAGAAATTCACGGCCTCCGATAAGTGTCACACTTATTTGTAACTTTTGGTCATACGTTGTAAGCATCGCGTATTACTCCGATAAGTGTCACACTTATTTGTTACTTCAGGTCATATTAGAACAGCCTCGGAGAATGCAAGAGAGAAATTCACGGCCTCCGATAAGTGTCACACTTATTTGTTACTTCAGGTCATACGTTGTAAGCATCGCGTATTACTCCGATAAGTGTCACACTTATTTGTTACTTCAGGTCATACGTTGTAAGCATCGCGTATTACTCCGATAAGTGTCACACTTATTTGTTACTTCAGGTCATATTAGAACAGCCTCGGAGAATGCAAGAGAGAAATTCACGGCCTCCGATAAGTGTCACACTTATTTGTAACTTTTGGTCATACGTTGTAAGCATCGCGTATTACTCCGATAAGTGTCACACTTATTTGTTACTTCAGGTCATATTAGAACAGCCTCGGAGAATGCAAGAGAGAAATTCACGGCCTCCGATAAGTGTCACACTTATTTGTAACTTTTGGTCATACGTTGTAAGCATCGCGTATTACTCCGATAAGTGTCACGTTTATTTGTTACTTCAGGTCATATTAGAACAGCCTCGGAGAATGCAAGAGAGAAATTCACGGCCTCCGATAAGTGTTACACTTATTTGTAACTTTTGGTCATACGTTGTAAGCATCGCGTATTACTCCGATAAGTGTCACACTTATTTGTTACTTCAGGTCATATTAGAACAGCCTCGGAGAATGCATGAGAGAAATACACGGCCTCCGATAAGTGTCACACTTATTTGTACCTTTTGGTCATACGTTGTAAGCATCGCGTATTACTCCGATAAGTGTCACACTTATTTGTTACTTCAGGTCATATTAGAACAGCCTCGGAGAATGCAAGAGAGAAATTCACGGCCTTCGATAAGTGTCACACTTATTTGTAACTTTTGGTCATACGTTGTAAGCATCGCGTATTACTCCGATAAGTGTCACACTTATTTGTTACTTCAGGTCATACGTTGTAAGCATCGCGTATTACTCCGATAAGTGTCACACTTATTTGTTACTTCAGGTCATATTAGAACAGCCTCGGAGAATGCAAGAGAGAAATTCACGGCCTCCGATAAGTGTCACACTTATTTGTTACTTCAGGTCATACGTTGTAAGCATCGCGTATTACTCCGATAAGTGTCACACTTATTTGTTACTTCAGGTCATACGTTGTAAGCATCGCGTATTACTCCGATAAGTGTCACACTTATTTGTTACTTCAGGTCATATTAGAACAGCCTCGGAGAATGCAAGAGAGAAATTCACGGCCTCCGATAAGTGTCACACTTATTTGTAACTTTTGGTCATACGTTGTAAGCATCGCGTATTACTCCGATAAGTGTCACACTTATTTGTTACTTCAGGTCATATTAGAACAGCCTCGGAGAATGCAAGAGAGAAATTCACGGCCTCCGATAAGTGTCACACTTATTTGTTACTTCAGGTCATACGTTGTAAGCATCGCGTATTACTCCGATAAGTGTCACACTTATTTGTTACTTCAGGTCATACGTTGTAAGCATCGCGTATTACTCCGATAAGTGTCACACTTATTTGTTACTTCAGGTCATATTAGAACAGCCTCGGAGAATGCAAGAGAGAAATTCACGGCCTCCGATAAGTGTCACACTTATTTGTAACTTTTGGTCATACGTTGTAAGCATCGCGTATTACTCCGATAAGTGTCACACTTATTTGTTACTTCAGGTCATATTAGAACAGCCTCGGAGAATGCAAGAGAGAAATTCACGGCCTCCGATAAGTGTCACACTTATTTGTTACTTCAGGTCATATTAGAACAGCCTCGGAGAATGCATGAGAGAAATTCACGGCCTCCGATAAGTGTCACACTTATTTGTACCTTTTGGTCATACGTTGTAAGCATCGCGTATTACTCCGATAAGTGTCACACTTATTTGTTACTTCAGGTCATATTAGAACAGCCTCGGATAATGCAAGAGAGAAATTCACGGCCTCCGATAAGTGTCACACTTATTTGTTACTTCAGGTCATATTAGAACAGCCTCGGAGAATGCAAGAGAGAAATTCACGGCCTCCGATAAGTGTCACACTTATTTGTTACTTCAGGTCATACGTTGTAAGCATCGCGTATTACTCCGATAAGTGTCACACTTATTTGTTACTTCAGGTCATATTAGAACAGCCTCGGAGAATGCAAGAGAGAAATTCACGGCCTCCGATAAGTGTCACACTTATTTGTTACTTCAGGTCATACGTTGTAAGCATCGCGTATTACTCCGATAAGTGTCACACTTATTTGTTACTTCAGGTCATACGTTGTAAGCATCGCGTATTACTCCGATAAGTGTCACACTTATTTGTTACTTCAGGTCATATTAGAACAGCCTCGGAGAATGCAAGAGAGAAATTCACGGCTTCCGATAAGTGTCACACTTATTTGTTACTTCAGGTCATACGTTGTAAGCATCGCGTATTACTCCGATAAGTGTCACTCTTATTTGTTACTTCAGGTCATACGTTGTAAGCATCGCGTATTACTCCGATAAGTGTCACACTTATTTGTTACTTCAGGTCATATTAGAACAGCCTCGGATAATGCAAGAGAGAAATTCACGGCCTCCGATAAGTGTCACACTTATTTGTTACTTCAGGTCATACGTTGTAAGCATCGCGTATTACTCCGATAAGTGTCACACTTATTTGTTACTTCAGGTCATATTAGAACAGCCTCGGAGAATGCAAGAGAGAAATTCACGGCCTCCGATAAGTGTCACACTTATTTGTTACTTCAGGTCATACGTTGTAAGCATCGCGTATTACTCCGATAAGTGTCACACTTATTTGTTACTTCAGGTCATACGTTGTAAGCATCGCGTATTACTCCGATAAGTGTCACACTTATTTGTTACTTCAGGTCATATTAGAACAGCCTCGGAGAATGCAAGAGAGAAATTCACGGCCTCCGATAAGTGTCACACTTATTTGTTACTTCAGGTCATACGTTGTAAGCATCGCGTATTACTCCGATAAGTGTCACACTTATTTGTTACTTCAGGTCATACGTTGTAAGCATCGCGTATTACTCCGATAAGTGTCACACTTATTTGTTACTTCAGGTCATATTAGAACAGCCTCGGAGAATGCATGAGAGAAATTCACGGCCTCCGATAAGTGTCACACTTATTCGTTACTTTTGGTCATACGTTGTAAGCATCGCGTATTACTCCGATAAGTGTCACACTTATTTGTTACTTCAGGTCATATTAGAACAGCCTTGGAGAATGCAAGAGAGAAATTCACGGCCTCCGATAAGTGTCACACTTATTTGTTACTTCAGGTCATACGTTGTAAGCATCGCGTATTACTCCGATAAGTGTCACACTTATTTGTTACTTCAGGTCATACGTTGTAAGCATCGCGTATTACTCCGATAAGTGTCACACTTATTTGTTACTTCAGGTCATATTAGAACAGCCTCGGAGAATGCAAGAGAGAAATTCACGGCCTCCGATAAGTGTCACACTTATTTGTTACTTCAGGTCATACGTTGTAAGCATCGCGTATTACTCCGATAAGTGTCACACTTATTTGTTACTTCAGGTCATACGTTGTAAGCATCGCGTATTACTCCGATAAGTGTCACACTTATTTGTTACTTCAGGTCATATTAGAACAGCCTCGGAGAATGCAAGAGAGAAATTTACGGCCTCCGATAAGTGTCACACTTATTTGTTACTTCAGGTCATACGTTGTAAGCATCGCGTATTACTCCGATAAGTGTCACACTTATTTGTTACTTCAGGTCATATTAGAACAGCCTCGGAGAATGCAAGAGAGAAATTCACGGCCTCCGATAAGTGTCACACTTATTTGTTACTTCAGGTCATACGTTGTAAGCATCGCGTATTACTCCGATAAGTGTCACACTTATTTGTTACTTCAGGTCATATTAGAACAGCCTCGGAGAATGCAAGAGAGAAATTCACGGCCTCCGATAAGTGTCACACTTATTTGTTACTTCAGGTCATACGTTGTAAGCATCGCGTATTACTCCGATAAGTGTCACACTTATTTGTTACTTCAGGTCATACGTTGTAAGCATCGCGTATTACTCCGATAAGTGTCACACTTATTTGTTACTTCAGGTCATATTAGAACAGCCTCGGAGAATGCAAGAGAGAAATTCACGGCCTCCGATAAGTGTCACACTTATTTGTAACTTTTGGTCATACGTTGTAAGCATCGCGTATTACTCCGATAAGTGTCACACTTATTTGTTACTTCAGGTCATATTAGAACAGCCTCGGAGAATGCAAGAGAGAAATTCACGGCCTCCGATAAGTGTCACACTTATTTGTTACTTCAGGTCATATTAGAACAGCCTCGGAGAATGCATGAGAGAAATTCACGGCCTCCGATAAGTGTCACACTTATTTGTACCTTTTGGTCATACGTTGTAAGCATCGCGTATTACTCCGATAAGTGTCACACTTATTTGTTACTTCAGGTCATATTAGAACAGCCTCGGATAATGCAAGAGAGAAATTCACGGCCTCCGATAAGTGTCACACTTATTTGTTACTTCAGGTCATATTAGAACAGCCTCGGAGAATGCAAGAGAGAAATTCACGGCCTCCGATAAGTGTCACACTTATTTGTTACTTCAGGTCATACGTTGTAAGCATCGCGTATTACTCCGATAAGTGTCACACTTATTTGTTACTTCAGGTCATATTAGAACAGCCTCGGAGAATGCAAGAGAGAAATTCACGGCCTCCGATAAGTGTCACACTTATTTGTTACTTCAGGTCATACGTTGTAAGCATCGCGTATTACTCCGATAAGTGTCACACTTATTTGTTACTTCAGGTCATACGTTGTAAGCATCGCGTATTACTCCGATAAGTGTCACACTTATTTGTTACTTCAGGTCATATTAGAACAGCCTCGGAGAATGCAAGAGAGAAATTCACGGCTTCCGATAAGTGTCACACTTATTTGTTACTTCAGGTCATACGTTGTAAGCATCGCGTATTACTCCGATAAGTGTCACTCTTATTTGTTACTTCAGGTCATACGTTGTAAGCATCGCGTATTACTCCGATAAGTGTCACACTTATTTGTTACTTCAGGTCATATTAGAACAGCCTCGGATAATGCAAGAGAGAAATTCACGGCCTCCGATAAGTGTCACACTTATTTGTTACTTCAGGTCATACGTTGTAAGCATCGCGTATTACTCCGATAAGTGTCACACTTATTTGTTACTTCAGGTCATATTAGAACAGCCTCGGAGAATGCAAGAGAGAAATTCACGGCCTCCGATAAGTGTCACACTTATTTGTTACTTCAGGTCATACGTTGTAAGCATCGCGTATTACTCCGATAAGTGTCACACTTATTTGTTACTTCAGGTCATACGTTGTAAGCATCGCGTATTACTCCGATAAGTGTCACACTTATTTGTTACTTCAGGTCATATTAGAACAGCCTCGGAGAATGCAAGAGAGAAATTCACGGCCTCCGATAAGTGTCACACTTATTTGTTACTTCAGGTCATACGTTGTAAGCATCGCGTATTACTCCGATAAGTGTCACACTTATTTGTTACTTCAGGTCATACGTTGTAAGCATCGCGTATTACTCCGATAAGTGTCACACTTATTTGTTACTTCAGGTCATATTAGAACAGCCTCGGAGAATGCATGAGAGAAATTCACGGCCTCCGATAAGTGTCACACTTATTCGTTACTTTTGGTCATACGTTGTAAGCATCGCGTATTACTCCGATAAGTGTCACACTTATTTGTTACTTCAGGTCATATTAGAACAGCCTTGGAGAATGCAAGAGAGAAATTCACGGCCTCCGATAAGTGTCACACTTATTTGTTACTTCAGGTCATACGTTGTAAGCATCGCGTATTACTCCGATAAGTGTCACACTTATTTGTTACTTCAGGTCATACGTTGTAAGCATCGCGTATTACTCCGATAAGTGTCACACTTATTTGTTACTTCAGGTCATATTAGAACAGCCTCGGAGAATGCAAGAGAGAAATTCACGGCCTCCGATAAGTGTCACACTTATTTGTTACTTCAGGTCATACGTTGTAAGCATCGCGTATTACTCCGATAAGTGTCACACTTATTTGTTACTTCAGGTCATACGTTGTAAGCATCGCGTATTACTCCGATAAGTGTCACACTTATTTGTTACTTCAGGTCATATTAGAACAGCCTCGGAGAATGCAAGAGAGAAATTTACGGCCTCCGATAAGTGTCACACTTATTTGTTACTTCAGGTCATACGTTGTAAGCATCGCGTATTACTCCGATAAGTGTCACACTTATTTGTTACTTCAGGTCATATTAGAACAGCCTCGGAGAATGCAAGAGAGAAATTCACGGCCTCCGATAAGTGTCACACTTATTTGTTACTTCAGGTCATACGTTGTAAGCATCGCGTATTACTCCGATAAGTGTCACACTTATTTGTTACTTCAGGTCATATTAGAACAGCCTCGGAGAATGCAAGAGAGAAATTCACGGCCTCCGATAAGTGTCACACTTATTTGTTACTTCAGGTCATACGTTGTAAGCATCGCGTATTACTCCGATAAGTGTCACACTTATTTGTTACTTCAGGTCATACGTTGTAAGCATCGCGTATTACTCCGATAAGTGTCACACTTATTTGTTACTTCAGGTCATATTAGAACAGCCTCGGAGAATGCAAGAGAGAAATTCACGGCCTCCGATAAGTGTCACACTTATTTGTTACTTCAGGTCATACGTTGTAAGCATCGCGTATTACTCCGATAAGTGTCACACTTATTTGTTACTTCAGGTCATATTAGAACAGCCTCGGAGAATGCAAGAGAGAAATTCACGGCCTCCGATAAGTGTCACACTTATTTGTTACTTCAGGTCATACGTTGTAAGCATCGCGTATTACTCCGATAAGTGTCACACTTATTTGTTACTTCAGGTCATACGTTGTAAGCATCGCGTATTACTCCGATAAGTGTCACACTTATTTGTTACTTCAGGTCATATTAGAACAGCCTCGGAGAATGCAAGAGAGAAATTCACGGCCTCCGATAAGTGTCACACTTATTTGTTACTTCAGGTCATACGTTGTAAGCATCGCGTATTACTCCGATAAGTGTCACACTTATTTGTTACTTCAGGTCATACGTTGTAAGCATCGCGTATTACTCCGATAAGTGTCACACTTATTTGTTACTTCAGGTCATATTAGAACAGCCTCGGAGAATGCAAGAGAGAAATTCACGGCCTCCGATAAGTGTCACACTTACTTGTAACTTTTGGTCATACGTTGTAAGCATCGCGTATTACTCCGATAAGTGTCACACTTATTTGTTACTTCAGGTCATATTAGAACAGCCTCGGAGAATGCATGAGAGAAATTCACGGCCTCCGATAAGTGTCACACTTATTTGTACCTTTTGGTCATACGTTGTAAGCATCGCGTATTACTCCGATAAGTGTCACACTTATTTGTTACTTCAGGTCATATTAGAACAGCCTCGGAGAATGCAAGAGAGAAATTCACGGCCTCCGATAAGTGTCACACTTATTTGTTACTTCAGGTCATATTAGAACAGCCTCGGAGAATGCAAGAGAGAAATTCACGGCCTCCGATAAGTGTCACACTTATTTGTAACTTTTGGTCATACGTTGTAAGCATCGCGTATTACTCCGATAAGTGTCACACTTATTTGTTACTTCAGGTCATATTAGAACAGCCTCGGAGAATGCAAGAGAGAAATTCACGGCCTCCGATAAGTGTCACACTTATTTGTTACTTCAGGTCATATTAGAACAGCCTCGGAGAATGCAAGAGAGAAATTCACGGCCTCCGATAAGTGTCACACTTATTTGTACCTTTTGGTCATACGTTGTAAGCATCGCGTATTACTCCGATAAGTGTCACACTTATTTGTTACTTCAGGTCATATTAGAACAGCCTCGGAGAATGCATGAGAGAAATTCACGGCCTCCGATAAGTGTCACACTTATTCGTTACTTTTGGTCATACGTTGTAAGCATCGCGTATTACTCCGATAAGTGTCACACTTATTTGTTACTTCAGGTCATATTAGAACAGCCTTGGAGAATGCAAGAGAGAAATTCACGGCCTCCGATAAGTGTCACACTTATTTGTTACTTCAGGTCATATTAGAACAGCCTCGGAGAATGCAAGAGAGAAATTCACGGCCTCCGATAAGTGTCACACTTATTTGTACCTTTTGGTCATATTAGAACAGCCTCGGAGAATGCATGAGAGAAATTCACGGCCTCCGATAAGTGTCACACTTATTTGTAACTTTTGGTCATACGTTGTAAGCATCGCGTATTACTCCGATAAGTGTCACACTTATTTGTTACTTCAGGTCATATTAGAACAGCCTCGGAGAATGCATGAGAGAAATTCACGGCCTCCGATAAGTGTCACACTTATTTGTACCTTTTGGTCATACGTTGTAAGCATCGCGTATTACTCCGATAAGTGTCACACTTATTTGTTACTTCAGGTCATAGTAGAACAGCCTCGGAGAATGCAAGAGAGAAATTCACGGCCTCCGATAAGTGTCACACTTATTTGTTACTTCAGGTCATATTAGAACAGCCTCGGAGAATGCAAGAGAGAAATTCACGGCCTCCGATAAGTGTCACACTTATTTGTAACTTTTGGTCATACGTTGTAAGCATCGCGTATTACTCCGATAAGTGTCACACTTATTTGTTACTTCAGGTCATATTAGAACAGCCTCGGAGAATGCAAGAGAGAAATTCACGGCCTCCGATAAGTGTCACACTTATTTGTTACTTCAGGTCATATTAGAACAGCCTCGGAGAATGCAAGAGAGAAATTCACGGCCTCCGATAAGTGTCACACTTATTTGTAACTTTTGGTCATACGTTGTAAGCATCGCGTATTACTCCGATAAGTGTCACACTTATTTGTTACTTCAGGTCATATTAGAACAGCCTCGGAGAATGCAAGAGAGAAATTCACGGCCTCCGATAAGTGTCACACTTATTTGTTACTTCAGGTCATATTAGAACAGCCTCGGAGAATGCAAGAGAGAAATTCACGGCCTCCGATAAGTGTCACACTTATTTGTAACTTTTGGTCATACGTTGTAAGCATCGCGTATTACTCCGATAAGTGTCACACTTATTTGTTACTTCAGGTCATATTAGAACAGCCTCGGAGAATGCAAGAGAGAAATTCACGGCCTCCGATAAGTGTCACACTTATTTGTTACTTCAGGTCATATTAGAACAGCCTCGGAGAATGCAAGAGAGAAATTCACGGCCTCCGATAAGTGTCACACTTATTTGTAACTTTTGGTCATACGTTGTAAGCATCGCGTATTACTCCGATAAGTGTCACACTTATTTGTTACTTCAGGTCATATTAGAACAGCCTCGGAGAATGCATGAGAGAAATTCACGGCCTCCGATAAGTGTCACACTTATTTGTACCTTTTGGTCATACGTTGTAAGCATCGCGTATTACTCCGATAAGTGTCACACTTATTTGTTACTTCAGGTCATATTAGAACAGCCTCGGAGAATGCAAGAGAGAAATTCACGGCCTCCGATAAGTGTCACACTTATTTGTTACTTCAGGTCATATTAGAACAGCCTCGGAGAATGCAAGAGAGAAATTCACGGCCTCCGATAAGTGTCACACTTATTTGTACCTTTTGGTCATATTAGAACAGCCTCGGAGAATGCATGAGAGAAATTCACGGCCTCCGATAAGTGTCACACTTATTTGTACCTTTTGGTCATACGTTGTAAGCATCGCGTATTACTCCGATAAGTGTCACACTTATTTGTTACTTCAGGTCATATTAGAACAGCCTCGGAGAATGCAAGAGAGAAATTCACGGCCTCCGATAAGTGTCACACTTATTTGTTACTTCAGGTCATATTAGAACAGCCTCGGAGAATGCATGAGAGAAATTCACGGCCTCCGATAAGTGTCACACTTATTCGTTACTTTTGGTCATACGTTGTAAGCATCGCGTATTACTCCGATAAGTGTCACACTTATTTGTTACTTCAGGTCATATTAGAACAGCCTTGGAGAATGCAAGAGAGAAATTCACGGCCTCCGATAAGTGTCACACTTATTTGTTACTTCAGGTCATATTAGAACAGCCTCGGAGAATGCAAGAGAGAAATTCACGGCCTCCGATAAGTGTCACACTTATTTGTACCTTTTGGTCATATTAGAACAGCCTCGGAGAATGCATGAGAGAAATTCACGGCCTCCGATAAGTGTCACACTTATTTGTAACTTTTGGTCATACGTTGTAAGCATCGCGTATTACTCCGATAAGTGTCACACTTATTTGTTACTTCAGGTCATATTAGAACAGCCTCGGAGAATGCATGAGAGAAATTCACGGCCTCCGATAAGTGTCACACTTATTTGTACCTTTTGGTCATACGTTGTAAGCATCGCGTATTACTCCGATAAGTGTCACACTTATTTGTTACTTCAGGTCATAGTAGAACAGCCTCGGAGAATGCAAGAGAGAAATTCACGGCCTCCGATAAGTGTCACACTTATTTGTTACTTCAGGTCATATTAGAACAGCCTCGGAGAATGCAAGAGAGAAATTCACGGCCTCCGATAAGTGTCACACTTATTTGTAACTTTTGGTCATACGTTGTAAGCATCGCGTATTACTCCGATAAGTGTCACACTTATTTGTTACTTTAGGTCATATTAGAACAGCCTCGGAGAATGCAAGAGAGAAATTCACGGCCTCCGATAAGTGTCACACTTATTTGTTACTTCAGGTCATATTAGAACAGCCTCGGAGAATGCATGAGAGAAATTCACGGCCTCCGATAAGTGTCACACTTATTTGTACCTTTTGGTCATACGTTGTAAGCATCGCGTATTACTCCGATAAGTGTCACACTTATTTGTTACTTCAGGTCATATTAGAACAGCCTTGGAGAATGCAAGAGAGAAATTCACGGCCTCCGATAAGTGTCACACTTATTTGTTACTTCAGGTCATATTAGAACAGCCTCGGAGAATGCAAGAGAGAAATTCACGGCCTCCGATAAGTGTCACACTTATTTGTACCTTTTGGTCATATTAGAACAGCCTCGGAGAATGCATGAGAGAAATTCACGGCCTCCGATAAGTGTCACACTTATTTGTAACTTTTGGTCATACGTTGTAAGCATCGCGTATTACTCCGATAAGTGTCACACTTATTTGTTACTTCAGGTCATATTAGAACAGCCTCGGAGAATGCATGAGAGAAATTCACGGCCTCCGATAAGTGTCACACTTATTTGTACCTTTTGGTCATACGTTGTAAGCATCGCGTATTACTCCGATAAGTGTCACACTTATTTGTTACTTCAGGTCATAGTAGAACAGCCTCGGAGAATGCAAGAGAGAAATTCACGGCCTCCGATAAGTGTCACACTTATTTGTTACTTCAGGTCATATTAGAACAGCCTCGGAGAATGCAAGAGAGAAATTCACGGCCTCCGATAAGTGTCACACTTATTTGTAACTTTTGGTCATACGTTGTAAGCATCGCGTATTATTCCGATAAGTGTCACACTTATTTGTTACTTCAGGTCATATTAGAACAGCCTCGGAGAATGCAAGAGAGAAATTCACGGCCTCCGATAAGTGTCACACTTATTTGTTACTTCAGGTCATATTAGAACAGCCTCGGAGAATGCATGAGAGAAATTCACGGCCTCCGATAAGTGTCACACTTATTTGTACCTTTTGGTCATACGTTGTAAGCATCGCGTATTACTCCGATAAGTGTCACACTTATTTGTTACTTCAGGTCATATTAGAACAGCCTCGGAGAATGCAAGAGAGAAATTCACGGCCTCCGATAAGTGTCACACTTATTTGTAACTTTTGGTCATACGTTGTAAGCATCGCGTATTACTCCGATAAGTGTCACACTTATTTGTTACTTCAGGTCATACGTTGTAAGCATCGCGTATTACTCCGATAAGTGTCACACTTATTTGTTACTTCAGGTCATATTAGAACTGCCTCGGAGAATGCAAGAGAGAAATTCACGGCCTCCGATAAGTGTCACACTTATTTGTTACTTTAGGTCATATTAGAACAGCCTCGGAGAATGCAAGAGAGAAATTCACGGCCTCCGATAAGTGTCACACTTATTTGTAATTTTTGGTCATACGTTGTAAGCATCGCGTATTACTCCGATAAGTGTCACACTTATTTGTTACTTCAGGTCATATTAGAACAGCCTCGGAGAATGCAAGAGAGAAATTCACGGCCTCCGATAAGTGTCACACTTATTTGTTACTTCAGGTCATATTAGAACAGCCTCGGAGAATGCAAGAGAGAAATTCACGGCCTCCGATAAGTGTCACACTTATTTGTACCTTTTGGTCATATTAGAACAGCCTCGGAGAATGCATGAGAGAAATTCACGGCCTCCGATAAGTGTCACACTTATTTGTACCTTTTGGTCATACGTTGTAAGCATCGCGTATTACTCCGATAAGTGTCACACTTATTTGTTACTTCAGGTCATATTAGAACAGCCTCGGAGAATGCAAGAGAGAAATTCACGGCCTCCGATAAGTGTCACACTTATTTGTTACTTCAGGTCATATTAGAACAGCCTCGGAGAATGCATGAGAGAAATTCACGGCCTCCGATAAGTGTCACACTTATTCGTTACTTTTGGTCATACGTTGTAAGCATCGCGTATTACTCCGATAAGTGTCACACTTATTTGTTACTTCAGGTCATATTAGAACAGCCTTGGAGAATGCAAGAGAGAAATTCACGGCCTCCGATAAGTGTCACACTTATTTGTTACTTCAGGTCATACGTTGTAAGCATCGCGTATTACTCCGATAAGTGTCACACTTATTTGTTACTTCAGGTCATACGTTGTAAGCATCGCGTATTACTCCGATAAGTGTCACACTTATTTGTTACTTCAGGTCATATTAGAATAGCCTCGGAGAATGCAAGAGAGAAATTCACGGCCTCCGATAAGTGTCACACTTATTTGTTACTTCAGGTCATACGTTGTAAGCATCGCGTATTACTCCGATAAGTGTCACACTTATTTGTTACTTCAGGTCATACGTTGTAAGCATCGCGTATTACTCCGATAAGTGTCTCACTTATTTGTTACTTCAGGTCATACGTTGTAAGCATCGCGTATTACTCCGATAAGTGTCACACTTATTTGTTACTTCAGGTCATATTAGAACAGCCTCGGAGAATGCAAGAGAGAAATTCACGGCCTCCGATAAGTGTCACACTTATTTGTTACTGCAGGTCATACGTTGTAAGCATCGCGTATTACTCCGATAAGTGTCACACTTATTTGTTACTTCAGGTCATACGTTGTAAGCATCGCGTATTACTCCGATAAGTGTCACACTTATTTGTTACTTCAGGTCATATTAGAACAGCCTCGGAGAATGCAAGAGAGAAATTCACGGCCTCCGATAAGTGTCACACTTATTTGAAACTTTTGGTCATACGTTGTAAGCATCGCGTATTACTCCGATAAGTGTCACACTTATTTGTTACTTCAGGTCATATTAGAACAGCCTCGGAGAATGCATGAGAGAAATTCACGGCCTCCGATAAGTGTCACACTTATTTGTACCTTTTGGTCATACGTTGTAAGCATCGCGTATTACTCCGATAAGTGTCACACTTATTTGTTACTTCAGGTCATAGTAGAACAGCCTCGGAGAATGCAAGAGAGAAATTCACGGCCTCCGATAAGTGTCACACTTATTTGTTACTTCAGGTCATATTAGAACAGCCTCGGAGAATGCAAGAGAGAAATTCACGGCCTCCGATAAGTGTCACACTTATTTGTTACTTCAGGTCATATTAGAACAGCCTCGGAGAATGCAAGAGAGAAATTCACGGCCTCCGATAAGTGTCACACTTATTTGTAATTTTTGGTCATACGTTGTAAGCATCGCGTATTACTCCGATAAGTGTCACACTTATTTGTTACTTCAGGTCATATTAGAACAGCCTCGGAGAATGCATGAGAGAAATTCACGGCCTCCGATAAGTGTCACACTTATTTGTACCTTTTGGTCATACGTTGTAAGCATCGCGTATTACTCCGATAAGTGTCACACTTATTTGTTACTTCAGGTCATATTAGAACAGCCTCGGAGAATGCAAGAGAGAAATTCACGGCCTCCGATAAGTGTCACACTTATTTGTAACTTCAGGTCATATTAGAACAGCCTCGGAGAATGCAAGAGAGAAATTCAAGGCCTCCGATAAGTGTCACACTTATTTGTAACTTTTGGTCGTACGTTGTAAGCATCGCGTATTACTCCGATAAGTGTCACACTTATTTGTTACTTCAGGTCATATTAGAACAGCCTCGGAGAATGCAAGAGAGAAATTCACGGCCTCCGATAAGTGTCACGTTTATTTGTTACTTCAGGTCATATTAGAACAGCCTCGGAGAATGCAAGAGAGAAATTCACGGCCTCCGATAAGTGTCACACTTATTTGTAACTTTTGGTCATACGTTGTAAGCATCGCGTATTACTCCGATAAGTGTCACACTTATTTGTTACTTCAGGTCATATTAGAACAGCCTCGGAGAATGCATGAGAGAAATTCACGGCCTCCGATAAGTGTCACACTTATTTGTACCTTTTGGTCATACGTTGTAAGCATCGCGTATTACTCCGATAAGTGTCACACTTATTTGTTACTTCAGGTCATATTAGAACAGCCTCGGAGAATGCAAGAGAGAAATTCACGGCCTTCGATAAGTGTCACACTTATTTGTAACTTTTGGTCATACGTTGTAAGCATCGCGTATTACTCCGATAAGTGTCACACTTATTTGTTACTTCAGGTCATACGTTGTAAGCATCGCGTATTACTCCGATAAGTGTCACACTTATTTGTTACTTCAGGTCATATTAGAACAGCCTCGGAGAATGCAAGAGAGAAATTCACGGCCTCCGATAAGTGTCACACTTATTTGTTACTTCAGGTCATACGTTGTAAGCATCGCGTATTACTCCGATAAGTGTCACACTTATTTGTTACTTCAGGTCATACGTTGTAAGCATCGCGTATTACTCCGATAAGTGTCACACTTATTTGTTACTTCAGGTCATATTAGAACAGCCTCGGAGAATGCAAGAGAGAAATTCACGGCCTCCGATAAGTGTCACACTTATTTGTAACTTTTGGTCATACGTTGTAAGCATCGCGTATTACTCCGATAAGTGTCACACTTATTTGTTACTTCAGGTCATATTAGAACAGCCTCGGAGAATGCAAGAGAGAAATTCACGGCCTCCGATAAGTGTCACACTTATTTGTTACTTCAGGTCATACGTTGTAAGCATCGCGTATTACTCCGATAAGTGTCACACTTATTTGTTACTTCAGGTCATACGTTGTAAGCATCGCGTATTACTCCGATAAGTGTCACACTTATTTGTTACTTCAGGTCATATTAGAACAGCCTCGGAGAATGCAAGAGAGAAATTCACGGCCTCCGATAAGTGTCACACTTATTTGTAACTTTTGGTCATACGTTGTAAGCATCGCGTATTACTCCGATAAGTGTCACACTTATTTGTTACTTCAGGTCATATTAGAACAGCCTCGGAGAATGCAAGAGAGAAATTCACGGCCTCCGATAAGTGTCACACTTATTTGTTACTTCAGGTCATATTAGAACAGCCTCGGAGAATGCATGAGAGAAATTCACGGCCTCCGATAAGTGTCACACTTATTTGTACCTTTTGGTCATACGTTGTAAGCATCGCGTATTACTCCGATAAGTGTCACACTTATTTGTTACTTCAGGTCATATTAGAACAGCCTCGGATAATGCAAGAGAGAAATTCACGGCCTCCGATAAGTGTCACACTTATTTGTTACTTCAGGTCATATTAGAACAGCCTCGGAGAATGCAAGAGAGAAATTCACGGCCTCCGATAAGTGTCACACTTATTTGTTACTTCAGGTCATATTAGAACAGCCTCGGAGAATGCAAGAGAGAAATTCACGGCCTCCGATAAGTGTCACACTTATTTGTTACTTCAGGTCATATTAGAACAGCCTCGGAGAATGCATGAGAGAAATTCACGGCCTCCGATAAGTGTCACACTTATTTGTACCTTTTGGTCATACGTTGTAAGCATCGCGTATTACTCCGATAAGTGTCACACTTATTTGTTACTTCAGGTCATATTAGAACAGCCTCGGAGAATGCAAGAGAGAAATTCACGGCCTCCGATAAGTGTCACACTTATTTGTTACTTCAGGTCATATTAGAACAGCCTCGGAGAATGCAAGAGAGAAATTCACGGCCTCCGATAAGTGTCACACTTATTTGTTACTTCAGGTCATATTAGAACAGCCTCGGAGAATGCATGAGAGAAATTCACGGCCTCCGATAAGTGTCACACTTATTTGTACATTTTGGTCATACGTTGTAAGCATCGCGTATTACTCCGATAAGTGTCACACTTATTTGTTACTTCAGGTCATATTAGAACAGCCTCGGAGAATGCAAGAGAGAAATTCACGGCCTCCGATAAGTGTCACACTTATTTGTACCTTTTGGTCATACGTTGTAAGCATCGCGTATTACTCCGATAAGTGTCACACTTATTTGTTACTTCAGGTCATATTAGAACAGCCTCGGAGAATGCAAGAGAGAAATTCACGGCCTCCGATAAGTGTCACACTTATTTGTTACTTCAGGTCATATTAGAACAGCCTCGGAGAATGCATGAGAGAAATTCACGGCCTCCGATAAGTGTCACACTTATTTGTACCTTTTGGTCATACGTTGTAAGCATCGCGTATTACTCCGATAGGTGTCACACTTATTTGTTACTTCAGGTCATATTAGAACAGCCTCGGAGAATGCAAGAGAGAAATTCACGGCCTCCGATAAGTGTCACACTTATTTGTTACTTCAGGTCATATTAGAACAGCCTCGGAGAATGCATGAGAGAAATTCACGGCCTCCGATAAGTGTCACACTTATTTGTACCTTTTGGTCATACGTTGTAAGCATCGCGTATTACTCCGATAAGTGTCACACTTATTTGTTACTTCAGGTCATATTAGAACAGCCTCGGAGAATGCAAGAGAGAAATTCACGGCCTCCGATAAGTGTCACACTTATTTGTTACTTCAGGTCATATTAGAACAGCCTCGGAGAATGCAAGAGAGAAATTCACGGCCTCCGATAAGTGTCACACTTATTTGTTACTTCAGGTCATATTAGAACAGCCTCGGAGAATGCAAGAGAGAAATTCACGGCCTCCGATAAGTGTCACACTTATTTGTAACTTTTGGTCATACGTTGTAAGCATCGCGTATTACTCCGATAAGTGTCACACTTATTTGTTACTTCAGGTCATATTAGAACAGCCTCGGAGAATGCAAGAGAGAAATTCACGGCCTCCGATAAGTGTCACACTTATTTGTTACTTCAGGTCATATTAGAACAGCCTCGGAGAATGCAAGAGAGAAATTCACGGCCTCCGATAAGTGTCACACTTATTTGTAACTTTTGGACATACGTTGTAAGCATCGCGTATTACTCCGATAAGTGTCACACTTATTTGTTACTTCAGGTCATATTAGAACAGCCTCGGAGAATGCAAGAGAGAAATTCACGGCCTCCGATAAGTGTCACACTTATTTGTTACTTCAGGTCATACGTTGTAAGCATCGCGTATTACTCCGATAAGTGTCACACTTATTTGTTACTTCAGGTCATACGTTGTAAGCATCGCGTATTACTCCGATAAGTGTCACACTTATTTGTTACTTCAGGTCATATTAGAACAGCCTCGGAGAATGCAAGAGAGAAATTCACGGCCTCCGATAAGTGTCACACTTATTTTTAACTTTTGGTCATACGTTGTAAGCATCGCGTATTACTCCGATAAGTGTCACACTTATTTGTTACTTCAGGTCATATTAGAACAGCCTCGGAGAATGCAAGAGAGAAATTCACGGCCTCCGATAAGTGTCACACTTATTTGTTACTTCAGGTCATACGTTGTAAGCATCGCGTATTACTCCGATAAGTGTCACACTTATTTGTTACTTCAGGTCATACGTTGTAAGCATCGCGTATTACTCCGATAAGTGTCACACTTATTTGTTACTTCAGGTCATATTAGAACAGCCTCGGAGAATGCAAGAGAGAAATTCACGGCCTCCGATAAGTGTCACACTTATTTGTAACTTTTGGTCATACGTTGTAAGCATCGCGTATTACTCCGATAAGTGTCACACTTATTTGTTACTTCAGGTCATATTAGAACAGCCTCGGAGAATGCAAGAGAGAAATTCACGGCCTCCGATAAGTGTCACACTTATTTGTTACTTCAGGTCATATTAGAACAGCCTCGGAGAATGCATGAGAGAAATTCACGGCCTCCGATAAGTGTCACACTTATTTGTACCTTTTGGTCATACGTTGTAAGCATCGCGTATTACTCCGATAAGTGTCACACTTATTTGTTACTTCAGGTCATATTAGAACAGCCTCGGAGAATGCAAGAGAGAAATTCACGGCCTCCGATAAGTGTCACACTTATTTGTTACTTCAGGTCATATTAGAACAGCCTCGGAGAATGCAAGAGAGAAATTCACGGCCTCCGATAAGTGTCACACTTATTTGTTACTTCAGGTCATATTAGAACAGCCTCGGAGAATGCAAGAGAGAAATTCACGGCCTCCGATAAGTGTCACACTTATTTGTAACTTTTGGTCATACGTTGTAAGCATCGCGTATTACTCCGATAAGTGTCACACTTATTTGTTACTTCAGGTCATATTAGAACAGCCTCGGAGAATGCATGAGAGAAATTCACGGCCTCCGATAAGTGTCACACTTATTTGTACCTTTTGGTCATACGTTGTAAGCATCGCGTATTACTCCGATAAGTGTCACACTTATTTGTTACTTCAGGTCATATTAGAACAGCCTCGGAGAATGCAAGAGAGAAATTCACGGCCTCCGATAAGTGTCACACTTATTTGTACCTTTTGGTCATACGTTGTAAGCATCGCGTATTACTCCGATAAGTGTCACACTTATTTGTTACTTCAGGTCATATTAGAACAGCCTCGGAGAATGCAAGAGAGAAATTCACGGCCTCCGATAAGTGTCACACTTATTTGTTACTTCAGGTCATATTAGAACAGCCTCGGAGAATGCATGAGAGAAATTCACGGCCTCCGATAAGTGTCACACTTATTTGTACCTTTTGGTCATACGTTGTAAGCATCGCGTATTACTCCGATAAGTGTCACACTTATTTGTTACTTCAGGTCATATTAGAACAGCCTCGGAGAATGCAAGAGAGAAATTCACGGCCTCCGATAAGTGTCACACTTATTTGTTACTTCAGGTCATATTAGAACAGCCTCGGAGAATGCATGAGAGAAATTCACGGCCTCCGATAAGTGTCACACTTATTTGTACCTTTTGGTCATACGTTGTAAGCATCGCGTATTACTCCGATAAGTGTCACACTTATTTGTTACTTCAGGTCATATTAGAACAGCCTCGGAGAATGCAAGAGAGAAATTCACGGCCTCCGATAAGTGTCACACTTATTTGTTACTTCAGGTCATATTAGAACAGCCTCGGAGAATGCAAGAGAGAAATTCACGGCCTCCGATAAGTGTCACACTTATTTGTTACTTCAGGTCATATTAGAACAGCCTCGGAGAATGCAAGAGAGAAATTCACGGCCTCCGATAAGTGTCACACTTATTTGTAACTTTTGGTCATACGTTGTAAGCATCGCGTATTACTCCGATAAGTGTCACACTTATTTGTTACTTCAGGTCATATTAGAACAGCCTCGGAGAATGCAAGAGAGAAATTCACGGCCTCCGATAAGTGTCACACTTATTTGTTACTTCAGGTCATACGTTGTAAGCATCGCGTATTACTCCGATAAGTGTCACACTTATTTGTACCTTTTGGTCATACGTTGTAAGCATCGCGTATTACTCCGATAAGTGTCACACTTATTTGTTACTTCAGGTCATATTAGAACAGCCTCGGAGAATGCATGAGAGAAATTCACGGCCTCCGATAAGTGTCACACTTATTTGTACCTTTTGGTCATACGTTGTAAGCATCGCGTATTACTCCGATAAGTGTCACACTTATTTGTTACTTCAGGTCATATTAGAACAGCCTCGGAGAATGCAAGAGAGAAATTCACGGCCTCCGATAAGTGTCACACTTATTTGTTACTTCAGGTCATATTAGAACAGCCTCGGAGAATGCAAGAGAGAAATTCACGGCCTCCGATAAGTGTCACACTTATTTGTACCTTTTGGTCATACGTTGTAAGCATCGCGTATTACTCCGATAAGTGTCACACTTATTTGTTACTTCAGGTCATATTAGAACAGCCTCGGAGAATGCAAGAGAGAAATTCACGGCCTCCGATAAGTGTCACACTTATTTGTTACTTCAGGTCATATTAGAACAGCCTCGGAGAATGCAAGAGAGAAATTCACGGCCTCCGATAAGTGTCACACTTATTTGTAACTTTTGGTCATACGTTGTAAGCATCGCGTATTACTCCGATAAGTGTCACACTTATTTGTTACTTCAGGTCATATTAGAACAGCCTCGGAGAATGCATGAGAGAAATTCACGGCCTCCGATAAGTGTCACACTTATTTGTACCTTTTGGTCATACGTTGTAAGCATCGCGTATTACTCCGATAAGTGTCACACTTATTTGTTACTTCAGGTCATATTAGAACAGCCTCGGAGAATGCAAGAGAGAAATTCACGGCCTCCGATAAGTGTCACACTTATTTGTTACTTCAGGTCATATTAGAACAGCCTCGGAGAATGCAAGAGAGAAATTCACGGCCTCCGATAAGTGTCACACTTATTTGTACCTTTTGGTCATACGTTGTAAGCATCGCGTATTACTCCGATAAGTGTCACACTTATTTGTTACTTCAGGTCATATTAGAACAGCCTCGGAGAATGCAAGAGAGAAATTCACGGCCTCCGATAAGTGTCACACTTATTTGTTACTTCAGGTCATATTAGAACAGCCTCGGAGAATGCAAGAGAGAAATTCACGGCCTCCGATAAGTGTCACACTTATTTGTTACTTCAGGTCATATTAGAACAGCCTCGGAGAATGCAAGAGAGAAATTCACGGCCTCCGATAAGTGTCACACTTATTTGTTACTTCAGGTCATATTAGAACAGCCTCGGAGAATGCAAGAGAGAAATTCACGGCCTCCGATAAGTGTCACACTTATTTGTAACTTTTGGTCATACGTTGTAAGCATCGCGTATTACTCCGATAAGTGTCACACTTATTTGTTACTTCAGGTCATATTAGAACAGCCTCGGAGAATGCAAGAGATAAATTCACGGCCTCCGATAAGTGTCACACTTATTTGTTACTTCAGGTCATATTAGAACAGCCTTGGAGAATGCAAGAGAGAAATTCACGGCCTCCGATAAGTGTCACACTTATTTGTAACTTATGGTCATACGTTGTAAGCATCGCGTATTACTCCGATAAGTGTCACGTTTAGAATCCGGGTCCTTCGAGTGCGAGGGCTATGACTTAGTCCCGATGTTAGTTAGTGTAGGTAGCTGTTGGCTCGTTCTCATGGCAAGCAGGGCTTGCCACCACCCTCCTACGCATTGTAACCCGCCCACCTGAATTAATGGCTTTAAAAGTCGCATGATGACTTAGGCCTAAGTTGGTGCCTTGGGTATTAGCCTAGCTGCTGTCACAAGTATAATTATTGCATTAACTTGAAATCATAGGGATGACTTATGTTTTAGGTAGTAGCTAATTTGTAATATCATTTAATGGCCATTAGTATATTAACGATTTAATTATATTTTTAATTTTTTTTTAATAATAATCAGCTAGGCTAATACCCAAGGCACCACCTTAGGCCTAAGTCATCATGCGACTTTTGAAGCCCTTAATTCAGGTGGCCGGGTTACAATGAGTAGGAGGGTGGGGGCAAGCCCTGCATGCCACGAGATCGAGCCAACAGCTACCTACACTAACTATTACCGTTAACCTAGACAAGTTTTTATGGAAGGGGAAACCGAAGAACTCGGGGGAAAACCTATTAAACCAGTGGGGAGAGAACTTGCAAACTCAACGCAGAAGGAGTTGTTCCGAGTTTTTCACCCAGTGCCACAAGCTGGGATCGAACCCGGCTCCTCTTGCTGCGAGGCGAAAGTGCTAACCACTCCGCCATCATAACAAACGTCATAAAATATTTAAGAGAATCACACGCAAGTATCGAAATTCCTCTCACGTTTCAAATTTAGTAATCTATAGTTTAGCTCACGAATCACAAGAATATAATAGATTTACATTAACTGTCCACTAATTGTATGCTCCGTGTGAAGCATGGCCTGATTGAATTTTTTGTGGGAATGTTATACAGAGACCTATTGCACTGAAAATTTTATATTGTTTTAAGGTCTGTAAGGCTTTGGAAAACAATACATTAGGTTTGAATGGAAAGCAACTTGAAAGGCCGCCAATTAATATTATTTCTACCGAAAAATGGGTACGCATGTTCAATCGCATCGAATAATTGGAATAAAAAGCGAACGTGTTTGTCGTTCAACAAAAGGTTTACTCGAAATGTTCTAGTTATGGCGGAAAGTGATTAACGGTAGATTCGTGACAGGAAGGACTCGTCATAGTTTGATTGTGGTGGAACATGACGCGTTATCAAAATCCAATTACCGATTTTTGACCTTCGATTATAATGGAACCTACTTCCAAATCGTTGATTTCGTAAACTACATTGCTGTCAAACATTTATCACGCGACGTGAAGTGTGTTTCGTTGGTGATGATGGTTAGGATCTCTAAAGTAGACAATCGTAGTACCAAAAGTAGCATAAGACCAATTGGTAGTACCCATAACTCAAAAGCTTTAATTGCTCTAAGTTGTCTGAGTAATATTAGTTTTAAAATCCAGTTGAAATATTTTGCTATTCCAGTTTTGAACAATAACCATGAGAGAAACTAGTCATAAAAACTGACTCCAAGCGAGAGTGTGATCGTGACTTTAGTGGGGCGGTTAAAATTTACATCAATGTTTGTCAAAATTAGCTAGCCAAATAAGTTAAATTGATTTATAACAGTTAAAAGTCAGTAATAGGCGAAAATATAATATTCTTTTGGTCTTGCCGAACCTGTTCAAAAGGGAAATAAAAACCACGTGAGTTCGCTCCCGGAAAGAAAAAATGTGCACGCCATGAAACTAATATAATCACCGTATTTTTAAAAAGACGGATTCACGAGTTAATGACGAAAATTAATCGACTTTAAAGTTTTAAATAGTTTTTGTCGTAGTGAGATCAAACTGTTGCCTAGATACTGCTTCCCAACCAATTTGCACAAATCGGTTCGCGTTGGTAACACGAAGAGAGTTTAGCACGGAGATAGAAAAGATAAAGTATTTTTTTGATGAAACCGGGTACGCGACGAAGCAAAACATGATTGGATAAAGCCAGTGTAATAAACCCATAAAACTGCGTAAAATTTCTACGTCTTGTACTCGGCTGTAGAAAATTCTAGCAGGCCAGCTTCAAGAATTTTAGTTGTTTGTTTAAATTCGTGTGAATTACTTTTAATTCCTAAAATTTATATCCTGTTCAATAGCTAGTTTTATTAGTTTTGTAAGTCGGAAAATTTTCTGGAAAATGACCGAGGCGTTTTTCCAAACATTTAACCGAAAAAAGTCTTCATTCCATGATTATTTGCAAATTTAAATAAAGCGCAATTTTCGCCTTAATTTTTCGAATCTGAAAGTAAAACTAAACCTCAAGACTAGTTTAAACTGAATAAAAAATGAAACATTAATGTTTCCGCATTTTATTTTTCCGGAAAATTAACAACTCTAGTTATAGCTAGTGTAAATGCTATGGGGTTGCTTAAAATTCAAGCAAAAAATTCAAATAAATCAAAATGAGATGTGATCAGTACCCCCATTTCTCTGTGACATGATTTTGTTGTTCATTACTTCGAGCAACAGGTTTTGATCGAGGAGTAACGTTTCGGATAATCGTGGGTAATTAAGTTGGATTGTAATAGTTTTGAGAAGAGACTTCCTAAAAATATAACTTAAAACATTTGTATTTCATTTGATTAGTTTGATTAATTTAATTAATTAACTAAAGAACCTAAATTAACCATTTGTCCTATTTCTCCCCTAACAACGTTTCACGCAAATGTACCTAATAATTTTTTATTAATTTAAAATTAATAAATTAACTAAGCTGAAGCCTTTTTTGGAATTTAAATTCTGAGATCTAGTAGAGATGCTTATCGATTTTTTGCAGATTTATATCCAATTGTTTCTTGTTGGTTTTGTATGCCAAAAATGATTTTTTAATGAAATGCTGTTCGCGGGATATGATATAGGCTACGTCCCTTCCATCTCCGTGACCAAAAGGCAGCATCGAACCTAAAAGATAATAATTCAAATCAGTTACATGTAGGCTAATAGCTAAGGCACCATCTTAGGCGACTTTTAAAGCCATTAATTCAGGTGGCCTGGTTACAGTGCGTAGGAGGGTGGTGGCAAGCTCACTTCACTAACTATTACTGTTAACCTCAACAAGCTTTTATGGAAGGGGAAACCGAAGAGCTTGGGGATGTAAACCCCTTAAACCAGTGGGGTGATTACTTGGAAACTCTACACCATAGAGTAACCCACGGGCATAGATTTTATCGCAGTGGACTGTGATAGGTCTTCCAAGGTAAGGAGACCCGAGTTTAGTCTTTTCGAGAATTCCAATCGACTCTAATTAAAAAACGATTGAAGTTGGTTGATATTCATCACAGCTACGATATTGACACCTATGCATTGCGGTGGTCCTTTAGTTGGACCATTGACAGTCCATCATAAAATCGAGTTCAGGGCTGCAAACGATTAATTGAGTCTCAATAAGTCACCCGAAAGATTTTCCCAAATATAGTCGGAACCAATCAGGATTTCAACCCTTAATTGAAATAGTATCTCCTAAAGCTTGGGAGTGTCTGATAAAAAATGACGGAACAGACTAAAGGGGGACAGTGACTCTTCGGAAGTCGTGGAAAATTCTCCCTCATTGAATTTAGATAAATGTTAAAACTAAAATTATAAACAGTAACTATTTAAACGTAAAGAGATGTTTATAAAACTAACCATTTGGCATTATCTTTCAGAGTTGATAGTTTGTAAAACTTAGTTTCCACATACACTCTTTAAAATGAAGCCGTAAGTTAATGAAGATTAAAATTATAAGTAATTTCAAAAAGCTCCGTTGTAGCTAAAATGGAACCAGCCATTGTATTTTAATTTAATTTCACGAGACAAGTTGACAAAAAGATAGATTTACCGATACACTCTACAGAAAAAATTAACGTAGGCAGTAATGTACGCGGAATTGGGATGATGGTTGTGGACAGAAATGTACGGACAATTGGGATGATGGTCGTAAAGTATAACGTACGGGGAATTGGGATGATGGTTGTAGAAAGTAATATACGTGGATTTGGGATGATGGTCGTGGACAGTTATGTACGGGGAATTGGGCTGATAGTCGTGGCCAGTAATGTACGGGGAATGGTTATGATGGTCGTGGATAGTGATGTTCGGGGAATTGGGATGACGGTTGTAGTCATTAATGTACGGGGATATGCGGTGATGGTAGTGGACAGTAGGCCTAATGTACGGGGAATTCGTATGATGGTTGTAGAAAGTAATGTACGTGGATTTGGGATGATGGTCGTGGACAATTATGTACGGGGAATTGCGCTGATGGTCGTGGACAGTAATTCACGGGTAAATGGGATGATGGTCGTAGACAGTAATGTACGGGGAATTGGGATGATGGTCGTGGACAGTAATCAACGGGGAACTGTGATAAGGGTCGTGGTCACTAATGTACGGGGAATTGGGATGATGGTCGTGGACAGTAATGAATGGGAAATATGGATGATGGTCGTGGACAGTAATGTACGGAGAATTGTTATTATATTATATATCATATTAATTGTATTGCATTATTATTAGTTTGTGGTTTTTATGTAGATAATAAGTAGGCTTTATCATTAATAATGAATAGTATTAAAAGTACTCATTTTTGATCTTTTATTACCGTTACAGTATTTTCCAAAAGTATTTTTAGAAGTTGTTTTAAATATTGAATTATATTATTAAAACCTTCGATTTTGGTCAATAGATCGTAACCAAAGTTTGAGCTAGAATTATTGAAATGTACCACGATAATGATTTATAGGAAAACGCCAACAATTTTCGGGATTATCTCCGACAAGCCGAAACTTTAAGAAGCTATCAGAGAGAGTGGCTTATATGGGAATCCTTAATTTAAATATTTTATTATACTCCCTTTAAGGCGTGAACGTCTTAAATTGGTTAATACGGTTATTACTCTTTTTCCTCTTTAAAAGGAATTCCACTTCACGGAATGTGGTGGGAAAACTTTGTTTTGAATTCTTGTTCTAGTTAATTAGTAAATTGTTCATACCTAGTTCGAAACATAACGTTGTCACTTTCACTATAACATAATATACGTAACTCTGATACTGGACGATTTCGATGAATGATACATTATTTAGAATTCTTGGTGTATTTATGTACACTGTCAATTTTAATTCTTAATCTTAGTGGTATAATACCATAAAAAACGTAGCTGGTAAGTGCAGTGCAGCAAAGGCTTTACGGTACTTAAGACTTTAAAAACAGAAATTACAAATAATATAAAATAAAATGACAAGGATTTAAAAATTATTATTTATTAAAAACAAACAAGGTATTACCAACTACAATTAAAATAAATCAAATAATTAGTAAAGCTGGTTGAACGGAAATATTAAGATTATCTTAACCCAAAAATAATTATCGATTATGAAGTTCACAGATATACCGCTAGTGAACATTGTCGCTGTGTGTAAGTTCGAGTGATGACGTAAAAATTAAAAGTAAACAGTTAATTTTTACCCGAGACCAAAGCCCCTCTAAAATTAAAACGTCTTTATAATGAAAACGGACGGATACTTCGGCTACTTATTGTAATGGAACCATCATTTTCTCAACAAATGAGAAAGTAGAGTAGCAGAGTTATTCAACTTTTATGAGGTTGGACTATGACGCTTACAAAGCTATAACAATAAAAGAAACGCAAAAAATAAGAATACAAATGTTGGGTCGATTAAAAAGCGAGTTTCAATAAAATCGGACACATGCGCAGTTAGACGAAAAGCAGACGACTTTGACGTCATACATCTGCGTGACCTCGGTGACCTATGACTACAGCTTAAGCTTCGCTTTGTTGTGACAAGTACCATCCTAATAGTTAGATTTAAAGCCAATAGATTGTAACCCCCTTGTCTTATTATGTAATATTTTTTTGATTTTAATTCCATTTTATATTTTATGTAAAGTCCCCGAGGTTTTTTAATTTTGCGTCTTGTTTTGAAATCAGGTAAGCGAAGTAAGTCTTTATGAATGTCCCCTCGAACTTTTCGTCAGTATGTGTTTATGTATGTGGTTACGTAACTAACGTAATATCGCTATAATAAATTACTTTCCTACTATTTTAAGTACAAATTTAAGTTTAAGTCATGTATATAATAAAGATTGGCCCCTAGTCACTTCTATATGTGCTGATGGCACAAGATTAGAAATGTAATTTAAGTGTGATCCCCATTAATTTTTAGTCAAATATTAAAGTTAAATGTAAAGTAATGTAGATTCCAGTGTTAAGCCTAGGCCCCAAAGAATTCAATAGAAGGAGGCAGGGAGGAGAGTTTTTATTGTCAGTTTGAGAGAGCCCCACGCAAAAAACCTTGAAACTATCATAAACTTTTAAAAATAACCATAGTATAAATCGTGCATTGGATCCCTCAGCAACAAGGCCAAGACGTGATATGATGAAAGGACCCCCAACTCCCCACCGACCTCAAATTCGTCCAATCACGTAGACCCCAAAAAAGCAGAGTCAAAGGCGTAAGCCATCCCCCTACGTCCTAGGGACCCAATGCCCAAAAAGAGCACCATCATTAAGGAATGAGTGACAAGACCGAGGGTATAAAAAAGACCCCGCACCCTCAAAACAAAAAGAGAAAACCAAAGAGAAACCAGAAGAGATCCCCAAGAGACTCGCAGGCGGAAGCTCTGCTCCACCATGGCCCGACCCTTCACTTAGAAACTTCAAACTTTAAACCAAAACTTAGAAACTTTAGCGAAGTCGAAATGAAATCATGAGGTCCCCTATCATTTAACACGCGACGTTCAGCGAGTCCCCAGACGAATCCAGCTACGAAAATCAATGAATCCAGAAAGACGGCCAATCCAAATCCCAAGAGAGCGAGAGACGTAAATCCAATCCAGAGTTCGAGAATCCCGTTCAGGTCCGAAAGAGTTATCCCGACGAAGACTGCAGGGAGCCTACTTGCGTGATCTGGAAATCCCGCAACCCGGAACCCCGTAAACCGAAGAGACTACGGCACAGTCGTCAAATTCCAGAGAAAGAGTCCCCCGCCTTCCATTGAAATTGATCACAGATACGACACTCGAAATTCTGGCCCTTCATACTATATCAAGATTGCTAGATGCTTAGCCATGGATCACTCATATTTCATCCGGAGTGCTAGAACCTGGAACACGTTGCCCACAGACCAGCGTTACCAGATCGAAAATCTGAAATTATCGTATCTAGGCCAAAAAATTATCTATTTTCCTGGAAAATTATCGTACATTTCTTTTTGGCGCTAAATTTTAATTCATACAAAAATGCGTTGAATTTAGATGATTTTTTAAAGCACTACAGGAGTTTTATTTCAGGGAAATAAACAAAATGTCTATTATCATAATTAACTGAACTGAATATGATTAAAAATGTATTAAAAAATGCGGTAATAGCTAGAAGCAATAAACTCACACTCAGGACTACGCGTACAGAAAATGTATATCATTCATTTTTAAGAAGAAAAGTTATATAAATTAATAATATATAAATCGTTCGTAGGTTTTTAAAAAAATCTAAAGATTATCGTACATTATAGTACGTTAAGGCAGAATTATCGAAATAATGGTACGATATCGTACGCCATGAAAATTATAGTACGCCCTAAAATTTTTATTAAATTATCGCACTGTGCGATAATTATCGTACGTCTGGCAACGCTGCCACAGACATCAGGGAGGCCTCTGCTCAGTTCACTATTCCGAATTTTCGCTCTTTAGTGTCTGAATTTCTTTTGATAAATTGGCTGAATCCAAATTCTTAACTTTCACTCTCCTTTTTTTTAAATAATTCTTAAATATTTTTTTAATTGATTCTGTATCTATTCAATCGTGTAATTTTTTTGTTTGTTTTGTCCCGGTAACCACCACGAATAGGCTTTGCCTCCGTGGTTGCCCGCAAAGCTTGTGTTTATAATAATAATAAATAATAATAATTATTATTATTATTATTATTATTATTGCAACTTCGAGTCAAGCGACGCATCGTGAATCAGGAGAGATCGCCCCCCCCCCATGGGACTGTGAGAACGAGACCCCCTCGCGAAATAACAGAAGAAATCCCTCCTCTCCAAGACAAGCGAAGACGCCGGACAGAAGGACAATTGATAAGTAGTAGATTCTCCTAAGTTTCCTTCTAAATTCACTGGGTCAAATAGCGAGTCAAGTAAAGTCCCCCACCTTCAAACTGACGAAATCAACCCAAATCTAAGACCCAACCTAAAAAAGCAATCAAGTCCCCTAACCCTACGTAAAGTTCCATTTTACCCGTGAGTTCCCGAGAGTCACTAAGGCCGAGAACCGAAAGAAAAGATAAAGTTCCCTTTAAGATTTTGCCAGGTCCCCTCGATTTATTTCATTATTTTGGTTTATGTCCCCATTACAATAAAAAGGGAGAATTTTGATTGAGGTCGTACTGTTTTTCCGTCTGAGACTCCACAACCTCCTCTTTCCCCTTCCCCTTTTATAATCATTTTCAGTTGGAGCCTACAATAACGGACTCTTAATATCACATTTGATTAATTACCATCTAATCTCCAAAACGCTCCGACCGTCGAGGGTTATAAGATGGCGGTTCTGTTACGAAACTTGCTCCTTTGGAAATTAATTTAATACAATTTATTTACTTTTTTGGTTTAGAAAATAATTAAAAAAAATTGTTAATATATTTCTGAAATTAGGAATATCGTTACTCTATTAATTAATTAATTAATAAAGTTAGAAAATCGGTACTCTAACGAATAATTTGAGGAAAGCGCGTCGGACGTTTGATCACTGTCCTAAAGCTTGTCTACTTCAACAAATTAAAGTTGAATAACTCTGCTACTGGGCTGTCTTCAGTAGTTGATGTACAGTCTTTCGTCTATGACTACGGTTTTTAATTAGCTTTTAAAGTAAGCTTAAATTTAAATAGAGCATAAATTTTTTGAACAGTGGAACTTCTTGAAGTCGACAGGGCCTGGTTAAAGTGGGGGAAGAAGGCATAGTACCCGGGGCCCAGCGGAAAAGGGTCCACGAACATCCTTTTTAAGGGCCCGGTATGATAGCCCATTCGCATTGCACTTCACCAGCACCCGCTCTCTTGGAAATTATAGCTCCAAAGGCCCACCATGACATAATTTGCCCTGGGGCCCCAAATGCTCCTTACGACCCCTGAACGCTCTCATTTAAAAAAAAATTCCAACTAAAAAATGGTTTGAAGTTAAATATAAATTTAAAACGAAAAAAATCATGATTTGGTGACAATATTATATTCACGTAATGTTGGGTCACGCAATGTAGCCTATACACAATTTATATCATATTGTAGATAGATTCCACTTTCCCCAGGGCCCCATTTCAGTCACTAGAAAAATCTAGAGATGCAGGAGTGTAATTCGCGTACGACAAAATAGAGACTAGGAACTATATAAAAATGATAAAAACAAATTGAATGCCGTAATTTTTAATTCTTCATAATTTGAATAATACACTTTTTCTTGTTTTCTTTTTATCCTAACTTTATAACAATGCTTCTAAAATCTGTGCTACAAGCCCTTCGTCAGACCCAGGCGGTGGCATAGAGTTGGTAATGGTACATCCTGTCAAAATTGCTAAAATTTGCTCAACTAAAGCGACAATTTGCTGTATAGCCAGAGATCTGAAACGAAAGATAAATTCGGTAAACGATAACACCACGAGCCTTTATTAGATGCTATGGAAAGTAACTTAATAACCATAAGTATGCCAATTTTCAAAGATTAACACCGAACTGATATTCAGTGTTATGGCGCTATCAACGTTTAGTTCTCAACACAAAGCCTCCGAGTGTCTAAAAATGCCCAAAGAGAGATTTGATACTATACAAGGACGATTACCCGCTACTCGGTTTGGATGCAAGTAGGAGCTGACCGAGAATGGCAGAGCCGAGAAATGATTTGAAAAGAAAATTAGCATTAAAACAAAAGGAAGTGTTCTAATTGTTTTATTACGTCACTTCTGGTGCTATTGATATTAGGTTAATTATTGAATATCTCAGGCTTGTCCGATAGAGTTTCTTTTGTAATAGGCTAAACGTAGCGGCCTAATTTCACGGAAGACGTCAGTGTTAGAGAACCAATGAGATCTCGGGCTGGTTTGATTATTTAGGAAGAAAGATGTTCTCGACCAAGCGTGAGAGAGGTTGCCGGAACCGCTCAGAATCGTCCCAACATTACCACGCTTCTTGCTAATAGTAATTATTTACAACAAAATTTCATTTAATTCTCAGATAACTTAATCTCGATTGACTTTGGGCTTAAGATATTGAGTTGTTAGGCTAAGAAATTAACCTTCATGTTATGTAATTTGGAAGTTTCAATACCTGTTTCTATAAAATTATAAGCAACTGTCTTGCCAAGGCCCTACGCATGTTGGCAAAATGACAAGGGATTTGGCTTTTGATGATAATTTTTCGGAATCAACTAAATGTATTGGAAGTACGAAATGCAAATGGCTTACGGTCCAAGTACGGAGAAGAGAGTTTTTCCAAGTTGTGGGTTTAAGTCTACGAGTGCTTGATTAACTGCACCGATCACGCCATTACTTGGACACGTGCATGTCTGCATGTCACCGGTCATGTTGCCATTGGTCATTGTGTCATTGGTCATGGTGTCATTGGTCATGGTGTTATTGGTCATGGTGTTATCAGTATAAGAAGAATCTGTAATTCGAAATTTAAAATTAGCTTTTAGTAAGTGAAATATTTCTGCATTGAAATGAAATAAGCGAATTGGGTCTGTCCAAAATGCTGAAGGGTCCACAGGAAGTCAAATAGTTACAGGCCCGTAGCCTGTTTTTTTAGTTGAGGGGACCCGGCAAATCAGTAAGAGGAATTCTTAAAAATAAATTTGTTTCCCAAGGGCTATGGGGCTAAGACAACTTTAAAATGAGCTTAAGGGTCCACATGGGCCACACTGGCGTTTGGAATTGGAACAATTGGTTTAAATAAATTTAAAATAAATTTAGATAACACGTAAATCGAAGTTGAATTTCCAATCACCTTAGTTGATCTTCATTTCTTTGTGTTTTTACCACTTTTTTATCCATACCTGGACCACGGCCAACTTCGATCTCACATACCGCGCTTTAGCGGCCCCTTCGATCGCCTGAATTTAACGTGCATATATATATTCCCGCCTGGTTCTGCTACGACCAAAACTTAACGTTAGTTAAATAAATTTAAAAAACATTTAATTAAACCGAATGTAGGTTAATATTTAAATAATAGTATAATATTTTTTGAAAGATTCTAAATTTCAACGGTATTTATAAATTATAAAATAATTAAGCACAAACCAAGAACTTCCTCTAGATGCTGCCAGCTAGGAGCAACAAACTCGTGCATTTTCTTGTGTACAGTTTTCATTGGTTAGACGCTTTAGCGCCTGCTGCCGCCGGAATGGGAAAATTGTGAAATTTTCTTCCCCCCTTTCCGTAAAACGCTCAGCGTTAAGGTTTATCCAATGAAATTTGTACACAACACTGCGGTAGCGTTTCGAAAGGCTAGCTGCGTTCTCCTTGTGTTTGTTGCTCCTAGCTGCCAGCAACATAGTATTATTGTGTAATACTTGAAACACATGTAAATAAATAAAACAAAAAGTGAAAAGAAAATTCACTGTAACTTCGGGGCAAAAAAAAAATAACATTTTAAATTAAATTATAATAAGCTAAAATATATTACAAGCACAATAAATTTTAATTTTAGGTTTGAACATGTTTTATGCTTTTAAACATAGAATAATATTGTCTATTTAGTAAGGGTTTGTAATTTTATGTGACTGAAAATGTTTTCCATAATAAAGACTCAAACCTTGAAGTGCAGGCTGCAGACCTTCTGTGTATCTTTTGGAATAAAATCATCCCGAACAATGTTTTTTAAACCATAAACTTCTAAGGCTTTCTTCACTAGGAAACTCGTGAAATGATAGGTTTTCCTATTTACATGGTTCGATATACAATATGGTTCGCAACACGAAGGCATTGTGATGAATATTTGTATCTTATACCTTTTCAGTTCCAAACATGAGTTTGCTTTTCTTATATATATAATAAAGATTTATAAAGTTTAAGAGATACATTCTTTACACATCAAAATGCTCTAAACACCTCTACAGCCTTCGCGTTAAAAAACGGGTCTCTTTTTCTTCAGTTATTATGTTTTTTTTTAAATTATGAATTATACATAAATATATTGCGAAAAGATAGTTTAACTTACTAAACCTGGTTTTCATTTAATTTTTATAAGGTAATATTTTTTTAAACAATGAATTATACATAAATAATTGCGAAAGGATAGATTAACTTACTAAACCTTGTTTTTCCTAAAAAGGAAAGTATAAAACCGAAAAAAAAAACATTTTCGCGCGATTTCACTTGTATTCCCCGCCTTTGGCGATAGCATTGAGTTGGGAATATTAATCTAGAGATCCAATCAAATCTTCTCCCCGCGAAACAAGTTTTTGAAAATTATGAATGTGCCGTCTCCTCTAAAATGACGAAAAAACGTTATCTTATGACCATCCATTATTTTTGGGAAAAAAAGCTTTTTGCCGGAAAACGCGTCTTATTTGAACGAACCATTGAGAGATAGACGGCGCCACGGGTCGAATGATAAAGTTTTCTCTTCATTTGGGAACAGACGGCAGTATTCTTATTTTTAAAAACCTGAAATCCGACGTTTTGATTGGACCTCTAAATTAATATTCCCAACTCAATTGGCGATGGTAGGTTTTTGGTCGTACGTAGCACCCTAGCGGGATTATTCACACACGCAAATTTACATAAGACGCGTGGAGATTGACGGGGCCGATTAAGCGTTACGCGCGACCGAACTTGGCCGTGCCTGGACTTGTATGAGATCAAATCATTGTAAGTCGACAGCGAAACTAAAATGGTGTTTTGGGCGTTATTCCTGTCAAGCGGCGGTTTTCGGAAGCTTTTGTTTGGTAAAGCAGACGCTATTTTAACAGGGTTGCCATGCATTTTTCGTTCTTAGTTATCCTGAGGCGTTTAGGGGAGGGAGAGGGTCGAGCTGAATCTCACGTGGGAGAGAGGGGGTTTTCGGCAACTTACACGTAATTTTTTCCCCGCAAGAAACAGTGTAAAATTGCAATAAAACTGGGTTAAATGGTCGTAGATCCTTTATACTTAAAATTTAAATATATTATTGTTCGATTTTCTCACTGTGATTCAAGATTAGGCTCTGCCTAAAATACTAGTCTTAACAAGTCTTAAATTTAAATAATTAAGCAAATTATGTGTTTTTTTTAAATAAATCCAACGCAATCAAACACAGATAACCGTATTTACATTAAAAATACGCATTTTGAAAAATCTCACGTGATACTAGGGGGGAGGGAGGGGGTCGAGCCAAATCTCACGACATCTCACCAAGGGGGGAGGGGGTCTAATATTCGACAAAATCGCTTCACGTTATTAATGGATGCTCCCTTATTAACGGTGTGAGATAAATAATGAAATAAAGTGTTCTCAAACTGCGCCAATTCACCGCCCTTAACCTCCGTTTTGCTGAAATCGGATATCTCTTGCATTGTATTTAGAGGTTCATAAGATATCAATCATACCAAAAGTGTATAATATACTATTACGAGAGAAGTATGCACCTCCCTACTCGGCTAATGTTATTCGATTAACACATGCCCTTCGTCGGCTCTCAAAAAAATTGTGTGGAGGTTGCTCTATAATGTTAAATACTAATGATCTTAAACTATAACATCAATCAAATATAGTTTATAAATAAGTGAATCTATCTCTGAATCGTAATTGTGACATTTTAAATCGTCAGGTGGAAGATACACGTTTCATTTTAACGGCCAATCTTCTCTCGTATTTCATAAACTTCCGATCGACGCGTTCTCCAAAAAAACTCGACGTGAACGTTAAACTAAAAGAAAGATTAATTCTTAGTTTGTCGTTGGTCTGATCCTACTTACACGAGCCTCTTGTTTTTCGGGAGTGGATTTGGTCTCTGTTTCTGTTGGATGTTGCGGTTGCTGAAAAAATAATTATTTTTAATTTTAATTGATCACTTATATACTTGATTCATTTCAGTAAACCAGCTAGGTTAAGATAAAATTCAAGGCACCACCTTCATCCGGAGTCGTGTAGCTATTGTTAATGCCATTCGCTTAATTCAGGTGGCCGGGTAGGAGTATGGTGCCACGCCAGTAGGACATTTACCTTCTCACTATTTACCGTTAGCCTCCGCGAGTCTTTATTATTACATTTAGTTCCATGAAAATGAAGTTAACATCAGTATTAGATTTGGAAATAATAAATAAATATTAACGCAACCTTTCATGTTGGGAGGAACAACTGGCTAGGCAAATTATATTCAAATTTAACCAATTTTAATTTTTTCCGCGTTCGCCCACTTCGTTAATTTACATGTATTGTAAAGCTACCGTTGCAATCATGAATTTTCAATTCTGACCACCATATAGGGTAGAGGTTAGGCAAATAGAACGTTTGATAAGAAGATATTACGCGAATACTACGTGGGATCAGAGGTGATTACGTTAATACTACGTGGGATAAGAGGTGATTACGTGAATACTACGTGGGATAAGGGATGATTACGTGAATACTACGTGGGATAAGTGTTGATTACGTGAATACTAGGTGGGATAAGAGATGATTACGTGAATCCTACGTGGAATAAGTGTTGATTACGTGAATACTACGTGGGATAATGGATGATTACGTGAATACTACGTGGGATAAGTGTTGATTACGTGAATACTACGTGGGATAAGAGATGATTACGTGAATCCTACGTGGAATAAGTGTTGATTACGTGAATACTACGTGGGATAAGTGTTGATTACGTGAATATTACGTGGGATAAGTGTTGATTACGTGAATACTACGTGGGATAAGAGATGATTACGTGAATCCTACGTGGAATAAGTGTTGATTACGTGAATACTACGTGGGATAAGAGATGATTACGTGAATACTACGTGGGATAAGGGATGATTACGTGAATACTACGTGGGATAAGTGTTGATTACGTGAATACTACGTGGGATAAGAGATGATTACGTGAATCCTACGTGGGATAAGTGTTGATTACGTGAATACTACGTGGGATAAGAGATGATTACGTGAATACTACGTGGAATAAATGTTGATTACGTGAATACTACGTGGGATAAGAGGTGATTACGTGAATACTACGTGGGATAAGGGATGATTACGTGAATACTACGTGGGATAAGTGTTGATTACGTGAATACTAGGTGGGATAAGAGATGATTACGTGAATCCTACGTGGAATAAGTGTTGATTACGTGAATACTACGTGGTATAAGAGATGATTACGTGAATACTACGTGGGATAAGAGGTGATTACGTGAATACTACGTGGGATAAGGGATGATTACGTGAATACTACGTGCGATAAGTGTTGATTACGTGAATACTAGGTGGGATAAGAGATGATTACGTGAATACTACGTGGGATAAGAGATGATTACGTGAATACTACATGGGATAAGAGGTGATTACGTGAATACTACGTGGGATAAGGGATGATTACGTGAATACTACGTGGGATAAGTGTTGATTACGTGAATACTACGTGGGATAAGAGATGATTACGTGAATACTACGTGGGATAAGGGATGATTACGTGAATACTACGTGGGATAAGTGTTGATTACGTGAATACTACGTGGGATAAGAGATGATTACGTGAATCCTACGTGGAATAAGTGTTGATTACGTGAATACTACGTGGGATAAGAGATGATTACGTGAATACTACGTGGGATAAGTGTTGATTACGTGAATACTACGTGGGATAAGAGATGATTACGTGAATCCTACGTGGAATAAGTGTTGATTACGTGAATACTACGTGGGATAAGAGATGATTACGTGAATACTACGTGGGATAAGTGGTGATAACGTGAACGCTACGTGCGATTAGTAGAGATTAGGGATTTGTAGTTATTACGTGAAGAGTACGTTGGATTTGTAGTTATTACGTGGAAGGTACGTGGAGTTTTTAGTTACTACGTGAATGGTACGTGGAGTTTTTAGTTACTACGTGAATGGTACGTGGAGTTTTTAGTTACTACGTGAATGGTACGTGGAGTTTTTAGTTACTACGTGAATGGTACGTGGAGTTTTTAGTTACTACGTGAATGGTACGTGGAGTTTTTAGTTACTACGTGAATGGTACGTGGAGTTTTTAGTAACTACGTGAATGGTACGTGGAGTTTTTAGTTACTACGTGAATGGTACGTGGAGTTTTTAGTTACTACGTGAATGGTACGTGGAGTTTTTAGTTACTACGTGAATGGTACGTGGAGTTTTTAGTTACTACGTGAATGGTACGTGGGATAACTAGAGATTACATGAATAGTACTTGGGATTTGTAGTAATAACGTTAATATTACGTGTTATAAGTAGAGATTTCGCGAAGAGTTTATGCGATTTGTAAAGATAACGCGAATTATACGTGGGATAAGTCGATATTACGTGAAGAGTACGTGGGATATGTAGAGTTTACGAGCTGTAATTTGGATACGTAGCGATTACGCAGATTTGCTAATGGGTAGAAAATACGCGAAATACCTGGAGCTTACCTACTTAATCCGCAAAGCGATTATGAGTATTAATAATTCCCTAGGAAAAGGCAAGAAAAATCTTTTACCTGCTGCAATGACGCATCCTACCAAAACAGCGCTCAGAAGAACAAAATTCATCACAATAAACTATGATAATACGAAAGTACTTGTAGACACGATATCAAATACAAAATGTAATATTTCAACACGGACTCTGACCATATATATATACATATGCTGTTGGTAATTCCCATTTAGCGTGTTCGATGAAATCAAAACTCTTGTCCAATGAAATTCGAGATGACCCAATTGGTTATCGCTGCGTTCTTAAAATCTAATTATGGGTCCACATTCACGAAACTATCTATATGACGAACTGGGTAAAGAGGTCAATGTGAGGACCTAATTGCCTTGTTGAAATTACTTTTCGAATGACACGAATTTTTCGATAAACACGCAACGTGATAAAGGACCAAATACACCATAAAAAAATCAGCCCAATTTAATGAGTTTTGTAATGATTATCTGATCACAAGGGGGAACACGCAACCTGCACACGAGATAAGTGCGAAGTGAAGTTTCATCGTGAATCACGAACGAATACGGTACAAACGATCATCATACCAGTTCAATAAACAAATCGAGTATATTTTTAATTAGTTTTATTCAATCACGATATTCATAGGTATTTAGATGTACTGCTTCCCATTTCTAACTGTTTTAACCTTTCGGGATAATTCATCAACGCGTATCGGATCGGTTGGGATAACAAATATGGGGGATAATAATTTTTTTTATATAAAGCGAGGGAGTTATAGTTCTACTTTACTCTCGCGATGGTTAAGTAACCAAGACTATACTGTTATTTTTCTCTTACTCAAATAAGCGGGGGATTTCAACGTAAAATAATACACTCTTTGACCAAAATTATTTCTTACTATTTTCCATGGGATCAGTTCCAACAGTTAGTTACTCCAGCATTTGATGGTACTAATAAGCGGTGTGCAAAATAATCTATACACTTAGACTGATTAATAAATACTACAATTAACCTGGTGACAATTAAAAAATGACAAATAACTAACTTCAAATGATAATAAGGAGCGACAATGACCATCATAAGAGTATAAATATACGAAGCAGCGGGGAGCTGTTAATAACCTTTCCTCGGACAATAGCGAGGGAGTTAGTACACCTTTCTTCTAAGATTTTTTCTCTACCTTTCACTGGCTACTTCAGTTTTGAACCTGGCTACCCGTCTTCGGTTTGACGGCTGGATTGCCGGTTTCTTCCTTTATTCTTTTAATAATAATAATAATAATAATAATCAGCTTGACTAATACCCAAGACACCACCTTGGGCCTAAATCATCAAGCGACTTTTAAAGCCATAATTTCAGGTGGCCGGGTTACTTTGCGTAGGAGAGTGGTAGCAAGCCCTACATGCCACGCGAGCCAACAGCTCCCTACACTTACTATTACCTTTAACCTCAACAAGTTTTTTTTTAAACGTACAGGTTTATGATATATTATGTTTCCATTTAAAATTTTGGCACTTTATCGGCCCTGTACCGCTCCCGCCTTCCGTTCCTACGCCACTGTCTGATATTGTCAAATTAGATAAAAAATGCCAAAAACAGGGCGTCATAATTGCAAAGTACAAATATTGACCTTTTAAAGCGTGTATTTCATCCATCCTCAAAAAAAGGGTTTTAGTCGCGAATCCGAAATTTCTTCGAATCTTATTTATAAAATTCATTAGGTGTTATCAGGAATGCTTATCCTGGCGTATCGCGTATGGTAAGATCACTCTGACGGCTTGGCCCTGCCTACGAGAAAAAAATCCCCTCTGCGCGGGCTCCCCTCTCACGTTGTTGTTTGTTAAGTTAACATAGTGACGTCAAAAAAAAACCCGTCAGCCACATCGAGACGAAAGTCTGCCGTGATAAGCATTCCAAGTAGAGGTATGGATTCCTGTTCTTATATTTTCAAAATTTTGAAAATCCGTTAATTAAACAGCTTTCCGTTACAGATTTTAAAAAGCATCTCTTGTTTAATTAGTAAATAATAAACGCATTTAAACGAAAGGTGTGTGTTGCGAAAATTGTAATTCAATGTTAGCCTAGCTAAGGTTGAGACCATAGAGTAAACCACTCAAATACAAACTTGTGAACACTTTTCGTACGCAGCGTCTTGTTTTCGAGACGTTAAATAAATAAGTTGGCCTAAAGGTAATGTACAATATCTGATAAAAAGTAAGTTTATACTGTACAAAGTAAAAACAACACAATCGCTCTTCGGACTATATTTATTCACGCCTCGAAAACCAGTTGCCCCCTTAGGTTTAATGTTTCATGCGCTTCAATAGGGCCTTCCACCATGGACGAATTATAAGAGGACTCATCTCGGGCCGCTTTTCAATTCACGCTAACGTTCCGTAGCAGCCCGAGATAGGTTCAGTTCGCGATTTTCTCAAAAGGGCGCGTTGGCTTCGAATTCAGGGGCAAATAAATCAGCACGTGATATTGGAATTCTCACATGTTTCCGGCGCCTGCTTGCCGAAGTGAATTCTAGCGGTCTTTAGGTGATGGGAAATTTGTTTATTTTAAATTATTTTACATATTTACTAATTTTATCTGTGATAATGGATTTGCCATTGGATCTTGCGATAAACTTTCATCAATTTGACAATTTATTGAGTAGTGAGTATTTCAAAAAATATTTTTTAAACAATAATTGACCAAGGTTTAAGTTGCTATAGTTGTTTCTTAACGATAACGTCTGTAACCTATACATATATTTGGCAAATTAAATTTCGGCAAGTCTATTTAAGTATAATTACAGTTAAAAATGTAAACATACCAATTATAATTTCATTAATAATTGGTGATATCGGCGGTATGGCGGGAACACGGGATTTTTTTGCTTTGTTACTTATCGGCGATAGAGCGCAGCACCGATTCGTGAGTGACGTATAATATCACATGTTTCCCCTGAAAAGTTAGGTAGATCTTGTCTCCCCCCCCCCCTCCTCCGGCGCGCTTTTGAAAACTATATCGGTACAGAAATAAAACTTTAAAGATAGCGTTGTAGAAGGCTGCCCGAGAAGAGTCCTCTTATAATTCGTCCATGCTTCCACTCTATGATTAAAAGACTTCAACTCTAAATTACATACGACAGACTTCAGTAAAAGGAAAGTGAGGTTGACCCATCGATCCCAGGATCGAGGATCGAGGATCCAGGATTTAAGGGGTGAAATGGGGGTAAAATCGTCGAAAAGTCAATGTATTTATGGTATTCCTCGCGACGATTTGTTTTCCCGTATATCAACATATTGTGTTCAGGCCAACTTGTTCATTTATCTCTGCTTATCGCGAGTGACACTTGAACGTATATCTTATCACGTTTTATCGTACGGAATAAGTTGAAATGATGTAAAAAGTGATAACCTGAGTGGGAGATAGCGCGCGTGCGCGGATTTCCTGGGGCGCGGATTACCCGGGGGACGCGGTTAATTTGAATTTAAGAGTGTTTTGACGTCATGGAATATTCGTTGTTAAAGTAGAATGGAAAAATTTTTTAACTTCATTTTAATATCATTGTAGTACGCTTGGTACTTGAACCTATCTCACGAGTATTTCACTGGGTGAGAGATAACGCGCGCGTGCGTGGATTACCCGGGAGGCGCGGAGCACGCGTGCGTGGTTAATTTGAATTTGAAACACGGATTTGAGTGTTTTGACGTCATGGAATATTCGTTGTTAAAATGACGTAGAATGGAAATATTTTTAAACTTCATTTTAATTGAGACGTTGAGACGCGGGTGGCGCCCGTGCCAGCCCCGTCGGTGCCCCATTTCACATTTCAGACGTCGACGGAGGCTCGGGGCAACATCAGGGCAAGGGCGCGGACGCAGGGGCACGGGCGCCACCCGCGTCTCAACGTCTGACTATCATCTGGCAGTGCCATACTGGGCTATTTGACCATCAAAATGACCAAATACACGTATATTTGAACATTTCCTTGACTACATGACTGAAAAATTGTTTAAAGCTCCATCTACTTGGTTACAAAATTTGTTAAATACTTGGCTTTAAGGCCATCTAAATTAAAGTTAGAAGAAGCTAGACAAAGAGACATTGTTCTGAAAAATAAAATTAAAGATATAAAAACTAACCAATAGTATTTCGAATACCAAATAATTCGACGTATTTGTTTTTGAAATAACTAAATAGTTTGCATATTTGTCAAAAAAAAACTAAAAAAGTAATTGAAATTACTGATAATTTTACTTGCAATAGTAAAATACTAAACCAATTGTATAATTTATATTTTATTTTATTTAATAAATTTAAACTATAATACTAAACTTTTTCAAAAAAAACTTTTACAAACAAAATTTAAAATACACATTTTTAAAATTTAACTACACCAGCTCCAAGTCAGCTAGCGACTTTTTTTTAAAGTAACTATGAACTACAATTAAAATCAAAGGATCTGCTATTTTTTTCATGCTTTGAAAACAATTCATTAAAATCTCGATTTTTTAAATATATGTAAAACACTTTGCTATTCTAGAAAATTCCAAAATTGCTTTAGAGTTTATCAGTAAAACCACTTACTTTAAGTATTTTTAATCCGTTCGGTCTAATAGTAGATAACGCCCCTATAATCCATGATGTTTTCATTTAAATTCAAATTATAACGAATTGAAAGTTTGAAAAAAATATTAATTTAGTTTGTAAATGAAATCCTTTTATAGTACTCTGAAGGGCTCTTAATAGGTTTTGAACTTCCAAAATAAATTAATGTACTAAGTTACGTTTAAAAGAACCTTGTGTAACAATTCCAATATGTAAATATAGGTAAAACGATTGAAAAAATACTTAATTATCCACTCTAAAGTCCATTTTCAGGTATTAGTAAGTATTTCATACAAACTAACTTCTAAGTTTGAAAAAAAAAATGGATTATATAGTGAATAAAAAATCCTTTTAAAGTACTTTGAAGGACTCTTTATACGTTTTGAACGTTTTGAACTTCTAAAATAAATTAATGTACTAAGTTACTTTTAAAAGAACCTTTTGTAACAATTCCAATATATATATATATATATAAATAACCGTGATAAATAGTAAAACCCACTTATTTTTCAATAAATACATTTCAGATACACAAATTAAATAAATAAAAGTATTTAAATAAGAATTGCTTCACTAAATTATGCATTTGTACTTTAAATAATACCTGAATTTGAAATTATATTAGAATAATTATATTGTTTAACGTCTTTCATTTTTAAAAATGTAGTAGAAAATGAAAGATATTTTAATTAAAACATTTCTTAATTTCTTTATTACCTAAAAATATTTACAATATTTACAAATTTTTATATTGTTTAACTTCTTTCATTTTTAAAAATGTAATTGCTTGACTTAAATAAAGCGTGAAAATTATTAGTTTCAAATGATATTTACAAATCTTATCAACTCTAAAGTCCATTTTTCAGGTATTAGTAAGTATTTCATACAAACTAACTTCTAAAATATGGATTAAGTTCGTAAATAAAATTCTTTTAAATTACTTTGAAGGACTCTTTATACGTTTTGAACTTGAATAATATTAAAAACAATAATCTAAGATACCCTTTAAAGTTAAATTCCTTATCAGTAAAACCACTTACTTTAAGTATTTTTTAATCCTTTCGGTCTAATAGTAGATTACGCACCTATAACCCATGATGTTTTCATTTAAATTCAAATTATAACGAATTGAAAGTTTGAAGAAAGTATTAATTTAGTTTGTAAATGAAATCCCTTTATAGTACTCTGAAGGGCTCTTAATACGTTTTGAACTTCCAAAATAAATTAATGTACTAAGTTACGTTTAAAAGAACCTTTTGTAACAATTCCAATATGTAAATATAGGTATAAGGATTGAAAAATACTTAATTATCCACTCTAAAGTCCATTTTCAGGTATTAGAAAGTATTTCATACAAACTAACTTCTAAGTTTGAAAAAAAAATATGGATTTAGTTCGTAAATAAAATCCTTTTAAAGTACTTTGAGGACTCTTTATACGTTTTGAACTTTTATAGTATTTTTCTACGTATTTATTACTATAAATATCCCAATATTAAATGGGAACCATGTATGCGTAACAATTTCAAGATGTAAATATAGGTATAAAAATATGATAATCAAATTTAAAACTTACGTGCTAATAATATTAAAATGAAGTTTAAAAATATTTCCATTCTACGTCATTTTAACAACGAATATTCCATGACGTCAAAACACTCAAATCCGTGTTTTAAATTCAAATTAACCACGCACGCGTGCTCCGCGCCTCCCGGGTAATCCACGCACGCGCGCGTTATCTCTCACCCAGTGAAATACTCGTGAGATAGGTTCAAGTACCAAGCGTACTACAATGATATTAAAATGAAGTTAAAAATTTTTTCCATTCTACTTTAACAACGAATATTCCATCACGTCAAAACACTCTTAAATTCAAATTAACCGCGTCCCCCGGGTAATCCGCGCCCCAGGAAATCCGCGCACGCGCGCTATCTCCCACTCAGGTTATCACTTTTTACATCATTTCAACTTATTCCGTACGATAAAACGCGATAAGATATACGTTCAAGTATCTTTCGAGATAAGCGGATATAAATAAACAAGTTGGCCTGAACACAATATGTTGATATACGGGAAAACAAATCGTCGCGAGGAATACCATAAATACATTGACTTTTCGACGATTTTACCCCCATTTCACCCCTTAAATCCTGGATCCTCGATCCTCGATCCTGGGATCGATGGGTCAACCTCACTTTCCTTCTACTGACTTCTAACCCAATTATATGGTAAGGAAATTAATAATCTTATTAATATGATCAGAGGGGCACGTCACTTCCTTCATTAACGACGCACCCCTCGAAAGATTAAATCCGATTGAATTATGATTAAGTTGATTAAATCATTTTTAATAAATAATTCGAATGTTTAAATCTGATTCAATCATGATTAAACGATTTAATCTGATTAAAATGATTAAAACCTGATTGAAACGATTAAATCGTGATGAGTATGATAAATTCGCGATCCGAAATTAGATCGAGAATCAGAATGATTATATTGGTGATTGGAATGATTATAAATTGTACGTGATTAGAACGAGCTGATTAGAATTATTTAATATGTGATTAGAATTATTATTTCGTATTTACCGCGCTCGATAAAATCTCGATTCGACCGATTATATTAATTTAATCGTGATTAAAATTGATTAAATCTAATTAAAAGGATTAATTCCGATTAAAATGATTAAATATGATTTAAATGATGAAATCTGATTTAAATGATGAAATCTGATTTAAATGATGAAATCTGATTTAAATGATGAAATCTGATTAAAATGATTAGATCATGATTAGAATAATTAAATTTCGTTTAAATCGTGATTAGATTGACTAAATCGTGATTAGAATAATTAAATTTCGTTTAAATCTTGATTAGATTTTTATATCTTGATTATCTTTATCATTTTACTATGATTAAGACACACCCAAAATGGATGTGACCTGCCCCTCGATATGATCATAATTACACAGTTTTTCGACACTCACCTTATAGCCCAGTTCCGACTGCACTGAGTAGTTATTATCGTCCTAGGTTACAGTATATTTCGCCATTAGCATATCATTTCACTTTGATTGCGTATTAACTGGGAAAATCAGATTTTATGATAACTTTTCCAATTATTAATTCTTATTGTTATTATCATATGTAAAATACTCAGTCATAACTATGCCTCTGTATAACATTACCATTTACTAATGACCCTTAAATGATATTACAAATTAATTAGTATAACTAAAAACTTAAGTAATCCCTATGATTTTAAATGTATGCACTTTATAAAATGTTAAAATAATAATTATACTTTTGACATCGCTACTAAGCCATAGCCCACGCACTCGAAGAACCCGGATTCCAAAAGAAGGTTTCCTTACTTTGCCCAGCAACCTGTTTGAAGACATTTTCAAGAGCCCGGTTAGAAAACTGCCAGGGTGGTGGGTAAAAAATTTGTCTAGGACTCGGTTAGAAGACTTTGTCTAGAATCCGGTTAAAAGACTTCCTGGGGCTCGGTGAGAAAACATTTTAAAGGAAAGAGTACTCTAGTTTTTACTTTTTTTAGTTACCAGTGTCAAATGAATGAATATTTGAATGAATATTTATTGACTCTTTGCAATAACAAATCCCTTTGAAATCAGGGAGGAATTCACTTTTAAATGAATCTGCGAGTACATATTAAATTTAATTTATAATTATTTCTTTAAACATGAATTACAACATGTTTTCGATAATATTAAAATATACTAGATTCAAAAAATTTATGATGATTAATCAAAGGCGAACGATTCAGCTTTTCCAATTTGTCTTCAATGCACCCCACCTACTAAGGATACCAATTCACAGAGTGAGGTCCTAAGCCCAATAAAAAGGCCAAACAATCGTCAGAATTATCTAGTTCTTCAGCGTATACATAATCCTGTCTGACTTGTTGAAAATTCGGGCACACTATGGGAATACGCGAAACATCTTCCCGTACTTCACCACACAAAGGGCACACCGTGGAAACCCCAAAAATCTCAGCCAATCTCGCTGCAGTCGGGAGGGCTCCAGTGCGGGCTTGAAACAAGAGGTGGCTCGGTCTATCATTGTTGTAAAACGGCTCAAGGCCCACTGCTTCCTTTCTGCTGTACAAAGATAAACTTTGATGGTGGCCAATCTCCTGTCTCCATTTTACAACCGAATTCTCCTTAACGGTTTTTTCAATAATTTGAGTCCAATCTTTGGCCGTAGTGGTTCGACCTCGCTGCACTGAGGCAACTCCGTAAGTCCGATCCAAATACTCCACTCGCCTGCACCAACGAGTACGATGACCCTTTTCTTTAATATAACGGAAGACTTTTGCCGCTATGCACTCCGTCGCCATCAACATGAGACGACCTAAATACGCAAGTTTACTTCGAGCCTCTCTCTCCAGAAAGGACAACCACGCCAATTCGTATTAAGAGATTGGGGGGGGGGGTTAAACTTTTTTATCAGCCCGCGAAACCCCACTCTAGAAACAAGGACTTAAAGCATCGTATTTAAGTATTAGGGTGAGGGATATATAATTTAGGTTCAAGTCCTCTTACATAGGTAGTAGAGTATAAATTGTCAAATTATAATACTCTACAATGGTTCATTTGAGTATTTTAAATTTCAGAGTACCCCACTCTTACGAGAGGAATTTTTTGAAGGAGTGGAGTGAAAAGGTGGGGGGGGGGGGGGATTACTCGCACAATTTCACTCCGAGTTGTTCGAAACACTGGCTAACGGGATTGAACGCAGCTAGCCTTTAAACACGCTAACGAAGGGTTGTGTACGAATTTCATTGGACGAGCGTCATGAGCCTTTACGCTGAACGTTTTACGGGCGGGGGGGGGGGAAGACAATTTCCGAATTTTCCCCTTCCGACGGCAGCAGGCGCTAAAGCGTCTAGCCAATGAAAAACGTACGCAAGAAAATCCACGACTTTTGACAGGTTGCGTTCTCCTTGTGTGGGGTGTTGTGTTTGTTGGTGTTGCTCCTAGGTTTCATTTTGGCGGTAGAGGTGGGTACCCGTATACCAATGCCCATCGGCCACCTGAGAAACACATTCAAAAATATAAAATCACACTTAGATTCACTGATATACCGTATGTTTAAGAATTATGATTGACAGTTAACAAAAATTTTAATACAGTAACCATTTTATATTGATATCATTATCCGCAATAGGTCAGTGTCGTACTTACGTTTATTGCGTTACTTAGGCTATTATTAGGCTTAGATTCATTAAACGAAGTCTTTCAATGTCATACTTAATTTTAATATGTTATTTACGGTATTATTACTCTTAGATTTAATAATATAGCGTAATTCCACTGAAAATTCTATATAGTGTTAGTCTCTGTAAGGTAACTCAGATGCTTTGGAAAACAATAAATTAAGTTAGAATAGAAAATAACTTGAAAGGCCTCAAATTAATATTATTTCTAGCGAAAAATGGGTTACACACGTTTAATGGCTTTCAATAATTGTAATAAAAAAGCGAACGTGTTTGTCGTTAACGCTTGGATGTAGAATTTGAGATCGTTCAACAAAAGTTCTATGCGAAATATTCTAGTTATGGCGGAAAGTGATTAACGGTAGAATCGTGACAGGAAGGACTCGTTGTAGTTTGATTGTTGGTACTACATCGAAAGATGGAACATGACGCGTTATCGACCTTCGATTATAATGGAACCTACTTGCAAATCATTGATTTCGTAACCTACATTGCTGACTAACATTTATCACGCGACGTGAAATGTGTTTCGTTGGTGAGGATGGTTTGGATCTCTATACTGAAGTAGACAATCGTAGTACCAATAATAAGTTCTTCAAACAACACTCCGCAACTATCATTGCTCTAGATAATACTGTGTTTAAAATCCAATTTAATTACTTTGCTATTCCAGTTTTGAACCATAACCATGAGAGAAACTCGTGTATGTAAACTGACTCCAAGCGAGAGTGCACTGTTTTATAGAACATATTAAAAAAAGAAATAACGTAGTATTCAAATACTAGTCTCGAAATTGGTCCTTATAATTTTTTTCTTCGTTTAAGGGAATTCAATGGGTATTCAAAAGGACTAAATGTTAGAACATAACTTTTTTATACCTTTACCACCAATGTAATTTAAAATTAATAAATTAACTAAGCTTAAACCTTTTTGAATTTAAATTCTGAGATTTCAGCTGAATCCATTGTAAGGCGGTAGGCTTTGGTAACCTCAGATGCTACTGATAGTTGGTCATCGACGTTAGGACCTTTTTAATTGCTCTACAATCTGCTGGTTTTTCGGCTTCGTATCTTTTTAAATGGTGGCGGATAGGGATAAATTTTTAGTGGCGCGTTTTCAGAGGAGTCGATAGTTTCGACCCAAAGGAAACGAAGGCCATCTCGATGTTCGGCGGAAATGCTAATCTGAAGAAAGGCCTTCTCTGTGTCTCCAGTGAAGGCTATTTTATCAGTAGCGGCGCTAAGGTTTTTTCACAGGTGGGCTAAGACTTTTGTGGCCCTTACAACTTTAGTGACCGCTTATAGTTTTGGGGCTTGCCCTCCCAAATGTCTTTTATAACGTATACATCTTTAAAAATTTAACTCGAAGTATAAATTGCACTCTTCTCTTTTTTTTTACTAAACTCGTCAAGAACCAACCAATGATTCTTTATTGTCTCTCAACCTATTAGCATATGTAACATAATTACTCATAAGTATGCCACTGTACCTTTATTCCATTCAAAAATCTTCACTAACGGTTTGTTTCACCATGAACCAGTAAAAAGGTGGACTACGTTAGATTTTAACCTTTTTATTCATCCTAGTAATTTTGGGAGTCACACTATTGGCTACTAACATATTTATTTAAGCCAATGGAAAACCTCTAAATTGAAAAGGAATTTTTTGCGTCGGAATTTTAGTCAGCCCAATGTAGCTTTATTGAAATTTATAAACTCGCTCGGTTTGTGCGGATGAAGTTAAATTATGGGTAATTTAGAAAAATAAAAGGTTGGGGAAAATGACTAATAAGTGATCGCTTTCCGAAAATGGAACAAGTCGTCGAAGCGGGATATTCCACCAGCGTTATTAAAACCCATATCAAGCCTAGAAGAGTTAGGCGTAGGATCAAAAGAATCTGCAAAGTCTCTAACCTTATAGATGCGCCAGAAAAGCTCAAAAAGAATTTCAACTATTTTTTCCAATAAACCTGCTTCTTTTATTTGACAATGCAAATTTATTTTAGAACGTGAGTCTCCGAGAATTAGTTAATTTGCAAATTAATAACATTAATAGAACTTGACACTATATTGTAGTTCATTTTAGCTCCTAAGCCTTGGTTGTTCAAACCGGTTTTTTTACTAAAATAATGGCCGTCGGTTTATCAGACGTAGAGCTAATTATACGACGACATAATCGGCATTTGAGATTCGATGACGTCAAATATGACATCAAATATGACGTCAAATATTACGTAGGGTACGGATGACGCAATATCTGTGAAACAAACCGTTAGTGAAGAAATAGAGCTAGTGGCATACTTATGAGTAATTATGTTACATATGCTATTAGTTAAATCTCTATTTATAGAGAGCAAGGCTAAATATGTTAATCGATTTTCAGACATAGTTGTTCTTAAAATGATTCGAGTCTATTAAGTGTACTAAAACTACGCCCCGAAATAGTGTATATCTACTAATAGTTAATTAGCCTTGAAAAAGGCTGTTGAAATTATTAAAAAAATAAAATATTATTAACTAGTTTATACATTAAACAAGCGCATTAAGGCTTCTTTAAACCTCGAGGTAGAAGTCCGCCCTTGCTAAAATAATATAACAAAAAAGACTAAACAACAACTTATAACTCGAGAAAGACTTGCAAAAGAAAACTACCTCGTTCTGGAGCTCAAAACGAAATGGAAACTGTTAAAAAAATAAGCAGCTTAGCGGGAACCAAAGACTATATAACTTCGCAAAAGTGGTGAAATCGAAAAGACCCAAAATTTTCCAGCAAGCGAGAAGAGCAAGGTCGTTTTATTGTTGCGGCTCTCATCGCGTTTACTGGACCCCCTACTGACCTTGTATCCGTCCTGGAGGGGACACATGAATGTTCGGGGTATTTCCCTAAATTCCCTTCAGCCCTTTTCTTTTCTTTCCATTGTCCATTTAACTTTATCTCAATTTCTGCTCCCTTTTTCTATCTGTTTATGGTCTTCTATCATAAATTGAAATATGTGGCCTCTTAATCATAAATATGTGGCCCTTTTAATAAAAATATGTGGCCCCTCTCAGAAATGCAGGGGGGCTAAAGCCCACTTCAGCCCACCTTTAGCGCCGCTACTGTATTTTATGCTCCCTGAAGGCAATCAGAACGTTAAATAATGCGGGGTTCAGGTTCGTTCCAGGCTCGAGACAGTCGTTAAACAATTGAATTCCTTTAGAAGAAGCGTCGTTGACAACTCTAAGTTTGATCGAGTCGTGGTTTTGTCAGATGACAGATCTATGACGGAGATAGAAGACTGATTCTTCTTCTGGGGCATTCGGGTCTTCCTCTTCGATGGCTCCTGCCGTTAATTGGTCTTGTATTACGGGTGCAAAAATCGGCGAAATGCACAGGTGTGCCTCTTAGCCTAAAGCTCGGGAGAGGCTGATAGAAAATGACGGAACGGACTAAAAGTGACTCTTCGCAAGTCGTGCAAAATTAACCCTCATTGACTTTAGATAAATGTTAAAACTAAAACTTTAAACAGTTTCCTATTTAACCGCTCAATTTTTCTAAATGAGATGATTATAATACTAACCATTTTTCATTAATAAGTATCTTTCAGAGCTAAAAGTTGGTTACGCTTAGTTTCCACATACTCTTTCTAAGCTTTTAAACTGTAGAAAAATAATAACGTGCCACTTTAATTGGTTACTTTTAAGTTAGTTTATTTAGTGTTAGTCTTTAGTGTATTAAAAATTGATAAAGAAATGAATAAAAATGTATAATTAATTTAGTATAAAAGTGTAGGTTGTATGAAGTGTAAATAATATTATGTTGTAAAATTTTGTAAACTGAAAAATAACGACCAGAAAAATTCCATTGTAAGACGAAAAGAGCACTCCTTGGCAGAGATATTCTTCCCGAGCGGTAAAAACCCGAGGATGACTAAGAAATCCTCGCTTCCTTGCTGGCCCCTGTGGAGCCTACGTCACTGAGGCCGAACAAAATGTTTGAACACCGTATAAATACCTCGGTCAAGGAGTGGTCAAGTCAGTTGAACGGAAAAATTCTACTCCAAGCCAAAACTATAAAAGGGTCTCCTGCCAAAGCAGGCAAGGGAATTGGGATGATGGTCGTAGCCAGATATGTACGGGGAATTGGGATGATGGTTGTGTACAGTAATGTACGGTGAATTGGGATGATGGTCGTAGACAGTAATGTACGGGAATTGGGATAATGGTCGTAGACAGTAATGCATATACATTACTATCTACGACCATCATCCCAATTCCCCGTACACTTTTGTCTACGACCACCATCCCAATTCCCGTATATTTTTTTTGGGATGATGGTTGTGTACAGTAATGAACGGGGAATTGGGATGGTGGTCGTAGACAGTAATGTACGGGGAGTTGGGATGATGGTCGAAGAGACTATTGTACGGGGAATTGGGATGATGGTCGTTGTCAGTAAGGTACGGGGAGTTGGGATGATGGTCGTTGTCAGTAAGGTACGGGGAATTGGGATGATGGTCGTTGTCAGTAAGGTACGGGGAATTGGGATGATGGTCGTTGTCAGTAAGGTACGGGGAGTTGGGATGATGGTCGAAGAGAGTAATGTACGGGGAGTTGGGATGATGATCGTTGACAGTAATTTACGGTTATTGGGATGATGGTCGTTGACAGTAATGTACGGGGAGTTGGGATGATGGTCGAAGAGAGTAATGTACGGGGAGTTGGGATGATGATCGTTGACAGTAATTTACGGTAATTGGGATGATGGTCGTGTACAGTACTGTACGGGGAATTGGGATGAAGGTCGTTGACAGTAATGTACGGGGAGTTGGGATGATGGTCGAAGAGAGTAATGTACGGGGAGTTGGGATGATGATCGTTGACAGTAATTTACGGTAATTGGGATGATGGTCGTGTACAGTAATGTACGGGCAATTGGGATGATGGTCGTTGACAGTAATGTACGGGGAGTTGGGATGATGATCGTTGACAGTAATTTACGGTAATTGGGATGATGGTCGTTGACAGTAATGTACGGGGAGTTGGGATGATGGTCGAAGAGAGTAATGTTCGGAGAATTGGTATGATGGTTGTGTACAGTAATGTACGGGGAATTGAGATTATGGTCGTTGACAGTAATGTATGTACATTACTGTCTACGACCATCATCCCAATTCCCCGTACACTTTTGTCTACGACCACCATCCCAATTCCCGTATACGGGAATTGGGATGATGGTCGTTGTCAGTAAGGTACGGGGAGTTGGGATGATGGTCGAAGAGAGTAATGTACGGGGAGTTGGGATGATGATCGTTGACAGTAATTTACGGTAATTGGGATGATGGTCGTTGACAGTAATGTACGGGGAGTTGGGATGATGGTCGAAGAGAGTAATGTACGGGGAGTTGGGATGATGATCGTTGACAGTAATTTACGGTAATTGGGATGATGGTCGTGTACAGTAATGTACGGGGAATTGGGATGATGGTCGTTGACAGTAATGTACGGGGAGTTGGGATGATGGTCGAAGAGAGTAATGTACGGGGAGTTGGGATGATGATCGTTGACAGTAATTTACGGTAATTGGGATGATGGTCGTTGACAGTAATGTACGGGGAGTTGGGATGATGGTCGAAGAGAGTAATGTACGGGGAGTTGGGATGATGATCGTTGACAGTAATTTACGGTAATTGGGATGATGGTCGTGTACAGTAATGTACGGGGAATTGGGATGATGGTCGTTGACAGTAATGTACGGGGAGTTGGGATGATGGTCGAAGAGAGTAATGTACGGGGAGTTGGGATGATGATCGTTGACAGTAATTTACGGTAATTGGGATGATGGTCGTGTACAGTAATGTACGGGGAATTGGGATGATGGTCGTTGACAGTAATGTACGGGGAGTTGGGATGATGGTCGAAGAGAGTAATGTACGGGGAGTTGGGATGATGATCGTTGACAGTAATTTACGGTAATTGGGATGATGGTCGTTGACAGTAATGTACGGGGAGTTGGGATGATGGTCGAAGAGAGTAATGTACGGGGAGTTGGGATGATGATCGTTGACAGTAATTTACGGTAATTGGGATGATGGTCGTGTACAGTAATGTACGGGGAATTGGGATGATGGTCGTTGACAGTAATGTACGGGGAGTTGGGATGATGGTCGAAGAGAGTAATGTACGGGGAGTTGGGATGATGATCGTTGACAGTAATTTACGGTAATTGGGATGATGGTCGTTGACAGTTATGTACGGGGAGTTGGGATGATGGTCGAAGAGAGTAATGTACGGAGAGTTGGGATGATGATCGTTGATAGTAATTTACGGTAATTGGGATGATGGTCGTGTACAGTAATGTACGGGGAATTGGGATGATGGTCGTTGACAGTAATGTACGGAGAGTTGGGATGATGGTCGAATAGAGTAATGTACGGGGAGTTGGGATGATGATCGTTGACAGTAATTTACGGTAATTGGGATGATGGTCGTTGACAGTAATGTACGGGGAGTTGGGATGATGGTCGAAGAGAGTAATGTTCGGAGAATTGGTATGATGGTTGTGTACAGTAATGTACGGGGAATTGAGATTATGGTCGTTGACAGAAATTTAAGGGAAATTGGAAAGATTGTCGAAGACAGTAATGTACGGGAATTGGGATGATGGTTGTGTACAGTAATGAACGGGGAATTGGGATGATGGTCGTGGATAGTAATGTACGGGGAATGGGGATGATGGTCGTGGACAGTAATGTAAGGGGGAATTGAAATGAAGGTCGTAGACAGAAATTTAAGAGAAATTGGAAAGATTGTCGTTGACAGTAATGTATGTACATTACTGTCTACGACCATCATCCCAATTCCCCGTACACTTTTGTCTACGACCACCATCCCAATTCCCGTATACTGGAATTGGGATGATGGTCGTAGACAGTAATGTACGGGGAGTTGGGATGATGGTCGAAGAGACTATTGTACGGGGAGTTGGGATGATGGTCGAAGAGAGTAATGTACGGGGAGTTGGGATGATGATCGTTGACAGTAATTTACGGTAATTGGGATGATGGTCGTTGACAGTAATGTACGGGGAGTTGGGATGATGGTCAAAGAGAGTAATGTACGGGGAGTTGGGATGATGATCGTTGACAGTAATTTACGGTAATTGGGATGATGGTCAAAGAGAGTAATGTACGGGGAGTTGGGATGATGATCGTTGATAGTAATTTACGGTAATTGGGATGATGGTCGTTGACAGTAATGTACGGGGAGTTGGGATGATGGTCGAAGAGAGTAATGTACGGGGAGTTGGGATGATGATCGTTGACAGTAATTTACGGTAATTGGGATGATGGTCGTGTACAGTAATGTACGGGGAATTGGGATGATGGTCGTTGACAGTAATGTACGGGGAGTTGGGATGATGGTCGAAGAGAGTAATGTACGGGGAGTTGGGATGATGATCGTTGACAGTAATTTACGGTAATTGGGATGATGGTCGTGTACAGTAATGTACGGGGAATTGGGATGATGGTCGTAGACAGTAATGTACGGGGAGTTGGGATGATGGTCGAAGAGAGTAATGTACGGGGAGTTGGGATGATGATCGTTGACAGTAATTTACGGTAATTGGGATGATGGTCGTGTATAGTAATGTACGGGGAATTGGGATGATGGTCGTTGACAGTAATGTACGGGGAGTTGGGATGATGGTCGAAGAGAGTAATGTACGGGGAGTTGGGATGATGATCGTTGACAGTAATTTACGGTAATTGGGATGATGGTCGTGTACAGTAATGTACGGGGAATTGGGATGATGGTCGTTGACAGTAATGTACGGGGAAAGGGATGATGGTCGAAGAGAGTAATGTACGGGGAGTTGGGATGATGATCGTTGACAGTAATTTACGATAATTGGGATGATGGTCGTGTACAGTAATGTACGGGGAATTGGGATGATGGTCGTTGACAGTAATGTACGGGGAGTTGGGATGATGGTCGAAGAGAGTAATGTACGGGGAGTTGGGATGATGATCGTTGACAGTAATTTACGGTAATTGGGATGATGGTCGTGTACAGTAATGTACGGGGAATTGGGATGATGGTCGTAGACAGTAATGTACGGGGAGTTGGGATGATGGTCGAAGAGAGTAATGTACGGGGAGTTGGGATGATGATCGTTGACAGTAATTTACGGTAATTGGGATGATGGTCGTGTACAGTAATGTACGGGGAATTGGGATGATGGTCGTTGACAGTAATGTACGGGGAGTTGGGATGATGGTCGAAGAGAGTAATGTACGGGGAGTTGGGATGATGATCGTTGACAGTAATTTACGGTAATTGGGATGATGGTCGTGTACAGTAATGTACGGGGAATTGGGATGATGGTCGTAGACAGTAATGTACGGGGAGTTGGGATGATGGTCGAAGAGAGTAATGTACGGGGAGTTGGGATGATGATCGTTGACAGTAATTTACGGTAATTGGGATGATGGTCGTGTACAGTAATGTACGGGGAATTGGGATGATGGTCGTTGACAGTAATGTACGGGGAGTTGGGATGATGGTCGAAGAGAGTAATGTACGGGGAGTTGGGATGATGATCGTTGACAGTAATTTACGGTAATTGGGATGATGGTCGTTGACAGTAATGTACGGGGAGTTGGGATGATGATCGTTGACAGTAATTTACGGTAATTGGGATGATGGTCGTGTACAGTAATGTACGGGGAATTGGGATGATGGTCGTTGACAGTAATGTACGGGGAGTTGGGATGATGATCGTTGACAGTAATTTACGGTAATTGGGATGATGGTCGTGTACAGTAATGTACGGTAATTGGGATGATGGACGTTGACAGTAATGTACGGGGAGTTGGGATGATGGTCGAAGAGAGTAATGTTCGGAGAATTGGTATGATGGTTGTGTACAGTAATGTACGGGGAATTGAGATTATGGTCGTTGACAGAAATTTAAGGGAAATTGGAAAGATTGTCGAAGACAGAAATGTACGGGAATTGGGATGATGGTTGTGTACAGTAATGAACGGGGAATTGGGATGATGGTCGAAGAGAGTAATGTACGGGGAGTTGGGATGATGATCGTTGACAGTAATTTACGGTAATTGGGATGATGGTCGTTGACAGTAATGTACGGGGAGTTGGGATGATGATCGTTGACAGTAATTTACGGTAATTGGGATGATGGTCGTGTACAGTAATGTACGGGGAATTGGGATGATGGTCGTTGACAGTAATGTACGGGGAGTTGGGATGATGATCGTTGACAGTAATTTACGGTAATTGGGATGATGGTCGTGTACAGTAATGTACGGTAATTGGGATGATGGTCGTTGACAGTAATGTACGGGGAGTTGGGATGATGGTCGAAGAGAGTAATGTTCGGAGAATTGGTATGATGGTTGTGTACAGTAATGTACGGGGAATTGAGATTATGGTCGTTGACAGAAATTTAAGGGAAATTGGAAAGATTGTCGAAGACAGAAATGTACGGGAATTGGGATGATGGTTGTGTACAGTAATGAACGGGGAATTGGGATGATGGTCGTAGACAGCAATGTACGGGAATTGGGATGATGGTCGTGGACAGTAATGTATGGGGAATTGGGAATATAATATTTTTTTAATATGTATTATATATCATTAATATTAGATTGTGGTTTTTATAGAAATAAAATGTAAGTTTAATCATTAAATATTAATTTTATTAAAAGTACTCTTTGAAATGTACCATGACAATTGTACGTCTGTCAACGCTGAAACGAATAGAATTTCAAAGGTGCTCTTTATCGGAAAACGCCAACAAATTTCTAGATTATCTCCGCCACAAACCACTAAGCAGAGCCGAAACATTAAAAATCCATCGGAGGGAGTAGCCAATATTGGAACCCTATTCATTAATTTATAATACTAGAGGGTATATTCCCTTTAAGGCGTGGGCGTCTTAAATTGGTTAATACGTTAATTACTCTTTTGCCTCTTTAAATGGCATTCCACTCAACGGAATGTGGCGGGAAAACTTTGTTTTAAATTCAAGTTCTAGTTAATGAGTTAATGGTTAATACTTACGAGGAGTGTACCCGAGGTGTAAATCGCCGATTTTGATGAAGCTCGGGGGTTATGTAGACCTTAGGGTTACTTGAATTTTCACTAAGGGAAAAGTTACGCTGGGCTTCCGTTTTGCTATGGCAACCGAAAATGTTTTTGACAACTTAAAATGAAAAACTCTACATTTAAAAAAGCATGAGATTTTCTCGGTTTCACAGGGGGTACCATGTGAAAATCTTTGAAAACTAAAAAAAAAAAAAAAAAATTTTAATTTCAACTAAAATGCTAAATTTGAACAATTTTGGGTGAAATTCATCAAGTTTGGGTAAACTTAAACCTAATTTGGGTAAAATTGAGAAAAGGTCATTGAATTTGATAAATAAAGGAATATTTGCCAATTTTACCTAAATAGGCGCTTAAATAAATGCCGCTCTTTTTTTCTTTCCTCCCCTACGCGCATGCGCGCGAGTCACTAAATAAATTAGTCACCTGGGGTACGTTCAGTAGCAGTCAACGGAAAAAACCCCGATGGATTTGATATTTTCCACCGATGAGCTTTTTCGTCATAATGACGTCGTAAGTTGCTGAACGCTTTTATTCAGTCATCGGTGTTTTTTAAAATGGCGTAGCTTTTATAGTAGTTTTACGTCACTAATGACTTCGGTGAGTAACCGATGACTATCGTGACGTCAAAACCGGAAACTCGAAAAAGCGTACAGTAGGAAACCGAGGTCACCGATCACTAATCGGTGAGTCCGATGAGCGCTGCTGAACGTACGCTTGTTTGTGTTAGTTTTATTTGTAAGGCTCAAGTTGATAGCACACGCGCGCATTTTTTTTCTTTCAGGAGGCGCGTGCGAAATTGAACGTGCCCTTCTTTATTGAAATATTAAGCAGCGCGCTTTAAAATATAATGCTTTTACAAGTATGTTCTGGCTCTCGGTATTGTTCTTGGCAATCGCTGAACAGGTTTTATTTAAGCGTATATAGGGTATTGTCAAATAATTTTTTTTTAAATTGACCAAAATTGGCTAAGTTCACCAAAATTGGGTAAAATGACCTAAACTGTTTAAAATTGGATACAATCAGGTTTAACCAACTAATATCGTCTAAAATGGGGTAAAATTATAAAATTTTGGGGGTAATTTGAGAAAATTGAGTAAAACAGCCGAAAATTAATAGAATTGAATAAAATGGTGTTAATCCTACTGCTATCGGATAAAATTTGGGTTAAATAATCAAACTTCGCCCAAATGACAAAAATAGTGTTAAAACTACTAATATCGGCTACATTTGTGTAAAACGATAAATTTAAGTAAAACAGCCGAAATTTGACGTTGAAGTATGTTTTTTCATAATTGGGGTATTTTGGATGTGAACGAAAGGGAGATTTTTAACGAATTTTTTTTAAGTTATAGTAGTTTTCGTTATTAATTAGGGTTTACGAAATTGCAACGAAATCGATAACCTTTTAGTTTCTAATTAACCTTATTTTGTAGGTTTTCTAAAGTTTATCTACTTTTGGTCATTCATAACTTTTTTGGTAGTTTGACGGATTTATTGTAGCCAATTTCAATTGATTTAAGACGATTCTAGTCGAAACTTATTTCATTTCAGTAAAAACTGCTCTTTTTGTCCAATTTCATTCATTTCAATTAACTCAACGCGATTCTAGTCAAATTCATTTATTTAACCCCAATTCCGGTTGTTTAACCAAATTTCATCCATTTTATTTAATTTTAATCATTTTTAGCTACGTGTTTGGCCGTTTTACCCAAATTTTATCATTTTACCCAAATGTAGCCGATATTAGTAGTTTTAACACAATTCTACCCAATTTTGGTCATTTGGGCGAATTCTGATTATTTTACCCAAATTTTATAGTTTTACCCAAATTTTATCAATTTACCCCAATTTTATCATTTTACCCCATTTTAGACGATATTAGTTGTTTAAACCCGATTTTATCCAATTTTAAACTTTTAAGTCATTTTACCCAATTTTGGTCTTTTTACCCAATTTTGGTCAATTTAGCTATTTTTTGTCGATTTAAAAAAAAATTATTTGACAATACCCTATTTAGGTAAAATTTGCAAATATTCCTTTATTTATCAAATTCAATGAACTTTTCTCAATTTTACCCAAATTTGGTTTAAGTTTACCCAAACTTGATGAATTTCACCCAAAATTGTTCAAATTTAGCAATTTAGTTGAAATTAAAAATTTAAATTTTTTTTAGATTTCAAAAATTTTCACAAGGTACACCCTGTGAAACCGAGAAAATACCATGCTTTTTTAAATGTAGAGTTTTTCATTTTAAGTTGTCAAAAACATTTTCGGTTGCCATAGCAAAACGGAAGCCCAGCGTAACTTTTCCCTTGGTGAAAATTCAAGTTACCCTTAGGTCTACATAACCCCCGAGTTTCCTCAAAATCGGTGATTTACACCTCGAGTACACTCCTCGTTAGTTCGAAACATAACGTTGTCACTTTCACTATAAGTAACATACGTAAGTCCGCTACTGGACGATGTAGATGAATGATACATTATTTAGAATTATTTGTGTATTTATGTAAACTTTAAATTTTCATTCTTAATCTTAGCGTAATAATACCATTAAAAACGTGGCTGGCAAGTGCAGTGCAGCAAAGGCTTTACGGTTCAAAAGACTATAAACACAGAAATTACAAATAATTTAAAAATAAAATGAGAAGGATTTAAAAATTGATATTTATTAAAAACAAACAAGATATTACCAACTACAATTAAAATAAATAAAATAATTTGTCAAGCTGGTTGAACGGCATTATTATGATTATCTTAATTCAAAAATTATTATCGATTATGAAGTTCACAGATTTACCGTCAGTGAACATTGGCGCTGGGTGTAAGTTCCAGTGATGAATGAGGAATATCTAAGCTAAACAGTTAATTTTTGCCCGAGTCCAAGGCCTATCGAAAATAAAAAAGTCTTTATATTATAAGCTATAACAATAAAAGAAACGCAAAAGTCGAGTAATATGCGACTTTCAATAATATCAGACAAATGGGCAGTTAGACGAAATTTAATAAAATTTAGTCACTTTTATAATTTAGAAAATAAATGTTTTATTAAATTTCATTTTTTAAATTAAAGATATCACAACTCAAAGTAATTAATAAAGTTAGAAAATAGGTTACCTAGATGGCGCTCACGTACTCTCACGACAAAAGATTTAGAATTTGAGGAAAAGCCCGTCTGACGTATGATCACCGTCCTTAAGCTTGTCTACTTCAATTAAAATTGTATAACTCTGCTACTGGGCTGTCCGCAGTAGCTAAAGTACAGTCTATCGTCTATGAATACGGTTTTTAATAGTTTTTAAGGTAAGCTCATATTTAAATGGAGCATAACTTTTTGAAATGTACAACTTCTTGAAGTCAACAGGGCATTGCCAAAGTGGAGGAGGGAGACATATTATAAGGGGCCCGGCGGAAAAGGGTCCTGGAACATCCTTTTTAAGGAGCCACGGTGTCATAATTTGCCTTAGGGCCGCAAATGTCTCCTTACGACCCCTGAACGCTCTCATTAAAAATTATTTTCAACTAGAATCAGGTTTAAAGTAAAATATATATTTAAAACGATCAAAATCATAATTTGGTTTCAATATTACATTCACGTTATGTTGTTTTACAATATTAATTAATAATTAATAAATGGTAATTCGATAAATTTTGATAACTTAATGTAGCTTATTATCTTTGCTACAATTTTTATTATGTAGCTGATAGATTCCGCTTTCCCCAGGGCCCCGATTTTTAGGGCCCCATTTCAGTCACTAGAAAAATCTAGAGATGCAGGAGTGTAATTCGCGTACGACAAAATAGAGACTAGGAACTATATAAAAATGATAAAAACAAATTGAATGCCGTAATTTTTAATTCTTCATAATTTGAATAATACACTTTTTCTTGTTTTCTTTTTATCCTAACTCTATAACACTGTTTTTAAAACCTGTCCTATAGTCGCATCCTCAGACCCAGGCGGTGGCATAGAGTTGGTAATGATACATCCTGTCAAAATTGCTAAAATTTGCTCAACTAAAGCGACAATTTGCTTTATAGCCAGAGATCTGAAACGAAAGATAAATTCGGTAAACGATAATACCACGAGCCCTTATTAGATGCTATTAAAAGTAACTTGATAACCATAAGTATGTCAATTTTGAAAGATTAACACCAAACTGATATTCAGAGTTATGGCGCTATCAATTTTTAGTTCTCGGCACAAAGCCTCCGAGTGTCTAAAAATGCCCAAAGAGAGATTTGATACTATACAAGGACGATTACCCGCTACTCGGTTTGGATGCAAGTAGGAGCTGACCGAGAATGGCAGAGCCGAGAAATGATTTGATAAGAAAATTAGCATTAAAACAAAAGGAAGTGTTCTAATTGTTTTATTACGTCACTTCTGTTGCTACTGATATTAGGTTAATTGGCTTTGGTAATTACTGAATATCTCAGGCTTATCCGATACAGTTACTTTTGTATTGCGCTAAAAGTAACGGCCTAATTTCACGGAAGACGTCAGTGTTAGAGAACCAATGAGATGATTAAGGAAATTAAAAACGACTTCGTTATATTTGCATATTTAATAAAATATTTATGATATTTACAATGAAAGTCCGACTAGTTTCGTCGTGCCTAGCATGACATCTTCAGTCATAAATATTTTATTAAATATGCAAATATAACGAAGTCGTTTTTAATTTCATTAATCATCAACTACGCATATTGAACAAACCTCCTAAGCCTTAGAACCAATGAGATCTCGGGCTGGTTAATAAGGGAGAAAGATGTTCTCGACCAAGCGTGAGAGAGATTGCCAGAACCGCTCAGAACCGTCTAAACATTACCACGCTTGTTGCTAATAGTAATAATTTACGACCAAATTTCATTTAATTCTCAGATAACTTAATCTCGATTGACTTTGGCCTTAAGATATTGAGTTGTTAGGCTAAGAAATAACATTCATGATATGTAATTTGGAAGCTTCAATGCCTGTTTTTATAAAATCATAAGCAACTGTCTTGCCAAGGCCCTACGAATGTTGTCAAATTGATAAGGGATTTGGCTTTTGACGATAATTTTTTGGAATCAACTAAATGTATTGGAAGTACGAAATGCAAATGGCTTACTCTCCAAGTATCGAGAAGAGAGTTTTTCCAAGTTGTGGGTTTAAGTCAACGAGGGCTTGATTAACTGCACCGATCACGCCATTACTTGGACACGTGCATGTCTGCATGTCACCAGTCATGTTACCAGTCATGTTACCGGTCATGTCACCGGTCATGTTACCGGTCATGGTGTTATTGGTCATGGTGTTATTAGAAGAATCTGTAATTCGAAATTTAAAATTAGCTTTTAGTATGTGAAATATTTCTACATTGAAATGAAAAGAACCAATGTTCAAAATGCTGAAGGTTCCATAGGAAGTCAATTGGTTACCGGCCCGTAGCTAGGATTTTTCAGTTGAGGGAACCTGGCAAATTCCTAAGGGGCACCCTTGAAAATAAATTTGTTTCCCAAGGCCCATGGGGCTAAGACAACTTTAAAATGAGCTTAAGGGTCCACACGGGTAACACTGGCGTTTGGCATTCGAACACTTGGTTTAAATAAAAGTAAAATAAATTTAGATAACACGTAAATCGAAGTTGAATTTCCAATCACCTTAGTTGATCTTCATTTCTTTGTGTTTTTACCACTTTTTTATCCATAACTGGACTTGTATGAGATTAATCGAGTCATTGTAAGTTGATAGCGAAACTAAAATGGTGTATTGGTCGTTATTCCACTCAAGCGGCGGTTTTCGGCAGTTTTCGTTTGGAACATGGTAAAGCAGACGCTTTTTTACCGGGTTGCCATGCATTATTCGTTCTAAATTATTAATTTCGCTTCCGAAATGTATGGCAACCCTGTTTTCCAGCGACTTATTAACGGTGTGAGATAAATAATGAAATAAAGTGTTCTCAAACTGCGCCAATTCACCACCCTTAACCTCCATTTTGCTGAAATCGGATATCTCTTGCATTGTATTTAGAGGTTCATAAGATATCAATCATACCAAAAGTGTATAATATACTATTACGAGAGAAGTATGCACCTCCCTACTCGGCTAATGTTATTCGATTAAAACATGCCCTTCGCCGGCTCTCAAAAAAATAGTGTGGAGGTTGCTCATTAACGTTAAATACTAATGTTCTAAAACTATAACACCAATCAAATATAGTTTATAAATAAGTGAATCTAGCTACGAATCGTGATTGTGGCATTTTACATCGTCAGGTGGAAGATACACGTTTCATTTTAACGGCCAATCTTCTCTCGTATTTCATAAACTTCCGATCGACGCGTTCTTCGAAAAAACTCGACCTCTACAACGTGAACGTTAAACTAAAAGAAAGATTAATTCTTAGTTTGTCGTTGGTCTGATCCTACTTACACGAGCCTCTTGTTTTTCGGGAGTGGATTTGGTCTCTGTTTCTGTTGGCTGTTGCGGTTGCTGAAAAAATAATTTTATTTTACATTTAAAATTTTCTCTTACATTTGATTCATTTCAGTAAATTAGCTAGGCTAAGATAAAATCCAAGGCACCACCTTAATCCCGAGCCGTGAAGATATTTTTCATGCTAATCCCTTAATTCAGGTGGCCGGGTAGGAGTATGGTGGTCGGGTAGGAGTATGGTGCCAGGCCAGCGGGACATCTCCCTACTCACTATTTACCGTTAGCCTCCGCGAGTCTTTAAAACCAATAAATCTTATTAAATATTACATTATGTTCAATGAAAACGATGTTAACATCAGTGACTTGAGAATAATAAATAAATATTAACGCAACCGTGCATGTTGGGAGGAACAACTGGCTAGGCAGATTATGTTCAAATTTAACCAATTTTAATTTTTTCCGCGTTCGCCCACTTTCTTAATTTAAATGTATTGTAAAGCTACCGTTGCAATCATGAATTTTCAATTCTGACCACCATAAAGGGTAAAAGGCGTACTTCGTAGCTTAAGCCATCAGTGCCAAATTGGTATACATTTTAATCTATGGGAAAAGCATGGGGGACGTTCTATGACGTCCTACCACAAAGTCCCTAAAAACGTACTTAAATTCCCAAATAGTACATTTATATTATGATGTAAAAGTCTATTTTGAATTTGATATATTGGCGCAGGAGCGTTTTGATGTAAATTTTAGTGCTATTTTTCCGTGGAAAGTATGAAAGGCAAAGAAACTTAGTTAATTTATTAATTAAGAGAAAAATTCTAATACCTGAGATTCTTTACGAACAAGGTAGTTCTAAATAATGACTTGGATTAATTTAATTTGTAACCGTAAATACCGCTAGAGTACGCTAGGATACCACAGTTTGGTAAATACCAGCTAGCGCCTAGGATAGTGCGCATCAAAGATGTGAATCTCTTATTAAAGAATAATTTCAGCCAAAACAGTTTTTACAATTAATACTCTACTTCAGTTATTTGTAACTCAAGGGTGACGGTTGACATTGGCGTGTCATGAATTGGTGAAACTATAAGGTTTTTTCTCGTGACATGATCATTGTTGTCGTCCATTTTGTTAAAACCCCGTATTAATTTTTCAAAGGATAAAAGTGTTTTTAAATAAAATACAATTTTCAATGGAAGGAGTTAAACTTAACTTTGCACAACTCCGCTCCAAAAAACCGCTAAATTGCAATAGCTATTAATTTAAAATTTATAATTCGAAAATGGTAAAAAAATTTCATTTCGAAAACTAGATTTTTGGTTAAACGTCCAAAAATATGAGTTCGCTCCTTTTTTTATAGGGCTAGGACCAAAACCAAAAGATAATTTGAAAAGGATACTTTGTTCATATTTTATTTTGAATAACTGTTCCAGAGAGAAACGAAGAAAAATCCAGCTGAATATGATGAGCCAATAAATTCTAATGTTTTAGATTTTATCCGTACATCGATAATAGCATCGGGGAGTACATCAAGAATACCTGGTATACGAAGAGGTTACGCGAAGTACGTTAAGATAGCGCAAAGCGTATTCATATTCAAACAATACGTGAACCACATATCATTACGCGAAGAATGCGTGGGATAAGTAGTGATTACGCGAAGTGTACGTGGGAATAATAATATGGCTTTATTTGGATATCTGGTTCAGAAAAAGAAATTACGCGAAATACCTAGAACATACCTATTTAATCCGAAAAGCGAATAAGAGTATTAATAATTCCCTAGGAAAAGGCAAGAAAAATCTTTTACCTGCTGCAATGACGCATCCTACCAAAACGGCGCTCAGAAGAACAAAATTCATCACGATAAACTATGATAATACGAAAGTGCTTGTAGACACGATATCAAATACAAAATGTAATATTTCAACACGGACTCTGACCATATATATATACAGATGCTGTTGGTAATTCCCCGTGGGCGTGTCCGATGAAAACAAAATCTTTTGTCCAATGAAATTCGAAATGACCCAATTGGTTATCGCTGCGTTCTTAAAATACAATTATGGGTCCACATTCAGGAAAGTATTTGATATGACGAACTGGGTAAAGAGGTCAATGTGAGGACCAAATTGCCTTGTTGAAATTACTTTTCGAATGACACAAATTTTTCGATAAACACGCCAGGTGATAAAGGTCCAAATACGTGATAAAAAAATCAGCCCAATTTAACGAGTTGATTAATGATTATCTAGTCACAATGGGGGAAAACACAACCTGCACACGAGATGAGTGCGACTCATGAAGTTTTAACTTGAATCACGAACGAATACGGTACAAACGATCATCATGTATTACGTGTAACCCGAACGAAGCGTAACTTCCGTAAAAAGGCAGTCAATACCAGTTCAATAAACAAACCGAGTACTTTTTTATTTCGTTTTATTCAATTCCGATTTTCATGGGTGTAGATCTTCCCGTTTCTAACTGTTAAGGAATGTCTTTTTTAATATTTGTTTAATGTAGATAGGATTCGCCCGTTTTCTTGAAACGAATTAATGATTTGTTTCTTATCCGAGATATAACACCATCCGATAGCTGATTCTTTAAATTTAAAACCAATTCAGTCAAGAAAATCAGATAATGCGAACAGATTTGATCTGATCAGATAAGAAAAAGAAAAGAAAATATTTTTTGTGCCAATAATTCCAGAATTGTGTCGCAGATTCCAATTATTCCTTTATATATAGAAATGGGTAAGTCTCATCTGAATATTTTAACCCTCGGCTACGTCATTATAAAGCTCGTTCACGTTTCCCACAAAAGGGATACATTTTAATGCGAGGTTTTCAAAAGGCTAGGCTTAACCTTTTCCAGTGAGGCAAACTTATATTAAACTTATTTAATTTAATAAAAAACGGGTCCTCACCTTTAATTTGTTAATTCTGGGAACTTAATTAAATTAAATAAAAAATGCTTTAATCAAAGCAGTTGGAAGGTTGATGTAAGGGGTAGTTGGGATCTATGAAGGCACAGATATTGGAAATGTTTTAGAATTAAAGAGTTATTTTTTGGAATTATTTTAAAAAGCAAAATATATTTCTAAAATAATTTCCATCGATTTTTCTCACCTTTTATAGATTTTAAAACCCTTTCCTTAAATTTGAGCCTTGAAACTGTAACAGTAAACTGAGAAAATTTTAAATTGTAAAGGAGTACGCGTGTTTAGTTCAGAATTAAGTATAAGTGGTCGGGATACTTCCGCCACGCGTATCCCCATCCCTATCGCCACGTATCCCGCCGTGGCGTGGCCGTTACACATATCTCACCCGGATTAATCAGTTATTGTGTGTGTGCTGGTGTCTAAGGCCTAGAGTCGACACCGATGTGTGTGAGTCTCAAACAGTGTGAGAATTAAGGCACTATCACAGGCCAATCGCCAGTTTAAAAATTAGCGGGGCCAGTTTAAAAATTACATGCTTGGGGTGTTAGTGGCCCTGGTGACCACTTAATTAATTCAAAGTTTTTTCCCTACAAGATTTTAGTTCATTAAATTATGAAAGCCTAATTTTGGAGGTTAAAAATTGTAAGGGGCCAGTGGCCAGTTTTTTAATTAAACTATCTATGCTCTACTGGCCACAGGTCCAGTTTTAAAAAAATCCTTATTTCTCACCCTGGTTTCAAACAAAAAAGCCCTGTATAGACGTCTAACTGGATTCTGCAGTTTTGTGTTTCAAACTACTACCATGCTACTACTCGGAAAATATTATAACCTTAATTAACATGCTATTTTATATGTTAAATTAAAATTTTGTAAAAATACATAAGAAATTAAACGGTTAAAGGAGTTTGCAACTTTCTATGTAAGCTAATTCTCTTAATGAATTTATATAAAATTATATCTATCCAAGTCTGCACTTATTATTTTAAACTTCTGGTTTAAAGTAGAATTATACATCAGTATTGAAATTTGGCATGCATCATGAAAATCTGAAGATCCTCACAAGTCAAGTACCCGCTGGTATTAAAAAAGAGTAACATTTAGAGTTACATTAAAATGACCACATTTATTTCTAGAAAGGACTGATGAAATGTGTGCAGTTACACTGCAGTAGCCTGTTTGAAATGTTAAAGGGACTTTCAAGAAAGACCTAGTCGAATTGAAATAAGTCATTCAGTCGTAATTTTGGGTTTACAATGTACGGAAACTGAATTACGAATGTTAAATTGACTAGAGGGTCTCTTGGAAGTCTTTTTAATAAAAGAAAATTAATGACTTATCTTTTCTAAGCTAAAGGACAAGACACGTGGCTCTCCTTGAACTTGCATGCTCTCTCTATAGGAAGAGACTATCATCTGTTGTTCGTGAAAATAGAAGCTATAATTACATCCAAATTTCCTCTGTTAACTTGAACAGTCTTGATTAAATTTATTGCAAATCCATTTTATCTATGACTTTTTTACTAGTTTAGTTTCTATAATGAGTTTCACCAATTTAAATGTTGTAATTTTACACGTAATCCTTTACAATTTAAAATTTTCTCAGTTTACTGTTACAGTTTCAAGGCTCAAATTTAAGGAAAGGGTTTTAAAATCTATAAAAGGTGAGAAAAATCGATGGAAATTATTTTAGAAATATATTTTGCTTTTTAAAATAATTCCAAAAAATAACTCTTTAATTCTAAAAAATTTCCAATATCTGTGCCTTCATAGATCCCAACTACCCCTTAAATCAACCTTCTAACTGCTTTGATTAAAGCATTTTTTATTAAATATCTGTCTCTTTACTCTGCCTCAGGGCATATTTTTCCTAAAATTAATAATTTAAAATAAAAGCCATAAGTTCGAAAATAAATGGGTTTAATTTTAAATATATTTTGAACAGAAATTTTAATATTATCAGAAGAAAATAGGGGAAGTACGTATCTGTAGCTTTGAGCCGTAGAAGTCGTCGTGTGACCCACGAAAACGCCTTTTTACGCATAATAAACCAAACTGAAAAAGTAGTCCTACTTTTGTTTTGATTCAACACGGCTATAATCGACGAAAGCAAATACGCCTTAGCTCAAATAGCAGAGAATGAGAAGGGCAATATGTTACAATTGTTCAATTTAAGAAAAATGACTTTTTAAACGATGTATTCATCCGCGATTTCCCGCCAAACCGTTTTGGCGCGAAAATTCGTGAAAAGTGACGCCTTTCCAAAGCTGACTAGAAGCGTACTTCCCCCTATTTTCTTCTGATATTATTGAATGTAATTTAATATATTGAATATTATTTTAAATATTTTACTTAACATTGGGAAATAATGATGATAATTGGTTATGTTAAATTGAGTTTTAATTTCCCATTAAGACTTAGATAACAAGATAATAGGTGTATAACTGGTTCTAGTAAGCAAGTGCAATATGCTAATTTTGGTAAAACGTTCAATAAAAAACAGACCTTTGATGAGATAGTGTTTATGGGTAGCATAGCATGATTTGTGAAGAGCTTTTAATCGTTTACTTTTATCTCAACCATGTATCAAGAGTTTCCAACTCTGCCGAGCTTTCAAATTAAAAACAAACCATGTGTAATTTATATTCACCGAGGCAAAGTGTAATTTATATTCACAAAGGCAAACATTTATCAACAGTACTTGAATGGTGAGTCTCCAGTCTGGCTTGTACTACCTTACAACGGTATGGCACGTACACTACTGATGATAACTGATCCTCAAATAACAATAATTTCAGTCTACTCACTTGTTAAGCTTCTGAATAATTAAGACGACTTTACATAGAGGATTAAGTTTGAATGCCCAGAATGCTCATTGTTATGAAAAATTATTCAAATATTTACCATACTTCATTCCTGTAATTAAAATTCCCAAAATTATTTACACAATGCTAGATGGATACACCTAAATTAAAATTTAATTATTATTTTTTTTTAAATCAGCTTGTTAAAAAAAACTTATGGAAGAGATAAAACAAAATTAACTTTAAACTAAATTTCACTTTCCACAAAATTCTTTCTGGTACTACTAAATTATCTAAATACGTTATTTTTTACCTAGAATATATGATTGGGTAATTCGGGTTCTACGGGCTAATTTTCCCTACGAAGCAAAGGCGGTTAAATGTTAGTTACTATTGCACTGCAATTAAATTAATTACGATAATGATAATTTTTAGTTAAAAAATACTTAATTACGTATAAATAATGAGATTTAAATAAAGTTCCCACAAGAAATGGTTTATTATTTCTTGAGTAAATTGCGAAAAACAACGTTAGCTCGAAGACGGCCAAAATTTGAGTTTTGCATTTTTCCGGGAAACTGGATACGAGCTGATCAGTTGGCCTTCCATGTCAAAAATGATACACTAACTCAATACAGTACGAAGGTTCTTATCTACAGTCGACTAACTTTCGTTAAATGACGGGATTCTAATACGTTTCTCGCTGATACATTAAAATTAATTGTAGTACTGCCAGACAATAATTGTTGACAGTAAGTATAATCCCGCTAGGGATCCACAATACTGAATCTTGGGCATGAAAATCGCTTAAAATAAAGTCTTAAAATTTTTAGCGACCAGACTATTCATTCTCCTGCGCTTGGCTGTATTAATTTTAGCCATAGGAAATCGCGCTGACCCCATTCTTAATAAGCTAAAAAAGTAAATTGCATCCCAAATTGGTTTTAACGCAACAATTTCCAATTTCCATCGCCATATCTGTCTTGACTATTGAAAAATATTTTATTTTATTTTAAATTCTAAAGCCATGGCTGGTAAAACCTTTCAAATTTTAAATTATGTAGTACGATAGTTGTGTTTATGGACGAGTATTGATTTATTCAAAAAATAACAGTAACTACATAGTAGAACACACGAAGAAGACTCTTTATTATTTGGACTATATTAGGTTAGAGTAGGTTTTGATACACTGCCGCAGGACCGGCGACCGATAAAAACTTTTGGATAACATTTACTTAGGTTTCATTAAATCGTCCAAACCACACGGAAATTTCTTAATGTTATTTATTTTATCTTCATTTACAAAGAAACCAAAGTTGAACTCACAACTGAATTTACTATATTTATTCACGTCTCGAACCAGTTGGGCCGTTAGGATTAATATTTCATGTTTTAAAGACTTTAATCCTAAATTACATACTACAGACCTCAGACCCAATTATATAGAAATCAATAATCTTATTAATATGATCATAATTACACCTTTTTCGACAATGACCTTATTTGAGTCATATATATAAATATAGTTGTATTTTATCGTCCTAGGTTACAGTATATTTCGCATTTAGCAGGGTTGCCACGCGTCAGGGAAAACAGGGAAATCAGGGAAAAGTCAGGGAATTTAAAAATGGGCCTAAAAAGTCAGGGAAATGTCAGGGAATTTTAAGAATTGGTAAAAATCCAGGGAAAAGTCAGGGAATTCAATTTTATCTGGGCACTTTTTGAAGGTAATTTAACTCTAGATGTATGACAAATTCCACGATTATCATTTATTTCCTTGAAAGTTTGGCTAATTTTTTCAACATTGCAATAACCTTTTTACTGAAATATAAAGCCATCTAAATTTATTAACTTCTGATAAAGTAAAATATAAAAGAAAAAATTTGGCCTTAATAAGTCAGGGAAAATCACTTAAAATGGTCAGGGAAAACAGGGAATAGTCAGGGAATTTGAATCTGAAAATTTCGTGGCAACCCTGTTTAGCATATTATTATTGATTGCGTATTAACTGGGAAATTAGTTTTGGTGATAACTATTTCAAATATTAATTCTGATTGTTATTATCATATGAAAAATAATCAGTCATAACTGATAACAAAAAAATTCAATCAGGCCATGTTTCACACGGAGCATACAATTAAATTACAGTTAAAGTATATTTGTTATATTCAATGTGCTATTGGTGGAAATGAAATCTTGTGATCGCTAGCTTACTGGAAGAGACGTAGTTCACGCCGTATCCAGTGAAAAAAAATGTTTCAGAAGAAACCTTTCTGGCATACTTAATTAGTTAAATCGTTAATATACTAATGGCCATTAAATGATATTACAAATTAACTAGTATAACTAAAAACATAAGTCATCCCTATGATTTTATATGTATGCAATTTGTGAAATGTTAAAATAATAATTATACTTTTGACATCGGGACTAAGCCATAACCCACGCACTCGAAGGACCCGGATTCCCAAGAAGGTTTCCTTACTTTGCCTAGAAACCTCTTAGAAGTCATTTTCTAGAAGACTGCCTGGGTGGTGGTTAGAAACATTTTATTGGAACTTGGTTAGAAGATTTTTCCTCGGGCTTTGTTAGGAATCTTTTTCCTCGGGCTTTGATAGGAAAATTTGTCTAGGACTCAGTTAGAATATTTTGTCTAGGACTCAGTTAGAATATTTTGTCTAGGACTCGGTTAGAATATTTTGTCTAGGACTCGGTTAGAATATTTTGTCTAGGACACGGTTAGAATACTTTGTCTAGGACTCGGTTAGAATAGTTTGTCTAGGACTCGGTTAAAAGACTTTGTCTAGGACTCAGTTAGAATACTTTGTCTAGGACTCGGTTAGAATACTTTGTCTAGGACTCGGTTAAAAGACTTTGTCTAGGACACGGTTAGAATACTTTGTCTAGGACTCGGTTAGAATACTTTGTCTAGGACTCGGTTAAAAGACTTTGTCTAGGACACGGTTAGAATACTTTGTCAAGTCCTCTTAGTTGAGTTTAAGTTGCTAGATTATAATAATCTACAATGGTACACTGACGACGTCCGTTATCATTGGACTATTTTAAAATTTAGTTTCCTTTGCCGTTTATAGATGGCAACACCCTTTCCAGTAAATCGTTAAATTAAATTAAAATTTAAATTCCCCGCCTTCTTTTAAAAGCCTTGAAAATCGATAAGAGTGAAGGAGTTGACTTTGAAAACATGCGGCGAGTGACGAAAAGTGAAATCCTCGCTCTTGCGAGTGGAATTGTTTTTAGTGAGTGGAGTTAAAAGGTGTGGGGGGGGGGGAATTACTTGCACTAGTTCACTCCGAGTTGTTGGCCACACTGGCTTATGGGGTTGAAGTTTGTTTCATTTAGGCGGTAGAGGTGGGTACCCGTATACCAATACCCATCGGCCACCTGAGAAACCCATTCAAAAATAAAATTACACTTAGATTCACTAATATACCGAATGTATAAATTTTATTACACTAACCATTCTATATTGATATCATTATCCGCAATCCGTCAGTGTCATACTTACGTTTATTGCGTTACTTAGGCTATTATTAGCCTTAGATTCATTAAACGAAGTCTTTCACGGCCATACTTAATTTTAATATGTTATTTACGGAATTATTACTCTTGGATTCACTGGCATAGCGTAATTGCACTGAAAATTCTATATTGTGCTAAGGTCTGTAAGCTAACACAGCTGTTTTAGAAAACCATAAATTAAGTTTGAATGTAAAATAACTTGAAAGGCCGCAAAAAATTAGTTCTACCGAAAAATGGGTACGCACGTTCAATCGCATCGAATAATTGGAATAAAAAAGCGAACGTGTTTGTCGTTAACGCTTTGATGAAGAATTTGAGATCGTTCAACAAATGGTCGACGCGAAGTGTTCTAGTTCTGGCGGAAAGTGATTAACGGTAGAATCGTGACAGGAAGGACTTGTCATAGTTTGATGTTTTGTACTACGTCGAAAGATGGAACATGACGTGTTATCAAAATTCAATAACCAATTTTCGACCTTCGATTATAATGGAACCTACTTGCAAATCATTTATTTCGTAATCTACATTGCTGTCAAACATTTATCACGCGACATGAAGTGTGTTTCGTTCTTGATGAACTAAAGTAGACCCTCCAATAAAAATAAGTTCCGCAACTATCATTGCTCTGGATAATACTGGTTTTAAAATCCAGTTTAATTATTTTGCTATTCCAGTTTTGAACAATAACCATGAGAGAAACTCGTCATGTAAACTGATTCCAAGCGAGACTGTGATCGTGACTTTAGTGGGGCGGTTATAATTTACATCAATGTTTGTCAAAGTTAGCTAGCCTATAAGTTCAATTAATTTACGACAGTTAAAAGTCAGTAATAGGCGAAAATATAATATTCTTTTGGTCTTGCCGAACCTGTTCAAATTTGAAAGAAAAACCACGTGATATCGCTCCCGGAAAGAAAAAATGTGCACGCGATTAAACTCATATAATCACCGTATTTTTAAAAAGACCGATTCACGAATTACTGACGTCAATTAATCGATGTTTCAAGCAACTTACGGCTCTATCATTTCCACCTGTATAGTCGTAAGGCCCCTGTTACTAGAGATGGCCATGAATCTATCCGATTCTTCGATAAACGTGACTTTTCTGGAGATCGTAGTACCATCTTTAAATGGCAGAGGAAGCTAAAATTGAAAATAGTGAAACGATAACCTAAATTATATATCCCATATAAAATATATTGTAAAAAAGTACTAAAATTTAAGTTATTGTAAATTTTAAAAACGAGAGGGGTACTTTTATGTCCCTGGTTTTGGGTCAAAATGTAGTTTAAGCATCTTGTTCTGATGTCAACGCTAGCGACATCTGTTGAGAAAAGAGCTACTTAACGCTGAGCCGTCACCTGCTTTAAGTTTCGCCTATCAAATACTTTTTGTCGTAGTGAGATCAAACAAGTTGCCTAGATACTGCTTCCCAACCAATTTTCACAACTCGGTTCGCGTTGGTAGCACGAAGAGAGTTTAGCAAGTAGATATAAAAATTAATTATTTTTTGATGTAACAGGGTACACGAAGAAACAAAACATGTTTGGATAAGGCCACAGTAATCACCCCATAAGACTGTGTAATATTTCTACGTCTTGTACCCGACTTTAGAAAGAAACATTCTAGCGGGCCAGCTTCAAGAATACTAGTTGTTTACTTAAGCTCGTGTGAATTACTTTTAATTACTAAAATTGAAATAATGTTCAATAGCTAATTTTATTAGCTAAAGCTAGTGTTAACGCAGTGGCGTTGCCTGAAATTCCAGCCAAAAATTCAAAGAAATCAAAAATGGATGTGATCAGTACCCCCTTCTCTGTGACATGATTTTGTTGACTTGTTCATTACTTTGAAAAACAGGTTTTGATCGAAGAGTAACGTTGAGGATAATCGAGGGTAATTAAGTTGGATGGTAATAGTTTTGAGAAGGTTTCTTAAATGACTTCTTATAAATACAACTTAAAAGATTTTGATTTAAGTTGATTAGTTTGATTAATTTAATTCATTAACTAAAGATCCTAAGTTAACCATTGGTCATATTTCTTCCCTAAAAGCTTTTCACTCAATTGTTCTTAATAATTTTATTTTGTTAATTTAAAATTAATAAATTAACGAAGCTTAAACCTTTTTGGATTTAAATTCTGAGATTTCAGCTGAATCTATTGTAAGGCGGTAGGCTTTGGTAACCTCAGGTGCTTCTGATAGTTGTTCATCGACGTTAGGACCTTTTTCAGTGCTCTACAAGCTGCTGGTTTTCGGCTTCGTTTCCTTTTAAATGGTGGCGGATAGCGATACATTTTTAGTGGCGCGTTTTCAGAGGAGTCGATAGTTTCGACCCAAAGGAAACGAAGGCCATCTCGATGTTCGGCGGAAATGCTAATCTGAAGAAAGGCCTTCTCTGTGTTACCAGTGAAGGCTATTTTATGCTCCCTGAAGACAATCAGAACGTTAAATAATTCGGGGATCAGGTTCGTTCCAGGCTCGAGACAGTCGTACAGCCCTGGAATTCCGTTAGCTTTAGAAAAAGCATCGTTGATAACTCTAAATTTTTCGAGTCGTGGTTTTCTCAGATGACAGATCTTTGGCGGAGGTAGAAGACTGATTCTTCTTCTGGGGCATTCGGGTCTTCCTCTTCGATGGCTCATCAATCCTCATTGGTCTTGAATTACGGAGCTTTAATGGGCGATATGATCAAGCGTGCCTCTAAGCCATTGAAGTAGGCTATGAGTTCGTTTTGTTGTGCTGACTAGATTTTTGTATGAGTTGACTGTGATTGGGCTTCCAAGGTTAGGAGACCTGATATCCTTCTTTGTTGAAGGTTTTGGACTCTTCGAAGTTTCGGAGGACCACCCAGTCTTTTCGCGAATTCCAATCGACTTTAATTCAAAATGGATGTAGTTGGTTAGACAAGTAAATGTCTTCTGGTGTGGAGATATTCATAACTGCTACTGACACCGATGGATTGCGGTGATCCTTTACTTGGACAATTGACAATCCATCTTTAAATCAAGTTCAAGGCTGCAAACGATTATCTGAGCCGCAAGGAGTCACCCGAAAGATTTTCCCATATGCAGTCGGAACCAATCAGGATTTCAACCCTTAACTGAAATCATCTTTCCTAAAGCTCGGGAGAGGCTGATAGAAGATGACGGATCAGACGACGTTATGGCGTAAGAGGGGACACCGACTCTTCGCAAATCGTGTAAAATTTAATATTTATTAAAAACAAACAAGATATTACCAAATATAAATAAAATAATTAGTAAAGCCGGTTGAACGGCAATATTAAGATTATCTTAACCCAAAAATAATTATCATTTATGAAGTTCACCGATATACCGCCACTGAACATCGGCGCTGTGTGATGAACGAGGAATATAGTTACCAGATAATGTTTGCCCGAGACCAAGGGCTATCGAAAATTAAAACGTCTTTATAATGAAAACTGACTTCGGCAACTTATTGTAATGGGATCATTTTCTCCACAAAAGAGAAAGTCTAGTAGCGGAGTTATTCAACTTTTATGAGGTTGGACTACGACGCTTACAAAGCTATAACAATAAAAGAAACGCAAAAAATAAGAATACAAATGTTGGGTCGATTAATATAAATAATATCAGACACATGGGCAGTTAGACGAAATTTAATAAAATTTAGTCACTTTTATAATTTAGAAAATAAATATTTTATTAAAATTCATTTTTTAAATTAAAGATATCATTACTCAAAGTAAATAATAAAGTTAGAAAATAGGTTACCTAGATGGCGCTCACGTTCTCTCACGACAAAAGATTTAGAATTTGAGGAAAAGCCCGTCTGACGTATGATCACCGTCCTTAAGCTTGTCTACTTCAATTAAAATTGAATAACTCTGCTACTTGACCGTCAGAGTAGCTAAAGTACAGTATATCGTCTATGAATACGGTTTTTAATAGCTTTTAAGGTAAGCTCATATTTAAATGGATCATAACTTTTTGAAATGTACAACTTCTTGAAGTCGCCCGTACAGAAATGTTCTGTAGAAATATATCTAGATTAACTTATTATATATTTGTTTGTTTTTTAAAAATTTTCATTTGTGTGTCCCATTATCCTAAAATTCGAAATATCAAAATTAAATTAAAAAACCCATCAAACTGAAAAAGTTATTTAAAACCATAATTTGGCGAATCTATTCTATTCATTATCCCACCTTAGTGTTAATTTCCCCCTGTAGACAATCCGGCGCCCAGAAAAAATTGAAAATCCACCCAGAAGGTCAGATTGCACCATGAGGCGACAATTTCAAACAAGAAAGAGCGTCCGTATTCCCCCCCCCCCCCTTTCCACGCAAACTATGTAGCGGCCGGCCTAACCCCTGCCTTACAGTGTGAAAGGGCATACTGGGCTCTGGAAAAATCCCTCAAATTTAGTTACCAAGGACGAAAAATAGAAAGTCATCCAAAGGGGTAGAAACAGAGACCCCTCCGATAGAAAATAGTGCCGCCTTCCAACCCCCCAGGAAACCATAACTGCAAGTAAAAACTAAAAACCACTACCAAGCCTACACTTCCGACAACCGACTCCCCCCCTAGACGGAAGAACAACAAAACCAGAGAACGCAAAGGAAACAGCAAGATTTAACAGGAAGAGTTCAAACAGAATCGGAACTAGGACAGATCCCCAACCCAGTCAGGGCTTTGGCCGCAATCTCCCAAGAACGAAGTCCCCGATGTCCCAATAAAAGATGCATAATGCACAAATTTAACGATCAAACCAAAAGAGGCGAAATGCCCATCGCGTTTAATTTCGAATGAATCCCTAAATCCAAGAACGTTTTTCCCGTGATGGAAAAACTATCAGCAGATCGAGTCACCTAAAGGCACCCCTCCAAACCCACCTGTCGTCGAAGTATCATCCCACTGGCAAAGGACATTCCTGGGTTCCGTCCCCTTCTTATCGAGAAATAAGTCGTCCAAGTCGCTTATGCAGTAATCAGATATTCGAGACACCAAGAAACAGAGCCAGCGAAAAGAAGACACCATCCCCTGACAGCGAAACCGTCACGTTGAAAATTTCCTTGAAAACCCCCCTTGCTATTCCCTGAAACGAAAAAAAAAACTACGTTTAAGAATATACGCTAATCCCCGACAGGTTAAAGGATTGAATCTAGAGTCCCTAAAACCATGCTAAATCGATACTCCCCAATAATTCCTCTAATACCAAGTTGAAGTGTTTTGTCAATTTCCTGTCCCGTGTCGAGAGCCCCGAAAAATACCCCTTTATTCCGACCAGTATAAAAACCAAGCCCCTAATCCAGAACTGTATCTTAAACGATTTCTACCTTCTCGACGCCAGTTTAAATTTAGAGCTACTCTCCCCGATAAATAATATTAAATCTAAGTAAATTTAAGCGCTTAACGCAAGTTTCTTTTTCTTTATTATTTTTCCTTACCGCTCCCATTTTTAAGTGTAATAACCCTCACCATGGCTGCCAGGTATCCTGAGGATACGCCAGATTTACGTAAGAAGTCCCATTTTTAACTTTTCGTTTATATTGTGTATTTTTATTATTTTTATCTATCTTTAAAAGCATTTCAATCAAGAATTTCATTGAGTAACCTAATTACTGTCCGATATTATCATCTTTCTTTTACTTATTATCATCAACGCACTGCAACGTATCGTATTAAACGATACGCGCGGGTGCGAAGGGGTAATACAACATACATGAAGTTTGTGTGTAAATTCTAGGTTATTTAAGTTGCGGTTGTAATGTTTTATCGTGGTGATTTCTGTGTAGTTTACACAAAGTTTTTTTTGGTGTTTTGTTTGTATTATTGATTTGGTAGGAATTTGTAGATTTCTTTAGAAATTTTACAGATATCTGTAGATTCCACGAAATGTCAGTGAAATTGCTATAGAAAATCTATAGACATTCGACCAAACTTCATTGAAATTTCTACAAAATATCTCTGGAAAATTTTCATATAAATATGGACTAAGACAATTATATTAATTTATTTTATTTATTTAGCTACAATTTTTGGAAAACTTCTTTTATTTGTTAGCCAAAGAGTCTCTGACCTCCCTTTTATTGGCAGCTGGGTACCTTTTGAGTACATATCCTTAATAAAACAATAAAGTTAAAAAACCACCACTTAATTTTAGGTTAAAAATGCATGGTTTGAAAATTTCATTTTACCCATTATTGCATCAATTTTCTGTACATCTAGCGCTCTTTTATTTTCAAATTTATTTCCTTTTTTATATTTGGAAGACATCTGAAATTAACTATTATCAAAAACACACTCATATACAAATAAATATTAATTAATGTACTGTTTGCATCATAGAGATATAAAAGAAATAGAGGCACTATTGTATCTGGCGAAGTTGACCGCGAGGGCCGACCCTCGCCAATGTAGGAAGCCATCAGATAGGCAGATTACGTGGCGCCATCGATACGCGGTGAAATGAAATACATTATGCCTTTTTGAAAATCAACTGTCATTTGATGAAACAAAGGAAGGATAGATGGCGTTGCAAATTCTGCCCATCTCCGCTTTCATACATGCGCGAGCGGGGGGGATGAATTTTCCCGGTTAAAAACAGGGGTGCCTTAACGCGTTAATCTTCCCTCTATTTCTTTTCTATCTCTATGGTTTGCATACCTTTAAATTCCAAAAAAAAGCTATTTGATTTCCGCAATAAAGATGGTGTTTTCTAGAGCCACGCGGTCAGTATTTTTACCAACCTCGCACGTGGTCTGCTGTAACGTAAATGTGCCGCTTGCAGAGGTGGCAGGCCGGCGTGATACAAAATTTTCTAACCGGCCGTTAAAATTTTACTGGTTATAATTGTTCGCACCAATACGCACGTGCGCATGATACAGATAAAAATATATTAATTTTAATAACGTAAATGATTTAAAATCGTTTAGCCCGCTTTAAACTTTTAGAAGTTCTACGAATTTTCCGGTAAATTTAATTTCCCCTTTTTTTATTAGAAATTGCTTTTATGTGTCAAATATTCCTCTACATTGTTTAAAAGGGCTGTACATACGAAATGTTTTGGAATTCTATTTTATACAAAAAATAAAATGTATTGCGTGTTTGATTGTTGATAAATTTTGATATATTTTACATCAAATCTTTACAGATATAACATATTATTCAAATTATGAATTAAGCTGAATTGAGAAATTATTGTACTCTCAACCACAGACTTGGAAATGATTTATTTTAAGAGCCCACTGATTTTTATTAAGAGCCATTGGCCCCAAGACTCCCGCTTATTCCAAGTCTGTTGCGGGGCCACAAGGGCTCTCAATTTAATTAAAAAATATGTATTAAACATTTTACGGAAATTTCTGGAACATGATTTGTACGCCGTTATTGAAACTCTGTTTTCCTACCCTATACGAGAGCGGGATCTAGCCTTGGGGCTAAAAATAATTTAAACTCGTACCCTAGATTCGAAATCACTCTCTCGCGCGTTGCAGATAGCGTTTACCCACTTCCCGCCGGAACTCTGAGGTCACGTGCCGGAAAAGGGTAAACGCTTCGTAACAAAACCGTCAATGGGAAAGCTCTCAGTATTCGAATCTAGGGTACGAGTTTAAATTATCTTTGTTGGGGCTAACCACACTTAGAAAGTCTGTACACCGATTACGCCGGATTACGCTTAGATTAGCACTGCCAAAGGCAGGGACTTCAAAGATTACGCGTAATCCCTAGTACAGTCAAAGGTACGGCTCTGTACACCGATTACGCGGAGTGATCAGCCCCTCGGATCTAGCGTTACAAATGATTATGTGTGATATTATGATATACTTGCTTGTTTTAAAGTTAATAAATGTTATGTAAGTAACGTAACCAATTTTTATTTTCCTATTTTCCCTAAATAATTTTAAATTTGTACCCCAATTCCCCCTCCCCCTGGGCCAGTGGCTCTCAATAAAAATAAATTTAAGGGAGTTGGGGACCCGCAGGGCCCCCGTAAAAAATATCACTATTTCCAAGTCTGGCCTGCAACCCCCGTTCGAATGATTTATTTTAAGAGCCCTCTGATTTTTATTAAGAGCCCACTGATTTTTATTAAGAGCCATTGGCCCCAAGACTCCCGCTAATTCCAAGTCTGCCTCAACCAATGCCCTTTTCTGTTGAGCAGAAACAAGAGCAGACGACTATGTACTCTCTCTAAAAGCTTGGTTTCTGGCAGGGTGGGAAATAAGGATTTTGTTTTTAAAGTGGACAGGTAACCAGTGACCCCACTAGCCTATAATTAATAAACAGGACCATGACCAGCGCACGTCGTCTGCTACATTAGAATAGCGTGTTTTAACTTTTAATCGTTTTTAATAGGGTCAATTCTAGGGCTGTGCGAGTCATAGAAATAGAAATGAGACTAGAACCACTGCGCTATCCGGTAATCTTAAAGGGAATATAACCCGCCAAGCAATCTTTATGGAAGACCCTTTAAATTTTACAGATTACCCTGTACAGTGGTGACAAATATTTCTAAAGCCAAAGGCTTAAGCGGCCAGAGCTGCAAACGTTGGTGTTCCACACCAAATACCTGAGGTTATATTCCCTTTAAGGGAAACGACAAGCTAGTAGGCTTCCATGAGAGTGGAGTAGCTACTAATCCACGCAGGAGTGCGCCATCTATTAAAAAATTAAACTTTAAATTTTTTTAAATAGATTTCGTGCTCCCACAAAGAATACTGGCGATTCCACTCTCATGACAGCCTTCTTACTCGAACATCTCACTACAGTTTAATCTTGCTTCTAGTCTCATTTCTATTTCTATGGTGCGAGTACTCGAACATCATCGATTTCTCGGCATTTTTGGAAATCAAGTACTCGAACTGGACCTCGAATAAGTAATTGGAAAACATTCTTCGATTATCGACTACCAAAAAATTGAATATTCGGGTACCCGATTAATCGAATTAGCTGCTGTAAGTTCAAAGACGGGTTTTTGCAACTTTCTGGGGTGGAAATAATAAACGGTACCATAAGTGGTAATACCACTTATGACGGTACCTACAAGATGTACAAACAACAAATGATTTGAATGACCTTGGGAATGAATCACGGTTTTTAATACGTAGTGCGCCTGCGCGTTTGTTCTTCAAACAATATTATTAAGTTTTTGTTTTCGTTTGGAGTGTCACTTCACGAATTCGGATGTAGGCCGGCGTTAGAACTTATAAGTCTTAACTTCCTAAGCAATATACGGACAATATTCACAATTTAAAAAATGTATATTGTATTGGTAATTTACTATTAATTACTATAATTAGGCTAGTAGCCTAGTATACTATTTTTTTATATCCCACTAGTCACTATAAAGTTACTAATAATGCGGAAAACTAAATTACGAAAAGATCTTAAGGCATACAAAGTATCTCAAATTCAGCAGAAAAGTTTGATTTTCTCTTCGCCATTTACTGTAGGAGTTTCCTAATGTTATTGAATGTGACTAAACTAATCCATCCAAGGGAAATTTAAGCTAATGTAATAATAACAGTTTTTCCAAATAAAAAATATTTTGTATTGTAAGATAAATCATGTTAATTAAGTTTTTGAAATATTTAAGATTTTGGGATTCAATTTTCGTAGACTAAAATTATTCAGAAAAAAAGTTATTTTAATAAAATTCCGTGGAAATTGTGTAAAATAATTCACTGAAATTTACACACAAACTTCCTTATTAAAAAAAATCTAAAGAAAATGTCACCCAGGAAAAAATAAGAATTTCTAAATTATTTTATTAAATTCCGTGGCAATGAATAAAAACTTGCACAGAAACTTGCTGTATTTTCTATAAAATTTGTATAGAAAATTTCCTATAGTCGCTCTAGCTATATTTCCACAGAAACTCTTTTATACGGTAATAATAAAAAAGCTTCATATATTATTCATAAGAATCTTGTATAAAAATTCTAACGTAAACTTTGAAGAAAATCGCTGTAGAAAATATACACAGCTTTATAGAGAAATATATCTGTAAAATTTTCTTTTTCTACAGAGCCCCATTTGTACCCTGTAGAATTCTAAACGTTTTCATAGAATTTCTACTAAACATTTCTGTACGGGTCAACAGGGCCTTGCCAAAGTGGGGAGGGAGACATATTATCAGAGGCCCCCGGGAAAAGGGTCCAGGAAGATTCTTTTAAAGGAGCCACGCGGACATAATTTGCCTTAGGGCCGCAAATGTCTACTTACGACCCCTGAACGCTCTCATTAAAAATGATTTCCAACTAGAATCAGGTTTAAAGTCAAATATATATTTAAAACGATCAAAATCATAATTTGGTTTCAATATTACATTCACGTTATGTTGTTTATCAATATTAATTAATATTTAATTAATGATAAATCGATAAATTTGGATAAATTAATGTAGCCTACTATCTTCGATACAATTTCTATCACGTAGTTGATAGATTCCGCTTTCACCAGGGCCCCGATTTTAAGGGCCCCATTTCAGTCACTAGAAAAATCTAGAGATGCAAGAGTTTAATTCGCGTGTGACAAAATAGAGACTAGGAACGATATTAAAATGACAAAACAAAATTGAATGCCGTAATTTTTAATTCTTCATAATTTGAATAATACACTTTTTCTTGTTTTCTTTTTATCCTAACTCTATAACACTGTTTTTAAAAGCTGTGCTACAACCCCTTCGTCAGACCCAGGCGGTGGCATAGAGTTGGTAATGGTACATCCTGTCAAAATTGCAAAAATTTGCTCAACTAAAGCGACAATTTGCTGTATAGCCAGAGATCTGAAACGAAAGATAAATTCGGTAAGCAAAAATGCCACGAGCCTTTATTAGATGCTATTAAAAGTAACTTAATAACCATAAGTATGTCAATTTTGAAAGATTAACACCGAACTGATATTCAGAGTTATGGCGCTATCAACGTTTAGTTCTCAACACAAAGCCTCCGAGTGTCTAAAAATGCCCAGAGAGAGATTTTTGAGCAAAGCTCTCACTGTGGAAAGTTGATAGGGAATCTTGCTGTCCGTCGCTGGAAATATTGCTGTCCGACGAAAGGTGCTGGGGGGGGGGTAGTAGAAAAAGAAGGGGATAAGCGGTTGGAGAAAAATCTGTTGCTGTCCGACGTCGGGTGCTGGGTGGGTAGGTAAAGAGAGGGGGAGCCTCGATGAGCGGCTGGAGAAAAATCTGTTGCTGTCCGACGTCGGGTGCTGGGTGGGTAGGTAAAGAGAGGGGGAGCCTCGATGAGCGGCTGGAGAAAAATCTGTTGCTCTCCGACTTGCTGTCCGACGTCGGGTGCTGGGGGGGGGGTAGGTAAAGAGAGGGGGAGCCTCGATGAGCGGCTGGGGAAAAATCTGTTGCTGTCCGACTTGCTGTCCGACGTCGGGTGCTGGGTGAGTAGGTAAAGAGAGGGGGAGCCTCGATGAGCGGCTGGAGAAAAATCTGTTGCTCTCCGACTTGCTGTCCGACGTCGGGTGCTGGGTGGGTAGGTAAAGAGAGGGGGAGCCTCGATGAGCGGCTGGAGAAAAATCTGTTGCTCTCCGACTTGCTGTCCGACGTCGGGTGCTGGGTGGGTAGGTAAAGAGAGGGGGAGCCTCGATGAGCGGCTGGAGAAAAATCTGTTGCTGTCCGACGTCGGGTGCTGGGTGAGTAGGTAAAGTGAGGGGGAGCCTCGATGAGCGGCTGGAGAAAAATCTGTTGCTCTCCGACTTGCTGTCCGACGTCGGGTGCTGGGTGGGTAGGTAAAGAGAGGGGGAGCCTCGATGAGCGGCTGGAGAAAAATCTGTTGCTCTCCGACTTGCTGTACGACGTCGGGTGCTGGGTGGGTAGGTAAAGAGAGGGGGAGCCTCGATGAGCGGCTGGAGAAAAATCTGTTGCTGTCCGACTTGCTGTCCGACGTCGGGTGCTGGGTGAGTAGGTAAAGAGAGGGGGAGCCTCGATGAGCGGCTGGAGAAAAATCTGTTGCTCTCCGACTTGCTGTCCGACGTCGGGTGCTGGGTGGGTAGGTAAAGAGAGGGGGAGCCTCGATGAGCGGCTGGAGAAAAATCTGTTGCTGTCCAACGTCGGGTGCTGGGTGAGTAGGTAAAGTGAGGGGGAGCCTCGATGAGCGGCTGGATAAAAATCTGTTGCTCTCCGACTTGCTGTCCGACGTCGGGTGCTGGGTGGGTAGGTAAAGAGAGGGGGAGCCTCGATGAGCGGCTGGAGAAAAATCTGTTGCTCTCCGACTTGCTGTACGACGTCGGGTGCTGGGTGGGTAGGTAAAGAGAGGGGGAGCCTCGATGAGCGGCTGGAGAAAAATCTGTTGCTGTCCGACTTGCTGTCCGACGTCGGGTGCTGGGTGAGTAGGTAAAGAGAGGGGGAGCCTCGATGAGCGGCTGGAGAAAAATCTGTTGCTCTCCGACTTGCTGTCCGACTTCGGGTGCTGGGTGGGTAGGTAAAGAGAGGGGGAGCCTCGATGAGCGGCTGGAGAAAAATCTGTTGCTCTCCGACTTGCTGTCCGACGTCGGGTGCTGGGTGGGTAGGTAAAGAGAGGGGGAGCCTCAATGAGCGGCTGGAGAAAAATCTGTTGCTCTCCGACTTGCTGTTCGACGTCGGGTGCTGGGTGGGTAGGTAAAGAGAGGGGGAGCCTCGATGAACGGCTGGAGAAAAATCTGTTGCTCTCCGACTTGCTGTCCGACGTCGGGTGCTGGGTGGGTAGGTAAAGAGAGGGGGAGCCTCGATGAGCGGCTGGAGAAAAATCTGTTGCTCTCCGACTTGCTGTCCGACGTCGGGTGCTGGGTGGGTAGGTAAAGAGAGGGGGAGCCTCGATGAGCGGCTGGAGAAAAATCTGTTGCTGTCCGACTTGCTGTCCGACGTCGGGTGCTGGGTGGGTAGGTAAAGAGAGGGGGAGCCTCGATGAGCGGCTGGAGAAAAATCTGTTGCTGTCCGACTTGCTGTCCGACGTCGGGTGCTGGGTGGGTAGGTAAAGAGAGGGGGAGCCTTGATGAGCGGCTGGAGAAAAATCTGTTGCTCTCCGACTTGCTGTCCGACGTCGGGTGCTGGGTGAGTAGGTAAAGAGAGGGGGAGCCTCGATGAGCGGCTGGAGAAAAATCTGTTGCTCTCCGACTTGCTGTCCGACGTCGGGTGCTGGGTGAGTAGGTAAAGAGAGGGGGAGCCTCGATGAGCGGCTGGAGAAAATCTGTTGCTGTCCGACTTGCTGTCCGACGTCGGGTGCTGGGTGGGTAGGTAAAGAGAGGGGGAGCCTCGATGAGCGGCTGGAGAAAAATCTGTTGCTCTCCGACTTGCTGTCCGACGTCGGGTGCTGGGTGGGTAGGTAAAGAGAGGCGGAGCCTCGATGAGCGGCTGGAGAAAAATCTGTTGCTCTCCGACTTGCTGTCCGACGTCGGGTGCTGGGTGGGTAGGTAAAGAGAGGGGGAGCCTCGATGAGCGGCTGGAGAAAAATCTGTTGCTCTCCGACTTGCTGTCCGACGTCGGGTGCTGGGTGGGTAGGTAAAGAGAGGGGGAGCCTCGATGAGCGGCTGGAGAAAAATCTGTTGCTCTCCAACTTGCTGTCCGACGTCGGGTGCTGGGTGGGTAGGTAAAGAGAGGGGGAGCCTCGATGAGCGGCTGGAGAAAATCTGTTGCTGTCCGACTTGCTGTCCGACGTCGGGTGCTGGGTGGGTAGGTAAAGAGAGGGGGAGCCTCGATGAGCGGCTGGAGAAAAATCTGTTGCTCTCCGACTTGCTGTCCGACGTCGGGTGCTGGGTGGGTAGGTAAAGAGAGGCGGAGCCTTGATGAGCGGCTGGAGAAAAATCTGTTGCTCTCCGACTTGCTGTCCGACGTCGGGTGCTGGGTGAGTAGGTAAAGAGAGGGGGAGCCTCGATGAGCGGCTGGAGAAAAATCTGTTGCTCTCCGACTTGCTGTCCGACGTCGGGTGCTGGGTGAGTAGGTAAAGAGAGGGGGAGCCTCGATGAGCGGCTGGAGAAAATCTGTTGCTGTCCGACGTCGGGTGCTGGGTGGGTAGGTAAAGAGAGGGGGAGCCTCGATGAGTGGCTGGAGAAAAATCGCCGTGGATCGGTGGGGGGAAGAGAGGGGTAAGCACTAAGCGCCAGTCGTGAACGGGTTAATCCAAGCTGGGAGTCTAACAATTCTTTTTATTTTGTTTTATTTCGGAAGTTAACATATTTTTTTCACCGTTCCTAATGTTTAACTCTTTAGTAAGCAGTTGCGGACATTGGGCCTAACGAATTTGCCCTCGGAATGACTTATGTTGCCGTGTCACGAGTTAGGACTTTGGATGGGATTACATTTGACCCGGGTTTTAACATTGGGCGCCTTTTAAAAATCAACAATAAAAGTGGGTTTTGTGCCAAAAAAACTTAACTTGAAAGACTTAAGCTCCTATGGAGCACTACCACATAGGGCAAGCTGTGTGGCAAACTGGCAAACGCCGTTTTGTTTTTCCTTTCCACCGCTTTTCCTTTTCTGCTGGGGTGAGGGTATCATTAACTTTAGATTAATTAACCAGTGAATTTCCAACTCGCTCCGCTCGGGTCTTTGTTGAAAGAGCCGTTTTCGGTTTTTGTGACTCCCTAGTATACTATACAAGGACGATTACACGCTACTCATTTCGGGTGCGATTTCAAGTAGGAACTGACCGAGATCTCGGGCTGGTTTGGTTAATAAGGGAGAAAGATGTTCTCGATCGAGCGTGAGAGAGATTGCCAGAACCGCTCAGAATCGTCTAAACATTATCACGCTTGTTGCTAATAATAATGATTAACGACCAAATTTCATTTATTTCTCAGATAACTTAATCTCGATTGACTTTGGCCTTAAGATATTGAGTTGTTAGGCTAAGAAATTAACCTTCATGATATGTAATTTGGAAGCTTCAATACCTGTTTCTATAAAATTATAAGCAACTGTCTTGCCAAGGCCCTACGAATGTGTCAAATTGATAAGGGATTTGGCTTTTGATGATAATTTTTTGAAATCAATTAAGTGTATTGGAAGTACGTAATGCAAATGGCTTACGGTCCAAGTATGGAGAAGAGAGTTTTTCCAAGTTGTGGGTTTACGTCAACGAGGGCTTGATTAACTGCACCGATCACGCCATTACTTGGACACGTGCATGTCTGCATGTCACCGGTCATGTTACCAGTCATGTTACCGGTCATGTTACCGGTCATGTTACCGGTCATGTTACCGGTCATGTCACCGGTCATGTCACCGGTCATGTTACCGGTCATCATATCACCGGTCGTCATGTCACCGGTCGTAAAGTCACCGGAGCCGAACCAGGTGTCTTCGAGCGAAGAAGAATCTGAAATTCGAAATTAAAATTAGCATTTAGTCGTGAAATATTTCTGTATTGAAGTGAAAATAGCGTATCTGGTTTGGTTGTAAAATGCCGTTTAGAGGGAGAAGGACTGTTGCCTTTCAAGTCTCAAAAAGGGTGGTACAAATTTTGAAACCCAAAAAATAAAATCCTGAAAAGTAAGACACGTCTTGTGATTTCCCGATTATTTCGTGGATTTGCACCGAAATGTCGACACCAAGATGTCAAGGTTTCCAAAATGCCCGGTTTTTCAGTTGAGGAACCCAGCAAATTCCTAAGGGGCACCTTTGAAAATCCATTTGTTTCCAAAGACCTCAGAGGCTAAGACTACTTTATAATGAGCTTAAGGGTCCACACGGGTCACACTGGCCTTTGGCATTGGAACTAGTGGTTTAAATAAATATAAAATAAATTTATATAAAACGTACATCAAAGATGAATTTCCAATCACCTTAGTTGATCCTTAATTATTAGTGTTTTTACCACAAATTTATCCATAACTGGACTTGCATGACATTAAACAAGTAATTCTAAGTCGATAGCGAATCTAAATGCCGTATTGGGCGTTATTCCTCTCAAGCGGCGGTTTTCGGAAGTTTTCGTTTGGAACATGGTAAAGCAGACGCTATTTTACCGGGTTGCCATGCATTTTTCGTTCTCAATTATCAAACATGTATGGCAGCCCTGTTTTACAGCGACTTATTAACAAGGTTGCGATAAATTTTCAGTGTAAAATAAATAATTTGGAACGAAAAATGCATGGCAACATTGATAAAAAAGCGTCTGCTTCACCACGTTCCACAGGAAAGCTTCCGTAAACCGCCGCTTGAGGGAAATAGGAATAACGCCACTTGAGAACTTTCTAATATTTTGAACCCTAAAACGTCACTTCACGGAGGGAATAGAGTGAAATCAGCCGCAGTTAGTATACTTGGGTAAAACTGAATAAACGACCACACTACAGAACATACGGGAAATTAACCTTAGTATAGTCCAATCAATATTTGTACCCTATTACTTGCCATATTATTGTCTCTACTACAGCTAAAACTTTCAACTTCAAATGGTAGAAGTAATAATAATATAGTAAAGCGAAAAACACGAAAATAAATAATATAGTTTGGATAGTTGGACTTAACTAAATAGAATATGTGTATAGATGTGTATAGATGTGTATAGGCTATATTTTATAGAATTTGTTTACTTACTCTGATATTTTTCTAGGGGCACTCTCAGATTTTATGAGGGGGAAATCGAATATCTCTTACATTGGATTTAGAGGTACATTAGATATCAATCATAACAAAAGAATATAATACATCTCTTACGAAAGAAGTATCCACCTCCCTATGCGTCTAATGTTATTCGATTGAAACATGCATCTTCGCCGGCTCCCACTGACTATTTCAAAATTAGTTTTCTCATGGAAAATCGTGCGGAGACTGCTCAATAACATTAAATACTAATTATCTTAAACTATAACATCAATCAAATATATTTTATAAATAAGTAAATTTATCGTCAGGTGGAAGATACATAATGGCCTATCTTCCCTCGTATTTCATAAACTTCCGATTAAAACGATGTCGGAAAAAACTCGACCTTTACAACGTTAACGTTCAACTAAAAGAAAAGATTATTGCTTAATTCTGTAGTTGGTTTGATCCTTCTTACACGAGCCTCTTGTTTTTCGGGAGTGGGTTTGGTCTCTGTTGGCTGTTGCGGTTGATGAAAAAATAATATTTTTTAAATTTTAATTGTTCTTTTACATTTGATTCATTTCGGTAAATCAGCTAGGCTAAGATAAAATCCAAGGCACCACCTTAATCCCGAGTCGTGTAGCTATTGTTAATGCGAATCCATTAATTCCGGTGGCCGGGTAGGAGTATGGTGTCACGCCAGGGGGACATCTCCCTACTCACTATTTACCGTTAACCTCCGCCAGTCTTTAAACCCATTAAATATTATTCTTAAATTAAGTTCAATGAAAATGAATTTAACATCAGTGACTAAAAAATGACGTTTGAAAATAATAAATAAATATTAACGCAACCGTGCATGTTGGGAGGAACAACTGGCTAGGCAAATTATATTCAAGTTTAACAAATTTTAATTTTTTATCGCGTTCTCCCACTTGGTTAATTTACGTGCATTTTAAAGCTACCGTTGCAATCATTAATTTTCAATTCTGACCATCATATAGGGTAAAAGGCGTACTTCGTAGGTTAAGCCATGGATGCTATGTTGGTATACATTTTTTATCTATGGCAAAAAGCACGGGTGACGTTCTAAAACGTCGTACCACCAAGTCCCTAAAGCTTGAAACGTTCTCAATTTCTCAAATAGTACATTCATTTAAATTATGATATAAAAGTCTATTTTGATTTGATATATTTGAGCAGGAGCGTTTTGATGTATATTTAAATGCTATTTTTCAGTAGAAAGTATGAAAGGCAAAGAACATGAGTTAACATGAGATTACGCGAATAGAATATGGGATTTAAGTGATTAAGCGAATAGTACGTGGGATTTAAGTGATTAAGTGAATAGTACGTGGGATTTGTAGTGATTACGCGAATAGTACGTTGGATTTGTAGTGATTAACGAATAGTACGTGGGATTTGTAGTGATTACGCGAATAGAACGTGGGATTTGTAGTGATTAGGCGAATAGTACGTGGGATTTGTAGTGATTAGGCGAATAGTACGTGGGATTTGTAGTGATTACGCGAATATTACGTGGGATTTGTAATGATTACGCGAATAGTACGTTAGATAAGTAGAGATTACATGAATAGTACGTAGGGTAGGTAGAGATTACGCGCAGAGCACGTGGGTTTTGTAGAGATAACGTGAATAGTATGTTGGAATATGTAGAGAATATGCGAATAGTATGAGGGATTTGTAGTGATTACACGAAGGGTACGTGGGAATAATAATATGGCTTTATTTTGATAACCAGTTCGGAAAAAGACTGATGTGCAGGGATTTGTTGAAGTGCGGAATTTCTGGACCGGAAAATTTTACTTTATTTTCGAATAGATTCTTTAATTTTCTCGAAATACCTTGAGCTTACCTACTTAATCCGCAAAGCGAGTACGAGTATTAATAATTCCCTAGGAAAAAGCAAGAAAAATCTTTTACCTACAATGACGCAACCCAGCAAAACAGCGCTCAGAAGAACAAAATTCATCGCGATATACTACGAAAGTGCTTGTAGACACGATATCAAATCCGAAATATAATATTTAACACGGACTCCAGTCATTTATATATATATATATGCTGTTGGTTATTCCCCGTGGGCGTGTGCAATTAAAACATCATCACTTGTCCAATGAAATTCGAGATGACCCAATTGGTTATCGCTGCGTTCTTAAAATCCAATTATTGGTCCACATTCACGAAAGTATTCGCTAGCGAAACGGGTATAGGTGGCGCTGCCGTCGCTACCCCTGCAGCTTGGTTTTCCAGCGTATAGTGGTGATCAAAATCAAAACAAATCCAAGAAATATGGCGGTTCACATTAACGCTAGAGGTGGGAGAAGTTGTGCGGTCCCTTTTTGCAATAATACTGCGCTTAAAAAACGTAAAACTGAAGAAAATAGTGAAGAACCAAAGCCAGGATTATCATTTAATAAATTCCCAAGTTGTAAGAAACTTTTAAATGTATGGTTAACAAAGATAAAGTCGGGGAAAAGGCCTAGTAAGTGGGCTCAGATTTGTAGCGCCCATTTTACAGATGATGACTTCTTGGAAAGAAATGGTGAGATGCAAATAATATTAATTTTTTTTAAATAAATTAATCGAAAAACTCATCAATAGATGGTAGATCTGTAAGAAGACGTTTGAAATGTAACGCCATTCCCTCCTAAAAATTGCCATGTAAGCCAATTAAAGAATCAACCGAAGTTAGATTAAAAGAACGAGCTCAACGTTACGTAAAGCGTTCTAAAGGTATTCTTATTTTATGGTAAACTTTTGTGAAATAATAAATAGAATAATAACACAAATTTAATTTTAAATCAAGCAGTTCTATGTTCAACATCACCAATAACAGATTCCATTGCTCCAAAAGTTGTTGAAAGCGCAAGTGAACCAGCTCCGGATGATAATGTTTTGTCATTATCAAACTTAGCTATGCTATCTGAAGTAACAACTGAAGCTCAAGGAAAGGACCAATCTCACAAACCATCTAGAGTAATGAATGCGTCTATTGGTGTTCAAGTTTCTTTGGACCATGGAAAGTATTTTGCTGGGTCAAGAGTTGGAATTTCAAGCAATGGAATGAAAAATGCTGATTTTGTGTCTCTTACTGGCATTGGGAAAGAACTATTTGAAAGCCTTTCAAGTGAGGTTTTAGGGCTTGAAAACCAGAGCAAGCTCTCTAATTTTCTAATGCCTGTAAAAGATAGGGTGTTGTTAACCCTAATGAAGCTTAAGTCAAATTTGACATTTGACGCTTTGGCTTCATTATTTGTCATTTCGAATCGAACAGTTTCAACATATTTCAAAAGAACCCTTTGTGCCCTTGCTGAAGTTTTGAAGAAATTTATCTTTTGGCCGGATATGGAAAATATCAGAAGTAACTTTCCTAAATGTTTTAAAGAGTTTAATAATACTCGCATTGTGTTGGACTGCTCAGAAGTACCTATGATGAAGCCCAACACATTTCACGACTGAGTGGCAACCTACAGCCATTATAAAGGAACTCACACAATAAAAATTCTCATTGGAATTTCACCTTCTGGCATGATCACGCTCGTTAGCGACCCCTGGGGTGGAAAAGTAAGTGACAAGGAAGTCACCATTGAGAGTGGGGTCATAAATCTTTGTGAACAATTTATTGATGGAATTATGGTTGACAAAGGTATGCATAAAAGTGTAATATGTTAAAAAAATATTTTAAAACTCATTCAACTTAAATTTAGGCTTCCTTATTGAAGATGAATGTTCGGCCAATGGCATAGCTCTACACATCAATCCATTTTTGAGAAAAATAACAGTTTAGTAAGGAAGAAAGTGTAAAAAATCAAAAAATTGCATCCGCTCGTGTTCACGTGGAGATAACCATTCAAAGAATCAAATTATTTAAAATTTTAAATGATAAATTTGACCTTGATTTAGTTCCCTACTGTGACGAAATTCTGAAGGTCATATGTGGATTAGTAAATTTACTAAAACCAATTCTAGCAGATGATAAATTTGATGACTAAGTTTAAATCTTATTTAATGACGATGATGATTATTTTATTAATTTTTATCAAACAAGTTTATAAATCTTTTATTATAAATAAGACTTCAAGTAAAAATTCATTTATAACATTAATTGATCAAATTCATATATAATACTAATTGGCACAGTACAAAATAGGAACTTTTTTGTTTTAAAAATCACTTACTCTTGACTAGTAATGGTAAATATAATTTGAAATAGAAATTGCACAATTTGACTATGTTTTGTTTCAAATAATCTTCGTCTCTTTGAATATCAATTAAAAGATAGCCCTTGGGAGAATACAAGAAAAATGAACATGTTTTTATGTGTAACACAAAGGCCAAGCTGAATTTGTGCATAGTAGCCTCTACAATCGTTAGTTGGTAACTAAATTCCGTCTTTTCCAATTTTCAAGGAGTTAAATTTGTTTTGAGCGACAGCATCTTCAATTGATATTTTCTTCTTAATCTCGAGTAATTTTATCTCTACATTTTCCATGTATAATCCATCTGGACTAAAAGCTAGAAATTGATTATTTAAGTTAATTAAGAGGCCATATTCCAATACTTGTACTTTTTTAAGCCACGAAAAATTGGCCCGGGCAACTTCCTCCATTTTGATCCCATTTTGATCCTTTTGGGCTTTCTCTAAACATCCGTTCTCCTTCTTCTAAGGCTCTTGGCTTTTCCCCAATGTATTTCCAAATTTGAACCATGGTGAGATTCACTATTATGGAATAAATAAAGGTTAAAATATGATAATATAATAGAATACCAATTAAATGTTAGCATACCTTTTTGAGACAATATTGCTCCAAGGCCTACTCTCACAATGTTTTAAGTAAATCCAAAAGGACTTCAAATCTTAATGACAGTATATAATTAGAACCAAACATTATGTCTTTAAACTTGACATTCAATCCTACTTACCAAGAAAACACTAATTCGCTGTTAAAACGTATATAATACCATCTCATCAGTAGCACACCACTATTTACTGAATGCTGATCACCACTATACAGTTACACGCAGTGTGGATAGGGGGCGCTGCCGGAGTTTTCGTTAGCGAATTCGATATGCCGAACTGGGTAAAGAGGTCAATGTGAGGACCAAATGGCCATGTTGAAATTACTTTTCGAATGACACGAATTTTTCGAAACACACGCAACGTGATAAAGGTCCAAATACGTGAAATAAAAAGCAGCAACCGGCACACGAGATAAGTGTGAAGTGAAGTTTCATCAGGAATCACGAACGAATACACCATCATGTCAATCAAAAGGCAGTCAATATCAGTTCAATAAACAAATCGAGTGTGTTTTGAATAAGTTTTATTCAATTGCGATATTCATGGGTATTCGGGTGTAGTGCTTCCCATTTTATAACTGTTGCGATAATTCCTCAACGCGTATGGGATCGGTTGGGATAACGAGTACGGTCCTGAAACTATTCTGAACCTTGCTCAAAGATATTAATTCCCCAAGGCGAAGGGAGATGGCGACACAGTGCGAGTCGTGGCCTTTTGTGGGGTGAATCAAATCCGAGAGAGGGGGTTACATAAGAAAGAGGAGGTTACATAAGAAAGAGTTATTCGAATTCACAAAATCTTTATTTAACACTAAATATAAAAAACACTATACATTAAACGACAAAACGGACAAAAATGGGCGGAAATTATCAACCATTCTTTGCTATAAAGCGAGGGGGTGAGTTCTACTTTACTCTCGCGATGGTTAGGCCACCACGACTGTACTGTTATTTTTACTCTTATTCAAAATAAGTGGGGGATTTCAACATAAACTATACACTCTTTGACCAAAATTATTTCTGGCTATTTTCCATGGGATCAGTTCCGACAGTAAAGTTTCTCCAGCATTTGATGGCTCTAATAAGCGAGGGGGGGGGGGGAATTTATACACTAACACTGAATAATAAATTCTACAATTAAAGATTCTGACAATTGAACCTTTCCTCGGACAATAGCGAGGGATTACACCTTTTCCCCTACAACGTTTCTCCACGTTTCACTAGCTACTTCAGATTTTGACCCTGGGTACTCAGGAATATTTCGGGATTTATTCAGTTCAATCAACAAATCGAGTATTTTTGTATTTGGTTTTATTCAATGACGATTTTCCTAAGTATGCTGGTGTAGGGCTTTCCATTTCTAACTGTTAAGGGATGTCTTTTTAGTTCCACATCAAGTTATATATATCTAAGTGGGACTATTGCTATGGACGGATTGTCGTTAAGTGTTGTTTTTTTGGCGTCGGCATCGTGGAAATGCGCCAACACGGTAGATGGAGCTGCGAAAAATAATTTCTATAAATTATATTGTTGGCGACACCGGGATTCGAAACCAGATAGCTGCTGGCCGCGTAATCTCCAAAACCGACGCCTTTACCAAGCGAGATACGCCGTCCTCTCTAAATTTCATGCTTGGACTTTTAGCCTTGAAAACTTTTATAGTTTGTATTTGGCAAGTTAAGTTGTCGCAATTGTCGTTATTTTACGTATATTTACGGCGTTTAAGGTCAAGTGAACCTCAAACTTCGCCTCCCCCCACCCAACCCAGTGGATTTACACGAAGGGTGACACGGGCGTGGCGGGCAGTTTGAATTATGGTGGCTACACAAATTTTACCGATGGACCGTTTCAGGTCTGTCAGGTAAACAAGGGGCACAATTTCGACCTCCCCTTTAATAACAATACGTAAAAGTCAACTCTTTAACTTAGGATGGTACTTTTTATATCAAACGATAGAACGCGCAGTGCCGTTAATTTCCGCCCCTTGGACCAACCCCCTTAAAGGGAGTGAGACCGAAAAAAACAAGTTGGTCTCATTCGATAGAACTCTTTGACGCGCACGCAGTGCCGTTAATTTCCGCCCCTTCCGACCAACCCCCTTAAAGGGAGGGTGATCTAAAAAAAAAAGTTAATAAATTCATGGGTATTTTTTTTTATGAATTTGCGAATTTACATGACTTTTGGTGCCTTAACTACCCAAATGTTTCCTAAAATAAACCCATTTTAATCCCAGTTTAAGAACTTCTTTAAATCATATTTCCATTAATTTCAATAATTTAAAAGAATTATGTTCGTCGTGTTTTGCTTACCTATTTCACCTTTGATACTTTCCGTCTATCTAACGATAGGAAATCACATGGCCTCAACAGCTTTTGTATTGGTTAATTTGGTTTGACCACCCGGGTATCCTGAGGGTGGGCGGTGGCCACTCTTTAACATAGGATGGTAAATTATATATCAAACGATAGTAAATCACATGGCCTCAACAGTTTTTGTATTGCTGTGCCCACCCGCGTATACTGAGGGTGGGTGGCGCCCAAGTTTTAATCCTTCAACTTAGGATGGTATTTTATATATCTAGCGATAGGAAATCACATGGCCTCAACAACTTTTGTATTGGTTTGCCCACCCGCGTATCCTGAGGGTGGGCGGTGCCCACTCTTTAACATATGATGGTAAATTATATATCAAACAATAGGAAATCACATGGGCTCAAAAGCTTTTATATCAGGTTTCCCACCCGGGTCTCCTGATGGTGGGCGGCATCCACTCTTTATCTTAAGATGGTAAATTATATATCAAACGATAAGAAATCACGTAGCCTCAACAGCTTTTGTATTAGTTTGCCTACCTGTGTCTACTTAGGGTGTATGGGTTTGCCCACTCGAATAAACTGATGTGGAACTAATATTACGGCCTGGGCCGTCTGGTTTAATTTCGTTTAGCACGTAGGTGGGAAAAACGAAATTTATAAGAGAGTGCAACGGTTGGCTTAGCGTACTAAACCATCTTTTAATTATTGAACTTATTATTCTTACGCAGGGGCGTATTAACCATTAGGCAATGTAGGCACGTGCCTAGGGCGAAATTTTCCTACGGGAGCCAAAATTCTGTGTCTCTGATTAACCCCCACAGTGCTTTACTTGGCTGGCCACTACTTAGCTGACAATGCCAAGAAGCGGAAATTGTTTTGGTGCCTAGAGGCACCGAAAGGGTTACTTCACCCCTGTGCTTACGTTAAGTCACTTTTGATACTAACGTATTACTTCAAAATTTTTAAATAGTTGGCCCGGTATGCCTACAGATTCGTGAGCTTGTAGGAGAGATGGTTGGAGCCCATTTCCTGGTAGCATTTCCCCTACAAAACGCGATAAAAAGTCGCTAGCTGACTTGGGGCTCGGGTATTAGCCTCGCTGGCTAATGATATCCCCCATAACAGCAAAGTTTATAAAGGAAATGGTTCATATTGAACAGTGTCATCCAAAATTTAGTTCAAGCAAGGGATTTATGCAGCCAGTTATTACAAATAGACCAAGAGGTAAACGAAATTATATTATCGCTTTAGCGAACTTGTTTACTATATGTTTAAGGTGGATAACATTAGCTTGTTTTCTTGAAACGAATTGATGATTTGTTTCTTATCCAAAATTGTGTCGCACATTCCAATTATTCCTTCATATATAGAAATGGGTTAGTCTTATCTGAATATTTTAACCCTTGACTACGTCATTATAAAGCTCGTGCACGTCTCCCACAAAAGGGGTACATTTGAATGAAAGGTTTTCAAAAGGCTAGGCTTAACCTTTTCCAGTGAGGCAAACCAACAATTTATACTATACTTATTTAATTTAATGAAAAACGGGTCCTCACCTTTAATTTGTTACATTCTGGGAACTTTCTAAAATAAGCTAAAAACGTAAATTGCATCCCAAATTGGTTTTGACGCAACAGTTTCCAATTTCCATCGCCATATTTGTTTGCGGGTCTTGAATCTTGAGCTTCAGATATGAGAGAGCCTAGTGGCCACAATTGGAGAACTGAAATGCCAGAAATTAATTGAAGAAATGTCCCGTGCACGCGCCTTATTATTAACGTAGGCAACGTTTTAACTGATCTGCTTTCTTTTATGAAAGGAGGGTACAGTTGGAATATTAAATTTAGCGCAAAATACCATTTATATTTTAATTTTTACCCGATGACTAATTACTTATACTTTCAAATTACGCTGAAAATATTTTATTTGCTAAAATTATGTAGTATGGCAGTTGAAAAGGTAGATGTGGTTATGGAGGAGTATTGATTTATTCAAAAAATAATAGTAACTATAAAGTAGAACACACGAAGACGACTCTTTATTGTTTGGACAATATTAGGTTAGATTAGGTTTTGAACTTTTGATACACTGCCACAGGACCAGCGACCTATCAACATTTTTGGATAACATATACTTAGGTTTCATTATATGGTCCAAACAACACGGAAATTTCTCAATGTGATTTATTTTATCTTCATTTACAGGGAAATCGAAGTTTAACTCACAACTGCACTGACTTGTATATTATCGTCCTTGGTTACAGATAGGAGCAACAAACACAAGGAGAACGCAGCTTGCCTTTAAACACGCTAACGCAGTGTTGTGTACAAATTTCATTGGACGAACCTTTACGCTGAACGTTTTACGGTGGCCGGGGGGGGGGGGGGGGGTAAGACAATTTCCAAATTTTCCCCTTCCGACGGCAGCAGGCGCTAAAGCGTCTAACCAATGGAAAATGTACACAAGAAAATGCACGACTTTTTACGGGTTGCGTTATCCTTGTGTGGGGTGCTGTATTTGTTGCTCCTAGGTTACAATTTATTTCGCATTTAACTTAATATTATTACTCTTTGATTGCGTAATAACTGGGAAAATCAGTTTTGGTAATAAATATTTCAAATAATAATTCTTATTGTTATTATCATGTTTAAAATAATCAGTCATAACTATGTTTCTGTATAACATTACCATTTACTAATGACTCTTAAATGATATTACAAATTAAGTAGTATAACTAAAAACATAAGTCATCCCTATGATTTTATATGTATGCAATTTGTGAAATGTTAAAATAATACTTATACTTTTGACATCGGGACTAAGCCGTAGCCCACGCACTCGAAGGACCCGAATTCTAAAGAAGGTGTCTTTACTTTGACTAGGAATCTGTTAGAATACATTTTCTAGAGCCCGGTTAGAAGACTGCCTGGGTGTTAGGAAACTCGGTTAGAAGACTTTGTCTAAGACGTGCTTTGAAAACTTTTAAAAGTTAAGAATACTCTGGTCTTTACTTTCCTTAGTTACCAGTGGCGTATTACGAGATGGGGGGGGGGGGTAGCACGTTTTTACCAGCCCGCGAAACCCCACTTCTGCAACCAGGACATTAAGCATCTTATTTAAGAATTAGGATGCGGGAAATATAATTTAGGTTCAAGTCCTCTTAGTAGAGTTTAAGTTGCCAGATTATAATACTCTACAATGGTCCACTGACGACGTTATCATTGGCTATTTTATATTTTGTCTTCCTTTGCCGTTAATAGATGGCACCACGCTCTCCAGTAAATCATTAAATAAAATTTAAATTCAAATTCTCTTGATAGCCTTGAAAATCGATAAGAGTGAAGGAGTTGACTTTGAAAACATGCGGTGAGTGACGAAAAGTGAAATCCTCGCTCTTGCGAGTGGAATTGTTTTTAGTGAGTGGAGTTAAAAGGTGTGGGGGGGGGGATTACTTGCACTAGTTCACTCCGAGTTGTTGGCCACACTGGCTTATGGGGTTGAAGTTTGTTTCATTTAGGCGGTAGAGGTGGGTACCCGTATACCAATACCCATCGACCACCTGAGAAAGCCATTCAAAAATATAAAATCACACTTAGATTCACTGATATACCGCGTGTAGCAGAATGAAGATTGGCAGTTAACGTAAGTGCACTGAAAATTCTAAGTAGTGTAAAGGTCTGTAAAGTAATTCAGCTGCTTTGGAGAACAATAAATTAAGTTTGAATCGAAAAAACTTGAAAGGCCGCAAATTAATATTATTTATACCGAAAAATGGGTACAAATGTTCAATGTCTTCCAATAATTGGAATAAAAAAGCGAACGTGTTTTATCGTCAACGCTTGGATGTAGAATTTGAGATCGTTCAACAAATGGTCGACGCGAAATGTTCTAGTTTTGGTAATCCAATTACCGATTTTTGACCTTCGATTATACTGGAACCTACTTCCAAATCATTGATTTCGTAACCTGCATTGCTGACTAACATTTATCACGCGACATGAAGTGTGTTTCGTTGGTGATGGTTGTTAGGATCTCTATACTAAATTAGACACTCGTAGTACTAAAAGTCAAAAAGTAAGTTCTTGAAACAACGCTCTGCAACTATCATTGCTCTAGCAAGGAGACTACCCGAGATGTTACACACCGATTTTGTTCAAACTCTGGGGGATTGGTAGACCTTCATGTAACTTGAAACATCCCAAAGGGATTTTATTCAATGGGCAACGGGTTTGCCATGACATCGGAAAATGTTTTTGACAACATAAAATGGAAATTTTCCCATTGAAATATTTTTTTTTTTTCAATTTTGTAAAATGTGGGACCCTTGGAATCAGTCAAAATCCCATGTTATTTTCAATGGGAAAATTTCCATTTAATGTTGTCAAAAACATTTTTCGTTGCCATGGCAAAACCGTTGCCCATTGAATAAAATCCCTTTAGGATTTTTCAATTTACATGGAGGTCTACCAATCCCCCTATTTTGAACAAAATCGATGTGTAACACCTCGGGTAGTCTCCTTGTAAGTTGTCTGGATAATACTGCTTTTAAAATCCAATTTAAGTATTTTGCTATGCCAGATTGTAATAAGTACGTTGGTAGGGTGAAACTAAAAAGTGGAAAATATGCGGCGGGGCTAGTGTTCAAAATAACCGAGAAATTCGTCATGTAAACTGACTCCCAGCGAGAGTGTGATTGTGACTTTAGTGGGGTGGTTATAATTTGCATCAATGTTTCTCAAAATTAGCTAGCCAATAAGTTTAACTGATTTTGGACAGTTAAAAGCCAGTAATGGGCGAAACTATAATATTCTTTTAGTCTTGCCGAACCTGTTCAAATAGGAAATAAAAACCACGTGAGGTCGCTTCTCAATTTCATTAAGAAGCGAGTGCATTTTTGCAATCACTCCCTGAAAGAAACAATGTGCACCTAATTTTTAAAAAGAGCGATTAACGAGTTAATCGATTTTTAAGTTTCGCCTATTAAATAGTTTTTGTCGTAGTGAGATCAAACAGGTTGCCTCAGTGGCGTAGACAAGGGGGGTTTCCGTGTCCAGACCCCCCTTGGGCCTTCCTTCGCGTTGGTAGCACGAAGAGAGTTTAGAACGTAGATATGAAAGATGAAGCATTTTTCGATGAAACAGGGTACACGACGAAGCAAAACATGACTGGATAAGGCCAATGTAATAAGCCCATAAGACTGTGTAATATTTCGACGTCTTGTACCTGGCTTAAGAACATTCTAGCACGCCAGCCGCAAGAATGTTAGTTGTTTGAATTACTTTTAATTTCCGAAATTGAAATAGCTAGTTTTATTAGCTAAAGCCAGTGTTGACGCAGTGGCGTTGCCTGAAATTCAAGCCCAAAAATTCAAAGAAATCAAAATTTTATGCGATCAGTGATAGGCGGTAGGCTTTGGTAACATCAGGTGCTTCTGATAGTTGGTCATCGACGTTAGGACCATTTCGAAGTGCTCTAGAAGCTGCTGGTGTTTTGGCTTCGTATCTTTTTAAATGGTGGCGGATAGGGATAACTTTTTAGTGGCGCGTTTTCAGAGGAGTCGATAGTTTCGACCCAAAGGAAACGAACGGTATCTCGTTATTCGGCGGAAATGCTAATCTGAAGAAAGGCTTTCTCTATGTTACCAGTGAAGGCTATTTTATGCTCCCTGAAGGCAATCAGAACGTTAAATAATGCGGGGTTAAGGTTCGTTCCAGACTCGAGATAGTCGTTGAGCAATTGAATTCCTTTAGAAGAAGCGTCGTAGACAACTCTAAGTTTGATCGAGTCGTGGTTTTGTCAGATGGCAGATCTATGACGGAGATATAAGACTGATTCTTCTTCTGTGGCATTCGGGTCTACCTCTTCGATGGCTCCTGCCGTTAATTGGTCTTGTATTACGGAGCTAAAATCGGCGAAATGCACAGGTGTGCCTCTTACCCCTTGAAGAAGGCTACGAGTTCGTTTTGTATGAGTGGGCTGCCATTAGGAGACCTGATATCTTCCTTGGTTGAATGTTATGGGCTCTTCGAAATTTCGGAGGACCTCGCAATATATAGTCATTTCGCTTTGTTCTTTTAGAATTCCAATCGACTCAAATCCCCAAAAAAGTTGGTTAGACAAGAGAGTGTCTTCTCGTATGGTGATATTCATCACTGCCACGGTATTGACACCGATAGATTGCGGTGGTCCTTAAGTATGGCCAATAGAATCTTCCAGAGTTGATAGCTGGTTACGCTTACAAGGAGAGTACCCGAGGTGTTTATTGCCGATTTAGTTCAAAGTCATCCGTAATGTAGACCTATATGAGATATGAAATTTCCCAAAAGGAGACGTTGCACTACCCATTCGATTAGCCATGGCAACCGAAAATGTTTTTGACCACTTACAACCAAAATAAGATTTTTTTTTATTTTACCCAAAATTTGTTACAAATTTACCCTAAAAATGTTTCAATTTACCCAAACTTGATGAAATTTACCTAAATGTGGTCCAAATTACACATTTCGTGATTTTCAAAATTTTTCAAAAATTTCGTAGCTAGGACCCTGTGAAACCGAGAAAATCCCATGCTTTTTTAAAAGGAGATTTTATTGTTTTAAGTGATAAAAAACATTTTCGGTTGCCATAGCAAATCGAATGGGTAGTGCAACGTCTCCTTTTGGGAAATTTCATATTTCATATGTGTCTCCATTACGCCCGACTTTGAACAAAATCGGCAATAAACACCTCGGGTACTCTCCTTGTTAGTTTCCACTAAAAACAAAAATAATTGAAAATCAACCCAATTACCTTGTTTAGTTTCGAGTTTGATTGGTGATTAATTCCTCATAAAGTACCTAGCTGCATCAATAAGGAAAAAAATTGTCGTAGACAGTAATGTACGTCGGGGAATTGGGATGACGGTCGTAGACAGTAATGTACGAGAATTGGGATGATGGTCGTGGGCAGTAATACACGGGGAATAATTGTGATGATGTTTGTAGACTACTCCTTCCGCGTTGAGTTTGCAAGTTCTCTCCCCACTGGTTTAAGGGGCTTTCCCCCGAAATCTTCGGTTTACCCTTCCATAAAAACTTGTAGTTAGTGTAGGGAGCTGTTGGCTCGCGTGGCATGTAGGGCTTGCCACCCTCCTACGCATTGTAACCCAGCCACCTGTTTAAAGGCATAATAAGTCGCTAGATGACTTAGCCCAAGGTGGTGCCTTGGGTATTAGCCTAGCTGATTATTATTATTTCATTACTGTCCAAGACCATCATCCCAATTCCCCGTACATTACAGTCCACGACCATTATCCCAATTCCCCGTACATAACTGTCCCCGACCATCATCCCAATTCCCGTTCATAACTGTCTACGACCATCATCCCAATTCCCCGTAAATTACTGTCCACGAGCGTCATCCCAAATCCCCGTACATTACTGTCCACGACCGACATCCCAATTCCCCGTACATTACTGTCCACGACCATCATCCCAATTCCCCGTACATTACTGTCCACGAGCGTCATCCCAAATCCCCGTACATTACTGTCCACGACCGACATCCCAATTCCCCGTACATTACTGTCCACGACCATCATCCCAATTCCCCGTACATTAAAGTCCACGACCATCATCCCAATTCCCCGTACATTACTGTCAACGACCATCATCCCAATTCCGCATACATTACTGTCCACGACCGTCATCCCAATTCCCCGTACATTACTGTCCACGACCATAATCCCAATTCCCGCTCATACCTGACCACGACCGTCATCCCAATTCCCCGTACATTACTGTCCACGACAGTCATCCCAATTCCCCGTACATAACTGTCAACGAACAACATCCCAATACCCCATTCATTACTGTCCACGACCATCATCCCAATTCCCCGTACATAACTGTCCACGACCATCATCTCAATTCCTCGTACATTACTGTCCACGACCATCATCTCTATTCCCCGTACATTACTGTCCACGACCGTCATCCCAATTCCCCGTACATTACTGTCCACGACTATCATCCCAATTCCCCGTACATAACTGTCCACGACCATCATTCCAATTCCCGTTCATAACTGTCTACGACCATCATACCAATTCCCCGTACATAACTGTCCACGACCATCACCTCAATTCCTCGTACATTACTGTCCACGACCATCATCTCTATTCCCCGTACATTACTGTCCACGAGCGTCATCCCAAATCCCCGTACATTACTGTCCACGACCGACATCCCAATTCCCCGTACATTACTGTCCACGACCATCATCCCAATTCCCCGTAAATTACTGTCCACGACCATCATCCCAAATCCCCGTACATTACTGTCCACGACCGACATCCCAATTCCCCGTACATTACTGTCTACGACCATCATCCCAATTCCCCGTACATTACTGTCCACGACCGTCATCCCCATTCCCCGTATATTACTGTCCACCACCATCAACCCAATTCCCCGTTCATTACTGTCCACGACCATCATCCACATTCCCCGTTAATTACTGTCCATGACCATCATCCTAATTCCCCGTACATTACTGTCCACGACCATCATCCCAATTCCCGTTCATTACTGTCCACGACCATCCTCCCAATTCCCGTCCATTACTGTCAACGACCATCATCCCAATTCCGCATACATTACTGTCCACGACCGTCATCCCAATTCCCCGTACATTACTGTCCACGACCGTCATCCCAATTCCCCGTACATTACTGTCCACGACCATAATCCCAATTCCCGCTCATACCTGTCCACGACCGTCATCCCAATTCCCCGTACATTACAGTCCACGACCATCATCCCAATTCCCCGTACATTACTGTCAACGACCATCATCCCAATTCCGCATACATTACTGTCCACGACCGTCATCCCAATTCCCCGTACATAACTGTCCACGACCATCATTCCAATTCCCGTTCATAACTGTCTACGGCCATCATCCCAATTCCCCGTAAATTACTGTCCACGACCGTCATCCCAATTCCCCGTACATTACTGTCCACGACCATAATCCCAATTCCCGCTCATACCTGACCACGACCGTCATCCCAATTCCCCGTACATTACTGTCCACGACAGTCATCCCAATTCCCCGTACATAACTGTCAACGAACAACATCCCAATACCCCATTCATTACTGTCCACGACCATCATCCCAATTCCCCGTACATAACTGTCCACGACCATCATCTCAATTCCTCGTACATTACTGTCCACGACCGTCATCCCAATTCCCCGTACATTACTGTCCACGACCGTCATCCCAATTCCCCGTACATTACTGTCCACGACTATCATCCCAATTCCCCGTACATAACTGTCCACGACCATCATTCCAATTCCCGTTCATAACTGTCTACGGCCATCATCCCAATTCCCCGTAAATTACTGTCCACGAGCGTCATCCCAAATCCCCGTACATTACTGTCCACGACCGACATCCCAATTCCCCGTACATTACTGTCCACGACCATCATCCCAATTCCCCGTAAATTACTGTCCACGACCATCATCCCAAATCCCCGTACATTACTGTCCACGACCGACATCCCAATTCCCCGTACATTACTGTCTACGACCATCATCCCAATTCCCCGTTCATTACTGTCCACGACCATCATCCACATTCCCCGTTAATTACTGTCCATGACCATCATCCTAATTCCCCGTACATTACTGTCCACGACCATCATCCCAATTCCCGTTCATTACTGTCCACGACCATCCTCCCAATTCCCGTTCATTACTGTCAACGACCATCATCCCAATTCCGCATACATTACTGTCCACGACCGTCATCCCAATTCCCCGTACATTACTGTCCACGACCGTCATCCCAATTCCCCGTACATTACTGTCCACGACCATAATCCCAATTCCCGCTCATACCTGTCCACGACCGTCATCCCAATTCCCCGTACATTACTGTCCACGACAGTCATCCCAATTCCCCGTACATAACTGTCAACGAACAACATCCCAATACCCCGTTCATTACTGTCCTTGACCATCATCCCAATTCCCCGTACATAACTGTCCACGACCATCATCTCAATTCCCCGTACATTACTATCCACGACCGTCATCCCAATTCCCCGTACATAACTGTCCAAGACCATCATCCCAATTCCCCGTACATTACAGTCCAAGACCATCATCTCAATTCCGCGTACATTACTGTCCACGACCATCATCCCAATACCCCGTTCATTACTGTCCTTGACCATCATCCCAATTCCCCGTACATTACTGTCCAAGACCATCATCCCAATTCCCCGTACATTACAGTCCAAGACCATCATCCCAATTCCCCGTACATAACTGTCCAAGACCATCATCTCAATTCCACGTACATTACTGTCCACGACCATCATCCCAATACCCCGTTCATTACTGTCCTTGACCATCATCCCAATTCCCCGTACATTACTGTCCAAGACCATCATCCCAATTCCCCGTACATTACAGTCCAAGACCATCATCCCAATTCCCCGTACATAACTGTCCACGACCATCATCCCAATTCCCTGTAAATTACTGTCCACGACCGTCATACCAATTCCCGCTCTTAATTGTCCACGACCAAAATCCCAATTCCCGTTCATAACTGTCCACGACCATCATCCCAATTCCGCGAACATTACTGTCCAAGACCATCATTCAAATTCCCCGTACATTACTGTCCACGACCATTATCCCAATTCCCGTTCATTACTGTCCACGACCATCATCCTTATACCGCGTACATTACTGTCCAATACCTTAATCCCAACACCCGTTTATTACTGTCCACTAGAGGCCTGCAAGGGGAATTGGGATGACCCAAAATATTACGGTGACGGCTGCTTACGCCGGCGTTTAGGCCTACGGCGGCGGCGTCTTCGGCGTGGCCAAAATGACCGGCGGCGTCGGCGGCGTACGCCGGCGTTTGTATAAATTTTAGTGCTATTTCTTGTAGCGACAGTTTAAAAATAACCTGACCAAATCGTACTAGTCCTTTCATGGACTAATTAATGTACTTCGCACAGGGATGACCCGTTCCCGTATATTTACTTCGAGCGATTGTTAAATGTGCGCTCTGGCGGCGGAGTTAGGAACTAACTAACTAATGATAACCGGGGAAGAAGGAAAAGGGGTGAGGGGAGGGAAAATACAAATGTAGCTCCGCAGCTGGAAAACACGTGGGACTGGCTCAATTTTTAAAACGTTTGTTTTAATGTTTTAATGTGCGAAGTACATTAATTAGTCCTTCGTCCTTCCGAGGTAGGCCACTGGCCTGACGTCAAACGACAACCAAAATTATTCGCAGTTATGCCGGGTCGAAATTCGGTTGAAGGCTCGATATTGGCTTTTTATTTTTTGGGTCGTGCTCCACGATAACGCTCTGCAGTGGGCCTACCTTGACTATCCTAAATTGACACCCCCTTCTCGACACCCCTCTTAATATTAACATTTTGGGACCCCCTTTGACGAAATTCTGGCTACGCCACTGACGCTCTGAGCCTTCCAATCAGAAATAAATCCGAGTTACGAATAATATCATTTTTGCTGTCGAAGGTTATCATCGCACGGTGAACATACATATTGCTATTTTGATATGTTATTTTCCATTAAGATATAATTTTAGGTATTATAATGTGATTTTATAAACGTATTGGACGTCTAAAATGCAGTATATCAAATGCTTCATTTATTGAATTTAAAGTAAAAAATTATTATCAGTCTCGGATTGGCCATAGAAGTAACCTGCCCGATGGCGTGGATCCCATGAACCGTTCATGAAGTGGGCCTCCGTAAACATGGTAGCGTTATAGTTGTTAAAGCTGGGACCCTAAGTCTCCTAGCAACCCAAAAATATTAGACCCTGTCCGCCACTGATTATTATAATGCAATTTTAGAAAACATATCGATAAACCAAGCAACATATAAATTTAAAGATACTTAAAATGTGGATAAGCCTTGGTTATATTATTGACTCTCTGTATAGCCAAGATAGCAATGCTGGAATCTATTGACGCTAAGTGAAAATACTACTACTCAGTGTCGACCGAAATTCGATAACCAAAATTTGACGTTCGACGTCGTGTTCAAATGTTGTTAAATATTAAAATCGCACTCATTAATTAAACCAAAAAACTTAATCTTAAATATAAATTGAAACTTAAAATTAAAATATGAAACACTAAAACTGTAATAATTCTAAACAATTGTGACCTTTTATAATATTCCCAACATTTGTAAAAACCCTTGTATATATGTATATTTCCAGTGTATTATTGTATTTTTATTTTATTTTATTGTATTTGAAAAGCTTCCACGCTCTCTGGATAAAACCCCGAAAACTCCAATCGCGTCCCCAAAATTTCCACCGCTGGTGGTCACATCATTTTGCACACCTGCAACGGATATTGGCAAAAGTAAATAGGGGGTAAAATCTGAAGGCGGTGATAGACTTTCTCCCCCTATTTACTTTTGATATTGGCCATCGGCCCCTTCTTTTTCATTGTGACGCGGAGTTTTCTTCGATACCCCAGAGAGCGAAGAAGGGCAGAACTGCATCATGGACTGCATAAACCTTTCTCTTGGAAAGACCCTAATGGTCAAATTGGCTAATAAATAAAAGCAATTTTTCGTCGTAAACCGTGTTTTTCTTGTAAGATAGAAATAAAATTAATTAATGGGCTTAGGCTTTTTTTTCAGTCCGGAAACCTAAGTGTAGATTAAAAATTCAAATAGCTCTCCCCAGAGATATAACAAATGTAGTTATTTTCGCGTAAATGAAAACCAAGCTTAATATACCAAAAAAAGTGTATAAAGAAAAAAAGGAAACGGCGAGTTCAAAATTATCGGTGGCGGCGGCGTTTAGCAGCGGCGCAAGCCACTACTGTCCACGATCATCATCCCAATTCCTGGCGTTGATTACTTTGTATTTTTAAATTTTATGATAGCTGAAACTATGATAATTTTTAACAATATATTTTACATGGGATAATAATTTAGATTTAAATCCACTTACAATTGTTAGTAGAGTATAAGTGGTCTAATTCTCATCAATGACTCTGTGACGACATTATGTTTCGACTATTTTGAAGTTTAGCTTCCTTTAATAAAAGGCACCAAGCTCTCCAGAAATTTCGTTTTGGCCTTAAGCAGCCCCGGTTAGTTCTCACACTGAAGATTTCAAATTTAATATTTATTATTTGTCACGTTCGTCGGAAAATTGTTCTAGTTCCATGTAAAATAACGTATTTACGTTAAATAAGAGCAAAGGAGGAATTTCTATTCGAGACAAGGCTTAATGTCAATTGGGAGCCAAGTTTAGCTCACTACGTCGCGAGCGAAATCTCACTGAATTTTATGAGAATAATCATAGCAGCCATTGTCCTTCTTTGACATTCTAAGTGGGTTTCCTGATATTATATTAATAGTTCTTTTTATAATGTAACGTGGCCTTCTTGTTTAAATGTTGCTCTTACGTCACAGTCTCTTACTTTCACAAGGCTACGAGCACGCGCTACAGTCGCCAGGAATATAGGTTTTTTTAGCGCGCGTGCAAATCGCTCGTGCGCAAAATATACTAATAAAGCTGTGTCTTGTGACGTAAGAGCAACATTTTAACAAGTTGGGCAAGACCACTTTTTATTTTATAAAATCAACTATTAACAATGAAGCCTGTGACGGATTTCCGTCCCCCTCTCTTGCCGAGGGAAAGTTGGACCTTGATGGCCGCGGATGGTCTCAACCATAGTGTAAACGACTCACAGAGAGTAGAAAGCTATCAGCGAAACTTGTGAACACTTTTGGTACGCCACGTCTTGTTTTCGAGGCGTGAAATCAACAAGTTGGTAATGTACAATATCTGGATAAAAAGTTTGTTTATACTCTAAAAAATGGAAAAACAACTCTTCGGACTATTTAAACAATGTGGCCCCTTAGGATTAATGTTTTATGTGCCTCCAAAGGGCCTTCCACTCTATGTGTGTGGGCTACTCTATGAGTAGTACGTTACAACCATTTTGTCGTATCTAATTTTAAAAATTTAATTACTTTTCAAATTTTGTTTATTTTAGAAAACTTTCAACTTAAAAAATATAACTTAAAATAAAAATAAAAGTAAAATTTAATCTATAATAAAGAAATTAAGTTTTCCCGTTTATAACTTATGTAATTCGTGTAGACAATATTTTCTCGGAGAACTAGTTAGCCTACACGTATTTGTGTAGCCTACGCGTTACCTCACTTTATTTGCTGCGTCCGAAATAGCATCTGTTTGCGATTCCCCTGATGCTAAAATTTCATTAAAAATTAACCCTTTACAGTGCGATTATTTCAAGGAAATTTTTAGGGCGTACTATAATTTTCATGGCGTATGATATCGTACCATTATTTCGATAATTATGCCTCAACGTTCGATAATGTATGATAAATTTTAAATTCTATTATTAATTTATATAACTTCTTCTTAAAAATGAATGATACAGATTTTCTGCCGAGCGAGTTGCATAGTCCTGAGTGTGAGTTTGTTACTCCTAGCTGTTACCGCATTTTTTATACATTTTTAAAATATTCAGTTCAGGTACATTTGTTCGAATTTCAATCGTCCGAACCGCCGAAATAACAAATGTTTCAATGGTCCGGATTTTTTTTAGTGCAAGAATAAAAAATAAAAAACCTATATTGTAAATACCGTTGCTGCTGTTAGGTTATTTTAGGTTAATATTAACAATATTAAAAAAAAACAATTCCTAATGTTCGAAAAAACGGACAAACGATTATTCGAACAAATGAAATTCGCCAGTAAAGTTAACATAAATTGAACGGCTAAATCACCAACAAAAGTTGTGATAAATTTTTCGGGCAAATGAAATACTTTTTCGGACATACGATCCTGTTTTCCGGCATTCGAACAAATGATCATTCGGACATTTGTATCACCGTTCGGATGAATGACATTCGAACAAATGTACCCAAATCTTAAGTTCAGTTAAACAAAATGAATATTATCATTATTATTTACCTGAAATAAAACTCCTGTAGTGCTCTAAAAAAAATCATCAAAATTCAACGCATTTATGTATGAACTTAAATTTAGTGCCAAAAAGAAATGTGCGATAATGTTCCAGGAAAATCGAAATTTTTTTGGCTTAGATACGAAAATCTTAGATACGAACGCTGACGTATTTTTAACTACCTCTACCACTCCCTCTTTACATTTCGCCTCAAGTTATCATTAAACATGATACCACACTGACACACTTTTGATTTACCTTCTATTTATTTGCATATTTTTAAAATTTTATTGATGCATACCTTTCAAAGTTGAATACTTCCATCTTGGTCAACTCTGTCTTAAACTGTAAAATGTCGTGGTTGTTTTTGAAGATAATACTCAATAGCTCGCTCTACCGGAAACACAGTATTCGATAAAATGCAACCAAAATTGCCATTCGACGGCACACGCCTACGAAGAGCGCGGGAGGCGAAGTTTCCACCTGCGAACTGTTGCATCCAAACGGAGACCCTAGCGCCGACTGGACTCCTTTCGATGAACTACGGAAAATAATAATTCATTTCCAATATTCGTTGTACCAGAAGTTCATTGTATATATCCTTTGAGTGGAGTATTCATTTATGCCGTTGAGACATGATATCTTCGCGGGCTAGAGGCACTTTAATGTAAGTACCGTATCACCATATGTAAGATAATAACTCATAAGTATGCCTCTGTAGGCTATTACATTTCTACAGGAAACATTTCAATGAGACCTTGTTTCACGCGATCACGTGGAACTTACAATAAAATGCTTTTATGGCATACTTATGAGTGATTATGTTACGTATGGAATCACGGCTCAAGATGTTGAATTACACGGCGTACGGATATTTACATACATCAGATTTAGAAAGTTACTATACAATGTATTTTCTTCGAAACGTATTTTGATTTATAATACGATGAGTACATGAACGTTAACTGGTAACGTCAATCTAGCTTTACTTGGCTAACACTGAAAAGGAGACTACCCGAGGTGTAACACACCGATTTTGTTGAAACTCAGCAATTAGGTAGTGTAGGGAAAAGATTCAATGGGCATTCGTGTTACCATGGCAACTGAAAATGTTTTTGAGAACTCTAAACGAAAAAAATTAAAATTGCATGAGTTTTTTCAAAAAGTCAAAAAAAATCAAGTTTACCCAAAATCACCAAATGGGCAAGTTAGCACATTTTTCACCCAATTTTGGTTGAAATTGAGAAAAATGTCTACAAATTTGGTAAATTAAGGAACATTAACAAAATCTAAATTAAATTCATTAAAACCAAATATAATTGTTCAGAATTCGGGTAAAGATTAAGAATGGACAAAAAGACCAAAATTGTGTAACATAAAGAATAGTCGCTAAAATTGTTCACTTTCATCCGTATTTAATTGTATGCATGCAAAATTAACTATAAAACCCCAAATTCGTCAAAATCGCTGTCATTTAGCGACTATTCTTTATTTTACCCAATTTTGGTCTTTTTGTCCATTTTTAATCTTTAATCGAATTTTACCCGATTCTGAACAATTATATTTGGTTTTAAAGTATACCTGCACCCAAAAAATAAAATTTAATATTTTATACGATAATGTATAGTTGTCAACACTGTTAAAATTTCATTTTAAAATATTAATTATTTTATAAGTTATTCCAAATAGAAAATATGAATTTTAGCAGACAAACTTCCGCTTTCAATTGACCCGAAAACACGAAATCTGGAATGTATGACGTAGAAGAAGACAAACAAAATATATTTTACTCAAACCGCCAAATTGGCGAGATCATGATTACGTATGGCAACGTTTGGCTATACCCAAGAAATTAAAAAGCCAAATTTCCAGGACAAGTTATGTCGCGTTGTACGATGAAAACATACTAAACATTAAGAAATAGAGGGCTCCGATTACCGTATCATGGTTTTAAACACCAGTCGATGAAACTATCTTTACCCCATCTGTATGAAAGAAACATTTCTACCAGGGCATAATTATTTCACGGATGACGCTGCTGTAGTCTAAATGAGTTAAACGAATGAAATATTTACATTCGAGCCCGCCAAATTAACTAGCATCTGTGACCTCAGTGATGCTATTAATTAAGTCACGCGCACTTTCAAAAACGGAATTAATTTCTATAGAAGGTGCTATAAGGAGCCGGGAGTAGTGGCTCACTCCTGTAATCCCAGGCGTCCGGGAGGCAGAGTTTGTGGATGGCCGTGTGAGGGCGACCACCAATCCTAAAACGGGTGGTCGGAATACTGTCCCCACCCCTGTCCCCACGTATCCCCCCGTTGGCGTGGCCGTTACACATTTCTCGCCCTGATTAATCAGATGGTGTCTTCGCCGGGCTCGCGGTCTTCTCAGACTCACTCAGCCCTTTCTTCTTTGAATAAAAAAAAGGTGCTATAAGGAGGTGCACCGAGAAAATAGGAGACAGTTCAGGTAGACTTTAATTAATTTAATTTATATTTTGCCAATGTTCCTTAATTTACCAAATTTGTAGACATTTTCTCAATTTCAACCAAAATTGTGTCAAATTTATCCAAAAACGTGCTAACTTGCCCATTTGGTGATTTTGGGTAAACTTGATTTTTTTGACTTTTTAAAAAATATTAACTTAAAAAATATCATGCTTTTTTAAATGGAATTTTTTTCGTTTAGAGTTCTCAAAAACATTGTCAGTTGCCATGGCAACACGAATGTCCATTGAAACTTTTCCCTTTGGGAATTTTCACACTATCATAAGAGTAGGGTCAACATGCCGGTCCCAAAACAGTACAGTGTTAGGCCGCCACAAGGGTGGTGAACGTACAAAGGCAGGGTGGCGCTGGTGGTGAACGTACAAAGGCAGGGTGGTGCTGGGTGGTGAACTAGCAATGCTAGATCACCACTGGTGGTCAATTGTAGAAGGCAGCCACCTTTCTGTGTATTAATGGTTGACGGTAAGCTCTTTACCCACCTCCGGAAAAGAAGGGCTATGATCCTGATTGACAGTCCCCGCTTTTCGTTGGGTGGAGAACTAGTATAGCTAAAACATCCCTGGTGGTGAACGTGTAACGCTATAGAGAGTGGTGCATAAGAAAACGTAAAATGAAAGGCTTATAGAAGGCATCAGTCTTTCTCGCTATTAATGATAGAAGGCTCCCACCTGCAGAAAGAAGAGTTTTAATCCTGATTGACGTTCCCCGCTTTTTCACCGCCTGTATGAAGCGCGTGCGTTTCTCCGATACTATTGTACACGTTCTACCGTACGAAGACCGTGTAAACTACGAATTGAGATATAAACAACATTTTATTATGCAACTTAGATTTAAATTTGAACCACTGATTTCCCCGGTATTATTAAAGAGGCGAATGAGTGGTGGTGAATCTTTCAGCGGTGGTGCGAAATCCATGGGTTTTTCCGCTGTGGTGAGGTAAATACCATGATGCAATAACTGAGAATATAAACTCGAGCGATCAGTGGATAAGCATTCAAACAGGAAAATTCAAGTCAAGAAGAATAACCCGACAAGAACTATGTAAGTATAATTTTATATTTTAGTCCTCTTTCTCGGAGGGTAATGTATTTACTTTTTAATTATAGGCATAAGAAATCTATAGTCATTGATTTTGAATTCTTTGACGGGCGGGCCAAAGATGAGAAGCCGGAGAAAATAGTGAAAGAAGCGTCAGCATGCTCGGCCGAAAATACATCCCGGGTCGCATCGTGGGTTTTTCTTCCACCGTACCCCCGAACCGATCTACCGTCCCGCACTCAACGACAGAACACCTGGGTAGAAAAGAACATACACGGCCTCGCTTGGGACTATGGTTTCACCCCGTACAACAAATTGGAAGAATGCATGCTTATGGCTACTCACGGCTATGACCGCGTATTTTGTAAAGGCGAGGAGAAATGTTTATTTTTATTAGAACTAATACACCGAGAAGTGATAGACCTAAATGGTGTAGGTTGCCCGAAGGTTACTGAATTGGATGAATACAGACCCAGGATTACGTGTCTTATTAAACACAATACTAATTTTGAAAGTAAGAAATACTCTTGTGCTTTAGAGAAAAGTACGATATATGCCAAGTGGGTATATACAAATATCTTTATTGTAAATTGGAGATTATGTGAATAAAAAGCAATTTATTTAGATCAAGAGTTTTATTTTTTTTATCTTAAAAACATTTTAAAAAATAATAAAAAAGTACATTTTAAAGAATTAAAAAACATTTTAAAGAATTTAAAAACATTTTAAAGAATTAAAAAATATTTTAATGATTTAAAAAAAAAAACATTTTCAAATTGTAATAGTTCTTTTTATAAAATAACCTTGACCATCTTGTTGAAATGTTGCCTCCCCTGCTTCAGCTATGGATCCGTTTTCTCTCCCACTAAAGAGCTTATGAACTCATTCTTAGGCATTGGCTGAACTATTCCAGGGCAACATTTCAACAAGCTGGTTATTTTATAAAAAGAACTATTACATTTGGAAAGTTTTCCAAGGTGGCCCTTGTAATACACACACCTAGATGTTGCAATTCGGATGCAACCCCTTTTTATAGATACCAATTGGGTATGTCGGATTTTACCCATAGTTGTAAAAATAACATTCTCAAAGGTTAAGTAGTAAGAAATACCCTAATGACACTATGTATTTTCCGTGATTTACGATCCATAGATACTAAATATAGAGAGAAACGTAAATACCCTAGAGTAAAACTACTGTTGCGGAAAAACCATCAAGTGTTCGCTAGTTTTCGATGAACAACGGGAGATGGACAGTGAAAGGTTTTCTTAATATATTTGTGATAATCCGTAGTAGAAACCACTCTCCTCGCACTTGCCCAACCTGTTCCCCTTTATGTCAATCATTGACGCTCGTGAAAATTGGAGAAAATTACAAAATGTCCTGAAGAAACCCTGTAACCTAACTAGGCCTCTTAACTTTGGATACGTTACTTTCAACGCATAGGTAAAGAGAGAGAGAGATGCTCCACAAAAATTGCACAATATTGTGTTTGGGTTAAACCCAGAATACACCACTCTCTCGGACACCGCTATAGGCATATGCTATTTTTGACCAATGAGAATCTTGGTGGTGAATCGGTAAAAGTGCCGAATCATGTTAGGTCTATCAATCGGTATAAAAGGGGACGTGTAAGGGTGAAAAAGGTCACATTCGGCTTCAAGATGTATTCGTGTAGTACTTGTTCCGGGGTTTTTATTCATCAACGAAGTCTCAACCGTCATATGGTATCAGTTCACGGTAATATTTCGTTTAATTATTCCGTATGCGATAAGTCTTTTTCGAGACGTGATGCCCTTAAACGTCATCAACGTGCAAATAATCACGGGCAACCCGCGGTACTCGTCCCGTCTTTACAATCAAGTTCTCCGACGCCGGTGATGCCGTTTCTTCAACCCGGACCGTCTTCGAGATCCGAGCCGCCACCGAGGTCCGAGCCTCGCATTCTCGATCGGGTGGTGCCATCTACCGCTGCTTCTCCGCCAACTGAAGCTCAGCTGTCATCCCGAGTCGCTAGACGACCCTCCTCCCCGCAGCCGGGTCCGTCACATAGAATTACACCGTCGACAGTAAAAAGAGCTTCATCCCCAGACTCAAATTCTCCGAAAAGGGTCAGAGTTGATAATGGTAAGTTTCTTTAACTTATTTTATTATTTCTTACATAAATAAAATAATTTTTTCTATAGAAGATCATGCACCGTCTGATCCTTTAAGGGTACATTCTCTTAATGAGCTATTAGACGCTGCAGTTGCGGATCAAAATAATCACGAGTCGATTGCGGACTATTCGCTGCACTTATTCTCCGAAAACTTCGACAACGACCCATTAAATGAGTTATTGTGTACCCAAGATGGTGACGATAAACTCTATGATTATGTTGTACGCGTGGAAGCCGCGCAAACGTTAACACCGCAAATTACAGACAGCGAGTGTAATCGTGCAATGGACGCTCTAGGAGTGATGTTTAATAACAATGTTGCCGCGTTATTGGACTCACAAGATGATGAGGGGTTGAGAGATTTTATCGAAAACTGGAACGCTCAACGCGGTGGTGGTGTATTCGATCAACAACCGGGTCCCTTAAACAATCTATTAGACTCTCAAGCCGAAGACGAATGGCTTGGTGAGCATTGGGATAATATTCAAGCCCAACACCAACAACCAATCGCAGTTGGTTCAGCCGTTGTTGACCAGCAAGCCGTCGACGATCCTAACCCACCCACTAACCCACCCACTAACCTACCTACTAACCAACCCACTAACATACACACTAACTCACCCGATAACCCACCCATTAGCCTACCCGTTGCCTTTCCAGTTGACCAACAACCACCAGTGCTACCAGCTGATCCACCAGCAGTACTACCAGCTCATCCACCAGCAGTACTACCAGCTCATCCACCAGCGGTACTGCCAGCCGTTCCACCAACAGTGCCGCCATACGATCAACCTCTTCAAATAGAAGAGGTTAACGCGCTTGGTGACGCGATTTTTTCGGCTCGCATAACGGCACCAGATGGTGTTACTGACCCTGTGTTATTTATAAATGAACACCGTGCTAAAGTTGAAACGTATCTTCAAAACAAACTGAGTACCAATAAAGGTATCAAGTGGTATATGGTGGTGCGTGCGCGATATGCCCGTGAGCTTGGAAATACCGGTACGGACGTTGAGGCAATGCCGTATTTCAGGGGGTTTACACACGCAACGATGTCTCCCGAGATAATCCATGAACAAATAAACTCTAGTCGAGACAAAATTACAGATAGTATGAACAATTATGAAGGGTTAGGAAGTGGTTGGGTTTTGGACAGAATTTTATATTTACAAATTAATATAATCCAGTACTTACCTCTGGTAGGCGGTACATATTTTCAATTACCACCTGTAATTGAAAATAAACGTGCCACGGTAAATGTGGTACCTGAAGACCCAAGTGACGATAAATGTTTCTTGTGGTCAATATTGGCCAAACTTCATCCAGCTTCTACCAACCCTAGTCGTATTAGTAATTACAAGAATTACCTGAATGAACTTGATTTGTGCGGTATTACGTTTCCTTTTGAAGTTGATACATATAAACTGAAAAAGTTCGAAGAGGCGAATAACCTATCAATTAACATTTTCGCATACGAAAAGGGTTATTACCCGCGATATGTGAGTGAAAGGAAAGTACAAGAATCAAGAGAAATTGACCTTCTTTGGTTATCAAAGGGACAAAATAAACATTATGTATTAATTCGTCATCTTAGTCGTCTCTTAAGTGGATTCACTAAACACGATAACAAAACATTTTACTGTCGTCGTTGTCTCAGAAGAAGTCATACAGAGGAAGTCCACGTTAACCACATGCGTGATTGTAATGTTCACGAGCCACAGCGTGTGACAATTCCGCATAACGAGCCTGTATTGAAGTTCAAAAATTTCGGCATGAAGCAAATGGTAATTTATTAAAAAATTTGTGAAAATAAATGTTACAAAATTTTATTTAATTTATTTCAGGTTCCATATATCATAGTTGCTGATTTTGAATCTTTGCAATCAAAGATATCGACTTGTCTCCCTGATACTACACTCTCATCAACCACGTCACTCGCTTTACACGTCACATGCGGGTTTTCATACGCCATTATTGGACCCACTGGTAATTTATTATAATTTACATTTTTTTTACCGTTATTTAACTTAATTATTTCATAGGCACTCTCGAAAAACACGAAACATACAGAGGAAAAGATGGCGCGTTGAAGTTTTTAAAAATGCTTTTAGACGAATCTGCGATCATATCTGATAAGTTGAAGGAAAATATACCCATGCAACTTACAGACGCTGAAGAATATTCCTACCAGGTAGCGAAACACTGTTACGTATGTGAAGAAGCATTTTCAAAAACCTCAGTCAAAACACGCGACCACGATCACTACACGGGAGCTTACAGGGGATGTGCGTGTCAAAGTTGCAATTTGAAGTTAAAAGCGCCCAAATTTATCCCAGGTTTTCTTCACAATCTAAGCAGGTACTATATTGGTTGTCGATATTTTAATAATATATACTTAAGGATAATATTCCACAGATATGACGCGCATCTTATCATGCAACATATTGCCAAGATAAAAAAGAAAAATATAGATTGTATAGCAACAAACAGCGAAACGTACATTTCCTTCACTATAGACAAGCTTCGTTTCGTTGACTCTATACGATTTTTACCAGCTTCACTTGAGACTCTAGTTGGTAATCTTGCAAAAGGTGGACCTATCAAGTTTCCCCTATTGAACTCGGTTTTCAAACCGGAAGAAGTTAAGTTACTTCTACGGAAAGGGATATATCCATATTCGTACATGGATACCGAAGAACGGTTCAAAGAGACTAGCCTGCCACCCATCGATTGCTTTTTCAATGACTTAACTGACGAGACTTTACCCGAATCTGATTACATTCATGCGCAAAACGTGTGGAAAACATTCAGAGTAGAAAATTTAGGTACGATATTTATTTATTTTTTGTTATAATTGTATCTAATTGGTTTTGTAATGGTTTTTTAAAGGACGATATCACGATATATATGTGTTATCCGATACTCTCCTTCTGGCAGACGTCTTTCAAAATTACCGTCAGATGTGCGTAACTTCATATCGTCTAGATCCCGCACATTCATATACAGGCCCGGGTTTTGCGTGGCAGGCAGCCCTTTGTATGATTTAGGTGCACTTAGATCTTTTTCTAGACGAGGATATGCATCTTTTCATGGAAAAAGGAATTCGAGGTGGTGTATCAATGATAAGCCATCGCTTCGCTCATGCGAACAACAAATACCTCGAATCACATGACCCCTCCAAACCCGATAAATATATTTGCTATCTCGGTAAGAATAATCAAAATTTTAATAAAAAAAAATAATTGTAAAAATATAAACGAAAAAAAAATAATTGAAAAAAAAAATAATTGGAAAAAAAATTTAATTAAAAAAAATAAATGGTAAAATTAATCATAATAATTTAACTCAATAGACGCAAATAACTTATATGGAACAGTCATGTGCGACGCCTTACCCATGAAAAATTTCAAATGGATTGATCCGTCTTCAGACAGTGAACGGGAAATTCTAAGATGTCCCGACAATTCTCCGGAAGGATTTATTGTCGAAGTAGACCTAGAATATCCCAACGCTTTACACGACGATCATAATTGTTACCCACTGGCACCAGAATCCATGTCAATTAAGACCGAGGCGTTATCCGACTATTCCAAATCGCAAATGACGAAATTGAAAATTCCAATCAAGGAAAGTTTGCCGAAACTGGTTCCTAATCTTTTCAATAAAGAACGATACGTAGTACATTATCGAAACCTTAAATACTACGTGGAAAAGGGGCTCAAAATAACCAAAATTCACCGAATTTTGAAATTTGAGCAAGGAGCCTGGTTGAAGACTTATATCGACTTCAACACAGAGAAAAGGAAGATGGCGGCTAATGACTTTGAAAAGGACCTATTTAAATTAATGAACAACGCTGTTTTCGGTAAGTAATTAAATTAAAATAACATTAACATTTTAAATTAATTATATATTTTTTTCCAGGTAAAACGATGGAAAACTTACGTTTACGTAAGGATTTCAAGCTAGTCACCACACCGGAAAAGGCGGTAAAGAAAGGTAGTTCCCCGGCGTTTGAGAAATTTACTATTTTTAAAAATGATCTCGTGGGAATTCATTCTACCAAGAAAAAGCTTATTCTTAACCGACCTATATACACGGGGTTCGCAATTTTAGACCTATCGAAACTCCTGATGTACAGATTCCACTACGACGTCATTAAAAATCAGTACGGTGAAAAGGCTAAACTACTTTTTACCGACACCGGTAAGTACATAAATCTTCTAAGGTTATTTCGTAACATAACTAATAATGTATTCTATGTTTACAGACAGTCTCACGTATCAAATCGAAACAACTGATTTGTACGAAGATTTCGCCAAACAGACGGAAATGTACGATTTTTCTGGATACCCCAAAAATCACCCTCTGTTTGACGAAACCAACAAAAAGAGGCTAGGCAAATTTAAGGATGAGATGGACGGCACACCGATTGAAGAATTTTGCGGACTTAGACCCAAAATGTACTCTATATTGTCATCTAAAGGCGAGAAAAAGACTTGCAAGGGTGTGTGTAAACGCGTTGTGCAGAAGCGCGTCCGTCACGCGGAGTATCGCGACTGTCTCCTAAACAGTAAACTAACGGTCGCGGAAATGAAACGGATTGTTAGTAATAAACATATTGTGACAACCGTGCGACAAAACAAATTGTGTTTGAATCCCTGTGACGATAAACGTTTTATCCTAGACGATGGTATCGCAACTTTAGCCCATGGGCATTATAAAACGAAATAAAATATTTTTATAACAAATTTATTGAGTATTTCATATACATGAATTCAGATATCATACGATCGTTCACATTTTTGTTTTCAGAAAATCTTTCCAATATACTAAACAATTTTATTCCCCGACACAAGTTAATAGCAAAATAAACGCAATAACCGCCGCAGGTTTTACTAGAATTTCCTTGCAATTTAACAGAATTATACGTGACAGTTAAGCTGTTTTTCTCTATAAAATAGTTAAATTTAAACAAATCAGGGCTGTTCCCGAAACTCTCGAAGAATGTACAATTGAGTGACCTTGAGAGATATATCAAACACCAATGTTCTCCTACCCCATTGGACGTATCAGTGTTCACGATGTAAAGTGAAGGATACGTTTTCACATTCTTGGGAAGTTTGTCGGCAGGGAAGACTCCTCTGAACAAATATTTGGTATACGGGTCATTCTTGAGTATGATTTCAAGTTGTTGCGAGTCCATTATGAACTTTGATCATATAAAACTGCTCTGTTCTTGTCGATCTCGACCAAAGATTGATATTCGGAATAGTAAATCACGCTAACTGTTGACGGCAATGATTCTCCGAATATTAATTCGAGACGAACGCTCCCGTTCTTTACCAGGTTGAAACAGTCAGTTGAACTTCCATTGAGATCAGGAGTTAAGTCGAACACGAATAGTGCGTTTCCATTGGCGAATTCATCACGGTCGATAAAATTTCCTTCATCAATATTCCATTGACCAGTTTGAAGAAACAGATTAGCGTATGATCGCATAAACAACTTATCTTTGAAATTTGAGTTTAATGGTTTTGCCAGGACACTACTACCATCAAGGTATAGGGCGATTTGAGTTAACGAAAAAATTTTAAAGTTAAAAGGTGACATTTTGTAGTCTCCCAAATACGCATTCTGGTCCACAAATCCGATCACCACCTTACTCGGTATTTGACCATTATATAAGTTGTCTTTGACGCATATTTTGTTGCCTTGGGAAATTGAAAATGAATTACATTCCGTACGGGTGATAGGATATTTCATTGTTGCCAGTTCCAAAGTTTTAGCGTGGGATAACATAATCTCGGGCGTCAATCTAACTTTTCTGACAAACATTGATGCGTGTGTGAAAATGACTTTGCATTTTTCACCGTCTGTGTGTAAACAAAACTCGTTTGAACTTTTGATAAACTTGAAATTTAGAACTATCAGGTTAGGAATAAGTCGATTTTGTTGCCAAATATCGGCTCGTACAACTCCTATCATGTCAATAACACCTTCTTGGGCAAATTTTGCACGTTTCTTAAATCCGTCGTTATTGGAAAATTTCCCAGCTTTGTCTTTATAGAATAGAGACGCGGTTAAGAAACTTTCCTTGGCTGGCCCACCATATGTCAAGAGCGTTTGAATCATACTCTTGTAAGGATACTGTTGAGGGCATGATGTAACTGATCTGTCACCCAATGATACATGAACTTCGCCAAAAAGACTATGTAAAAACAAATTTTCCGGGCCAACTTTGTCCGCAGGAGTTGTGGTTTTAGATACAGCGTCGTGAATATCGGGTTTTGGTAGAGTTCCATCTGCTTTCACAATTTTCACTTGAACTTGAAGTAAAGTATTTTTCAAATCAATGTAAGTCTCCGAGTTTCCAGCGATACTAAAGATAATAAGCCGATACCACCCTGTCATGGCGATTGGCGCGTGGAAGCCGAAACGGTGGTGCCATCCCTAGATTCATTGCTGAACTAATTAAATGTTTTTTATTAGCAGACTATTTTTTTCATGGTACACTTGTGTCTCTCTCACTTCAATTATTCTAAAAAGCTTAAATAATTAAAATAAGTTAAAACTAAACGTTATCTTTGGAATATATTACTTTAACTTTATTAAAATATGCCATTTTATTGTTCGGTTCCGGGGTGTTCAAATAACACAAGAGAAATGAATGCTTTAAGTGTACATTCGTTTCCTGCAAATAAATATGTAGCAAATATATTGATTGAAAACATACGGAACGCTGGAATTGACAGGTAATATTTTTAAATATTTACTACACAACACGAAATAAAATTTAATTTTCTTTAGGTATTTTACGCCAACTTCACAAAGTAAAGTTTGTGGGGAGCATTTCACTGGAGCCAGGAAATCCGTGTTGCATCCTTTTCCTACAATATTTCCAACATCCGTGGATGCTGATACCATCGCAGTGGAGAAATTTGCATGTGAAGAAACATGCCAGGTACTTTAGTTAAACAATTTGAATTAACAAACGCAATAGTAAATAAATTTATATTTTCTAGTATGGTATGACTCAGTCAGAACCCTCACTAATGAAATCCTTGGAACCTACATCTACCAGTCCCGCAAAAGAATTGGTATAGGCCTAATACTTTAATATCGGTTTTGGCATGAACACTTATAGCAATACTTCTATTTTTTAAACATACATGGATCACAATTATTTCCTCTTCGATGATGTTCAAAAATTGAGAGCCAAAATTTTGGACCTTCAAAAATTTCTATTTTATATTCAAATTGAAAATTCGGACTTGAAAACTTGTACAAAAAAACTCGTTAAATCAAATCAGGAACTAAAATTAGAAGTTGACCGGTTGAAAACAGAAAATAACTTGCTGAAAGTAGACGTAATTGAGGTGCTGAAAATGGAAAATTACAAGCTGAAAAAAGATGTTGATATTCTGGAGGAGAATGTTCGATTAAAAGCAGAAAGAAAACATGACACGTTTGAAGATTATGTGAAAGATGAGGCAAAACTTCATTACTATACTGGTTTTTCAGACAGGAACAGTTTCTACAACTTAAACAATTTCCTGAAAGAGGATTTCCCCTTCATAAAATTTTGGGATATGAAACAAAGTGAAACTCCAAAACAAGAGCGACTTACTATCTTATCAATGGAGACTCAACTTCTTTTAGTGATGATGAAACTGCGATTAAATCTTGATGGCGAAGATTTGGCATACCGATTTGGGGTTTCTAACACCTCCATTTCTAGATACTGGAACACTTGGATTAGTTTACTAGAAATAAGGCTTCGGCAAGTGCCAATTTGGCCTACACCAGAAATTTGCGACAAATATAGGCCATCAGTTTTTAAAGAAAAGGGTTATGAAACTGTGGATGGAATTCTGGATTGTACTGAAATATTTATTGAAACCCCTTCATCATATAGAATACAGGGTGAAACCTACTCTCACTACAAACACCATAATACCTCTAAAGGCTTAGTAGTTTGCGCTCCAAATGGGTTTGTGATTTTTGATTCAGACTTAGCTCCTGGAAGACTTTCTGACAAAGCTATAACTTTGCAATCTGGCGTCTTAGAAAAATTTGAAAAAGGAAGAAGCTTAATGGCTGATCGAGGCTTCGTAATTGAAGAAGAATGTCGAAAGGCAGGTTTCAATTTGAATATACCACCGTTTATGAATGGAAGAGACCAGTTGTCTGTTGAAGATGAAATTAAAACTAGAAAAATTGCTAGTTTGCGGATTCACGTAGAGAGAGTGATTCGTCAGATAAAGTGTTTTAGGATACTTTCGGGCATTTTTAGAAACAGTATGCACGCTCAACTTAATTCAGTGTGGCACGTATGCTGCCGCTTAGTCAACTGGGTAGAAAAACCACTTTTACAATGATACCTAAAAGTAAAATTTTTTACATGAATGGTGATACCGCTAGTCAAAATTAAAATACATTATTCCCTAAATTGCTTCAGGTGATAAAATAAATATTTATAGTTTAATATTTTTGTACTCTGGCTGAGGGTTAACAGTTAAAAAGTAAAACTAAATAAATTAATAAATATGGTAATAAAAAGTTATATTAAAACTAAATTAATAAATAAGAATTTAAATAAATTATTTGTAAAAATATGCTATTTTAGAGATTATCACATTTGGTTAAATGTGGTATAAGGTACGTGAGAACAAAGTACTTGATATTATCTCGTAGAAATTCCCAGTGGGCTGGATCGAAAGGGACACTAATGCATCTGAAATTATCATTGTCAATGTACATAAACATATCACAGCTGTGAATCGACGAAATACCCATTTGCATTTGTATTTGAGAATAATATTTAGACTTTCTAAATATATTTCCAGATTTAAATACTTCTTTCGATAAAAAGTTATTTAAGTCTTTAGGACACTTGCACTCTACTAATTTTGTTTCGCAACAATCACAACTAACAATCCCATCCGGACTGCATCCCATAAATGGTTCGGCTTTATTAATTATTAAACCACTTGGCTTTAATTGTCTCGAAACGTGAAGAGATATGTATTTTTCAAGGGCTAGGGGTTCCAATTCAATACCTCGCTTCATGTCTTGTGTTTGGATTGGATTTTCTCGTAACACTGCTCTTAGCAATGGTCTAATATCATGAGGCCCCATTGTCGTTTTAATTGTTTCCATTCTGGTACAAACTTGGTGTGAAATGGACGCAGTTACCAAACCTGTACGAAACTTCATCCATTCTGTAGATTGAGACTGCTCCATTGTCAAGTTTTGAATGTATTCTATGTCCTCCTCTTTGAACAAGGCTGTTGCTTTACTGAGAATGTCCTCTGCCGAGAGATTAAATTTTTTTAACCCCAGAATAATTTCTAAAAATGATTTAGGAGTCCTCGGTTGGATTTCATTGGTCGATGGAAAAGGGAATTGCTCTTGAGTGAAATTATGGGCAGCAATGATATCTGACCTCATTTTCCGATCTTGATAAATTTCCGATGACAACGAAATGAGTCGCATACGTTTTAAGTCATATGCGTCTTTCTGAAGTGGCACAAAATTTTTACGCTTCTCTACCTGGCTAGTGACAGTGCTAAATCTCTCTGGTGTATCTTTTTTAAAAACTAAGTCAGAAAAATTTGGTGTTATGATTTTTGGATCCCTGGGTTTGTACCATTGGCACTCTCCCTCTGTGACTGATGTTTTTTCTGGTACACGGCTTAGTTCATAAACGTTAATGTTGACTAGAGCGTATAGTACACAACAAACATGCCTACATAAACCCATAGCACCGGCCTTGCAAGTACAATGAGCCCAGATGACTGTACCATCTTCCTTAGATAGCATAGCAGGTACAGAGTAAAGTTTACTATTCATTGAGCCCATCACTTTACCTAAGACTTCGGTATAAGGGATATTTATATCACCATTAAAAAGAAGAGACATGAGATGACCCGATGTAAACAACCGTAATCCTTCTATACGATGTTTCTCCTCATTAGCGTAACTAAAATTAGTAAGATATGGACATTTATACCGGTTTACATACAATTTCTTGAACTATGGTAACTAAATTATACTTTAACAACTGAGTTTTCCCAAATAAATGGTGCAGAGAATTAGTTTTAGTTGTCCAATTAATATTACCACTCAAAATCTCTGTTTGGGTATTGGAAGAAGAAGTCTGACAATTGCTAACAGTTTCTGCCTGGTCTTTAATATGAGATGTTACAGTTCTTTCTAAAGATTAGTTAAAATACATCTACATAAATCAATTTATTAATGAAATTTAATAATTTTTCTCAAATTACTTTGCTTATCCATACTTTCAAAATTGTTCACGAAAATACAGATTTGAAATAAGCGCCGAACTTTTAAAATTAACGCATTTAGTTCAGCAATGAATCTAGGGATGGCGCCACCGTTTCGGCTTCCGCGCGCTGGTTGCCATGACAGGGTGGTATCGGTCTATTGCTTGGTTTTCATTTATGTTCGATGTTGGATTATATTCAACCCATTGACTTCCTATTATACCAGTTTGAGTATAAGGTACGTGAAATAAATCAAGTTCAGAGCTAATGCTGTTCTGCGAACTGGGGTGGGCTAACGACATTGTTCAATGATTACGAGAATATATCAGACTGAAGCAGAGAACGTCTTTTCTTCTTCCTGGTTCGAACGGAACTGATGATGGTAGACGTTTTACGTTTCCTTTTACGTCCATTTCCACTAAGTTTACTCACTGCTTCGGCGGCTCTTCTTAAGGTTTCTTTCCCCGCCTCTTTCCCCCGAGATTTTAACGCGTCTTTAATAGACTCCGGTATTTAAAAATTTTCGACCAAGGAATGTGGCACCCTTTTTGAGTAAAGGCATGGCAGACCGAAATGCCGAGGCTAATATATTTCCAAGACCATATCCTCTTTGCACGGCTACTCCACGGTATACCGGAATTGATCCGTGTCCAATTTGATTTAAGTAATAGTTATTATAATCGTTTACAGAAACGTGATCCAGATTACGTGGATACATGTTTCTCCTTTGACCCGCTAACCACAAATGAACGGAAGAAAGATTTTACACCTGATTTTATAGATAAGTCCATGTTCTTCGGGGTCTAAAATGAAGAGTGACATGAACTTTTCCTCGTTCGAAATGTACAGGCTGACCCATTTCACTCATAATATTAATTTCAATGGTTTGAAAATTGTTATGCGCAATAGGCATATAATGTGGTCGTGAAAACTCTTCCTCAACAGTGTCTCCGTCTTTTCCTTGAATACTTATAATACGTAATAATGGAACATCCGAATCTCCAACCGATCGACTTTGTATAATGTCCGAGTATATGAACAGAGAATGTAACCCAGCGTCCATATCACAGCTAAAAGGCGCCGTCATGGAAGTCACTACAGTTACGTCTTTGCCTGGAGTTCTCGTGAATCCTAATATGATGGCGATTTCATGTGGTATGTAAACTTGGTTCATTTCATAAAGTTCAACAATTACACGACGGTTTGGTTTGTTGTAATATAACTTGACTCTAGAGCTAATATTTCCAGTAAATCTTCAACTCCGTAATATCCTGGTGGTATTAACGAAATCCATTACGTCGTTGAAATTTTCTATGTCAGTGTGTTTTCTCACTGTCTTAGGTGTTTTAGTATTTGATTCTTCTAAGGAATCCAGTAGAGACATAGTTTTCCAAATTCGAACTACACACTCTCCTTGAACGTTATTCCAGGTTCTTGGGTAACTGATTTCAGCAAGTCCAACTTCATACGCTCCCTCAAGTTTCATTGGTTCCGGTAAATACGTTCTAAACTTGCTTATAGTATTGTTTTTGAAATAGTGCATAGAAGAGTCGGACGGTAACGTGATATAGAAACTCATAATGTTACGATTTCTTGCACCCAAGAGTCAAAATCTGGACCGTAACCACGCCAACGTACTAGTAGTTCTTTAGTTCCGTCTGGTTTTGTTCTTTTCCTTAGAACTTTTTCGATTTTGAATAAGCAGTTTTCGAGGTCTTTCCCGATTTTCTGTATTTCCTCCTTGTAGAACACACCCGAAATGAGCTCAGTTTTCAAATCCTCCAGCTTATATACCGGAGGGTCTCATGGTATGCACTGCACTACTTTGAATATTTCCTCGGTATAATTGGCTTTGTAACCCTTTTCGAACGTGGTTTTATTCTTACTCATGCGAACCAAGTCACCTCTTTCAAAAGGGAACGAGACTGGGGGTGAAAAATTGACTTTCCCGTATAAGTTCTCCCACACTTGTTTCGAATTTGCATTCTTCACTTCAACGGGTTTGCATTTAATAGATTTGTGGTAGTTGTTATTGTAAGCTTCCAATAAATCTGGTAAAACGTCGATATATTTGTGCGTATCTTTCTCCGTAAAATATCGGTACATTCGAGACTTCAATGTTCGATTGAATCGTTCTATAATACTATATTTTACTTCGGAGTGCGTTGCGAAAAACTTGATTCCTCTACGTTTTAATTCACCTTGAACTTCTTTGCATAGAAACTCATTACCATGATCAGTCTGTACAACCTTCGGCTGTCGACCTGATTCTAAAATAGATTTGAATGACTTTACCATAGTTGATCCTTTCTTATCCTTGGTAGCCACAGCGAATGCATATTTGCTAAATACATCGATACAACATAAGATATATCGGTATCCACTATTGTGATTTTTTATATCTTGCATGTCTGCCAGATCAAGTTGCCATTGTTCGTCTATCCCATACACTATCGTCTTGTTTCTTCGGAAATTGTGTCTCACTGGTTTGTGTAATGTGTACGTATCTTGCCGTTTTAAAAATTCTCCCACCTCGTTGATGTTAACTTTAATTCCCTTTGCCCGGGCAGCACGATAAAGACCGCGAATGCCTCCGTAACTACCGGCGTCCTTAACGTTGAAGTATATTTCTTCTAACTTATCCATTCATCGTACAGTTAATTTTCCGTTCGTGATACCAGTACGCGAAATAAAATAGTTCAAAAACGATAATAATAAATAATAACAAAAACGCCGTAATAACTTTGGGTGATTTTAAGAGGTTATCAACCCAGACGGAGTAGGATCGATGCCACCTTCCATGTTGAGGTATAATTCGTGAATGAAAGAACTGAAACCTGATATATTCTTATATTCTTTATTTCAAATATATCCAACTCAATAATGAATTGCCATACATTGATTCGGGACTTGGAGGTAAATAATCTGAATCATCGAACACCTTTTCTGTTGAATCGTTGGAAATAATAGGTACATTTTCAATAGGGGATTCAAAGGGGAATTTATTTTTTACAAGTGATTTGGGTACATTTTCCTTGGCCAACAATTCATAAAATTTATCTAACCCAACAATTTCATGTTTCGGTTTGGTTTTGTATCCTTTAACTGATTCGTGTAAAATGTCCATGATATTAGATCTAACTATAGGGCGTTCTTTATAAATAAGTTCACCACTGGTAAACCAATCAATTTTACTGTTTCGTTCAATCCACTTGTACAAAGCAATGACGGGTTTTAGATGTGAATCTGGTATCGCGATAGCTATTTCCGAAGACCAGTCTTTCTTTCTTTTCAGTTCTTCAACGATTTTCGCCTTCTTAGTTCTTTTGTTACGTTGTAATAAATGGTTGTACAACTCCATTTTTTGTGATTTATTAAGTTTCTGATTATTTAAAACAGTTTTCGTATCCAAGTTTTCGTCAAGTTTCGGTTGCGAATTGAGTCGTCGATAAACGTCTTCGGGGACTAAGATCATCTTCCTAGCCATTTTTGATAGCTCTACTTGTAGCCGCGCCTGCCGCACTGCTCACAATTGAAAGGAGTGGTGCTAAGAGTAACGGTAAAAATCCTCCCTTCTGTAATAGAATCTTTTTCCGTTTTGCGATGGTATTGGGTTTAGATATCTTCCGCAAAATATGACAATGTCGCTTCAATCGCTTCTTATGATCATCTGACAGTTTTACATTGCCACGCAAAACATTTATACAGCATTCCACAATAGCCTTAATCGCGTCGTTATTAGCATATTTGATGGCGGCATTTCTTTGACACGAATTACACTTAGACAGATATTTTAAAAACTCCTTATGATTATGAATTCTCTTCATTTTGGCATAAAAACGGCAGCCTCTTCTCCTGGTATAAGCCCGGTTCGTAGTCTGTGATCGTCTGACGTAGTTGGTTTCAAATCCACCCATAAATACCCAAAGTCTCTAGCGATTGCTTGATGAAAGGCGTCGATGACGTATTTACTGTTAGTTGGGGAAATCTGTCTAGCCAAATGAAATATCGCCGATTTGTCACGTGGCGTCTTGAAAATTATCAGATAGTGCGCGTTTAAATTTAACGTTCTTATTTCCTTCCCAGGATAATACAAATTTTGCATAAGTACAAAAACCGACGTGTTTTTATGATGAGAACCTCTTATAAACAAATTCGTGACATCCTTGTTATTTGATATTTCACAAAGTAAATCATCAAGAATAACAAAATTCTTGACATTTGGGTCTAAAATTTTAACGTCTAATAACCCTTCGTGAAATTCAACGGTGGGTGTATCATCTAATACCGAATTAAACAGTTTGGGTTGATATTCCGTATAGCACCATATAATTCTCTCTGGTGGGGGTTAAATACACGTATCTTTATATTTGATAAGATAAGCCACGAAAAAGGATTTCCCAGACTGAGTCGCACCCGCGATCAGACCGTTAAAAGGATGTTGCAACCTGAAATCCATTTTAAAGAATGACACATTTTACTCAAATCAAATAGTTTTATTCACAAAAGTTGTTTAGCGTTACAGACTATTCTAGCGACCATACATTTGCAAAATTCTTCATTTAAAAAGGTTTTTAAAGTAAAAATTTTATAAATCTCAATGTAGTCAAGATATCCCAGTCTTCAAGACAGTTGTGTTGAGTCTGTGACGGATGGTCCACGGTACAACCGTAGCAACACTGGCGGATATTAACACGCAACTGCTCCAAATTACTGTCCTTTAAAATGTCATATATCCTATTTGCTTCATTTAGGTATGTTACAACGTCTTTATACATATCCATTAGCACTTTGGTGAGAGCGTAACCAATGGCGAAACCCTTCTTGGTTGGGAAAAACTTGCCGTACAATTCACCGTACCCCGGAACCATCTCCCGGATATCCAAAATTTTTAGATTCTGATACGTTCTTAGTTCAACACGTTTCGTCTCGGAACCGCTGAAAAAGCACGATGATCCTGGGGCGTCATCCTTCTCAAAGAAAGCTAGTACTTCATCCTTCTTTCTGTATAACTCATGAAAATCGGCTTCGTCTAAGGTGATTCCCGTAGCACTATCTCGAAGTCCTAGACGGACATCTAGTGTAGACGTAACGTCGATGAATTTCTCTGACGAGACGGCGAACAAAACTTGGGCAAACATGCTTTGAAAATTTAAATGTTAGGAACATACAAAAAAATATTTACTAAGTAAAAAAAACTAATATACTTACATAGATGATTTCGTGTTGATACTTGTTCCTTAGAATGTTCTTTTAACAAGATCCCACCTATATTTATACTATAACATTACGGTGGAGATGCAACATTGCACCACCCTACCTTCACCACCCACACCGCTCGGTGGTGTTACTTTATTAATTCACCACCAGCGCCACCCGGTCTTTGTGCGTTCACCACCAGTGGTGATCTAGCGTTAAAAATGAATTAAAGAGCATAACGATGTCACATTTTCAAAAAATTAAAGTAAACAATATCTAAACGTACACAATGTTGGCGAAAGAGCTAGGCAGTTCTCAATATTCAAAATAGGTGAAATTTCACTTTCCAATTTTGTTTATAAATATTATTTCCGCTTTGTTACGTTTGAAGGTATTAGAATAACTTCACTTCTATTGTTATAAACAAAAAGGCGTAAAATCCAGTTTCAATAGTCGCACCGCCACCTATCGATAATGTTCAGAAATGTTCGAGTACCACTAGTACGGACAGTTTCAGTGATTTTATCGAGTGTTTTTATTTTGTCTCGATTGGCCGAGGTGGTACTTTGAGCGAGACAAGAATTAAACACGTACCAACGTTTATTTCACCACCAAGTTATGTTGACTCTGATTATTGAAACTCGTTTACTATGCTTTTAAGGTAAAAGAGTAAATCTAAACAGAGTAGATAATAAATTTCGATCTAAACAATATATGCTCCTTTAAAGAAAATAAACAAACCGGGCCACGTTTTTCGAGAACGAAAGAAAACTTAAAAGTCGGGAGGTTGAAATGGTCCCGTGATTAGGTAATGCTGCCATCTACATCGTTTTTAGGAACTAATTCTTGATATTTATGCTTGTCTTTCGTCCACTACGTTGTAAATTTTATGATTTGTTCACTCTTTATACATTCTTAAGAAAACGTTTTATCTTATATTGACCTTTTTCTTTAATTAACTTTGTAAATTATTTAACTGATATTGTATCATTAGAATCGTTACAGCTAAGCTAAGAAAACTTGTCTCTTCTAATATTAGCCATTCTCTTAGAAATGTTTTATGGTTGTACAAAGGATTTTAACTCAGTAAAACGCGCCAGGTCTAGCATATTACTTCAGAGCACATCACTTGTCGATAAATAAGTCCAGTTTATGACGTTTATGGGAATATAATTACAGATCTTGCCCGTTATTTGATTTCACTACTTTTATGGCCTAGAGTAATATAGGACGTGACGTTTTTGTTTAAAGGACCTTGCAATTTTTAACCGAATGGTTTTTGGGTGGATGTGAGTAGAGATGGACTAAAACTTAACACTTTTTTCCAAGATGGCCGCCAAGATGGCTGCCACAAATACCCCCCCCCCCAAAACAACCCCCAAATTTTTTTCCAAAAACCAGTTTTTGACCTTGGAAAAAGTCAACAAACAATTTGTGGAGATGGACTAAAACTTAACACTTTTTTTCAAGATCGCCGCCAAGATGGCTGCCAAAATGGCCCCCAAAACACCCCCAAGTTTTTTTCCAAAAACCAATTTTTGTCCTTAGAAAAGTCAACAAAATATTTTTGTTTTCAATCTCAAATTTCACCTTGAAAATGATCTTTGACCTCGACGCTTGTCCCATGTCCACCACCCCTAAGCCTCGGTCTATCACCCCAACAAGTTTGGACACGATCGGACAAGCTCGGACCGAGATATCGGCGGTAATATTTGACCCCACCAAATACTTTAACTTATTTACTTTTGATATCTTTTTTTATTTTTTTCATTTTTTAGCCATTTAAAATGCTAATTAGTTAATTGCGAGATAGGGAAACCTTCGCTTTATAGCCTAAGCAACTTTTGGCCACACCCAATCACGTGATATCCAACTTACCCCTGTTGAAAATTAAACTTTATTTACTTTTTGGAAATAAATAAATAAACAAGCAATACACATTTTTAAAACAAATTACAATGTTACTGGTCAATATCCGCCCGAGATATAACCACTTATTTTTTTTATAATTTTAACTTTCTGTTGAACAGCGTTACCAGAAGCACGCTCTATGAAATTCTGCCTGATTGCGAGCGATATCTTTAAATTCATAAGTTAAAACTACCTCTAGGATAGGTCTGGTTCAACATTCTATTGCATTAGCCTTGTAAAACTGATTTGATAACCACCCCTTAATTATTTTCACGTGTAGAGTTTATCCACTCATTATAGCCTTGTAAAACTAGTTTGGATTTTTTCAACAATTTGCTAACGATATCTTACTTTCAAACGCAAAAATCTTTATAAAAATCGATTTTACCCTTATCTTGTCACCTACATTGTAACACATCTCCGCGGTAAAACGATAAAATTAAAAACCCAGATCGCGTTTCGCCAGGAGACATTCCACAGAGCTAGTGAGAAGAAAAAACTGGTTTTTACAAACAAACGCTAGATATTAATAAAAAATCAATTAATAAATCCTCTAATTTGAAAAAAATTGTAAATAAAAATGAATTGTTTTAAAAACAAAGCTTATTAACACTTTACTTTTTGAAGATACAATCGTTTATAATACTTAACAACTATTAATAATAATAGTAATAATAATAATAATACTTCTTTCGCATAAGACTAAATGTATTGGCTACCAGGATAGTGCAATAATTAAATAAGATAAAAAATGTACACCAATAAAATTATTTTTTTAAACAATCGCAAATTAAATTATACAATTAATAAGCATTTGAAAAATAAAACAATCTCAAAATATGTGTAAAATAGCCTATTTAACTAAGAGATAATTAGTAATATGAAAAAAAATTAAAGGTTGTAAAAATAGAACATTAAAGAAATTATATATATTATAAGGATACAATTAATAATAGTTATATTTACCTTAATTCGTAGAAGATATTTCTTAACTACGAAATTAGGTATCAGGTTTGAAATTCGAGCTAAATCTTGAAATTGTTAATTAGTATAATTAAATTAATATAATGATAAATATTTACTAACAAATTAATTGATTTTATGCTGATGCAATGTGTTTACGTAGTTAAAAGAGCGGTTTTTATGCTGAATTCTCCCTACACATTACATTTGAACAACAGCGTCATTGCTAATAATGGAATGGATTTGGTTTTGAATATTATCAACATGTTTTTAAATTTAATTACTAAAAACGTAAAATAAAATAAAAAAGTATCATTTTTGTATTTTTATATTGTCAGCGTAGTTTCTATAAATCAATTATCTGTAAGAGCTTTTATTATAAATTAAGATAAAAATATAAGAATCATTATTAAAAAATAGTCAGATTTGGAATGTCTCACTAGAATTAAGTGAATTTTCTCAAAAATACTTTTATCTTATTTTAATAAATAATAAGTGTAACCTGGTACACTATCGAATGTTAATTATAAAACAATTTAATTTTATCGTATATGTTTTTATATAGAGGGAATTATTTACGTGTTTAAACAGGCAACGTAATTTGTTGAACTTGTGTGCTTTTTCGAACGTACGGGCGCAACCGTGTTAGATTTGTTATTCTAATAAAAAGATGAAAACCAAATTTTATTTAATACATAATTTTAATAGGTTTGCAATTCGAGGTATCAGATGAAAAACAATTTAGCTTAAATTATAATTTACTAATTAGATGAGATAATATTGTTTTACAACCTGTATTATATAACTGTTTTATACATGGATTTCAGTTTAAACAGCAAATCAGTTATCATATTCCCAATCACAAAGACATTTCAACTGTTAAGTACATGTTTTTTAATTTTACATTTATTTAAACAAAATGCTTGTGATGTTGGCTAAAGCACTACTTTGGTATAAAGACACTTAATGATATTAAAGTGAGTTTATAATTAATTTGATTCACTTTAACAAAACACTTGTGGCGTAGTAGAGAGAAGGTTCTTTCAGACGATCTAAATTTTAGCATTTCTGAACTTTTATATGAAATATGTTCAATTACTTATAACCATATGGATTTCAATACATTTGAAGAAGCGAGTAAAATAGTGGAAGAGTATAATGTGACGTGGTTAGATGTGCAAGAAATAAGAAAGCATTTGGAAGAAATGGAAAAGCATATTGAAGAGTGGAAATTTAAGCTAGAGGAAGCTAGTCAGAGAGAAATTTTACTGAGAAATAAAGTTAAGGATATAAAAACAGATATAATTGGATTGAAAATATTGCAAGATATTTACAAAAGGTTCTTTTAAACGTAACTTAGTACATTAATTAAGTATTTTTAAATATTTGAATATCGGAATTGCATTTTGTTGCATTAAAAGTAGAGTTTAGATGTTTTTCTAGTATTTTTCTATGTATTTGGATATCTGAAATATATTTTAACCGATTTAAAGTAGAGTTTAGACGTTTTTGTAATATTTTTTATGTATTTGCGTATTGGAAAAGTATTTTAACGTATTAAACGCCAAATTTAAGTGTTTTTGTGCTATTGTTCCACCTATATTTGCGCATTGAAATATATTCTAACGTAATGAACGTAGAGTATTTTCCGACCTTTATTTACATATTGGAAAGTTAATTTTTATCGTATTAAAGTTGATTAAAGAGTTTTTATAGTATCATTCTGACTATATTTGTCTATAAAAATTGAATTCCGTATTTAAAATATAGATAAGTGGTTTGGTCGTATTTTTATAACTATATTTACATATTAAATATTGTTTTTAATTTTAATTTTCCAATTTACAACACTATCTTTAATATATAAGTTTATTCCTAAATTTATAAGCTTATTACAATTGACATATCATTTTCGACTAATCTTACAAAAATTCATTCAGAAATAATATTTGTAATAGGAAAATCGTGGATGTTAAATTACTTAAAATACCGTAAGCCTATGTAGTATTTTTCTACTTATATTGGCATTTCGGAAATATATTTTAACGTATTGAATTTAGAGTATAGAGATTGTTGCAGTATTTTTCTTCGTAAGTGACAACACCAGAAACGTCAATGTTATTCTCCTTATTAATCAAGCCGACCCTGAACATATGTTTTACACTTTGTTCTACGATGTTTTAACATACAACATTTCAATACATTCTTAACTTATTCCATACGCTATTTAAAACACATGAGATAAAGATAACGAGGAAACAAGTTGACTCTGAACAAATATGTTTTACTCTATGGGAAGTATGTTGTAAGATTAAATTCATAATGGTTAATGTGAAGTATTTTTCTACCTTTTTTTGGTATTTCTTTCTCTATATATGTGTATCGGAAATGTATTTTAAAGAATCGAACGTAGAGTAATGAGGTTTTTTTTTTAGTATTTTCTGTCTATATTTGCGTATCGGAGTTGTGTTATGTCGTATTAAAAGTAGAAGAAGAAGGAATTTTTATATTATTATTCTACCTATTAACATATCGGAAATTTATTTTATCAAATTTAAAAAGGGATTTTAATAGTATTTTTCTATTTATATTTTAATATTTGAAATGTATTTTAAAGTATTAAAAGCAGAATAAAGTTCCATAAGAATTCATCTTTCTCACAAGTCTTACCAATCATACATACATCATCTAATCTGGAATTTATGTTTAACAAATGGATGAATTCGTGTTTACAAAAGGTTCTTTTAAACGTAACTTAGTGCATTAATTAAGTATTTTATTAAATTTGAATATCAGAGTTTTTTTAATTTTAAAGTGTAATACCTAGAAGGATGTAAGACAATTTTTCCGAAAAAATAATAACAATTTTACAAGTATATTTAATTGTATTATTCATTTTGAATTTTTGGTTAAAAACAAAATTTGTAAAAAGTTATGTTATTAATTTTATTCAAATAAGCAACACTTGTTAGTTATAAGCTAGATTAATTGTTAAAAACTAAACCACAAAATTTGTTAGTAAACCATGATTTTCAAAAATTAACATATTAACCTCACAGATGCAAAACTTATCAGACAGTAAAGTGAGTCATAAAATCGATTGATTTAAAATATATTATAAATCAACCAAAATAAAGGTGTTTTGGGTAATTAAATTGTACTCTTAGTAATTTGTATGATCGCTTAAATGTATCGACTGCATTTTTAAATTTCAATAAATTTAGTTTTGTATTGTATTTAAAAATTAAATATACATTTTTCATGATATTTATTTTAAAGAAAAAATATCCAAAATAATGCAATAAAACCTTTAAATTATATTTTACCTCCGCTAATCTCGTAATGAGATTTTATCAAACCGCAAAATCTTCGTCACGAAATTTAAAAAAATATAAAAAATATTAAGAAATGAAACATCTACATTTTAAGCAAAAAAATAAAATATTGTATCTATCTTCGGGGCAAACGTTTCTAATATTACGCAAACATTAAAAAAATTTCTTGTGGTTTCGGGCTATTATTTTTTGCATTGTAACACATTTTTCGTATACAGTACCTGTTTATTTATTTGATATGCTTTAAAATACTAATTGTCTGATTATTATAGGACAAGAAAATTAACACTTATACGAAAATATTAGTATATTTTCTACTAAATCATGTTTAGATGGATTATGAATTAACCGTTTGAATAATACGTATAAGAATTAATCGTTATCGAGATGATTAGGGTTATTTCAAACTTTAAATGCTTTACTTCGTAAAATATTTTAAACGTAACAAGGAAAGACTAAGTAAAATTTACCCCAGAGAAAACAAAGCGCATTCTAGCCAAGGGCTGTACTATTAAGGAAACGTAATTGACTTCTTGTCGTTTTTACCTGAGAGTAAGAGTGATGGAAATGGAGCCAATCAAGCCTATGGTAATACTGTGAGGTTAGTGGGTGGCCGATTCTGTCCACCTTGGTATTAGGCGATTATTAATGTATTATTTTTATGGTCCGTTATTCAGCGTTAACATTTCACTCCTATACGCTTAAATAGGATTTATTGACCATCTTCTTGATTGTTGGCTACTGTTATAATTACTACAATGATTACGATATGTTTTATTTATTCCGAGAGATTGATTTGACATACACTTTACAGCGATAAGTTATTAATGCTTTAAATTTTATTAAAAGTGGTGTCCTTAGTAAAATATTTCTAAGTCAAAAACACCCTTAGATAAATGGTCAAAGTTTAAATATTTTATTTAATTTAAAAATATAAACTTTATTATAACAGATTTGACATACTATATATTACATAGAGTTGAAATCTTTGAAAGATGATATAATTATTTTTAGTGTTATTTAATGAAAATTATAATAAAATATCGCATTAAGAAACATTTTCATAGAGTGAGTTTTTAATGGAATATGCAATTATCAATATAAAACTATCAATTTGATATTATAGGTTATGTTGTTGCAAATGTGATTATTAAATTTTATTCCACGTGAAATCATTTTTTAGTTATTACAACTACTTTAACACTAACACAACTTTGTTTATTTCAAATAATGTTTGGAATATAGACTATTTTCTAAATCTTCCAGGTTTTACTGGTTTTATTAAAAAATCTATTGCTTTTGGTCCCAGTTTAATAATATTTTTGTAAATAATATTTTTTCACATACAACGAGACAACCCGAGGTGGTTCTCACTGATTTTCTTCAAAGTTGGAGAATAAAGTCTGAAATGTAACACGAAAACAATAAAGGGAAAATTACGCTGGGCTTCCGTTTTGTTATGGAAACCAAAAAATGCTTCTGACAACTTAAAAAGAAAAGTTCAACGTAAAATAACATGGGAAAATTACAATGTTTAATTATCTGACCGAGTAAAAAAATCCTATTTATTTTGAAAGAAATCTTGTTTCGTTTTGAAAATAAGCGCATATTAATGTATCTCTTTGTGTGATAAATTCGATATTATCATTGTTATTAAAAATTATGTCAAATTCATATTAAACGAGTAAATTTGAATACATTTGGGCAAATTAAAATAATATTGGGTAACTTCTTATATTATGGAAGACGCTTCCTATCATTATATCGATTAACACAATTTTATGGGATTTTAATGAAAATATAAAAAAAAACAATATTTGAATTGTTCTAATATTATTGGAATTCACACAATTTTATTCGAATATACAAATAAAAGTTCAAATAACCCAATATAATTGGAATCTAATAAAAATATAAATATAATCAACGTTTTATTTACTTATCTTTATATCAATTGACACAATACTATTGGAATTTACTCAAAACTGTTTAAATGTTAACTAGAATATTTGAATCGACCTAGTATTATTTGAATTTATTCAATATTAATCAAATATACAAAATATTTTTATATTTAGCCAAGATACCTGAATTTACCTAAATGTATTCGAAATTTCCCAATTTAATACGAATTCAAGTAAAAAATATTTAAGTTAATTCAATAATATAAGAAGTTACCCAATATTATTTTAATTTGCCCAAATGTATTCAAATTTACTCATTTAATATGAATTTGACATAATTTTTAATAACAATGATAATATCGAATTTATCACACAAAGAGATACATTAATATGCGCTTATTTTCAAAACGAAACAAGATTTCTTTCAAAATAAATAGGATTTTTTTACTCGGTCAGATAATTAAACATTGTTATTTTCCCATGTTATTTTACGTTGAACTTTTCTTTTAAGTTGTCAGAAGCATTTTTTGGTTTCCATAACAAAACGGAAGCGCAGCGTAATTTTCCCTTTATTGTTTTCGTGTTACATTTCAGACTTTATTCTCCAACTTTGAAGAAAATCAGTGAGAAACAACTCGGGTTGTCTCGTTGTATGTGAAAAAATATTATTTACAAAAATATTATTAAACTGGGACCGAAAGCAATAGAATTAATAAAACCAGTAAAACCTGGAAGATTTAGAAAATAGTCTATATTCCAAACATTATTTGAAATAAACAAAGTTGTGTTAGTGTTAAAGAAGTTGTAATAACTAAAAAATGATTTCACGTGGAATAAAATTTAATAATCACATTTGCAACAACATAACCTATAATATCAAATTGATAGTTTTATATTGATAATTGCATATTCCATTAAAAACTCACTCTATGAAAATGTTTCTTAATGCGATATTTTATTATAATTTTCATTAAATAACACTAAAAATAATTATATCATCTTTCAAAGATTTCAACTCTATGTAATATATAGTATGTCAAATCTGTTATAATAAAGTTTATATTTTTAAATTAAATAAAATATTAAAACTTTGACCATTTATCTAAGGGTGTTTTTGACTTAGAAATATTTTACCTAGGACACCACTTTTAATAAAATTTAAAGCATTAATAACTTATCGCTGTAAAGTGTATGTCAAATCAATCTCTCGGAATAAATAAAACATATCGTAATCATTGTAGTAATTATAACAGTAGCCAACAATCAAGAAGACGGTCAATAAATCCTATTTAAGCGTATAGGAGTGAAATGTTAACGCTGAATAACGGACCATAAAAATAATACATTAATAATCGCCTAATACCAAGGTGGACAGAATCGGCCACCCACTAACCTCACAGTATTACCATAGGCTTGATTGGCTCCATTTCCATCACTCTTACTCTCAGGTAAAAACGACAAGAAGTCAATTACGTTTCCTTAATAGTACAGCCCTTGGCTAGAATGCGCTTTGTTTTCTCTGGGGTAAATGTTACTTAGTCTTTCCTTGTTACGTTTAAAATATTTTACGAAGTAAAGCATTTAAAGTTTGAAATAACCCTAATCATCTCGATAACGATTAATTCTTATACGTATTATTCAAACGGTTAATTCATAATCCATCTAAACATGATTTAGTAGAAAATATACTAATATTTTCGTATAAGTGTTAATTTTCTTGTCCTATAATAATCAGACAATTAGTATTTTGAAGCAGATCAAATAAATAAACAGGTACTGTATACGAAAAATGTGTTACAATGCAAAAAATAGTAGCCCGAAACCACAAGAAATTTTTTAAATGTTTGCGTAATATTAGAAACGTTTGCCCCGAAGATAGATACAATATTTTATTTTTTTGCTTAAAATGTAGATGTTTCATTTCTTAATATTTTATATATTTTTTTAAATTTCGTGACGAAGATTTTGCGGTTTGATAAAATCTCATTACGAGATTAGCGGAGGTAAAATATAATTTAAAGGTTTTATTGCATTATTTTGGATATTTTTTCTTTATAATAAATATCATGAAAAATGTATATTTAATTTTTAAATACAATACAAAACTAAATTTATTGAAATTTAAAAATGCAGTCGATACATTTAAGCGATCATACAAATTACTAAGAGTACGATTTAATTACCCGAAACACCTTTATTTTGGTTGATTTATAATATATTTTAAATCAATGGATTTTATGACTCACTTTACTGTCTGATAAGTTTTGCATCTGTGAGGTTAATATGTTAATTTTTGAAAATCTTACAACATACTTCCCATAGAGTAAAACATATTTGTTCAGAGTCAACTTGTTTCCTCGTTATCTTTATCTCATGTGTTTTAAATAGCGTATGGAATAAGTTAAGAATGTATTGAAATGTTGTATGTTAAAACATCGTAGAACAAAGTGTAAAACATATGTTCAGGGTCGGCTTGATTAATTAGGAGAATAACATTGACGTTTCTGGTGTTGTCACTTACGAAGAAAAATACTGCAACAATCTCTATACTCTAAATTCAATACGTTAAAATATATTTCCGAAATTCCAATATAGGTAGAAAAATACTACATAGGCTTACGGTATTTTAAGTAATTTAACATCCACGATTTTCCTATTACAAATATTATTTCTTAATGAATTTTTGTAAGATTAGTCGAAAATGATATGTCAATTGTAGTAAGCTTATAAATTTAGGAATACACTTATATATTAAAGATAGTGTTGTAAATTGGAAAATTAAAATTAAAAACAATATTTAATATGTAAATATAGTTATAAAAATACGACCAAACACTTATCTATATTTTAAATACGGAATTCAATTTTTATAGACAAATATAGTCAGAATGATACTATAAAAACTCTTTAATCAACTTTAATACGATAAAAATTAACTTTCCAATGTGTAAATAAAGGTCGGAAAATACTCTACGTTCATTACGTTAGAATATATTTCAATGCGCAAATATAGGTGGAACAATAGTACAAAAACACTTAAATTTGGCGTTTAATACGTTAAAATACTTTTCCAATACGCAAATACATAGAAAATATTACAAAAACGTCTAAACTCTACTTTAAATCGGTTAAAATATATTTCATATATCCAAATACATAGAAAAATACTAGAAAAACATCTAAACTCTACTTTTAATGCAACAAAATGCAATTCCGATATTCAAATATTTAAAAATACTTAATTAATGTACTAAGTTACGTTTAAAAGAACCTTTTGTAAACACGCTTTCTATTTTTCTGCTCTCTTCCAACTATCTTGCAATATTTTCAATCCAATTATATCTGTTTTATATCCTTAACTTTATTTCTCAGTAAAATTTCTCTCTGACTAGCTTCCTCTAGCTTAAATTTCCACTCTTCAATATGCTTTTCCATTTCTTCCAAATGCTTTCTTATTTCTTGCACATCTAACCACGTCACATTATAATCTTCCACTATTTTACTCGCTTCTTCAAATGTATTGAAATCCATATGGTTATAAGTAATTGAACATATTTCATATAAAAGTTCAGAAATGCTAAAATTTAGATCTTCTGAAAGAACCTTCTCTCTACTACGCCACAAGTGTTTTGTTAAAGTGAATCAAATTAATTATAAACTCACTTTAATATCATTAAGTGTCTTTATACCAAAGTAGTGCTTTAGCCAACATCACAAGCATTTTGTTTAAATAAATGTAAAATTAAAAAACATGTACTTAACAGTTGAAATGTCTTTGTGATTGGGAATATGATAACTGATTTGCTGTTTAAACTGAAATCCATATATAAAACAGTTATATAATACAGGTTGTAAAACAATATTATGTCATCTAATTAGTAAATTATAATTTAAGCTAAATTGTTTTTCATCTGATACCTCGAATTGCAAACCTATTAAAATTGTGTATTAAATAAAATTTGGTTTTCATCTTTTTATTAGAATAACAAATCTAACACGGTTGCGCCCGTACGTTCGAAAAAGCACACAAGTTCAACAAATTACGTTGCCTGTTTAAACACGTAAATAATTCCCTCTATATAAACCCATATACGATAAAATTAAATTGTTTTATAATTAACATTCGATAGTGTACCAGGTTACACTTATTATTTATTAATATAAGATAAAAGTATTTTTGAAAAAATTCACTTAATTCTAGTGAGACATTCCAAATCTGACTATTTTTTAATAATGATTCTTATATTTTTATCTTAATTTATAATAAAAGCTCTTACAGATAATTGATTTATAGAAACTACGCTGACAATATAAAAATACAAAAATGATACTTTTTTATTTTTTTTTACGTTTTTAATAATTAAATTTAAAAACATGTTGATAATATTCAAAACCAAATCCATTCCATTATTAGCAATGACGCTGTTGTTCAAATGTAATGTGTAGGGAGATTTCAGCATAAAAACCGCTCTTTTAACTACGTAAACACATTGCATGAGCATAAAATCAATTAATTTGTTAGTAAATATTTATCATTATATTAATTTAATTATACTAATTAACAATTTCAAGATTTAGCTCGAATTTCAAACCTGATACCTAATTTCGTAGTAAAGAAATATCTTCTACGAATTAAGGTAAATATAACTATTATTAATTGTATCCTTATAATATATATAATTTCTTTAATGTTCTATTTTTACAACCTTTCATTTTTTTCATATTACTAATTATCTCTTAGTTAAATAGGCTATTTTACACATATTTTGAGGTTGTTTTATTTTTTAAATGCTTATTAATTGTATAATTTAATTTGCGATCGTTTAAAAAAATAATTTTATTGGTGTACATTTTTTTCTCTTATTTATTTATTGCACTATCCTGGTAGCCAATACATTTAGTCTTTTGCGAAAGAAGTATTATTATTATTATTACTATTATTATTAATAGTTGTTAAGTATTATAAACGATTGTATCTTCAAAAAGTAAAGTGTTAATAAGCTTTGTTTTTAAAACAATTCATTTTTATTTACAATTTTTTTCAAATTAGAGGATTTATTAATTGATTTTTTATTAATATCTAGCGTTTGTTTGTAAAAACCAGTTTTTTCTTCTCACTAGCTCTGTGGAATGTCTCCTGGCGAAACGCAATCTGGGTTTATAATTTTATCATTTTACCGCGAAGATGTGTTACAATGTAGGTGACAAGATAAGGGTAAAATCGATTTTTATAAAGATTTTTGCGTTTGAAAGTATGATATCGTTAGCAAATTGTTGAAAAAATCCAAACTAGTTTTACAAGGTTATAATGAGTGGATAAACTCTACACGTGAAAATAATTAAGGGGTGGTTATCAAATCAGTTTTACAAGGCTAATGCAATAGAATGTTGAACCAGTTCTATCCTAGAGGTAGTTTTCATTTATGAATTTAAAGATATCGCTCGCAATCAGGCAGAATTTCATAGAGCGTGCTTCTGGTAACGCTGTTCAACAGAAAGTTAAAATTAAAAATCAAAGTAAGTCATATTTAATTTAAAAATAATTAAAATTATTAAACTTAATTTTGTTTTAAATTAGCCGCCAATAAATACCCGTTCGTTTACTGTGTATAGTCAGATAAAATTCTATCTACGTGTATTCACAATTTTGCTATTTTTTATTTAAAAAAATTAATTATTTTTTATTTATTTTAAATAAATGGTTTTTGGAATTTTTATTGATTGTGTAACTTAAAAATGATTTTCCAACTTTAGAATATATTATTTTGCTATTAAAAATTAACCAGACATCCGTTTGGGTAAAATTATAGTCTTTCGAGTTGCAAAAGTTAGTGCTCGACAGTCGATTAATTTTTATCCATAAATAAAATAAGCTCGGCTATATTTCAATATTTATTTAAATAACCAATAGTTTAATAAAAATTGCAAAATGTTTAAATAATTGAAAGTGAATAAGCCTATTATTTAAATAAAAACAAACAATTACTTAAATAAATACCGCTTTTATTCAAATAAACGCATCGTTACGTAAAAAACCTAGTTAAATAAGTTAAAATGATATTATTTTTTATATTAAACTTATTATTTACCATGGTGAATATTAGTAGAAATTATGTTTAATTCAGAGAAAACGGCATGGTATTAGAAGATAAAACTTATTTATTATTATTATTATTTTTCCCATCCCTTTTTAAAATAAATCGGAAAATTTGTGGATAATGAATAAACAATTGCGAACACTAGCAAAAGTATCAATAAAAACAACATTGTATCTTCAAAAATGTAAGAATTATTTTTATACTGGTAAAGTAATAAGTTTTTATTGTAGGTGGATAACATTATACTTTAGAATTGCTATAACATTGTATCTTTAAAAGTTAATAAATTGAATTTTTATAATACATTGGTGACTATAACTCTGGCGGATATCGCCCGATTAAGTTCATTGTAATGTTTTAAAATGTTTATTGATTGTTTATGTAATTAATTTATTATATAAAATCATTGTTTTTTTGGGAATTTTTATTGATTATGTTACTTTAGAATGTATTGGAGTACTATTGAAAACCAATTTCCCTGAAAAAATTATACCTTTGTATTGCAAATGTTAAAAACACTATCTTCAAATGTAAATAAATTGTATTTTATTTCGACCGGGGTAAAAAATAAGTGGTTATATCTCGGGCGGATATTGACCAGCAACATTGTAAATTGTTTTAAAAATGTGTATTGATTGTTTATTTATTTATTTCCAAAAAGTAAATAAAGTTTAATTTTCAACAGGGATATCACGTGATTGGGTGTGGCCAAAAGTTGCTTAGGCTTTAAGCGAAGGTTTCCCTATCTCGAAATTAACTAATTAGCATTTTAAATGGCTAAAAAATGAAAAAAATTAAAAAACGATATCAAAAGTAAATAAGTTAAAGTATTTGGTGGGGTCAAATATTACCGCCGATATCTCGGCCCGAGCTTGTCCGATCGTGTCCAAACTTGTTGGGGTGATAGACCGAGGCTTATGGGTGGTGGACATGGACAAGCGTCGAGGTCAAAGATCATCTTCAAGGTGAAATTTGAGATTGAAAACAAAAATATTTTGTTGACTTTTTCCAAGGTCAAAAACTGGTTTTTGGAAAAAAATTTGGGAGTTGTTTTGGGGGGGGGTTATTTGTGGCAGCCATCTTGGCGGCCATCTTGAAAAACTGTTAAGTTTTAGTCCATCTCTACTGATGTGTATATGAGGCACGAACATGTATATCCAAATATTTATAATTTTAATACAGGAACTTTAAAGGCATAGTGTTAAGTGACAGTTAAAAAAAATGCCATGTGGTAAAAAAATATGTAGTTCCCATTATTCAAATAAGAGCTATCGTTAAAAAACTCTCTTAAAAGTATTACATGTAGTTCAAATCAGAGTTATCACCCCTCGTTGGCGTCGTTTTCATTTTGATCACATTTCTTGTCCAAACTCTTAACTTCCTGAAACCGTTTCTGCCTAATTTGTGTTTTACCTAAGATTTCATAACTTCTTCAATGTCAAATAACTTTACGATATTACGGCAATGGGCGAACAGCTTCTGCATTTAATAGAAAAATCTTTCAGTTAGAGGTAAATTTAAAAATTTATTTAACTGAATTCACACTTATCAATTTAATTTAGCTAGTCACTACATTGTAAACAAAAGCTTGGACCTAATTGCTTTAAACTTGCTTTACTGCTAGTCAATATGTCGTTGTAAACCAAGGCCTAATTTATATTATATTCCAATCCTCCAGTTATAAGAAGATTATCTTCAATTAAAATGAAATGTGAATTAAAAAGCTTACCTTAGAAGATTATCTTGTGTAAAGCCCCATTTGCATCCGCAAATGTAGGCTTTGTCCCTAACAGTCTTTCCCTTTACTTCCGAGAGTTTTCTCGTTGTTTTGGGCCATCGCTGCTGGGGAAGGTAGGGATGACTCTTCCTCGCTCGCGTCGTCCACCTTTGGATTTCTCCGAAAGTGGCGACCTCTGACCCGAAGGGTTAAGAGCGGGGTAAAGTTACCGGTGACGCTTACTATTGCACCACAGTAAGTCCGCAAATATTTCTTGGCGGGCTTTCTTCTCCAGCAAATTAGGTTGGAGACCGGTAGCGTCATCCGAGGGGCCCGCTATATCAGAGACGTTGGGACAATGGACTAACTCTCTCTTGGTTACGGACTCCGACCTAACCAGTCATATCTTTTATATTCTCTCTTCTAGAGAAAGTTTGTTTAGTTGCCATGATTTGTTATCCTTGGTAAATATATATATGACTAATAAAGGTTGTTTTATAGTGTAACTCTCGTACATGGTTTTAGACATAAGCCGACAATTTCCAGGCTTCACAAATGGCGCCCAACGTGGGGCCTGAGTTGTTGAATGTACGAGAGTTTAGGTTATTTAAATTTTTAGTTGTAATTTTTGGGAATGGGTTAGTTAAATTTTTAGTGTTAGTGTATTTTTTATATTAGTGTATTGTGGGTACCTTTGTTTCCCAGTGGGTTTTCCGGAGGGATTTTTGGGTTAGGCGGCTCCAGGGATTTTAGAGTCGTGGTTTAGGTCTTAAACATTAAAACCAGGTCCGGAATGGTTTTGGGAAATGAAGGGGGTACTGGTGCTGGAAACCCAGCCCAGGAGGATATGGCGCAAGTCATGGCTCGTGCTTTGCGCGAGGCCTTGGACGGTTATGCGACCAGCCGGGATGCGGGAGCATGCGCTGCCCAAATCCCGATGGTTAAGTTAAATGTAGAAGCGCCGATCTACATGGGTCCGGCTGACGAGAAGTCTCCGTTGGGGTTCCTGGAGGCTCTTGACCGGTATCAGGCGGTTACGGGGTACAGCGAAGGGGATTTCCTCTTGCAAGTACTACCGTCGTGCATGCGGGGACCCGCTGCACTTTGGTGGTCGTTCCAAGGAGTGTTTCCCTCCTTGAACGTTTTTCGTCAGGCATTTCGCCACGAATATTTAGCCACCGATTATGCCAGGCGTATCCAAATTGAGTTGGATACCCGAACTCAAGGTGCGGATGAACCCCTGACGCAGTATATTCACTGTATAGCTGAATACTACCGGCGTATTGGGGGAAACGCCACCGAGGCAGATAAGGTAGCTCGAGTGTTACGGCAATGTCACCCGACATACCGTCATCACTTAAGGGGAAAGGTATTCGCCACCCTGAAAGAGTTGTCGCAGCAGGCCAAGATTATTCAATCTGACCTTCTCGCGCAAGCCATTTATCGCCCCCCGCCCACCGCTTTAGAATCCCTAGAGCCAACTCTGGCTTACGGGGGAACTTTAGGACAGGTTGGGTGAGCGCCCCCTGTTACTGGTGGCGCGGTGAGTTAAGCAGCCAACGGAGTGCCGGCTAATTCTAGCCAGGTATCTCTGGGTGTTATGGGAGTAGACCTAGAATCTCTGGATCCTTATTGGCATTATAGGATTCCGAGGCAGTCTGCTAATTGGTCGAGCGCGGCAGTCGCCCCTCAACCAATGCAGCAAACTTTCCAGCAGAATCCTGTAGAAAGTTTTAGGCCGGTACGCCAGAATTTAGTTTGTTATGGTTGTTGGAAACCCGGACATATCAAACGCCAATGTCCCGAGCAGGGAAACTGGCGAGGGAGGCCTTCCAATTAAATGGATGTACATCCAGGAAAGGGAGTGAGCCTCGGCAAAGTTCTGACGTTTGGAAAGCCGGTAACGAGGGAGAGCTTCCGAATACTCAGAATTGCACTCCCTTGGTCAACCGGTGTGCTGACGGAAAAAATCCCCCATTGTTACGGTTACGAGCTTTGGAACATTCGTTTCTAGGCTTGTTAGACTCTGGTTCCTCCGTCTTTCTCTTGGGTGATAATTTTATCCCCATTTTTGAGAAAAAAGGGAGGAAAATGAGCGAAAATAGCACTACAGGTAGATTTGGCCGTGGCACGTGTCGTGTCGCGGGCAGTATCAGGCTTTTCATAAAGTGGGCCGGCGGCATTCGCATTGAGGGGTTGCGGGGTGTGCCAGAAAAGTAAGCCATCCCAGCAGTTAACCCCCGGGTTACTTTCTAGCGTCCCCAGTGAAAGGCCTTTCGAATTGGTAACTGCTGATTTAATGGGTCCCTACACTCGAAGCGCCAAGGGAAATCAGTACCTACTCGTCATAGTAGATCATATTACAAAGTGGGCAGAACTCTACCCGCTTAGGAAAATGACTACTGAGAAAATATGGGAGAAAATGTATGAAGTTTTCTGTCGATATGGATTCCCACGACATGAAGTTATGTATTTGTACCCCGCCGTTCCGCTAGGCACTACGGCGGCCCACAACACTCAACCAAGTCCGGACAAAAATGCGCTTTGCGAAACAACGTTCGGCCAGTGAGACAGCTATAAAAACCGGCTCACATATGGCAAACAAACGCCCTCATCACGGCCCAACAAAAGGCGACACCATGGGCCTGCCCGAGAACCCATCCTCGCACAGCTGAGGGCTAGAGAGACTTTCTCATTCACTGCAATTACCATCCCCGATAAGGTTATCAAATGACAGGTATGGAGCGAACCATCGCGCGAACCCAAAATCCGAGCCCAGCAACCACGAACACACCCGTCCCCCCTCCGGCAGGCGGCGAAGGGGGCGATGCGAACTGGCGCGCAAGCCCAGAAATCAGGCCCGGCAGCCGCGAACGACACCAGTGACCCCATTAAGGACACGACAGGTGATAACTGATAAGGGATCCGTATTTTCTAGTAAAAAGTTCAAAAGGGCCTGTTCGGATTTCGGCATACGCCCTAAGACGACGGCCCCTTATCACGCTCAGGCAAATCTGACTGAGCGGATGAATAGAACTATAAAGCCAATGATAATTTCTTATGTAGAACGACATAAGGACTGGGACGCCCGTCTCCCAGAATTAGGCTTTGCTTTGCGTTCAGGCGAGAGCAAAGTGACAGAGTATTCGCCCGCCGCTTTAAACTTAGGCCGAGAGCTTCGCGCACCCCTGGATTGGGAGTTGATACCAGGAAATACTTCCGGTAATCGAAGCGCAGGCACGTACGCCGATAAACTGAAAATTAGGCTGCATGATGCAATCGACCATGCACCCTTGAATTTACAGGATTCAAAGCTCACGCAAAAACTGCACTACTACAAGCGTCATCGAGCTATTTTCTACAAACGTGGAGACCTCGTATTGCGCAAAACTCATCTTCTTTCCGACGCTAGTCGTGGTATCACGGGTTCGTTGGGAGATAAGTTTGAGGGGCCGTTTGTAGTGCAGAAAAGGACCACTCCTTTGACATATCGGCTGGGGACCCGAACTCCGGTGATTTCATCGGAGTAACGCACGTGTCCCAGCTGAAGACTTTCACCCCGCCGTGGCAAGGAGTTGACCCTCCGTGTGACGAAACCGGTAGGGGGGTGGAAACGCCGGACGAGAAGAAGGAAACCCTCTCTCGTCCCAAGAGGAAGAGACGGCGTAGAAGGGGTGAGAGCACTGTAGACCCCCCTAAGCATCGCTACAATCTGCGTTCAAAAGCCAATGCCTAGTAACACTTTTTGGGTGGGGGTCTAACTTATTGCGTTGAATTTGAGATACCTTGAATTGTACGTAATTTTGGCTGAAGATTGTTGCGCATTCGCGCCATCTTTTAGCAATTGTAACCAGGATCGGGGAGGTCGATCCCGATCTTGCCGGTCGGGGCGGGGAGCAGCCGCCTCCACCAGAGGCCTTGCAACTCGAGGACGTCAGAATGGGCAGACGGCCCCAGGAACGCCGGGGCAGACCGCCCTGTCGAGAGGAGGGCAACTAGCACAAACCACAAGGCAGACGGCCTTAGGAGGACCCTTAAGGCATACCGCCCAAGGATCCAGGGGGCAGGCCGCCCACTCCGCAACAGCATCACCGGCGTCCTTTGAGGCGAGGCATACGCCCCCTCAACGGATGTCGAGGACCGTGGCTACCTGGGTGGCACCGATGGACGTTGTCCTGTTGACCTATTTCAGTGCCGCCCGGTGGCCCAAGCAGCAGATGTTTGGGGTAGTGGGACGCCCCACTCCCCATGTCTTCCAGGGGTGTACTGTGGGGAAAGTAGCTCCGAGGGTGTATCCTTCGGTGGCAGTCCCTATGGAGCAAGGGGTTTCCGTTGTCAAGTCAGTCGAGCCAATTCCGGTCGCTGAGCTTGGCGCTGCCCCTACCCCAGTCTTACCCCCACGAGTGCCAGGATCCGCCGTCACGATGGATCTGGACACTTTGTTATTGGGGGATAACGACGTCTCTCCCCTCGATAGCGGTGACGAGCATTTTCTCGACGCTTTGGACCACCTTTACCTCACACCCGACGCCTAATTTTTGGGTGGGGGTGTGTAAAGCCTACATTTGCATCCGCAAATGTAGGCTTTGTCCCTAACAGTCTTTCCCTTTACTTCCGAGAGATCTCTCGTTGTTTCGGGCCATCGCTGCTGGGGAAGGTAGGAATGACTCTTCCTCGCTCGCGTCGTCCACCTTCGGAATTCTCCAAAAGTGGCGACCTCTGACCCGAAGGGTTAAGAGCGGGGTAAAGTTACCGGTGACGCTTACTATTGCACCACAGTGAGTCCGCAAAGATTTCTTGGCGGGCTTTCTTCTCCAGCCAATTAGGTTGGAGACCGGTAGCGTCATCCGAGGGGCCCGCTATATAAGAGACGTCGGGACAATGGACTAACTCTCTCTTGGTTACGGACTCCGACCTAACCAGTCATATCTTTTATATTCTCTCTTCTAGAGAAAGTTTGTTTAGTTGCCATGATTTGTTATCCTTGGTTAATATATATATGATTAATAAAGGTTGTTTTATAGTGTAAATCTCGTACATGGGTTTAGACATAAGCCGACAATTTCCAGGCTTCACACTTGATACTGTATGCAGATAATTTAAATGTTTTACAAAAAGTTGTTAAATATTTCATATAAAATATTTTAAAACCGTTACGGCACGTGTAAATCAACCGAAAGCGAAAGCGGGAGAACAATTTATCTCTTATTGTTACGAAACGGGACCAAAGATGGCGCTCCGATAGTAGATTTCAAAATTTAGTTGTTTTAAAGTCGGCAAATGAACTAATAATTTTAAGTCAGCTTTGCGTCGGCATACCGACTCGAAAAAGTCCAAAATGCGTTGCTACCTATTTTCGTCGCTAAAACGTTAATGACTTTTTAAGTCGGGTTTTGGTCTTCGACTAAGTTAAAACCGACTTTTCGACTACAACCCGACTCTAATACGATCGGCTCTGCTACAGGGAAGGTGTTTTTATAAATGAACTTGGCCTTTTTGTTTGAATGTAGCTACTACGTCACAACTTTAACTTTGGTAATATTACGAGCGCGCGCTTAAGGCACGAGAAACCTCGGATTTTCCCTTGCGCGTGCAAACCACGCGTGTCAAAATTATTTTTTGAATATTTTAAAATTTATTAAAATGAATTAAAAAATTAAACGGCACTTGTACATTTAAATACTGAGGAAATAAGATTTAAACCACTTAGTGTACAATAAAAGTTATTGTACACTAAGTGGTTTAAATCTTATTTCCTCCGTGTCAAAATTATTCTAATAAAGCTAGGACATCGTAAGAGCAACATAAAAACAAGTTCGGCAAGCGTAGCTGAATTTATAAAAATAACTATTGGTTACGAGGGCACTTGTACATGTTAATAGACAAATAAAATGAAAATTCCACTTTGTGTATAATAATTTTTTATTTTATTTTAAAAACACGATGACTAGTTTCGCTTATCCATTCTTGAGCATCATCAGGTCTGGAGCATAGAGTAACCCACTCGCATAGAGTGGAAGGCCCTATGTAAGCGCAAGAAACATTATCCTAACGGGCCAACTTGTTTCTGAGGCGTGAATAAATATAGTCCGAAGAGCGATGGTGTTGTTTTTACATTTTTAAGAGTATAAACTAGCGACATCTGTTGAAAAAGAGCTACCGACACTTGCTTTAAAACAGCAGGAATTGGTAAAGGTTTTCAATTTGAATGTCTTAAATGGGATCTCGACGCGGAACTTCGTTATTAAAATTTAAAGGTCACTAATAATTAAAATAAAGGTCACGTGTTTAGGTCTTTCGCTTCCCTATGTGAAAATAGTTTCAGTGACCCTATATTACTACAATAATAATAATAATAATAATAATTAGTATACGATTTTTATTTTAATCTTTCGAAATTAAATCGCGCAAGTAAACACCGCATTCTGACTCAAAATATACTAAACAGCCAAGATTACTCAACTATAAAGTTGGATATCGGGTGCTTTTGGCCGGCGCCCGGAGGGGTCCGACACTCGTCTAAAATGCGTACGAAATTTGAAAATCTTCAAATCTTTTCGTCCAGATTTGAAGATTTGACCGAAATTTCATAAATTTACAAAATTTTCAGAATTTCCAAATTTTATATGTGATTTGCAAATTGCAATGATATTTGATAGGGATTTGAAATTTTGGATGAGATTTGATAGGGATTTGAAATTTTGGATGAGATTTGATAGGGATTTGAAATTTTTGATGAGATTTGATAGGGATTTGGAAATTTTGGATGAGATTTGATAGGGATTTGGAAATTTTGGATGAGATTTGATAGGGATTTGGAAATTTTGGATGAGATTTGATAGGGATTTGAAATTTTGGATGAGATTTGATAGGGATTTGGAAATTTTGGATGAGATTTGATAGGGATTTGGAAATTTTGGATGAGATTTGATAGGGATTTGAAATTTTGGATGAGATTTGATAGGGATTTGAAATTTTGGATGAGATTTGATAGGGATTTGAAATTTTGGATGAGATTTGATAGGGATTTGGAAATTTTGGATGAGATTTGATAGGGATTTGGAAATTTTGGATGAGATTTGATAGGGATTTGAAATTTTGGATGAGATTTGATAGGGATTTGAAATTTTTGATGAGATTTGATAGGGATTTGGAAATTTTGGATGAGATTTGATAGGGATTTGAAATTTTGGATGAGATTTGATAGGGATTTGAAATTTTGGATGAGATTTGATAGGGATTTGAAATTTTGGATGAGATTTGATAGGGATTTGAAATTTTGGATGAGATTTGATAGGGATTTGGAAATTTTGGATGAGATTTGATAGGGATTTGGAAATTTTGGATGAGATTTGATAGGGATTTGAAATTTTGGATGAGATTTGATAGGGATTTGAAATTTTGGATGAGATTTGATAGGGATTTGGAAATTTTAACGAGATTTGAGAAGGATTTTTAAATTTTCATGAGATTTGATCGTGTTCGTCATATTAATATTTCATTAATTTTAATGTTTTTCGAAAATCTGTAGCTCTTTCGAGATCGGTTCACATTTCTCTCATTATCTCATATCGATTCAAGAGGCTTCAAACCGTTTTCGTCAAAGTCTCTAGTGTGAACGCGACTCAAGTTTTCGGTCGTTTTGAGAAATCAAATTAATTTTGAAAAGTATAATTTCATTTTTCAACGATCACTCTATCGAAGTGGCTCAAAAAAATCAAGTTGACCATTCCGAAACGGTCGAAAACGGTTCTCAAAGGCTAGTGTGAACCGCGTTAATTATCTTCAAACCATTTCAAAGGGCTTTGAAATCGGTTTCGTGACGTAACAACGTCCTTCCAAAGTGGTTCAAAACCGTTTTGAAATCGATTCCAACGTGTGACCAAAGCTTATGAGAAACGCAAACTTTGATTGTAATTAGGAAACTTACTGCAGTTAGATATTTAAATTTGAAATTTATATAATTTTAAAGCAACGAAGCCATAGTATTTCTTTAAGGGATATCTAAGCTATTGAATTTCCACTAATACACACAAATCCTTAGGATTGGGTGTTAAAACGAGCGTACAACTGAGACAAAAACGGGGCAAAATTCAAGGTCGATGTTGAGCGCTCGAAGTTGATGGTAGAAATCCCATTGGTTTTACCAAAAGTGGATATAAAACAGAAAGTCTGGGAGGAAGAGGCAGCCCTGTTCCATCAAAAATGAGGATCCCCTTAATCCCCTTTCCATATTGCCTACCCCCTTTGGCTGAGGGTTAAAATGGGCGCTTTACTCACTTGTACCAGAGTAATTCGCCCGGACTTATTTTTTTCCATACTGGGCTAAGATTACACGGTGATTGTGCGCTTTTTATTTAAAAATAATTCACGTGTATCGCGTGTACTTTGGACTTTAAAGCGAAACGTTTATTAATTATTAGTGAGTTTAATAAGAAGAATGTAATGGACGTTTTAAAATTGTACGATAAAGACGAGTTTTTTACCTTGGACGAGACAGGAATTCGAATTAAAGCCTTTGAAGAAATTAAAAATAATTTCTCATTAAATGAACTTTTAGAAGATATGAGTACACAATATGATTTGCTAAATTCGAAGTACTGTGAGGAAAAAGGAGGATATAGTGGATTTTTATTCGCCTGGAACAATTGGGTTTATAATTTGGTCTTCCATGAAGATGGCATTGATCCAGTGATTGTTTGTAACCCTATTTACAATGTAGAACTACCCAATGTGATACATTGGATATCTTGGAAATTTTTGGATTGCAAAGCATCTAACAGGAGAATTGAAGTTCTTGAAGAAAAGTAGAAAACAGAACCAACCAAGAGGCTACTTCAACAGTAAGGGACTCTTATGAACTTAACATTTCAGAATATAAAGCAAAGACATTTACTCTACGTCACTTGCATACAGATCGGGTCTATTCTATGAACAGATTAGTTGGTGGTGTATTGGGTGAGATCTGGGGTGTAAGCAAAAAAGGTATGCAAATTTACAAGAAGGTTAAAAAAGGGAAAAAACCTCTAACAGAGAAACAGAGAGACCAAGCTCATACTATGTATTTGATCAGTTTAGCAATTCGCAACACCAAAAAATACCCTAATAAAATTCCAGAAGCTTTGCAAGCAATAAATAATGGAGGTTTATTTATTGCACATGACTCTCTAATGCCGTATGTATCATCAATTACCAAACAGGTAGTAGAAAATAGTTTCGAATATCATCGACTGGAAATAATCCTGGAAAAACCATCAAAGAGACAACGGAAATTATTAGAAAAATTGACAATTTAAAAAATCACTTCATAAGTGTCACTGGAAAAATTCCAGCTGTTATAGAAAAAGGTTTCACCAATGCTGAGCTGGAAGCTTTCCATTCAATCTTTCAGCGCAAACAGATGCACGCTAAAATTGCAGATTTAATCAGATGTATAGCTAGGAAACGCTACGAAAGGCTGGGAAAACGAGGCATTGGTAGCCAAAACCTGAGGTGCATGTTGTATGGAACCAAAATCTCAAAGAAAAAGAAGACCCAGAAAATTGCAAAGATAAAGAAGACCCAGAAAATCAAACTTGGAACGAAGAAATGTAAGGGAAAGAAAAATATTTCAGAAGAATCCTGTACTTTTTCAAAAGACACTGTCTGTTCGTTAGCAGTTAGCCCAATACAACCCTCTAAAAAGGTGTCTATGAGAGGAAGAAAACTAAAGACTAATTTTTTAAATGATTTTCAATACCAGTAACATTTTTGATTTTGAAAGGTGCAATATACTAGGTAAATGTGATAAAAATTGTGAAAATAAAATAAGACACGATGGTTTTAAATTCACAACTTGGTAATTATATCCAACGTTTCGGAAGAACTATTCTAACTTCCTTAGGCAACTTTACCACAGGAAGAGTTCAGCCAAAATGATGGATATAATAAATAAACCAATTAACTTTAAAACCGTTATAGTCTCATTTTATTAATTTTGAAAGTCATTTTAAGTAAATCATAGACGTAAAAGTGAAAATTACAAAAACCAAAACTTATTTATTAGCAGACATCTAGGCTGACTTTACGATATTCTGCCTCTGCGTTTTGGGAAGTAGTGGTGACTTGTTTTACTAGCAAAGACCGTCTTGCATTTCTGTAGTTAAGGCTAGTTAGTTTCCCGGCAGTGATATACTTCATTTGGCTGAATAGCGTCTCTACAGCCGAGCCATTAATTCTAACGGGATAAAGATAGCGTGATGGGTATCGTTCGAGAAAATCTATAACATAGTCAATAAATCCATATACAGCTATCCTGAGCAGCTCCCACGTTTGCGAGGAGAGAAACTTGGGATTGTTGCCCATTTTTTCATCTTGATTAACTCACTCCGTTTCCCATTCTTCAAAAAACTTTAAACCACACAGCATTGACTGTATTGGGGTAGAATCTAAACCATAAACTGGCTTATTTGATAACAACCCTTCTTCAAAAATATCATGACACGCCTTAAGGTAACTATAGCAAGCCATCACTGAGGATTTATCTTGGGGAACAGACTCAATCAATGGGTGCGAATAATTGTAAAGTTCTCCTAAAACAGCATTTTGTTGCATGATTACAACTTCCTCCATCACAAACCAGTGCACCAACTTCTAACCCTACACTATGGAAAGCAAAAATTGATCTTAACATTGAACTGGAAATATTGGAATGTGTACATAGTTTGGCAAACATAAAGTACAGTCCAATAATATCAAATTTTGCTACAGTGCACCGCCACAAATATTGAAGTGCGTACTCAGCTTCGAGGATATCGCACAATGGTTTTTTACTAAAAAGATCACTAAAAGAAGCAAATTCATCATCGTCCATAGTGCAACCTACGAACTCTCCACTTCTAGAATTCCACATTAATTTACCTATGATTTTGACTTCATCAAAAATTAACACTCCTTCTTTAGGTGGATTTTGAAGTTCGGGATGTTTTGCTATGAAATTATAGAACCTCGCAGATTCTTTCTTGAGGTGTACGAGTCAATACCCTCTTTGCTTGGGAGTTCGCGAAGTTTAGCTTGCAGTGTATGAACACTTGGCAGTTTAAAGATTTGGAATGCTGCGAGAGCTTCGTAAGCCGCTGGCGATCGCGAATACACACTCAAGGCAATCCTGTACGTTAAAGGCGACCACCTATTTCCATTTGAGCCTTTTGTATTTTTTTCTTGGTCCTTAAGAAAATCATTGTCTACGGTACATTTGCTATTCATGGCCCATGCCTTCTTCAGGGCCAGTCCCATAATTTTGTCCTTTTTCATCGCTAGACTGACAATTTCTTCCAAATCTTTCTGGCCATTTTTATTAATCTCAGAAACAACTTCAAACATTTTTTGATCTTGCTCCTTACTTAATTGTAAGGTTGTTTCAAGTAATGTCTTTTCAAGCTGTTGAATTTTTCGCTTTAGTATGTATCGTTTTCGTTTGTTATGCTCGAGTCTATTCTTAATAGAAGTTGGTGTTAAAGCACTTATCTTGCAGTGAGAATGCACCGATCTCCTTTTAAATTTTCGACGTGGTGTCACTTCTTCTTTCTTTTTCCTCACATCGTTCATGTGCCTTAATAATTAAATAAAAAATATATATATATAAGTATTATGTGCCTTCACAATTAAAATAATAAAAATAATTTTATTAAAATTACAGTAGACACCACTTATTGTAATCACTTTGGAACTTGCCTAAAATGACCCATTTATCCAAATGATTCAATAAGAGCTAACGATTACTAGGGGCCCTTACCGACATGCCAGCGGGGGGGGGGTCTTTACGCCACTGACCTTATCTTATATTTTTAATTTTTTATATTGGCCCAATTATCCGATTTGTTGATTCCATAAACCAAATTATTCCTAATGTAATAGGTCTTTCTATAAAGTAACATTGGCCTTCTTGTTTTGATGTTGCTGCTGCATCACGGGTGAAGTATTGATGACGATTCACTACGAAAATACCTGGTCATAAGGGTAAATTTGACGAGGCACCCGGTTTTGAAGTGTAAACTGAACTTGTACGTATTTCGTGACAAATGAGCAACATAATAACAAGTTCAGTAAGCGTAGCTTATTTTATAAAAAGGCCTAATAGATAGGAGCAGGTCAGGACCAGGGCATTTTGATTAAAAAACGCTAATGATTCAATTATCCGGCATTTTAATAAACGGCGTGTACTGTATAAGCTTTTTTTATCTAAATATTCAAAATGATATAATTCAAAAGTGAATATACAAGATCAGAATTGTACATCTACCTTTTGTAACCCTTCAGGTTCATTTTCCCCCGTATACTTATTTTTTTTTACTTTTTCTGTGTTTTATTTACTTTTGTTATTACGTTTTCCCCGCACTCTTGACCCTCTAAATTTACAGTTTTTGTTAAGTATTCGTAAAGCCCCATACGTCAAATATCTTAGAATTCCGAGCTCTATTTAATGAAACTAATCCCCGTGTTAAATATAAATTTAATTTAATGATAAACTAAAAACTTAAATAACTTTTGAACCATACATACAAATTAATTATTGTTTATAAGCCTTATAGAACTCGATCAAACCCCACGATAAAATATAAAATTAAGATAATTAATTAAACCATTCTCTCAATATAAATTATAAACTAAATCCCTGCCTTCGGCAACGCTAAAATTAATCCCTCGCTAATTAAAGTGTTTTTATCTCGGTCACAAGACCATGGTGCAATACATTCAGCAAACTTTCCCAGCCCAGGTTTTCCCTAAAATTTTCCGAACTAGACCAGTAAAATCCGCTCAGCTCACAGCGATCCCATGAAGTCATTTCAAGTTCACAAGCTTCGTATTAACTATCAGGTAGCAAGATACCAAGAAAAGCGGACGTTTTCCAAGGTTGCCGCCATAGAGTCGCGAGGGCGCCTGGACATTTCCGCTTGGAGACAGAAAATCGGGAACATCGAGACTCTCTGGCATCCCCCCCTCCCCCGCAACCCCGAGCGACCTTTCGTAAATCGGACAACGTCACCACCGCATGACTAGACACGAGTCTTAAATACACCAATGACCTAGGTAAAATGGAAGGTCACCAGTTGCTTTTTGTTTCAACCCCGCCCCCCAATAATCCGAACAAAACCAAGAGACAGAGCCCCAAAAAGATAGAAGTTGAGAGAGCTTTGGCAGACCTTGACAGAACTGGATAGAACTCTGCTTCTCGGGCAAGAGAAGAACCATGTCGAAATAAATATAAAATAATGTGCGATGAAGTCGCGCTTAAATATTAATTAACCCTCAATGCAAACCACATGATCGGAACAACCCTCACTGATTGCCTAGATGACCCACAGCCAGAACATTCCGATCGGAAGAACATAAGCCAAGCAGTAATGGGTCTGAGAAGCGTAATGCCCTCGACACCCTCGAATCACCTGTTGATCACCCAATATCTAGCCATTCCGAGAGAAGACAGCCAGATGACCGAGACCGATTCCCTAGCCTAGCCGGACATTTCAGACCGAAACCCGAAGTACCTACGCCCCCGTCAGCTTGTGAAGTAAAATAATATAGGAAGACACCCGCAATCCGGCCGCCAAACCGTAGACGAGTAAATAAAGAGAATTAAAGAAAAGTGTGAATAAAGAAACGCGTAAACAAGTAATCCCCAAAGACGTCCCGTTCTGTGAAGTGCGTGTGTCGGGCATCTTACGTAAACCGAGGAAAGAGAAAACCCGTAAACGGAGAGACGACAACGTAGCGGAGGACACCGAAACCAAGTGATGAGTAGAATTTCCATCATAATCCCCCCCCCCCCCCTTGTAGAGTACCCAGGGTCGAAATACGAAGTAGCCAGTGAAAAGTAGAGAAAAAGTTTAGAAAAGAAAGCTTAATCCCTCGCTATTGTCCGAGAAAAGGATTTAAGACAGGTCCCCTCGAGGTTGAGAGTTCATTCTGCTTCTTGTATTTATACAGTTCGGATTACTTTTTTTCGTTCGCGTTGTGCCCTCGCCGTTGTTATTATTTTGAGTTAATTATTGTCATTGTTTAATTGTAGAATCTTTAATTGTAGTATTTAATTGTAGTGTTTATTATTATTTAGTGTAAGTGTATATTTGTTTCTGCCCCCTCCATCCTTTGAAACCAAGATGCCTGAGAGTAAGGATACCGGAACTGATCCCATAGAAAATAGTAAGAGATAATTTCAATAACAAATTTAAGGTCAAAGAGTGTATTTTTAGTGTTTAAATTCCCCTCTTATATTGGAAAAAGCTAAAAGAACCATAGTAGAGATGGCCTAACCATCACTAGAAGCGAAGTAAGATTATCCCCTCAGTTCCCCCCGCAATTTTGTTCATTTGTTTTTTGTATTTTAGTGTTATTTATAAATTTGAGTGTTAAATAAAGATTTTGTGATTGATTAACGACAAAGGGTTTCCATTCTGAATTCGAATCTCCCCCTCTTTTTTATTTTTTTCTTTTCCCTGTATGTAACCCCCCTCTCTCAGATTTAATTCACTCCACGATAAGGCCACGACTCGCATTTTGTCGCCATCTTCCCCCCGCCTTGGTGAATTAAAATCTATGAGCAAGGGTTAGGAATATTTCCGTCCATCAATTGTATGACGAATTCCTTAAAAACCTTACACTTTGCTATTTAAAATATATTTCTTTACCATTTTAGAGATCGACATTTCCCACATTGATAGAGTTTGCTTTGAATCAATTTCTTGTTGGCTTTGGGAGGCGGAATAAACCATACTAAGCATCCCTCTGCCTGATAGCGCTTGAATGGATATTTAATTTCCTCCAAATGTTTGGTTTTTTCCATACCAAAACATTCGTCCTACAAAACCAAATCATCCTAGGTTATAAAACTTTAACAATATATGAACTTAAACGTTGTATACTAACATCAGAAATTCCTTGACAAAATACATGGTTATCACTTAATAAATTCAGTGCATCAGAGACTGTATCCAAATCAAGCTTTCCATCGTCAAAATCAAAATAATTAGATTCCTTAGCCATTTTGAACAATGTCAAAACTGTTAGAATCCCATTTAATGAAAACAGCAACTTAATGGGAGTATCCCGATATGATGATACGGCTACATTATCATTTGTTTTGGAAACTTCAATTGTGTCCAACAGTCCATCATAATTGGTAACGTATTTGACGTGTATACCAGCTAAAAACAAATATATAAGTAAAAGGAACATTTAAGTAATAGTTAAATAAAAAAGGCATCTTACCTTTATTTAAATTTTCAATGAAAAACACTACCGCTGACAAAGGAGAATTATTCACAGGTTCCATTAACCCAGCCTGAAAGTTATGCAAAGCTCGTTTCTTTGCTGGCATTAAATCTTCATCTGTACTCGTCCCAACTTCATTCAGCTTACGTTTATGAATAATCTTTGCAAAACAATTAATTTCTTCCCATTTTTATTTTGGTACTGTAGAACCAAAAATCTCGGTTTGAGATTCAGCATTACTAACACTAATATTTGTCTGGATGTCCCTATCTACTACTTGAGTTTCAGTTAGGCCTTGATCTACATTTACAATGGTCAAAGCTTTTTCAGATATTTCTCCGTCGGTTTGTACTTCTATTGAGTATAACTCCTTTATAAAGAAATTGCATTGACTAAACTGGTTTTTAGGTTTTAAAGCTAAATCCTCCGGAGTCAGTTTTTTACGAGGCATTACTTTAAAAAAAAATTCTATCGCTTAATGATTTAAAAGGTGAATCCGATTGTCGAAGCAGACGAATTCACGAGCTTCTCGATTTTCCCACTAGGTCCGCTAGTATCTTCAAAATGTACTACTTCCACAGAGTTACGTCATTTGTCTGGGAAAAAAATAAAGAGTCGATCCTGATTGGCTAAGGAGTTGTATAGGGCAACGAGTTTCTCATTCTTGAAGGAAACTACTGGAAAAGGCTAGGAACCGCTTTCCTCCCAGACTTTCTGTTTTATATCCACTTTTGGTTTTACAAATATATAGTATGTGAACGAACACTCGGCAAACCCTATGGTAGATCCGAGGGCCGACCCCATCGACCCACCCTCGGACCCACCCTATAAAGCCGAGCTCGGATATTGCCTCGGATATCCATGGACTAATTAACAACAGGGACAGCGCCGGCCCTAGCCCTTGGTCAGGGTAGAGCGAGATTGTTTTTCGATTGTTGCCACGCCGCCCCGCGCCTCTCAAAAGGAATTTTGGCGCCTCTTACCACCTGACCGCTGTCCTGGCGCCTAGAGCGACCGCTCCACTTGCTCTACCCTAGGGCCGGCGCTGAACAGGGACGGCCCAGATCTATAACATTTCTCTATAAAGACCCCAAAAAAAGTGTTAACGCGTTCAGCAGCGTTGCCAGGCAAATATTTTTTATCCGGGTGATTCAAACGTCATAAACAGGAAACAGATTTTTAACGGTTTTAGCGGTTGTGATTTGATTTTTCAGATTGTTGTTTACAAAGGAAACCCCAAACGTCTCTCATAACCATCCATGTTATCACGTTAAATAACTATAATTATAATTATTATTTTAGTATAATTGGTATACTTAAATGATATTTTTCCACCTCCGATTCTAAGATAGATTCGAAATTATTTCGGAAATTATTCATCATAAAAAAGGTAAACCACTATTAAGCCTTGGTACGATCATTTATATTTATGAATAATATTATATTATGATAATAATAATTACCGTAACAAATTTGGGAATTGCTTTCAGACGGTAAGTAAAATATTTTACTATTTGTACGATCGGAAAAGCTCGACATTCCAAATTTGTACGACGATTCATTTAAAAGACTAAAATATTAGCACCGCATGGTAATCTCGTGGTTAAAATTTTAAATTCCAAGCATTTCAAGGAAGCTTCTTGCCCTATTTTACTCCCCCCGCCTATTTTGAATCACCAGCCTATACAAGCATTTCCTGTTATGCCCGCGAGTACCGCTAGAGTGCGTCGATGCTTGTTCTTTTTACTTTTTCCCCGGGCCGGACCGTCCCTGTTGTTAATTAGTCCATGGGATATCTTAGCGAGGGCGAAGAAAATTTCGCAGTGATTTTTGTAAATTTGTAAATTTTGAAGATTTCTTAGATATCCCGTAGAAATTTATGAATTTTCTCAAGATTTGCTAAAATTTCAATTCAAATTTACAAATTTTTGAAAGATTTAATAAAATTTGCGGAAAACCATCAAATTCATAAGATTTATTAAATTTGAGAAATTGGTCGGAATCGATAAAAATTTGAAAATTTGCCAAAACATTTGAGAAATTTTAAAAGATTTTCTAAAATTTAATCAGAAATTTGAAATTTGGAAATTTTCAAATCACTGGCGTGTACGAAATTTGAAAGAGTGTTGGACCCCACGCCGGCGCCGAAAATTCCGATCCAACTCCACTCCCTTCCATCGCTTTTTTCTTTATGGCCCGCGAGCGCCATCTAGGAAATTCAAATGATTAGATAGTTAAATTAACAAGAAAATAATTATGCAATTTATTTAAAATAAATATTAATATAGAATATTTGATTTTTATTTAGTGTCATAAAAGTAAATTAATTTGATAAATTACTTTCCTGATTAATAAAGCCCACCAGAAGCCGCTAGAGGGGGAAGACTAGAAACTTGACCAAGATCAGATTATTCCGCTATAAAAAATGCTTATCTTTGATTTTATAATTTTGTTGGTTCAAACATTATTTCCCTGATATTTGTTAGTTCTTCAGACTTTTCAACCTTATTCACAGTTGATAAAGCGATCTAAAAATGTTTCTGGTCCGGACTACGTTTGTTTATTATTTTCAAGAGTTTCTACTTATTTACAATAGAGGGCGCTGTAGGCAAATTCGTATAAATTTACCCCTTTTCTGCTCAAGCAGGGGGGGGGGGGGGGCAACACGGACTTTTCGTAGGACAAGCGCTAATATTGCGGATACAGCGTGTTTATCCAACCTTATAGTTGACTAATATTGATACAGCTATGGGAATTTCATCGATTAAACATTGGCAACACTGATTTTACGAGAGTAATTCTCCACCTAACGGAGAAAATATAAAACTGCCAAAAGATGTTTACTTATTTATAAATAATATTGTTCCTCTAGAATGGAAAGTCAATGCATGCATATGAACAAAAGTGCATAATATATCTTTCGAGAAACTCCCTATCTCGAACATAAAAAGGAAAAAGGCAAAGCTTAAACAGTGGCGTAGCTAGCATGGGTGACACCCGGGGCGGATATCATGGTGTGCTACTTACTAGTCTCTAGTTTGTGTAAGTTTTTATCGAGGGGCAGGTCACTTCCTTGATTAACGAAAGATTAAATCACATTTAATCGTGATTATTTTGATTAAATAAAGTTTAATCCATAATTAGAATGTTTAAATCTGATTCAATCATGATTAAACTATTAAATCTGATTAAATGATTAAAACCTGATTGAAACGATTAAATCGTGATGAGTATGGTTAAATCGCGATTACAAATTAGAACTAGAATCAGAATGATTATATTGGTGATTCGAATGATTATAATTATGCGTGATTAGAACGACCTGATTAGGATTAATATTTCGTATTTACCGCACTCGATAAAATCTCGATTCGACCGATAATATTGATTTAATCGTGATTAAAATGATTAAATCTAATTAAAAGGATTAAATCCAATTAAAATGATTAAATCTAATTAAAAGGATTAAATCCGATTAAAATGATTAAATCCGATTAAAATGATTACATCTTATTAAAAGGATTAAATCCGATTAAAATGATTAAATCTAATTAAAAGGATTAAATCCGATTAAAATGATTAAATCTAATTAAAAGGATTAAATCCGATTAAAATGATTAAATAAGATTAAAAGGATTAAATCCGATTAAAATGATTAAATAAGATTAAAATGATTAAATATGATTATAATAATTAAATTTCGTTTAAATCGTGATTAGATTGATTAAATAGTGATTAGATTTAATCACGATTACCCTGATTTAATCATTTTACTATGATTAAGACGCACCCAAAATGGAAGTGACCTGCCCCTCGGTTTTTATTTGTCTCACGGTCGGGTGTCACCCCCTAATCACGCCTAAGCGGATGGCACCCGGGGCGGGTCACCCCCCCTAGCTACGCCACTGAGCTTAATTTCAATAATGAAATCGACAAATATTAACATGAAATTATACTGTTGCTGAATATTAATAATGTAATTTTCAGGGAAATGAGGTTCCGGTGCAACGAAACCTGATGATATTTTAAACTGGTTTCAATAGAGCTATAGCTCACGATGGAACGAATGATATCAACGGAGATATAGAAAACGTCTTGGTACGGATGAATTAGAGTGTTAATTCTAAGTGTCTATTAAATCTAAAATTCTATACATATAACATTACAAACATTTTAAAACGGCGAAATTTGATACAAAAGTCGGTCTGCGCAGAATCAGTTTATTTCCCCGTTTACCCCCATACTACGGTCGAAATGGCTTATAGGATGGGTACGCAGTATCCCGGCTCAATTTTCTTCCAAAAAAACGATTTAAAAAATCTGCTACATGTTTCAAACAATAAACGTTAGCAGGATAGGGAGGATTTATATTGTTCACGTCTTCTTATATAATGCACCCTTGTTATTAGACATGACAATGAATATATCGATGATAAAATACGCGAAAAAGTAGATTAGTCCATAGGTGGTTTCTACTAACTTAACTTATCGTATATACTATTCTCCACCACACTCCCCCCTTTTCGGCTTTCCGTTGCTACATGCAACGCGTTTTGAAATTTTTAATGTTTAGGCTTAGTTTCTCCTTTAGATTTGACAGTCACAAGCCAGATTTCCCGCACGGTACTGATGAGTTCCAAATAGAACGAAACCGGTCTACCGTTGGAATTTCTGGCTATTTTATTTATTTTTAATTTAGTTTATTACTCGAAGATCTATTTGATCCGAGTTTCGCGTTGCTCGAAGACCTATTGGTACGAGTTATTAGTAAGTTTTTTTAATTTCTTCAAATTTGTTTAGGATTTAGCTATTTTATCCCTTTTAATTATGGACTAATCTACTTTTTCGCGTATTTTATCATCCTTCTCACAGTCCATAGGTGGTTTCTACTAACTTAATGAATATATCGGATTCTCGAAAACACTACTTTACTGGAGGGCGTGGTGTCATCTAGTAATGGCCAAGGAAGGTATCTTCCCATTGCGCCGAATCCCATTCGACCGAATTCCCATTCGACCGAATTCCGCCAATGGTTTTGATGAAATTAGCCCAAAGGCGGGTTTTGTATTTTTCTAATCGACCGACGCAATATTCACAATTGAGCGACCGCAAAAAAATATATTTGAATCTAATAAAATTTAATAAAATAGCATAGTATAAAAACTGGGTGTCTAAATAATAACAATTTTTAGTTTTCGTCTGCTTTAAAAAATTTAGTGGAAATAGTGAGGCTTAGGAAAGGAAAGGAAATTGTGGTGGTAGTGGGGAAATGAGTTGACCACTTTAAAAATTGGGTTAGGTTAGGTTAGGTTAGGTAACACTGTATGCTGTTCTGACTGATGCTGAAACGGATAAACCCGAATCCTAAACCCGGATAAGTGCTGGTTTTTCGGTCGAATGGGACAATCCCATTAGACCGAATCCTAAATCCGCCAAAGTCCGGCTTTTTCGGTCGAATGGGATTCGGCGCAACGGAACTGATTCCCAAGGAAACTAAAATTCAAAATAGCGAAACGATAACGATGTCAGAGAAAAGTTGTAGATTATTATAATTTAACAAATTATATTCGATTTAGTGGACTTTAACCTAAATTATTTAATAGAATAAAGTTAAAAATTACCATAATTTAATTTATAGTCAAATTTAAAAACGAGCAAATCAACGCGAGGGATACTTTTATGTCCCGCCTTTTGGGTCAAAGTGGCTTAAGTATCTTGTTTTAATTTAAACGCTAGCTACATCTGTTGAACAAAAAAGGTAGTACATGTAAAGCCGACACTTGCTTTAAAGGGAATACAACCTCAGGTATTTGGTGTGGAAAACCAATGTTTGCCTTTGACTTTAGAAATGTTTGCCGCCACTGTACAATGTAATTTGAAAAATTGAATGGGTCTTCCAAAAAGATTGCTTTGCGGGTTATATTCCCTTTAAGCCACATTATTTTTTCTTACAAAACGTATTTTTAAAAATTAGTAGGAGCCTCCGAAGATGCATAATATTCTTTATTTCCGATGACACCCAGACGGCAAATAATCCTTTTGAATTGTGGGTAGAATCGTAGCTAACAGTGAAAATCTCCAGAAATCTTGGTAGCGAACGTCTGTCATAACGCGTAACCGCTAAAATCTAGTGTCCTAAAAATGGATGTATACGTTTTTAAGGTAATAAGCGCTTTCTCAGCGGGTCGTTTGCTGACATCGGGGAGCCCCCACGGACAAAATATCCCCTCGAGGTGCGAGAAAAAGATGCTAGATGCCGCCACTGACTGGGTTGACGCGTTGTCGGGAGGAAATCTCTCGAGAGCGATGTAGCTTGGAAGCGCCGTTGTATCGCGGGAAGTTTACACGATACTTGACGGGCAATCATTCCTGCGTTTGCTGTTTCCACATGGACGCTATGATTGCTTTCAAGTGAAGTGAAGAAGAAGAAATTGAGCCCGGCTCCGCAATCGCCCTAAAAGGACCAAATACTCTTTCTCACTCACTGTATTTTCAGTTTTACACGAGCCTGCCGTAGGCTGGTGTAAGACATATGTAGTCACTATTGTCCCCGCCGCCAACGCCACCGCCGTTCGCGGGACAGTACCTAAAATCCTAATGACGTCGGGTGCTGGTAGGAAACCCCCTACCACCAGAGAGATTGGTCGCTGCAGGGACAGTATTTAACATTACAGTAACGTTGTTTCCTACCCCCAGAGAGATTGGTCACAGCAACCGCTACCACTATTTGCAGGGACAGTAACTAAAATCCCAGTTACATCGTGTGCTGGAGGTAAACCCCCTACCCCCAGAGAGATTGGTCACAGCCACCGCTACCACTATTTTCAGGGACAGTAAATAAAATCCCAGTTACATCGTGTGCTGGAGGTAAACCCCCTACCCCCAGAGAGATTGGTCACAGCCACCGCTACCACTATTATCAGGGACAGTAAATAAAATCCCAGTTACATCGTGTGCTGGAGGTAAACCCCCTACCCCCAGAGAGATTGGTCACAGCCACCGCTACCACCATTTGCAGGAACTGTAACTAAAATCCCAGTTACGTCATGTGCTGGTAGTAAACCCCCTACACACAGAGAGATTGGTCACAGCCACCGCTACCACTATTTGCAAGGACAGAAACTAAAATCCTAGTTACGTCATGTGCTGGTAGTAAACCCCCTACACACAGAGAGATTGGTCACAGCCACCGCTACCACTATTTGCAGGGACCGTAACTAAAATCACAGTTACGTCGTGTGCTGGATGTAAACCCCCCTACACACAGAGAGATTGGTCACAGCCACCGCTACCACTATTTGCAAGGACAGTAACTGAAATCCCAGTTACGTCGTGTGCTGGTTGTAAACCCCCCTACACACAGAGAGATTGGTCACAGCCACCGCTACCACTATTTGCAGGGACCGTAACTAAAATCACAGTTACGTCGTGTGCTGGTGGTAAACCCCCTACCCACAGAGAGATTGGTCACAGCCACCGCTACCACCATTTGCAGGGACAGTAACTGAAATCCCAGTTACGTCATGTGCTGGTAGTAAACCCCCTACCCCCAGAGAGATTGGTCACAGCCACCGCTACTACTATTTGCAGGGACAGAAACTAAAATTCCAGTTACGTCATGTGCTGGTAGTAAACCCCCTACCCCCAGAGAGATTGGTCACAGCCACCGCTACCACTATTTGCAGGGACAGTAACTAAAATCCCAGTTACATCGTGTGCTGGAGGTAAACCCCCTACCCCCAGAGAGATTGGTCACAGCCACCGCTACCACTATTTGCAAGGACAGTAACTGAAATCTAAGTTACATCGTGTGCTGGAGGTAAACCCCCTACCCACAGAGAGATTGGTCACAGCCACCGCTACCACTATTTGCAAGGACAGTAACTGAAATCCCAGTTACATCGTGTGCTGGAGGTAAACCCCCTACCCCCAGAGAGGTTGGTCACAGCCACCGCTACCACTATTTGCAAGGACAGTAACTGAAATCCTAGTTACGTCGTGTGCTGGTAGTAAACCCCCTACCCACAGAGAGATTGGTCACAGCCACCGCTACCACCATTTGCAGGGACAGTAACTGAAATCCCAGTTACGTCGTGTGCTGGTAGTAAACCCCCTACCCACAGAGAGATTGGTCACAGCCACCGCTACCACCATTTGCAGGGACAGTAACTGAAATCCCAGTTACGTCGTGTGCTGGTAGTAAACCCCCTACCCACAGAGAGATTGGTCACAGCCACCGCTACCACCATTTGCAGGGACAGTAACTGAAATCCCAGTTACGTCGTGTGCTGGTTGTAAACCCCCTACACACAGAGAGATTGGTCACAGCCACCGCTACCACTATTTGCAAGGACAGTAACTGAAATCCCAGTTACGTCGTGTGCTGGTAGTAAACCCCCTACCCACAGAGAGATTGGTCACAGCCACCGCTACCACCATTTGCAGGGACAGTAACTGAAATCCCAGTTACGTCGTGTGCTGGTTGTAAACCCCCTACACACAGAGAGATTGGTCACAGCCACCGCTACCACTATTTGCAGGGACCGTAACTAAAATCACAGTTACGTCGTGTGCTGGTAGTAAACCCCCTACCCACAGAGAGATTGGTCACAGCCACCGCTACCACCATTTGCATGGACAGTAATTAAAATCCCAGTTACGTCATGTGCTGGTAGTAAACCCCCTACCCCCAGAGAGATTGGTCACAGCCACCGCTACTACTATTTGCAGGGACAGAAACTAAAATTCCAGTTACGTCATGTGCTGGTAGTAAACCCCCTACCCCCAGAGAGATTGGTCACAGCCACCGCTACCACTATTTGCAGGGACAGTAACTAAAATCCCAGTTACATCGTGTGCTGGAGGTAAACCCCCTACCCCCAGAGAGATTGGTCACAGCCACCGCTACCACTATTTGCAAGGACAGTAACTGAAATCCCAGTTACATCGTGTGCTGGAGGTAAACCCCCTACCCACAGAGAGATTGGTCACAGCCACCGCTACCACTATTTGCAAGGACAGTAACTGAAATCCCAGTTACGTCGTGTGCTGGTAGTAAAACCCCTACACACAGAGAGATTGGTCACAGCCACCGCTACCACTATTTGCAGGGACAGTAACTGAAATCCCAGTTACGTCATGTGCTGGTAGTAAACCCCCTACCCACAGAGAGATTGGTCACAGCCACCGCTACCACCATTTGCAGGGACAGTAACTGAAATCCCAGTTACGTCGTGTGCTGGTTGTAAACCCCCTACACACAGAGAGATTGGTCACAGCCACCGCTACCACTATTTGCAAGGACAGTAACTGAAATCCCAGTTACGTCGTGTGCTGGTAGTAAACCCCCTACCCACAGAGAGATTGGTCACAGCCACCGCTACCACCATTTGCAGGGACAGTAACTGAAATCCCAGTTACGTCGTGTGCTGGTTGTAAACCCCCTACACACAGAGAGATTGGTCACAGCCACCGCTACCACTATTTGCAGGGACCGTAACTAAAATCACAGTTACGTCGTGTGCTGGTAGTAAACCCCCTACCCACAGAGAGATTGGTCACAGCCACCGCTACCACCATTTGCATGGACAGTAATTAAAATCCCAGTTACGTCATGTGCTGGAAGTAAACCCCCTACCCCCAGAGAGATTGGTCACAGCCACCGCTACTACTATTTGCAGGGACAGAAACTAAAATTCCAGTTACGTCATGTGCTGGTAGTAAACCCCCTACCCCCAGAGAGATTGGTCACAGCCACCGCTACCACTATTTGCAGGGACAGTAACTAAAATCCCAGTTACATCGTGTGCTGGAGGTAAACCCCCTACCCCCAGAGAGATTGGTCACAGCCACCGCTACCACTATTTGCAAGGACAGTAACTAAAATCCCAGTTACATCGTGTGCTGGAGGTAAACCCCCTACCCCCAGAGAGATTGGTCACAGCCACCGCTACCACTATTTGCAGGGACAGAAACTAAAATTCCAGTTACGTCATGTGCTGGTAGTAAACCCCCTACCCCCAGAGAGATTGGTCACAGCCACCGCTACCACTATTTGCAGGGACAGTAACTAAAATCCCAGTTACATCGTGTGCTGGAGGTAAACCCCCTACCCCCAGAGAGATTGGTCACAGCCACCGCTACCACTATTTGCAAGGACAGTAACTGAAATCCCAGTTACATCGTGTGCTGGAGGTAAACCCCCTACCCACAGAGAGATTGGTCACAGCCACCGCTACCACTATTTGCAAGGACAGTAACTGAAATCCCAGTTACGTCGTGTGCTGGTAGTAAAACCCCTACACACAGAGAGATTGGTCACAGCCACCGCTACCACTATTTGCAGGGACAGTAACTGAAATCCCAGTTACGTCATGTGCTGGTAGTAAACCCCCTACCCACAGAGAGATTGGTCACAGCCACCGCTACCACCATTTGCAGGGACAGTAACTGAAATCCCAGTTACGTCGTGTGCTGGTTGTAAACCCCCTACACACAGAGAGATTGGTCACAGCCACCGCTACCACTATTTGCAAGGACAGTAACTGAAATCCCAGTTACGTCGTGTGCTGGTAGTAAACCCCCTACCCACAGAGAGATTGGTCACAGCCACCGCTACCACCATTTGCAGGGACAGTAACTGAAATCCCAGTTACGTCGTGTGCTGGTTGTAAACCCCCTACACACAGAGAGATTGGTCACAGCCACCGCTACCACTATTTGCAGGGACCGTAACTAAAATCACAGTTACGTCGTGTGCTGGTAGTAAACCCCCTACCCACAGAGAGATTGGTCACAGCCACCGCTACCACCATTTGCATGGACAGTAATTAAAATCCCAGTTACGTCATGTGCTGGAAGTAAACCCCCTACCCCCAGAGAGATTGGTCACAGCCACCGCTACTACTATTTGCAGGGACAGAAACTAAAATTCCAGTTACGTCATGTGCTGGTAGTAAACCCCCTACCCCCAGAGAGATTGGTCACAGCCACCGCTACCACTATTTGCAGGGACAGTAACTAAAATCCCAGTTACATCGTGTGCTGGAGGTAAACCCCCTACCCCCAGAGAGATTGGTCACAGCCACCGCTACCACTATTTGCAAGGACAGTAACTGAAATCCCAGTTACATCGTGTGCTGGAGGTAAACCCCCTACCCACAGAGAGATTGGTCACAGCCACCGCTACCACTATTTGCAAGGACAGTAACTGAAATCCCAGTTACATCGTGTTCTGGAGGTAAACCCCCTACCCCCAGAGAGATTGGTCACAGCCACCGCTACCACTATTTGCAAGGACAGTAACTGAAATCCCAGTTACGTCGTGTGCTGGTAGTAAACCCCCTACCCACAGAGAGATTGGTCACAGCCACCGCTACCACCATTTGCAGGGACAGTAACTGAAATCCCAGTTACGTCGTGTGCTGGTTGTAAACCCCCTACACACAGAGAGATTGGTCACAGCCACCGCTACCACTATTTGCAGGGACCGTAACTAAAATCACAGTTACGTCGTGTGCTGGTAGTAAACCCCCTACCCACAGAGAGATTGGTCACAGCCACCGCTACCACCATTTGCATGGGCAGTAACTAAAATCCCAGTTACGTCATGTGCTGGTAGTTAACCCCCTACCCCCAGAGAGATTGGTCACAGCCACCGCTACTACTATTTGCAGGGACAGAAACTAAAATTCCAGTTACGTCATGTGCTGGTAGTAAACCCCCTACCCCCAGAGAGATTGGTCACAGCCACCGCTACCACTATTTGCAGGGACAGTAACTAAAATCCCAGTTACATCGTGTGCTGGAGGTAAACCCCCTACCCCCAGAGAGATTGGTCACAGCCACCGCTACCACTATTTGCAAGGACAGTAACTGAAATCCCAGTTACATCGTGTGCTGGAGGTAAACCCCCTACCCACAGAGAGATTGGTCACAGCCACCGCTACCACTATTTGCAAGGACAGTAACTGAAATCCCAGTTACATCGTGTGCTGGAGGTAAACCCCCTACCCCCAGGAGATTGGTCACAGCCACCGCTACCACTATTTGCAGGGACAGTAACTAAAATCCCAGTTGCATCGTGTGCTGGAGGTAAACCCCCTACCCCCAGAGAGATTGGTCACAGCCACCGCTACCACTATTTGCAGGGACAGTAACTAAAATCCCAGTTACATCGTGTGCTGGTTGTAAACCCCCTACCCCCGAGAGATTGTTCGCGGGGATTAATAGACGCTGGTTAAAAAGCGGAAGTAGAGAAACCCTATCACGGCACGGAGAATAAGAGAATTGGAACTCACTGCCTTGCTGAGTTCCAAGAAACACAGGGACGTCGCACGGTAGATATTACGCGCCCGAAGCTTCGTTGCGGCTGCCAATTTAATATTTATCTCGCGCTGTGTCGCTAGTAGTGAAGGTGAGTCAATTTTAATTGGCTATTTGAGTCACGTGCCCAGCCCTACAATCTGGCAGCACGTGGCCTGCAACAGCATGGCACCAAAAAAAGAAATTTCTTGTATGTTTTTTAATATTTGTGTCCCTAACATATTAAAAAAATATAAAATAATTAAAAAATATGTAACTCTTAGCTGATTATTTTTTTTAAAAAACATTATTTTTATCTCTCACGGATGGCGCCTATTGACTATCTGTATCACCTAACCCCCCTCTCCCTACCGCAGCCGCAACAAAGCCCCGCCGAAAAATCAAGCGTTGGGTATGCTATGAGCGAGACGTCCCTGTGTTTCTTGCTCCAAGCTGTCACTATCTCTTTAACCTCGACTAGTTTATCTACACTCTTTGCGTGAGCTCGGGTGAAACTATAATTTGGGACCCAGCTTGGCCCCCTTGTTCGTTCACCGTGGCGACGCGTTTACAAGTGCGACGCCCAAGATGTCCCGGCTATAACCTTTTGCGTCCTGCTTTTTACAGCTCATAGTATGGTGGTTCCTTCTAACATTTATTTCCAGCTCTCTTGAGAGCAAAATGAAATAGAAAGTACCTCATTCGTCAAATGGTTTATAGCTGGTCTCGCCCACTTAACACAATGTTATTATTCTTAACGTCCAGACGGTTTTTTTACAAGCGACTCTAACCTCCCCGTAATGAAAGTCTTTAGAAAAGAAGCGTATCACCGGAATTGAAGATGTTAGTCATGACCATTTGGACGTACAGGGTTTGCGAACTTATTACAGAGTTTAATAGGACCCGACCAAACTTGGAAAATGATTCGCCGTAAATTCGGCTCTATCATTGCCACCTGTATTATTAAAAGAGCCTTGTTATTAGAGATGGCCATGAATCTATCCGAATCATCGTAAAAAATGACTTTCGTGGAGAGCGTGGAGTAGAGGTTTGCGCCGCCGCTAGACGCCACCGCCGCCGCCGATATTTTTGAACGCGCCGATCGCGCCGCCGCCGCCGATACAAAGAACGGCGCGCCGCCGTTCTTTTTTTCTTTATTCTTTTTTTTGATATATTAAGCTTGTTTTTCATTTACGTGAAAATAACTATATTTGAACACGACGTCGAACGTCAAATTTTGGTTTTCGGATTTCGGTCGACGCAGAGTAATAGCATTTTCACTTACGACGTTAGCGTCAATAGATTCCAGCATTGCTATCTTGGCTATAGAGAGAGTCACTAATATAACCAAGGCTTATCCACATTTTAACTATCTTTAAATTTAAATGTTGCTTGGTTTATCGATATTTTTTCGAAAATTGCATTATAATAATCAGTGGCGGACTGGGTCTAATATTTTTTGGTTGCTAGGAGACTAAAGTTCCCAGCTTTAATAACTATAACGCTACCATGTTTACGGAGGCCCACTTCATGAACGGTTCATGGGATCCACGCCATCGGGCAGGTTACCTCTATGGCCGATCCGAGACTGATAATAATTTTTTACTTTAAATTCAATAAATTATGCATTTGATATACTGCATTTTAGACGTCCAATACGTTTATAAAATCACATCATAATACCTTAAATTATATTGAAATGGAAAATAACATATCGAAATATTTTGATATTTATATTTAGCAATATGTATATTCACCGTGCGATGATAACCTTCGGCTGCAAAAATTATATTATTCGTAACTCGGATTTATTTCAGATTGGAAGGCTCAGAGCGTCAGTGGCGCAGCCAGAAATTCATCAAAGGGGGTCCAAGAATGTTAATATTAATAGGGGTGTCGAGACATTGAACCCTCCTTGTCTACGCCACTGCAGAGCGTTATCGTGCATGAGCACGACCAAAAAAAAATAAAAAGCCAATATCGAGCTTTCAACCGAATTTCGATCCGGCATAACTGCGAATAATTTTGGTTGTCGTTTGACGTCAGGCCATTGGACTACCTCGGAAGGACCATGGACTAATTAATGTACTTCGCACATTAAAACACTTGTCTTCCAGCTGCTGAGCTACATTTGTAGTTTCCCTCCTTCCCCGGTTATCATTAGTTAGTTAGTTCCTAACTCCGCCACCAGAGCGCACATTTAACCATCACCCGAAGCAAATATTCGGGAACGGGGCGTCCCTGTGCGAAGTACATTTATTAGTCCATGGAAGGACTAGTACGAGTTGGTAATTGCCCTTGCCCTTCTGGTCGCGTGTTTTTTAAACTGTCGCTACAAGAAATAGCACTAAAATTTATACAAACGCCGGCGTACGCCGCCGCCGCCGGTATATTTTGGGTCAAACGCCGCAGCCGACCCATATCAGATCAGCGCAGGCCTCTAAAGTGGAGCCATCTAATAATGGGAACGGAAGCTGAAATTCAAAATATCGAAACAATAATGTCCTCAGAGAGCCCTTGTAGAGTTTTATAATTCGACAACTTAAAATCGGCTTAGTGAATTTTTAATCTAAATTATATATCCCATATAAAATATATTGTTAAGAATTACTTTAATTTAAGTTATTAAGATATTTACAAACGAGCCAACCAACGCGAAGGGTACTTTTACGTCCAGAATTTTGGGTCAAAATGTAGCTTCAGCATCTTGTTTTGATTTTGATGCTAGCGACATCTGTTGAAAAAAGAGCTACTTCACGTGGAGCCGACAATTGCTTTAAAGCACGGCTGTTCAAACGGGCGATTTTTAGTAAATGATAATCTCGACCTTGAAAATCTTTTACATGAAAATATGTTAAAATATTATGAAAACAAATATTTACAATAAACACGCTGATCGTGCCTTAATAATTGTGGTCTTGGTCTTTAAATCGTGACGGAAGTGGTTTAATAGTGACTGAGATGGTTCAATTGCAATTGAAATGGCTAAGTCGTGATTGAAATGGCTAAATCGTGATTGAAATGACTAAATCGTGATTGATGTGGCTAAATCGTGATTGAAATGGCTAAATCGTGATTGATGTGGCTAAATCGTGATTGAAATGACTAAATCGTGATTGAAATGACTAAATCTTGATTGAAATGACTAAATCGTGATTGAAATGACTAAGTCGTGATTGAAATGGCTAAATCGTGATTGAAATGGCTAAATCGTGATTGAAATGACTAAATCATGATTGAAATGGCTAAATCGTGATCCAATGTATTATTATTTTAAATTATTTATTAATTTAGAATTCCAATCTTAATTGTGTTATTATTATTATTTGTTGTATTTTATTATTATCCACAATATAATACCATGAGTAACTTCACGTATGAAGTTCCTGTACGGTTTGTTGGCGTAGTGTCGTCTCTTATGCTTTCTGGACTAGAAATCCACATACCGTACGGTTTACTTTTAATAATTACTAGCTGAGGTACCCGGTATTTCCCGGGAAAGTATGCCTATTTGTAATATAAAGTGTAATATCTCATTACAGGGGTTTCATAGCATTTGTCCCGGTCGAGCTTGTATACGAAGTTAGAAATCACTTTCTAACAAACATATATTAAAGGGGAATTGTCACCGCCTTAAAATTGGTTAAAACCCATTTAAATGGATAGAGGACGTCCGAAAATGGTTTTAAAAAAATTTCATGGTAATAGTTCCCGTATTTGATTTATTATTAGCAAACAAATTTCGTGTTTTATCCCCCCCCCCGACTCGAGAATCTCAGAACCGCTTGGTTAAACCTACCTACAGCGCCATCTCGTGAACGAAATATTATTTTCCCCTGTTTTATCGTTTTTCGGTCGGAAATGTCGTCTGCTACGACGTTCTCCTTGGATTTTTAACCGAGTTATATTCGTAGATTGTAGTTTATCGTGTTTTTAAAATGCCTTACACGCCGCCCTTTCTCAAATTTTTGCCGCTTCATTCTTTTGGCGCTACCCGTAGGTACAACCGCGATTTCTGAAATTTTTGTAGCCGTTTGATGTAGGTTGTGGAAAAAGTAGCGTAACTTTTTAAATAATTTTCCGATAACTATAAAATTTCAGGGACATAATCATTAATATATTTTCTATCATTCTGTAAAAAACCTCGTAAATTTGGGATTGGTGGCATTTCCCCTTAGAGAAACGTGCACCCGTATACGCAACAACACTTGAGCTACCTGATATTTCAAGAAGTAATACATGCTTATAACAATTAATAGGTCGTGAATAATATCCGACACAATCACAACCATAATAGAACGCTGGAATAACTGTCCCCACGCATGGTACCGTACCCAATATAACCAACTGGTTAGTGTCAATAATAACCAATTATACGTTGCCTACTTAATAATTTGCCTTTTATTATAGGTCTAGTGTCTATAGAAGAAGGTTTATAAAAAACAATTGTAATAACTTAAGCTTTTTTGTGTGTATGCCTAAAGAATTAAGAAATTCGGTCTTTTGGCTAAGACCAAAGTGTAGTATCTTGAATATAGCGAATATACATAATTATTAAATTAATACCATTAATTAAAGTTGTTTTGCCGACCGTAACCATCGAAAACCATAGTCAGGGTACCATGAGATAGTATACCAAATGTGGTCGACCTAAGTTGAAAACTGTAGATTCCTATAGAACATATATACAAACAAACACTCATCTTTATATATTATATTTAAATTGCTAATGATGATTTGGCGTATTTTAACTGTTAAGAAACAGTCAAAATGCCACCTATTTAAAGGCATTAAAAGTCGCAAGATGATTTGGGCTTAAGGTGGTGCCTTGGTTTGGGTATTAGCTTATTTAAAAAGTAATTACGGGTATAGCAATTACTTTTAAATTAGAAAATAATGTTATGCCTAGATCAGTCCATGCCAAAAACATCGCTACGATACGCCACTCAGCGATCTCTGATCGACCGACAAATCCATTCCGGTGACTACGATGAGAATCCGATAACAGAACACCCTTCCCCATCGAGAGGGAAAGTACACTGGCCAGATCATTCCTGTAAACGGATATAAATTAACCAGCATGATGATAAAAATTCCACAGGGTGTTTCAAAAGGTTATGCAAAAATTTAAGGAGTTGTTGGGGTGAGTTGAGAAGTATGCCTGTTTTTTAAAAGTCACTTGATGACTTAGGCCTATGGTGGTGCCTTGGGTATTAGCCTAGCTGATTATTATTTCCCATTTTCCTAATATGAGTTAAAAGAGCGCCAGAGAGCTTCCGAGTTTGGCCTACTAACCCCTGGAAGTAGGCTGCAACAAGCGCAAAACCAAGCAGCAGGGATTTTAAATACTGTTTAAGTTTACTTTTTTACGCTGGTTACCTCGATTTGGTTACAAAGTCCTTTTTTACCTATCACATGAAACCAAACCTTAATGTTCGCATTTCCCCGCTGCTTGGTTTGGCGCTTGTTGCAGCCTACTTCCAGGGGCTAGTAGGCCACATTTTGAAGCTCTCTGGCACTTTTTTAACTCGTCGTTGGAAAATGGGGAAATAACAGGCATACTCAACTCACCCCCTACAACTCCTTAACCTTTTGAAACACCCTGTATAACGCTTTTTGAAAAATTTCTTAAGTTTAATAGTTTTTATACTCTCTGGCTAGTTAGCTGCTCGGCAGATATTGAACATCAAATAAGAAAGATTTCGTTACTGATGCTTGAAGATTTTCCAGTCAAGAGTAAACAATGTGATTGAGCTATAAAATAAAATGTAACCTTTCCCTTTTTGAGTGGGTCGTAGATTGATTCGGATAGAGCTAAATCTGGCGGAAGAGTCGATGGATCTCCGGTAATTGAATTTCATTCGCTTCCACGTGATAAAAGAAAAGGGGAACCCTCTAGTGAGAGGTCGAACTTTATAATTTACTTGTCTGAAAAACATCTGGGGACCTTGGTCGTTTGAAGAGAAGACATTAGCCGCTAGAGTGAGGTCAAAAGGAAAACGGACCAGCCTAAAATGGGGCTTTCGAGAGTAAAAAAGTATCTACAATGGTTACGGACGTTTCTATTCTTTAAATGAACTTATACTGTATTCTAAAGATGAACTTTAAACAGTTTTTATATTTCTCCAATAAATAAAGAACATCCTTGCACAACGGGCAATTTTCTACTTTCATTCGGTCATTGGTTCGGAAATACCTATATGAACTATTTCAGATATTATTTTAAGTCTAAAATAGGTCTATTAAATATTATTTCCAACTAGAATTTGGTTTAAAGAAAATATACCTTTAAACGATTAAAATGCTGGTTTGTGGTCGTTATTTAATGAACGTAAATGTGATTATTTATCTTTCATTTCATTTCATTTGAAGATATGATATACTAAACTTGTGAATGAACAAACTTGTACATAATAACATTAAGAATATAAATCAAACCACTGTTGTACAATTATTAACAAACCGCTACGGCGGTTTCGACGCCAAGACTAGCGCCGTCATCAGGCAAAATTTACAAGAATGACGGCGCTAATCTTGGCCGTAGCGGTTTGTTAATAAACGTTTTTATTGTAACAGTGGTTTGATTTATATTCTTAGTGTTAAGATATAAAGTGGTCAAAGAAATTCTTGGATCCTTCTATTTTCTGAGACATTTTAGCTACATGTTATTTCATTATTAGCTATATTACTGGGAACTAGTTTCGGGCTCAACAAAAAAGTGTATTAAGCGTCCCTACCTCTAGAACGTTATCTTCTGACGCCATCTTGTAAAATGGCCGCCATGTCGTATCCATGATGGTGTCCCAAAATTAGTTTATAGCACGTTTATGACACTGTGAATACTACACTTATATCTTTTACGTCTGCGGTAAATGACCACTATAAATTCCTTCCTTCTGAGCTCTCTAGTAATTACAATCTATAACATAACTAGAACTTTGCCGGTACTAGGTCGTGACGAAGCCTGAATTTATATATTTTATAAGGGACCACAGATATATGAGGTCAAGGTCTTTATAATTGCACCTACAACTACCTGAGCAATTGGGTGTCCCCCCCAACCCAAATCCTGGTTACGCTACTGCCATTAAGTTTTCATCGCATCGTAGCCTACGTTATTAAAAGACCCGTTAAAAAAGGTAAGGTGCATCCAAAATTTGTTATAATACAACAGTTTTCACTTTGCGAGGCCATATTTTTAGTAGGTCTTGAATCTTGAAAGTTGAAACCTTGACGTTGCCTAGGCAACGGGATCCAGATACGAGAGGAACCTAGTGATCGTAAAAGGCGCTACAATAAAACATCTTCAAGGAAATCGCCAAGAATTAAAGAGGAGATATTTCCGAGAGCCAGGTCCTGAAATTACGGTTTGTTGAAATAATGAAAACATTTAACCAGGTAGCGTTTTTGACGTATTGAGGCTTAGCAAAATCACGACGTTCTGTTTACAGGTGAAGAGTTTCCATCATAGAGAAACCCACTCTCAAAGAGTGGAAGGCCCTATGAAAAAGCACGAAACATTAATCCTAACGGGCCATTTTGTTTTCGAGGCGTGAATAAATATAGTCCGAAGAGCGATGGTGTTGTTTTTACATTTTTGAGAGTATAAACTTTCTTTTTTATCAGATATTGTACATTACCTTTAGGCCACCTTGTTTATTTCACGTCTCGAAAACAAGACGCTGCGTACGAAAAGTGTTCACAAGTTTCGCTGATAGCCTTCCACTCTATGTGAGTGGTTTACTCCATGGCTGCAACCAAGAAGCAGGGACTTTAAATACTGTTTAAGTTGCAGGGGGTGAGATAAGTATGCCGGTTTTTTCCCCCATTTTCCTAAGATGAGTTAAAGCAACTGTCGGCTCTATCATTGCCACCTGTATTATGAAAAGGCCCCTGTTATTAGAGATGGCCATGAATCTATCCGAATCTTCGAAAAAAATTACTTTCGTGGAGAGCGTGGAGCCATCTATTAATGAGAACGGAAACTAAAATTCAAAATGGCGAAACAATAACGTCGTCAGAGAGCCATTATAGAGTATTATATTTAGACCACTTTTACTCTACTTAGTGAACGTTAACCTAAATTATATATCCCATATAAAATATATTGTAAACAATTACTAAAATTGAAGTTATTGACAAATTTACAAACGAGCCAATCAACGCGAAGCATACTTTTAAGTCCCGCCTTTTGGGTAAAAATGTAGCTTCAGCATCTTGTTTCGATTTCGACGCTAGCGATATCTGTTGAAAAAAGAGCTACTTCACCTAGAGCCGACACTTGCTTTAAAAGAGCGCTAGAGAGCTTCAAAGTGTGGCCTAGTAGCCCCTGGAAGTAGGCTGCAACCATAGAGTAACCCACTCTCATAGAGTGGAAGGCCCTTTGGAAGCGCATGAAACACTAATCCTAACGGGCCAACTTGTTTTCGAGGCGTGACTAAATATAGTCCGAAGGGTGATGCTGTTGTTGTTACATTTTTTTAGAGAATAAACTTACTTTTTTACCTAAATATTGTACATTACCTTTAGGCCAACTTGTTTATTTCACGCCTCGAAAACAAGACGCTGCGTACGAAAAGTGTTCACAAGTTTCGCTGATAGCCTTCCACTCTATGTGAGTGGTTTACTCCATGGCTGCAACCAAGAAGCAGGGACTTTAAATACTGTTTAAGTTTACTTTTTTACGCTGGTTACCTCGATTTGTTTACAAAGTCCTTTTTTACCCATCACACGAACCCAAACCTTAATGTTCGCGTTTCCCTGCTGCTGGGTTTTGCGCTTGTTTTAGTCTACTTCCAGGGGCTAGTAGGCCACGCTCTTTTAACTCATCGTAGGAAAATGGGGGAAAAACAGGCATACTTCTCATCTCAGCCCCTACAACTCCTTAAAATTTTGCAAAACCTTTTGAACCACCCTGTTTATGACTCAGGAATTAAATGCTAAATCGTGATCGAAATAATAAAATTATTGAAATTATTAAAACTTAGATATAACTTGATTAAAATGAGTCAAGCCCAGTTCACACTATACAATTAAATGGGACACTTAATTGTAGCCCACTAATTGTAAACAAGAAAATTGTATAGTGTGAACAGAAAAATTGTAACAATAACTCCCACTTTTTCTGTTCACACTATACAATATTCTTGCTTACAATTAGTTGGATAACATTAAGTGGTGCAATTAAATGTATTGTGTGAACTGGGCTTTAATCTTGATTACAATAACTTAAGCCCAGTTCACACTATACAATTAATTGGGACACTTAATTGAAACCAACTAATTGTAAGGAAGAAAATTGTACAGTGTCAACAGAAAAAGTTGGAACAATGGTTACAATTTTTCTGTTCACACTATTCAATTTTCTTGCTTACAATTAGTTGGTTTCAATTAAGTGGCTCAATTAATTGTATAGTGTGAACTGGACTTTAGTTGTTATTATAAATATTTGATCGTATTTTGTAGGTCCTATTGTCGAACTAAATTGCCAAAAATTAATTGAAGAAATTTTCCGTGTTTGGGCCTTTATAATAAATCCAGACAATGGCAAAATCGCTAGTGATTTTGAGAGTGGAACTAAACAAAATAGAGTGAGATTAGTCAGATTAGTCCAGGTCCAAAATTTAGTAAGGTACAAAAAAATACACTTTAACAGGGAAGAATACTCCGGTCTTTCCTTAGTTATCAGTGGCGTATTTAAAGATGTGGGGGTTTCCACGATCTTACCTTCCCCACCCGATATTATTATTCATTTTTTCCCATGTGAAACAAAGTTTCGGGTACAGAAAACACTTTCCTCTCTAGCTTAAACATGAGTTGACATAGACGGTCAATCCAACATCTTTGCCGGAAGGTGTTTGGGGCGAAACTCCAATTTAGCAACCACGGTAGTAAAAATCTTATTTAAGAATTTGGATATATAATTTGGGTTCCAGTCCTCTTAGTAGAGTTTAAGTTGACAAATTCTAATACTCTCCATGGTTCTCTGACGACGTTATCATTTGACTATTTTAAAATTTAGTTTCCTTTGCCGTAAATAGATGGCACCATGTTCTCCAGTAAAGTCATTATATTAATTTTAATATAATATTCTTGAAAACCGATAAAAGTGAACGAGTTGACTCTTTTCCCACGAGCTCACTCGGCTAGTGACGAAAATGGGAGTGGAGTGAGACAAGTGTGGTGTAAAAACTACTCGCACAATTACACTCCGAATTTTGGCCACCTCTGCGTGTGGGCAACCTTTTCGGCTCTGGAAGTTTCAAATGTAAAATTGTCTCTTTCCAAAACAATTTTTCTTTCTTGAAATGACGATTTTCCTCCCCAATCTTGCTCTTTCGGGATGAAAAAGCCATACATTTCTGAAAACCCCGCATTACTTCAACGAACTATAATTTTTCTGCGTAACGGTACTATTCGAAACCGAAAACTATCGCAACGCCCCCTTTCGTTTTCCATTGCAGCCTAGATAGGTTGCGGCTAAAGCAGACGCTTTTAGTTTTTCCTCTTCGTTATTCTTAAAATTGACTTTATATATAATGATACTTGTATTTTAATATAATTTTTGCATCGTTTGCTTACATTTTAAATAACGTTCTTTAGACTTTTTAATTTGTCTGTAGCAGACGCTAGATCATAGTTGCAACCTTAGAGAAGATAGCGCCCATCAAGGTTGCTAGAGACACTAATATAGGTTTGCTCGCGCAGCCCTTTTTTCGATTAGCGCCTCAGGCGTTATAAAGAATGCTAAAAAATATATTAAATAAATATTGCTTGGGTACGGCAAGAGTCAGAGCAAATATAGTCCGAGGACATTAAACAACTTCTTAAAATCGTGACGTCGGTGACAGACCCTTGAAACATAAAGGCAAAAAAATTACCATTTCAAATCAAGCGTGAGCACCCCTCGAGCGCCCATTACGCCACGTAGACAGGATTGGACATAAGGCACTAGTCACAGCATTTGACTACTAAAATAAGTGCTCTATGTACTAAAATTAAATGAAATCTGGGGCTCACTAGTCAATTTGACTAGCGAAAAATTTAACTAAATATTCATAAATATGGCGTATCATTAATTCATCATTCATCAATCCCATTTTATTTAAAAAAAATTGTGATCGACCAATTATAATAAATTCCTATTTGAATTCTGACGGGTAAAGCAAAATGTTGGTTGTCCTTCTTGTTTTAAACCCCCATTTTTACCCCCACTAGTCGGTGACTACTAAAAAAAAATAAGATAGGAGGCTCACTAGTCAGGCTGACTACTAAAAAAATATCCTATTCTCAAACCCTGGGAATGAAGAGTTCACGCAAAAAGCTTCACAAACAGGGTGAGAAATAAGCAAATTAAAAATCGCCGGGCCGCATGCTGGCCATCTCTGACATATGAGAAAGGATAAGATTCTTTCACGGGGGTAACACCCAGAGTCACATTTACTGAAGGTGGGGCCCTAGGCACTAAGTTGGTGGGGGCCTATGTAAGGAAAGCGTAAAAACGCAAAACTAGCGTGTCCCGAAGCTGAGCTTATGTCTCGAGAATAATGATTTCTTACCCGATGACGCCACCTAGAAATAAATAAAAGTATCAAAATCAAACCTCCAATGGCGTCGCTCTAAATGTTTGGTTCACTGTAAGTAGCTTGTGAGTCGGCCTATTTCGAATGAAATTGCATACAGCGGATAAATATGGTGTCCCAATAAAGCTAATTTTTTTCATAGCTGTAAAATAATATCTTCGTGTGGTCACACTTACCCCGCACCGCATATTTTGAAAGACCTTTTTCAGATTAAATTTTGAAAACCTCAAAATATTAGCAAAAACACCAAATTTTCCTAGCAGGTAAAAGGTTAAGCACACTACAAAATACCAAAATGTAAAACCGGTTTGTCAGTTAGAAAAAAAATTACAGAACTTTTCTTTTGGGCATAAAATCTCTAAACACGAGTAGAAGAGTATAACATTTTTTCATTTAAAATTTTTAAAAACTAAATTTAATTCAAATTAATATTGAAAATATACAAAATGTGTACAATTAAGTTTATTTCAATATCCATTCATCAAATATTATGTTATAATATTATTTGGGGATATAATAAGGGGTGATCACACTTACCCCCTGATCACACTTACCTCCATTGACCCTATGTTATTTAAAATACTTCTTAAATTCATAGTATTTAGTATGTTATTTAAAATACTTCTTAAATTCATAGTATTTAGTATGTTATTTAAAATACTTCTTAAATTCATAGTATTTAGTATTTTTTAAATACTTCTTAAATTCATAGTATTTAGTATTTTTTAAATACTTCTTAAATTCATAGTATTTAGTATGTTATTTAAAATACTTCTTAAATTCATAGTATTTAGTATTTTTTAAATACTTCTTAAATTCATAGTATTTAGTATTTTTTAAATACTTCTCAAATTCATAGTATTTAGTATGTTATTTAAAATACTTCTTAAATTCATAGTATTTAGTATTTTTTAAATACTTCTTAAATTCATAGTATTTAGTATTTTTTAAATACTTCTTAAATTCATAGTATTTAGTATTTTTTAAATACTTCTTAAATTCATAGTATTTAGTATGTTTTAAATACTTCTTAAATTCATAGTATTTAGTATTTTTTAAATACTTCCTAAATTCATAGTATTTAGTATTTTAAATACTTCTTAAATGCATAGTATTTAGTATTTTTAATACTTTCTAAATGCATAGTATTTAGTATTTTATTTTAAATACTTATTTCAGTATTTTTTACAAAATACCTAAACCGTTAAAATACTTAAAACATATTAATATATTATCTTTGTATTGCTTACTTTCTGTTCAAAACGAAAATATGCGGGTCTAGTAACGGTTAAAACAGGGTTCACTGGTTTTGATTTTATTTCTTATAAGCCGTACTTTATTGGTTTTATCCTATTTTTTTAGAAGCATATTTTCTCTTACTGTATTCCTATTTTCCATAAATTATTAGGTAGTACCATAAGTTAATGATATCATTAACTTATGGTAGTACTTGACCTTCAAAGAGTTGGTCCATTTATATTTATTGGCTAAATGTACACCCTGATTATAAGGGTCCCTATCATAGAGTAACCCACTCGCATGGAGTGGAAGGCCCCATGGAAGCGCATGAAACAAGACGTTGCGTACGAAAAGTGTTAAGAAGTTTCTATGCGAGTGGTTTACTCTATGGTTAGGTTAAAGTAAGTGTCGATTGTAATTGAATACATTTTATTTGATACGAATTAACAAAAAAAATCCGAATTTTTATCATATATGTAAAGAATTAAGATTGGATTTGAAAACCGCCCAATTTGGCTAGATTTAACGGGAGGAAAATCGTCCAAAAGCCTGTTTTTACTTCGCCACAAGTTCTAAGTGAAAAATATAACGTTCTAGCACACTTTTGGGGTCTTACGCCACTGGGACGAAATTGATAGTCATTTTCATTATGAAATGTTCTACCTTTTTATAATTTTATTTTCATTGCAATCCATAGGTGGTTCAAAGTTTTTAACTTTCCGTATAATTTATTCTCCATCACTATCCTCCTATGTGGTATTCCGTTGGTAATTGGTGGATCTTAAAATTCATTTTGCACGTGAAAATACGCCGCCTTGTTAGGGTATAAAAGCGGGTAAATAAGCCTGTCTCCCAATATAGTAATTTGGAAATCCGTCATTATAGAACTCTGTACCCCATATTCCATTAGATCTTTAAATAAAATCATCTCCAACCGTCTTGTCCCCTGCCGAACACTGCTGCCAGAACTTTGATGACAGCTTAGGCAGTATAACGAAAAACATGTTATAAGTCCAGTCGCGATAGCATAAACTCTATATTGGACTTTGAAGGGGATTATATGGAAGCACCTATTCTGAGAGCTTTCTGATTGATGGTTTTTTAAAAAAGCGTTTACCCACTTCCGGCACATGACCTCCGCGAACAGCGCGTCATCGAAGTTGGCCGTGGTCTTATCTATAGTTGGTCACCATGTAGTAACTACGGAGCTAATTTTTTGGTGTTCAACAGGAAGTGGGTAAACGCCAGTGTTATCTAAATCGCACTTTTTTAGAATAAAGTCCATGTCAGTGGCAAAAATTGGCCAATATGACAAAATGTGACAAATAGTGACTAATAATCAGTAAATGCATTTAAATGATGTAAATAGTATCTTTCAGATATGTAGCATCACTTACATGTGAGATATTGTTTCAGTTTTTCACAAAAGAAAAATTAAAAACACTGTAAAGATATATAGCAGACGAATTCAATCTTAGGAAAAATCGTTGAAAAATAGCCAAAAGAAATAACTAGATTGGGCTAAAATTGAGTTTCTAGCCCAAAACCTGGCAACTAATCCAGAATATTTGTCTAAAATAGCACAAATATATTTTTCCTTTGGAATGTTTTTATTTTTATTGAAATTTATTATTTGACAATATATGGATAAAAAGTAAGTTTATATTATTAAAAATGTAAAAACAACACCATCGCTCTTCGGACTATATTTATTCACGCCTCGGAAACAAGCTGGCTCGTTAGAATTAAGGTTTCAAGCGCTTCCAAAGGGCCTTCCACTCTATGCGAGGCAAGGTGTGTGCTCGCGCAGCCCTTTTTAAAGCCTTCAAATAAGAGATGAAAGTGACCGGGTCTGACGACGTCGTCACTAAAACATTCGATTAGCGCCTCAGGCGTAATAAAGAATGCTAAAAAATATATCAAAGTACATTGCTTGGGTACGGTAAGAGTCAGAGCAAATATAGTCCGAGGACATAAAACAACTTCTTAAAATCGTGACGTCGGTGACAGACCCTTGAAACATAAAGGCAAAAACTTACCATTTCAAATCAAGCATGAGCACCCCTTGTATACGAGGTACTGATGAGCCCAAAGTAGGTCGAAACCGGGCTCTCGTTTGGTGTCTAAGGCTCTAGCCGACACCATACCGTGTGCCTCTCACAAAAAAAAACCGGGCTCTCGTTGAAAAATCTGAATTTTGTATTACTTTTTAATTAATTTATTTTTACGTTTCAAAATGATTTGCAATATATTTTTCCAAATCGTTTTACAATATATATCTCATATTTGGGAAGTAAGATATATCTATTACCGGTTCGAGAAAATGACCTTATATACGCTACAAATATAGTTTCTGTTTTCCCTTCGGGGGTTGGGGCTCTTCGATTTCTCTCTCGGATGCAATAATAGATAGGAAAAGGCAAATACGGCGCTGACAATGCCCTCAAAGCTGGGAACCAGAACGGAAGTAATTTTCTCTATCGATGTCTCAAATGTTGTTACTCGAGTGGTCGCTAATCTGTCTTGACTATGGCCATCCCGAGGATTGGATATCCGGGTTCGGAATAGACGGCCAACGCTACTCTGGGAATTCTTGGAAGACACAAAAAATTGCCACACTGTCCCTAAGTTGTAGCCACCTTCAACGCGATCGGTATCACGAACAAAGGAAATTATTTTCTTTTGTGAATTTGCATCGTGACCCTTATTTTATTGACGTGAAGAAATGCATTCACACCGATTCACCAATGCGCTAGTGTTAATACCAGATTGTATTCAGGTGGGCATAAAATTTATACAACTAGAAGCGGTAAAAAATCCTATTTAATATACAATAATACGTAATATAATAATAATAATAATAATAATAATAATAATAATGAAATGAAATGAAATGAAATGAAATTTAATGTGCACCAAAACAATACTAGTTACCGCATCAGCAAGTTGATACACAATGTAAGAAAAATAAATAAGGAAAAAACGAGAAGGTTAAAAGATTATATAAACACAATTAGAATGAAAATATATACAATAGTTACAAATGTTTAGAGAGCGTCTTTAAGCTAGTGAGGTTGGAGATTTTTTATGTCTCTTATTGTACAGCTGAACAGATCAATATCTCTACCGTATTTGTTCGAAGTTTTTAAGATTCTAGAGATAGGATTTAAGGGGCTTTTAATAGTTTTAAATAGATTTACGTTTCTAATAGAATAATTTGGGACGGTAAAATTGATATTATACAGTAAGTCTTCACTTGGGATTGAGTTATGGAACAATTTATATAGGAAGATAATCTCGGATTTCTCTCGAGTTACATTGAGTTTTTCCATGTTTAGGTCTTCTAATAATAGATTATAATTGTAAATATGACTTTTAGTGAAGTTAGTATGCAGATATTCCATAAACTTCTTTTGAATAGCTTCGATACTTAATAAAAGATAAGTGCTACAGCCTCCCCAGGCCAAAGAGCCGTACATGACCTTCGAGAAGATAAGACTTTTATACAGTAAAATATAGTGGAATTTAGAATTAATTTTTTTCGAGAGTTTTAGAATAACGCCGAGTAGTCTTCTGCAGCTATTGACAGTGTATTGAATATGTTTTCTAAAGTATAGTCCTCGGTCGAGGTACACTCCGAGGTCTTTAACCGAGTCCTGGCGTGGGACGGTGTCACCGTTAATTTTGTAAAAGTACCGAATTATTTCCGTTTTCCTACTAAAAGAGATTAACACAGATTTAAGGGGATTGATTGGTAAATTATTTTTGGAGCACCACTGAGCAACATTATTCAGGTCTTCTTGTAGTTTTAAACAGTCAGTTAAATTAAGAATGGTTCTGCATATTTTATTATCATCGGCAAATTGATATATGTTGGAATGTTTAATAACGAATTGTAAGTCATATATATAAATGTTAAATAAAAGCGGGCCCAGGGAACTACCCTGGGGTACTCCACAGTTTACTCCATAGCTAACCGCGGTAACAACACCGTTACATTTTAACAAATTGTTCCGGTTATTCAGATAACTGCCCAACCAGCGCACCTAAATCGCCATGAACACCAAATTTTGCTATTTTTTGCAATAGAGTCGGGTGAGATACTCGGTCAAAAGCTTTCGCGAGATCGATAAATACTACATCAGTTTGTTTCTGATTTTCTACACTTTCAGTTAATTAGTTTAAAAAATGAACATGATTCGTCTCAACGCTTTTGCCTTTAAGGAAACCATGTTGGGCAGAGTTAGGAAATGTATTAAACCAATTTGAAAAATATTTGTGCATAATTCGGTCGAATATTTTCGCGAACACACATAGCAGAGATATAGGTCGATAGTTTTTAGAATCACCCGCGTAACCGCTTTTAAAAATTGGACACACTATTGATGTTTTCCATGAATTTGGGAATTTGTTAGTTTTTATGGACAGATTGAATAAATGCTCTAATAATGGCAGTAGAAGGTCACCGCAACCCTTAATTATATAATAACAAATAATAATATATAATATATATAATATTTATATAAAATATTAATATATAATATGTATAATAATAAATAATAATATATATGTATAATATTATATAATAGTCAATAACTTTCATGGGTCGAATTTATACTTTTTCTGCTGGTTTTTGAGTCACCAAGCGTGCATCGCGCGCCATTATTAACTAGAAGATTACAAAGCCCCCTTAATGTTGGGTAGCGCCATCTTCAGTGTATTCGAAGTAAAGGTCTTCCTCATTGAAACTATTAACTTGTTATTTCTTAAGTATTATTCACACTTATATTTTTAGGTTATATCTTTATGCTGTTAGTTAATTAATCCAATATAAAGCAAGTTATTTTTAAAAACCAAAATATTTAATCCTCATAATATGTTTAAATAAAATAGTTATAAAATAACGAAAATTTAAAAACAGATCAATTTAAAACAAACCAAATAACAAGTAGTAATGAAATAACATTAGGATTATATGAAATAAAGGCCTTTATATTTTTGTTACTTAAATCAAAATTCGATTGATAAAAAATACCCACCCTGATTATATAGAAAGAAGTATAAAAATCGGACGATTGCATATTGGTCTAAAGCCCAGTTCACACTATACAATTAATTGGGCCACTTAATTGAAACCAACTAATTGTAAGCAAGAAAATTGAATAGTGTGAACAGAAAAATTGTAACCATTGTTCCAACTTTTTCTGTTCACACTGTACAATTTTCTTGCTTACAATTAGTTGGTTTCAATTAAGTGGCCCAATTAATTGTATAGTGTGAACTGGGCTTAACTCAACACGTGAAAAATCCGTTAAAACACTTTCTCAATAAACATGACGAGTGGAAGGCTATCAGCGAAACTTGTGAACACTTTTCGTACGCAACGTCTGGTTTTCGAGGCGTGAAATAAACAAGTTGGCCTAAAGATAATGTCCAATATCTAGATAAAAAAGGAAGTTTATACTCTTAAATATGTAAAATCAACAGCATCGCTCTTCGGACTATATTTATTCACGCCTCGAAAACAAGTTGACCCGTTAGGATTCATGTTTCACGCGCTTCCTTGGGGCTTTATGTCTGATATGTCTTACGTCGCACAAACAAAAAGAAGTTCAAAGTTCAGGGTAAACGAACATAGACTAGAAGTACGTCTGAAAAGAATCCCAAGGCTATCTACCAGAGGTAGACTACTACCATGCCAAAGTGTACCGTTAGGAATTAATGCTTTGACCTTAGGAAGTTTCAGCAAACCCATTTCAGGGCACTTAAGCGAACGTCTACCAATCTCTTACACGTTGCGGAAGTTCTAGTAAACGTGTAGAAATGGATTTGCTGAAACTCTCTAATGTAAAACTCAAAGCGGAAATGATTTTCCCAACGGAACTAGACATACGTGAGTCATTGGAAATCGAAAAACGTAAAATCTTATTATTCGTAAAGAAGATGGACCAAGATGAATGTAAAAAGTATCACGTGTCACCCATCACACCAGGGATATGTTTGGTGTCACTGAACTTCGGGGGAAAATCATTCAAACACAGGACGCCGACGTGGGAAGCACGTGGGCAAATATAAATTATGAGGTAAAAGTCGGTAAGGCTCGGCGTTCGGATAATAACCTTTCCGTTCGTTTCTTTTATATCTACATCCGAATTGTGTTGTTAATTTTCCGGAAAAATGAAACGAGGAAAGTTTTCCGCAACTCGGAAAAATAAAAAGTTGAAACATAAATTACTTTTTAAGGGTTTTTAATTTTTTTTACTTTTTATCGATATAAAATGTCTAATATCAGTAAATATACTACAAAACATTAATAGTGTTATATTGTTAATCAGATTAAAGCTAGTGTCGAGGTTTAGTTTTACTTTTAAATTCGAAAAAATGAGGCGAAAATTCCGTTTTTTTTAAATTTGCAAACAATATTAGACTAATTTTTGAATGAAATCTTTTTATTGTTTTCCGAGCGAAAAAAATTCCGACTTACAACACTATCCTAAAATAATCCGAATAATGTTAAAAGATCCTACGAAATACCAACAAAGTTTCAGATGAAGACATCGACGAAGGAAAGAATTAACCAGTTGTTGCGAACCAGCTATTGAGGTTTTTAATAAATGGTCTAGCTAGTTCGTTCTCAATTCCAGCTGCGTTATTCTTTTCAAAACCACTGGCGGAGCACGAACTGTATTTTATACACTTTCTGTGATTAAGGAAGTAGAAAATTGCGGTTTCTATTTCACCAGGATAATCACAAGGTAAATGTAGCGATGATGAGGAGGATCCAAGGAGCTGAAACCCGAAATTCCACATCATTACTATAGTCAGCGCCAACTGTTTCTCAGTTTTGACCCTAGTCATAACATCAAAAATGCCCGAAATAAGTTGTTAAACACAAAATCTGAAGAAGGACCGGAAGATATTTATGGGTAATATGTCATTCACCTTTACGATATTAAAAAAAAACCCGAACACATTAAAGCTGTGAGAAGAACTAGAAAGCGATGATAGCGTGCATGGCTGGATATATTTACAGGGATTTGGATATTTGTAGCTCTTGCATTGAGAACATTTCACAGCCCCGCAGTAGTTCTCCGCTTCTGGACTTAATCAAGCATTTAGACAGAGGAAACCTGCGATATCCCAGACGTCCATTTGCCTTTGTTGTCTCGACAATTGTCACTTTCGTAGAACATGCCTTTCCGTACGTTAAGCACTCCCAGGGAATGTACTCGGAAATTGAGTCCCACGTTTTACAAAATTGGAGGTCTCTCCTGTTTTAGTTCTATTCGACGAAAATAATGCCGAGCTAATCTGCGAAAAATTGATTCCAATTGCATTAGACAACATTACTCGCACTTTCTCAGCAAGATTTGAAAAAGTGAAAGAACTTACCTACAAACCACTTTCGAGGAACACACACGAATTAAATTAATTTAATTTCCAATTGTATCTAATATTGTACAGATTATTAAGAACTCCGATATCTCACTTGTTGAAACTATCAAGGACACGAGGCTAATCCCAAAAAAGCATATGGTTTTGTTTTGCTTTGCTTATTATAAGTTTATAACAGGATATTGTATAACAGCATCATCTTACGGCAACACGCGACTTTTGTTTCCTTTTTAAAACTATAAATATAATTAAAATAAATATATTAATGCTTAAAACTATTAAAATAACATTGAATTTTTTTATACTGAAGTCAATGGAGGAAATCTGTGTGGATGCAGCGCCACTTTCCCCCCAGCTCGAAAATTATTACTGGCCGGCCGCTATGTTGCTCGCAGCGCGAAATCCAAGTTGGCCATGCTTCAACACATACATACATTTCAATGTAGTTCTGTTACATAATTTATAAAGTAAACTTATGGACGAAAATTAACTTGAATATAACGTTTCAAACTCCTTAACCGTTTAATTATACAAAATTTTAATTTAATACATAAACACATTCTAATTTTGATATTAAAACGCATTATAGGTTAAATACTGGGTATGTTCAGTAACGCTCATCAAAAACATCGATGAGTAATCGATGCCAACATGTTGTTACTGTACAATTTTTTTTATGTCTTGTCGTCAAATGCGTCCGTGTTTACAGTTTAGCTGTCGGAGGAGTGAAAATTATACAACTGTAGTTTTAATCGTCAATTCTACTAGTTTGGTCTAATTGGAATTCCCCAACTATTGCAATGGCTGTTTTCGCTTTTTTTAATAAAAGACTGATCGTTGCAACAATAAAGAATATTGTCGTCAAATATTTCGTCATTTACCAACTCATTAATTATTGAAAATAATATATTTCACTTCTTCTGATTTTAAAAACCACGCTGACTAGAAATAACTATGACGACAAGCGGTCATCATGCACATTTCAAGTAAAAACTGTTTTTTCCCAGATTTGCTTTATAGAACGTACCCACTTATTACACAAAACTGATGGACACCCTTACCAAAATGTAAGTCTTACTTTAGTCGCTAATTAGTCTCAATGAAGGATCAAGGATTTTTAAGTATTATGTAAGCTTAAAAAATTGAGACCAGAATTTTGGGTCCTAAATAAAACCTTTTTTAGTCTCACTAAAAGAGTTTTATTATTATATATTTAAATGAAACTCATTATAGTCTCATTTGGGAAGACCCAATTCAAGAGACTTGAAAGAAGCTAAAATGAGAGTTGATTATGAGTTACAATATTAGATTAAAATAAGGGTTATTAAAGACTTCACTTTAGTCTCATATGGGAATATTCATTTTTAAGGACTTGAAAGAGACTTAATTGAGAGTTGCTTAGAGGTTACAATATTAGATTAGAATAACGGTTATTTAAGACTTCATTTTAGTTTCATATTGGGAGACTCAATTTTGGGGACTTGAAAAAGGCTTAAATGAGAGTTGATTATGGGTTACAATATTAGATTAAAATAAGGGTTATTAAAGACTTCACTTTAGTCTCATATGGGAATATTCATTTTTAAGGACTTGAAAGAGACTTAATTGAGAGTTGCTTAGAGGTTACAATATTAGATTAGAATAACGGTTATTTAAGACTTAATTTTAGTTTCATATTGGGAGACTCAATTTTGGGGACTTGAAAAAGGCTTAAATGAGAGTTGATTATGGGTTACAATATTAGATTAGAATAACGGTTATTTAAGACTTCATTTAAGTGTCATATGGGAATATTCATTTTTAGGGACTTGAAAGAGACTTAATTGAAAGTTGCTTAGAGGTTACAATTTGAAGTTAAAATAAAAGTAATTGTAAATTTCATGTTGAACTAAAATGAGTTTCGATCTCGTGCGGCGCAGTGAGGCGCCAATTATATAAACATATGTAGTTTTGTCTAAACGATACACCAAATGTTTCATATGTTCCACTGTACTATACTTCTGACCTATAATACTATTAGAATTATATTATAATATATTTCAAGCAACTGAACTCATCTTCATAAGATCTACTATAATGGCCGCTTAAGTTTAATATTAAACAGGTTATTAAAAACTTATTGCTAGTGGATAATTAAATTAAATAATTTAAATGATTAAATAATTTAATTTAATTATTCACTCGAAGATCTATTTGGTCCGAGTTTCGCGTTTTTGTTTGCTTGAAGACCTATCGGTACGAGCTATTAGTAAGTTTTTAAATTTCTTCAAATTTGTTTAGGGTTTAGCTTTATTATCCCTTTTCATTATGGACTTATCTACTTATTCGCCAATTTTATCATCCTTTAAAAATAGTAAAACGCAGTTATAAATATAGTCTACTACAAATAGTAAAACACAGGTCTTAATTGAGGCTCCTACAAATAAAAATTCATAGGCTTAAAAGGAATCTCCAACAAATCACAGAAAGCGAATTTTAATGCAGTGTCTTTCAAATCGCAGAAATCAAGTCTAATTTGGGTTTCCTAAAAATTAAAAATATGGGTTTAAACCGAATCTCCAAAAATCACGGAAATAGTGTTTAAATCAAGTCTCAAACAAATCGCAAAAAACAAGTGTAAATTAAGTCTCCTACAAATAGTAAACGAGGGACTAAATTGGGTCCCTACAAACATGGGCCAAATAATGATAAATCCAGGACATGCCTCTGGTACCTTCATACGTACTAAATTGGTCGTCCACCAAAAGTAACGGGCGGCCATTTTAGTAGGCGGGGAAAATGTGCAAATAAAAAAATTGGGAGCAAAATCAAGCAGAAATTTCCGGTTTCCCGAACGCCATCTTGTGTTTACTAAGTCGAAATTCGGAAATAAGTGGCGGTTGTAATTCGAAAATCCTGCCATATTGGCCCCTCATTTTTAGATTAATGTTAACGATTCTAGGAAAGTATATGTTTAATATTATATAATTATATATATTATACTAATTATGAACCTAGTACGTAAAAAAGTACTTACATTAATAACCACACTAGATATGATAACCGTGAATAAATATTCCAGGATATTTACTACGACGACCACGTGTATTGTTTTTGAAAACTAACCCTAAAAAATTTGCCCCCAAAATGACGTAGGTCCGCGATCGCGCATTTTTCCCAATAGGGGGCAATAGTGGTCGGGTGTTAGCGCTGTTGGACGGGCATAGAGTCATGTCCTAGATTTATCATTATTTGGCCCATGCTACAAATAAAAAAATTGGGTTTAAATCAAGTCTCAAACAAATCGCAAAAAAACAAATCTAAATAAGTTTTTATGAAAATACGTTGAAACGAGTCTCAAGGAGGAATCTTAAATAGAGCTATAAACGAGTCTTCTTTAAAGCTAGCTTAAAGAAACCTAAATAAAACTTGATTGTATCAACATTTAAGTATATTTTTAGTCTGAGTTTTGGACTGTGGGAGACTTATTCAGGATTTATTATGGGCTTTGAATAACTCTTTTTCAAGGTTTTATTTTCGAAACATAATTTTGGTAAGGGCAGTATAGATCTAGTTTTCGACGACCACAAAAAGAGGTCGTACGGATAGTTTTAACCTCTCCGGGGAGACTAGTCCCTAGGAAGGGTATTACAATCACCTTGTCTGTCCGTATTCACTGCTAAAGCGTTCGGAGAAAAGTGTAATCACCGCGATCAGAGCTTTTGGGATTTCGTAAAACGTTTTCTAAAATGCCTTTATTTCCAAAACGACGTATCTCTTATATTTGGCGGTTAGTGTACCTAGTTTTGCAGTTACGTCGTTTTGGAAATACGGAAGCGCTTTTTTACGATTTCCATTCGTGTGTATAGTGTTGTGTCTCGTATCATGTTCGTGTATGATTTATAATAATAATAATAATCAGCTAGGCTAATACCTAAGGCACCACCTTAGGCCTAAGTCGTCATGCGACTTTTAAAGCCATTAATTCAGGTGGCCGGGTTACAATGCGTAGGAGGGTGGTGGCAAGCCCTGCATGCCACGCGAGTTAACAGTTCCTTACACTAACTATTACCGTTAACCTTAACAAGTTTTTATGGAAGGGGAAACCGAAGAGCTCGGGGGAAAACCCCTTAAGCCAGTGGCTAAAGAACTTGCAAACTCAACGCGGAAGGAGTTGTTCCGAGTTTTCACCCAGTGCCACAAGCTGGGATCGAACCCGGCTCCTCTTGCTGCGAGGCGAAAGTGCTAACCACTTCCGTCACCCCACCCTGTGTGTTTCTGTTTTGTACGCACTGGGTAGCTACTCTCCAACGTCTACTGGTTATTAACTTTTGGGACGGACCGAGTGCTGAGGGTTAAGGTAAACGTCTCAAGGTCCAAATGGCAGGGTTTCCACCAAATGTTTACGGTATGCGTCGTTTTGTCATTTGGCGAGTGTATCGAGCGGGTTTCGAACCCGAGCCCTCTTGCATGACAGGTAAGGTATTTTTATTAAAGTTCCAAAACCTGGAAGGAATGGGGAAAATTTAATCGTATGTTAAACATAAGATGAACAAATTAACAAGAAAACAATATTCCAAATGTTTTCATTACAAAAATAGGATGAACAAATTAACAAGAAAACAATATTCCAAATGTTTTCATTACAAAAATAGGATGAACAAATTAACAAGAAAACAATATTCCAAATGTTTTCATTACAAAAATAGGATGAACAAATTAACAAGAAAACAATATTCCAAATGTTTTCATTAAAAAAATAGGATGAACAAATTAACAAGAAAACAATATTCCAAATGTTTTCATTACAAAAATAGGATGAACAAATTAACAAGAAAACAATATTCCAAATGTTTTCATTAAAAAAATAGGATGAACAAATTAACAAGAAAACAATATTCCAAATGTTTTCATTAAAAAAAAAGTATTTCATATGGTTTTTCTCCTTTTCATTTTTTGCCAGGAATCCATGCCTCTACTTGGAATGCTTATCCTGGCGTATCGCGTTAAGTAAGATCACTCTGACGGCTTTGGCCCCGCCTACGAGAGAAAAAATCCCCTCTGCGCGAGCTCCCCTCTCTCGTTGTTGTTTGTTAAGTTAACATAGTGACGTCAATAAAGCAGTCAGCCACATCGAGACGAAAATCTGCCGCGATAAGCATTCCAAGTAAAGGTATGGATTCCTGTTTTTTGATAAAACACTATAATTGTGTTTCTTCTGAATTATGTTCATTAATATTACCTCATAGCGAAATTCACCCCGTTTCGTAGAAATAGTTAAAACTACAAGTACAAAATATGATTATTATTATGTCAAATGGTTTCAGGTTGGTTTACTCGCGGCCGCCATATTTCCACTCCAGAAGACTTTAATCCATCTAGGTTCATAGAGTAGCCCACTCGCATAGAGTGGAAGGCCCTTTGGAACAGGGTTGAAAAAAAGCCGGCTTTTTTTGAAAAAATCCAGACCGGTGGTTTTAATTGGTTATAGCTGGTTTTGTCGGTTATAACCGGCTAAAATATAAACAGTACCTTTTACTTATGTAAGTAGAAATTGTCTGCAGTTATTGTCGGAAATAAGAAACTAAACAAATAAAGCGAAATAACTATATAAAATAACTGAATTCTTTTGATTTCCTCGGGAAATTCCCCCTAGTGTTTGTGTATGACGCACCGACAGAAGCGAGGCAGCGAACTTTGAAACTTTAAACCTACCGAAAAACTGGTAAAAGTAAACCGGTTTCTAAATATGAAACATAAAATAAACTAAATTTCTAAATAAAAACTATTAATTTTCTAAAATATTCATATTGTAATTTTTTTTTAAAAAAAGCCACAAAAATCTGGATTTTTTCAAGTGGCTATAACCGGTTTTAACCAGGTGGTTATAACCGGTATGACTGGTTCTATGCCAACCCTGCTTTGGAAGCGCATGAAATATTAATCCTAACTAGCCAACTTGTTTTCGAGGCGTGATGAATTGAGTCCGAAGAGCGATGGTGTTGTTTTTACATTTTTTAGAGTACAAACTTACCTTTTTATCTAGATATTGTACATTACCTTTAGGCCAGCTTGTTTATTTCACGCCTCGAAAACAAGACGCTGCGTACGAAAAGTGTTCACAAGTTTCGCTGATAGCTTTCCACTCAATGTGAGTGGTTTACTCTATGGATTAGGTGGAGTACGTGGATTACGCAAAGATTACGCGGAGTACACTAAGACAACGCGGACATTACGCGGACTACGCGAAGATTACGAGGATTACGCAGAGTACGTGAAGATTACACAGATTATGCGGAAAACGCTGAGATTACGCAGAGTACGCCGAAATTTCGCGGATTACGTGGAGTACTCCGAGATTAAGCAGAGAACTCCAAGACTACGCAGAGTACTTCGAGATTACGCCGAGAGCTCCAAGATTAGGCAGAGTACGCCGAGATTACGCAGATTGTGCGGAGTACTCCAAGATTACACATAATACGCCGAGATTACGCAGATTATGCGGAGTTATCCAAGATTACACATAGTACGCCGAGATTACGCAGGTTATGTGGAGTACTCCAAGATTACACATAGTACGCCGAGATTACGCAGATTATGCGGAGTACTCCAAGATTACACAGAGTACGCCGAGATTACGCAGATTATGCGGAGTACTCCAAAATTACACAGAGTACGCCGAGATTACGCAGATTATGCGGAGTACTCCAAAATTACACAGAGTACGCCGAGATTACGCAGATTATGCGGAGTTCTCCAAAATTACAAATAGTACGCCGAGATTACGCAGATTATGCGGAGTACTCCAATATTACACAGAGTACGCCGAGATTACGCAGATTATGCGGAGTACTCCAAAATTACACAGAGTACGCCGAGATTACACAGATTATGCGGAGTTCTCCAAGATTACACATAGTACGCCGAGATTACGCAGGTTATGCGGAGTACTCCAAGATTACACAGAGTACGCCGAGATTACGCAGATTATGCGGAGTTCTCCAAGATTACACATAATACGCTGAGATTACGCAGATTATGCGGAGTACTCCAAAATTACACATAGTACGCCGAGATTACGCAGATTATGCGGAGTTCTCCAAGATTACACATAATACGCCGAGATTACGCAGATTATGCGGAGTACTCCAAGATTACACAGAGTACGCCGAGATTATGCGGAGTACTCCAAAATTACACAGAGTACGCCGAGATTACGCAGATTATGCGGAGTTCTCCAAGATTACACATAGTACGCCGAGTTTACGCAGATTATGCGGAGTACTCCAATATTACACAGAGTACGCCGAGATTACGCAGATTATGCGGAGTACTCCAAAATTACACAGAGTACGCCGATATTACACAGATTATGCGGAGTTCTCCAAGATTACACATAGTACGCCGAGATTACGCAGGTTATGCGGAGTACTCCAAGATTACACAGAGTACGCCGAGATTACGCAGATTATGCGGAGTTCTCCAAGATTACACATAATACGCCGAGATTACGCAGATTATGCGGAGTACTCCAAGATTACACAAAGTACGCCAAGATTACGCAGATTATGCGGAGTACTCCAAGATTACACATAGTACGCCGAGATTACGCAGATTATGCGGAGTACTCCAAGATTACACATAGTACGCCGAGATTACGCAGATTATGCGGAGTTCTCCAAGATTACACATAGTACGCCGAGATTACGCAGATTATGCGGAGTACTCCAAGATTACACAAAGTACGCCGAGATTACGCAGATTATGCGGAGTTCTCCAAGATTACACATAATACGCCGAGATTACGCAGATTATGCGGAGTTCTCCAAGATTACACATAGTACGCCGAGATTACGCAGATTATGCGGAGTACTCCAAGATTACACAAAGTACGCCAAGATTACGCAGATTATGCGGAGTACTCCAAGATTACACATAGTACGCCGAGATTACGCAGATTATGCGGAGTTCTCCAAGATTACACATAGTACGCCGAGATTATGCGGAGTACTCCAAAATTACACAGAGTACGCCGAGATTACGCAGATTATGCGGAGTACTCCAAAATTACACAGAGTACGCCGAGATTACGCAGATTATGCGGAGTTCTCCAAGATTACACATAGTACGCCGAGATTACGCAGATTATGCGGAGTACTCCAAGATTACACAAAGTACGCCAAGATTACGCAGATTATGCGGAGTACTCCAAGATTACACATAGTACGCCGAGATTACGCAGATTATGCGGAGTCCTCCAAGATTACACATAGTACGCCGAGATTACGCAGATTATGCGGAGTACTCCAAAATTACACAGAGTACGCCGAGATTACGCAGATTATGCGGAGTACTCCAAGATTACACAAAGTACCCCAAGATTACGCAGATTATGCGGAGTACTCCAAAATTACACAGAGTACGCCGAGATTACGCAGATTAAGCGGAGTTCTCCAAGATTACACATAGTACGCCGAGATTACGCAGATTATGCGGAGTACTCCAAAATTACACAGAGTACGCCGAGATTACGCAGATTATGCGGAGTTCTCCAAAATTACAAATAGTACGCCGAGATTACGCAGATTATGCGGAGTACTCCAAAATTACACAGAGTACGCCGAGATTACGCAGATTATGCGGAGTTCTCCAAAATTACAAATAGTACGCCGAGATAACGCAGATTATGTGGAGTACTCCAAGATTACACATAGTACGCCGAGATTACGCAGATTATGCGGAGTACTCCAATATTACACAGAGTACGCCGAGATTACGCAGATTATGCGGAGTACTCCAAAATTACACAGAGTACGCCGAGATTACACAGATTATGCGGAGTTCTCCAAGATTACACATAGTACGCCGAGATTACGCAGGTTATGCGGAGTACTCCAAGATTACACAGAGTACGCCGAGATTACGCAGATTATGCGGAGTACTCCAATATTACACAGAGTACGCCGAGATTACGCAGATTATGCGGAGTACTCCAAGATTACACAGAGTACGCCGAGATTACGCAGATTATGCGGAGTTCTCCAAGATTACACATAATACGCCGAGATTACGCAGATTATGCGGAGTACTCCAAGATTACACAGAGTACGCCGAGATTATGCGGAGTACTCCAATATTACACAGAGTACGCCGAGATTACGCAGATTATGCGGAGTACTCCAAAATTACACAGAGTACGCCGAGATTACACAGATTATGCGGAGTTCTCCAAGATTACACATAGTACGCCGAGATTACGCAGGTTATGCGGAGTACTCCAAGATTACACAGAGTACGCCGAGATTACGCAGATTATGCGGAGTTCTCCAAGATTACACATAATACGCCGAGATTACGCAGATTATGCGGAGTACTCCAAAATTACACATAGTACGCCGAGATTACGCAGATTATGCGGAGTTCTCCAAGATTACACATAATACGCCGAGATTACGCAGATTATGCGGAGTACTCCAAGATTACACAAAGTACGCCAAGATTACGCAGATTATGCGGAGTACTCCAAGATTACACATAGTACGCCGAGATTACGCAGATTATGCGGAGTTCTCCAAGATTACACATAGTACGCCGAGATTACGCAGATTATGCGGAGTACTCCAAAATTACACATAGTACGCCGAGATTACGCAGATTATGCGGAGTTCTCCAAGATTACACATAGTACGCCGAGATTACGCAGATTATGCGGAGTACTCCAAGATTACACAAAGTACGCCAAGATTACGCAGATTATGCGGAGTACTCCAAGATTACACATAGTACGCCGAGATTACGCAGATTATGCGGAGTTCTCCAAGATTACACATAGTACGCCGAGATTATGCGGAGTACTCCAAAATTACACAGAGTACGCCGAGATTACGCAGATTATGCGGAGTACTCCAAAATTACACAGAGTACGCCGAGATTACGCAGATTATGCGGAGTTCTCCAAGATTACACATAGTACGCCGAGATTACGCAGATTATGCGGAGTACTCCAAGATTACACAAAGTACGCCAAGATTACGCAGATTATGCGGAGTACTCCAAGATTACACATAGTACGCCGAGATTACGCAGATTATGCGGAGTCCTCCAAGATTACACATAGTACGCCGAGATTACGCAGATTATGCGGAGTACTCCAAAATTACACAGAGTACGCCGAGATTACGCAGATTATGCGGAGTACTCCAAGATTACACAAAGTACCCCAAGATTACGCAGATTATGCGGAGTACTCCAAAATTACACAGAGTACGCCGAGATTACGCAGATTAAGCGGAGTTCTCCAAGATTACACATAGTACGCCGAGATTACGCAGATTATGCGGAGTACTCCAAAATTACACAGAGTACGCCGAGATTACGCAGATTATGCGGAGTTCTCCAAAATTACAAATAGTACGCCGAGATTACGCAGATTATGCGGAGTACTCCAAAATTACACAGAGTACGCCGAGATTACGCAGATTATGCGGAGTTCTCCAAAATTACAAATAGTACGCCGAGATAACGCAGATTATGTGGAGTACTCCAAGATTACACATAGTACGCCGAGATTACGCAGATTATGCGGAGTACTCCAATATTACACAGAGTACGCCGAGATTACGCAGATTATGCGGAGTACTCCAAAATTACACAGAGTACGCCGAGATTACACAGATTATGCGGAGTTCTCCAAGATTACACATAGTACGCCGAGATTACGCAGGTTATGCGGAGTACTCCAAGATTACACAGAGTACGCCGAGATTACGCAGATTATGCGGAGTACTCCAATATTACACAGAGTACGCCGAGATTACGCAGATTATGCGGAGTACTCCAAGATTACACAGAGTACGCCGAGATTACGCAGATTATGCGGAGTTCTCCAAGATTACACATAATACGCCGAGATTACGCAGATTATGCGGAGTACTCCAAGATTACACAGAGTACGCCGAGATTATGCGGAGTACTCCAATATTACACAGAGTACGCCGAGATTACGCAGATTATGCGGAGTACTCCAAAATTACACAGAGTACGCCGAGATTACACAGATTATGCGGAGTTCTCCAAGATTACACATAGTACGCCGAGATTACGCAGGTTATGCGGAGTACTCCAAGATTACACAGAGTACGCCGAGATTACGCAGATTATGCGGAGTTCTCCAAGATTACACATAATACGCCGAGATTACGCAGATTATGCGGAGTACTCCAAAATTACACATAGTACGCCGAGATTACGCAGATTATGCGGAGTTCTCCAAGATTACACATAATACGCCGAGATTACGCAGATTATGCGGAGTACTCCAAGATTACACAAAGTACGCCAAGATTACGCAGATTATGCGGAGTACTCCAAGATTACACATAGTACGCCGAGATTACGCAGATTATGCGGAGTTCTCCAAGATTACACATAGTACGCCGAGATTACGCAGATTATGCGGAGTACTCCAAGATTACACAAAGAACGCCGAGATTACACAGATTATGCGTAGTTCTCCAAGATTACACATAATACGCCGAGATTACGCAGATTATGCGGAGTTCTCCAAGATTACACATAGTACGCCGAGATTACGCAGATTATGCGGAGTACTCCAAGATTACACAAAGTACGCCAAGATTACGCAGATTATGCGGAGTACTCCAAGATTACACAAAGTACGCCAAGATTACGCAGATTATGCGGAGTACTCCAAGATTACACATAGTACGCCGAGATTACGCAGATTATGCGGAAAACGCTGAGATTACGCAGAGTACGCCGAAATTTCGCGGATTACGTGGAGTGCTCCGAGATTAAGCAGAGAACTCCAAGACTACGCAGAGTACTTCGAGATTACGCCGAGAGCTCCAAGATTAGGCAGAGTACGCCGAGATTACGCAGATTGTGCGGAGTACTCCAAGATTACACATAATACGCCGAGATTACGCAGATTATGCGGAGTTATCCAAGATTACACATAGTACGCCGAGATTACGCAGGTTATGTGGAGTACTCCAAGATTACACATAATACGCCGAGATTACGCAGATTATGCGGAGTACTCCAAGATTACACAGAGTACGCCGAGATTACGCAGATTATGCGGAGTACTCCAAAATTACACAGAGTACGCCGAGATTACGCAGATTATGCGGAGTACTCCAAAATTACACAGAGTACGCCGAGATTACGCAGATTATGCGGAGTTCTCCAAAATTACAAATAGTACGCCGAGATTACGCAGATTATGCGGAGTACTCCAATATTACACAGAGTACGCCGAGATTACGCAGATTATGCGGAGTACTCCAAAATTACACAGAGTACGCCGAGATTACACAGATTATGCGGAGTTCTCCAAGATTACACATAATACGCCGAGATTACGCAGATTATGCGGAGTACTCCAAGATTACACAGAGTACGCCGAGATTACACAGATTATGCGGAGTTCTCCAAGATTACACATAATACGCCGAGATTACGCAGATTATGCGGAGTACTCCAAGATTACACAGAGTACGCCGAGATTATGCGGAGTACTCCAAAATTACACAGAGTACGCCGAGATTACGCAGATTATGCGGAGTTCTCCAAGATTACACATAGTACGCCGAGTTTACGCAGATTATGCGGAGTACTCCAATATTACACATAGTACGCCGAGATTACGCAGATTATGCGGAGTACTCCAAGATTACACAAAGTACGCCAAGATTACGCAGATTATGCGGAGTACTCCAAAATTACACAGAGTACGCCGAGATTACGCAGATTAAGCGGAGTTCTCCAAGATTACACATAGTACGCCGAGATTACGCAGATTATGCGGAGTACTCCAAAATTACACAGAGTACGCCGAGATTACGCAGATTATGCGGAGTTCTCCAAAATTACAAATAGTACGCCGAGATTACGCAGATTATGCGGAGTACTCCAAAATTACACAGAGTACGCCGAGATTACGCAGATTATGCGGAGTTCTCCAAAATTACAAATAGTACGCCGAGATAACGCAGATTATGCGGAGTTCTCCAAAATTACAAATAGTACGCCGAGATAACGCAGATTATGCGGAGTACTCCAAGATTACACAGAGTACGCCGAGATTATGCGGAGTACTCCAAAATTACACAGAGTACGCCGAGATTACGCAGATTATGCGGAGTTCTCCAAGATTACACATAGTACGCCGAGTTTACGCAGATTATGCGGAGTACTCCAATATTACACATAGTACGCCGAGATTACGCAGATTATGCGGAGTACTCCAAGATTACACAAAGTACGCCAAGATTACGCAGATTATGCGGAGTACTCCAAAATTACACAGAGTACGCCGAGATTACGCAGATTAAGCGGAGTTCTCCAAGATTACACATAGTACGCCGAGATTACGCAGATTATGCGGAGTACTCCAAAATTACACAGAGTACGCCGAGATTACGCAGATTATGCGGAGTTCTCCAAAATTACAAATAGTACGCCGAGATTACGCAGATTATGCGGAGTACTCCAAAATTACACAGAGTACGCCGAGATTACGCAGATTATGCGGAGTTCTCCAAAATTACAAATAGTACGCCGAGATAACGCAGATTATGCGGAGTTCTCCAAAATTACAAATAGTACGCCGAGATAACGCAGATTATGCGGAGTACTCCAAGATTACACATAGTACGCCGAGATTACGCAGATTATGCGGAGTACTCCAATATTACACAGAGTACGCCGAGATTACGCAGATTATGCGGAGTACTCCAAAATTACACAGAGTACGCCGAGATTACACAGATTATGCGGAGTTCTCCAAGATTACACATAGTACGCCGAGATTACGCAGGTTATGCGGAGTACTCCAAGATTACACAGAGTACGCCGAGATTACGCAGATTATGCGGAGTACTCCAATATTACACAGAGTACGCCGAGATTACGCAGATTATGCGGAGTACTCCAAAATTACACAGAGTACGCCGAGATTACACAGATTATGCGGATTTCTCCAAGATTACACATAGTACGCCGAGATTACGCAGGTTATGCGGAGTACTCCAAGATTACACAGAGTACGCCGAGATTACGCAGATTATGCGGAGTTCTCCAAGATTACACATAATACGCCGAGATTACGCAGATTATGCGGAGTACTCCAAGATTACACAGAGTACGCCGAGATTATGCGGAGTACTCCAAAATTACACAGAGTACGCCGAGATTACGCAGATTATGCGGAGTACTCCAAGATTACACAGAGTACGCCGAGATTACGCAGATTATGCGGAGTTCTCCAAGATTACACATAATACGCCGAGATTACGCAGATTATGCGGAGTACTCCAAGATTACACAGAGTACGCCGAGATTATGCGGAGTACTCCAAAATTACACAGAGTACGCCGAGATTACGCAGATTATGCGGAGTTCTCCAAGATTACACATAGTACGCCGAGTTTACGCAGATTATGCGGAGTACTCCAATATTACACAGAGTACGCCGAGATTACGCAGATTATGCGGAGTACTCCAAAATTACACAGAGTACGCCGAGATTACACAGATTATGCGGAGTACTCCAATATTACACAGAGTACGCCGAGATTACGCAGATTATGCGGAGTACTCCAAAATTACACAGAGTACGCCGAGATTACGCAGATTATGCGGAAAACGCTGAGATTACGCAGAGTACGCCGAAATTTCGCGGATTACGTGGAGTGCTCCGAGATTAAGCAGAGAACTCCAAGACTACGCAGAGTACTTCGAGATTACGCCGAGAGCTCCAAGATTAGGCAGAGTACGCCGAGATTACGCAGATTGTGCGGAGTACTCCAAGATTACACATAATACGCCGAGATTACGCAGATTATGCGGAGTTATCCAAGATTACACATAGTACGCCGAGATTACGCAGGTTATGTGGAGTACTCCAAGATTACACATAATACGCCGAGATTACGCAGATTATGCGGAGTACTCCAAGATTACACAGAGTACGCCGAGATTACGCAGATTATGCGGAGTACTCCAAAATTACACAGAGTACGCCGAGATTACGCAGATTATGCGGAGTTCTCCAAGATTACACATAGTACGCCGAGTTTACGCAGATTATGCGGAGTACTCCAATATTACACAGAGTACGCCGAGATTACGCAGATTATGCGGAGTACTCCAAAATTACACAGAGTACGCCGAGATTACACAGATTATGCGGAGTTCTCCAAGATTACACATAGTACGCCGAGATTACGCAGGTTATGCGGAGTACTCCAAGATTACACAGAGTACGCCGAGATTACGCAGATTATGCGGAGTTCTCCAAGATTACACATAATACGCCGAGATTACGCAGATTATGCGGAGTACTCCAAAATTACACATAGTACGCCGAGATTACGCAGATTATGCGGAGTTCTCCAAGATTACACATAATACGCCGAGATTACGCAGATTATGCGGAGTACTCCAAGATTACACAAAGTACGCCAAGATTACGCAGATTATGCGGAGTACTCCAAGATTACACATAGTACGCCGAGATTACGCAGATTATGCGGAGTTCTCCAAGATTACACATAGTACGCCGAGATTACGCAGATTATGCGGAGTACTCCAAGATTACACAAAGAACGCCGAGATTACACAGATTATGCGTAGTTCTCCAAGATTACACATAATACGCCGAGATTACGCAGATTATGCGGAGTTCTCCAAGATTACACATAGTACGCCGAGATTACGCAGATTATGCGGAGTACTCCAAGATTACACAAAGTACGCCAAGATTACGCAGATTATGCGGAGTACTCCAAGATTACACATAGTACGCCGAGATTACGCAGATTATGCGGAGTTCTCCAAGATTACACATAGTACGCCGAGATTATGCGGAGTACTCCAAAATTACACAGAGTACGCCGAGATTACGCAGATTATGCGGAGTACTCCAAAATTACACAGAGTACGCCGAGATTACGCAGATTATGCGGAGTTCTCCAAGATTACACATAGTACGCCGAGATTACGCAGGTTATGCGGAGTACTCCAAGATTACACAGAGTACGCCGAGATTACGCAGGTTATGCGGAGTACTCCAAGATTACACAGAGTACGCCGAGATTACGCAGATTATGCGGAGTTCTCCAAGATTACACATAATACGCCGAGATTACGCAGATTATGCGGAGTACTCCAAGATTACACAGAGTACGCCGAGATTATGCGGAGTACTCCAAAATTACACAGAGTACGCCGAGATTACGCAGATTATGCGGAGTACTCCAAGATTACACAGAGTACGCCGAGATTACGCAGATTATGCGGAGTTCTCCAAGATTACACATAATACGCCGAGATTACGCAGATTATGCGGAGTACTCCAAGATTACACAGAGTACGCCGAGATTATGCGGAGTACTCCAAAATTACACAGAGTACGCCGAGATTACACAGATTATGCGGAGTACTCCAATATTACACAGAGTACGCCGAGATTACGCAGATTATGCGGAGTACTCCAAAATTACACAGAGTACGCCGAGATTACGCAGATTATGCGGAAAACGCTGAGATTACGCAGAGTACGCCGAAATTTCGCGGATTACGTGGAGTGCTCCGAGATTAAGCAGAGAACTCCAAGACTACGCAGAGTACTTCGAGATTACGCCGAGAGCTCCAAGATTAGGCAGAGTACGCCGAGATTACGCAGATTGTGCGGAGTACTCCAAGATTACACATAATACGCCGAGATTACGCAGATTATGCGGAGTTATCCAAGATTACACATAGTACGCCGAGATTACGCAGGTTATGTGGAGTACTCCAAGATTACACATAATACGCCGAGATTACGCAGATTATGCGGAGTACTCCAAGATTACACAGAGTACGCCGAGATTACGCAGATTATGCGGAGTACTCCAAAATTACACAGAGTACGCCGAGATTACGCAGATTATGCGGAGTTCTCCAAGATTACACATAGTACGCCGAGTTTACGCAGATTATGCGGAGTACTCCAATATTACACAGAGTACGCCGAGATTACGCAGATTATGCGGAGTACTCCAAAATTACACAGAGTACGCCGAGATTACACAGATTATGCGGAGTTCTCCAAGATTACACATAGTACGCCGAGATTACGCAGGTTATGCGGAGTACTCCAAGATTACACAGAGTACGCCGAGATTACGCAGATTATGCGGAGTTCTCCAAGATTACACATAATACGCCGAGATTACGCAGATTATGCGGAGTACTCCAAAATTACACATAGTACGCCGAGATTACGCAGATTATGCGGAGTTCTCCAAGATTACACATAATACGCCGAGATTACGCAGATTATGCGGAGTACTCCAAGATTACACAAAGTACGCCAAGATTACGCAGATTATGCGGAGTACTCCAAGATTACACATAGTACGCCGAGATTACGCAGATTATGCGGAGTTCTCCAAGATTACACATAGTACGCCGAGATTACGCAGATTATGCGGAGTACTCCAAGATTACACAAAGAACGCCGAGATTACACAGATTATGCGTAGTTCTCCAAGATTACACATAATACGCCGAGATTACGCAGATTATGCGGAGTTCTCCAAGATTACACATAGTACGCCGAGATTACGCAGATTATGCGGAGTACTCCAAGATTACACAAAGTACGCCAAGATTACGCAGATTATGCGGAGTACTCCAAGATTACACATAGTACGCCGAGATTACGCAGATTATGCGGAGTTCTCCAAGATTACACATAGTACGCCGAGATTATGCGGAGTACTCCAAAATTACACAGAGTACGCCGAGATTACGCAGATTATGCGGAGTACTCCAAAATTACACAGAGTACGCCGAGATTACGCAGATTATGCGGAGTTCTCCAAGATTACACATAGTACGCCGAGATTACGCAGATTATGCGGAGTACTCCAAGATTACACAAAGTACGCCAAGATTACGCAGATTATGCGGAGTACTCCAAGATTACACATAGTACGCCGAGATTACGCAGATTATGCGGAAAACGCTGAGATTACGCAGAGTACGCCGAAATTTCGCGGATTACGTGGAGTGCTCCGAGATTAAGCAGAGAACTCCAAGACTACGCAGAGTACTTCGAGATTACGCCGAGAGCTCCAAGATTAGGCAGAGTACGCCGAGATTACGCAGATTGTGCGGAGTACTCCAAGATTACACATAATACGCCGAGATTACGCAGATTATGCGGAGTTATCCAAGATTACACATAGTACGCCGAGATTACGCAGGTTATGTGGAGTACTCCAAGATTACACATAGTACGCCGAGATTACGCAGATTATGCGGAGTACTCCAAGATTACACAGAGTACGCCGAGATTACGCAGATTATGCGGAGTACTCCAAAATTACACAGAGTACGCCGAGATTACGCAGATTATGCGGAGTACTCCAAAATTACACAGAGTACGCCGAGATTACGCAGATTATGCGGAGTTCTCCAAAATTACAAATAGTACGCCGAGATTACGCAGATTATGCGGAGTACTCCAAAATTACACAGAGTACGCCGAGATTACGCAGATTATGCGGAGTTCTCCAAAATTACAAATAGTACGCCGAGATAACGCAGATTATGCGGAGTACTCCAAGATTACACATAGTACGCCAAGATTACGCAGATTATGCGGAGTACTCCAAGATTACACAGAGTACGCCGAGATTACGCAGATTATGCGGAGTACTCCAAAATTACAAATAGTACGCCGAGATTACGCAGATTATGCGGAGTACTCCAATATTACACAGAGTACGCCGAGATTACGCAGATTATGCGGAGTACTCCAAAATTACACAGAGTACGCCGAGATTACACAGATTATGCGGAGTTCTCCAAGATTACACATAGTACGCCGAGATTACGCAGGTTATGCGGAGTACTCCAAGATTACACAGAGTACGCCGAGATTACGCAGATTATGCGGAGTTCTCCAAGATTACACATAATACGCCGAGATTACGCAGATTATGCGGAGTACTCCAAGATTACACAGAGTACGCCGAGATTATGCGGAGTACTCCAAAATTACACAGAGTACGCCGAGATTACGCAGATTATGCGGAGTTCTCCAAGATTACACATAGTACGCCGAGTTTACGCAGATTATGCGGAGTACTCCAATATTACACAGAGTACGCCGAGATTACGCAGATTATGCGGAGTACTCCAAAATTACACAGAGTACGCCGAGATTACACAGATTATGCGGAGTTCTCCAAGATTACACATAGTACGCCGAGATTACGCAGGTTATGCGGAGTACTCCAAGATTACACAGAGTACGCCGAGATTACGCAGATTATGCGGAGTTCTCCAAGATTACACATAATACGCCGAGATTACGCAGATTATGCGGAGTACTCCAAAATTACACATAGTACGCCGAGATTACGCAGATTATGCGGAGTTCTCCAAGATTACACATAATACGCCGAGATTACGCAGATTATGCGGAGTACTCCAAGATTACACAAAGTACGCCAAGATTACGCAGATTATGCGGAGTACTCCAAGATTACACATAGTACGCCGAGATTACGCAGATTATGCGGAGTTCTCCAAGATTACACATAGTACGCCGAGATTACGCAGATTATGCGGAGTACTCCAAGATTACACATAGTACGCCAAGATTACGCAGATTATGCGGAGTACTCCAAGATTACACAGAGTACGCCGAGATTACGCAGATTATGCGGAGTACTCCAAAATTACAAATAGTACGCCGAGATTACGCAGATTATGCGGAGTACTCCAATATTACACAGAGTACGCCGAGATTACGCAGATTATGCGGAGTACTCCAAAATTACACAGAGTACGCCGAGATTACACAGATTATGCGGAGTTCTCCAAGATTACACATAGTACGCCGAGATTACGCAGGTTATGCGGAGTACTCCAAGATTACACAGAGTACGCCGAGATTACGCAGATTATGCGGAGTTCTCCAAGATTACACATAATACGCCGAGATTACGCAGATTATGCGGAGTACTCCAAGATTACACAGAGTACGCCGAGATTATGCGGAGTACTCCAAAATTACACAGAGTACGCCGAGATTACGCAGATTATGCGGAGTTCTCCAAGATTACACATAGTACGCCGAGTTTACGCAGATTATGCGGAGTACTCCAATATTACACAGAGTACGCCGAGATTACGCAGATTATGCGGAGTACTCCAAAATTACACAGAGTACGCCGAGATTACACAGATTATGCGGAGTTCTCCAAGATTACACATAGTACGCCGAGATTACGCAGGTTATGCGGAGTACTCCAAGATTACACAGAGTACGCCGAGATTACGCAGATTATGCGGAGTTCTCCAAGATTACACATAATACGCCGAGATTACGCAGATTATGCGGAGTACTCCAAAATTACACATAGTACGCCGAGATTACGCAGATTATGCGGAGTTCTCCAAGATTACACATAATACGCCGAGATTACGCAGATTATGCGGAGTACTCCAAGATTACACAAAGTACGCCAAGATTACGCAGATTATGCGGAGTACTCCAAGATTACACATAGTACGCCGAGATTACGCAGATTATGCGGAGTTCTCCAAGATTACACATAGTACGCCGAGATTACGCAGATTATGCGGAGTACTCCAAGATTACACAAAGAACGCCGAGATTACACAGATTATGCGTAGTTCTCCAAGATTACACATAATACGCCGAGATTACGCAGATTATGCGGAGTTCTCCAAGATTACACATAGTACGCCGAGATTACGCAGATTATGCGGAGTACTCCAAGATTACACAAAGTACGCCAAGATTACGCAGATTATGCGGAGTACTCCAAGATTACACATAGTACGCCGAGATTACGCAGATTATGCGGAGTTCTCCAAGATTACACATAGTACGCCGAGATTATGCGGAGTACTCCAAAATTACACAGAGTACGCCGAGATTACGCAGATTATGCGGTGTACTCCAAAATTACACAGAGTACGCCGAGATTACGCAGATTATGCGGAGTTCTCCAAGATTACACATAGTACGCCGAGATTACGCAGATTATGCGGAGTACTCCAAGATTACACAAAGTACGCCAAGATTACGCAGATTATGCGGAGTACTCCAAGATTACACATAGTACGCCGAGATTACGCAGATTATGCGGAAAACGCTGAGATTACGCAGAGTACGCCGAAATTTCGCGGATTACGTGGAGTGCTCCGAGATTAAGCAGAGAACTCCAAGACTACGCAGAGTACTTCGAGATTACGCCGAGAGCTCCAAGATTAGGCAGAGTACGCCGAGATTACGCAGATTATGCGGAGTACTCCAAGATTACACAGAGTACGCCGAGATTATGCGGAGTACTCCAAAATTACACAGAGTACGCCGAGATTACGCAGATTATGCGGAGTTCTCCAAGATTACACATAGTACGCCGAGTTTACGCAGATTATGCGGAGTACTCCAATATTACACAGAGTACGCCGAGATTACGCAGATTATGCGGAGTACTCCAAAATTACACAGAGTACGCCGATATTACACAGATTATGCGGAGTTCTCCAAGATTACACATAGTACGCCGAGATTACGCAGATTATGCGGAGTACTCCAAGATTACACATAGTACGCCGAGATTACGCAGATTATGCGGAGTTCTCCAAGATTACACATAGTACGCCGAGATTACGCAGATTATGCGGAGTACTCCAAGATTACACAAAGTACGCCGAGATTACGCAGATTATGCGGAGTTCTCCAAGATTACACATAATACGCCGAGATTACGCAGATTATGCGGAGTTCTCCAAGATTACACATAGTACGCCGAGATTACGCAGATTATGCGGAGTACTCCAAGATTACACAAAGTACGCCAAGATTACGCAGATTATGCGGAGTACTCCAAGATTACACATAGTACGCCGAGATTACGCAGATTATGCGGAGTTCTCCAAGATTACACATAGTACGCCGAGATTATGCGGAGTACTCCAAAATTACACAGAGTACGCCGAGATTACGCAGATTATGCGGAGTACTCCAAAATTACACAGAGTACGCCGAGATTACGCAGATTATGCGGAGTTCTCCAAGATTACACATAGTACGCCGAGATTACGCAGATTATGCGGAGTACTCCAAGATTACACAAAGTACGCCAAGATTACGCAGATTATGCGGAGTACTCCAAGATTACACATAGTACGCCGAGATTACGCAGATTATGCGGAGTTCTCCAAGATTACACATAGTACGCCGAGATTACGCAGATTATGCGGAGTACTCCAAAATTACACAGAGTACGCCGAGATTACGCAGATTATGCGGAGTTCTCCAAAATTACAAATAGTACGCCGAGATTACGCAGATTATGCGGAGTACTCCAAAATTACACAGAGTACGCCGAGATTACGCAGATTATGCGGAGTTCTCCAAAATTACAAATAGTACGCCGAGATTACGCAGATTATGCGGAGTACTCCAATATTACACAGAGTACGCCGAGATTACGCAGATTATGCGGAGTACTCCAAAATTACACAGAGTACGCCGAGATTACACAGATTATGCGGAGTTCTCCAAGATTACACATAGTACGCCGAGATTACGCAGGTTATGCGGAGTACTCCAAGATTACACAGAGTACGCCGAGATTACGCAGATTATGCGGAGTTCTCCAAGATTACACATAATACGCCGAGATTACGCAGATTATGCGGAGTACTCCAAAATTACACATAGTACGCCGAGATTACGCAGATTATGCGGAGTTCTCCAAGATTACACATAATACGCCGAGATTACGCAGATTATGCGGAGTACTCCAAGATTACACAAAGTACGCCAAGATTACGCAGATTATGCGGAGTACTCCAAGATTACACATAGTACGCCGAGATTACGCAGATTATGCGGAGTACTCCAAGATTACACATAGTACGCCGAGATTACGCAGATTATGCGGAGTTCTCCAAGATTACACATAGTACGCCGAGATTACGCAGATTATGCGGAGTACTCCAAGATTACACAAAGTACGCCAAGATTACGCAGATTATGCGGAGTACTCCAAGATTACACATAGTACGCCGAGATTACGCAGATTATGCGGAGTTCTCCAAGATTACACATAGTACGCCGAGATTATGCGGAGTACTCCAAAATTACACAGAGTACGCCGAGATTACGCAGATTATGCGGAGTACTCCAAAATTACACAGAGTACGCCGAGATTACGCAGATTATGCGGAGTTCTCCAAGATTACACATAGTACGCCGAGATTACGCAGATTATGCGGAGTACTCCAAGATTACACAAAGTACGCCAAGATTACGCAGATTATGCGGAGTACTCCAAGATTACACATAGTACGCCGAGATTACGCAGATTATGCGGAGTCCTCCAAGATTACACATAGTACGCCGAGATTACGCAGATTATGCGGAGTACTCCAAAATTACACAGAGTACGCCGAGATTACGCAGATTATGCGGAGTACTCCAAAGATTACACAAAGTACGCCAAGATTACGCAGATTATGCGGAGTACTCCAAAATTACACAGAGTACGCCGAGATTACGCAGATTAAGCGGAGTTCTCCAAGATTACACATAGTACGCCGAGATTACGCAGATTATGCGGAGTACTCCAAAATTACACAGAGTACGCCGAGATTACGCAGATTATGCGGAGTTCTCCAAAATTACAAATAGTACGCCGAGATTACGCAGATTATGCGGAGTACTCCAAAATTACACAGAGTACGCCGAGATTACGCAGATTATGCGGAGTTCTCCAAAATTACAAATAGTACGCCGAGATAACGCAGATTATGTGGAGTACTCCAAGATTACACATAGTACGCCGAGATTACGCAGATTATGCGGAGTACTCCAATATTACACAGAGTACGCCGAGATTACGCAGATTATGCGGAGTACTCCAAAATTACACAGAGTACGCCGAGATTACACAGATTATGCGGAGTTCTCCAAGATTACACATAGTACGCCGAGATTACGCAGGTTATGCGGAGTACTCCAAGATTACACAGAGTACGCCGAGATTACGCAGATTATGCGGAGTACTCCAATATTACACAGAGTACGCCGAGATTACGCAGATTATGCGGAGTACTCCAAAATTACACAGAGTACGCCGAGATTACACAGATTATGCGGATTTCTCCAAGATTACACATAGTACGCCGAGATTACGCAGGTTATGCGGAGTACTCCAAGATTACACAGAGTACGCCGAGATTACGCAGATTATGCGGAGTTCTCCAAGATTACACATAATACGCCGAGATTACGCAGATTATGCGGAGTACTCCAAGATTACACAGAGTACGCCGAGATTATGCGGAGTACTCCAAAATTACACAGAGTACGCCGAGATTACGCATATTATGCGGAGTACTCCAAGATTACACAGAGTACGCCGAGATTACGCAGATTATGCGGAGTTCTCCAAGATTACACATAATACGCCGAGATTACGCAGATTATGCGGAGTACTCCAAGATTACACAGAGTACGCCGAGATTATGCGGAGTACTCCAAAATTACACAGAGTACGCCGAGATTACGCAGATTATGCGGAGTTCTCCAAGATTACACATAGTACGCCGAGTTTACGCAGATTATGCGGAGTACTCCAATATTACACAGAGTACGCCGAGATTACGCAGATTATGCGGAGTACTCCAAAATTACACAGAGTACGCCGAGATTACACAGATTATGCGGAGTACTCCAATATTACACAGAGTACGCCGAGATTACGCAGATTATGCGGAGTATTCCAAAATTACACAGAGTACGCCGAGATTACACAGATTATGCGGAGTTCTCCAAGATTACACATAGTACGCCGAGATTACGCAGGTTATGCGGAGTACTCCAAGATTACACAGAGTACGCCGAGATTACGCAGATTATGCGGAGTTCTCCAAGATTACACATAATACGCCGAGATTACGCAGATTATGCGGAGTACTCCAAAATTACACATAGTACGCCGAGATTACGCAGATTATGCGGAGTTCTCCAAGATTACACATAATACGCCGAGATTACGCAGATTATGCGGAGTACTCCAAGATTACACAAAGTACGCCAAGATTACGCAGATTATGCGGAGTACTCCAAGATTACACATAGTACGCCGAGATTACGCAGATTATGCGGAGTTCTCCAAGATTACACATAGTACGCCGAGATTACGCAGATTATGCGGAGTACTCCAAGATTACACAAAGAACGCCGAGATTACACAGATTATGCGTAGTTCTCCAAGATTACACATAATACGCCGAGATTACGCAGATTATGCGGAGTTCTCCAAGATTACACATAGTACGCCGAGATTACGCAGATTATGCGGAGTACTCCAAGATTACACAAAGTACGCCAAGATTACGCAGATTATGCGGAGTACTCCAAGATTACACAAAGTACGCCAAGATTACGCAGATTATGCGGAGTACTCCAAGATTACACATAGTACGCCGAGATTACGCAGATTATGCGGAAAACGCTGAGATTACGCAGAGTACGCCGAAATTTCGCGGATTACGTGGAGTGCTCCGAGATTAAGCAGAGAACTCCAAGACTACGCAGAGTACTTCGAGATTACGCCGAGAGCTCCAAGATTAGGCAGAGTACGCCGAGATTACGCAGATTGTGCGGAGTACTCCAAGATTACACATAATACGCCGAGATTACGCAGATTATGCGGAGTTATCCAAGATTACACATAGTACGCCGAGATTACGCAGGTTATGTGGAGTACTCCAAGATTACACATAATACGCCGAGATTACGCAGATTATGCGGAGTACTCCAAGATTACACAGAGTACGCCGAGATTACGCAGATTATGCGGAGTACTCCAAAATTACACAGAGTACGCCGAGATTACGCAGATTATGCGGAGTACTCCAAAATTACACAGAGTACGCCGAGATTACGCAGATTATGCGGAGTTCTCCAAAATTACAAATAGTACGCCGAGATTACGCAGATTATGCGGAGTACTCCAAAATTACACAGAGTACGCCGAGATTACGCAGATTATGCGGAGTTCTCCAAAATTACAAATAGTACGCCGAGATAACGCAGATTATGCGGAGTACTCCAAGATTACACATAGTACGCCGAGATTACGCAGATTATGCGGAGTACTCCAATATTACACAGAGTACGCCGAGATTACGCAGATTATGCGGAGTACTCCAAAATTACACAGAGTACGCCGAGATTACACAGATTATGCGGAGTTCTCCAAGATTACACATAGTACGCCGAGATTACGCAGGTTATGCGGAGTACTCCAAGATTACACAGAGTACGCCGAGATTACGCAGATTATGCGGAGTACTCCAATATTACACAGAGTACGCCGAGATTACGCAGATTATGCGGAGTACTCCAAAATTACACAGAGTACGCCGAGATTACACAGATTATGCGGATTTCTCCAAGATTACACATAGTACGCCGAGATTACGCAGGTTATGCGGAGTACTCCAAGATTACACAGAGTACGCCGAGATTACGCAGATTATGCGGAGTTCTCCAAGATTACACATAATACGCCGAGATTACGCAGATTATGCGGAGTACTCCAAGATTACACAGAGTACGCCGAGATTATGCGGAGTACTCCAAAATTACACAGAGTACGCCGAGATTACGCAGATTATGCGGAGTACTCCAAGATTACACAGAGTACGCCGAGATTACGCAGATTATGCGGAGTTCTCCAAGATTACACATAATACGCCGAGATTACGCAGATTATGCGGAGTACTCCAAGATTACACAGAGTACGCCGAGATTATGCGGAGTACTCCAAAATTACACAGAGTACGCCGAGATTACGCAGATTATGCGGAGTTCTCCAAGATTACACATAGTACGCCGAGTTTACGCAGATTATGCGGAGTACTCCAATATTACACAGAGTACGCCGAGATTACGCAGATTATGCGGAGTACTCCAAAATTACACAGAGTACGCCGAGATTACACAGATTATGCGGAGTTCTCCAAGATTACACATAGTACGCCGAGATTACGCAGGTTATGCGGAGTACTCCAAGATTACACAGAGTACGCCGAGATTACGCAGATTATGCGGAGTTCTCCAAGATTACACATAATACGCCGAGATTACGCAGATTATGCGGAGTACTCCAAAATTACACATAGTACGCCGAGATTACGCAGATTATGCGGAGTTCTCCAAGATTACACATAATACGCCGAGATTACGCAGATTATGCGGAGTACTCCAAGATTACACAAAGTACGCCAAGATTACGCAGATTATGCGGAGTACTCCAAGATTACACATAGTACGCCGAGATTACGCAGATTATGCGGAGTTCTCCAAGATTACACATAGTACGCCGAGATTACGCAGATTATGCGGAGTACTCCAAGATTACACAAAGAACGCCGAGATTACACAGATTATGCGTAGTTCTCCAAGATTACACATAATACGCCGAGATTACGCAGATTATGCGGAGTTCTCCAAGATTACACATAGTACGCCGAGATTACGCAGGTTATGCGGAGTACTCCAAGATTACACAGAGTACGCCGAGATTACGCAGATTATGCGGAGTTCTCCAAGATTACACATAATACGCCGAGATTACGCAGATTATGCGGAGTACTCCAAGATTACACATAATACGCCGAGATTACGCAGATTATGCGGAGTTCTCCAAGATTACACATAGTACGCCGAGATTACGCAGATTATGCGGAGTACTCCAAGATTACACAAAGTACGCCAAGATTACGCAGATTATGCGGAGTACTCCAAGATTACACATAGTACGCCGAGATTACGCAGATTATGCGGAGTTCTCCAAGATTACACATAGTACGCCGAGATTATGCGGAGTACTCCAAAATTACACAGAGTACGCCGAGATTACGCAGATTATGCGGAGTACTCCAAAATTACACAGAGTACGCCGAGATTACGCAGATTATGCGGAAAACGCTGAGATTACGCAGAGTACGCCGAAATTTCGCGGATTACGTGGAGTGCTCCGAGATTAAGCAGAGAACTCCAAGACTACGCAGAGTACTTCGAGATTACGCCGAGAGCTCCAAGATTAGGCAGAGTACGCCGAGATTACGCAGATTGTGCGGAGTACTCCAAGATTACACATAATACGCCGAGATTACGCAGATTATGCGGAGTTATCCAAGATTACACATAGTACGCCGAGATTACGCAGGTTATGTGGAGTACTCCAAGATTACACATAATACGCCGAGATTACGCAGATTATGCGGAGTACTCCAAGATTACACAGAGTACGCCGAGATTACGCAGATTATGCGGAGTACTCCAAAATTACACAGAGTACGCCGAGATTACGCAGATTATGCGGAGTACTCCAAAATTACACAGAGTACGCCGAGATTACGCAGATTATGCGGAGTTCTCCAAAATTACAAATAGTACGCCGAGATTACGCAGATTATGCGGAGTACTCCAATATTACACAGAGTACGCCGAGATTACGCAGATTATGCGGAGTACTCCAAAATTACACAGAGTACGCCGAGATTACACAGATTATGCGGAGTTCTCCAAGATTACACATAGTACGCCGAGATTACGCAGGTTATGCGGAGTACTCCAAGATTACACAGAGTACGCCGAGATTACGCAGATTATGCGGAGTTCTCCAAGATTACACATAATACGCCGAGATTACGCAGATTATGCGGAGTACTCCAAAATTACACATAGTACGCCGAGATTACGCAGATTATGCGGAGTTCTCCAAGATTACACATAATACGCCGAGATTACGCAGATTATGCGGAGTACTCCAAGATTACACAGAGTACGCCGAGATTATGCGGAGTACTCCAAAATTACACAGAGTACGCCGAGATTACGCAGATTATGCGGAGTTCTCCAAGATTACACATAGTACGCCGAGTTTACGCAGATTATGCGGAGTACTCCAATATTACACAGAGTACGCCGAGATTACGCAGATTATGCGGAGTACTCCAAAATTACACAGAGTACGCCGATATTACACAGATTATGCGGAGTTCTCCAAGATTACACATAGTACGCCGAGATTACGCAGGTTATGCGGAGTACTCCAAGATTACACATAGTACGCCGAGATTACGCAGATTATGCGGAGTTCTCCAAGATTACACATAGTACGCCGAGATTACGCAGATTATGCGGAGTACTCCAAGATTACACAAAGTACGCCGAGATTACGCAGATTATGCGGAGTTCTCCAAGATTACACATAATACGCCGAGATTACGCAGATTATGCGGAGTTCTCCAAGATTACACATAGTACGCCGAGATTACGCAGATTATGCGGAGTACTCCAAGATTACACAAAGTACGCCGAGATTACGCAGATTATGCGGAGTTCTCCAAGATTACACATAATACGCCGAGATTACGCAGATTATGCGGAGTTCTCCAAGATTACACATAGTACGCCAAGATTACGCAGATTATGCGGAGTACTCCAAGATTACACAGAGTACGCCGAGATTACGCAGATTATGCGGAGTACTCCAAGATTACACATAGTACGCCGAGTTTACGCAGATTATGCGGAGTACTCCAAGATTACACAGAGTACGCCGAGATTACGCAGATTATGCGGAGTACTCCAAGATTACACATAGTACGCCGAGTTTACGCAGATTATGCGGAGTACTCCAAGATTACACAGAGTACGCCGAGATTACGCAGATTATGCGGAGTACTCCAAAATTACACAGAGTACGCCGAGATTACGCAGATTATGCGGAGTTCTCCAAAATTACAAATAGTACGCCGAGATTACGCAGATTATGCGGAGTACTCCAAAATTACACAGAGTACGCCGAGATTACGCAGATTATGCGGAGTTCTCCAAAATTACAAATAGTACGCCGAGATTACGCAGATTATGCGGAGTACTCCAATATTACACAGAGTACGCCGAGATTACGCAGATTATGCGGAGTACTCCAAAATTACACAGAGTACGCCGAGATTACACAGATTATGCGGAGTTCTCCAAGATTACACATAGTACGCCGAGATTACGCAGGTTATGCGGAGTACTCCAAGATTACACAGAGTACGCCGAGATTACGCAGATTATGCGGAGTTCTCCAAGATTACACATAATACGCCGAGATTACGCAGATTATGCGGAGTACTCCAAAATTACACATAGTACGCCGAGATTACGCAGATTATGCGGAGTACTCCAAGATTACACAGAGTACGCCGAGATTATGCGGAGTACTCCAAAATTACACAGAGTACGCCGAGATTACGCAGATTATGCGGAGTTCTCCAAGATTACACATAGTACGCCGAGTTTACGCAGATTATGCGGAGTACTCCAATATTACACAGAGTACGCCGAGATTACGCAGATTATGCGGAGTACTCCAAAATTACACAGAGTACGCCGAGATTACACAGATTATGCGGAGTTCTCCAAGATTACACATAGTACGCCGAGATTACGCAGGTTATGCGGAGTACTCCAAGATTACACAGAGTACGCCGAGATTACGCAGATTATGCGGAGTTCTCCAAGATTACACATAATACGCCGAGATTACGCAGATTATGCGGAGTACTCCAAAATTACACATAGTACGCCGAGATTACGCAGATTATGCGGAGTTCTCCAAGATTACACATAATACGCCGAGATTACGCAGATTATGCGGAGTACTCCAAGATTACACAAAGTACGCCAAGATTACGCAGATTATGCGGAGTACTCCAAGATTACACATAGTACGCCGAGATTACGCAGATTATGCGGAGTTCTCCAAGATTACACATAGTACGCCGAGATTACGCAGATTATGCGGAGTACTCCAAGATTACACAAAGAACGCCGAGATTACGCAGATTATGCGTAGTTCTCCAAGATTACACATAATACGCCGAGATTACGCAGATTATGCGGAGTTCTCCAAGATTACACATAGTACGCCGAGATTACGCAGATTATGCGGAGTACTCCAAGATTACACAAAGTACGCCAAGATTACGCAGATTATGCGGAGTACTCCAAAATTACACAGAGTACGCCGAGATTACGCAGATTATGCGGAGTTCTCCAAAATTACAAATAGTACGCCGAGATTACGCAGATTATGCGGAGTACTCCAATATTACACAGATTACGCCGAGATTACGCAGATTATGCGGAGTACTCCAAAATTACACAGAGTACGCCGAGATTACACAGATTATGCGGAGTTCTCCAAGATTACACATAGTACGCCGAGATTACGCAGGTTATGCGGAGTACTCCAAGATTACACAGAGTACGCCGAGATTACGCAGATTATGCGGAGTTCTCCAAGATTACACATAATACGCCGAGATTACGCAGATTATGCGGAGTACTCCAAAATTACACATAGTACGCCGAGATTACGCAGATTATGCGGAGTTCTCCAAGATTACACATAATACGCCGAGATTACGCAGATTATGCGGAGTACTCCAAGATTACACAGAGTACGCCGAGATTATGCGGAGTACTCCAAAATTACACAGAGTACGCCGAGATTACGCAGATTATGCGGAGTTCTCCAAGATTACACATAGTACGCCGAGTTTACGCAGATTATGCGGAGTACTCCAATATTACACAGAGTACGCCGAGATTACGCAGATTATGCGGAGTACTCCAAAATTACACAGAGTACGCCGAGATTACACAGATTATGCGGAGTTCTCCAAGATTACACATAGTACGCCGAGATTACGCAGGTTATGCGGAGTACTCCAAGATTACACAGAGTACGCCGAGATTACGCAGATTATGCGGAGTTCTCCAAGATTACACATAATACGCCGAGATTACGCAGATTATGCGGAGTACTCCAAAATTACACATAGTACGCCGAGATTACGCAGATTATGCGGAGTTCTCCAAGATTACACATAATACGCCGAGATTACGCAGATTATGCGGAGTACTCCAAGATTACACAAAGTACGCCAAGATTACGCAGATTATGCGGAGTACTCCAAGATTACACATAGTACGCCGAGATTACGCAGATTATGCGGAGTTCTCCAAGATTACACATAGTACGCCGAGATTACGCAGATTATGCGGAGTACTCCAAGATTACACAAAGAACGCCGAGATTACGCAGATTATGCGTAGTTCTCCAAGATTACACATAATACGCCGAGATTACGCAGATTATGCGGAGTTCTCCAAGATTACACATAGTACGCCGAGATTACGCAGATTATGCGGAGTACTCCAAGATTACACAAAGTACGCCAAGATTACGCAGATTATGCGGAGTACTCCAAGATTACACATAGTACGCCGAGATTACGCAGATTATGCGGAGTTCTCCAAGATTACACATAGTACGCCGAGATTACGCAGATTATGCGGAGTACTCCAAAATTACACATAGTACGCCGAGATTACGCAGATTATGCGGAGTTCTCCAAGATTACACATAATACGCCGAGATTACGCAGATTATGCGGAGTACTCCAAGATTACACAGAGTACGCCGAGATTATGCGGAGTACTCCAAAATTACACAGAGTACGCCGAGATTACGCAGATTATGCGGAGTTCTCCAAGATTACACATAGTACGCCGAGTTTACGCAGATTATGCGGAGTACTCCAATATTACACAGAGTACGCCGAGATTACGCAGATTATGCGGAGTACTCCAAAATTACACAGAGTACGCCGAGATTACACAGATTATGCGGAGTTCTCCAAGATTACACATAGTACGCCGAGATTACGCAGGTTATGCGGAGTACTCCAAGATTACACAGAGTACGCCGAGATTACGCAGATTATGCGGAGTACTCCAAAATTACACAGAGTACGCCGAGATTACACAGATTATGCGGAGTTCTCCAAGATTACACATAGTACGCCGAGATTACGCAGGTTATGCGGAGTACTCCAAGATTACACAGAGTACGCCGAGATTACGCAGATTATGCGGAGTTCTCCAAGATTACACATAATACGCCGAGATTACGCAGATTATGCGGAGTACTCCAAAATTACACATAGTACGCCGAGATTATGCGGAGTACTCCAAAATTACACAGAGTACGCCGAGATTACGCAGATTATGCGGAGTTCTCCAAGATTACACATAGTACGCCGAGTTTACGCAGATTATGCGGAGTACTCCAATATTACACAGAGTACGCCGAGATTACGCAGATTATGCGGAGTACTCCAAAATTACACAGAGTACGCCGAGATTACACAGATTATGCGGAGTTCTCCAAGATTACACATAGTACGCCGAGATTACGCAGATTATGCGGAGTACTCCAATATTACACAGAGTACGCCGAGATTACGCAGATTATGCGGAGTACTCCAAAATTACACAGAGTACGCCGAGATTACACAGATTATGCGGAGTTCTCCAAGATTACACATAGTACGCCGAGATTACGCAGGTTATGCGGAGTACTCCAAGATTACACAGAGTACGCCGAGATTACGCAGATTATGCGGAGTTCTCCAAGATTACACATAATACGCCGAGATTACGCAGATTATGCGGAGTACTCCAAAATTACACAGAGTACGCCGAGATTACACAGATTATGCGGAGTTCTCCAAGATTACACATAGTACGCCGAGATTACGCAGGTTATGCGGAGTACTCCAAGATTACACAGAGTACGCCGAGATTACGCAGATTATGCGGAGTTCTCCAAGATTACACATAGTACGCCGAGTTTACGCAGATTATGCGGAGTACTCCAATATTACACAGAGTACGCCGAGATTACGCAGATTATGCGGAGTACTCCAAAATTACACAGAGTACGCCGAGATTACACAGATTATGCGGAGTTCTCCAAGATTACACATAGTACGCCGAGATTACGCAGGTTATGCGGAGTACTCCAAGATTACACAGAGTACGCCGAGATTACGCAGATTATGCGGAGTTCTCCAAGATTACACATAATACGCCGAGATTACGCAGATTATGCGGAGTACTCCAAAATTACACATAGTACGCCGAGATTACGCAGATTATGCGGAGTTCTCCAAGATTACACATAATACGCCGAGATTACGCAGATTATGCGGAGTACTCCAAGATTACACAAAGTACGCCAAGATTACGCAGATTATGCGGAGTACTCCAAGATTACACATAGTACGCCGAGATTACGCAGATTATGCGGAGTTCTCCAAGATTACACATAGTACGCCGAGATTACGCAGATTATGCGGAGTACTCCAAGATTACACAAAGAACGCCGAGATTACGCAGATTATGCGTAGTTCTCCAAGATTACACATAATACGCCGAGATTACGCAGATTATGCGGAGTTCTCCAAGATTACACATAGTACGCCGAGATTACGCAGATTATGCGGAGTACTCCAAGATTACACAAAGTACGCCAAGATTACGCAGATTATGCGGAGTACTCCAAGATTACACATAGTACGCCGAGATTACGCAGATTATGCGGAGTTCTCCAAGATTACACATAGTACGCCGAGATTACGCAGATTATGCGGAGTACTCCAAAATTACACATAGTACGCCGAGATTACGCAGATTATGCGGAGTTCTCCAAGATTACACATAATACGCCGAGATTACGCAGATTATGCGGAGTACTCCAAGATTACACAGAGTACGCCGAGATTATGCGGAGTACTCCAAAATTACACAGAGTACGCCGAGATTACGCAGATTATGCGGAGTTCTCCAAGATTACACATAGTACGCCGAGTTTACGCAGATTATGCGGAGTACTCCAATATTACACAGAGTACGCCGAGATTACGCAGATTATGCGGAGTACTCCAAAATTACACAGAGTACGCCGAGATTACACAGATTATGCGGAGTTCTCCAAGATTACACATAGTACGCCGAGATTACGCAGGTTATGCGGAGTACTCCAAGATTACACAGAGTACGCCGAGATTACGCAGATTATGCGGAGTTCTCCAAGATTACACATAATACGCCGATATTACGCAGATTATGCGGAGTACTCCAAAATTACACATAGTACGCCGAGATTACGCAGATTATGCGGAGTTCTCCAAGATTACACATAATACGCCGAGATTACGCAGATTATGCGGAGTACTCCAAGATTACACAAAGTACGCCAAGATTACGCAGATTATGCGGAGTACTCCAAGATTACACATAGTACGCCGAGATTACGCAGATTATGCGGAGTTCTCCAAGATTACACATAGTACGCCGAGATTACGCAGATTATGCGGAGTACTCCAAGATTACACAAAGAACGCCGAGATTACGCAGATTATGCGTAGTTCTCCAAGATTACACATAATACGCCGAGATTACGCAGATTATGCGGAGTTCTCCAAGATTACACATAGTACGCCGAGATTACGCAGATTATGCGGAGTACTCCAAGATTACACAAAGTACGCCAAGATTACGCAGATTATGCGGAGTACTCCAAAATTACACAGAGTACGCCGAGATTACGCAGATTATGCGGAGTTCTCCAAAATTACAAATAGTACGCCGAGATTACGCAGATTATGCGGAGTACTCCAATATTACACAGAGTACGCCGAGATTACGCAGATTATGCGGAGTACTCCAAAATTACACAGAGTACGCCGAGATTACACAGATTATGCGGAGTTCTCCAAGATTACACATAGTACGCCGAGATTACGCAGGTTATGCGGAGTACTCCAAGATTACACAGAGTACGCCGAGATTACGCAGATTATGCGGAGTTCTCCAAGATTACACATAATACGCCGAGATTACGCAGATTATGCGGAGTACTCCAAAATTAAACATAGTACGCCGAGATTACGCAGATTATGCGGAGTTCTCCAAGATTACACATAATACGCCGAGATTACGCAGATTATGCGGAGTACTCCAAGATTACACAGAGTACGCCGAGATTATGCGGAGTACTCCAAAATTACACAGAGTACGCCGAGATTACGCAGATTATGCGGAGTTCTCCAAGATTACACATAGTACGCCGAGTTTACGCAGATTATGCGGAGTACTCCAATATTACACAGAGTACGCCGAGATTACGCAGATTATGCGGAGTACTCCAAAATTACACAGAGTACGCCGAGATTACACAGATTATGCGGAGTTCTCCAAGATTACACATAGTACGCCGAGATTACGCAGGTTATGCGGAGTACTCCAAGATTACACAGAGTACGCCGAGATTACGCAGATTATGCGGAGTTCTCCAAGATTACACATAATACGCCGAGATTACGCAGATTATGCGGAGTACTCCAAAATTACACATAGTACGCCGAGATTACGCAGATTATGCGGAGTTCTCCAAGATTACACATAATACGCCGAGATTACGCAGATTATGCGGAGTACTCCAAGATTACACAAAGTACGCCAAGATTACGCAGATTATGCGGAGTACTCCAAGATTACACATAGTACGCCGAGATTACGCAGATTATGCGGAGTTCTCCAAGATTACACATAGTACGCCGAGATTACGCAGATTATGCGGAGTACTCCAAGATTACACAAAGAACGCCGAGATTACGCAGATTATGCGTAGTTCTCCAAGATTACACATAATACGCCGAGATTACGCAGATTATGCGGAGTTCTCCAAGATTACACATAGTACGCCGAGATTACGCAGATTATGCGGAGTACTCCAAGATTACACAAAGTACGCCAAGATTACGCAGATTATGCGGAGTACTCCAAGATTACACATAGTACGCCGAGATTACGCAGATTATGCGGAGTTCTCCAAGATTACACATAGTACGCCGAGATTATGCGGAGTACTCCAAAATTACACAGAGTACGCCGAGATTACGCAGATTATGCGGAGTACTCCAAAATTACACAGAGTACGCCGAGATTACGCAGATTATGCGGAGTTCTCCAAGATTACACATAGTACGCCGAGATTACGCAGATTATGCGGAGTACTCCAAGATTACACAAAGTACGCCAAGATTACGCAGATTATGCGGAGTACTCCAAGATTACACATAGTACGCCGAGATTACGCAGATTATGCGGAAAACGCTGAGATTACGCAGAGTACGCCGAAATTTCGCGGATTACGTGGAGTGCTCCGAGATTAAGCAGAGAACTCCAAGACTACGCAGAGTACTTCGAGATTACGCCGAGAGCTCCAAGATTAGGCAGAGTACGCCGAGATTACGCAGATTGTGCGGAGTACTCCAAGATTACACATAATACGCCGAGATTACGCAGATTATGCGGAGTTATCCAAGATTACACATAGTACGCCGAGATTACGCAGGTTATGTGGAGTACTCCAAGATTACACATAGTACGCCGAGATTACGCAGATTATGCGGAGTACTCCAAGATTACACAGAGTACGCCGAGATTACGCAGATTATGCGGAGTACTCCAAAATTACACAGAGTACGCCGAGATTACGCAGATTATGCGGAGTACTCCAAAATTACACATAGTACGCCGAGATTACGCAGATTATGCGGAGTTCTCCAAGATTACACATAATACGCCGAGATTACGCAGATTATGCGGAGTACTCCAAGATTACACAAAGTACGCCAAGATTACGCAGATTATGCGGAGTACTCCAAGATTACACATAGTACGCCGAGATTACGCAGATTATGCGGAGTTCTCCAAGATTACACATAGTACGCCGAGATTACGCAGATTATGCGGAGTACTCCAAGATTACACAAAGAACGCCGAGATTACGCAGATTATGCGTAGTTCTCCAAGATTACACATAATACGCCGAGATTACGCAGATTATGCGGAGTTCTCCAAGATTACACATAGTACGCCGAGATTACGCAGATTATGCGGAGTACTCCAAGATTACACAAAGTACGCCAAGATTACGCAGATTATGCGGAGTACTCCAAGATTACACATAGTACGCCGAGATTACGCAGATTATGCGGAGTTCTCCAAGATTACACATAGTACGCCGAGATTATGCGGAGTACTCCAAGATTACACAGAGTACGCCGAGATTACGCAGATTATGCGGAGTACTCCAAAATTACACAGAGTACGCCGAGATTACGCAGATTATGCGGAGTTCTCCAAGATTACAAATAGTACGCCGAGATTACGCAGATTATGCGGAGTACTCCAAGATTACACAAAGTACGCCAAGATTACGCAGATTATGCGGAGTACTCCAAGATTACACATAGTACGCCGAGATTACGCAGATTATGCGGAAAACGCTGAGATTACGCAGAGTACGCCGAAATTTCGCGGATTACGTGGAGTGCTCCGAGATTAAGCAGAGAACTCCAAGACTACGCAGAGTACTTCGAGATTACGCCGAGAGCTCCAAGATTAGGCAGAGTACGCCGAGATTACGCAGATTGTGCGGAGTACTCCAAGATTACACATAATACGCCGAGATTACGCAGATTATGCGGAGTTATCCAAGATTACACATAGTACGCCGAGATTACGCAGGTTATGTGGAGTACTCCAAGATTACACATAGTACGCCGAGATTACGCAGATTATGCGGAGTACTCCAAGATTACACAGAGTACGCCGAGATTACGCAGATTATGCGGAGTACTCCAAAATTACACAGAGTACGCCGAGATTACGCAGATTATGCGGAGTACTCCAAAATTACACAGAGTACGCCGAGATTACGCAGATTATGCGGAGTTCTCCAAAATTACAAATAGTACGCCGAGATTACGCAGATTATGCGGAGTACTCCAAAATTACACAGAGTACGCCGAGATTACGCAGATTATGCGGAGTTCTCCAAAATTACAAATAGTACGCCGAGATAACGCAGATTATGCGGAGTACTCCAAGATTACACATAGTACGCCAAGATTACGCAGATTATGCGGAGTACTCCAAGATTACACAGAGTACGCCGAGATTACGCAGATTATGCGGAGTACTCCAAAATTACAAATAGTACGCCGAGATTACGCAGATTATGCGGAGTACTCCAATATTACACAGAGTACGCCGAGATTACGCAGATTATGCGGAGTACTCCAAAATTACACAGAGTACGCCGAGATTACACAGATTATGCGGAGTTCTCCAAGATTACACATAGTACGCCGAGATTACGCAGGTTATGCGGAGTACTCCAAGATTACACAGAGTACGCCGAGATTACGCAGATTATGCGGAGTTCTCCAAGATTACACATAATACGCCGAGATTACGCAGATTATGCGGAGTACTCCAAGATTACACAGAGTACGCCGAGATTATGCGGAGTACTCCAAAATTACACAGAGTACGCCGAGATTACGCAGATTATGCGGAGTTCTCCAAGATTACACATAGTACGCCGAGTTTACGCAGATTATGCGGAGTACTCCAATATTACACAGAGTACGCCGAGATTACGCAGATTATGCGGAGTACTCCAAAATTACACAGAGTACGCCGAGATTACACAGATTATGCGGAGTTCTCCAAGATTACACATAGTACGCCGAGATTACGCAGGTTATGCGGAGTACTCCAAGATTACACAGAGTACGCCGAGATTACGCAGATTATGCGGAGTTCTCCAAGATTACACATAATACGCCGAGATTACGCAGATTATGCGGAGTACTCCAAAATTACACATAGTACGCCGAGATTACGCAGATTATGCGGAGTTCTCCAAGATTACACAAAGAACGCCGAGATTACACAGATTATGCGTAGTTCTCCAAGATTACACATAATACGCCGAGATTACGCAGATTATGCGGAGTTCTCCAAGATTACACATAGTACGCCGAGATTACGCAGATTATGCGGAGTACTCCAAGATTACACAAAGTACGCCAAGATTACGCAGATTATGCGGAGTACTCCAAGATTACACATAGTACGCCGAGATTACGCAGATTATGCGGAGTTCTCCAAGATTACACATAGTACGCCGAGATTATGCGGAGTACTCCAAAATTACACAGAGTACGCCGAGATTACGCAGATTATGCGGTGTACTCCAAAATTACACAGAGTACGCCGAGATTACGCAGATTATGCGGAGTTCTCCAAGATTACACATAGTACGCCGAGATTACGCAGATTATGCGGAGTACTCCAAGATTACACAAAGTACGCCAAGATTACGCAGATTATGCGGAGTACTCCAAGATTACACATAGTACGCCGAGATTACGCAGATTATGCGGAAAACGCTGAGATTACGCAGAGTACGCCGAAATTTCGCGGATTACGTGGAGTGCTCCGAGATTAAGCAGAGAACTCCAAGACTACGCAGAGTACTTCGAGATTACGCCGAGAGCTCCAAGATTAGGCAGAGTACGCCGAGATTACGCAGATTATGCGGAGTACTCCAAAATTACACAGAGTACGCCGAGATTACGCAGATTATGCGGAGTACTCCAAAATTACACAGAGTACGCCGAGATTACGCAGATTATGCGGAGTTCTCCAAAATTACAAATAGTACGCCGAGATTACGCAGATTATGCGGAGTACTCCAATATTACACAGAGTACGCCGAGATTACGCAGATTATGCGGAGTACTCCAAGATTACACAGAGTACGCCGAGATTACGCAGATTATGCGGAGTTCTCCAAGATTACACATAATACGCCGAGATTACGCAGATTATGCGGAGTACTCCAAAATTACACATAGTACGCCGAGATTACGCAGATTATGCGGAGTTCTCCAAGATTACACATAATACGCCGAGATTACGCAGATTATGCGGAGTACTCCAAGATTACACAGAGTACGCCGAGATTATGCGGAGTACTCCAAAATTACACAGAGTACGCCGAGATTACGCAGATTATGCGGAGTTCTCCAAGATTACACATAGTACGCCGAGTTTACGCAGATTATGCGGAGTACTCCAATATTACACAGAGTACGCCGAGATTACGCAGATTATGCGGAGTACTCCAAAATTACACAGAGTACGCCGATATTACACAGATTATGCGGAGTTCTCCAAGATTACACATAGTACGCCGAGATTACGCAGATTATGCGGAGTACTCCAAGATTACACATAGTACGCCGAGATTACGCAGATTATGCGGAGTTCTCCAAGATTACACATAGTACGCCGAGATTACGCAGATTATGCGGAGTACTCCAAGATTACACAAAGTACGCCGAGATTACGCAGATTATGCGGAGTTCTCCAAGATTACACATAATACGCCGAGATTACGCAGATTATGCGGAGTTCTCCAAGATTACACATAGTACGCCGAGATTACGCAGATTATGCGGAGTACTCCAAGATTACACAAAGTACGCCAAGATTACGCAGATTATGCGGAGTACTCCAAGATTACACATAGTACGCCGAGATTACGCAGATTATGCGGAGTTCTCCAAGATTACACATAGTACGCCGAGATTATGCGGAGTACTCCAAAATTACACAGAGTACGCCGAGATTACGCAGATTATGCGGAGTACTCCAAAATTACACAGAGTACGCCGAGATTACGCAGATTATGCGGAGTTTTCCAAGATTACACATAGTACGCCGAGATTACGCAGATTATGCGGAGTACTCCAAGATTACACAAAGTACGCCAAGATTACGCAGATTATGCGGAGTACTCCAAGATTACACATAGTACGCCGAGATTACGCAGATTATGCGGAGTTCTCCAAGATTACACATAGTACGCCGAGATTACGCAGATTATGCGGAGTACTCCAAAATTACACAGAGTACGCCGAGATTACGCAGATTATGCGGAGTACTCCAAGATTACACATAGTACGCCAAGATTACGCAGATTATGCGGAGTACTCCAAGATTACACAGAGTACGCCGAGATTACGCAGATTATGCGGAGTACTCCAAGATTACACATAGTACGCCGAGTTTACGCAGATTATGCGGAGTACTCCAAGATTACACAGAGTACGCCGAGATTACGCAGATTATGCGGAGTTCTCCAAAATTACAAATAGTACGCCGAGATTACGCAGATTATGCGGAGTACTCCAAAATTACACAGAGTACGCCGAGATTACACAGATTATGCGGAGTTCTCCAAGATTACACATAGTACGCCGAGATTACGCAGGTTATGCGGAGTACTCCAAGATTACACAGAGTACGCCGAGATTACGCAGATTATGCGGAGTACTCCAAGATTACACATAATACGCCGAGATTACGCAGATTATGCGGAGTACTCCAAAATTACACATAGTACGCCGAGATTACGCAGATTATGCGGAGTTCTCCAAGATTACACATAATACGCCGAGATTACGCAGATTATGCGGAGTACTCCAAGATTACACAGAGTACGCCGAGATTATGCGGAGTACTCCAAAATTACACAGAGTACGCCGAGATTACGCAGATTATGCGGAGTTCTCCAAGATTACACATAGTACGCCGAGTTTACGCAGATTATGCGGAGTACTCCAATATTACACAGAGTACGCCGAGATTACGCAGATTATGCGGAGTACTCCAAAATTACACAGAGTACGCCGAGATTACACAGATTATGCGGAGTTCTCCAAGATTACACATAGTACGCCGAGATTACGCAGGTTATGCGGAGTACTCCAAGATTACACAGAGTACGCCGAGATTACGCAGATTATGCGGAGTTCTCCAAGATTACACATAATACGCCGAGATTACGCAGATTATGCGGAGTACTCCAAAATTACACATAGTACGCCGAGATTACGCAGATTATGCGGAGTTCTCCAAGATTACACATAATACGCCGAGATTACGCAGATTATGCGGAGTACTCCAAGATTACACAAAGTACGCCAAGATTACGCAGATTATGCGGAGTACTCCAAGATTACACATAGTACGCCGAGATTACGCAGATTATGCGGAGTTCTCCAAGATTACACATAGTACGCCGAGATTACGCAGATTATGCGGAGTACTCCAAGATTACACAAAGAACGCCGAGATTACGCAGATTATGCGTAGTTCTCCAAGATTACACATAGTACGCCGAGATTACGCAGATTATGCGGAGTACTCCAAGATTACACAAAGTACGCCAAGATTACGCAGATTATGCGGAGTACTCCAAGATTACACATAGTACGCCGAGATTACGCAGATTATGCGGAGTTCTCCAAGATTATACATAGTACGCCGAGATTATGCGGAGTACTCCAAAATTACACAGAGTACGCCGAGATTACGCAGATTATGCGGAGTACTCCAAGATTACACAGAGTACGCCGAGATTATGCGGAGTACTCCAAAATTACACAGAGTACGCCGAGATTACGCAGATTATGCGGAGTTCTCCAAGATTACACATAGTACGCCGAGTTTACGCAGATTATGCGGAGTACTCCAATATTACACAGAGTACGCCGAGATTACGCAGATTATGCGGAGTACTCCAAAATTACACAGAGTACGCCGAGATTACACAGATTATGCGGAGTTCTCCAAGATTACACATAGTACGCCGAGATTACGCAGGTTATGCGGAGTACTCCAAGATTACACAGAGTACGCCGAGATTACGCAGATTATGCGGAGTTCTCCAAGATTACACATAATACGCCGAGATTACGCAGATTATGCGGAGTACTCCAAAATTACACATAGTACGCCGAGATTACGCAGATTATGCGGAGTTCTCCAAGATTACACATAATACGCCGAGATTACGCAGATTATGCGGAGTACTCCAAGATTACACAAAGTACGCCAAGATTACGCAGATTATGCGGAGTACTCCAAGATTACACATAGTACGCCGAGATTACGCAGATTATGCGGAGTTCTCCAAGATTACACATAGTACGCCGAGATTACGCAGATTATGCGGAGTACTCCAAGATTACACAAAGAACGCCGAGATTACGCAGATTATGCGTAGTTCTCCAAGATTACACATAATACGCCGAGATTACGCAGATTATGCGGAGTTCTCCAAGATTACACATAGTACGCCGAGATTACGCAGATTATGCGGAGTACTCCAAGATTACACAAAGTACGCCAAGATTACGCAGATTATGCGGAGTACTCCAAGATTACACATAGTACGCCGAGATTACGCAGATTATGCGGAGTTCTCCAAGATTACACATAGTACGCCGAGATTATGCGGAGTACTCCAAAATTACACAGAGTACGCCGAGATTACGCAGATTATGCGGAGTACTCCAAAATTACACAGAGTACGCCGAGATTACGCAGATTATGCGGAGTTCTCCAAGATTACACATAGTACGCCGAGATTACGCAGATTATGCGGAGTACTCCAAGATTACACAAAGTACGCCAAGATTACGCAGATTATGCGGAGTACTCCAAGATTACACATAGTACGCCGAGATTACGCAGATTATGCGGAGTTCTCCAAGATTACACATAGTACGCCGAGATTACGCAGATTATGCGGAGTTCTCCAAGATTACACATAGTACGCCGAGATTACGCAGATTATGCGGAGTACTCCAAGATTACACAAAGTACGCCAAGATTACGCAGATTATGCGGAGTACTCCAAGATTACACATAGTACGCCGAGATTACGCAGATTATGCGGAGTACTCCAAGATTACACAGAGTACTCCAAGATTACACAGAGTACGCCGAGATTACGCAGATTATGCGGAGTACTCCAAGATTACACATAGTACGCCGAGATTACGCAGATTATGCGGAGTACTCCAAGATTACACATAGTACGCCGAGATTACGCAGATTATGCGGAGTACTCCAAGATTACACATAGTACGCCGAGATTACGCAGATTATGCGGAGTACTCCAAGATGACACATAGTACGCCAAGATTACGCAGATTATGCGGAGTACTCCAAGATTACACAGAGTACGCCGAGATTACGCAGATTATGCGGAGTACTCCAAAATTACACAGAGTACGCCGAGATTACGCAGATTATGCGGAGTTCTCCAAGATTACACATAGTACGCCGAGATTACGCAGATTATGCGGAGTACTCCAAGATTACACAGAGTACGCCGAGATTACGCAGATTATGCGGAGTTCTCCAAGATTACACATAGTACGCCGAGATTACGCAGATTATGCGGAGTTCTCCAAGATTACACATAGTACGCCGAGATTACGCAGATTATGCGGAGTACTCCAAGATTACACAGAGTACGCCGAGATTATGCGGAGTACTCCAAAATTACACAGAGTACGCCGAGATTACGCAGATTATGCGGAGTTCTCCAAGATTACACATAGTACGCCGAGATTACGCAGATTATGCGGAGTACTCCAAGATTACACAGAGTACGCCGAGATTACGCAGATTATGCGGAGTTCTCCAAGATTACACATAGTACGCCGAGATTACGCAGATTATGCGGAGTACTCCAAGATTACACAGAGTACTCCAAGATTACACAGAGTACGCCGAGATTACGCAGATTATGCGGAGTACTCCAAAATTACACAGAGTACGCCGAGATTACGCAGATTATGCGGAGTTCTCCAAGATTACACATAGTACGCCGAGATTACGCAGATTATGCGGAGTACTCCAAGATTACACAAAGTACGCCAAGATTACGCAGATTATGCGGAGTACTCCAAGATTACACATAGTACGCCGAGATTACGCAGATTATGCGGAGTACTCCAAGATTACACATAGTACGCCGAGATTACGCAGATTATGCGGAGTACTCCAAGATTACACATAGTACGCCGAGATTACGCAGATTATGCGGAGTACTCCAAGATTACACATAGTACGCCGAGATAACGCAGATTATGCGGAGTACTCCAAGATTACACATAGTACGCCGAGATTACGCAGATTATGCGGAGTACTCCAAGATGACACATAGTACGCCAAGATTACGCAGATTATGCGGAGTACTCCAAGATTACACAGAGTACGCCGAGATTACGCAGATTATGCAGAGTACTCCGAGATTACACAGAGTACGCCGAGATTACGCAGATTATGCAGAGTACTCCGAGATTACGCAAAGTACACCGAGATGACGCAGATTATGCGGAGAACTCCAAGATTACACAGAGTACACCGAGATTACGCAGATTATGCGGAGTACTCCAAGATTACACATAGTACGCCGAGTTTACGCAGATTATGCGGAGTACTCCAAGATTACACAGAGTACACCGAGATTACGCAGATTATGCAGAGTACTCCGAGATTACGCAAAGTACGCCGAGATTACGCAGATTATGCGGAGTACTCCAAAATTACACAGAGTACGCCGAGATTACGCAGATTATGCGGAGTTCTCCAAAATTACAAATAGTACGCCGAGATTACGCAGATTATGCGGAGTACTCCAAAATTACACAGAGTACGCCGAGATTACGCAGATTATGCGGAGTTCTCCAAAATTACAAATAGTACGCCGAGATTACGCAGATTATGCGGAGTACTCCAATATTACACAGAGTACGCCGAGATTACGCAGATTATGCGGAGTACTCCAAAATTACACAGAGTACGCCGAGATTACACAGATTATGCGGAGTTCTCCAAGATTACACATAGTACGCCGAGATTACGCAGGTTATGCGGAGTACTCCAAGATTACACAGAGTACGCCGAGATTACGCAGATTATGCGGAGTACTCCAAGATTACACATAATACGCCGAGATTACGCAGATTATGCGGAGTACTCCAAAATTACACATAGTACGCCGAGATTACGCAGATTATGCGGAGTTCTCCAAGATTACACATAATACGCCGAGATTACGCAGATTATGCGGAGTACTCCAAGATTACACAGAGTACGCCGAGATTATGCGGAGTACTCCAAAATTACACAGAGTACGCCGAGATTACGCAGATTATGCGGAGTTCTCCAAGATTACACATAGTACGCCGAGTTTACGCAGATTATGCGGAGTACTCCAATATTACACAGAGTACGCCGAGATTACGCAGATTATGCGGAGTACTCCAAAATTACACAGAGTACGCCGAGATTACACAGATTATGCGGAGTTCTCCAAGATTACACATAGTACGCCGAGATTACGCAGGTTATGCGGAGTACTCCAAGATTACACAGAGTACGCCGAGATTACGCAGATTATGCGGAGTTCTCCAAGATTACACATAATACGCCGAGATTACGCAGATTATGCGGAGTACTCCAAAATTACACATAGTACGCCGAGATTACGCAGATTATGCGGAGTTCTCCAAGATTACACATAATACGCCGAGATTACGCAGATTATGCGGAGTACTCCAAGATTACACAAAGTACGCCAAGATTACGCAGATTATGCGGAGTACTCCAAGATTACACATAGTACGCCGAGATTACGCAGATTATGCGGAGTTCTCCAAGATTACACATAGTACGCCGAGATTACGCAGATTATGCGGAGTACTCCAAGATTACACAAAGAACGCCGAGATTACGCAGATTATGCGTAGTTCTCCAAGATTACACATAATACGCCGAGATTACGCAGATTATGCGGAGTTCTCCAAGATTACACATAGTACGCCGAGATTACGCAGATTATGCGGAGTACTCCAAGATTACACAAAGTACGCCAAGATTACGCAGATTATGCGGAGTACTCCAAGATTACACATAGTACGCCGAGATTACGCAGATTATGCGGAGTTCTCCAAGATTACACATAGTACGCCGAGATTATGCGGAGTACTCCAAAATTACACAGAGTACGCCGAGATTACGCAGATTATGCGGAGTACTCCAAAATTACACAGAGTACGCCGAGATTACGCAGATTATGCGGAGTTCTCCAAGATTACACATAGTACGCCGAGATTACGCAGATTATGCGGAGTACTCCAAGATTACACAAAGTACGCCAAGATTACGCAGATTATGCGGAGTACTCCAAGATTACACATAGTACGCCGAGATTACGCAGATTATGCGGAGTTCTCCAAGATTACACATAGTACGCCGAGATTACGCAGATTATGCGGAGTTCTCCAAGATTACACATAGTACGCCGAGATTACGCAGATTATGCGGAGTACTCCAAGATTACACAAAGTACGCCAAGATTACGCAGATTATGCGGAGTACTCCAAGATTACACATAGTACGCCGAGATTACGCAGATTATGCGGAGTTCTCCAAGATTACACATAGTACGCCGAGATTATGCGGAGTACTCCAAAATTACACAGAGTACGCCGAGATTACGCAGATTATGCGGAGTTCTCCAAGATTACACATAGTACGCCGAGATTACGCAGATTATGCGGAGTTCTCCAAGATTACGCATAGTACGCCGAGATTACGCAGATTATGCGGAGTACTCCAAGATTACACAGAGTACTCCAAGATTACACAGAGTACGCCGAGATTACGCAGATTATGCGGAGTACTCCAAAATTACACAGAGTACGCCGAGATTACGCAGATTATGCGGAGTTCTCCAAGATTACACATAGTACGCCGAGATTACGCAGATTATGCGGAGTACTCCAAGATTACACAAAGTACGCCAAGATTACGCAGATTATGCGGAGTACTCCAAGATTACACATAGTACGCCGAGATTACGCAGATTATGCGGAGTACTCCAAGATTACACATAGTACGCCGAGATTACGCAGATTATGCGGAGTACTCCAAGATTACACATAGTACGCCGAGATTACGCAGATTATGCGGAGTTCTCCAAGATTACACATAGTACGCCGAGATTACGCAGATTATGCGGAGTACTCCAAGATTACACATAGTACGCCGAGATTACGCAGATTATGCGGAGTACTCCAAGATTACACATAGTACGCCGAGATTACGCAGATTATGCGGAGTACTCCAAGATGACACATAGTACGCCAAGATTACGCAGATTATGCGGAGTACTCCAAGATTACACAGAGTACGCCGAGATTACGCAGATTATGCGGAGTACTCCAAAATTACACAGAGTACGCCGAGATTACGCAGATTATGCGGAGTTCTCCAAGATTACACATAGTACGCCGAGATTACGCAGATTATGCGGAGTACTCCAAGATTACACAGAGTACGCCGAGATTACGCAGATTATGCGGAGTTCTCCAAGATTACACATAGTACGCCGAGATTACGCAGATTATGCGGAGTTCTCCAAGATTACACATAGTACGCCGAGATTACGCAGATTATGCGGAGTACTCCAAGATTACACAGAGTACGCCGAGATTATGCGGAGTACTCCAAAATTACACAGAGTACGCCGAGATTACGCAGATTATGCGGAGTTCTCCAAGATTACACATAGTACGCCGAGATTACGCAGATTATGCGGAGTACTCCAAGATTACACAGAGTACGCCGAGATTACGCAGATTATGCGGAGTTCTCCAAGATTACACATAGTACGCCGAGATTACGCAGATTATGCGGAGTACTCCAAGATTACACAGAGTACGCCGAGATTACGCAGATTATGCGGAGTTCTCCAAGATTACACATAGTACGCCGAGATTACGCAGATTATGCGGAGTACTCCAAGATTACACAGAGTACTCCAAGATTACACAGAGTACGCCGAGATTACGCAGATTATGCGGAGTACTCCAAAATTACACAGAGTACGCCGAGATTACGCAGATTATGCGGAGTTCTCCAAGATTACACATAGTACGCCGAGATTACGCAGATTATGCGGAGTACTCCAAGATTACACAAAGTACGCCAAGATTACGCAGATTATGCGGAGTACTCCAAGATTACACATAGTACGCCGAGATTACGCAGATTATGCGGAGTACTCCAAGATTACACATAGTACGCCGAGATTACGCAGATTATGCGGAGTACTCCAAGATTACACATAGTACGCCGAGATTACGCAGATTATGCGGAGTACTCCAAGATTACACATAGTACGCCGAGATAACGCAGATTATGCGGAGTACTCCAAGATTACACATAGTACGCCGAGATTACGCAGATTATGCGGAGTTCTCCAAGATTACACATAGTACGCCGAGATTACGCAGATTATGCGGAGTACTCCAAGATTACACATAGTACGCCGAGATTACGCAGATTATGCGGAGTACTCCAAGATTACACATAGTACGCCGAGATTACGCAGATTATGCGGAGTACTCCAAGATGACACATAGTACGCCAAGATTACGCAGATTATGCGGAGTACTCCAAGATTACACAGAGTACGCCGAGATTACGCAGATTATGCGGAGTACTCCAAAATTACACAGAGTACGCCGAGATTACGCAGATTATGCGGAGTTCTCCAAGATTACACATAGTACGCCGAGATTACGCAGATTATGCGGAGTACTCCAAGATTACACAGAGTACGCCGAGATTACGCAGATTATGCGGAGTTCTCCAAGATTACACATAGTACGCCGAGATTACGCAGATTATGCGGAGTTCTCCAAGATTACACATAGTACGCCGAGATTACGCAGATTATGCGGAGTACTCCAAGATTACACAGAGTACGCCGAGATTATGCGGAGTACTCCAAAATTACACAGAGTACGCCGAGATTACGCAGATTATGCGGAGTTCTCCAAGATTACACATAGTACGCCGAGATTACGCAGATTATGCGGAGTACTCCAAGATTACACAGAGTACGCCGAGATTACGCAGATTATGCGGAGTTCTCCAAGATTACACATAGTACGCCGAGATTACGCAGATTATGCGGAGTACTCCAAGATTACACAGAGTACGCCGAGATTACGCAGATTATGCGGAGTTCTCCAAGATTACACATAGTACGCCGAGATTACGCAGATTATGCGGAGTACTCCAAGATTACACAGAGTACTCCAAGATTACACAGAGTACGCCGAGATTACGCAGATTATGCGGAGTACTCCAAAATTACACAGAGTACGCCGAGATTACGCAGATTATGCGGAGTTCTCCAAGATTACACATAGTACGCCGAGATTACGCAGATTATGCGGAGTACTCCAAGATTACACAAAGTACGCCAAGATTACGCAGATTATGCGGAGTACTCCAAGATTACACATAGTACGCCGAGATTACGCAGATTATGCGGAGTACTCCAAGATTACACATAGTACGCCGAGATTACGCAGATTATGCGGAGTACTCCAAGATTACACATAGTACGCCGAGATTACGCAGATTATGCGGAGTACTCCAAGATTACACATAGTACGCCGAGATAACGCAGATTATGCGGAGTACTCCAAGATTACACATAGTACGCCGAGATTACGCAGATTATGCGGAGTACTCCAAGATGACACATAGTACGCCAAGATTACGCAGATTATGCGGAGTACTCCAAGATTACACAGAGTACGCCGAGATTACGCAGATTATGCAGAGTACTCCGAGATTACACAGAGTACGCCGAGATTACGCAGATTATGCAGAGTACTCCGAGATTACGCAAAGTACACCGAGATGACGCAGATTATGCGGAGAACTCCAAGATTACACAGAGTACACCGAGATTACGCAGATTATGCGGAGTACTCCAAGATTACACATAGTACGCCGAGTTTACGCAGATTATGCGGAGTACTCCAAGATTACACAGAGTACGCCGAGATTACGCAGATTATGCAGAGTACTCCGAGATTACACAGAGTACGCCGAGATTACGCAGATTATGCAGAGTACTCCGAGATTACGCAAAGTACACCGAGATGACGTACTCTTTTCGGGAAGCCTGTACACCGATAACGCGTAGAGATCAGCCCCTCGGCACGTTACCGCTTTGATTCTTTATTTTTCGTGTAAGGAGGGGGGAACGAAAGGGGGACAGAATGATAGAAAAAGGGAGGGGGGAAGAGAAAGATAATATTTTGCTTCAACCCGGTTCCAGTTAGCAAACTTTCCGTCGCGTGGTTTAATTAAGCAAAGTTGAGAGATATTTTTAGCGAAGCAGAAGCTTTCGACCGCAAAGAAGGCAAATTTTGGAAATTTAAATCAATATCGGGTGAAGTTGCAACCGTTCGCGCTATACGTTTCTCTAATTACTGGGCAAATGCCGGCGCGTTTCGCGATATTCCCCGAGAGCCGCTCGTGCCAAACTGTTATTTCTCCCTCCGTGAAAGGTAAATATTTCCACGTTTAACTTTGTCAGATGGTACACCGAATATACTCTATCGCTATTTAGTCAACCCCGGGGAGCATTCTAGCTTATTTCCTGCCCCGCGGTCTCTGCCCCCCTCCCCCCCCCCCCGATTTAGCCACGAATGTACGCTGGTTAACACAGAATATGTAACCGCAACTATAGAGTGTTGTCGTCTTATACGATTTTGAAAACTTGTAACTTCACAGCTGTAGCGTTAATAGTGGCCGCCATAGAGATAGAAAAGAAATAGAGGCACTATTGTATCTGGCGAAGTTGACCGCGAGTGCCAACCCCCTTTTCGCGAATGAAGGACGCCATGAGATGGGCAGATTACGTGGCGCCCTCGACGCGCGGTGAAATGAAATACATTATCGCTTTTGGAAAATCAACTGTCATTTGATGAAACAAAGGAAGGATAGATGGCGTTGCAAATTCTGCCCATCTCCGCTTTCATATATGCGTGGTGGAGGATGAAATTTCTCGGTCAAAAACAGGGGTGCCTTAACGCGGTAATCTTCCCTCTATTTCTTTTCTATCTCTATGGTTACCGTTTTTTATCAATAGGCAAACTACAATGGTGACGTCGCAGGGTTTCAGACGACAACACTCTATAGCTTATATCCAGACAGGAATCCCTGGGCGCGTCAAAATTCTAAGAATTCTTCCCTTGATAGCGATAATTCTCACTTCTCAAAATTTTGACGGTCCTTCTCGCAGGAAGTGACGTAATGTCTTCTCGCAGGAAGTGACGTAATGTCTTCTCACGAGTTCTCTTGAGAAGAGTGAGAATCCCTCTAATTCTCCTTTCCGGGATAGTAAAGCCATTTCTATGACGCGGAGGTAACACCATACAGCGTTGCCAGATCGAAAATCTGAAATTATCGAATCTAGGCCAAAAAATTATCGATTTTCTTGGAAAATTATCGTACATTTCTTTATGGCGATACGTAAATGCGTTGAATTTAGATGATTTTTTAAAGCACTACAGAAGTTTTATTTCCGGGAAATAAACAAAATGTCTATTATCATTATTAACTGAACTTAATATGTTTAAAAATGTTTTAAAAAATGCGGTAATAGCTAGGAGTAATAAACTCACACTCTAGACTACGCGTACAGAAAATGTTTATCATTCATTTTTAAGTAGAAAAGTTATATAAATTTATAATAAAATATAAATCGTTCGTAGGTTTTTAAAAAAATCTAAAGTTTATCGTACATTATAGTACGTTGAGGCAGAATTATCGAAATAATGGTACGATATCGTACGCCATGAAAATTATAGTACGCCCTAAAAATTTTGATTAAATTATCGCACTGTGCGATAATTATCGTACGTCTGGCAACGCTGACATCATAGAATACAGAGAAGCAGACGACGCAAGAAAAACGTTTGCCAAACAGGGTGAGAAATAATGATATATTTTTTAAATTATCAAGAGGTAAAATTGAAGGCTACGATCATAGAGTAAACCATTCGCATAGAGTGGAAGGCTATCAGCGAAACTTGTTAATACTGTGAGTACGCAGCGTCTTGTTTTGGAGGCGTGAAATAAACAAGTTGTCCAAAAGGTAATGTACAATATCTAAATAAAAAAGTAAGTTTATACTCTAAAAAATGTAAAAACAACACCATCGCTCTTCGGACTATATTCATTCACGCCTCGGAAACAAGTTGGCCCGTTAGAATTAATGTTCCACGCGCTTCAATAGGGCCTTCCACTCTATGCGAGTGGGTTACTCTATGGCTACGATCAGGGTTGGACTTAAGGCACTAGTCACGGCTTTGACTACTAAAATAAATGCTCTGACTGATTAATCGAAATTTGGGGGCTCACCAGTCAATTTGACTAGTGAAAAATTTACCTAAATATTCATAAATAATAACGAATATGGCGTATCATAAATTCATCATTCATCAATCCCATTTTATTTTAAAATATTGTGATCTGTCAAAGTCATGTAATTCAAGTGATAATAAACTCCTATTTTAATTCTGACGGGTAAAGCCTAATTTTTTTACTGTCCTTCTTGTTTTTATATCTCATTTTACCGCCCCTCGTCAGTGACTACTAAAATAAATTAAGATAGAAGGCTCACTTGTCAGGCTGACTACTAAAAAAATATCCTGATGTCCAATCCTGGCTACGATGCTGCTGTTTTCTCGAAGGGAAAGAGGACATTACAAAATACGCGCTACGTTTGAAAATCGCAATTCAAAATGTATTAAAGTTAAACGTGGGACGCGATATAATTAAATATCGATTACATTCGTGACCCGCAATTTAAAACACGGCGGGTTATCCTTGCTCTAAGGTTTAAGCCCAGTTCATACTATACAATTAATTTGGGCACTTAACTGTATACAACTAATTGTAAGCAAGAAAATTGTATAGTGTGAACAGAAAAAGTGGGAACAATTGTTACAATTTGTCTGTTCACACTATACAATTTTCTTGCTTACAATTAGTTGGATACAGTTAAGTGGCCTAAATAATTGCATAATGTGACCTGGGCTTTACTTCTAAATGCGATGTATTTCTTTAGTGTAGGTTGGTTACACCCAGCTCGCGTGGCATGAAGGGCTCGTTACCACCCCCCTACGCATTGTAACCCGGCCACCTTAATTAATGGTAATAAGAGTCGCTAGATGACTTGGGACTAGGGTGGTGCCTAGCTGATTATTATTCTTATTATACCTTTGCTTGAAATTTGACGCCATCTTGGAAAATACCGGATCCTAATGGGATAAAATTTACTAGAACTGGTTTAATTTTAACGTCGTCCAAGAATAAGAAAACTCTTGCCATATATGTATCATAGATTAAACAATATCCTACTTTTATATCCTTTTTCTTGCATAATTTGCTCCCCGATCATTAGCAAAATTTCCCCGTTTTTCAGTGGCGGTGCCAGCTAGGAGCAAAAAACACAGCACCCCAAACAAGGAGAACGCAACCCGTCAAAAGTCTTCGTGCATTTTCTTGTACAAGGTTTTCATTGGTTAGACGCTTTAGCGCCTGCTGCCGTCGGAAGGGGAGATTTCCGAAATTGTCTTCCCCCTTTCCGTAAAACGTTCAGCAAAAAGACTCGTCCAATGAAATTTGTACGCAACACTGCGTTAGCGCGTTTAAAGGCTAACTGCGTTCTCCTTGTGCTTGTGGCTCCTAGGTGCCAGGATGGTTTGGTAAGGTAGGCCCTATTCTAAAGTGTTCCAACAGCTCGATAGAAACAACGAATCTCTATTAATTGCAACAACAATGGGTTCCCTGCCTAAAATTATTTTCAAGTTCTGCTCGAACTACGTAGACTAAATTAATTATAGTTAACCGAGCGTCTACGGGTTCTACAGATTAGTTTAAGACGAAAATGTTCTATGGCATTTTTCCGATTTAGGCCCCCATTTCGAAGTTACGAAACAATTGATGTTTGGACGACCCCTTCGTTTAAAATAACATTTTAATAGCTTAACGTAAATTAGCTGTTTCATCAGCGACCCTGTATCTCTAACCGGTCGGCAAAAGCAGCCTATAAGAGGTCAGCTAGGCTATCCGTTTGCGACCTACTTCGTATTAGCTGAAATAGTCGGCCGTACTCGATTCGCTGGGCCGTCAAGGTCATCCGAAAAATGTAAACCCCCATTTCAAACGGACTGTTTTGTCGACCACGTGACGAACTATATGGCCTTGACTGCCCGCAACTTTCAAAAATCTTGAACCTCCCCCTTTACAGAGAGACGGTGGCGGCGGCAGGTGATTTTGTATAATGGAAGCTACAGCTTTTCCCGTCCGGCTAGAGATACAATGTCCATGGTTTCATTCGAAGACATCGGCACGCGGCTGAAATAAAAAAACAATCTCACTACAAAATCATTGGGACGCGAACGCTCTATTTTTTGTTACCATGGCGATTATCTGATTTCATTTTTTAATAGGTTAAGTAAAGTTTATTTTAACTTATTTCCTAAAAGAAAGATATAATCACCATGGTAACGAAAAAATAGCGCGTTCGCCTCCTAACAAAATGATTTTGTAGTGAGCGCGTGAATATTTTATTCATTCATAAAAAGTTGCCTTACTTTAATTAATTATAAAATGAAAAATCACACGGGAAAATTTATTGTGGAAGCGTGGGTGTTAATACAAAGAAGTTGGACTCGAATTAGAAAGCTCAATTTTTGAAGTGTCCTTAGTACTCTTTGAAGTGCGCACCTTAGGCAATTGACTATATTTCCAAGCCATGATTGTTGTAGTTGTTCGGTCACCGTCGTGGAATTTTTGCACTAGTAAAAATCATCATTAAAGGTCAACGTATTTCCTTTGCGCGGCCCCATATGATACAATAAGGAGCGGTTTAATTTCGTAACTGGTCACGTAATGCCCCTTTGTTCAACCTACGCGTTAAAATCCCCAGACCAAGTATAGGTTAGAAGATAATTGCATCTCGTCAAAGGGCGTCATAACCTTAAGTTTCTCTTCGCCTTTCAGCGCGATCTGTATAGAACTCATTACAGCAACTATTGTATATTTTTCATTGATCCATTTGTTAATATATCGAATTTTGTTTCAATGAGGAAGATTTTGACTTCGACTTTACTGAAGATGGCCCTACACAGCACGGCTGTCAAAAGGTAAAACCTTATAACTCGATTTCGATGAATTTGAGAAAAACGCTATTTTATAATTTCGTTTGTATTAGGCGCATTTTAATTCTCAGGCTATTTCTCTTTATTTAATTCTTCAATAAGACATCCGAAATGAGTAAAAAAAAATCAGTTATGTTTCATACATGTTAAATTTTAATAGAAATTATTTAAATTTGTTTAACCTTGGAAATTTCACTTAAACTAAGTCTAATATCAAAGGTAAAACCTTATATATCTGAGATATAAGGTTTTACCAAGTTTATCACCATTCATAGCATAATATAAAAAAGGTAAAGCCTTATATCCAGGGCCGTTTTAACCTTTCCGTAGGCCTAAGGCAAAAACCTCTCATTTACCGACTTTTCGGACCTTCGTAGGCTGGGTTATATGGAATCGTAGGCCCTTATATCTCCTAAACGTTTCGTAGGCAGCATAGCCAGAAGCAGACGATCTAAAACCTTATAACTTTATGCAGTGGCTGCGTACGAAAAGGTAAAACCTTATAAGTTTATATAGTTATAAGGTTTTACCATTGGTTTTTTCAAAATTAAAGGTAAAACCTTAAATAAAGACAAATATAAGGTTTTACCTTTGCTTTTCTTGTTATTTCAAATATTTCAGTAACTTATTAGGTTCGATTTTGTTTTCAGAATTTTTTTTAGAAAAGTCAAAATAGCAGTTTGATACACCAAATATTTATCTGCCATTTTTTGTGTTTAACTCATCTTTTGAAAAAAAAACGAGTTAAAAGGTTTTACCATTTGACAGCCGAGCACTAGACGGCTTCCCTCGCTTCTATTTATTAACGGCGCGCGACGCACGCTCGGTGGCACGTTCCAATTAACCTTCAGAAATAAAAACCTGCAGTTGAAATTGGTTTCCATATAATTAAAAAATCAAATACCCAATAGATGTATGTTTCTATAAAATCACTAGCTATACACTGTTTTATATCCTTATTTGTAAGAGCTGCCATTTTATTACAGGTCTGATTTCAAATAGTGCATGCAAGGCCGCTTCACGCGGTCAAGTGCACGCGACGTCTCGAGCTGATGAGCACGTGCAGGCGCCCTTGCCTGTACTATTTTAAATTAGGCATGTAATGAAATGGTCGACTTCGTAAAAGAGTGTATAGTTAGTGAAGCCAGAGATCGCATGCTCGAGTCGATAAAGATTTTGGAATTCGAAGTCAACGTGCAAAACGCGCGTGCCAATAAAGTACTAAAAAGCTTAAGCTCGTGACGCGGATAAAAACATTTTATAATTTTTAATTTTTCCATTATTATATTTTATGGAAACAGCTATTAATACCATTATAGTTTTTTTTTTCGCTGGAGTGCCTGGCGCAGTCGATTTTTTTGGGGGAAGCAGTTTACTTATCAAGCATAAGGTGTAGTAGTGGTTTTATGCAATCGAGTCGGGTTTCGAGTATTAATACATTTTTCATCGAATAGTCGAGTCGGGTAATATTTTGATCGAGTCAGGTTGTCGAGTACTCGATTATTTACAAATTTTCCTTGTTCGAGTAGTCGAGTAGTCAGAAAAAATCGTTCGGGTACTTGATTAATCGACGAGTTCTATTCGGGGAGTCGAGTAATTAAGAAAATTTTAAAATAGCCTACTTAAAGGGATGTTAGGTACCAATTAACAAGTTAAAAAATATAAAAATAATTAACAAAACGCTAAACTGTAGAACATTACTGAGGCATCGACGAGTATTTAAAATTTTCTTATTTGAGTTCGAGTATCTGACCTCGAGTATATGGTGATGACTAAAATAACTAATTTATTAAGACAACGTAATCAAGTATTAATGTTATCTAAATAATCGTTTAACCTAGGCTTATGAAAGCAGTATGAAATATCATACTTTTTCCTTTCTAAATTAGAAAGATTGTTGATGCATATGGCTTAAAGGCCTCCACATCACAAACTACTTATTACAGCTTAATATAAGCTATAGAAAAATAATAATCAGCTAGGCTAATACTCAAGGCACCACCTTAGGCCTAAGACAGCTTGCAACTTTTTAATGCCATTAATTTAGGTGGCCGGGTTACGTTGCGTTGGCACGGTCGCAAGCCTTTCATACCAAGCGAGCCAATAGCTCCCTACACTAACTATTACCGTTTACCTCTAAAGGTTTTTATAGGAAGGGGAAACCGAAAATCTAGGTTAAAAACCCCTTTAACTTGCAAACTCAACGTAGGAAAAGGGGTTCCCAATTTTCATCCAGTGCCGCAAACTGGGATCGAACCCGGCTCCTCTTGCTGCGAGACGAAAGTGCTAACCACCCCGCCACCCAACAACAGGTATTATACAAAACTACGTACAAAATAAAAATAATATCTTAAAACAACGCTCTACAGATGGCGCCAGGCTACGAAAATATTTCCCAATCAGAGCTAACGGTAGCTCGCTCGTACCAATTCTCTCAGTTTTAATCCTCAGAACGTTTACAGATTGTATTTTCGAATCCTTAGAGATTTCAAAGATTTTTAGTTAATTATCATTTAGTTCTCGTCTAATGAGCTTAATACTTTTAAATAAAAGAGCGTAGGATTAAATAACAAAGATTTAAATATTTGTAAAAAAGGTAAAATATCGAGTTTTAAGTTATTTTCGCGCTTTTGTTTAAAGCAACTGTCGGCTCTATCATTGCCACCTGTATTATTAAAAGACCCCCGTTATTAGAGATGGCCATTAATCTATCCGAATCTTCGAAAAAAATGACTTTCGTGGAGAGCGTGGAGCCATCTATTAATGGGAACAGAAGCTAAAATTCAAAATAGCGAAACAATAACGTCGCCAGAGAGCCATTATAGAGTATTATATTTAGACCTCTTTTACTCTACTTAGTGAACTTTAACCTAAATTATATATCCCATATAAAATATATTGTAAACCATTACTATAATTGAAGTTATTTACATATGAGCCAATCAACGCGAAGCATACTTTTATGTCCCGCCTTTTGGGTCAAAATGTAGCTTCAGCATCTTGTTTTTATTTCGACGCTAGCGACATCTGTTGAAAAAAGAGCTACATCACCTAGAGCCGACACTTGCTTTAAAGAAGTTTACTTTAAAGTCCCGTTTTCATGAGAGCGATTTGCGAGAAAAAATCCAGCGATTAGCGAGAGATATGTTTAAAAGTCACGCGAGAAAATTTCTTGGCGATTTCTGGGTAGCGATATTGCGAAGCGGGAAGAGGGAAAATGCCGAGCGAGGCCGATTTTCTTAAAATCGCTCTCTTCTAACCAAACTAGACTTTATCGTTCCTCGCTTCGCTATTTTTACGAGACCCTCGCCACGTCACTAGTAACGTGGTTGGTTTCAGCCAATGAGACTGTACTCGCATTTCAAAATATTGCGCAACACAACCGGGTTGAACAGGCGAGCCTCCAAAGCATTTGGCATCATATGGTCATTGTTTGTTTGGGACTTGAGCCTTTAGCAATTTGGCAAAATGGGAAGAGTAATAAAAAAAACCCACAAAAGCCTTTTTAAAAAAATATAAAAGAGAGCGGAAGCGGAACGGATTGAAGTGGAAAGAAACGTTGAACGAGCTAATTAAAAATCATCTTTCAATTTGGAATACACGGACTGATGAATATAGAAACAGAGACTTGGAAAAATGCGCATCCATGGGATGATGTATCCACGAAAATGAAAGAAACAGGTAATTAAATAAGCCTAAAATATGTTGGTCGTTGGTGGTAATAAATAAGTTATAATTCAAATTATGAAAATTATTAGTGGACGAAGTAAAGAAAATATGGAAGTTAAGAGGACATTTCGAAAATGTCACAATAACAAAAAGCGGACAAGAGTTTGATGAAGAACCTTTCAACTCCAGTTAAGTGGCATTTTTTCCAAATGCTTCTATTTTTAAAGGCGATAGTGAGTATTAAATTTATTACGTAAAGATTTGATTTTAAAATTAATATGCTGTTAATGTTCATATAACATCTTCCAATTATATTCGCGAAGATACCTGTGGTGGGAACGAAAACATGGATGAATCAGTTTCTACAAAAATGGAGTCGGAAGTAATAAATAATACTGATTTATATTGTTCATTTATTATTCATGTAATATCAAAGAGGGTATTATTTACAGTTTTCCACCCAGTGTCAAGGGATGCCACGTTAATCATTCCAGCTGTTAGTTCGTTCCTTATTATTACCTTTACATTATAGTCGAAGCTTGTGGTGTAGTCACATTTTAAGACTCCTGGGCCATTTAACCCCTACCCTACATTGAGTGTAACTACATAATTGGTGTCGAGGATATATTTATGTTAGAATAGTTTTATCTTTGAAATGATCTTTTAATTAATTCCAAATAAACAGTCATGCAACATTATTTAAATAATAAATTAATAATTAGGGTTAATATTATATCTATTTTAATTTTACTTTAGGGGTTTATTTTTCTTGTATATTTTGATATGGGATGTTTTTGTTACAACCTTAAAATTATTAAATTTTCTGTAGGGTTGTTTTTAATTAATTAATATTTCTGTTTAAGGTTATTCCTATTGGTAACCAAGAATTCGTGATTACTGAACCTGATGTACGCCAAAATAAAGAAGTTACTAGTTCTCCAAGTTCCAATTTAAAAACAAAACCTGTATAAATATAAACTTCCAAAAAATAAAAAAAAACAAAGCTGAGATACAGGATGTCTTTTTGGCTGAAATGTCAAAACTTGACAAGTAATAATATACGTCCAAGTAATTAATTTATATTTTTAGAGAAATAAATGCATGTAAAAACGAGCCACAAACCTCGGTTTCTTAATATATGTCACTGAGCTTATGGATAATGTCCCATCAGCCGAGAATAAAATGTCAAAATGACATTGTCAACATAATTAATAATTGCCTAGATGATGAACTAGGGTCGACAAACAGATCCCAGTGGCAAGATACTTATTTTAGCGTTTTAACGAACTGTTTCCTCTTGTTAAATGAACTTGATTAATATTTACCTTAAAGTAAGAGCCAACATTAAACCTGGTGGAATTGGATCACTAATACCTTTTTGTTTCTTATCTTTCGACCAACAATTGATAACAAATGGTTGAATTGTTTATGGTGTATCATGTTTTGAACATGGAAGGATCATGTTTTAAAAAGCATTAAAATTTTAACAAAGCAAATTGTCATGCCTGTCTTTGTATTACATTTTTTTAACTTACCAATGTTTCATAATCCCCTTCCCAAATAAGATTTTTCTACCAGCTTTTAGGTGCATAGTTTCTATTCTTAATAAAAGTTAGATATTGACTTATTCGAAGAAATAATAGTTTTTCTTCAAGAGCAATTTGAGAAAACGGCTCCTCCGGTTAAAGGCCGCCATTTTAAAAAAGGCAAAAAACGCTTTTCGAATGTTCTCGCAACAAAATATCGCCGCAAGGAAAACGGAACGCTATCGCGATTTCCTAACTTGTAGCGATTCGCAAGCACGAAAAAAATCGCCCGCGATATCGCTGGATTTTTCCGCGCTCTAGCTTTCGAAAATCGTTAGAAAAATCGCCGTCATGAAAACGGGCCTTTAGGCTCAAATTACTTCTCTTTTCTGACACCAGGTTTAACCTGTGTTAATTCCGCTTGTTAAATACGGCCTGTGAGCAGACGATTTTCTGATTTCATTTCTACTGACTTAGAGACACGCAATATGTTCCAAAATCCCGTTTTTTGGCGAAAACTCCTGAGGGGACTTATAATACGTTATTTGTAGAGAGCACCTGGAGAGTTCAAATGCAAAAATGATTTTACCGCGAACTCTATATAGAGACCAAGTTAGCTTCCTTTTGCATTATTAACAGAGCCTGGGGGCTAGGGTGGTGCCTTGGGTATTAGCCTAGCTGATTATTATTATTATTATTATTATTATTTTTATTATTATGTAAATAAATAAATAAATAAATACAGATACGAAGTGAAAACCACCTCAAAACTTACCAAATCACTAGGGCTGTGCGATTAGTGGTTTTAGGCAATCGAGTCGATTATCGAGTATCAATTTTTTTTCATCGAGTATTCGAGTCGAGTAAGTCGAGTCCAGTCGAGTAATCAAATACTTGATTAAGGCGAAACTTTCACTTATTCGAGTCGAGTAACTAAAAAAACCTCGAGTAATATTTTTAACGAGTCGGGTTATCGAGTACTTGATTAGGAGCTGGTTTTATTCAAGTAATTCAATGATGAAATATATTCATTTAATTTAAATGAACCACAGTTTCCACAACTTTGTAGGTAATCGGGTACCCGACTACGCAATTTTTTGGTACTCGTTAATCGACGAGTATTCTCCAATTACTTATTCGAGGTCAAGTTCGACCTCGAAAAAGGCCCAGTACTCGATGATGTTCGAGTACTCGCACAGCCCTACAAATCACCCAACTTTGCAGGGGCGGATCCATAAGGGGGGGGGCGATGGGGGCGATCGCCCCCCCCCTTAGAATACTTGAAGTTATTGAAATATATTTATAGAGACTAGAGTATACTAGACTTTCTAGTTGTAGAAAATGAGAGCTCCACGTTAAATTTTCACGCTCCATATAGGCTTCGAGCTTAGAAACGTTAGCACCATCTACTTTAATACCTGCCAACTAAATTTGTGAAGAAATAGCAGACGACTTTTGAATGCCCATAATCGCCCCTCCTTACTTGATGGCCTGGATCCGCTCCTGCAACTTTGACTGACTTTAGCTCAAAATGAAGCGAGCAAATTTCGTCAAAAGTATATTACACGAATAACCGGTTGTTAGATACGTCCCAACAGATCGAATTTATTATTAACTTCTGGTCTTAATCATTACGAAGCATTTTAAATTAATGTTTTATATAAATAAATGTAGCATAAAAAATGTTTTTTTTTTTGGAAAAGTAAATTTTATACATAGAAAGTAGTTGGGCAACTTTTGCGGGTCGAATATTCTATTGGGAAATCTTAGTTTCCCTCACTTTTATCGAGAAATGTTTGAAAGGCATAATTTTTTTTCCGTCTCTCTTCGAAAGTAGCAGTTGTCGGTTTGAATAATTCAAGAAATAAACCAGTAACCACAGAGTCAAAGAAAAAGAGAAATTGACTGTTGAAAGTTATTTTAAAGATACGATGATCTCTTCTGGGATTTAGCGAGGAATTTCAAATGTACCTTTACAAATCGACGATAGAAAGTTGCTTGATACTTCGAATATTGAGATTTTAGGCGCTAGTCAAAGATACTGGTCAAGTGGCTTTGCACCAGTGCAGGGGGGGGGGCGGAATAGGGGTTCATTGTGGCTCATTGTACCCTCTTAGATTTGTACCCCACCCCCCTAAATTTACCGTCCAAATATTTCATAAATAACATTTTGGTCTACAACTTTCCGAAACCCTCAGAAATAACAATTACATTATTCCATAAGTAACATAATCGAAATAAGTATAACACTTCCTATTGTTAATTTCCTGACCGAACCCTTTTCGACACTGACATTATCGCCAAGCTCCGATTTGGACATGCAATGAACTGAATGGCGTATTATCGTTTTTGGTATTAGACACAAGGGTGCTCTGCTGACATACTTATTGTTATTATGTTACTTATGATTATACATAATATCATAATATATTCATCGAATTATATAAATAAATAAAGTGATTTAATTAAATACTGAATTAGACTAGCTAATTGCTAAACACTGCTCTATTGTCGTGAAAATTACTAGCAAATATGCCATACAAATACATCATTTTATCGGAGAGCTTTGGGCTATCCCTGCTTTTTACTTTTGTACCACACCAAATATTGGGCCAGCTAAATTTAAACAGTGACGGGCGTTTTCCGCTCGTTTTAGAGAGGATCGGAGCGTTTTTGTGCCAGAATGAGTGGTAACTTGTAATTAACTAACAGGAGAATAGCGGTCCCTATAGTTAGCTAATAATAAGCAAGATGATCGAGAACCTAAATTTTGGCTTTATTAAATGAACGGAAGTGAGAAGTGTCGCATAAATTGAGCTTCAACTCTCAACAAACTGAGACCTAGGAGCAACAAACAAAAGGAGAACGCAGCTAGCCTTTAAACACGCTAACGAAGGGTTGTGTACGAATTTCATTGGACGAGCGTCACGAGCCTTTACGCTGAACGTTTTACGGGCGGGGGGGGGAGACAATTCATATTGTTGATTATATAGATAATATCCTAAATCTATAATATTATTCTATAAGTTTGTCACTTTGGGGAATATATTACTGAGAGCTAGTAACGAAGTGACGTCATCACACGAAGAAAATATCCCCCTAGCGAGGCGCTGTCAAAGGATACGTGTGACGCGGGAGCAGGCGGACGCAAAACGGCGAAGAAGCCCGTAATGCAGTCTATCTTGTGAATAGCTCTCAGTAAAACTTTTGCATGTGAAGAATAGGAAGTGTGACATGTCACACTTCCTATTCTTCACATGCAAAAGCACTTATGTAACAATATTATACTCTTATGGTAATATTATACGAGTAATTTAAGTGTTCAATAAATTTGAAAAATTGTTATTATTTGTCTATGTTCGTTTTATGAAACGAGCGTTGATTGAACTGAGAATAAGAGATCTTTAGCAGTATCATAAGTAACATAATAACAATATGCATGTGAATGCATTTTCAGAACAGAGCCCCCTAGTGTCTATATATGTCCACTGCGAAATAATCTACTACCAAGGACGATAACAATGCGTAAGAGGGTGGTGGCAAGCCCTGCATGCCACGCGAACCAACAGCTCCCTACACTAACTATTACCGTTAACCTCTACAAGTTCTTTTGTTTGCTCAGGAAATAGTTGTTATTATCTTACTTATGGCAGTATTCAACTCGATATTGAGCGAATGATAGAGCAGGTGCTTTCCTTACGAAATTGAAAGAAATATAAAGATGAGCTATCAGTAAACGACTTTGATCCAAGTGTCTATGAAAGAGATAAATAATCTGAACCGCTCTTGAGTGGGGCTCGGCGTTCGGATAGGACATTTTCCGTTCATTTCTTCAATATCCACTCCAAAAATTCGCTGAATAAAAACTTCATTGTTACATATTAAATCGTATAATAGTCGTGAATAATATCCATAAATAAACAGTTCATCGATTTTTTTGATTGATTAAAATTTTGGCGGTTAATTTATCCGTTTCCCCGAGCTCTACTCTTGAGACGATCGCGAGAAACCCAAATGTCAGGGTAACATGAGCCGATGGTGAGCTGAGATTGGATTTGCAAAAAATGCCCACCACAGTCCTAAAATAGTTATATTATTTCTATCTGTGAAGGAATAGCTTGTTTCATTGGTGTGACTCTCAAAAAAAAAGAAATAGCTTTTTTTTTATTCAAGGAAGGAAGAAACAACGGCTGAGTGGGTCTGAGAAGCTGAGAAGACCGCGAGCCCAGCGAAGATTTTGAGGCGAGAGTGGGACGGGGGGGGGGGAGGGGGGCAAATTCGGTCCGCCCGTCCACCAGACTAATCAGGGCGAGAGATGTGTAACGGCCACGCCAACAGGGGAATACGATGGGACAGGGGTGGGGACACCCGTGGCGGATGTATTCCGACCACCCGTTGGGGGATTGGTGGTCGTCCTCACACGGCCATCCACAAAATCTGCCTCCCAGACGCTTGGGATTACAGGAATACGCCACTACTCCCGGCAAAGAAATAGCTTGTTTCATTCGAATAACAACTAGCAGAGAAGGTCAAGCTTCCATCAATACTCACTTATGGCGCGATAGTCGATCTTAGTAGAAATTTTCAAATCCCCATCCTGCTGCGAAATGTTGGGAAATATACGCTAGTAGCAAAAATTTCTACTACGTTCTAGCATGAATGTATTCATTTCAACCAGAAATATCGAACCATATCATTACCATTTCTTCTATCTGGGACTAGGATGGGCTGTGCCTTTCTGAGTGTTACGTCATCACTTGAGCCAATCAGGAGACAGGGGTTTGTCGTTGAATCTAACCCTCGCTCTAACCACAAAACGTTTCCGGGATTTTAACCCGCCAAGAAAAGTACATGTACTTGTATTTCTTGGAAAAATATCTGTACTATACTACAAAATCAGTTGGCTATCATAACAGCTTGTGACATTCGGTGAAAACCTGGAGCAACTCCTTCCGCGTTCTCTCCCCACTGGTTAAGGGGGTTTTCTCGATTTCTTCTGTTTACCCTTTCCATAAAAACTTGTGGAAGTTAACGGTAATAGTTAGTGTAGGGAGCTGTTGGCTAGCCTGGCATGAAGGTCTTGCCACCAACCGTAAAGCAGTATAACCCGGCCACCTGAATTAAAGGCATTAAACGTTGCTAGCTGACTTGGACCTAATATTATTATTATTAACTAACGGTATTTGCTGTTAATATTTTTATATATTTTGATGGTTGTTAAAATTTTAATAAACTAATTTCGCCTTGACCATGAAACTAACCAAGTTTCAAAACGTTGCCCATTAAAACAATTTTTGAGTGGCGTGTGATTCAGGGCACACTACCTAATACAAATCGATATTCACGGTTGAAATGAATACATTTATGGTTCTAGAGTATTTTTATGACGTGAAAAAACGAATTAATTTCAATTTTTACTTGTTTATTGAGTTTATACAATTGAAAACATCAATTCACGTATAACGCGAGGTATAACGTAACAGAGTAAAAGTTACTTATTGTTAGAGGGCATTATTTGGAAATAAATTAGCTTTATTTGGAAAAAAATTACCTTTATTTTGAAATAAATTAGCTTTATTTTGAAATAAATTAGTATTATTTTGAAATAAATTAGCTTTATTTGGAAATAAATTAGCATTATTTTGAACTAAATTACTTTTATTTTGAAATAAATTAGCTTTATTTTGAAATAAATTAGCTTTATTTTGAAATAAATTAGCTTTATTTTGAAATAAATTAGCTTTATTTTGAAATAAATTAGTATTATTTTGAAATAAATTAGCTTTATTTGGAAATAAATTAGCATTATTTTGAACTAAATTACCTTTATTTTGAAATAAATTAGCTTTATTTTGAAATAAATTAGCTTTATTTTGAAATATATTAGCTTTATTTTGAAATAAATTAGCTTTATTTTGAAATAAATTAGCTTTATTTTGAAATAAATTAGCTTTATTTTGAAATAAATTAGCATTATTTTAAAATATTTAGCATTATTTGGAAATAAATTAGCTTTATTTGGAAATAAATTAGCTTTATTTTGAAATAAAATACCTTTATTTTGAAATAAATTAGCTTTATTTTGAAATAAATTAGCTTTATTTTGAAATAAATTACCTTTATTTTGAAATAAATTAGCTTTATTTTGAAATAAATTAGCTTTATTTGGAAATAAGTTAGCATTATTTTAAAATATTTAGCATTATTTGGAAATAAATTAGCTTTATTTGGAAATAAGTTAGCTTTATTTTGAACTAAATTACCTTTATTTTGAAATAAATTACCTTTATTTTGATAAATTACCTTTATTTTGAAATAAATTAGCTTTAAATTAGCTTTATTTTGAAATAAATTACCTTTATTTTGAAATAAATTACCTTTATTTTGAAATAAATTACCTTTATTTTGAAATAAATTAGCTTTAAATTAGCTTTATTTTGAAATAAATTACCTTTATTTTGAAATAAATTACCTTTATTTTGAAATAAATTACCTTTATTTTGAAATAAATTACCTTTATTTTGAAATAAATTACCTTTATTTTGAAATAAATTACCTTTATTTTGAAATAAATTACCTTTATTTTGAAATAAATTACCTTTATTTTGAAATAAATTAGCTTTAAATTAGCTTTATTTTGAAATAAATTAGCTTTATTTTGAAATAAATTACCTTTATTTGGAAATAAATTAGCTTTATTTGGAAATAAATTACCTTTATTTTGAAATAAATTAGCTTTATTTTGAAATAAATTAGCTTTATTTGGAAATAAGTTAGCATTATTTTAAAATATTTAGCATTATTTGGAAATAAATTAGCTTTATTTGGAAATAAGTTAGCTTTATTTTGAACTAAATTACCTTTATTTTGAAATAAATTACCTTTATTTTGATAAATTACCTTTATTTTGAAATAAATTAGCTTTAAATTAGCTTTATTTTGAAATAAATTACCTTTATTTTGAAATAAATTACCTTTATTTTGAAATAAATTACCTTTATTTTGAAATAAATTAGCTTTAAATTAGCTTTATTTTGAAATAAATTACCTTTATTTTGAAATAAATTACCTTTATTTTGAAATAAATTACCTTTATTTTGAAATAAATTACCTTTATTTTGAAATAAATTACCTTTATTTTGAAATAAATTACCTTTATTTTGAAATAAATTACCTTTATTTTGAAATAAATTACCTTTATTTTGAAATAAATTAGCTTTAAATTAGCTTTATTTTGAAATAAATTAGCTTTATTTTGAAATAAATTACCTTTATTTGGAAATAAATTAGCTTTATTTGGAAATAAATTACCTTTATTTTGAAATAAATTAGCTTTATTTTGAAATAAATTAGCTTTATTTGGAAATAAGTTAGCATTATTTTAAAATATTTAGCATTATTTGGAAATAAATTAGCTTTATTTGGAAATAAGTTAGCTTTATTTTGAACTAAATTACCTTTATTTTGAAATAAATTACCTTTATTTTGATAAATTACCTTTATTTTGAAATAAATTAGCTTTAAATTAGCTTTATTTTGAAATAAATTACCTTTATTTTGAAATAAATTACCTTTATTTTGAAATAAATTACCTTTATTTTGAAATAAATTAGCTTTAAATTAGCTTTATTTTGAAATAAATTACCTTTATTTTGAAATAAATTACCTTTATTTTGAAATAAATTACCTTTATTTTGAAATAAATTACCTTTATTTTGAAATAAATTACCTTTATTTTGAAATAAATTACCTTTATTTTGAAATAAATTACCTTTATTTTGAAATAAATTACCTTTATTTTGAAATAAATTAGCTTTAAATTAGCTTTATTTTGAAATAAATTAGCTTTATTTTGAAATAAATTACCTTTATTTGGAAATAAATTAGCTTTATTTGGAAATAAATTACCTTTATTTTGAAATAAATTACCTTTATTTTGAAATAAATTAGCTTTATTTTGAAATAAATTACCTTTATTTTGGAATAAATTAGCTTTATTTTGAAATAAATTAGCTTTATTTTGAAATAAATTAGCTTTATTTTGAAATAAATTAGCTTTATTTTGAAATAAATTAGCTTTATTTTGAAATACATTTGATAATTTTAATATTTATGATGCTATTAGCATTCAAGGGGTGATTAGAGTATTAGTGTCGTAATTTAGGGGTTGAGGACGGCCCGGACAGGCCAGGTCGGCTGGTCGACGATCGCCGAGGGCCCACGGCTCCAAGGGGCCGCATATTGCTTAAAATAAATTTTTCGAGTTTGTTTTTTCAAATTAATGTGCACGTAGAATCTAGTACACTTTAAACGTTATTTGTTGTCCTATAAATTATCATTTATATTTTTATTCCATACCCCGGCCCCACCGCCCGGTAAATGGGCCCTGTCAGTCTCTAGCCGAGGGTCAGTCCGGGCCTGGTTGAAGTCTTTCCAATTGACGCTCTTCGTTACTATGAGTTGAGTTTTCGAAAAAGACTACGTAATTTGTGAACTGCCCCTTAATGTTATCATATAAAATATAAGTTAAACAAATGCGCTTAGAAGCACTTTAGTCTCAAAGCAATGGCTAACGGGGTTTTGCTTAATTGAGACAAAATTTGGCATTTCACTATGTTTAATGGAATCGATTACATTTGGGATTCGGAAAAATAAAGAAAATATTTTTCTTTAAACTTGTTTACAGACTCTTTCAATTCTTAATGAACAACCCAAGAAAAGACTTTTGAAGTGGACTTAAGATTTCTAAGTTTATCTTTTGTCTCGTCGAATAACTTACATTTGGGACTCCTTTAACACAAACAAAACTACATGTAGAATATCTTCAGAAGCAATTAAAGGAGAATTTCGGCTAACAATGGCTTATTTATAATCAGCTTTCTCTCAAATGATAAGAACCGGTTTACGTATGGGCTCTCTACTTCTACCAAAATGTTTTGCCCGAAATTTAAAGTATTAATAATGGAAATTTTCACAAATTCTAAATTTACTACTTATTTGGAACGATAATGATAAATCCAAAATGAATATTTTTCTATACTCTTAATTAATAAAAATGATTTAAATTACATTATGTATAAAAGCAATAACCTAATATTAATTAAATATAACGGTTTTATAACAATATACAATTAATATAATACTTATGAATAATAATTCGATTTTCTTACAAGAGACGGCGCTTTAGACCTAAAGTCAAGATGGAGCCTGAAACGAAACAGCCTAACACCGTAGGCTCTAATTCCTTGAGTAAACAGTAAATTAGTTCTTGACTTGGTATAAACTAATATGATATTTGATGGTCTATGATGTTTGCTGTATGTCTATGTTGCGCGAAATAAGAAGCATGGACTGTAGTGTTACGAGCTTTTACCATAGCAATAGTTGAGTCCAATCACTTTTCTTCCTTCGCGTAAACAGGTTTACCACGAAAATATTAAATAAATTGAATTACCTGCCGGGCACCTTTAATAGTTCTCTGGGGTACAATATCTGCTCCAGACGTGGCAAAAGGTGTCAACGAGCGGAAGTCAAGATTTTACCGATGCACGGGGGAAAAATTGCATAGGGGGTGCAATCGCGATTTCGTTTTAGTCTGCTATTATTTGTATCAGCAGAAGAAAATAGGGGAAGTACGTATCTGTAGCTTTGAGCTGTAGAAGGCGTCGTGTGACCCACGAAAACACCTTTTTACGCATAATTAACCAAAATGAAAAAGTAGTTCCACTTTTGTTTTGTTTCAACACGGCGATAAACGACGAGAGTAAAGACGCCTTAGCTCATTTAGCAGATAATGAAAAGGACAATATGTTACGATTGTTCAATTTGATAAAATTTTATTATTTAAACGATGTATTCATCCGCGATTTCCCGCCAAACCGTTCTGGCGCGAAAATTCGTGAAAAGTGACGCCTTTCCAATGCTGACTAGAAGCGTACTTCCCCCTATTTTCTTCTGGTATCAGGGATTGTAAATTTTAGGTCGCATAACAAATTTAATAAACCTTAGACAATGTCGGTTTTAACGTTGTACCCAAAACGCGTCTTACAATTTTGCGCCTTCGTTGATTTAAAACGCGCCCGCCGCTCTTCATGTAACCGCGTTTAAAATTTACCACCCAGCGATCTCTTGTTATTTCTGCAATAAATCGCTTGAAAATGAAGCTAATTTGTGAAGGTTGTGTAAAATAAAATGATGGGAAAGTCGGAATAATGGGTTATATTGACTGCCGTAGGATTAAATCCACAAGACCAGTATCAATGCTTTGAAAAGAGAACACGACATGTAGAACGCGAGCGAATTAAACGTATAATAAATTATATTTAATACTTTAAATTAGTATATACATTGTGTATTATTTCAACGCTAAATGTAAACCTCAGAGACAGCAAGAATATACTTGATTAATACCTTATATAATCCTTTAGCAAAAACAGTTTCTCTAAACAAAAGTACATTTAATTTAAACATAATCAAACTGAAAACCTAATAAACTAAGTATTATAAGTAGTCAGGCCTCTGGATATGAGCTAGCTAGGTAACACATAATTGCATAACATTAGCTTACAAGAGTGACAGAATCTGATAGCAAAGGCTAAGCCTAAGCCTTCCTAACTAGCCCTAAATACAGTAAACTATTTTTTTAATAATAAAGATAAGTTACAACAATTATTCAAACGATAATCTATCATCTCGTAAAATAACAAAGAAATGCTGTATTTACCTTTCGAAAAATATGAATCCGAAAACCACATTCTGGATAGTTGCAGCCTTCTCTCGCTTTGTACTTACAGCTACAACCGTTAAAGGAAGTGGAAAAGAGCACTAATGAATCAACAACACCTGTAAAAGGTTATTTGCATCAGTGCCTACGTTATTCACATAGTAGACCTGATCACTAGATAAAATAAGCTTCGTGCGCGCAGTGTAGATGGTGTTACTGTCGTTTCAGCCAAGAATCTAATTGGTGGGCAGCTAGCCATTCGATTAAGCGTTCTAGTTTGTTATCCAATTTCTATAGTTAAGTCATTATTGCCAAAATAAATTTATAATATTGAATGGTTTTGTTTTGGGCCTGAGGTGGCCCAATGGAAAAAACGGCACTGATAAACCTATAAGCCACTAACACAGCACCCCACACAAGGAGAACGCAGCCCATGAAAACTCGTGCATTTTCTTGTGAACAGTTGGTGAGTGTTCCCCCTTTCCGTAAAATGTTCCGCGTAAAGGCTCGCCCAATGAAATTTGTACACAACACTGTATTAGCATGTTTACAGACTAGATCTATTTGTAGATTTAACTATCCTTAGAGTAACTGATACATCAGTATTTATAAAATTAAATAATTTTAACCTCTACACATAATAATAATAATCAGCTAGGCTAATACCCAAAGCACCATCCAAGGCACCAAGTCATTTAGCGACATTTACTACCTTTTTATTCGGGGGGCCGTGTTACAATGCGTCGGGGGGTAGTGGCAAGCCCTTAATGCCAAGAGCTTCCTACACTTACTATACCATGCAATTGGGGCTTATAAAACTGTTTAAAATCGTACAGATGTAATAAACGTCTAGTTCTATTTATGTTCTGAAAATAAACTTAAGATACGCAATAACCTGTAATTACCTAAGGTGAACTGGCTGAGGCTAATTCTATTGCCGTCCGAGCTTAAGAAGAAATATGATGATATCTTTCATTACTTAAAAACAATGAATGTAATCCTGCTAGAGAGGTTCAATGTCTCAGTGACGGGCTGTCGCCAGGAAGCTTCTTCGTCAAGAGTTAGATCTCGCACCTAAAGAAAAATTCGACCATAGTGGCAGCGGATCGTCTCGGCCATAGAGTAACCCACTCACATAGAGTGGAAGGCTATTGATCAGCGAAACTTGTGAACACTTTTCGTGCGCAGCGTCTTGTTATCGAGGCGTGAAATAAACAAGTTGGCCTAAAGGTAATGTACAATATCTCGATAAAAAGTAATTTTATGCTCTAAGAAATGTAAAAACAACAGCATCGCTCTTCGGACTATATTTATTCACGCCTCGAAAACAAGTTGGCCCGTTAGGATTCATGTTTCATGCGCTTCCAAAGGGCCTTCCACTCTATGCGAGTGGGCTACTCTATGGTAAGGACACTACATAGCTCTTCCTAGTAGCAGAAAGTAATTCCTGGTGAGATCAGAAGTGCATAAGTGCGCAATAGGTCTTTCAGTAAAGTAAAGGTGTCCTCCTATTTTTAATGTAGGTCTTAAAGGGAACTTACTAGGTTAAATAGTAACCTATAGAATAGGCGCTTAAATAAAACATCATCAAGGAAATCACCAAGAAGCAATAATAATAATAATAATAATCAGCTAGGCAATATTTCCGAGAGCCAGGATTTGCAAGGTATTGTTTATACAGGGTGTTTCAGAGAGGTCTGCTACAAATTTACAGGCGTGTTTTTTGTGTAGCAAGGAGTGAAAAAAGGTCCAAAGAAACGTTTTCCTAAATTGTACCGTAAAATCGGTATCCAAAACGTCGAAAAATACGCAAATGTTCGCTGCGTTCTCCTTGGGTTTGTTGCTCCTAGATGACCATAGAGTAAACAACTCACATAGAGTGGAAGGCTATCAGCGAAACTTGTTAACACATTTCGTATGTAACGTCTTGTTTTCGAGGCGGGAAATAAACCAGTTGGCCTAAAGGTAATGTATAATATTTGGATAAAAAAGTCAGTTTATACTAGCGATCAGGAAAAATTTCTAAACTCACTACCATTATTTTGGTCCGAATTCAGTGTTTTTACATAAGTTATTTTGATATTGAAGATGCAAGTAACATTAAAGGGAATATAACCTGCAAAGCAATCTTTACGGAAGACCCCTTCAATTTTTCAAATGTCCCTGTACAGTGGCGCCAAACATTTTTAAAGCCGAAGGCAAGAGCGGAGAGAGCTGCAAGCGTTGGTGTTCCACACCAAATACCTGAGGTTATATTCCCTTTAAGAGGAAATAAGCATCAAATTGACTTCGATAGAGTCGTCCAAACAGAAAATCGCCGCATCGTGTACGCTGTTTTACCCAATTATCTTAAGTTACTCTAGATCCGTATGTGGCAAGTGGTCAAAAACGGCTTAATGATATAGCCATGTACACAGAATTATCTGAAGACATCGACTTTAATTTTGTTCTCAATAACTCATTGCCGGGTGAGATATTAGAAAGAACACTTTAAAAAAAATATATAGTAATAGAGATTTAGAGCTCTAAATTTTCTTGCTTAAATTTTAAGTATATGAATTTTTGGATAAAAAATAATGTACCAGACCCTCACAAAAATTGAATATAAGTGCAAGGTTTGTAGAGAAAATGCGCTATAGTATATAAAGCCCCATTTTCATGCTCGCTGGTAGCGGGTAAAAATCGACCAAATCCGCTTCCGCTACACACTTTTTCACTTTCCGCGTCGATCTGTTTCAAACAGATATTTTAGCTTTATTTTCACGCTTGCGAGTGGCGGATGTGAATTTTGACAATTTTTATCCGCTAGCAGCGAGCATGAAAATAGGCCTTTAGTGTAGGTTTAACAATTAGCTGGTATATCGGATCTGAACCACTAATTTGACACCCAAAAAATTGCATCTTTCGATTGGCATTTTAAGAATTACAAATGAAATAAACAATAATTTTATGGGATAAATCTTATTCATTTATTGGATAACGTCTTAAAGGGAATAGAACCTCCAACACGTTCTTTATGTAAGACCCCATCAATTTCCTTTATTCACTTCACAATCAGCGATTATCAGCGCCGCAGGTGTGAAAAGCCAAGGCAGGCAGCGGACAATATTGGAACCCTCGGAGGGCGACAGAAATAACAGAGGTTATATTCCCTTTAAGGAAACTATAGCATACAATCAAAAGACGATCTTGGTTCTATTAGAAAAGTACAGCTGGCAGCGCTACGGTGTTCGATATTGGAAAGATTTACGACGTTAGAACTTATATGTTTAGCTCGTTGCAGCATTGTAGCTTCTGAAAATATAATTCATAGATGGGAGAGCGCACAAGATGTCACGGACTATAGAGTAACCCACTCGCTTAGAGTGGAAGGCCCAATGCAAGTAAATGAAACATTAATCCTAACGGGCCAACTTGTTTTGAGGTGTGAATAAATATAGTCCGAAGAGCGATGGTGTGGTTTTACATTTTTTATAGTATAAACTTACTTTTTTACCTAGATATTGTACATGACCTTTGGGCCAGCTTGTTTATTTCACGCCTCGAAAACAAGACGCAGCGTACGAAAGTGTTAACAAGTTTCGCTGGTAGCCTTCTACTCCATGTGTATGTTTCACTCTATGTCACGGACATTTGAGTACAGGCAATAACTCCGATTTATTAAATATATTTTGAATATTAAATTTAAATTTGAACAAATTTTCAATCATCCGGTACATTAGCTTAATAAAAACACTTACAAATAACTCGTACCGATAGACTATTGGTACGAGTTATTTGTAAGTTTTTTAATTTCTTCAAATTTGTTTAGGGTTTAGCTATTTTATCACTTTTAATTATGGACTAATCTACTAATTCGCGTATTTTATCATCCTTTGCACAGTCCATAGGTGGTTTCTTCTAACTTAACATTAACTTGATAAGCACAATATAACAACCTAAACGTAATTTATACCAAATAATGCGAAACCTATCCACCGTTGTAAATTCAAGCTATTTTAATTACTTTTTAATTATTTTGGTACTCGAAGATCTATTTGGTCCATAGCATAGAGTAACCCACTCGCTTAGAGTGGAAGGCCCAATGCAAGTAAATGAAACATTAATCCTAACGGGCCAACTTGTTTTGAGGTGTGAATAAATATAGTCCGAAGAGCGATAGTGTGGTTTTTACATTTTTTACAGCATAAACTTACTTTTTTATCTAGATATTGTACATAAAAAAATTGTTTAATGGGATTTAAAGTAAAGTAAAGCTGGTTTCACACTCGACGGAAAATATGCCGGAAAGACGATAATAAACGCCGAGCTGAAAATTGATTCCCATTCGATATACCGCTAACGTTCAACTTTACGCTGCTAATTTTCCGTCGAGTGTGAAACCAGCTTAAGTACCTCAACCACCTTCATTCGTAATAACATTCTGCATAAAAAAGGTCAAAATGACAAACTTTGTTTTTAATGATTTTACAACTAAGGACTATCGATTGGACAGTAAACGGCTAATTTGTCTATATAAATTAACATGATGATTTTTCCGCACGAGCTTGAGTGCAAAGTCCGTTGCGAGATAATACTTCATCTATGGGTGCAATTATTTGAAAATTGCGCCTTTTAAAAAACGGAAGTGGACTCAGGCCATCTATTGGTCAGATAATGAAGTTAGTTAAATGTTTATTAATGTTAAATGTCGACCGCTACTGAATGTCTAACTTCAATGGAAGATTACGCTGGGCCGGGAGTAGTGGCTCTCTCCTGTAGTCCCAGGCGTCCGGGAGGCAGAGTTTGTGGATGGCCGTGTGAGGACGACCACCAATCCCACAACGGGTGGTCGGAATACTTCCGCCACGGGTGTCCCCACCACTGTCCCCACGTACCCCCCCCCCCCCCCCCGTTGGCGTGGCCGTCCACATGTCTCGCCCTGATTAATCAGTTGGTGTCTTCGCCGGGCTCGCGGTCTTCTCAGACTCAATCAGCCCTTTCTGCTTTGACTAAAAAAGAAAAAAAAAGATTACCTGATGCTAATAAAGAAACGGCGTGGTTTACAACGGAAATTTTCGCTCGCTACGTGCTAAGCTAGACATGGCTCCTAGTCGACATTAAGCCTTGTCTCCGATAAAAGTTAACTTGCCTCATTTGTCACTTTTAAATCATCTAAATACGTGATTATATACGAGAAACGAGACAAGTTTCCGAAGAACGTGATAAATTATCAAAATATTGAATGTGAGAACTAAACGAGGTTTCTTAAACTCATTTTCTGGTAATCTATTTGCTGTGGCTTCTTAGCTACGGCAGCCAGTCAATGATATAAGCATAAGTAACATAATTCCACTAAGTATGACGATTTGCCAAAACTATAACCGAACTGATTAAATTAAATTTTAGTTTAGCAGAGAGCCCCATAGCGCCTAAATACGCTCAATACGAAATATTCTACTAACAAGGACGATACTACCGAGTTTGGTTGCAAAAAGCCCCTAGTGGCTAAATACTCCCAAATATACCACTAACATGGAAAACTTTTCAGTTCAGTAGCGAGTCCAAGTCGGAGCTGGCGATGATGTCAGTGTCGGTAGGAAAATTGGCATTAAATCAATCAAATATTTATTGCGAATACCTTGTTTCACACGGAACGTACAATAGTAGACCCATAAATTTGAATGCGCTTATAATGCTAGTGCAATTGAATAGGTTACCATGGAAACAAAATCTCGTGATCGCGAGGCACAAAAATAAACTATATACATGTAGCACGTGTTCAAAAGTCCGCTTCACTCACTTCCGTTTCCCTTATATAAGATTGACGACGTGTTGTTCGTCACATCCCTTAAACAAGGTTTCGTTAAGAAGATACATGTATGGCATACACACGAGTGAATATGTTACATATTTTAGTATGTTACTTATGATACAAGGCATGTCGTTTTTAAATATTAAGCGCGAAATTAGTTTGGCCGAAGCCCAGGTATGGATCTATTTATAAGAGGATATAAATTTAAAACAAGTGAAAAGTCGAATGCTTTAAGAGCCGCCAGCCAACTATGTTTATTAAAGGAAGCCGGTAAAATTAAAGTTCGCCGCAAGGACGAAACCTTTTGTTGGGGGCGCTGCGTTCGGTTAATTACCGCTCGGAGAGTCCCCCCCCTCTCAAAAATACGCGATCCAAGGCTTAGAAAGAGGAACCTCACTATGACAACGGCCCCGTCTTTAGCGGGAGAGTGTAAATAGACTGAAGATTGCTTTGATGTCGCGAGGTTCAGTCTCGTACCAACTAGGCTACTATATATTAAGAGCTAGACACCTCGCGCGAGGAAGGCGCTTATTCTGGGCGCGTGGAAATTGACGATGAAAACGAATTAACTATATCTGGATAAACAACGCGACACTTGCTCTTATCTTGGACTGTAAACTAATGGATTCCTTCAACAATGTAGTTCACGATAAAATGTTCTATATTCCAAATAAATCTGTAAAGCGGACGATGCCTTCGCCGTTAAAAGACACCGTTGATAGGAAATTCTATCGGGTTAGTTTCAAATACGGATCAAAGGCCTATCGCCTTCCAATTCTACGTTGTCTTTGTTAGAAGTTTTGATACACGCGCATTTCAGAAACACTTACTTGGAAAATGATTTATAAATTTCGTATTTCAGCGCGCAATTGGGACTTGCCCGCATGACGTAGATAATACGTCACCCAAGCTTTTTTCAATTTTAAATATAAACATACCAGCATAATACCATAAAATAACCAACTCTCATAGAGTGGAAGGCCCTATGAAAGAGCGTGAAACAATTATCCTAACGAGCCAACTTGTTTTTGAGGCGTGAACAAATATAGTCCGAAGAGTGATGGTGTTGTTTTTACATTTTTTAGAGTATAAACTTAAATTTTTATCTAGATATTGTACATCACCTTTAGGCCAACTTGTTTATTTCACACCTCGAAAACAAGACGTTGCGCACGAAAAGTGTTCACAAGTTTCGCTGATAGCCTTCCACTCGTCATGTTTATTGAGAAAGTGTTTTAACGGATTTTTCACGTGTTGAGTTAAGCCCAGTTCACACTATACAATTAATTGGGCCACTTAATTGAAACCAACTAATTGTACGCAAGAAAATTGAATAGTGTGAACAGAAAAATTGTAACCATTGTTCCAACTTTTTCTGTTCACACTGTACAATTTTCTTGCTTACAATTAGTTGGTTTCAATTAAGTGGCCCAATTAATTGTATAGTGTGAACTGGGCTTTAGACCAATATGCAATCGTCCGATTTTGATACTTCTTTCTATATAAGGACGTGAACAAATATAGTCCGAAGAGTGATGGTGTTGTTTTTACATTTTTTAGAGTATAAACTTAAATTTTTATCCAGATATTGTACATTACCTTTAGGCCAACTTGTTTATTTCACGCCTTAAAAACAAGACGTTGCGTACGAAAAGTGTTCACAAGTTTCGTTGATAGCCTTCCACTCTATGCGAGTGGTTTACTCTATGATAATACCTTCGTATAATTAAACCACGATTAAATCTGATTGAAATCAGATCTGCAGTTTTGTCTGTTTAAAGATTAATTTAATCATGAATAAATAAAATTACGGAAAACCCATGACGTTAAAATTATTTTATTTAAGTCTTAAAATTTTACTTTTTACAAATACGAATTGGAGGCTTTGATACCAGAATCTTCCTCTATAACCAGGAATATAACTATTAAACTTTCAGGGATTGATAGTATAGAGCTGCATGGAAACGGGTTTATTAGCATTTACCACGGTAACTGTGGCAATACCGCAGGAATGGTCGGTTGGGATCAGGAATGGTCGGTTGGGATCTGTAATAGTCGGTTGGGATCAGGAATGGTCGGTTGGGACCTGTAATAGTCGGTTGGGATCAGGAATGGTCGGTTGGGATCTGTAATAGTCGGTTGGGATCAGGAATGGTCGGTTGGGATCAGGAATAGTCGGTTGGGATCGGGAATGGTCGGTTGTGATCGGGAATGGTCGGTTGTGACCAGGAATGGTCGGTTGGGATCAGGAATGGTCGGTTGTGAAAAGTAATGGTCGGTTGGGATCAGGAATAGTCGGTTGGGATTTGGAATGGTCGGTTGTGATCAGGAATGGTCGGTTGGGATCAGGAATGGTCGGTTGTGAAAAGTAATGGTCGGTTGGGATCAGGAATAGTCGGTTGGGATTTGGAATGGTCGGTTGTGATCAGGAATGGTCCGTTGTGATCAGGAATGGTCGGTTGGGATCAGGAATGGTCGGTTGTGATCAGGAATGGTCGGTTGTGATCAGGAATGGTCGGTTGGGATCAGGAATGGTCGGTTGGGATCAGGAATGGTCGGTTGGGATCAGGAATGGTCGGTTGGGATCAGGAATGGTCGGTTGGGATCAGGTTTAAAATGTTTTTCAACGAGATTGTGGCGTGGGTAATGTTGGCATTCCAAAAAACAGCTTTCCAATTGATAGGATATTATAATTCTGATTTGTCCATATCAGGGTCCTTAAAATCGACAGATCAACAAGGAAAGTAAAGCGCGTTGCATTCTTGGTATAGATATAAATTCCTTTTCAAAGCTTTAATAAATAAAACGTTTCATGAAAAAATAAATTTATTTTTCACGGGTCGGTCTATATTCTATTGGATGGGCAACTTCAAAGCCTGGTCACTGCCAATATTGACATAAAGAAGGGTTATAGAAGACCGCAGGAACCACCGACTAGCTATTCAATAAAACGTTCGTTTCTCGTATGTTCAGTAAAATAATTTAGATACATCTTAGACTTTGCTAACTTTCTCTTTCCCGAATGGCAGCCATCATATTAGATATATTTTTCTGGTTCGCTACTCGAGACTTGAACAGGAGGAAAACTTCATTTCTGATAGCGCAGACGTGACCAATTTTCGGAATATGCCCTTTGAAAGGAGCTCGTTTGAAGGTTTTCTTTGAAATGCCCGTTCTAGGCTCGATGATTCCGATGGAAAAACAAACGTTCAAAATGCCACGGAAAGATAAATAAGAGACTAAAAAACACTTTTTTTTCGCCGTTAGGGGCCCGTCCTATCGCTTTCGTATAAATAAATATGGCCTTTCGCGCGCCCTCTTAAGGCGGAGTTTATTCAACCCCGAACGAGACGAAATATAAGTAATAAAGTTGAAATATTTTCCTTTCGAAGCAAAATTTTATAAACTTAGTTGTATTCTGCGCATTACACTAATTGAATTATAAAAGTTTTTTAGAGTCAAATTAAATGTTCATTTATTTCAGGTAATTATAAGTTTTTTTTTAAATAAACAGTGTATCTCGGTAGACGACGGTAAAGCGAAAATTCTCAAAACTAATATTACTTCTAGTATTTCTATCACACTTCCCAAAGAGTTCCAATATTGGCCACTACCTCCTATTGGCTCTGATAAGTTCTCTGTTTGTTTCATAGAGTAACCCACTCGCGTAGAGTGGAAGGCCCTATGGAAGCGCATGAAACATAAATCCTAACGGGCCAACTGGTTTCCGAGACGTGAATAAATATAGTCCGAAGAGCGATGGTGTTGTTTTTACATATTTAAGAGTATAAACTAACTTTTTTTATTTAGATATTGTACATTACCTTTAGGCCAAATTGTTTATTTCACGCCTCGGAAACAAGACGTTGCGCACGAAAAGTGTTCACAAGTTTCGTTTATAGCCTTCCACTCTATGTGAGTGGTTTACTCTATGGTTTTGTTTGTTTGATTACCTAGTTTAAAACATATGTATTTCAAAAGCAGTTGACTAATAAGTCAAGAACAGCTTTCTTTGAAGTGTTGCTCTTCAACGTTTCCCGGATATAGCTTGATATAAAATTAATCATGTTTTCAAGCAATTAGTTTCCTTTAGGGAAAGTAATTAAATGAAAGCCAGCCTTTGATACAATTTTACGTAAGGCTATATGCTTACTAAAAAATTTCAGCGGCGCTTTAGCTCGCAGGTGTTTTCAATTAGCCGCTCTAGTAACCGTGTTAATTTTCTCCCGGGAAATACCTGCACAACAATTTCTTTCAAAAGGTTTCCAAACTTATTTTGAATTCCGTTATTGATATACATGTAGGTCTTTACCTCCGCTGCATTTTTAAATCAATTACTTTTATTGTTATTTTCTAGTAAAGTAATATAAAAGTATATAAGTCGGCTGTATAATTAGAGATAAATCTATAAATCCTCAAGATATATTCTTGTGAGAAATATAGGAAAGAGTAAAAAATAGGCGATTATTTTGTGCGATAAATATTGGAAATATTGAGAAACAACGTAAATATTGAGAAACAACGTAAATATTAAGAAAAAAATAAATATTGAGAAATACGGTGAATATTGATAAATAATGTAAATATTGTGAAATAACGTAAATATTGAGAAATACGGTGAATATTGATAAATAATGTAAATATTGAGAAATAACGTAAATATTGAGAAATAACGCAAGAATTGAGAAATAACGTAAGAATTGAGAAATAACGTAAGAATTGAGAAATAACGTAAGAATTGAGAAATAACGTAAGAATTGAGAAATAACGTAAGAATTGATAAATAACGTAAGAATTGAGAAATAACGCAAGAATTGAGAAATAACGTAAGAATTGAGAAATAACGTTAGAATTGAGAAATAACGTAAGAATTGAGAAATAACGCAAGAATTGAGAAATAACGTAAGAATTGAGAAATAACGTTAGAATTGAGAAATAACGTAAGAATTGAGAAAAAACGCAAGAATTGAGAAATAACGTAAGAATTGAGAAATAACGTTAGAATTGATAAATAATGTAAATATTGAGAAATAACGTAAATATTGAGAAATAACGCAAGAATTGAGAAATAACGTAAGAATTGAGAAATAACGTAAGAATTGAGAAATAACTTAAGAATTGAGAAATAACGTAAGAATTGAGAAATAACGTAAGAATTGAGAAATAACGTAAGAATTGAGAAATAACGCAAGAATTGAGAAATAACGTAAGAATTGAGAAATAACGTTAGAATTGAGAAATAACGTAAGAATTGAGAAATAACGCAAGAATTGAGAAATAACGTAAGAATTGAGAAATAACGTTAGAATTGAGAAATAACGTAAGAATTGAGAAATAACGCAAGAATTGAGAAATAACGTAAGAATTGAGAAATAACGTTAGAATTGAGAAATAACGTAAGAATTGAGAAATAACGCAAGAATTGAGAAATAACGTAAGAATTGAGAAATAACGTAAGTATTGAGAAATAACGTAAGAATTGAGAAATAACGTAAGAATTGAGAAATAACGCAAGAATTGAGAAATAACGTAAGAATTGAGAAATAACGTAAGAATTGAGAAATAACGTAAGAATTGAGAAATAACGTAAGAATTGAGAAATAACGTAAGAATTGAGAAATAACGCTAGAATTGAGAAATAACGTAAGAATTGAGAAATAACGTAAGAATTGAGAAATAACGTAAGAATTGAGAAATAACGCAAGAATTGAGAAATAACGTAAGAATTGAGAAATAACGTAAGAATTGAGAAATAACGTAAGAATTGAGAAATAACGTAAGAATTGAGAAATAACGTAAGAATTGAGAAATAACGTAAGAATTGAGAAATAACGTAAGAATTGAGAAATAACGTAAGTATTGAGAAATAACGTAAGAATTGAGAAATAACGTAAGAATTGAGAAATAACGCAAGAATTGAGAAATAACGTAAGAATTGAGAAATAACGTAAGAATTGAGAAATAAAGTAAGAATTGAGAAATAACGCAAGAATTGAGAAATAACGTAAGTATTGAGAAATAACGCAAGAATTGAGAAATAACGTAAGAATTGAGAAATAACGTAAGAATTGAGAAATAAAGTAAGAATTGAGAAATAACGCAAGAATTGAGAAATAACGTAAGAATTGAGAAATAACGTAAGAATTGAGAAATAACGCAAGAATTGAGAAATAACGTAAGAATTGAGAAATAACGTAAGAATTGAGAAATAACGTAAGAATTGAGAAATAACGTAAGAATTGAGAAATAACGTAAGAATTGAGAAATAACGTAAGAATTGAGAAATAACGTAAGAATTGAGAAATAACGTAAGAATTGAGAAATAACGTAAGAATTGAGAAATAACGTAAATATTGAGAAATAACGTGAATATTGAGAAATAACGTGAATATTGAGAAATAACGTGAATATTGAGAAATAACGTGAATATTGAGAAAAAAGGTAAATATTGAGAAATAAGGTAAATATTACGATTTTTAAATAAATAAAATGTGAATTTTAAAACCGTTTTAAGTCTCTTTTCATTAAATATTGAGAAATAAGATAAATATTGAGAAATAAGGTAAATTTTGAGAAATAAGGTAAATTTTGAGAAATAAGGTAAATTTTGAGAAATAAGGTAAATTTTGAGAAATAAGATAAATATTGAGATATAAGGTAAATATTGAGAAATAAGATAAATATTGAGAAGTTAAGAGAAGCAGATTGTGAAAAACTAAATGAAAAGAGACTTAAAACGGTTTTAAAATTCACAATTTATTTATTTAAAAAATCCAACGTTTCGGAGGAACTGTTCCTCCTTCTTCAGCTGGATTTTTACAAGTCTGACAGTATAATGGTAAAACTTTGGGACGAAAAAACATTTCTGCGCTTTATACATATCTATAGTGGCTAAATTTTGAGAAATAAGGCATATATTGAGAAATAAGGTAAATATTGAGATATAAGGTAAATATTGAGAAATAAGGTAAATATTGAGAAATAAAGTGAATGTTGAGAAATTTAGGAAAATATTGATAAATAAAGTGAATGTTGAGAAATTTAGGAAAATATTGATAAATAAAGTGAATGTTGAGAAATTTAGGAAAATATTGATAAAAAAAAGTGAATATTGAGAAATAAAGTGAATATTGAGAAATATTAAAAAATATCGGAATCAATACATAGTTTGCACCGAAGGGAGGGGCCTATGGTCTCCAAGGAAACTGGGAGGGCAATCAAAAATTCAAACCATTTCGCGCGTAGCTACTAAATAGGTAGCCATTTTGTTGGTAAGCTCGTCAAAGCTACAATACGTATTAGATTTACGCTTTAAAATTTTAAATGGGCCCTAAACAAAGCCAGATAAGATTCTAAGGCCGGGTTATTTAAATAAAATATCAAATTACGACAGAAATATCTACGAAAAGAAGTTAACAAAGCTTATCAAAGTTAGGCCTTTGCGGTCATCCTTTTTACAAATACCTTCGCTATTGAATAAAATAAACAATTTTCGCTCTCCCTTGGTAATTGAACTACTCGAACAATTTTTAACCAGGCAGATAACCATTTTTAACGTGAAACTAATTTCTTAATCATTTGAAAATAATTAAAATCCGCAAACAGACGATTGAAACTGTTCACCCTCCCGTTTTACTAAGAAATCTACACCGGCAAAATGGCGGCAAAGAACGGTTCATTCTTGCTCAAATTAAATATTTATTCTTGGTTCTTATATCTATACTTGGAACTGCGTCATTGATGACGTAGGGATGCAAACTATGTATGGAAATATTCGAAGTAATTTTAGCAAATTTGAAAATATTTGAGCAAAATTGGAAATAATGGAATTCTATAAAATATTGGAAATATTCGAATTCTATAAAATATTTGAAATATTCGAATTCTATAAAATATTTGAAATATTCGAATTCTATAAAATATTTGAAATATTCGAATTCTATAAAATATTTGAAATATTCGAATTCTAGGAAATTATGGAAATATTCGACTTCTAGGAAATGAAGGATATATTGAAATTCTAGGAAATTATGGAATTACTTGAGTACTTTGGGAAATATTTTAAACTTAGGGGTAATTTTTAAATTCAATAAAATTTTGGAAATTTCCCAAATATTTCAGAAATATTAATAATATTGGAATTCTAGGAAATGTTTTAAAAATATTAGTAATATTGGAATTCTAGGAAATGGTTTAAAAATATTATATAATGGAAATATACGAAAGATTTCAGAAATATTGCTATTATTGGAATTAACTAGCCTTACTACAAATTTTAACCGGAACTGCACCGATTGATAGCAAATTTCAAGCGTCTTGTCAACGTCTTGCTCAGAAAATTTCCAATATTCAGTGTGACAGCTAGGAGCAACAAAAACAAGGAGAACGCAGCTAGCCTTTAAACACGCTAACGAAGGGTTGTGTACGAATTTCATTGGACGAGCGTCACGAGCCTTTACGCTGAACGTTTTACGGGCGGGGGGAAGACAATTTCCGAATTTTCCCCTTCCGACGGCAGCAGGCGCTAAAGCGTCTAGCCAATGAAAAACGTACACAAGAAAATCCACGACTTTTGACTGGTTGCGTTCTCCTTGTGTGGGGTTTGTGTTTGTTGCTCCTAGGTGACAGCTATTTCTGCAATAATCATTAATTAGGCTTAACAATAAGCCTTCGTAGGAAATGCACTGGTTGATACCAAATTTAAAATTTATAGTCATCGTCTTATTTTGAGGCCAAAAGGTTTTCGATCCGCATAGTATAATTATACTCTGGTTGAGCAGGATTAACAACTTTCAAGTGGTTTAAAGTTCTGGTACTTGAAACCAAAGGAGGCTTTCCAACAGCGTATGCTCGCAACAAATTTTACCCGCCAATTAGAGTCCTCAGATTCTGGCGTTATTAGTCATTCTCCGCTTTCGCAAATGATCTATAGACGGTTAAACTTCCGTGAACCAATGATGCGCGTTTAACAGTTAATTAGGGAAATAAGTCTCAAAATATCAAAACGGATTATATGGTTTATTAACTTATACTTTAACCCAGTAGCCTAGTGTAGATAATTTTTAATAACTTATTTAAAACTCCGTAAACGTACTTAGAGGGTGAAAAGCGAATTATACATGTATAATAAATCTTGACTGTAAATAAAGTCATTAAATATCGTATATTTTCAACTGCCACGAGAGTGGAAGCATTTTCTCGGCCAATTACCGATAATGACCGACAATGAAGTTAATTATTGCTAGCTGCTCAATGAAAAGTTTAATTGTCGGAAATTCTATGGCGACGCTGTTGCATCTGCGAAGTCTCACAACTTTTAAGCTTAACTTTGGCCGCGAGTAAACAGCCCGCGTATAATGAAGCGTAAAGTGTATTCAAATTAAAACTTACGAGTGCAAAAGGGCTCACTGTAATGACTATCTCTCTCCCTTTCATCTATACTTACCATTCTTAAATCAAGGTATGTAATCAGAGACGTCACTTAATTAGTTTACCTAGAGAACAGGGTGTTAGGGATAAGTAAGTCATAAATTTTACGGCGTCTTCTTTGGGTCCTAATGAGTCAAAAATGTCCTATGAAAATGGGTCCTAAAATACTTTGTTTCAGAGTTTTAAGCCCACAAAAACCGGGTCCCAAAACAACGAAATAGCCAGTAATGTGAAGTTCGGTATGCTGCCTTGAACTCAATTGCTTTCATGTATTATTATTCTTTTGGAAATTGCCAAAATTGCATTATTGAACTAGCTAATGGCAAGTTCCATTGTTTCAAAGAATCTAGTTTAATCGACACTGTTAAACATGGTCAGAAATTTTCGAAATAAGTAGCTTCAGGAAACTATATAGGTAGGGTCAATGGAGGTAAGTGTGATCACCCCTTATTATTTCCACAAATATTATTATAACATATATATATGAATGTATATTGAAATATACTAAATTATACACATTTGGTATATTTTCAATATTAATTTAAATTAAATTTAGTTTTTAAAAATTTTAGTTGAAAAAATGTTATATCTATTGTGAAGTGGGCAATGAGATCGTCAGATTTGAAAGAAATTTAGAGATTCTATATAACCAAGAATTTTTTTTCTGATTAGAGATAATGCCTATATTGAGAAATAATTTGGCTTTGCTCCCTATAAACTTAATATCAGTCCAGTATGTCATTGGTCCCGTAAAACTGACCTCTCCGGCCGAAGGAAAATCGTAAATAGAAGAGTCGGTCTATCTTGGGTAGGGCTTCTAACGATGATCTGAATAAGGCAATCTGATTACTATTTATCATATAAGATATATCGCCGATAAAAAACCTGAATTCACTGGCTACCTGTTCCTTTTTTTATCTGACCTGCGGCAATCTAGTTTTGTTATCTCGTTTCGGTAACCGACGAGGCCACAGATATAGAAAGCTTTTATTTTCTCTGATAAGCGCGTAGATATCTGTCTATATGATGTCTACTTTCCGACATCTAGTTGAATGTTTTTCATCCTTTTAAATTTTTGTATAGCAACAAAAAAAAATGGCTTAGTTCCAAGAAGTCAATATAAAGATATACTAAAAAGGTATATCCGCCGTTATCGCGGGTTAAAGATACAATTTAAAAAACAGATCAACCCGTGAAAGTCATATAGGCTTGTCAGACAAGCGCAAAAGCGTATCCGCGTACTGCCGTTAGAGTAAAAAATCTGTTATCCGCTAAAGGTATCGGATTAAAAATAATCCAGTTCATCTGTGAAAGCATCAGACACCAGATCAGCGTTAGAAGCCCTAATCTTGGGAAAGGTCTCTTATGAAACCTTTAGCCGTCAAATGGAATGAACTCTGAAACTGGAATCTTCGAACTAACGACCGTAAGTCTAGCTACATCTAGCTCCAGAAATAAAACTTTGGAAGAAAGAGTATTTAAAATTCTGCGTCGGTAGCTGACTGGGCCCTATATGGTGATGCTTCGCGTATTGGCCTAACCAAGAAGTCTATCATAAACCTCCTTTAAAAGTATGAAGGCTTAGCCAAATCGAGTAACAATAGAGTTCCACCGTGGTACTAAATCACTGTTACGGATGAGTACTAATTTTTGCGTGAATCCCGGCGCTTACGAAACTACACATTTATAAAAAAAAATATCTTGAAAACTTTATTTATGTAATATAAATGAATTCAGTTATAATTGCGTACATTATGAAGTGTTTTAAAGTTTTAATTTTCAGTTTTCTCTACTTACAATTACTTTTATTTTACATAGCCTGATTGTTTTGAATTTTGGTCTAAGCCATATTGGCTTTTATTTCATTATATTAAATAATCTTCTAAATATGTTCTAGGTGTGGCGATCTTAAGACCGCTTGACTGTGCATAATATCAGCCCCATTTTCAGGCGTTTCAAGGTTGAGTTTGAGCGCTATTTTTTTATCCATTGAACTGTAAAATAGAGAAACGGTTGAAGATAAGGAAAAAAAAACAACTGATATAAACTTTATTTAATTTACGCGTTACCATTTATTTAAATAAATGAAGTAATTATTTCTTATCCAAACGCCGAGCTCTACTTCCACTCTATGCGAGTGGGTTACTCTATGGCCTGTATATTCAACTCTATCATTAGGCACCGTGTACTCTGAGAGAACGTGGGCTGAAGCCCATTTTCGCGCCACACAAGTGATTTATTTTTTTTAACCAATAAGAACGAATTCGGAAATAATGATATTCCACGAGAGCAGAATAACCGCGAAATGACTTCCAAGTTATCTCGGACCGTCCACGTTATTTTGTTAAAAATAAGGTTTAAAGTTATAAATATTTCTAGAATTAAAATACAAAATGAAAGAATGTAGCCCCGATCTTTTGAAAGCGATTCTATCGGGCGCCTGTGGGGTTTTTAACTATTTAAACGTACAAACTATCTCTGAAATGCTAAGCCTCAGTGATACTTTGGAAGAAAACCTGAGTCAGTGCTTGCCATTACGTGCCATGTCCATTTTAAGAATAATAATAATAATAATCAGCTAGGCACCACCTTAGGCCTAAGTTGTCATGCGACTTTTAAAGCCATTAATTCAGGTGGCCGGGTTACAATGCGTAGGAGGGTGGTTTTTTTTTTTTTGAGATACACAAACATCGGTGTCGACCCGAGGCCTTAGACACCAGCACACACACAATAACTGATTAATCAGGGTGAGATATGTGTAACGGCCACGCCAACGGGGGGATACGTGGGGACAGGGGTGGGGACACCCGTGGCGGAAGTAACCCGACCACCCGTTGGGGGATTGGTAGTCGTCCTCACACGGCCTTCCACAAACTCTGCCTCCCGGACGCCTGGGATTACAGGAGTGAGCCACTACTCCCGGCGTAGGAGGGTGGTGGAAAGCCCTTTATGCTACGTGAACCAACAGCTCCCTACACTAACTATTACCGTTAACCTGTAACTAACGCTTCGGCTGAGCTGAGTTCTACTTCGACTACGTCACTATAAATTGACTCCGCCCCACGCGTCTCCGTAGGTGACCTAGGGTATTCCAGTTGAATATTAATGGGCTAAATAGATTCATGGTTTTACTGATAATAACTTGGTTTGTTAATCTGTTATGAATAAACTTGAACATCGTATAACCAGAAACATCTACTAGAAAGCGCTTTAAAATGCGCTTCTTTGCCAAAACTAAATGGTAATGAATTAGCTGAAAATAATGAAGAGCTAAAAGAGAGACTACGTAAATACTGTGATAATTTAGAACAGCGTAGAAAATTGCCTCTGAAAATTATTGTTGAAAGCAGTTTTACATCTACAGATCCAAAGCGATAAAAGTAGGAAAATACATAGGTGAAATACTTTTATCAAATATTTTCCAAATCTTAGAACGTCTAACATGTGAGCAAACCAATATCAAATCTTAAAATAGGCAGCTTTCGTTAAACAAAAGATAAATAATAATAACTTCCAAAATTTTCCAATTAATTAAGATACTCAAATTTATCACCCAACAATATGTAGAAACGATCAGAACGAAAGCAGATTTAAGTAAATTTATGCAAGAGGGAATTCATAACGAAGCAAATTCAATTAGTATGTATGAAAATTACAAGAGTGGACTAGTCAAAAATTTCAAGATTGGATTTTGCGTTAATCGATCCATGCCTATAATAAGCGCGTGCCCCGAAAGTTTATGTTTCGGAACCAGTTTTAATGAGCACGGATTAATAAGCCTTTCTATATAGTCATTACGCTTGCTGAACTTAATTTAGTGTATCGTTTTCGTCATGAGATACGTAGGAGTTCAGTTCAGTTTTGAAGGTTAGATCTTTAAAAAAAGGGCGACTCGTTGTTCAACTTGTTAAAATGTTCCACGCGCTCTTTAATATTTTGGCGTAAAAGGCTCGTGCATGGTTTTTATTTCAGGTAGCACGCGCGAAATCGCTCGAGCCCATTTACTCTAAAATACCAAGACGCGCGTGGAACTTTTTAATAAGTTTAATAAGACATAAATAGAGTTTATGCTAGCTAGGAGCAACAAACACAGCACCCCTCACAAGGAGAACGCAACCCGTCAAAAGTCGTGGATTTTGTTGTGTGCAATTTTGATTGGCTAGACGCTTTAGCGCCTGCTGCCGTCGGAAGGGGAAAATTCGGAAATTGTCTTTCCCCCCCGCCCGTAAAATGTTCAGGGTAAAGGCTCGTCCAATGAAATTCGTACACAACACTGTGTCTATTGGCTCCCTATACATATACACAAGAAGGCCAATTTTACTTTATATAAAGGCCTATTGAATTAAAATCACTGTCCAAAGCTAAACAATAAGGGAATCCATTGAAGATTGATAAAGAAAAGAAAAACATAATTATTATTATCAAGTGCAACACCAACTTAAAGTTACTGGTTATCATGATGTGACGATTTTAAGTCTCTGGAAAAGAATTCTTAAACGAAACAAAAACGTTTAACGAAAACCTTTTTAGTTAAACGATGGTTCCTAAGTTATGTGGCTTTAATTTTAATAACTTTGTACCAAAATATTGCCAATAACTATATAGACACAACAACAGTTTTTTTTATTTAAGCTTTAAAAATGCAGATTACTAAGCTTGATAAGCGTGTAGATAATGGAAATAAGTTGCAAAATTATTCGTTTTAAAATATTTTTTCCTGTACATAGAGTAAACCACTCGCATAGAGTGGAAGGCCCTATGGAAGCGCACGAAACATTAATCTAACGGACCAACTTGTTTTCGAGGCGTGAATAAATATAGTCCGAAGATGGAATTACATTTAATTTTATTTATTTTAATTTGAGCCCCTGAAATATATTTTTCAGGGTTATATTAACCTCTTTAAGCGTGAAGTATCAGTTTCCTTATTTTGGGGTGTATTCTTTCAAGCAGTGGTTCGTTCATTATATTGCCTTAATAACTTCATATCATTGAGATTTTGTTAATTTGGTCCTGCATAACGTTAGGAACAATTTATTTGAGAATTCGATTATTTTATATCTCTCCAATAACTCGTTCAATATGGATGCGCAAATTTGCAATATGTCTAGTTTTCTCTACCACTGTTTTGATAAGTAGTTTTTTCTTCTCTGGAAATGGTGGTATATTTAACTTCATCACAGCCTATTGCTGTGTTATGCATTTTGCATTGACAGTATGTATTACTCTGAGTTTAGGCTTATCTGTGAAAAGTTCTGAGCAATCAATTAACAAACAGGTAGAAATTTAAATATTTTAGTATTTTAATGTAAAACTTGAACGTGATCATGATTTGAACTCGGGTCGCATTGTTACAATGCGGATAGTTCACCGCCGAGCCATTGACTTCCTTAGGGCAAATGTGAAAGTAAAGGAACCATTATGATAACGCAGATTTTTTTTACTAAACGGATGAATACAATATCTGTACATATTGTTTATTGAACTCTGTTTTTTAATTTTTGTGAACTTGTTAAAGTCTAAATATTTTACGTGTGAAAATTTAAAGGTCAAATCTTGTTTTAGCGCAGTCAGCAGATTAGATAGTTAAGGGTAGAACCCGTTAGTTTTTTGTAATCTATTTCGTTTTTTCAGTCGTATATTTTTATCGAGTTGTATACATCGTGCGCTTACACTTATGTGGGTCTGGTTTTTAACTGGGTCGTCATTACTTCGTAATTTATTTTAAACGTTTTCTCGACTGATTAAGATGTTTAATGCAGTTCATCAATTGGGTTCGTTTGTTCTTATTTATAAAGAGCCATAACTATTCCGTCTACGGTCATTTATTGATATACGAGCTGTGGTTTAGTCAAGTGGCTTTCTGTGCTTTGTGAATGGTAAGTTTTTCGCTTCTTGTTAATAACTTTTTTATTGGTCTGGATATTTGGACATCTACGATTCCTAACGCAGCCATTGATTTCCTGGTTGTGCAAGTCATTATATGATATTGGAAATTGAACGGCATTGGTCATTTTCATTCGGTATGTGTCACAACGTCAACTGGAAGTCTACGAGTCGTCCACTACCAGATGTCGAATAAAGCTATTCTACGGTATCTTTATCAAGGGCGAGTTTTGAAATAAAATGAGCGTTAAAGATCCGGCAACTATTTCGTAAGCGAGAAAAATACAAATACCCTCTGTAGATATTTATTTCATTAAAATTTGCTTCGTATTATATTCAACTGATAAACTTGTACTGTAAAAAGGGTTAAACTCAATTGTGCATTGTTTTAGTACGTCTAGCGCACTGTTGTAACTACTTAATTTATAATATTCTGAATAAATTATAATCGGTTGTTTTGTCTCAATTATTTTAATTATAATTAAAATTTTATACCGGGCGGGATAGAACCGGGATTACGTTTTTAGTAAATAACTCTGAATTGCGGAGATCTATCTTTAAGAACTATCTCGAGAAATTAATACCATTAGGGACAATTCTTCCGAGGAGAGGTATATTTTGGCTTGCCAACTTGTATTAATTAGTATTATATAAGAAAATGGTATAACGCCAGAAATATTATGTTTTATAGCTTCCAACACTTCTAAAGACCATAGAGTAACCCACTCGCATAAAGTGGAGTGGAATAGAGAGCTGCAACGGAGCGGAAATTATTCCGTTTCCGCGGACTCCGTTCCGTTCCGCGGCGCTGGAACGGAATCGGAGCTAATTTATAAGAAAGTAGAGGAACGGAATGGAATCGGAGCAAATTTCCGAAAATTTGTTGTAACGGAACGGGATCGGAGCAAATTTCTGAAAAATCGTTGTAACGGAACGGGATCGGAGCAAATTTCTGAAAAATCGTTGTAACGGAACGGGATCGGAGTAAAATTTCGAAAAATCTTTGTAACGGAACGGAATCGGAGCAATATTCCGAAAAATCGTTGTAACGGAACGGGATCGGAGCAAATTTCCGAAAAATCGTTGTAACGGAACGGGATCGGAGTAAAATTTTCCAAAACCTTTGTAATGGAACGGGATTGTAGCAAATTTCCGAAAAAAACGTCGTATATTGAAGCATGGACACTGTTTTCATTTCTCTCTTGGCTGCTGATTGGGTCTCCCACTTTTCCAGACAGTGAGATCATAATCCCCCTTCTTCACCGGCTCGTGGGAAACGTAACTGCAACTGAAGCCTTTTTATCTACGACTTCGTTGCGTACATCAATGCGCAGAATCGCAAAACTCACAAAGGATGTTTAGCGAAAAGAGTGAATAAATAGGCGGGGTGACACGGCTTGTGGTAAAGTTTTAGTTTTACATTCAATTCAATAGAAACAATAATTGTTTCTGTAAATTTCTGTATTCAGGAAAATAAAATAATTTTTTCTCATTTTTCAAGACTATAGACTCTTAAACGCGCCTTCCCAATCGACCGCCATTACCTTACAGTCTAAGGGGAGGGTGATGACAAACCGGTTTTGGGGGGATGAAATTTCTGCGGTAGAGGGCTGACTCGTTGGTTGTCTGTACAATAATGGTGGCGCCCAGTTTCTAAAAAGAGTGTATACTGAGGGAAAGCAAAATATAAAACGGGAGCGAAAACAGAGCATAAATATTAAGTAATATAGACGATTAATGAAACTGAGCGGAACACGAACGGAAATAAAATCGGAGAAACAAACGGAGCGGAAACGGACCGAAATGATAGGCGACAAACAAAACGGAGCGGAAACGGACGGAAATAATAGGCTAGAAATAAACCGGAGCGGAAACGGACGGAAATATTGGGCTAGAAATAAACCGGAGCGCAAACGGACGGAAATATTGGGCTAGAAATAAACCGGAGCGCAAACGGACGGAAATAACGGTCGAGAAACAAAGCGGACCGGAAACGGACGGAAATAATAAGCGAGAAACTAAACGGACCGGAAACGGACGGAAACAACGGACGAGAAACAAAGCGGACCAGAAACGGATATATGTACCATACCGTGAAACAAAACGGAGTGGAAACGGTATGGTATTTTCGCTGCTCTGCAGCTCTCTAAAGTGGAAGCCCCTATGAAAGCGCATGAAAAATTAGTCCTAACGGGCCGACTTGTTTCGAAGCGTGATTAAATATAGTCCGAAAAGCGATTTTTTAGAGTATAAACTTACTTTTTTATCTAGATATTGTACATTACCTTTAGGCCAACTTGTTTATTTAACGCCTCGAAAACAAGACGTTGCGCACGAAAAATGTTCACAAGTTTCGCTGATAGCCTTCCACTCTATGCGAGGGGCCTACTCTATGGTACCTTGGATTAATAATAGAAGCTAACGCTTCCTGGATATGACACTCTAGCCTTTGGTAGACGATTTTGGTTTGGCTCACGTAAGCCAGTGAAAGAAGGGGACGAAAAAAGGGGGGTTTGGACGACTTCTTTTAAAATGTTACCTTTCCGGTTTTCGCGACGCATGCGCGAGTCTTTAGCAAATCAGGAGCCAATATTGTAAGCAAGCGATTTGTAGTTTGAAAAGCCAAGGGTTTGAAATCCCTTGCTCTTAGTTTTTTGAAATGAAAGCAAAAATTCAGGTTTTATTGGTTATTCAATCAATTTTTTTTTGTTAATGGGTGTGAAACACCTAAAAGTAAAAGTGATTCAAGATACGCTGACCGTGCTCATATGGAAAACGTAAAACTATTACCTTTTCCTAAGCCTTTCTCAAAACGTGTTTGTTCGCTTATGCACGTGCTCCTTGTTTGTCCGTTGTGCTTCTTAAAATTCCCACTAGGCGCGCTGGGGTCGCCCATTGGCTTTTGTGATCCGCGTTTTTGAGTAAGTGTCATATCCAGGAAGCGTTAGCTTCTATTATTAATCCAAGATGTTACTACATAGTCAAGATCTGGGAGTTCTTACGCCATAAAATGTCAAACGCTAGTACTAAATATTCACGGGGTTATCACCTTATCACAATTGTTGCTCACATAGGGCTTGAGGTTGTGAAATCTCGACGAAGCGGGTACTGAAATATCTAAAGGTCCGTTTAAAAATACATAAAAGAAAATCTTTGCGGACTCGTAATGCCGTAATGAAAAGCACTTTCCTAATTCGAATCTTTCCCGCCAAAAGGCTAGCGTGCGCCAAACTCCCACTCGCTCACTCTCTCTAACAAGGAGACATCCCGAAGTGTAACCCACCGATTTCGTTCAAGCTCGGGGGATTGGTAGACCTTCGTGTATCATGCCAAATAATCCTAAAGGGAATTTATTCAATGGGCAACTGTTTTGCCATGGCAACGAAAATTGTTTTTGACAAAACAAAATATTAAATTTTCCCATTGAAAATAACATGGGATGATGACCTCAAATTGTTCAAAAGTTGATCAGTTTTGATGTTTTTTTTGTCAATTTCTATCTATTTTTTCTATTTCGGGAATTTTCGAAATTTCGAAATTTGTTCAAATTTTTCACAGGGGGGCCCTAGGAATCGGTCAGCATCCAATGTTATTTTCAATGGGAAAATTTCAAAACTGTTACCTGTTGAATAAATTCCCTTTAGGATTTTTCAAGTTACATGAAGGTCTACCAATCCCCCGAGCTCGAACAAAATCGGCGGGTTACACTTCGGGATGTCTCCTTGTAAGCGCGTGTTCAATAAAAACCAATATATTTTATACAGGAGAATATTCTAAATACCTTTTGTTATAAACGGATTTTGTTGGTAAGGGTAATAAACGGTGAAAAACTAATAAAGATACAAAATTATATAATTACAATTTAAATATGATAAATTCTTAAAAATACAAACATGTTTTAACATAGGTGCAGAAGAAAATTTACATTTATCTGGCAAAATTGACATTTGCGAAAGTTAACGATCTTAGTTAGCTGTACTCACCTGATTCTCTAAAAATGAATCAGTTGTTTCCTTTGAAGCAAGTGTCGGCCTGACGTGTACTAGCTCTTTTTTCAACAGATGTCGCTAGCGTCGAAATCAAAACCAGATACTAGTAGAAGGAAAGTAAGGGCGAGGCTCCGATCCTAGGATCGAGGATCGAGGATCCAGGATTTAAGGGGTGAAATGGGGGTAAAATCGTCGAAAAGTCAATGTATTTAGGGTATTTCTCGCGACGACTTGTTTTCTCATTTATCAACATATTATGTCCAGGCCAACTTGTTTATTTATCTACGCTTATCTCGAGTGACACTTGAACGTATATCTTATCGCGTTTTATCATACGGAATAAGATGAAATGATGTAAAAAGTGATAACCTGGGAGATAGCGCGCGGATTACCCGGGGGACGCGGTTAATTTGAATTTAAGAGTGTTTTGACGTCATGGAATATTCGTTGTTAAAGTAGAATGGAAATATTTTTAAACTTCATTTTAATATCATTGTAGTACGCTTGGCACTTGAACCTATCTCACGAGTATTTCTTAAAACGAATATCTCGATCGCGTTTTATCGTACGAAATAAGTTGAAATTATGTAAGTTGTATGATACTTGATAACCTAGGCGGGAAGATAGTGTTCGCGCGCGCGTGCGCGGATTACCTGGGAGGCGCGGATTGCCCGGGGGCGCGGTTAATTTGAATTTAAAACATGGATTCCCTCTCCGAAATAATTCATGTAACCAAAATTGGACCGCAAGTTTTTTTCTTTACTAAGTTACGTTAAAAAGAACCTTTTGTAACCATTCCAATATGTAAATATAGGTATAAGGATTGAAAAAATACTTAAAGTAAGTGGTTTTACTGATAAACTATAAAGGAATTTAACTTTAAAGGGTATCTTAGATTATTGTTTTTAATTTTATTCAAGTTGAAAACGTATTAAGAGTCCTTCAAAGTACTATAAAAGCCTCTTTTCTTGGCGTTCAATATGTTAAAATAGATTTCTGAAATGCAAATATAGGTAGTAATTAGTACAAAAGCCTCTTACTCTACGTTCAATACGTTAAATTAATGATATGCCTCCGATCGAATCGTTCATTTTTTCCTATTTATTTAAATATACGTTTTTAAATTAGAATTGCTTCTAGTGTTCGGCAGTCGATTAACTTTTATCTATGAATAAAATAAGCTCGGCTTTATTTAAATAACATTTATTTAAATAACCAATAGTTAAATAAAAATTGTAAAATGTTTAAATAATCGAAAGTGAATAAGCCTATTTTTTAAATAAAACAAACAATTATTTAAATAAATACCACTTTTATTCAAATAAATGCTTGGTTGCGTAAAAACACAATTAAATAAGTTAAAATGATATTCTTTTTACCAACGTTTTTTAAAGAAATCGGAAAATTTGTGGATAATGAATAAAAAATTCCGAACACTAATTGCTTCATTAAATTATGCATTTGTTCTTTAAACAATACCTGAATTTGAAATTATATAACATAAAAAATAGTTTAAAAATAAAACTATATCAAGGTATAATATAATTTCAAATTCAGGTATTATTTAAAGTACAAATGCATAATTTAGTGAAGCAATTCTTATTTAAATACTTTTATTTAATTAATTTGTGTATCTGAAATGTATTTATTGAAAAATAAGTGGGTTTTACTATTTATCACGTTTATTTTTATATATATATATTGGAATTGTTACAAAAGGTTCTTTTTAACGTAACTTAGTAAAGAAAAAAACTTGCGGTCCAATTTTGGTTACATGAATTATTTCGGAGAGGGAATCCATGTTTTAAATTCAAATTAACCGCGCCCCCGGGCAATCCGCGCCTCCCAGGTAATCCGCGCACGCGCGCGCGAACACTATCTTCCCGCCTAGGTTATCAAGTATCATACAACTTACATAATTTCAACTTATTTCGTACGATAAAACGCGATCGAGATATTCGTTTTAAGAAATACTCGTGAGATAGGTTCAAGTGCCAAGCGTACTACAATGATATTAAAATGAAGTTTAAAAATATTTCCATTCTACTTTAACAACGAATATTCCATGACGTCAAAACACTCTTAAATTCAAATTAACCGCGTCCCCCGGGTAATCCGCGCGCTATCTCCCAGGTTATCACTTTTTACATCATTTCATCTTATTCCGTATGATAAAACGCGATAAGATATACGTTCAAGTGTCACTCGAGATAAGCGTAGATAAATAAACAAGTTGGCCTGGACATAATATGTTGATAAATGAGAAAACAAGTCGTCGCGAGAAATACCCTAAATACATTGACTTTTCGACGATTTTACCCCCATTTCACCCCTTAAATCCTGGATCCTCGATCCTCGATCCTAGGATCGGAGCCTCGCCCTTACTTTCCTTCTACTGATACTTAAGCTACATTTCGACCAAAAAGGCGCGACATAAAAGTACCCCTCGCGTTGATTGGCTCGTTTTTAAATTTGTCAATAACTTCGATTATAGTAATTGTTTACAATATATTTTATATGGGATATATAATTTAGGTTAAAGTTCACTAAGTAGAGTGAATAACTTAAATTATATTAATTTCGAACGATATATTTTACATGGAATATATCATTTAGGATATATTCCACTAAGTAGAACATAAGTTGACTAATTATAATGCTCTACAATGTTTCTCTGACGACGTTATCGTTTCGCTATTTTGAATTTTAGCTTCCTGTACACCACGCTCTAAAGTAAGCAGTTTTTTCACGAGCAGCTAAATCACCGAACGTTATCCAAGATGGCTGACCCATAATATTGGCGTTTTAAAGCCCGTGACGGCTGACAAATCAAAATAATGGGACAAACTTATCAGTGTTTGCTGTTTCGTCTTTTTATCTGTCTCAATTTTTGGCTGATGCCAGTAATTTGACCATAGAGTAAACCACTCACATAGAGTGGAAGGCTATCAACTAAACTTGTGAACACTTTTCGTACGCAGCGTCTTGTTTTCGAGGCGTGAAAAAAACAAGGTGGCCTAAAGTTAATGTACAATATCTGGGTAAAAAAGTAAGTTTATACTCTAATATATTTAAAAACCACACCATCGCTCTTCGGACTATATTTATTCACGCCTAGTGCTCGGAATTCCTACAATTTTTATTCAATGGATAAGGCCTACTATATCCAAATGACGATTGTTTATTTGAAGATAATAGATTTCGTTTACTAGTGAATAAATGCATTTCTTTAAAATTTATACTTTTAAACAATTATTTAATTTAATTTAATAAACAATAGGCGAATTCATTTACGAAACAAATTCACGACTGCTTGTTCAAAGGTCTCGAACCCCAAATCGCCCAGCAAATGGAATGTCACTCGTAGCGAGTAATGGAAATCGCGTTAAGGATGTGGACAAACGCTTCTAAAATACCATTAAGAGGTCGCTATGTAGTTAAAATCTGTTACGTACAAAGCTACGAGACTTTACGGAAACTATCCGACTCTCTTTTTAAGCTAGTGCTCGGCAGATGTGGCTCCGACCTCGGAGCCGGAGCCGGAGCCGGAATCAGGAGCCAGATCCGATTGCACTAATTATTTTTTTAAGCTCATGTATATATTAAGATAACACTAATATTTCTGTGAAAGAATACACTATTGTGTTCCAAAGCTAATCAAAGCGTTAAATAAACTTAACAACATCATCATTCAACAATACTAATAAAAATATTTTATTTTATTTTTACACAAGATAGATAACAAAGTTATCAGTGGAGTGTACCACTGCTACTGCTAGGACTTAAATAATTAGTATTTACCAAGTTATCAGTGGAGTGTACCACTGCTACTGCTAGGACTTCAATAATTAGTATTTACCAAGTTATCAGTGGAGTGTACCACTGCTACTGCTAGGACTTAAATAATTAGTATTTACCAAGTTATCAGTGGAGTGTACCACTGCTACTGCTAGGACTTAAATAATTAGTATTTACCAAGTTATCAGTGGAGTGTACCACTGCTACTGCTAGGACTTAAATAATTAGTATTTACCAAGTTATCAGTGGAGTGTACCACTGCTACTGCTAGGACTTAAATAATTAGTATTTACCAAGTTATCAGTGGAGTGTACCACTGCTACTGCTAGGACTTAAATAATTAGTATTTACCAAGTTATCAGTGGAGTGTACCACTGCTACTGCTAGGACTTAAATAATTAGTATTTACCAAGTTATCAGTGGAGTGTACCACTGCTACTGCTAGGACTTAAATAATTAGTATTTACCAAGTTATCAGTGGAGTGTACCACTGCTACTGCTAGGACTTAAATAATTAGTATTTACCAAGTTATCAGTGGAGTGTACCACTGCTACTGCTAGGACTTAAATAATTAGTATTTACCAAGTTATCAGTGGAGTGTACCACTGCTACTGCTAGGACTTAAATAATTAGTATTTACCAAGTTATCAGTGGAGTGTACCACTGCTACTGCTAGGACTTGAATAATTATTATTTACCAAGTTATCAGTGGAGTGTACCACTGCTACTGCTAGGACTTAAATAATTAGTATTTACCAAGTTATCAGTGGAGTGTACCACTGCTACTGCTAGGACTTAAATAATTAGTATTTACCAAGTTATCAGTGGAGTGTACCACTGCTACTGCTAGGACTTAAATAATTAGTATTTACCAAGTTATCAGTGGAGTGTACCACTGCTACTACTAGGACTTAAATAATTAGTATTTACCAAGTTATCAGTGGAGTGTACCACTGCTACTGCTAGGACTTAAATAATTAGTATTTACCAAGTTATCAGTGGAGTGTACCACTGCTACTGCTAGGACTTAAATAATTAGTATTTACCAAGTTATAAGTGGAGTGTACCACTGCTACTGCTAGGACTTAAATAATTAGTATTTACCAAGTTATAAGTGGAGTGTACCACTGCTACTGCTAGGACTTAAATAATTAGTATTTACCAAGTTATCAGTGGAGTGTACCACTGCTACTGCTAGGACTTAAATAATTAGTATTTACCAAGTTATCAGTGGAGTGTACCACTGCTACTGCTAGGACTTAAATAATTAGTATTTACCAAGTTATCAGTGGAGTGTACCACTGCTACTGCTAGGACTTAAATTATTAGTATTTACCAAGTTATCAGTGGAGTGTACCACTGCTACTGCTAGGACTTAAATAATTAGTATTTACCAAGTTATCAGTGGAGTGTACCACTGCTACTGCTAGGACTTAAATAATTAGTATTTACCAAGTTATCAGTGGAGTGTACCACTGCTACTGCTAGGACTTAAATAATTAGTATTTACCAAGTTATCAGTGGAGTGTACCACTGCTACTGCTAGGACTTAAATAATTAGTATTTACCAAGTTATCAGTGGAGTGTACCACTGCTACTGCTAGGACTTAAATAATTAGTATTTACCAAGTTATCAGTGGAGTGTACCACTGCTACTGCTAGGACTTAAATAATTAGTATTTACCAAGTTATCAGTGGAGTGTACCACTGCTACTGCTAGGACTTAAATAATTAGTATTTACCAAGTTATCAGTGGAGTGTACCACTGCTACTGCAAGGACTTAAATAATTAGTATTTACCAAGTTATCAGTGGAGTGTACCACTGCTACTGCTAGGACTTAAATAATTAGTATTTACCAAGTTATCAGTGGAGTGTACCACTGCTACTGCTAGGACTTAAATAATTAGTATTTACCAAGTTATCAGTGGAGTGTACCACTGCTACTGCTAGGACTTAAATAATTAGTATTTACCAAGTTATCAGTGGAGTGTACCACTGCTACTGCTAGGACTTGAATAATTATTATTTACCAAGTTATCAGTGGAGTGTACCACTGCTACTGCTAGGACTTAAATAATTAGTATTTACCAAGTTATCAGTGGAGTGTACCACTGCTACTGCTAGGACTTAAATAATTAGTATTTACCAAGTTATCAGTGGAGTGTACCACTGCTACTACTAGGACTTAAATAATTAGTATTTACCAAGTTATCAGTGGAGTGTACCACTGCTACTGCTAGGACTTAAATAATTAGTATTTACCAAGTTATCAGTGGAGTGTACCACTGCTACTGCTAGGACTTAAATAATTAGTATTTACCAAGTTATCAGTGGAGTGTACCACTGCTACTGCTAGGACTTAAATAATTAGTATTTACCAAGTTATCAGTGGAGTGTACCACTGCTACTGCTAGGACTTAAATAATTAGTATTTACCAAGTTATCAGTGGAGTGTACCACTGCTACTGCTAGGACTTAAATAATTAGTATTTACCAAGTTATCAGTGGAGTGTACCACTGCTACTGCTAGGACTTAAATAATTAGTATTTACCAAGTTATCAGTGGAGTGTACCACTGCTACTGCTAGGACTTAAATAATTAGTATTTACCAAGTTATCAGTGGTGTGTACCACTGCTACTGCTAGGACTTAAATAATTAGTATTTACCAAGTTATCAGTGGAGTGTACCACTGCTACTGCTAGGACTTAAATAATTAGTATTTACCAAGTTATCAGTGGAGTGTACCACTGCTACTGCTAGGACTTAAATAATTAGTATTTACCAAGTTATCAGTGGAGTGTACCACTGCTACTGCTAGGACTTAAATAATTAGTATTTACCAAGTTATCAGTGGAGTGTACCACTGCTACTGCTAGGACTTAAATAATTAGTATTTACCAAGTTATCAGTGGAGTGTACCACTGCTACTGCTAGGACTTAAATAATTAGTATTTACCAAGTTATCAGTGGAGTGTACCACTGCTACTGCTAGGACTTAAATAATTAGTATTTACCAAGTTATCAGTGGAGTGTACCACTGCTACTACTAGGACTTAAATAATTAGTATTTACCAAGTTATCAGTGGAGTGTACCACTGCTACTGCTAGGACTTAAATAATTAGTATTTACCAAGTTATCAGTGGAGTGTACCACTGCTACTGCTAGGACTTAAATAATTAGTATTTACCAAGTTATCAGTGGAGTGTACCACTGCTACTGCTAGGACTTAAATAATTAGTATTTACCAAGTTATCAGTGGAGTGTACCACTGCTACTGCTAGGACTTAAATAATTATTATTTACCAAGTTATCAGTGGAGTGTACCACTGCTACTGCTAGGACTTTAATAATTAGTATTTACCAAGTTATCAGTGGAGTGTACCACTGCTACTGCTAGGACTAAAATGATTAGTATTTACCAAGTTATCAGTGGAGTGTACCACTGCTACTGCTAGGACTTAAATAATTAGTATTTACCAAGTTATCAGTGGAGTGTACCACTGCTACTGCTAGGACTTAAATAATTAGTATTTACCAAGTTATCAGTGGAGTGTACCACTGCTACTGCTAGGACTTAAATAATTAGTATTTACCAAGTTATCAGTGGAGTGTACCACTGCTACTGCTAGGACTTAAATAATTAGTATTTACCAAGTTATCAGTGGAGTGTACCACTGCTACTGCTAGGACTTAAATAATTAGTATTTACCAAGTTATCAGTGGAGTGTACCACTGCTACTGCTAGGACTTAAATAATTAGTATTTACCAAGTTATCAGTGGAGTGTACCACTGCTACTGCTAGGACTTAAATAATTAGTATTTACCAAGTTATCAGTGGAGTGTACGACTGCTACTGCTAGGACTTAAATAATTATTATTTACCAAGTTATCAGTGGAGTGTACCACTGCTACTGCTAGGACTTAAATAATTAGTATTTACCAAGTTATCAGTGGAGTGTACCACTGCTACTGCTAGGACTTAAATAATTAGTATTTACCAAGTTATCAGTGGAGTGTACCACTGCTACTGCTAGGACTTAAATAATTAGTATTTACCAAGTTATCAGTGGAGTGTACCACTGCTACTACTAGGACTTAAATAATTAGTATTTACCAAGTTATCAGTGGAGTGTACCACTGCTACTGCTAGGACTTAAATAATTAGTATTTACCAAGTTATCAGTGGAGTGTACCACTGCTACTGCTAGGACTTAAATAATTAGTATTTACCAAGTTATCAGTGGAGTGTACCACTGCTACTGCTAGGACTTAAATAATTAGTATTTACCAAGTTATCAGTGGAGTGTACCACTGCTACTGCTAGGACTTAAATAATTAGTATTTACCAAGTTATCAGTGGAGTGTACCACTGCTACTGCTAGGACTTAAATAATTAGTATTTACCAAGTTATCAGTGGAGTGTACCACTGCTACTGCTAGGACTTAAATAATTAGTATTTACCAAGTTATCAGTGGAGTGTACCACTGCTACTGCTAGGACTTAAATAATTAGTATTTACCAAGTTATCAGTGGAGTGTACCACTGCTACTGCTAGGACTTAAATAATTAGTATTTACCAAGTTATCAGTGGAGTGTACCACTGCTACTGCTAGGACTTAAATAATTAGTATTTACCAATTTATCAGTGGAGTGTACCACTGCTACTGCTAGGACTTAAATAATTAGTATTTACCAAGTTATCAGTGGAGTGTACCACTGCTACTGCTAGGACTTAAATAATTAGTATTTACCAAGTTATCAGTGGAGTGTACCACTGCTACTGCTAGGACTTAAATAATTAGTATTTACCAAGTTATCAGTGGAGTGTACCACTGCTACTGCTAGGACTTAAATAATTAGTATTTACCAAGTTATCAGTGGAGTGTACCACTGCTACTGCTAGGACTTAAATAATTAGTATTTACCAAGTTATCAGTGGAGTGTACCACTGCTACTGCTAGGACTTAAATAATTAGTATTTACCAAGTTATCAGTGGAGTGTACCACTGCTACTGCTAGGACTTAAATAATTAGTATTTACCAAGTTATCAGTGGAGTGTACCACTGCTACTGCTAGGACTTAAATAATTAGTATTTACCAAGTTATCAGTGGAGTGTACCACTGCTACTGCTAGGACTTAAATAATTAGTATTTACCAAGTTATCAGTGGAGTGTACCACTGCTACTACTAGGACTTAAATAATTAGTATTTACCAAGTTATCAGTGGAGTGTACCACTGCTACTGCTAGGACTTAAATAATTAGTATTTACCAAGTTATCAGTGGAGTGTACCACTGCTACTGCTAGGACTTAAATAATTAGTATTTACCAAGTTATCAGTGGAGTGTACCACTGCTACTGCTAGGACTTAAATAATTAGTATTTACCAAGTTATCAGTGGAGTGTACCACTGCTACTGCTAGGACTTAAATAATTAGTATTTACCAAGTTATCAGTGGAGTGTACCACTGCTACTGCTAGGACTTAAATAATTAGTATTTACCAAGTTATCAGTGGAGTGTACCACTGCTACTGCTAGGACTTAAATAATTAGTATTTACCAAGTTATCAGTGGAGTGTACCACTGCTACTGCTAGGACTTAAATAATTAGTATTTACCAAGTTATCAGTGGAGTGTACCACTGCTACTGCTAGGACTTAAATAATTAGTATTTACCAAGTTATCAGTGGAGTGTACCACTGCTACTGCTAGGACTTAAATAATTAGTATTTACCAAGTTATCAGTGGAGTGTACCACTGCTACTGCTAGGACTTAAATAATTAGTATTTACCAAGTTATCAGTGGAGTGTACCACTGCTACTACTAGGACTTAAATAATTAGTATTTACCAAGTTATCAGTGGAGTGTACCACTGCTACTGCTAGGACTTAAATAATTAGTATTTACCAAGTTATCAGTGGAGTGTACCACTGCTACTGCTAGGACTTAAATAATTAGTATTTACCAAGTTATCAGTGGAGTGTACCACTGCTACTGCTAGGACTTAAATAATTAGTATTTACCAAGTTATCAGTGGAGTGTACCACTGCTACTGCTAGGACTTAAATAATTAGTATTTACCAAGTTATCAGTGGAGTGTACCACTGCTACTGCTAGGACTTAAATAATTAGTATTTACCAAGTTATCAGTGGAGTGTACCACTGCTACTGCTAGGACTTAAATAATTAGTATTTACCAAGTTATCAGTGGAGTGTACCACTGCTACTGCTAGGACTTAAATAATTAGTATTTACCAAGTTATCAGTGGAGTGTACCACTGCTACTGCTAGGACTTAAATAATTAGTATTTACCAAGTTATCAGTGGAGTGTACCACTGCTACTGCTAGGACTTAAATAATTAGTATTTACCAAGTTATCAGTGGAGTGTACCACTGCTACTGCTAGGACTTAAATAATTAGTATTTACCAAGTTATCAGTGGAGTGTACCACTGCTACTGCTAGGACTTAAATAATTAGTATTTACCAAGTTATCAGTGGAGTGTACCACTGCTACTGCTAGGACTTAAATAATTAGTATTTACCAAGTTATCAGTGGAGTGTACCACTGCTACTACTAGGACTTAAATAATTAGTATTTACCAAGTTATCAGTGGAGTGTACCACTGCTACTGCTAGGACTTAAATAATTAGTATTTACCAAGTTATCAGTGGAGTGTACCACTGCTACTGCTAGGACTTAAATAATTAGTATTTACCAAGTTATCAGTGGAGTGTACCACTGCTACTGCTAGGACTTAAATAATTAGTATTTACCAAGTTATCAGTGGAGTGTACCACTGCTACTGCTAGGACTTTAATAATTATTATTTACCAAGTTATCAGTGGAGTGTACCACTGCTACTGCTTGGACTTTAATAATTAGTATTTACCAAGTTATCAGTGGAGTGTACCACTGCTACTGCTAGGACTAAAATGATTAGTATTTACCAAGTTATCAGTGGAGTGTACCACTGCTACTGCTAGGACTTAAATAATTAGTATTTACCAAGTTATCAGTGGAGTGTACCACTGCTACTGCTAGGACTTAAATAATTAGTATTTACCAAGTTATCAGTGGAGTGTACCACTGCTACTGCTAGGACTTAAATAATTAGTATTTACCAAGTTATCAGTGGAGTGTACCACTGCTACTGCTAGGACTAAAATAATTAGTATTTACCAAGTTATCAGTGGAGTGTACCACTGCTATTGCTAGGACTTAAATAATTAGTATTTACCAAGTTATCAGTGGAGTGTACCACTGCTACTGCTAGGACTTAAATAATAAGTATTTACCAAGTTATCAGTGGAGTGTACCACTGCTACTGCTAGGACTTAAATAATTAGTATTTACCAAGTTATCAGTGGAGTGTACCACTGCTACTGCTAGGACTTAAATAATTAGTATTTACCAAGTTATCAGTGGAGTGTACCACTGCTACTGCTAGGACTTAAATAATTAGTATTTACCAAGTTATCAGTGGAGTGTACCACTGCTACTGCTAGGACTTAAATAATTAGTATTTACCAAGTTATCAGTGGAGTGTACCACTGCTACTGCTAGGACTTAAATAATTAGTATTTACCAAGTTATCAGTGGAGTGTACCACTGCTACTGCTAGGACTTAAATAATTAGTATTTACCAAGTTATCAGTGGAGTGTACCACTGCTACTGCTATGACTTAAATAATTAGTATTTACCAAGTTATCAGTGGAGTGTACCACTGCTACTGCTAGGACTTAAATAATTAGTATTTACCAAGTTATCAGTGGAGTGTACCACTGCTACTGCTAGGACTTAAATAATTAGTATTTACCAAGTTATCAGTGGAGTGTACCACAGCTACTGCTAGGACTTAAATAATTAGTATTTACCAAGTTATCAGTGGAGTGTACCACTGCTACTACTAGGACTCTAAAATTCATAACAAAAAAGGGAGAGTCCATTAATTACGGGAGGCGATTTTGGTAATTTTTCGCCACCCCCCCTCCCCCATGGGTAGATGTCGTGAGATTTGGCTCAACCCCCCCCCCCCCTAATATAACGTGAGATTTTTCAAAATGCGTATTTTTTGTGTAAATACGTTAATCTGTTTGATTGCGTTCGATTTATTTCAAAAAAACATAATTTGCTTAATTATTTATATTTAAGACTAGTTAAGACTACTATTTTAGACAGAACGTAGTCTAGAATCACAGTGAGAAAATCGAACAATAAAATACTTAAATTTTAAGTATTAAGGAACTACTAAAATTCGTAAAAGAATATTCATGTGTGGTCTCAAGAGTGACTACTGGAACCAACATGTCCATGTGATTTTCAGTAAAATCATCTGCTCCATGAACCTCGCTCTGATTTAGCCACTTTAAACCGTTGTCACTTGCTCACAGAAGCTCAGTAACTCGGCGTTTGACAATCCGTAAGGGTCACACTTTGCGCGCTGGTGCAGGTGGTGCTTTGTGGACCGCACGCCGGTGCTCTGCAGCTCTTGTGATGGATGAAAAGTAGATACCGCATGAACTGCAGCATCTCTTTTTCAGATCACCACGTACACTAGGGCAATAGAGGTCATAGGGCATGCTGATGAAGGTGTTCAAGGGTTGAATTACCCGGTTTTATCCCAATTTTACAATGTTTCTTGTGGAAATAAAATTACGTGATATTTTCCGAAACCCCCTCTCCTCCACGTGAGATTGGGTGATATTCAGCTCCTTCCCCTCCCTCATCTAAACGCCTCACGTAATTTATGGACGCTCCCAAAGTTTATAGACATCAGAAATTACCATAAAAGTATTGGAGCTGGCTCCTTTATTTCGGAGGCGGATCCTGGAGTCGGTTTAAAACACTTGGAGCCGGAGCCGACTGGAGCCGATAGGGTTAAAGTCGATGCCGGAGCCGTATTGTAGCCAGCCTTCTCCTTGTGTTTGTTGCTCCTAAATACCAGCTAGGAGCAACAAACAAAGGAGAAAGCAGCTAGCCTTTAAACACGCTAACGAAGGGTTGTGTACGAATTTCATTGGACGAGCGTCACGAGCCTTTACGCTGAACGTTTTACGGGCGGGGGGAAGACAATTTCCAAATTTTCCCCTTCCGACGGCAGCAGGTGCTAAAGCTTTTAGCCAATGAAAAACGTACACAAGAAAATCCACGACTTGCGTTTTCCTTTGGTGGGGTGTTGTGTTTGTTACTCCTAGATGCCAGTGTATAAATCATCTCTTGCCAGCGAAAATAAACATCTCTTAAAATAACATACCATACTATTTCTCTCAAGACAACAATACCATTTCTCTCAAGACAACAATACCATTTCTCTCAAGACAACAATACCATTTCTCTCAAGACAACAATACCATTTCTCTCAAGACAACAATACCATTTCTCTCAAGACAACAATACCATTTCTCTCAAGACAACAATACCATTTCTCTCAAGACAACAATACCATTTCTCTCAAGACAACAATACCATTTCTCTCAAGACAACAATACCATTTCTCTCAAGACAACAATACCATTTCTCTCAAGACAACAATACCATTTCTCTCAAGACAACAATACCATTTCTCTCAAGACAACAATACCATTTCTCGCATTTGCATTTGCCATTTTAACCCCAACTGTTGAAGGGTTATATGGAATACGGGCAGCAGTGGTACGTTCGCCTTATCTTAATTAAAATAGGGCAATGCTTAATATAAGCCATAGAGTAACCCACTCGCATGGAGTGGAAGACCCTATGGAAGCGCATGAAACATTAATCCTAACGGGCCAGCTTGTTTTCGAGGCGGGAATAAATAAAGTCCGAAGAGCGATGTGTTGTTTTTACATTTTTTAGAGTACAAACTTACCTTTTTATCCAGATATTGTACATTACCTTTAGGCCAACTTGTTTCTTTCACGCCTCGAAAACAAGACGCTGCATACGAAAAGTGTTAACAAGTTTTGCTGATAGCCCTCCACTCTATGTGAGTGGTTTACTCTATGATATAAGCTATGATTAGTTCGCCGCCATTTTTAAAAATCTGATTATCTCCATAGCAGGTGGTCACGTGGTATGCGAAAGTCATCATGATGACGTCGCAAAATCAGTTCAGCCCATAGAGTAAAACCCATAATAAGAAAACTTGCTAAGTTAATTTAAAATTAGTTATTCCCCTCGGTAAGAATCGCTCCTTAAATTGGCCTATTCGTCCGTGTCTAAGAGAAAAATCCACCGCGGAATTTTTCTAATCGTCTAATATTATATCTGAAAATGGTTTCGTTAAGTTGAAATCAAAATCACTTTGGCGAAAAGTAAAATAACCATAGTGTATATCACTTTTATTTATATTTTATACAATTCAGAGGTGACTTTTACTTTACCTTTCCCATGTATTAAGTTAATAAGAAAGAACTAAACTTTCGCCAACTTTCATCGAAATTTAATCGAAAAGCAAAGAACAATTTTTGTTTAATTTAAATTTAACAAAACATATTTAGTTTTCCATAAATTAATTACATTATGATAGAGAACTAACGATACTTTAAATTATAACATTCCAAAAGTAAAAAAAAATGTCCAGGTGCACGGATAAAATTTAAAATTTTAAAAATATATTACTTTTTTATTATTATTTCTGCAATTGTCGTAAGCTCCAGACTTCGTAACACAGTCTTTCAGAAAATACGTCTTGACGAATAACTCCTTTACACAGAGTAGCCGTACCACGTTTCGTTTAAATTACATCTCTTTGGTTATATATATTTTGAATTTTTTGAATATAAAATGAGAAGTGTTTTTCTTCAACCGAAATGGAGGAATAGATTTCGCCTTTCTTTTTGAACTAAATAGGGAAAGGCTGCTCTTTGGATACGATGAAGGTGGCCGACGAACAATGGCAATCTCATGGCGCTCAATTGCGTAGCGGACAGGGTGTGCGGGAGTAGGTAGGAAGATCTGCTATTCGAGGAAGACGTCACTGCAAAAACACAACAATAAAAACAGGTTAGAACTTCATCTTTATATACGCTTGGTATTAAGTATGTATGCAGGCACGAATTTATTCATTTACACCCATGCATATAGAATGTATAGATGTGACTGTCGTAGAGGCGGGACTAACTTGATAAGTTTTTATGACGTCTAAAGGGCCGCTCGTCTATTGGTCCGAAATTAACCAATGATGACTCGGTCTAGCTTCGGCGTTATCGGGGCTCTTTCTGAGAGACAAAGAGAACCGTAGCTACACCGATTTACTTGTCATTGGCTATTCTAGGACCAATCAGAGAGCCGCTCTTTCCGTATGCATGTTATAGTTGTCACCATAGAGTAAACCACTCACATAGATTGGAAGGCCCTATGGAAGCGCGTGAAACATTAATTCTAACGGACCAACTGGTTTTCGAGGCGTTACTAAATATAGTCCGAAGAGTTATGGAGTTGTTTTTACATTTTTTAGAGTACAAACTTACCTTTTTATCCACATATTGTACATTACCTTTAGGCCAACTTGTTTATTTCACGCCTCGAAAACCAAAAGATGCGTACGAAAAGTGTTAAAAAGTTTCGCTAATAGCCTTCCACTCTGTGTGAGTGGTTTACTCTACGGTGGAAGGCTATCAGCGAAACTTGTGAACACTTTTTGTAGGCAAGGTCTTGTGTTCGAGGCATGAAATAAATAAGGTGGCCAAAAGGTAATGAAAAATATCTGGATAAAAAAGTAAATTTATACTGTAAAAAATGTAAAAACAACACCATCGCTCTTCAGATTATACATTGAGTTGGGCATAAATAGAGATACAACTAAATCTGGCTGGCGCGGGACCAATTTCGTTCAATAAGGAGACTTTATCAACTTTATCGTTCTACCGTGGCGGCATCTGTCTCTAGTGGTGGCAACTATATTGCAATCGAATATTTTCGCGAATCTGATGCGAAATTGAAATGTATGATTACTCGTAACAAACAAACCTTTGAAGTTGTTAAAAATAATTTTATTCCGTCAACACGATCCTTTTTAATTCCAGTTACAGTGAGTTAGCTAATAATTATTTATTTTTAGCCATATAACTTTACAAAGTATAGATGGCGCTACCGCCTAATTATAAAGATTAATTTCGTAAAGTCTTATCAGAACAGGTCCCGTGTAACCATGGTAACCGAAATCGTAATTGTAATTCTAGCAGTATTATTCCCAATTCAATGGGACTATATTTATTCACGCCTCGAAAATAATTCGGCCCGTTAGGATTAATGTTCCATGCGCTTCCAAAGGGCCTTCCACTCTACGCGATGGGTTACTCTATGGTTGTCACTTTGTAAAGTGACAATGGCGTAGGGCTGAGCGTTAAGGGCAGCCTTTACGACAGGATGATGCCATAATGGGTACGATTCACGGGTGTACATGAATTTGTTCATGATTTAGGTTAACAGAGAATATGAAGCCGCAACTATAGTCGTTGTTTCACGATATACATAAAATTATCTACGCTTACACAATATTGTATCCCCCCCCTTAGCGACAGAGAGGGGGAAACAGAGGGGCGTGGCTTTTCTTCAGGAGGTGATCATTTTCTCTGTTCACATAAATACATTCTGGGTGTAGAGCAATGCTCAAAGAACATTTAAAAAAAAGAAATTTAGAGCAATGCTCAAAGAACATTTAAAAAGAAGAAATTTAGAGCAATGCTCAAAGAACATTTAAAAAGAAGAAATTTAGAGCAATGCTCAAAGAACATTTAAAAAGAAGAAATTTAGAGCAATGCTCAAGGAACATTTAAAAAGAAGAAATTTAGAGCAATGCTCAAGGAACATTTATAGAGAAGAAATTTATAGCAATACGCAAAGAGCACAATTTACGAACTACAATACACACGAATGTTTCTCAATAAAAATTAACATAAACGGGCGGTGTCGCACCGAAGAATACTCCCGAATGCACGAAGAAGTTAATTTGGGGATACTAGAAATATCCATAGAAAATACAAAAGTGGAATAGCAACTCAACCAATTTATCCTTTTAGTAGTCTTTTACGCTTATACCAAGTCCAACTTTGATCTCGCGCTATAGCGGCCAACTCATTCGTTGAAGTTTTTATGTTAACCTACGAGCTAAAGATAAATGTTAGTTTTAGAATAGTTTTTGCATTAAAGCCAATATTAAAAACTGTATGAGTTCAGCGCCACGCTCGTTACAGCGGGAAAATCTTTGCTCGCGGAATTTCGGCGAAAGGGGTGGCCGCTATAGCGCGAAATCAAAGTTGGCCATGCTTTTACACTTCGGTACTATTATTAGGATTTAAGCCTCGTCTATTGAAATGTATAATAATCGGAAGCACCCCTAGCTTTCCTTAAAACTTCGATATGCATTTAAAGTCTTGTCAGTGCTCGAGTTTGTATTACTTTTCTATATTTTCTGTGCAATATGGTAGAAGAGCTATCAGCAGTTCAGCCCGCAGTTTGCAATGTAAGATAAGCTATCAAAAGGAATTTGAAAATATTAATAAAAGCGACAAAGGACGATATAAACCATTATAAATGCACTGTCATCAACGTACGAAACTCGCAATAAGTTAGATGCATAAAGAAACTTGAAATTTCTTCCTGGCCATTCTTACTGAATAAAATACATTAAAAGTTACTTTTATCACCGCGATATAACTATTACTGCTCTATTGAGAAAAATATTTTAATTCAAGGTATATTATCTACATTTGAGAACCGGTTTATTTCTTAGTCCAGTTAAATACCAGAATTAAAAATTGTAAATATCTCAAACTAAATTATTCCTACACCTAATCGATATACTAAGTACTAATACATTTATTTAATTATTTACCTAAAATAGTTTGATATTCTGTTGATATAATTAATTTCTAATTTTCCTTAGCAAGAGGTTCATTTTAAAGCGTTAATATTAAACGTCCTATTTTAAAACATTTTTAATAAAAATATTAAAATAAAGGGTATTCAAGTGTAAAATGCCTTTTTTAAATTATCTCTTATACAAGTTTACTTCGTTAGAGTTAGTTAAAAGATTTATTATAATCTATTATAACCAAATTATAATTCAGAAATCAAAACATACTAATAATACAATATTATAATGATGTATAGTAAAATAATTTAGTAATATTATCGGTTTTAAGTACTTATTCCAGTACCATTTTAAAATCGTTAGCTATATAATTATAACGTAGAAAAATGACCTCCGTGGAGCTGACAAAACTAGCATTAACCAAGAACGTATTAATTAATACTAAGCGATAATGACTATGTTGATGCCATTCGCGATCACCATGGTCTAGTATAAATTCTAGATTTGCCTTACCAATCAACTAAGAAACAGTAAACTTGTTTTAAGTATTACAGAAGAAGGAACAAAAAAGCTTTAGTTGTAAATTTTAAACCGAAGATATTCTACTTTGTTAAAACTTTCCCTCTGAATAAAATGTCATTTTGGGAAAAACTGATCCAATTGTAATACGCGAATCTAAACTAAAACTGACTAAACCGACTCCTGGATTTTTACTTAAATAAAAACGAATGAAACATTTCAAATTATAATGCAAGATATATCGATAAATATGCTTAAGCTAGTTGGCGAGCATCAAAGCGATTAGAGCAACATAAAGCGATATTGTTAAAGAAAAAAAAAAGCAATTGACATCGTTGTCGAATAAATACCTCCACTAAAAACCGGCGGTCGTTATGCGTAAAAAGCCTCAATTGACCGTTTCTAAAAGAAACATGTAACGTTTTAGAAAAAATATCCGCGCAACAATGAGGAAATAGATCATTTTTGGAACAACTTACTACTGGGGGAAAACAGCGGTCCCTTCCAACCAACCAAAAAATCTGGCGAATTCACGTATCGTTTCCTTCGGGTCGGTGGTCTCGTTATATCGTGATCAGGGACGTTAGTCTGGCTTTGACGGTCATTGGCTAAACTACGCGATTCAATGTCCGGAACGCTCCTTTTGCCAAACCTCATAATGTTGTGGCCGTGTTCGGGTCTCTTACGGTTGTAGTTGTACGTTTCCCGACTCACAGCGTCGCCGCCAACATTATCATCATCCCGTTTTCCAAAACGCATCAGCGCGTGCTGTTGTCTTTTTGACGACGGGTAAAAGTTTTCCCTATCCACGGCACTGGTCTCGACGTCCTCGTCGTCCACATCGTCGCTCCTCTTCCCGAAATGCATGAGGGAATGTGTCCTCCTGAGGGCAGGCCAGGCAGCGGGCGCCACCACCAGGGAGCTCTTTTTGCCGAAATGCAACATCGGTTGGCCAGCTGACGCCGATCGTTTAGTCGGGTAGAAATCCAATGCGGGGAATTGATTCTCTTCTGACTAGAAATAGGGACGCTTTCGTTTAGATATTTCTCTCTTTTTGACTCGCATTCTTTTTCACATTTAGGCAAACGTAGACAAGCGAACGCATGCATTTACGAAGGAAGTTTTGGATATTTGTAAGTTATAATCAAAAATAACCTAATTTAATATTTCCCGGAATTTAAGCATTTTCTCAATAGTCCAAAAATAACGTTTCTCGATGATTTAATCATTTCCTTAAGAAGCAAAAAACAACGTTTCTCTATGATTCAATCATTTCTTCAAATAACATAAAATTACATTTCTTGATAATTTAATAATTTCCATAAGAACCAAGAAATTACATTTTCTCGATGATTGAATCATTTCCTTAAATAACATAAAATTACATTTTTTGATGATTTAATAATTTCCTCAAATCCAAAAAAATAACATTTATCGGTGATTTAATCATTTCCTCAAATAACAAAATAACATTAATCGGTGATTTAATCATTTCCCCAAATAACAAAATAACATTTATCGGTGATTTAATCCTTTCCTCAAAAACAAAATAACATTTCTCGGTGATTTAATCCTTTCCTCAAATAACAAAATAATATTTATCGGTGATTTAATCCTTTCCTCAAATAACAAAATAACATTTCTCGGGGATTTAATCCTATCCTCAAAAACAAAATAACATTTATCGGTGATTTAATCCTTTCCTCAAAAACAAAATAACATTTCTCGGGGATTTAATCCTTTCCTCAAAAACAAAATAACATTTATCGGTGATTTAATCCTTTCCTCAAAAACAAAATAACATTTCTCGGGGATTTAATCCTTTCCTCAAAAACAAAATAACATTTCTCGGGGATTTAATCCTTTCCTCAAAAACAAAATAACATTTATCGGTGATTTAATCCTTTCCTCAAATAACAAAATAATATTAATCGGTGATTTAATCCTTTCCTCAAATAACAAAATAATATTAATCGGTGATTTAATCCTTTCCTCAAAAACAAAATAACATTTCTCGGGGATTTAATCCTTTCCTCAAAAACAAAATAACATTTATCGGTGATTTAATCCTTTCCTCAAAAACAAAATAACATTTCTCGGGGATTTAATCCTTTCCTCAAAAACAAAATAACATTTATCGGTGATTTAATCCTTTCCTCAAATAACAAAATAATATTTATCGGTGATTTAATCCTTTCCTCAAAAACAAAATAACATTTATCGGTGATTTAATCCTTTCCTCAAAAACAAAATAACATTTCTCGGGGATTTAATCCTTTCCTCAAAAACAAAATAACATTTATCGGTGATTTAATCCTTTCCTCAAAAACAAAATAACATTTATCGGGGATTTAATCCTTTCCTCAAAAACAAAATAACATTTATCGGTGATTTAATCCTTTCCTCAAATAACAAAATAATATTTATCGGTGATTTAATCCTTTCCTCAAATAACAAAATAATATTTATCGGTGATTTAATCCTTTCCTCAAATAACAAAATAATATTTATCGGTGATTTAATCCTTTCCTCAAATAACAAAATAATATTTATCGGTGATTTAATCCTTTCCTCAAATAACAAAATAACATTTCTCGGGGATTTAATCCTTTCCTCAAAAACAAAATAACATTTATCGGTGATTTAATCCTTTCCTCAAATAACAAAATAATATTTATCGGTGATTTAATCCTTTCCTCAAATAACAAAATAATATTTATCGGTGATTTAATCCTTTCCTCAAAAACAAAATAACATTTCTCGGGGATTTAATCCTTTCCTCAAAAACAAAATAACATTTATCGGTGATTTAATCCTTTCCTCAAAAACAAAATAACATTTATCGGTGATTTAATCCTTTCCTCAAATAACAAAATAATATTTATCGGTGATTTAATCCTTTCCTCAAAAACAAAATAACATTTCTCGGGGATTTAATCCTTTCCTCAAAAACAAAATAACATTTCTCGGGGATTTAATCCTTTCCTCAAATAACAAAATAATATTTATCGGTGATTTAATCCTTTCCTCAAATAACAAAATAATATTTATCGGTGATTTAATCCTTTCCTCAAATAACAAAATAACATTTCTCGGGGATTTAATCCTTTCCTCAAAAACAAAATAACATTTATCGGTGATTTAATCCTTTCCTCAAATAACAAAATAATATTTATCGGTGATTTAATCCTTTCCTCAAATAACAAAATAATATTTATCGGTGATTTAATCCTTTCCTCAAAAACAAAATAACATTTATCGGTGATTTAATCCTTTCCTCAAAAACAAAATAACATTTATCGGTGATTTAATCCTTTCCTCAAAAACAAAATAACATTTATCGGTGATTTAATCCTTTCCTCAAATAACAAAATAATATTTATCGGTGATTTAATCCTTTCCTCAAAAACAAAATAACATTTCTCGGGGATTTAATCCTTTCCTCAAAAACAAAATAACATTTCTCGGGGATTTAATCCTTTCCTCAAATAACAAAATAATATTTATCGGTGATTTAATCCTTTCCTCAAAAACAAAATAACATTTCTCGGTGATTTAATCCTTTCCTCAAAAACAAAATAACATTTCTCGGGGATTTAATCCTTTCCTCAAAAACAAAATAACATTTATCGGTGATTTAATCCTTTCCTCAAATAACAAAATAATATTTATCGGTGATTTAATCCTTTCCTCAAAAACAAAATAACATTTATCGGTGATTTAATCCTTTCCTCAAAAACAAAATAACATTTCTCGGGGATTTAATCCTTTCCTCAAAAACAAAATAACATTTATCGGTGATTTAATCCTTTCCTCAAAAACAAAATAACATTTCTCGGGGATTTAATCCTTTCCTCAAAAACAAAATAACATTTATCGGTGATTTAATCCTTTCCTCAAATAACAAAATAATATTTATCGGTGATTTAATCCTTTCCTCAAAAACAAAATAACATTTATCGTGGATTTAATCCTTTCCTCAAAAACAAAATAACATTTCTCGGGGATTTAATCCTTTCCTCAAAAACAAAATAACATTTATCGGTGATTTAATCCTTTCCTCAAATAACAAAATAACATTTATCGGTGATTTAATCCTTTCCTCAAAAACAAAATAACATTTATCGGTGATTTAATCCTTTCCTCAAAAACAAAATAACATTTCTCGGGGATTTAATCCTTTCCTCAAAAACAAAATAACATTTATCGGTGATTTAATCCTTTCCTCAAATAACAAAATAACATTTATCGGTGATTTAATCCTTTCCTCAAAAACAAAATAACATTTATCGGTGATTTAATCCTTTCCTCAAAAACAAAATAACATTTCTCGGGGATTTAATCCTTTCCTCAAAAACAAAATAACATTTATCGGTGATTTAATCCTTTCCTCAAAAACAAAATAACATTTATCGGTGATTTAATCCTTTCCTCAAAAACAAAATAACATTTATCGGTGATTTAATCCTTTCCTCAAAAACAAAATAACATTTCTCGGGGATTTAATCCTTTCCTCAAAAACAAAATAACATTTATCGGTGATTTAATCCTTTCCTCAAATAACAAAATAACATTTCTCGGGGATTTAATCCTTTCCTCAAAAACAAAATAACATTTATCGGTGATTTAATCCTTTCCTCAAAAACAAAATAACATTTCTCGGGGATTTAATCCTTTCCTCAAAAACAAAATAACATTTATCGGTGATTTAATCCTTTCCTCAAATAACAAAATAACATTTATCGGTGATTTAATCCTTTCCTCAAAAACAAAATAACATTTATCGGTGATTTAATCCTTTCCTCAAAAACAAAATAACATTTCTCGGGGATTTAATCCTTTCCTCAAAAACAAAATAACATTTATCGGTGATTTAATCCTTTCCTCAAATAACAAAATAATATTTATCGGTGATTTAATCCTTTCCTCAAAAACAAAATAACATTTATCGGTGATTTAATCCTTTCCTCAAAAACAAAATAACATTTCTCGGGGATTTAATCCTTTCCTCAAAAACAAAATAACATTTATCGGTGATTTAATCCTTTCCTCAAAAACAAAATAACATTTCTCGGGGATTTAATCCTTTCCTCAAAAACAAAATAACATTTATCGGTGATTTAATCCTTTCCTCAAATAACAAAATAATATTTATCGGTGATTTAATCCTTTCCTCAAAAACAAAATAACATTTATCGGTGATTTAATCCTTTCCTCAAAAACAAAATAACATTTCTCGGGGATTTAATCCTTTCCTCAAAAACAAAATAACATTTATCGGTGATTTAATCCTTTCCTCAAAAACAAAATAACATTTCTCGGGGATTTAATCCTTTCCTCAAAAACAAAATAACATTTATCGGTGATTTAATCCTTTCCTCAAATAACAAAATAATATTTATCGGTGATTTAATCCTTTCCTCAAATAACAAAATAATATTTATCGGTGATTTAATCCTTTCCTCAAATAACAAAATAATATTTATCGGTGATTTAATCCTTTCCTCAAATAACAAAATAACATTTATCGGTGATTTAATCCTTTCCTCAAATAACAAAATAATATTTATCGGTGATTTAATCCTTTCCTCAAAAACAAAATAATATTTATCGGTGATTTAATCCTTTCCTCAAATAACAAAATAACATTTATCGGTGATTTAATCCTTTCCTCAAATAACAAAATAATATTTATCGGTGATTTAATCCTTTCCTCAAATAACAAAATAATATTTATCGGTGATTTAATCCTTTCCTCAAATAACAAAATAACATTTATCGGTGATTTAATCCTTTCCTCAAATAACAAAATAATATTTATCGGTGATTTAATCCTTTCCTCAAATAACAAAATAACATTTATCGGTGATTTAATCCTTTCCTCAAATAACAAAATAATATTTATCGGTGATTTAATCCTTTCCTCAAATAACAAAATAACATTTATCGGTGATTTAATCCTTTCCTCAAATAACAAAATAATATTTATCGGTGATTTAATCCTTTCCTCAAATAACAAAATAATATTTATCGGTGATTTAATCCTTTCCTCAAAAATAAAATAGCATTCATCGGTGATTTAATCCTTTCCTCAAATAACAAAATAATATTTATCGGTGATTTAATCCTTTCCTCAAATAACAAAATAATATTTATCGGTGATTTAATCCTTTCCTCAAAAATAAAATAGCATTCATCGGTGATTTAATCCTTTCCTCAAATAACAAAATAATATTTATCGGTGATTTAATCCTTTCCTCAAATAACAAAATAATATTTATCGGTGATTTAATCCTTTCCTCAAAAATAAAATAGCATTCATCGGTGATTTAATCCTTTCCTCAAATAACAAAATAATATTTATCGGTGATTTAATCCTTTCCTCAAATAACAAAATAATATTTATCGGTGATTTAATCCTTTCCTCAAAAATAAAATAGCATTCATCGGTGATTTAATCCTTTCCTCAAATAACAAAATAATATTTATCGGTGATTTAATCCTTTCCTCAAATAACAAAATAATATTTATCGGTGATTTAATCCTTTCCTCAAAAATAAAATAGCATTCATCGGTGATTTAATCCTTTCCTCAAATAACAAAATAATATTTATCGGTGATTTAATCCTTTCCTCAAAAATAAAATAGCATTCATCGGTGATTTAATCCTTTCCTCAAATAACAAAATAACATTTATCGGTGATTTAATCCATTCCTCAAATAACAAAATAATATTTATCGGTGATTTAATCCTTTCCTCAAAAACAAAATAGCATTTATCGGTGATTTAATCCTTTACTCAAAAACAAAATAACATTTATCGGTGATTTAATCCTTTCCTCAAATAACAAAATAATATTTATCGGTGATTTAATCCTTTCCTCAAATAACAAAATAACATTTATCGGTGATTTAATCCTTTCCTCAAATAACAAAATAACATTTATCGGTGATTTAATCATTTCCTCAAATAACAAAATAATAATTTTCGTTGATTTAATCCTTTCCTCAAAAACAAAATAGCATTTATCGGTGATTTAATCATTTCCTCAAATAACAAAATAATAATTTTCGTTGATTTAATCCTTTCCTCAAAAACAAAATAACATTTATCGGTGATTTAATCATTTCCTCAAATAACAAAATAAAAATTTTCGTTGATTTAATCCTTTCCTCAAAAACAAAATAGCATTTATCGGTGATTTAATCCTTTACTCAAAAACAAAATAACATTTATCGGTGATTTAATCCTTTCCTCAAAAACAAAATAGCATTTATCGGTGATTTAATCCTTTCCTCAAATAACAAAATAATATTTATCGGTGATTTAATCCTTTCCTCAAATAACAAAATAATATTTATCGGTGATTTAATCCTTTCCTCAAATAACAAAATAACATTTATCGGTGATTTAATCATTTCCTCAAATAACAAAATAACAATTTTCGGTGATTTAATCCTTTCCTCAAAAACAAAATAGCATTTATCGGTGATTTAATCCTTTACTCAAAAACAAAATAACATTTATCGGTGATTTAATCCTTTCCTCAAAAACAAAATAGCATTTATCGGTGATTTAATCCTTTACTCAAAAACAAAATAGCATTTATCGGTGATTTAATCCTTTCCTCAAATAACAAAATAATATTTATCGGTGATTTAATCCTTTCCTCAAATAACAAAATAACATTTATCGGTGATTTAATCCTTTCCTCAAATAACAAAATAATATTTATCGGTGATTTAATCCTTTCCTCAAATAACAAAATAACATTTATCGGTGATTTAATCCTTTCCTCAAATAACAAAATAATATTTATCGGTGATTTAATCCTTTCCTCAAATAACAAAATAATATTTATCGGTGATTTAATCCTTTCCTCAAAAACAAAATAGCATTTATCGGTGATTTAATCCTTTACTCAAAAACAAAATAACATTTATCGGTGATTTAATCCTTTCCTCAAATAACAAAATAATATTTATCGGTGATTTAATCCTTTCCTCAAATAACAAAATAACATTTATCGGTGATTTAATCCTTTCCTCAAAAACAAAATAACATTTATCGGTGATTTAATCATTTCCTCAAATAACAAAATAACATTTATCGGTGATTTAATCCTTTCCTCAAAAACAAAATAACATTTATCGGTGATTTAATCATTTCCTCAAATAACAAAATAACATTTATCGGTGATTTAATCCTTTCCTCAAATAACAAAATAACATTTATCGGTGATTTAATCCTTTCCTCAAAAACAAAATAACATTTATCGGTGATTTAATCATTTCCTCAAATAACAAAATAATAATTTTCGGTGATTTAATCATTTCCTCAAATAACAAAATAACATTTCTCGGAGATTTAATCATTTACTCGAATATTATAAAATAACCCAATCTTCATATGACATAAAATAACATTACTCTGTGATTTAATAATTTTCTCAAGAAGCAAAAAAAAAACATTCCTCTATGATTTCATCTTTTTTTCGACTTGTAACATTCTCAATGTCAAATAATTTATTTCGATGAGGTGTTCTTGTTGCAGTCTAGTGCAGCGGTTCCCAATTTTGTTTTGCTATGGAACCGTAAATGAACCACCTAATTCTGGCGGAATCCCAGCTCATTTCTTTTACTTATCTTAAAAGACTCTTGACACAAAGAAAGATGGCCGCACTGCGAATTCTCGGAAACCCTGTGACCCTTCCACGGGGTGAGTGCGAATATAGGGTTGCAGCAATACAGGGGCTCTTAAATTTATAAAATTCGTTGTTCCTAATTAAATTACATAATGAAGAATTCAACTATAATTTATATTTATACCTCAAAACATTCCAAAAACAATAAGAATAACTGATTAACTGTACTCATTAAAATCAAGAATGAATTCAGGTGCTTAAGCACATGAGGCCAAAGCTTTTGGCACTATTATCGCATGCTTTGTAGCGAAAGCTCATCTGGTTTTTAATCGCAAATCGTGTACATAGCTGGGGATCTTCTGTGTGAAAGACTATAGTGGAAAAAGCAAAAGCAGACAATCTTCCTCTACTTAGTATGCGAAGTTGGAAGGGTTTAGAATTTTCAGAAATTCTATATTGTTAGGTACCCGAATTCATTCTGAAAGTTAAGATAACCGAGTTTCTTGATAAACTATTATTTTATTTATACTCTACACATCGAAAATAAATTTGTATGTTACAACTTTTACAACAATATTACGAAACTTATGGAAATAAAAGGCGTGTTATATTCTTAAAAAATAACATTTAGTGAAACTTTTTCATATATTTCATTGATGCTATATTAAGCTCTAATATATTTCATTGATGCTATAAAGCTCTAATATATTTCATTGATGCTATATTAAGCTCTAATATATTTCATTGATGCTATATTAAGCTCTAATATATTTAATTTATGCTGTATTAAGCTCTAATATAATTCATTTATGTTATATTAAGCTCTAATATATTTCATTTATGTTATATTAAGCTCAAATATATTTCATTTATGGTTATATTAAGCTATAATTTATTTCATTTGTGTTATATTAAGCTTTAATATATTTCCTTGATGCTGTATTAAGCTCTAATGTAATTAATTTATGTTATATTAAGGTCTACTATATTTAAATTATGCTATGTTAAGTTCTAATATAGTTAACTTATGCTATGTTAAGGTCTAATACATTTCATTTGTGTTATATTAAGCTGTAATATATTTCATTTATGTTACGTTTATGATTATCTTCGTTTCAAAAACATGGTGTTCACAGAATAGTTTTCAAAATTGTTTTCAGGGATTCAACACCATTTCCTTTTAAAGCCAGTGATTTAAGTCGCGTATTTGAGTAATTTCATACAAAAAAATACTAAAACAATGGAATATGTAAATTAAAACCGTTTTATCTTTTGACGTACCCCAAGATATTATAGAACTGTTGGTTAACAACTATGGTATGGTTATAACGCCATGAGAGCCTTCGCCACAATTCGTTGTACATTTTGAACTACTGATAGATTATTTAAAATTAGTTTAAACATCCCCGAGGAAAATCGTAGAAAAAATTCTGTTCCAAAATTATTTTTAAAATTGGACAGATCGCAATTCTATTTTGATTAAAATTTGGATACACATTTTGTCATATTGGATCCAATTACTAGCTTGTAAGTATGAAATTCAAATTTGATAAAGAGTATTTGATCGAAACCGAATAGGCGATTGAATAAAACATCTTAAAGAAGTAATAGTTCCGAGAGCCAGGACCTACAAGTTACTGTTTATACATATAGTGCTTGTTGAGACAATGGAAACTTTTCACCTGTACGGTATACCACAAGTGTTTCCTGATAACCAGGTAGGTTTTTTTTGACATATTAAGGCTAAGCAAAAATACGACGTTCTGTTTACAGGTGAAAAGTTTCATTACAAACCATGACTATATAAACAGTAACTCGCAGGTCCTGGCTCTCAGAAATATTTTTTCTTGCCGATTTCCTTGAAGATGTTTTATTTAAGCGCTTATTGGATGTGTTTTGATTGTAGTTGGGTGCAATTTTGGACGCAGGATCAAGTAATTTTCGCAAGGGATTCCTGTCATTTAAACAGCCTTTTTAAAGAGCATTTTTACGTTTAACCATTAATTTATTAAACACCATTTATATTAAACAGGCTTGCTAAGCACGTGACTAGTGTGATGCGAAAATAGGGTCCACTTACAACTTTTAAAGAGAGGGTCAAAGAGAGGATCAAATGTTCACGGCGTTAAAGTTTACGGTTTTACTAACAAGGAGATTACCCGAGGTGTTTATTTCCGATTTTGTCGGGCGTAATAAAGACCTATATGAGATATGAAATTTCCCAAAAGGAGACGTTGCACTACCCGTTCGATTTGCCATGGCAACCGAAAATGTTTTTGACCACTTAAAACAAAAATAAGAGTTTTTCCTTATTTTACCCCCAAAATGTTCCAATTTACCCAAACTTAATGAAATTTTCCTAAACGTGGTTCAAATTACCCATTTCGTGATTTTCGAATTTTTCGAGAAAATCCCATGATTTTTTAAATGGAAATTTATTTGTTTTAAGTGGTCAAAAAACATTTTCGGTTGCCATGGAAAATCGAATGGGTAGTGCAACGTCTCCTTTTGGGAAATTCAATATCTCATATAGGTCTACATCATGCCCGACTTTGAACAAAATCGGCAATAAACACGTTGTAAGTGACCTTATTGTTAAATATTAAAGCAAGTGTCGGCTCTAGGTGAAGTAGCTCTTTTTTCAACAGATGTCACTAGCGTCGAAATCAAAACAAGAGGCTGAAGCTACATTTTGACCCAAAAGGTGGGACATAAAAGTATGCTTCGCGTTGATTGGCTCATTTGTAAATTTGTCAATAACTTCAATTATAGTAATTGTTTACAATATATTTTGTATGGGATATATAATTAGGTTAAAGTTCACTAAATAGAGTAAAAGTGGTCTAAATATAATACTCTATAATGGCTCTCTGACGACGTTATTGTTTCGCTATTTTGAATTTTAGCTTCCGTTCCCATTAATAGATGGCTCCACGCTCTCCAGTAAAGTCGTTTTTTCGAAGATTTGGATAGATTCATGGCCATCTCTAATAACAGGGGCCTTTTCATAATACAGGTGGCAATGATAGAGCCGACAGTTGCTTTAAAGTTAACGGTTTTACTAAGTGTGTGGAAATGGATCATTCAGTGTTTAAAAAGAGCACTTACTTCGTAATTGAACGCATCATCCGAATCGTCGTTTCGTTTTCCGAAATGCATCATCGTGTTCCTGGTCGCCCCTCGTTTCTCCAGTTCCCTGTTTAAGACGTCGAAGAAGTACTGATTTTCGTCGAAATCTTCATCCGTGTCGTATTCCTCCAAAGGGTGCGTTAACCAGTAGTCGACGAATTCGCCATTCTCGTCTCCGAAGCCGACTTCTTGGCTGACTTCGGGGCTCCTCTTCCCGAAGTGCATCAGGCTGTGAGTGCGGGGTGTCGCCCTTTTGCCGAAATGCAGGAAACTGTTCGGGGTGGTCGAAGTGGTTCCCCTTTTCCCAAACCGCATAATGTTATGTCCACGTTTCGTATCTTCTCGCGGTGTTCTGGACAGTTGTTCCAATAGAGCCTTGAAACCCGGTAGTCGGTAGAGACCGATAGAAAAGGGGTCGATACTTCTCGTTTTCCTCGAAATGACTCGGTTAGCGTCTCCAGTCTGGTTCGAAATATCGCTCCGTTTTCCAAAATGCATAATTTTCTGATTACTTTTCTTCGTTCGATCGAGAGCGAAACGTATTCGCGGATTTTCGAGTGATTCCTTCGAAGCGTCTTCCTTTTTAATTTCCCTTTTCCCAAATCGCATTAAATTGTGAGATCGTTTGTCTTCGGTTTCGAGACTATCGCTAATGTCCGATGCGCTAAGTTGATCCGCTTCCTCCGAGCCCCGTTTGCCGAACCTCATGAGATTATGCGCTCGTTTCAAATCTCCCTCGTTCGAGTAATCCTTTCCGCCGAGAGCGTCCTTCAGCTGCTCCAAAACGTTGCCTTGCCTCTCGGAACTCGTGTAAACTTGGTTTAGCACTTTATCTTCCGGTAAATCAGACAAATCCTCGTTTTCGCTCATTCTTTTACCGAAATGCATTAAACTGTGCGCTCCGCGTTTCAGATTTGCTAAAGCGTCGGTAATGTCCGAGGTTTTCAATTCGTCGCCACGTTTTCCGAAATGCATGAGTTGATGTCCGCGTTTGTCATCTCCACTTTCTCTCTTACCGAAACGCATCAGATTATGAGCCCGTTTGTCGTCTTCCATGTTGTCTCGCTTACCGAAATGCATAAGACTGTGAGCCCGTTTGTCTTCGTTCATGTCGTCCCTTTTACCAAAACGCATCAGATTATGAGCCCGTTTATCATCTTCCATGTCGTCTGCCCTACCGAATCGCATCAGATTATGAGCCCGTTTATCATCTTCTATGTTGTCTCCCCTACCGAATCGCATCAGATTATGAGCCCGTTTATCATCTTCCATATCATCTCCCCTACCGAATCGCATCAGATTATGACCCCGTTTATCATCTTCTATGTTGTCTCCCCTACCAAACCGCATCAGGTTATGAGCCCGTTTATCATCATCCATATCGTCTCCCCTACCGAACCGCATCAGGTTATGAGCCCGTTTATCATCTTCCATGTCGTCTCCCCTACCGAATCGCATCAGATTGTGAGCCCGTTTATCGTCTTCCATGTCGTCTCCCCTACCGAATCGCATCAGATTGTGAGCCCGTTTATCGTCTTCCATGTCGTCTCCCCTACCGAATCGCATCAGGTTATGAGCCCGTTTTTCATCTTCCATGTCGTCTCCTCTACCGAATCGCATCAGGTTATGAGCCCGTTTATCATCTTCCATGTCGTCTCCCCTACCGAATCGCATCAGATTGTGACCCCGTTTGTCTTCAGTATCGTCCCTTTTACCAAAGTGCATTAAGCTGTGCGCTCTTTTGTCGTCGCCGTCAGCTCTCTTTCCGAAACGCATCAGGTTGTGACTCCTCTTTTCCTCATCTTCTTCTAGCTCGTCGTCAGATCGTTTACCAAATCGCATCAGATTGTGACCTCTTTTGCCGAACCGCATCAGATTGTGACCTCTCTTGTCGTCGAAATCCCTTTTGCCAAAGTGCATCAGACTATGCGCCCTTTTCTCGCCTTGAAGTAATTGCGAATACGGTTCTTCGTCTCTTTTGCCGAAATGCATTAAACTGTGGGCCCTTTTAGTTTCTTCGGAATCTGGCGGGAAGGAGGAATCGCTCTTTCCAAATCGCATCAGGTTGTGGGCTCGCTTGTATTCGAGTAATTCGTCGTCTAGAACATCGTCTCTTTTGCCGAAACGCATCAAATTGTGGCCTCTCTTTGAATCTTCGTTTCTCAACGCCGCGATCTCCTCTTCGTATTCCCTTTTCCCAAAATGCATTAAATTGTGAGCGCTCCTTTTATCCGGCGATACGCTTTCATCATCCGGGGACTCCGGAGAGGCGTAACCGGATTCCTTGGATCGTTCAGTTTCATCAACTAAATCATTATTCGCGCTCGGATGACTCTCGGGATAGTATTTGTTGATAAAGGATGGACTCTGGGCAGCGTTTAACAAATTAATTAGGCTTTGTTTCTCCGATAAAGGTGTTTTGACAGTCGTCGAAACTGCACCCGTATTTTTCTGGTTCAATGATTGGGGCTCCGCTGTTCTCGCTATTTCAACGGAATAAACTGAAACGAAAATAGAACGACAAATTTACATTCAAATATATGTTTCGAAGCGTTAGATTTGTTGACTGGCCTCGGAGATATTCGCGCTTATATTATTCACGCTTTAAAAAACGGATTGCTGTGTTATTGAAAGTATTAAAAATTATCGTTTTCTAAAGCTAAATTTATATCCCGTTTTCGGTATGGTGCACTTTTGACTATCACATTGGCTTTTTTATGTTTGAATTTCTCCATGCATGAATCCATGGAGTGGAAGGCTATCAGCGAAACTTGCGAACACTTTTCGTACGCAACGTCTGTTTTTCGAGGCGTGGAATAAACAAGGTGGCCTAAAGGTAATGTACAATATCTGGATAAAAAGGTAAGTTTATGCCCAAAAACATGTAAAAACCACACCATCACTTTTCGGACTATATTTATTCACGCCTCGAAAACCAGTTGGCCCGTTAGGATTAGAGTTTCATGCGAGTGGGTTACTCTATGCAAGAATCTATTCAGAAGCTAATGTTGTGGCTTCATATTAAAATATTATTATAGAGACAGATAAGTCATGGTTTTAAATGCATACTTTTATTTATAATTAAAGCAAGTGTCGGCTCTAGGTGAAGTAGCTCTTTTTACAACCGATGTCGCTAGCGTCGAAATCAAAACAAGAAGCTGAAGCTACATTTTGACCCAAAAGGCGGGACATAAAAGTATGCTTCGCGTTGATTGGCTCGTTTGTAAATTTGTCAACAACTTCAATTATAGTAATTGTTTACAATATATTTTATATGGGATATATAATTTAGGTTAAAGTTCACTTAGTAAAATTGGTCTAAATATAATACTCGATAATGGCTCTCTGACGACGTTATTGTTTCGCGATTTTGACTTTTAACTTCCTTTGCCATTAATAGATGGCTCCACGCTCTCCACGAAAGTCATTTTTTCGAAGAATCGAATAGATTCATTATCATCTCTAATAAAAAGGGTCTTATCATATTACAGGTGGAAATGATTGAGCCGCCACTTGCTTTAACATCGTTTTTCACCATGTTTATGAAGTTTCATGTTTATGATTATGACTTGACATTCTCTGTTTCAATAAGTAGCCTGTTTTCAAGACCGGTGGCAGCTCAAGTGTAGTACTTAGATGGTACGATAGATGTCGTTTTCCGCAGCCTTTCCCACCTAGTGTATTAGGTCTGATTGGTTGAGCTTACCAAAGCCATTTATTGCCGTATATATGCAACGGGGCATGCTGAGTCCTAGACTCTCGAATTCCACACGTCCACCGTCTCCTGACCGAGGCTTAGCATCGAATTTTAATCGTAAATTATGATAAATATCTTTGTAGTAGATAAGTATTTGTTTAAAAGGTTTCAAGTAATTTTCATCGCCGGTTGAAGTTACAAATCACCGGAGCTTCTCGTATGTGATTAAATTAAAATAATTCGCACTGCAGCTATGATAGGGGGCGATACTTTAAGGGACCTTTTTGGTGTAATGCGGAAAAGCATCCAAGGGGTTTTTCATTGGAGCCGCAACTTGCTTTAAAAGATTACAATTTTAAACAAGTTAATATCTATGATAAATTAATAACAATGGATACTTATTGGACAATAAAAATATTTTATTTTAAAGTAAAGTATATTTTTAAAATAATTTTTTTTATTGTAGAATAAGTTTTTATTCTTTAAATTTATCATATTCCTATGAATTAATAACTCGCATAAATCCATTAATAATGTTATCTTTATTTAATAATGTTAAGGAAAAAAAATTCCTCTATTACGTACGTTATAGAACGTCATCCATACTTTTTAGAAAAATGTATGACAACATAGTAGCTATGATTAAAGGTACGAAGTGCTATTATGCTAAAGGTATGTCTGTATCTTAACCATACATTCTAACTCAAATCTTTAAATAATAAATTGATAAAATCTAAATAAATATTATTTTAGAAAAGATAATACGCCTGGATATGGGAATTTATTGACATTACTAAAATTATACTTATCCCGTGAATTGAATTATTTATTTACCAATTAATCTAGATAACAATGAAAGCTAGTTCAAAATTTTTATTTATAAAGGTTTTACCATAGCCATGTTATATAAATATTTAGGTTCTTAGATTGAAAGTCGACCATTCGGTAACAGGGCGTAATAACGATTTTGAGCCTGGTCCAATGGCATTTTTTGAAATTTTCATATACAGAAATGTAGAAACACTTACCTGTCTGAAATGAATACAAGAGAAAAGAGCAAAGCTCTACGATCCGAAATGCTTTCCTTGGAAAAATCATCATCTGCGAAATAGAACAAAAACACACTTATAAAAACTTATTATTATTCCCACAGATGGGAAATTAATGTTCGAATAATATTTGAAAGAATAGGCTCATCTAGACGATCTTAACCGTCATAATGTTCGTATCGAAAATATTTTAAAAAGCGTGTAATAAAAAATAACTACAATAAATAGGAATTTAATTAGTAAATGGTGATCTTGTCCTTCATAATGTTCATATCGAAAATATTTTAAAAAGCTTGCAATAAAAATAACAACGATAATTAGGATGATCTTTTAGAATTGGCAACTTGAGCACAACCATCTCTAGGGACAATGGACAAAGGAGGGGAGAGCCAGTGTGTTAGATAATGTACGTCAGGGTAGAGAGCTGTTGGTGGACGTGGCATGAAGGGCTTACCACCACCATCCTACTCAATTTCATCCGGCCAACTGGGATAAAGGCATGGAAAGTCGCTAGATGACTTGGGCCTAATGTGGTGCCAAGGGTATTAGCCTAGCTGATTATTATTGTTACTATTAGCCTGCAGGATAAAGTAAATTCTTAAAGGGGCTCCAAAGTTCGGTGGCAAAAAAAGAAAATTGAGCATGCTTTTCATTCCCCCCAACCCCTCACTCGGCCTTGGCAGAGGCGGGCAGAGTCAACCGTAAATTTCGCACTTTACTGACTTTACACACATTTTGCCACCGAACTTTGGAGCCCCTTTAATATCTTCGATTAATTATAAATATCCCAATATGTTCGTCACTTTTTGCTTTGCCCAGGTAAAATAAAAATGAGAGTCGTTATTACTCAACACTTTCGCTTGTTCAAACCCATACCCTCCCATACTCCACGGGCCCCGGTAATCTGTATTCACTTCCCTCCCTGAAACCATTCCCTGAACTTCGTACCGAAAGTAGCTTTATTGTAAAGTTTTCGCTATACGTCCTTGGGGGAACAGAGGTCGTATATCTCGTTCAATAAAAATGGAATGAGGCTTTACAGCAGCGAATCCCGATTAAGTTTTAAAACCAGGAACATAAAAAAATAGGATACGTCCTCATAAAGGTCGATTGTCTTGGGCGTAGTTTTATCGACCCACTTGACAAATGGTAGTTTCTTTGTTTTAACTTAAGGCGTGAGAAGTGTTCAATGCTAAAGCGGAAAGAGCCTCCGTATTTTAAATTTTTAAACCAGATGCGAACGCAAAGAAAAAACAACCCGCAGGGGTTAGACTATATTTTCGTTGGACCGGAAAATATTTTATAGACGTAATGACCCGTTGAAATATTATTATAATTCTGGCGCGATGGCAGATGCTAGCTCGATTAAGGAAGATATTCCTTCACCTTATATCGTATGAATAATTCTCAAGAGCCTTAGAACTAAAGCTTAACGGGGGATTAAAGATGCCGCCGCTGGGGCTTTTTTGTCGGCTTTTTCCTTTGAAGGTTCGTGTGGGTAGACCCTAGATAAAAACTCTTCCGCTTCCTGGCTTTTCTATCTGTTTAACCTCTAAGGTAATGTGTCCAATAAACGAAAGTAGTCTGGTAAAAGTGATAAATGAGCAATATATAAAAAGCCACGCGTTTCACTTTTATTTTTTTATAGCGATTACAAAAGATTTTTCGCCTGGATGCGGTCAGAGGCTTACCAAAGAAAAACTTTTTCACATTTTGATCCATTGTCTTTGATCAAATATCACTTAATCAAGTTAATCATAGTCTGCGTAAATACCATTGAATCAAACACTTCTTCATCATATTCTGGTCGAATGATATGTTATCAAATTTAAGTTTATTATTATCGTATTAAATGGTAATCAACGTGGTCAGACTCTAAACAGAGAAAAGGCTTATCACATTTTTATCCATTGTCTTTGATCAAATATAATTTAATCAGAATACGGCTAGGTACTAATTGATCAAATACTACTTAACTATATTCTGGTCAAATGATATATTAACAAATTTCACTTTATCATTCATTTTTTAAATAGTATTCGCTGTGGTTAGACCATTACGAAAATATGTATTTCGCATATTTTGATCAAATACCACTTAATCATAGTTTGATCGGATGATATTGGTTCAAGTACCACTTTATTATATCTGATCAAATAGTAATCGATATCATTATCATTTTTATCCTTTGTCTTTGATCAAATATCCTTTGATCATAATAAGACCAATTGTTTTTGATCAAACACCACGTTATAATATTATCATCGAATGTTATTTGAACAAATACCGCTTTATCTTATTCTGATTTGAATGTTATTTGATCAACAACCACTTAATTATATCACTGAATCATAATTATATACATTTTTATTGATCAAAATGCTATTTAATGTATTCTGATCGAATGTTATTTCAACAAATACCATTTTACCATATTCTGGTCAAATAATTATATTTGATCAAAGACTTAATTATATAACTGGATCGTAATTAAATAAATTATTTATTGATAAAAATCCCGATAAAATTCTATTAAATGCATTCTGATCGAATGTTATTTCAACAAATACAATTTTATCATATTATGGTATATGCAATAAATTCTAAACAAGTTATGGCAATTCAATTAGACAATTTTCGCAATGAGTTACATAATAATTAAATTATAATTTGAGAAATTAAATTGTGTAGAATACAAGCGTAATCTGCCTTATATGCTGAGATAATGACAATGGTAGTAAAGTCATGCATTGTATGTCTTCACTCGCCCGAAGTATCTCAATTTGGAAAGAGCCTGGTTTCGCGGTGGTCGATCTAGCCGGGAATAAATTGCTTTTCTAAGCGCTGTTTTCGTGAAGGAGCAGCAGGTATCAAGGGAATGGTGCTCAATTTTCGGAGAGAGAAAATATCGCTTAAGGAAAAGGTTAAGTAAGTCCTGATAATAGGCGGGATAATTAACCACAACGCGACTATTAAATGAATATGTTTATATCACAACCTCACAGCGCATTATCAACCGTCTATTTGGATAACACAATGAATATAATTTAAAACGGTTTATATATTTAAGATATTTACACCAAATATTAGTACGCTATGCATTTTAAATTTTAAATTTAATTAATTGGTTCCTGTAAGCGTTGTCACTATTTACTTAACGATGTTAAGAAAATGGAAAACAGTTCAATACTGATATTTTGAAATGGAGTTGCTAAACGATACAGATTTTTTGAAATGACGGTTACTGAATCATACCGTTTTTTTGAAATGTTGGTTGCTAAACTATACCGATTTTTAAATTATGGAGGTTGCTAAACGATACTGATATTTTGAAATGGAGGTTGCTAAACGATACTGATATTTTGAAATGGAGGTTGCTAAACGATACTGATATTTTGAAATGGAGGTTGCTAAACGATACTGATATTTTGAAATGGAGGTTGCTAAACGATACTGATATTTTGAAATGGAGGTTGCTAAACTATACTGATATTTTGAAATGGAGGTTGCTAAACAATACTGATATTTTGAAATGGAGGTTGCTGAAGGATACTGATATTTTGAAATGGAGACTGCTAAACGATACTTATATTTTGAAATGGAGGTTGCTAAACGATACTGATATTTTTAAATGGATGCAAACCGATACCGATATTTTGAAAGGGATGCAAATCGATACCGATATTTTGAGGTATATAAAATTCGATACCGATATTTTGAAAGGTATGCAAATCGATACCGATGTTTTGAAATGGATGCAAACCGATACCGATATTTTGAAAGGTATGCAAATCGATACCGATGTTTTGAAATGGATGCAAACCGATACTAATATTTTTAAATGGATGCAAACCGATACTAATATTTTTAAATGGATGCAAACCGATACCGATATTTTAAAATAGAGAATGCTAAGCGATTAAATACCAATATTTTAGCTGATACCCCCTAATATTTCAATGATAACCTCATTGAAACATTTAATAAAAATTGCCAAGAATGTTATATTTAAATAATGAAGCAAAAAACCTTTTTAGTTATATCAAGAATTAAAAAATAATAATCCATTTCCTTAAATATGAAAATATGAAAATATGAAAATCTTTTATATTTGTTCTATTATGAGCCAATAATAAAAACATTTTACGAGGCCACTTTATGACTCTTTTCGGCCATCTCTCTTTCCTCAGATCCAAGGTTTAATTTTACTATCCCGGAAGGGAATTCAAAGAAAATATTGCATCTCTTATCGATCTCTGATTTAAAGCTTTAAGGGTGAGCCACATACGACGTGGATTTATTGGATTGCTGGGAAAATTATAGATATGTGGTTACTTGTAAACCTACATTAAGTAATATTTAAATCAAGTTTAGGCTCTAGGTGAAGTAGCTCTTTTTTCAACAGATGTCGCTAGGGTCGAAATCCAAACAAGATGCTGAAGCTACATTTTGACCCAAAAGCTGGGACATAATGGTATACTTCGCATTGATTGGCTCGTTTGTAAATATTTTATATGGGATATATAATTTAGGTTAAAGTTCACTAAGTAGAGTAAAGTGGTTTAAATATAATACTCTACAATGGCTCTCTGACGACGTTATTGTTTCGCTATTTTGAATTTTAGCTTCCGTTCCCATTAATAGATGGCTCCACGCTCTCCACGAAAGACATTTTTTTCAAAGATTCGGATAGATTCATGGCCATCTCTAATAACAGGGACCTTTTAATAATACAGGTGGCAATTTTAGAGCCGACAGTTGCTTTAAGAGGATCATCAGGCTAAACCCAGAACACGTTTCTGCGCAAACTTTCTTCAGAGTGCTTGGGTGTCATATTTTGGCCAGACTTTGTACGTTATTATGCAAGTAGTAAACCGGTGAATAAAATTCCTTTTCAATAAATATTAAGCTCTTTGATTATAAAAATTCTAAAGTAACTTTTCAAAGATGTAGATTTAAATAAAAAAGCGTAAAACTTCAGCAGTACATTTCAGAACGTTAATCATTAAGTAAAACATTTCTACAAGATAAAAGAAGTCTTCAACATTCAATCAAATTAGATTTAAAAATTATATCCAAAATATGTTATATTTTATCTCTTTTCGAATTACAATTTATGAAATTCTATTTCTTTTTGTTTTTCCTATTTTTATTATTTAATATTATTATTTTATTTCCAGTTGGATCCAAATATAGACATTACATCAAGTCCGAAATAAAATTTTCTTCCTACTTGATCAAAATTATTTTATTCAATCATTATGGTTTGAAATAAGTGTATGCACTTTGTATTTCCTGTACTATAAACTCCTATTAATATTATTATTTTTATATTTTTATTCTAGTAAGATCCAAATTTGAACATCAAGTTCATTTTCGTATGGGACGACCTTCAACATTTTATTATTGAACTATAAATTTTGCCCATAATACAATTAGTGTGAGTCCAGTCCTAATGGTCCGAAACGTGGCTGGTCAGACACGTTCACTAGAGTCTCGATATCACGTACACTAAGGATATAAATGTAATCTTAGCTTTCATTGAACGGGGTTTCTGGTGGTGCTACGCTATAGCTGTTAAAGGATTTTGATCAATTAAGAACGAACAAATACTTGAACCAGAGCAAGCACTAATGCTTTTAAAGATGAAATAATATTTTTCCAATCTTATATCTTAAGCCGGCTAATTTTTAAGATAACAAAAACGTTAGCCAAAAAAATATAGTGCCGGGTAAATTCCGTCAAATATTGATTTTCTACAACAAACATTGTAAAATAAATTTTTTACTTCTGATCGTGTTATCAGACATAAGAGGTTTTTGAACGCCAAAACGTTGACAGAAATAATTCAACAACTAAACGCATCAGAAAAATCTGCTATCGAATAGCTTAATTTGAAACCCTTTTGATACCTATCGTTAAGTCATAACCGGAAAAAGTAAAAAAAAATAATAAATTTTTGGATTTTCTGATGTATGAATCAGAAAGTTGTTGAAAGTACCTCTGCAATTTCATAAAATAGGTAAAATTAAAGTAGCAATTTCAAATATAATAGAATTTATAAATTTCTATGTATAGTCTTTTTGAAACATGTATTATGTTTGTGAAAATAAATTACAAATAATTTTTTATACTTAATTTTCTGTTAATAAAAAATAATTTACTTTAGTGGCTTAAAAATAGCTAAGAGTTTAGTTTTGGTTAATACAAATTTGTCCTTTGTTCTTTCAAAGATTCGAAAATTAAAAAAAATTAGGTTAGTCTCGAAACACAAGCAAAGGAAATATTACTAAAGAATGTGTGGGTATTATAAAAAAAATTGCAATTTCCTGGTAGTAAAGCTAAATATATCTTTACTAAATTGTGCCTTAAAAAATTAGGTTTTATCGATTTTTCTCCAAACGTGTTTGAGCACAATTTCAATCAATAAAAATTTACTCTATTGTTCACACAGCCAATTATTCAACGTCAATAAGTTAAGTTTAATTTTAATTAAAATTGTTTGAAAATATGAGTAAAATGTCATATAAAAAAACGTTTTATGGAAAACACGACCAACATAATGAAATGAAAACTGCTACGTAGAATAATCCCATACATATCTCCAAAAATCCGTATAAAATTGATTATCCTCTTTCAAGTGGAGGGTGGTATAGGGATAGACTTTTACCCCTTTAATTTCGAAAGAGGTTATAGTCCCTTTAAGTTTGAAAATGATTGAGACCCGGCCCCTATGACGCAGGCTTACCAGAAACACCAGTCATCAGACCAGTGGCGTAGCCAGGATTTTGTTTCGGGGGGGGGGGGGGCACACAATTGAAAAAAAAGTAAAAAAATAAAAATATTTTTACGTACGACCATACGTTTCGGGGGGGGCATGTGCCCCCTGTGCCCCCCCTGGCCACTGCATCAGACAATTATTCTAGGTAAAGGCAAAATTATCCCTATTGTATAATATTTTAGGTATAATAAATATATTTAGCAAAAGTAGATTGCAATACAAATTTTGCCCATGATGATTTTATAGCTTAGAGGTCTATGATAACTTAAGCTAATAGTCCGTTAATATACATTAAGACAATAATGGATCAGATTTGAATAAAATAATAAATAAAAAATTACAAATAAAAGGTGTTATATTCCATTCAATAATAATGCGTTAAATTTATCTTAATTCCAATTTGATAAAAATTTATTTAATACAAAGATAATTGGATGTGTCTTGATTGCAGTTGGATCCAAATTTGGATAATGGGTCAAGTCGTTCTGGTTAGGGGCAGTAACATAGTTGAAATGTTTGATGTTGTACAGTAAGAAAATAAGGTCATCGATTACTCATCGCCGCTTTTTGATGAGCGTTAACAGAATAGCACTTCTCAATAAGAATTTAAAAAGAACTCAATAGAATTCAATAGAAATATAGTAACTCAGATTAACTATACAGATTAACTACCGTGGTTAACGAATTCCTTATTTTGTTGTTTTTTTTAAAGGATTTGCGGGAAAAATCACCTTTTTTAATTTATTCAAAATGTCTCTAAAGTTAACAAATTAAGTCAATCAGATTTGAGGTTGAAAGTTTTCCACGCTTAATTATCGCACAAATGCCAAGGAAACTCAAACGTTATAGCTTCATTCGAAAAAAAACGAACTTTCGGCTGGATCGATGAAATGAAAGCGCCGAAGATCGAATATGTCAAAAATAAAGACCTTTTTGCACCAGCTTTGGTTCCATATTAATTATGCCAAACTGTTCACTTAATTTCTCGGGGGATGAACCGAAAATGTCACTTTAGCAAAAGTTTTTAATTGCTTTTACAAATTGTCTTAGCTTCGAGCCATTGAAGAATATCGGTTAAGTGGGTAAACGACGAATATTTTTGTAACTTTCGATTTTCGAGTTCAAAGAAATTTTAGATCAAATTGGATTTAAAATTTTTATCTCAAAATTTAGCAGATTCAAAACACTAGTTCGATCGAAAATGTGTCGTGTTCTGTTCAATTAAGAAATTATGTAATTAAGCTTTATTCCGATTTGATAACAACTTATATAATCCAAACAGCTGGATTCAAACTGGACTCAATTCCTGTTGGATTTATAAACATTTGATCGAATAATTTTCGTAATTCCAAATACTGTGGAAAAAAACTAATGACAATAATTAAGAACCTAAAAGTATTACTTTGATATATTATTGCAGTGGAATTAATGAACACGCTATATTACCATAGCCGTAAATTAACAAAACACTAATGATGTTAGGAAAGCGATATTGGTAACTTTCTCGTAAATTACAGAAAATTAATTACTGTCAATACATTAAAGCAATTGTCGGCTCTAGGTGAAGTAGCTCTTATTTCAACAGATGTCGCTAGCGTCGAAATCAAAACAAGATGCTGAAGCTACATTTTTACCCAAAAGTCGGGACGTTAAAGTATGCTTCGCGTTGATTGGCTCGTTTGTAAATTGGTCAATAACTTCAATTATAGTAATTGTTTACAATATATTTTATATGGGATATATGATGTAGGTTAAAGTTCACTAAGTAGAGTAAAAGTGGTCTAAACATAATAATGGCTCCCTGACGACGTTATTGTTTCGCTATTTTGAATTTTAGCTTCCGTTCCCACGCTCTCCACGAAAGTAATTTTTTTCGAAGATTCGGATAGATTCATGGCCATCTCTAATAACAGGGGCCTTTTCATAATACAGTTGGCAATGATAGAGCCGACAGTTGCTTTAATTGACCTTTCAATTAAGTGCACGAAAAATAATATTTGTACTGCTGGACAATTAGTTGTGTAATGCTTAATGCATCTTTCAAAATGTTTCACAAGGTATCAATATGCAAGGTCCTAATTTGTTTACTAAAATGCAATTTGAATAAGATCTACTACTGCCTAACTAATGTTTTAAGTAGCTGTATATATTTATTTATTAATTGAAACATTGACATAAATTGTAAATACGCACTGTAATAATACCAATGGTAGTTAAATAGGTGCATCTGGTATTCTAAAACAGACATTTCCAAACTTACTGGTGCTTCATTTTGCCCTGTTTTGATGAGTAGTAAACTACTTGGCAATCTAATCTATTCTAAATTGTAAACCATTTCGATGTAAGTGTGAGTTAATTAAATCTTAGACCAACAAATAAGGAACGACACACTTAATGTAAAGCTCATAGGGCTGTGCGAGTAGTGGTTGTAGGCAATCAAGTATCAATTTTTTTTCATCGAGTATTCGAGTCGAGTAATATTGAAATCGAATCGAGTAATATTGAAGTTGAATCGAATAATCGAGTATCAATTTTTTTGCATCGAGTATTCGAGTCGAGTAATATTGAAATCGAGTCGAGTAATATTGAAATCAAGTCGAGTAATATTGAAATCGAGTCGAGTAATATTGAAGTCGAATCGAATAATCGAGTATCAATTTTTTTCATCGAGTATTCGAGTCGAGTAATATTGAAATCGAATCGAGTAATCGAATACTTGATTAAGGGGAAACTTTCTCTTGTTCGAGTCGAGTAATATTTTTAACGAGTCGGGTTATCGAGTACTTAATTAGCAGCTGATTTTATTCAAGTAATTATGAAATTAAATTTAAAAGGAGTATAAAGTAACTTTCAATTCTATAAAATATTCCTTTAATTTAAATCAAATTAAATGAACCACAGTTTCCACAACTTTATAGGTACCGTTTATTGCCCCCCAAAAAGTTGTAAAAACCCCTCTTTGAACTTTGAAGCAACGAGGATAGAAAAAAACAAATACTCGACGAGTTTGGAGATCAGCTTATTCGAGTAATCGGTTACCCGAATATGCAATTTTTTGGTACTCGGTAATCGACGAGTATTCTCCAATTACTTATTCGAGGTCTAGTTCGAGTATTAGACCTTAAAAAGGCCGATTACTTGATGATGTTCGAGTACTCACACAGCCCTAAAAACTCGCGTTTATAAATGGAAACACGTTGCGAGCGTCCTCTCGTGGAAAATGTGGGAAATAAATCTACTCGAATATCAAGTGATGCCTATATGCGGAGCTAAGAGCCTTATAATGAAAGTTTTCAACACTTGATAGTTTTGTAAATTAATCCAAAGTTTTTTACTAATTATTCGTTAGATTATCATATTATATTTATTTTTGGAGATCCGTTTGAGTAGACAAGTAGCGGAAAACCGTCACCACAGTGCTAGCGTCAGGCATTACTCTAAGCTAACTTTACTCCCTATTGAGTGTATCGTCCCTTTGTTTGTTGGTCTAAGATTAAAACCTAAAAAATTTAAAAAATAAAATAGACAGACTACGTCACCCTGTACAGGAGTGTAGTTCTGAACTCGAAAATGATTTGATTCAATGTCAAAAATGGAATCGTACTGTTACCAAAACACGCTCAATTCTGTTTGATCTAATCGGAATAATTTTTGTTTCAATAGATCAAATATATAACAAATTGTATTATTATTTTAGTTACAAAACGAAATGGGATCTACACCATATTCGAAAATGGATTGTACAAAATAAAGTTAAGTCTACACTCCTTAAAGTTTCCCCGTTTGTAAATGGATTGCACAAAATAAAGTGAAGTCTACACTCCTTAAAATTTCCCCGTTCACGTTTTTGAAGAGTAGCTTAGCCTGCCTAGTAAATATGGAAAATATTAATATATTTAATACCCTTGTATTGACGAAAATATTCGATTCTTCAGCTGAATCTCATTCATGCCTGTTACGTTACACCTTTTCTATACACCCGTATAATTTAATACCAACAGCTTTCGGAAGATTTGGCAAATACTTGATCCAATCAGCTAAAAGCTAAAAACGTATATAATAAATGGCCGTTGTATCGATCAGTATTGGACGTAAAAGTTGCAACTTTCTTTGCTGACTGTATAAAAGCGGAAGGATCTATGAACCAATTTTAATTATAAATACACAGCCGTAGTTGATATTTGAAATATACGCGCCGTACATAATGCAGTTAATTATGACCTCATGTCCCCACTTTTTGCTTTATCCTAGTGTTGTTAATTGTCCGGAAATATAAAATGCGGAAACATTTTCAGAAAATTTTCCTCAAATCGGAAAAATAAAAAAATTAAACTAATTACTTTTTAAGGGTTTTTTTTTACTTTTTATTGATATAAAATGTCTAATAACAGTAAACATACTACAAAACATTAATATTGTTACATTGTTAATGAGTTTATGCTAGTCTAGAGGTTTAGTTTTACTTTTAGATTCGAAAAAATGAGGCGAAAATGCCGCTTTATTTAAATTTGTAAACAATATTAGACTAATCGTGGAATGAATTTTTTTTTTATTTTTTTCGGAAAAATACGGAAATTTTCCGGAAAAAAGGCATCGGTGATTTTTCGGAAAATTTTCCGACTTATAACACTACTTTATCCCCAAAACTTCCCTTGAGAAATGAAGTCGGAAATCCTCAAGTTAAACTCTATTGTTTAAAACAACTTGACAATTTTATTATAAATATTTAATAAGCTAGTTTCAATAACAGTACTACCATCTATCGGTTTTAAAAATAACTATTATTAGGGTACATTTCACAACAAGGGAACACCGAAGCTGCGTCCTATGTCACCTACGTCACACTGGGGTATGACGTCAAAGTACCATCCTGCTTTTTTGTCTAACTACTGCTCCTCCCCCTAGCGACAAATAATAACAATACCACCACCTAAATTAAGTCACGAATACTCTGACCCCTCCATTATAATAGAACCGTGAAATTTAATGTTATATAATTAAATTAAAAAATATGTACTCGGAACAACTCCTTCTGCGTAGACGGTTTCTCCCTACTAGTTAAAGGGTTTTTTCCTCGAGTTCTTCGGTTTTCCCTTTCCATAAAAACTTTACAGGTTAACGGTAATAGTAAATAAAGGCATTAAAAGTCGTTAGATTGTTATGTTTTTATTTATGGTTTTACATCCACAAAACTAATTATACTTTTATAAATGAGAAAAACAAGTATTAAATTGCTGGTGTATCCTAAAATAATCGCTAATTTAGTTAAAGTATTGATTTATACTATGTAAAAAATTACTATTTTTCATAGTGCCCTTCCAACTTAAGATAAATTCGGACTTGAATACCTGTCGTAAAAGATGTCACAGACATAAGCGTACCTTTTCTCCCACCGAACAATGTGTCATTTACCCTTTGAAATGTAACAGTTCGTGTGCCATATCAAGTACGGCGGGGGCATTGGCGGATAGAGTATTGCCAGTGTGACCTTATGGAACCATACAAAAAATAACACACCTAAAATATTCTTAAATTCCTTGAGCTATTGAAAAGGTCACCATGGAAACAAAATATCATGATCGCGTGGCACGAGCTAAACTATAGCTAGAAACGCGCCAATAAATATGAACGTTTTGAAAATTCGCATCTGTAAAACTAATGACCAGGTTTCATTAAAGAAAATTCGTTTATGTTACGTTATGTTTCATCAGGATAAACTAATACACAACGTAAAATCAATAATGAAGCAGAAAGGAGTACTAACGTCGTAAGTGACCTAATATTTATCGTTTGAGATGCTTTGGGCCTTCATAGCTGCCACCGTAAATGAAGTTTAAGGCCAAAGGGTTTCACCAACCACTAATTAAAATCTTACTAATTAAAAATATTTAAAATTGTTTCTATTCCAGAGAATATACAAACAAGAACTTACCTGAGATACCTAATTAATTTCCAAAGAATAAACCATAACAGTATAAACAGACCGTAAACAAGTATACACTTTTCGAAATTTCAAAAATTTAATCTTACTAATAACAATTAGCCATTCGCCTAGAAGATAAATTTCAACTTCGAAAAAGAGTCGGTATTCTCAGAATTACACAAACATGGATTAATTTTACTAGAATTGTGACGGAGTTAAAAATGAATTAATAATAGTTTTCAAAATTTAATTTCGGGATTAAAAACGTAAATTTTTCAGCTCTTTTAAATGGAAAGAGATAAATTAATTATTGAAAATAAATAAGAGAAATTAGCAATAAAAGTGGTTAATTAATGAAAGGCAGTGTTCTTTTTGGAAAAGAAAATGAGGCCCCAGATGTGCTTCTGGTTTTCAATTACACGAAGCCGCCTCCATTTCACCCTAAATCTTCCTCTATTATAACGGAAGACGCTCAAAATGAGAATAGCGTAATGGTTTGGAAAGAAAAACATTACGCTTATATCCTTCATAAAATCAATTAACGTACTTGAGAAAAAATTACTTTAATATTTTTTTACGTTTTTCTTTTGTTGTAAAAGAAAATGATAGATACCTCAAATTAATTGAAATAAAAGTAAATTAGAAAAACACCGGGGGAAAAAACGTTAAGCAAGCATTGGGAATTTATACGTGCTACTAGGAATTATCTACTGATTTCGTAAGACGTTTGTTATTCCTTAAAAAGGAAAAAAATTCTAATAGATAAATTGGTTTTTATATAATTTTCAGTTGGCTTTATTTATCCAAATTGAGATAACATTAGCGAGTAGATTTTTAATTATTGTTCAATAAAATATCTTAACTATGATATTTTTTAAAGTTACGATATTTTTTATCTGAAAAAGTTAATTTAAATTTATAATAACTTACAGGTGCGGTATTTTTCCGTAAAAATCTCAAAGTGAAAATAAAATAATTAATTAATTTTAGTAACTTCAATAGAGTAATCCACTCGCATAGAGTGGAAGGCTATCAGCGAAACTTGTGAACACTTTTCGTACGCAACGTCTTGTTTTCGAGGCGTGAAATAAACAAGTTGGCCTAAAAGTATTGTACAATATCTAAATAAAAAAAGTAAGTTTATACTCTTAAATATGTGAAAACAACACCATCGCTCTTCGGACTATATTTATTCACGCCTCGAAAACAAGGTGGCCCGTTGGGATTCATGTTTCATGCGCTTCTATAGAGCCTTCGACTCTATGCGAGTTGGTTAATCTATAGTTCTAACTTTGAATTCTTCGTGAAAAAGTATATTTATATTTATTTGTTATTGGGTTTATTGTTGATATTTTATCTCGTGTATAAAAAACGAACAACCAAATAACAAAAAATAAATCTTTCATCTAGAAAGTGCCTTACATATTTTATCAATTAGATTATTAAAAATCCAAAATTAGTTGGAAAAAAATACAGCATAAATTTTTACTGCAGCTAATACAAATTATTAAATTTGAAGTTCCTCGCTAGGATTTTTATCCTATCTAATAGAATTAATAATACCGCCACTGAAGCAGTGATGAAAATTAAATTAAGAATAATTAATTAACTAAGATTAAGCCTGTACGATAAAAAGTGTACGAAGAATAAAGTTATGTCTATAATTGGTATCTAGTTGGATTTGATGAGTTTTGGTCCTATAACCTTCTCTGCCACCAGGATTAACAGAAGGGTGATTGGCCCTAGTAAAGTTAAAAACTAACTATAGCGTGTTCTAGCAGATAATTTTTCGATTTACTTCATACTCAATTTTATAGAGAAACCCTGCGAATGTTTAGTACTGGCGTCGGACACTAGATGGAGTAAAAGTTACCTCAGCTCACACAGTATTACCGTTTTACTTGTAAAATCGTTTAAAAACTCAGTTCGAAATAGCTTCATCATGGTTCGATAATAGCCAAGGCTTAACGAATTTTGAAAATTACGAAAATATATAGCAAAACAATTAGTTAATCATATTTAATATACATACAGAAATATTATTTGAAGAAATTTCAAAATTTAGTTGCCTTGTCGTTTTGAAAGCGTTTTCTAACGATGGGTATAAAAACAAATTATCTAAACGAAGCGATTTTAGGTGCAAGTGTGGATGTGGGTCTCGCAACGTTGTCCGTAATATCAGAAGAAAATAGGGGAAGTACGTATCTGTAGCTTTGAGCCGTAGAAGTCGTCGTGTGACCCACGAAAATTCTTTTTTACGCATAATAAACCAAACTGAAAAAGTAGTTCCAATTTTGTTTTGATTCAACACGGCTATAAACGACGAAAGCAAATACGCCTTAGCTCAATTAGCAGAGAATGAGAAGTACAATATGTCACAATTGTTCAATTTAAGAAAAATTGATTTTTTAAACGATGTAATCATCCGCGATTTCCCGCCAAACCGTTTTAGCGCGAAAATTCGTGAAAAGTGACGCCTTTCCAAAGCTGACTAGAAGCGTACTTCCCCCTATTTTCTTCTGGTAATATTGATAAATATTTGGTTTTTGAGTCTTTGGCCCATGTTTGAGATTTAAACAAAAATAATTAAATAGTTAACCAAAACATTTAGTCCAATAAACAAAACTATTTTATATGAATTCAAACGTCTACAAAATGGTTTAGCATTATTTTTTGAATAGTTTTTTGTTCGTATGCTCCCGCTGAGTTACCGTTTCGGAAAGAAAAAGTTGTGCCAGCAGAAATACGTCATTTTGTTAATTAATTAAACTATTTCAAGGGAAAATATATGGTTTATAAATAGTTAAATATCCCTACGCAGATTAATTTCTACAATTCACATCGTAAATCGGAGTAGTACCGGAGTTCAATGTTAAGCCGTTGGTCGGGAAAATAGCAATGCGAACTGCCTCGAGACTGACAAAGTACCCGTTTCGGCGTTTCCTTTGCAGCCTAGATGTAGGGCCTATTTCTTTCGTAAGAAAGTAGGTTAACGCCATAGCCACGAAAATCGGAAGAGAGCCGCTCGCACCCGCCGTGCCAAGTACAATCAAATTGATACTTCGAAAATAAGTTTTGATTTCGAAGTAAAAAAAGCAACGTACATATCGATTGCATTGAAATCAGACCATATATTTCACGCGGTAACTGAAAGCAAAAGTATAGTAAGTGTAAAACCACTATATGGGAAAAACGAATTTTGATTTTAAATGTATAATAAAATCGTTAAAAATCTTATAAAGAAAATAATGATATGTTTTAAGAAATAGTAAACATTATTTTATCATTTTTATGAGTATAATGTAAAGACATTTAGGAATTCTTATGTTAAATTTCTTTCAAAAATCACATATCTAGACTTGCTTGACTCTGGCTATATGGTAACGAGCAGTAGTTTCCTAGCTTTCTTTTTGACGATCGTCAAAAATGATGTCCAATTGTGCCCCTTGTTGGCGAAGTTAGTTTCCCTTTTTGGGTTTTTCAAACCATTATTTCGGGAACCTACCATAAAAATGCAATTTGAAATTCCGATTTCCAATGGCGCGCTTCTGCCTATTTGCGCGACTCCTACATATGTATGAACAGAATTTTTCGGTGTCGAATATATATCGGTATCATGAAGCAGGCCGTGCTAGGGTGCTGCGTACTTGAGTTACAGAAGTGGCCTACAAAACCTAAAGTATGGAGACCCCAAAAGTTCTAATAAGGGCCCTCCAAATTCAAAATTTAAGTAATCCTAACTTAGAAAATATTAGATTTGAGCAAGTTGTTTAAATTAAAGGATATTAATTTCTAACTTTTCCCTCTGTCTGCTCTCGACAGCGCTTTAGTTGGATTTTTTCATATTTGAGTGAAGCAGAGTATACGACGACGCGAAGTCACGCGATACTCTGTTTGGACAAAAGTACAGCTAGACTCCGTTTGATGCTTACTAACAATTGTAGTCGAATATTTTGTATTTTTAGCTCATATTATATTATCTACAACAATAAAAATTAATTTAAAGCAGGTTTAACTGGTTGCTCTTACGGTAGATGTCACGAGCGTAGAAATAGAAACAAGTTGATCAAGCACTATTTCAGTATCTTGAACGGAATACGAAACATTATTTATAAATATTACAATTATAAATAATTATAAATATATTATTTAATTAACATACGTGACCTATTATGAACGGAAAAAAATCTTTTAGGAGTCAGATGTGTCATTTTTGTTATTAATTTTAAAGTTCCATAATAAAATACCCATTTCAAAATAGATCGTAATTAGAGAGGTTAAACGACCCTTCAAAAACGTGTAAGGGAAAATTGTAGGAGTATATACGTAGCTTTATTCCATACAACCTATACTCCTACCCGTTACCCCTACCCGTTTTAGAAGGGTAGCTTAATTAACAAGTCTATTATTCTATCTTCAATATTAAATTACATATTCGAGAATAAATTTAACGTATTATTGTTTATTTTTAGACGGCGATTATTTAAATTGATTGAATAATATTGATTGAATAATAATAGTAATTAAAAATCGACTCGTCCTAAGCCGTCGACTCATCGCATCAGAAACGGTCATTGGAAGGTCACAAACATGGAGTTGGCGCGGGACCAATTTCGTTCAATAAGGAGACTTTATCAACTATATCGTTCTACCGTGGCGGCATCTGTCTATAGTGGTGGAAATTATATTGCCATTGAATTTTTTCGCGAATCTGATGCGAAATTGAAATGTATGATTACTCGTAACAAACAAACCTTTGAAGTTGTTTAAAAATAATTTTATTCCGTCAACACGATCCTTTTTAACTCAAGTTACGGTGAGTTAGCTAATAATTATTTATTTTTAGCCATATAACGTTACAAAATATAGATGGCGCTACCGCCTAATTATAAAGATGAATTTCGTACAGTTTTATCAGAACAGGTCCCGCGTAACCATGGCAACCGAAATCGTAATTGTAATTCTAGCAGTATTATTCCCAATTCAATGGTCACAAACGAACCCAGAATCGACGATTGATTTTGATGAAGAAAAATAACATCCGCGTCAATTAAACGGCAAAATTTACGAAACTTAACAATCAAATTATTTCCCAATGAGACGCAGAACGGTCTTTTCGGCTTCAGCGCGCTAAAAGGTAAAGGTTCCCGGAATACTCTCTTAAGCCGCTTTATTATCTAAAATAAACAATTATCCCATTATATAAAAGCTCAGAGATAGAGAAGTTGCAACCGAGTTCCTTGTTTAATAAACGTACTTGGAACCAGGAGTGCATAATTTATCTCTTACAGCGGAAGTATCCTAGTGGGGCACAAGTCGCGGGTCGACTTAGCCCCTCACCTCCTAAAAAAAATTGTATCTATAATTCCAATAAATTGAATTGAATTGAATTGAAGATATGATCTATTATTAAAATGTTAATCGTAAGATTTTTCTAGTGGTCAACGATTTTAATAGTGTTGTAAGTCGGAAAATGACCAATGCCGTTTTGCCGATAAAATTTCCGTGTTTTTTCGAAAAAAAGTAAAAAAAGTTTTCATTCCATGATTAGTCTAATATTGTTTGCAAATTTAAATAAAGCTTAATTTTCACCTAATTTTTTCGAATCTTAAAACTAAACCTCTAGACTGATTAACAATCATAGAGAAACCCATTCGCATAGAGTGGAAGGTCCTATGGAAGCGCATGAAACATTAATCCTAACGGGTCGCATTGTTTTCGAGGCGTGAATAAATATAGTCCGAAGAGCGATGCTGTTGTTTTCACATTTTTAAGAGTATAAACTTACTTTTTTATCCAGATATTGTACCCTACGTTTAGGCCACCTTGTTTATTTCACGCCTTGAAAACGAGACAAGAAAAGTGTTAACAAGTTTCAATGACAGCCTTCCACTCTATGTAAGTGGATTACTCTATGGTAACATTATTAATGTTTTATTAAAAACCCTTAAAAAGTAATTTATGTTTTAATTTTTAATTTTTCCGATTTGCGGAAAATTTTCTGGAACTTTTTCCGCATTTTATTTTTCCGGAAAATTAACAACACTAGTTTTTAATGATCTGATCAACCACGAAAATTATATCTCGGTTATTTAACTTATAGGAGGTTGGATGACGGCGCTATAACAGTAATAGCAACGTGTTTCCTACCTCTATTGCTCGTGAAAAAGTAAGAAAATAATTTAATTATCATTAAATATTTTTTTCAAATTATGAATATCGTTACTGAATGTAATTTACAAAGGTAATAAATAGGTTTTCTAGATGGCGCTCCCATGCAATAGTGCTTAAATAAGGGGAATTTTGAGAAAGTCATCCGAAAGCTTCCGTAATTCAACTTACTAAAGTTTAATAGCCATGGTTTCATTTAAAAAAAGCAACTCTACGTCATTGAAATGAAATATATTTCAAGCAAAGAAGTGTAAAAAGATATCATACACTTCTGGTGACACCCAACGTAATTCCGAGCTTAGGCTGGAACTAAATACGCTTCTCGCTGATATAAATTCCCGACCGTATTTTCCATAATTTTGAAATACGGAAGTTAAATTAAAAATTGCGATCATATTTTTAGCCCGTTCAAAAGAAGAATGTCATCATCCGCCGGTAGCTGGCGCTGCTACAACGCGATGACTTTTCCATTTAAATCCGCTATATTTTCGGATGCGCAAAAAAGAAAGTGACTTATGCCTACGACAGGATATAAATTTAGCCTGTAAAGAGTTTCATTGGAAAAGCGTAGCGTATATTGCAGCCCGGCGAAAACGTTAATTCTGCCCTCTTTCGGTCGCTATCGTAGTTTATTTTACGATACTCCTTTATCGAACGTCATAAAATAATAAAACACGCTTGTATTAGCGGAGGACGAGGGAAAGCCCGCCAGCCTTTTATGTTGCTGGCCCAAGCTGTGACTGCCTTACTGTAAATCATCTCGCGCTACCCGCCGCGCGCCGACTTAAAACGTTTTCTTGACATTTGACAAAATGCAAATTTTTCTTTGTTCTTACGGGAAACTGCCTTTTTATTAAGACCTCGAACAAAGGCTGGTTTCGAAGAAGGTATTTTGACTGCAGACGGTAAGATTTTCTAGACACGGCGGCTTTGCAATTGTTGTGGCCAGATTCTAAGGACAAATTACCAATTTAGTTTTAACAATATACGGAATCTGGATTAGTTTTGCAAAAACGGTTCCCTAAAGAATACTGCGAGATTAAATCTGCTTTTTTCTATCATAGCAAACGGACGATGAGAACCATATAAAAATAAAGATCTATGCTTAGGTTTCGTGGTGGATTTCAAATTAATTTGCAATGATAACACAATTTGCAATGATAACACAATTTTATACCTCATGATTTTAAAGAGAATTAACACTACGATAGAAATAATTAATGTTATAAAATTTTTATTTAAAAAACCACTTTGAAATTTCGACGATTATTAATTTTTGAGCATTATATATATGTAAATATATATATGCATATATATATTTGTTTTATTGCGCAGGAATTAATACACATAAAGAAGTTTATTTTTTAATCAAGGAATACTTCTGCGCATGTTTCCATACCAGAGTTTTCTGTGAAAAATCATATCACCTCAGGCAGGAATGGAACCTACAATACCTGCCCAAGATGTTATGATTTTTATAGAAAACTCTGTTATGGCAACATGCGCAGAAGTATTTCCTTGATTACATCGAAACTTCTATGAATTATTCATTTTTGCTGCATTTATATTGACCTGGTTTGGGTTTAAATGCGAGTTTTTAAGATTTAAGATATATTAGATAATTATTCATATATAGAATGTGTTTATGTATATTTATGTATTCAACCGATTTTTAGCGTTGCACCCAATCCATCCTCACACTCGAAGACTAAGCTCCGCCTCCTGGACAAAATCAAATCAGCCCGGTATCTGATTGGTTCCCTCAAACTCCGTTTTTACTCCCCCTTTCGATGATCGTCTCAACATAGTCATTCTCCCTAAACATAAATAAAGGCAATCCTTGTTCTCCCTTATCATAGATAAATACATTCTTGTTCGCCCTAAGAATAAATATATTAATTATGGTTCTCCCTAAGCATAAATATATTAATTATGGTTCTCCCTAAGCATAAATAAATGCATTCTTGTTCTCCCTTATCTTTGATAAATACATTGTTCGCCCTAAGCATAAATATATTAATTATGGTTCTCCCTAAGCATAAATAAATGCATTCTTGTTCTCCCTTATCTTTGATAAATACATTGTTCGCCCTAAGCATAAAAATATTAATTATGGTTCTCCCTAAGCATAAATAAATGCATTCTTGTTCTCCCTTATCTTTGATAAATACATTGTTCGCCCTAAGCATAAATATATTAATTATGGTTCTCCCTAAGCATAAATAAATGCATTCTTGTTCTCCCTTATCTTTGATAAATACATTGTTCGCCCTAAGCATAAAAATATTAATTATGGTTCTCCCTAAGCATAAATAAATGCATTCTTGTTCTCCCTTATCTTTGATAAATACATTGTTCGCCCTAAGCATAAATATATTAATTATGGTTCTCCCTAAGCATAAATAAATGCTTTCTTGTTCTCCCTTATCATAGATACATACATTATTGTTCGCCCTAAGCATAAATTTATTAATTACGGCTCTCCCAAAGCATAAATAAATGCATTCTTGTTCTCGATTATCAAAGATAAATACATAATTGTTCGCCCCAAGCATAAATATATTAATTACGGTTCTCCCTAAGCATAAATAAATGCATTCTTGTACTCCCTTGTCATAGATAAATATATTATTGTTCGCCCTAAGCATAAAACTATTAATTATGGTTCTCCCTAAGCATAAATAAATGCATTCTTGTTCTCCCTTATCTTTGATAAATACATTGTTCGCCCTAAGCATAAATATATTAATTATGGTTCTCCCTAAGCATAAATAAATGCTTTCTTGTTCTCCCTTATCATAGATACATACATTATTGTTCGCCCTAAGCATAAATATATTAATTACGGCTCTCCCAAAGCATAAATAAATGCATTCTTGTTCTCGATTATCAAAGATAAATACATAATTGTTCGCCCCAAGCATAAATATATTAATTACGTTTCTCCCTTAGCATAAATAAATGCATTCTTGTTCTCCCTTATCATAGATAAATATATTATTGTTCGCCCTAAGCATAAAACTATTAATTATGGTTCTCCCTAAGCATAAATAAATGCATTCTTGTTCTCCCTTATCTTTGATAAATACATTGTTCGCCCTAAGCATAAATATATTAATTATGGTTCTCCCTAAGCATAAATAAATGCTTTCTTGTTCTCCCTTATCATAGATACATACATTATTGTTCGCCCTAAGCATAAATATATTAATTACGGCTCTCCCAAAGCATAAATAAATGCATTCTTGTTCTCGATTATCAAAGATAAATACATAATTGTTCGCCCCAAGCATAAATATATTAATTACGGTTCTCCCTTAGCATAAATAAATGCATTCTTGTTCTCCCTTATCATAGATAAATATATTATTGTTCGCCCTAAGCATAAAACTATTAATTATGGTTCTCCCTAAGCATAAATAAATGCATTCTTGTTCTCCCTTATCTTTGATAAATACATTGTTCGCCCTAAGCATAAATATATTAATTATGGTTCTCCCTAAGCATAAATAAATTCTTTCTTGTTCTCCCTTATCATAGATACATACATTATTGTTCGCCCTAAGCATAAATATATTAATTACGGCTCTCCCAAAGCATAAATAAATGCATTCTTGTTCTCGATTATCAAAGATAAATACATTATTGTTCGCCCCAAGCATAAATATATTAATTACGGTTCTCCCTTAGCATAAATAAATGCATTCTTGTTCTCCCTTATCATAGATAAATACATTATAGTTCGCCCTAAGCATAAATATATTAATTACGGTTCCCCCTAAACATAAATAAGTGCATTCTTGTTCTCCCTTATCATAGATAAATCCATTATTGTTCGCCCTAAGCATAAATATATAAATTACGGTTCTCCCTAAACATAAATATACTAATTCTTGACTTTTCTTGTTCTCCCTTATCATAGATAAATACATTATTGGTCGCCCTAAGCATAAATATAATAATTATGGTTCTCCCTAAGTATAAATAAATGCATTCTTGTTCTCCCTTATCATAGATAAATACATTCTTGTTCACCCTAAGCATAAGTAAATTAAATATACTAATTATGGTTCTCCCTAAGCATAAATAAATGCATTCTCGCTTTCCCTAAGCATAAATAAATGTGGAAGTGTCACACTTATGTAACAATATTATGTACTTATGGTAAAAGTAATAAAGAAATCTGGATAATTTCAGAAACGTATGTTGATTTCAGGGAAAAAATCACCACAATCACTGAAATCAGGAATCCATACCTCTACTTGGTATGCTTATCCTGCCGTATCGCGTATGATAAGATCACTCTGACGGCTTTGGGCCCGCCTACGAGAAAAAAATCCCCTCTGCGCGCACTCACCTCTCACGTAGTTGTTTGCTAAGTTAACATAGTGACGTCAAAAAACCGTCAGCCACATCGAGACGAAAATCTGCCGCGATAAGCATTCCAAGTATCGGTACGAGTTATTTGTAAGTTTTTAAATTTCTCCAAATGTGTTTAGGGTTTAGCTTTTCTATCCCTTTTCATAATGGACTAATCTACTTATTCGCTAATTTTATCAACCTTTGCATTGCAGTCCATAGGTGGTTCCTTATAACGAAATAAACAATAACCTATCGCCGAAACTATTTGAAGAGCAAGTGCCTGTTATTTCCTATCGATTGATGTATCATTTCACCCTTTAACCCTATCGGTTGAAGAGTTACGTGGCGGATCATTTATACAATAGGTGAATATATCGAACACAAATCCTTGGGGATTGTCTGTTAAAAGCTTTCATGTCGGCCTAATAGAAGCGGGTAAACACTGTCAAAGGTCAGAAAAAGGATATATTTGGGAAACAAAACACATTAGAAGTTTTGGAAAAACTTTTTGTGAAATATCATCGTTTTTTGTATTCTCGCAACGTCTTCTTTCGGAAAAGCTACAAAAAGCTTCTCTTCCGAAATAAGAATGCCTTTTGCTCTTCATTGATAAGGCGCAACACAGAAAAAGCCAACAAATAGCTTTAGAACTTGGCCAGCGAAAGGGGAATATCGACTTCACAAAAGAGAAAATAGTCTGAATGGCCTCGCGTCCGCCCGATACAGGTGGCAAATCAATGACTACGACATTTCATTTTCGAGAAAGCTTTAGAAAATCTCTCCCCGTTTACTTTACAAATCCACATTAATCCACACACAAATGGAACTATTTTAGAGTTTAAGCGCGTAAGTAAAACGTGTATTGAAAATGCGAGGATTGTATAGTTAACGTACAGTCGTACATATTATTTTTAAATGTATAATTTATTCTTTTCAAATAACCTTTTAAATAGGTGTTTGGGTTTAATTTTTTTTAATGGTTTCGTTTGTTGCACATTCAATTGTCGGAACCAGGCTGATAATGTTCTAATTTCATTTATTTATACTTATTTCATTTGTTGCAGATTCAATGTTAGGAATCAAGCTGATAATGTTCTAATTATATTTATACTAATTTCATTTGTTGAAGATTCAATGGTCGGAATCATGCTGATTATGTTCTAATTGTATTTATACTAATTTCATTTGTTGCAAATTCAATGTTAGGAATCAAGCTGATAATGTTCTAATTATATTTATACTAATTTCATTTGTTGAAGATTCAATGGTCGGAATCATGCTGATTATGTTCTAATTGTATTTATACTAATTTAATTTGTTGCAGATTCAATGGTCGGAATCATGCTGATAATGTTCTAATGTTATTCTAATTCTGGGAAAATGTGATAAAATTTGACTGACATTTTCGTCTGTTACAATATATTAATAATAATAATAATCAGCTAGGCTAATACCCACGGCACCACCTTAGACCCAAGTCATCGAGCGACTTTTAAAGCCTTTAATTCAGGTGGCCGGGTTACAATGCGTAGGAGGGTGGTGGAAAGCCCTGCAAGCCACGCGAGCCAACAGCTCCCTACACTAACTATTACCGTTAACCTCAACAAGTTTTTATGGAAGGGGAAACCGAAGAGCTCGGGGGAAAACCCCTTAAACCAGTGGGGAGAGAACTTGCAAACTCAACGCGGAAGGAGTTATTCCGAGTTTTCACCCAATGCCACAAGCTGGGATCGAACCCGGCTCCTCTTGCTGCGAGGCGAAAGTGCTAACCACTCCGCCACCCCACCTATTACTTCATATATTATAGTATGAACTAAATCGAAAAACCATCTGCTAACACTCACTACGACTTAGTTTTTAGTTAACTATCGACAATCAGCTCTAGGTAGTGTTAAACGTCCTGGAAGAAATGTGATATTCGTTAGTGCACCATAAATAAGGAATTAATTTTATAATCGCTTTTCAATTTGCCCAGAAACCCTATCGGCAAACTCGAGAACCGATCTATTTTCGTCTAAATTAAAATTTGGAAACCGTCTTCTTAGTAGACAATTCCGCAAACTAATGAGCTTGTGGCTCTATGTAATTTGAAATGGCTAATTGAACCAAACCGAAATTATTTTATAAAATAAAGGTTTAAACTGACACAAATGCCATCAAATTATTAAATTCAAAAATTTGCAAACAAGATTAGGACAATGAAAATCAAAGGATCAATAATTATTCCATTGAAGTAATAATGATTAATAATTTTCCCATTGACGTGATAATAACTTTGATATAATGTTAATACAAATCATTATCGCCAGGAAAGATACTCGGCCGTTTATCTTTTAGCATATTAGAGGACGTGGTTGAAACATGTCTTTTATAAAAGACTCGGCGAAACGTATTAAATTACTGGCCAAATCTAAGAAATATTAATATATTTATTTCAAGAAATTCTATATGCGGAGAATACACAGAGGGATACAAGTAGGAATGGATTTAATTTCCTCCTACCAACGAAATCGAAACTCCTCCGTGTAATCTTAAGTGCTTATTTAAGAGGTATGCGGTAGCGCGGGCAATAGCAGAAGCTTTTCAGGAAGTAATCGATACCAGCGGTAGAAAAAGTACAGTCGGAAACCGCAATCTTCGTCAAATAGTGTAGGTTTGGAGAACCAGTCTAGTACTCTACGTGGAATACGAAGAACTCATTGCGAATACTGGCCACTGCATTCGCGGAGCGCGGAATAAACAGGCATTCCTCGTGCCTGGGTCTGGATATATCCAGAGCTCACGTGTCCATGAACAGAATAAAGATTATGAGTATTATAGCTGGTCAATATTGTAATAATTATAGTCTTTCCGAATCCTACTTCTTTTCAATTCTTCGTCGATGAAAGATTTTTTATAACGAATAAGATTATTAAATTTTTTTTCAACATAGCAGTAGTCTATGAAGAAAAACTATTGAAGATTATAGTTTGGCAAATATTGTAATAACCATAGTTGAACACTGTTCTCGAAAAGATTGGCAAATTAAACCTTTAAGTTTGATTAATTATGTGCCATTTTTGCGGGTTCAACCTCAAACAGTTAAACTCTAAACCCTATAAAATGTAGGTTTTACGCTCAATGATTCAATGTGTGACCCTTAATGATGCAATTTTCGACCCTCAATGGTGCAATTTACCACCCTTAATAGAACAATTTTCGAAATTATACCATTAAACTTTCTAACGTATGTAGTTAATTTTCAACAGATATTATCAGATCAGTTGATATGAATCAAAATGCAAAACAGAGTTTAAACCAGAAACTAATCTGAATCCATTATAAGCCAAGCGACATAAGGTAAGCAGATTTCAGAGGACATATCACCTGATTCAATTTCTTTCGATTTTAATCACTGTTTATATTAATTTGCTTTTCACAAGATTATATACCTACTAAATGTCGGATAACTGTTCAGCTAACTATTGAGATGAAATATAGCGGATTTATTCAGATCGGTTACTTGAGATAAAGAAGGATATACAATTTGAGATGTCACTAACTGATTAGCTTCAGATATCTGAAAATTACAACCTGAATTTAACATTTACATTTACTAACGATATTACTGATGTGAAATTTAAAAAATATACTTCCTATGCATATTTACTTATTTATAAGTCTTAATTTAGTCTGAAATAGCTATACAAAGTTAGTAAAAGATTTATTTCACTTTTCTCAATATTACTTCCAAAACGAATTTCTAAAAATCAGCTGATGCCGTAATATTTCAAGGGAATGCAATTAGCTGCATAGATCGATGAATATTTCTTTCCTAATTAATGTTAAACTTTTCCGGTATTGAATTAATTAATTAATAGAATACTGGTCTATATTTTGATATATCAGAAATCAATGTATTTTTGGCAGGGAGCCCAGCAAGAAACTTAATTTCATATTTGACAATTTATAATATTATACAGGACACCAAAATTTATCAAATATAGGTTAATATAGCACTAAAGGTTCTCAAATATAGGTTAATATAGCACTAAAAGTTCTCAAATATGGGATAATATAGCACTAAACGTTCTCAAATACATAGTATAATATGGCACTAAAATTCATCAAATATAGATATGGGATAATATAGCATTCAAATTCATCAAATATAGAGATTGGATAATATAGAACACAAATTTTTCGAATATAGGATAATATAGCTCTTAAAGTTCTCAAATATAGGATAATATTGCACTAAAAGTTCTAAAAAATAGGTTATTATATGCAAATTTCAAGTTAAAAAACGTAATAATTTTCGAAATAAAAATGTTATATACAGATACAACGATTTTTGTGGTACTGGTTAGTTGGCTACCCGAAACATGTCCTAGCAATGGTTTTCAATTAGGAATTATGAAGTTAAATTAATCAGTATTTCAGAAACATACCAAGTCAAACTTCATAGGTCATTTAAAAAAGTAAATGAGAATATAGGATAGGTTTAAAAATATAGGATTTTATAGGAATTATAGGCCCGCTGGTCATATGTTAGACCTAGGTTAGACCGGGAAGTAGTGGGCTAGCCCCTTTTTTTTAAGTCGTGTAGACTAAATATTTTTTCCTAAAAGTGTGACCGTTTTCAGATTTTTACAAATTTTACAAAAAAAAATGGCTTGGCTTACGACACCGGAAATTTAAATCTATTTTTGGGGCCCGAAGTAATATTAAAAGTCGGCTACTACTAAAAGTTGTTTTTTTGATATTTTTAAAATATGTATTTAATTTAAATCAGATTCTTATAGATTTTATTTGATTTTTGAATTTTTTTAATTGAAATATGATTTTATTGATTCTAATTGATTTTTTTATTTATTTAATTTAAATCGGATTTCTATTGATTTTATTACCTTTTTTATTTTTTTAAAGGTTTCATGCCTGATTTTCTTTACAAAATCCTTAATAATTAAGTGCATCGGTAATGTTTACTAACATTTAAATTAATCTTAATTATATTTAATTGATTAAAAATTTAATTTAATCCAGTTAGCTTTGAATTTACAATTTTACATTGCGAAAGAACCTACATTTGTACATTTTCATAAATACATGATTTTTCTAAAAATAACTTGATTTAAATCAGAACCATGCAGTCTATAGCCTGCGTAACCTACAGGGTTGGAAATAAGTCATTTGACTACTGAAATAAATGCTCTGACTACTATAATTAATCGAAATCTGGGAGCTCACTAGTTAATTTGACTAGTGAAAAATTATCTAAATATTCATAAATAATAGAGAATCCATCATTATCAATCCCATTTTATTTAAAAAAAATTGATCGGCCAAAGTCATGTAACTCGATTGATAATAAATTCCTATTTTATTTCTGACAGGTAAAGAAAAATGTTGGCTGTCCTAATTATTTTTATACTCCAATTTTTACCCCCACTAGTCAGTGACTACTAAAATAAATTAATTATAGGAATCTCACTAGTCAGGCTGACTACTAAAAAAATATCCTTATGTCCAACCCTGTAACCGACATCTCGCGCCACCACTGTTCTCGATATACCAGAATAAATATGATTCTATAAGAAGTAAGCGATTTCACCCGAAAATATCCCCTTAATCTTCATCGGAAAAAATATAACACCTTTTGAGTAACATTTTTTAACCTTGAATTTCGATAATGAATATACCAAATATTAGGACTGCATTAAATGCTTCGATATTTTACCAATTCTAATATAATGCAACCGGAAGCCTCGGTTGCCGGCTAATCTGATTGAACCCAACGAGTTAAACCCGCGGCATTCGTATTAGATTTCCGACAGAAGGACAGCTAGCTATAATTGAGAAATTGTCTCGCGCTCCAATTTCAGGGGAGGGGGGGCGGGGGCGGGGTACTATATTGGACTATTAGGCCCAGATTGTCAAACAGGGAACCCCTCGGGCTAGCAATAGTTAAGGAAGGTCAATAGTTCACTGTTCGATTGTCAGCGACTCTCTAAGTTCACCGCCTCAGAAGATCACCACTCATATCGCCACAACTAACGTGTTGTCATATCTCCCAATCATTTTTTTAATTCCAAAATTATTTATCCCATTTCTTCTAATGTAGTTTTAACAATTTACATTCCTCCCAATGTAGTTTTAACAATTCCCATTCCTCCCAAAGAAGTTTTAACAATTCCCATTTCTCCCAATGTAGTATTAACAATTCCCATTTTCCCAATATAGTTTTAACAATTCCCATTTCTCCCCATGTAGTGTTAATAATTCCCATTTCTACCACTGTAATTTTAACAATTCCCATTTATGATTTATCCCAATGTAGTTTTAACAATTCCCATTTATCCCAATGTAGTTTTAACAATTCACATTCCTCCAAATGTAGTTTTAACAATTCCCATTCCTCCCAATGTAGTTTTAACAATTCCCATTCCTCCCAAAGAAGTTTTAACAATTCCCATTTCTCCCAATGTAGTTTTAACATTTCCATTCCTCCAAATTAGTTTTAATTATTCCCATTTCTACCAATGTAGTTTTAACATTTCCATTCCTCCAATTTAGTTTTAATTATTCCCATTTCTACCAATGTAGTTTTAACAATTCCCATTTCTCCCAATGTAGTTTTAACAATTCCCATTCCTCCCAATGTAGTTTTAACAATTCCCATTTCTCCCAATGTAGTTTTAACAATTCCCATTGCTACCAATGTAGTTTTAACAATTCCCATTTATCCCAATGTAGTTTTAACAATTCCCATTTATCCAAATGTATTTTTAGTTATTCCCATTTCTACCAATGTAGTTTTAACAATTCCAATTTAGAAAAAAATTTAATATCGAAATTTCTTTGTTTTGAGGCAGTTCAAGATAGCCTGGCACCAAACGGGATTAGAGAAACGTCGGCTTCGGCAGTTGAGGTTCATATTAAGGCTACGTTGACACACATTGCGGATAGAGTATAGGTCTATTTGGACAAGCATATCTGCCATAGGCAGCATAGCCATTTGACTACTTAGAGGTCTCAAAAACGTATGTCAAAATATGAAGCAAATCCAGTTAGAAAGTTACTAAACATTTTAAAGACTTAAAATAGCTAGGATTTCATAGAAAGTCTGTAGAAAATGTTTGTAAAGATCCTGACGTTTCGTACAGGAATATTTATAAAGAACTTTATAGGACATAGGAAATCCTAGACGTTCTATAGATTTTCTATGTATAATATTTTGTAGACAGGCTGTACAAAATTGTTGTAAAAGCCCTAACGTTTAATGTAAAGCAATATTTATAGAGAACTGTATAGAATATAGGAAACCGTAGACGGTCTATAGATTTCTTTAAGATTTGTTTGAAAGTCTGTAGACAATGGTTGTAAAAGTCCTGACATTTAACGTACAGAAATATTTCTATTAATTTATTTTCTATAGGACATTCATATATAGATTTTCTACAGACTTCTATAAGATTTCATAGAAAATCTTCAAACCTTTATAAGATTTCATAGAAAATCTTCAAACCTTTATAAGATTTCATAGAAAATCTTCAAACCTTTATAAGATTTCATAGAAAATCTTCAAACCTTTATAAGATTTCATAGAAAATCTTCAAACCTTTATAAGATTTCATAGAAAATCTTCAAACCTTTATAAGATTTCATAGAAAATCTTCAAACCTTTATAAGATTTCATAGAAAATCTTCAAACCTTTATAAGATTTCATAGAAAATCTTCAAACCTTTATAAGATTTCATAGAAAATCTTCAAACCTTTATAAGATTTCATAGAAAATCTTCAAACCTTTATAAGATTTCATAGAAAATCTTCAAACCTTTATAAGATTTCATAGAAAATCTTCAAACCTTTATAAGATTTCATAGAAAATCTTCAAACCTTTATAAGATTTCATAGAAAATCTTCAAACCTTTATAAGATTTCATAGAAAATCTTCAAACCTTTATAAGATTTTGTTGAAAATCAACAGAAAGATGTTGTAACAGTCTCAAAGAAAAATATATGTGGGTAAAGTATTGATTTTCGGATAGAATCTCCAACAAATATGGTTTGTCTAAACTTGTTACGTCAACGTGATGTTGTCCAATAAAGGAGCGCGGTTCGCGACAAACTACAAAAGTGGCATATTGGGGAGACGTACGACTTGTGACATTCACCGCGCCAGTAATGAAATTAAACATACGAAATAGGGTCAACATAAAAACAGGTCTTGTTGTGTAAACTATAAATCGGGTTATTGCGACCGTAGCGAGAGAGTGTCCTCCATTATCTTAAATGCGCTTTTACTTGGAAGCGAGATTAAATCTCAGAAGGTACTTGCGGAAATTTCCCGTAAATACAAGTACTCCAGAAACTTTGTTACCAGAGACGCGGCCGCGAAGTGCTATTTGCGCTGGGCTAATGCACCGAGCCTGGCCGAGAGATGGCGCCTCCGCCACCCTTTATTCACTCTGTCGTTTAAAGGAGCAGCTAGGCGAACTGGGGATGGCCGCTAATCCTACGCCTTATTTCCGCCTCCCCCTCACGGCTCGGCTCTTTGAGGTTGAAATTTCATTAGGTCACCCTGCCCCCACACACCTCTTTAATTTTTTTCAACGAAGCTCTTTCGAGAGGCCATTATTTAAAGTTTCACTAGCCGAATTAAGAAACTGGTCCTAATGGCATTGAAGGGCCGAAATGAAACACCGGGCTTTAATAGAGAGGTTCGAGTTACCTTTCCTTCTCTGTTTAGCGGGCTGGGTAAACGCGCTTTTTCACCTGAGACTGAAACGTGGTTTCAAAGAGGATAAAGCATTCCGTTTTATAGCAGCTATATAAACGTCTAAAGGCATCTTTCTTACGCTGTCTTTGTGAAGAATAAAAAGAAACTGGAAACAAAAGGTTAATCAACCTTCGGTAAAATACCTGAACCAGTTTTTCATTTCTAATAACAGGAAGCTATATACGCAAACACTGGGAACGACTAAGGATCCATTGACACCGTCTGGGGAAATGGGCGGGGCTTAAACTACGTCCAAAGTAAGACGTTAACCGTATTTTCCAAATCTCGTCTGTAAACCGCTCCCGATTCAATGAGAATCATTAGGGCCACCGTAGTCTTCGACATTCGTAGTGTATACATATATTTTGTATTCCTGCTATTAAATTGCCCACCTTTTTATGGTTGCGGAAGGGATACATGGGTTAAGTGTAGGAACATAATGTAGAGAAGTGAAGAATATTTCCGGGAAAGGCTTAAATTGGAACCGTAAGGTGTGTATTATTCAATATTTTCATTATACTCAGATTATACTCTTGACCAAATTACGAATGAGAAATCAAACAATTGTTCAATGACGAATGATAAATCAAACAGTTGTTCAATGACGAATGATTAATCACACAACGGTTGAATGACACATGAAAAATCAAAGAATAGTTTAATGAAGAATGAGAAATCACGCAATGATTGAATGACGAATGATAAATAAAACCAATTGGACAACGACGAGTGACAAATGAAAAATAAATTAAATAAGCATATTTCAGCTTGTCATGGCGACTAGCGCGTGATATCGAAACCGCGAAGCCGTCCATCGATTAATTGCTGAACAACTAATTAGCCAAGTTATCGAGATTCTAGAAACTGTCGTTTGCTAACTGATGGTTCCGCAAACAATTTACAGATAGCGATAGTGTTATTACGAAATTCCTATGATAGAAATTTTCAGTAGGTTGAATCTCTATTTTATTTAAACAAACCCAGGCAGTTGGATCGGCTTGTGACAAGAGTGATCCTACTTTTGGCGCTTTTGCCAAAATAAAAAGACGCGCCATAAGAATGTAAAATCCGACAAAAAATAGGTCGTCAGAAATAAGTTTCAAAGTTTGTAGGATTCTCACACTAGAGCGCCAAAGAAAAACTGTTGCGCGTTTGATCTCGAAAAAGGAAGCCAGTGGTGCGTGCGAAGTCACCGGCGCTTGAATCCCAGGATTTTCGGAATATACAAAAATATGTACCAAGAGATAAAGAGAAAACTACTGAATGCCCAAAAATAAAAAAACATATTTACGCTGTATTCTGTTATTTGATTTTGCGAAATTCGTGTTATCACGCACTTTCATTAAACACAAAGTTAAATATTTGCTACTAAAATTCAAGGGTATTGCTAAGAAGACACAGACAAACTAACATTTCAATCAAGGTTTCACCATTAGACTTATTAGATTCCTTCACGATTCGCCGAAGAGGAAGAAAAATCAGTCGTAAGCAGCCAGCAGGCAAACAGTTATTGATGTTTTGTTCAATATAGCTAGCATTGTAGTTTTCTCGATCAACAATAAAAGGCCAGCTACCAAATACCTCGAAAAAGTACCATTAATTTTTATTTTTTAGTTTTATTACTAGAATTTTATTGAATCAACGATACTTCGAGCCAACGTCATTCTTAAACAATACCACTTCTATTATAGTATAAAATAGGTCCATTTATAGCAATAAATATGTTTAATTTTAATATTAACATTTAGTTCTGTGTAATCGTAAGGATGTGTTCTAGTGTTGTAAGTCGGAAACCTTTCGGAAAATGACCGAGGCTTTTTTTCCGGAACATTTTCCGTATTTTTCCGCAAAAAAATAAAAAAAGTTTTCAATCCATGGTTAGTCTAATATATTGTTTGCAAATTGAAATAAAGCGGGATTTTCGCCTCATTTTTTCGAATATAAAAGTAAAACTAAACCCTTAGACTAGTTTAAACTGTTTAACAATGTAACACTATTAATGTTTTGTAGTATGTTCACTGATATTAGACATTTTATATCGATAAAAAGTTAAAAACATTAAAATTCATTAAAAAGTAATTTATGTTTCAACTTTTATTTTTCCAATTTGCGGATAATTTTCTGGAAAATTTTCCGCATTTTATTTTTCCGGAAAATTAACAACACTAAATTGTGTACCAAATGTTTTTGATTTAAATATTTGGTGCTTAGTCTCGGTCAGAAAACGGATCGTTCTCCCAAACTCGGCCAACAAAAGTGTTTGTGTGGACAACACGTTATTATATATATATATATATATATATATTATCCATTCACACGGAGCAACTTTGGTTTGCGATTCGTCTTCCCAACAATGTTTACTAAAAACTGAAAGAATTTCGTGACCGATAATAACTCAATTTTTATTAGGAAAGATCTGATTTTTGGTAGATTAGACTGATTCAAGTGACATGATTTAAAGATTTTTTCCAACGCATTTTGAAATGAAAAAAATGGCTCGGTCTACGTGACTCATATGCGCGTTATTTAAACTAATTTATTGATTTTTTAAAATGATCTACACTAAAACAAAAATACAGGGGAATTAGTATTCCTTCAAGTTAATTTATTTCAAAAACAATATTTAATTTGATGACGCAACAGCGCGTCATCAAAGTGAAAAAAAAACTAAAACATTAACTAAATAAATGCTATTTAAAGGATGGAAAATATTACAAAATACAAATTTATCATAAAACTGGTACCTAGTAGCAACAAACACAGCACCCCACACAAGGAGAACGCAACCCGTCAAAACTCGTGCATTTTCTTGCGTACAGTTTTCATTGGTTACATGCATTATCGCCAGTAGCGTCGGCAGGATTTTTGGGGAGGTAGGCCAACCATTTGGAGGCCCCCCAAAATTATGGAGCCCCCCCCCCCATACCACAATTTTTTCAAATCCGTCCACGTTGATTTTTTTTAAGCAAGTGGTGCAAATTTTGGGTAAAATGGGTACGTGACGAAAAAATTAGAACTAATAACACTTAACAAATGAGTGGTTATTTACTTATTTCTACGACTTCATTCAAGTCTATCAATTTACATTCATTCCTTCGGTACTTCACATGTACATCCCTTACATCAGAACTTACAACTTTACGAAAATGAATGTACATAGTTACACTAACGTAAGTAAAGTAAGTTAAAGAACCATTTATTTGTAAATATAAAATTAAAGATACAATTTGTATATCGCTCGCCAAAAATTAAAACTTAAAAATAAACTACTGTCAAATAAAAGTTACTCGTATCTTTGAAATGAATAAAACAGCAGTGTCGTTTAGCGAATCACTCCCATTGAATATTGAAAAATTAATAAATAAATAAATTATTTCGCAAACAAATTACAGAATTTTCTGATATTAAATAATTTGGAGGCCCATATATTAAATTTTGGAGGCCCCTTAAGACGACTTTTGGAGGCCTCTTAAGACGACCTTTGGAGGCCCCTAACCATTCCTGTTGATGGCGCCGCTACTGATTATCGCCTGCTAGCGTCGGAAGGGGAAAATCAGCAAATTGTTTTTCCCCCGCCCGTAAAACGTTCAGCGTAAAGGCCCGCCCAATGAAATCTGTACACAACACCGCGTTAGCGTGTTTAAAGGCTAGCTGCGTTCTCCTTGTGTTTGTTGCTTCTAGATGGCAGCGACCGATGGAGGCCGATTTTTCGTCACAAAAGCGTCAATCAGAAAGCTCTCAGAATTAAAATCTACGGTACGGTGTTCTATATTATCTTTGGTCTAGTCCAAACTGAAAAAACCGCCAGCTGTGGGGTATTGATTTTAAAAACCGTTAATTCGCGTTTCTAAAGATTTAAAACTATTTCGACGCCCTAAATTTAGATAAAATACCCTTTTTTTAAAAGATGGAATATTAACGCGAGTTTAAAGTTTATCAAAGTTTCAAACTGTTGCTGACTTAACGACGATGCTTAATAAAGAGATAAAGCCCGCGCTAGAAAACGTGTAGGAGAAACGGCCAGGAGTGTAGATGTAACTTTAAGGCGCACAGCCTGTTTACCCTATAAGCGTTTTGTAGCGCGGGGCTTAATCCATCTATTATCCACCAAGAAGGTCGATCGATTAAATTCTTATCATTCGCGGTTCTTGAGATATAATGGAAATTGTTACGGGGGCTGTTTAACTGACAACTACCATGAAGATCAATCTAATTAGATAGGGGCTAATATATATCGGATGGTGTATCGTAATGACTTCCTTTTCCGGTAAGGTTAATTGATTCTTCATTACGACTCAAAGAACCATCTAAATTGGCAACAACAGAACTGATGATTAGCAAATACTTTCAGTGCTTTTTTTCGGCGTTGAGAAACAGCGCTGCCAAACAAATGTTTCCAAACAGGCTAGAAAGATTCGCGTACGAAACGAGTCTAGGTGGCACTGCAGCGCCGCGGTCATCTGATCTAGAGTCGTAGATCTAGCGTCTGCTATTGTCAAATTTGAGAAAATGCCTAAATCTGGGCGTAGTCATTGCTCTGCGTGAGTCGTGACCATGGAGTTTTCGGTAACTGCATTTAAATTATTTAGTAATATGGCGTACTTTACCGCAGAACGTGGAGGTAGGATTGAATTTTTTGCTTCTAACTAGAACTGTTTTGCTTCTAACTAGAATGTTTTTGCAGCTTTATATCAACGGTTCATAAAAATAAACACTTGCAGTTCTAGACTGCCGTACATACTTGAATTACAGAAGGGGCCTATAAAATATTCTAATCTAGGACAACCAAAGTTCAAAAAAAAGGCCAACCAAACTCAGAAAATATTAGATTTTCAACATTTTGTTTAAATTAAATGATATTATTTTCTACCTTTTCCCTCTTTCTGCTAATAATAGAACTCTCGACAGCTTTTTAGTTGGATGGTTTCATTTTCGAGTGAAGCAGAGTACACGCCGACGCGATAGGCGGTTTGGACAAATGTATAGCTAGACTTATTATTCCGTTTTTGCAATTGAAACGATAATTTTATAATTATCGCCGTAGTATATTATCTTGGTTGTCTTATGGAAAACCCTAGTTAACGACAATTTTAAAATTTCGAGTTAGTAGTAAATTTAAGAATAAGTTTTAATTGTACGCCTTCAGTAAAATTCCAAACCACTTACGCCACGTTCACACTTACCCCTAAAATAACTTGTTTTAAAAAATCGCTTCGTGTTGGTTCTGGAAGCAGCGTAAATCACTATAATAACTATATTTTGATAATCATTGAGAGCCTATTAGAGTATACGAATACCAAATTATTATTGATGAAACCGAAATAATTTATATTAAAGCTAGTTTTCTAAAAAAGGAGAGAAAAATAAACTTTAGTTTTAGCTGAGAGGTTTTGACACGTTTTGAGAAGAATTGAGATGTTTTGGTACGTTTTGTGAAGAATTGAGATGTTTTGGTACGTTTTGAGAAGAATTGAGATGTTTTGATACGTTTTGAGAAGAATTAAGATGTTTTGATATGTTTTGAGAAGATTTAAGATGTTTTGATATGTTTTGAGAAGATTTAAGATGTTTTGATACGTTTTGAGAAGAATTAAGATGTTTTGATACGTTTTGAGAAGAATTGAGATGTTTTGGTACGTTTTGTGAAGAATTGAGATGTTTTGGTACGTTTTGAGAAGAATTGAGATGTTTTGATACGTTTTGAGAAGATTTAAGATGTTTTGATATGTTTTGAGAAGATTTAAGATGTTTTGATATGTTTTGAGAAGATTTAAGATGTTTTGATACGTTTTGAGAAGAATTAAGATGTTTTGATACGTTTTGAGAAGAATTGAGATGTTTTGAGAAGAATTAAAATGTTTTGATACGTTTTGAGAAGAATTAAGATGTTTTGATACGTTTTGAGAAGATTTAAGATGTTTTGATACGTTTTGAGAAGATTTAAGATGTTTTGATACGTTTTGGAAAGATTTAAGATGTTTTGATACGTTTTGAGAGGAATTGAGCCCAAGTGAGACTAACATTTCTATGAAATATTGTGACCAATAATATATTTATTTTTACTCAGGAAGAATGACCATTATGAGACCAACGAAAAACATCACTGTCAAATGTTTCCCCGGCACGAGAAGAAATTTTTTTAGGAACTTACTCTTTGTCGGCCCTACTCACACGTCAAAGAAATATAAATATGAAACTGAATTCAAGAAGAATAAGCTTGACCGAAGCCTTAACGTTTTTTGCTGATCATTACAAACTCTACCTAATAATGTTTTGGGACTCATCGCCCCTGCCCTCAGTGGGGTGCGCCACTGACTGAATTGTCCATCAATAGCAATTTAAACCAAATAATAAAAACTTTCTGGAACTTCTAATTCCCTCATTGGCTTACGCGCTTATCGCATTGCCAGTGGCCAAAAAAATCTATATTGTTTTTAATTTTCCTTTCAATTCAAAGAGGATTTGAAATAAATCTCGTAATAAACATGGAAATATAACTTTCAACGAAAGGATGAAACTAACGATTCTATAAAAATACAATAATCCTTTGTACCCTCTTGAGAGATTATACATCAGGATTATTGTATTTGGCCAGTAAAGGAAAATATATTTCTAACAAAACGCGAAACAAAAATGGTTAAATTAATATTTTTTTTTTTAAGAAAAAAGAATCGTGTACAAGAAATTCGAGGAAAAATGATCGGAAGGCCCACAAGGTATCATTTGTAGATTCTCAAGTTCTACTCCCTAAAGAACCCAAGTAATATTCTGTATTGGAAATGCGGCTTTTCAAAGAATCAAAGGATAATTATAAAGACGTGACAAAATAAGTAGCAAACGTTATAAAAAGAGAAAAATACATCAAATGAAGCAACCAAATTTCAGCTGAGTTAGAAAAGGTTCATTTGTATCATTACGAAGATAGAAAAATGTTTAAATCATCATCTTAAGGGAACAAATCTACTGCGGGTTTCGTCTGTACCGACACGTATATTTGAAAACCTTTTAGTATAACCAAAATTATACTGCTTTCGATCATGTCTATAAATAATATTTATCTCTTTAAGAATTTAAACCGCCTTAATTTCATCTTAAAAGGAAATATAGTTTTCTGTATCAACATGCATAATTACATAAAACATGGACTCGTGTACCATTGGCGCATTTCAAACTATTTATAAGTGTGTCTCAGCTGGTGTTCATAAACATTACTTTTATAATTTATTAGACCGCTGCATTTGAAAGCAGAAACCATAAAGTAAACACCTCACATAGAGTGAAAGGCTTTCAGCGAAACTTGTGCACACTTTTCGTACGCAATGTCTTGTTTTCGAGGCGTGAAATAAACAAGTTGGCCTAAAGATAATGTCCAATATCTAGATAAAAAAGGAAGTTTATACTCTAAAAGATGTAAAAACAACAGCATCGCTCTTCGGACTATATTTATTCACGCCTCGAAAACAAGGTGGCCCGTTCGGATAATTATTTAATGCACTTCAATTGGGTCTTCCACTCTATGCAAAACGCATTGAAAGCAGATATGTATGTAAATATTAATTTACAATGTTTATGAATCTAAACATTTACGAGCCAACCAATATTATTTTTTAAGTAGTTAAATAGCAAAGAATCAAATCTCATTAAAAGTGACTTAGCCGTATTTAATTTTTAAGCGACCACGAAACTGGGGCCAGAAATACGATACGCTATTTATTCCCAATAAGCTGTTGACCTTTATAGAGAATTCTTCCGTGGACAAAGAGCTAATTTAGTCATCTTAAATGGTGATCTATTTAAAGTTTGGTATTCAAGACACGTGATTACATTCTAGGTATACCGTTGCTACTAAACCGTCTTGTGATGTTCCTGGGAGATTTGTTAGAAACGCGCGTATATAAGGTGCGTGGACTATTTTTAGCCCTGTCCGAGTCTCTTCACGCGTAAAACGACGAACAAAAACTACCAAAGCGTCATAAAAGACATCATAAAACGCTTTAAATTTAGCGTAGAATAACATCTAAAGGTCATTTTGACGTTATCGAGTGGGGGAATGTACGCGTAAGTTTACCAAATACTATGTTGTCGTATTGAACGTGTAAACACGTCATCGAGGTTTCAAAAGTTCAGCGAACAAAGTCACTGAGTGCACTTAACAACTTTTCCACCGACCTGTTTATTTTGCAAAGATTTAAATTACGCCTTCAGACTGCGCACGAGACGTTTTAAAATTCGACTAATGGCGATTCCAAAAACAAAAGCGCCCTCAATCGGCGACAAACCAGCCGCAGATTCTTCGCGATACTGAGACGTCGGAGAATGGAGTGGCTCTCGTATGAAAGGCTACACTTTCTCTTCAGGGATTATGACAACGAAACCCTCTTTCCTAAATTTCGCCATTGGCTTATTAAAATTGTACCCCGAAGCCTCGATGCAGCCGCTTATTGAAGTCAACTTTAATCTTAACAAAGTAGGCAGTAGCCCGGAGCGTATACTGATGTTGCTTGTACGGCCAAGTCAATCTCCGTGTTTATGCCGCAAGCGTCCCGATGACCGCAAAAGTCTAATACCACTTCGGTGCTTATACTATGGTTCCTCTCGTATTTGAGGGCCCATTCGTTACAGCTTTTTAATAAAAAGGGAGCGGAATAGTTCCACAGACATTTTTGATATATTTATTGGATTTGAGACAAGCTTCTGCCTTCTTTGATTAAGGAAATTTTGAAGGCTCTTGTTTTTTACGGATGCCAAAATAACAGAGCTATACGTACGTGCTGAGAATATTCTAGGCAAATAAACTAAGCTTCTAATTTATAAATCTGTCAGATAAAGACCAGGCTGTATTGCCTGGTATTAAATATTTTGAGAAATGGATGAAACGAAAGAACAAAGAAGTTTAAATTCTTAACTTTGATGTAAGTCAATATTTAAAGAAAAAAATATATTAAAAGAAGAAATGGCGGATATTAAAAATTCAGGGTATGAAAAATATTATAAGATATGACTATTTTGTCGTAATCTGGTCTCAAACATTTAGTAGGTATATAATCTTATGGAAAGCCAATCAAAATAAACAGCGATTAGAATTTCGAAAGGTGATATGTAAAATGGATCCATCTGATCTCCAATTGTATCTGCTTCATTATCGCGAATAACAGATCTGAACAAACCTGCTATAATTTATCTGACCAGATTTAGTTAGCTGAACATTTGTCTGGCGTATACGATTAGTAGATTGTTAATAGCAAGTTAAAATAAACAGTGATTAATATTTCAAATAAGTTTAATTGTGGGATATATAATATCGATAACTGTTAAATATGGTGGCATAAATTACAACTACTATAAAAATTCTATTTGATATTTCGATTAAAACTTTTTTTAAAACACATACAATATAATATAAAATATCACGATATAGATTAAATTATTTTGGAATTAATAATGGCAATATCTTAATTATTGCGACAATAATAATTATCTTTTAGAGAAATAAACGTTATCCCAGCTTGTGGCACTGGGTGAAAACTCGGAACAACTCCTTCTGCGTTGAGTTTGCAAGTTCTCTCCCCACTGGTTTAAGGGGTTTTCCCCGAGTTCTTCGGTTTCCCCTTCCATAAAAACTTGTCGAGGTTAACGGTAATAGTTAGTGTAGGGAGCTGTTGGCTCGATCTCGTGGCATGCAGGGCTTGCCACCACCCTCCTACGCATTGTAACCCGGCCACCTGAATTAATGGCTTCAAAAGTCGCTTGATGACTTAGGCCTAAGGTGGTGCCTTGGGTATTAGCCTAGCTGATTATTATTATTATTATTATTATTATAAAAAACTTGCTAATGTAAAAAGTTAAAGGTAAGAGTAGGGAGCTTGCCACCAACCTACTACGCAATTTATCTCAGCCAGCGGCTTCACAAGTGTCTAGTTGACTTAGGCTTGTGTGGTTCCTTGGGTATTAGCCTAACTCATTATTATTATTATTATTATTATATTCTAGCCATCGTGCCACTATAACTTTGAAAACATGATATCCAAAAGTAAAAATCTTGCAAGCAAAATTGGACATCTTCTCTTATTGTAGCCCCACCAATTTGGGTAGCTTTGAAGGGGTAATTTCCTATCCCGTTCTCGAGTTGTAATAATAGAGCTGCAAAGTGATAAATTTTATAAATTAGTTTTTTAAATAAGATAAATAATACTTTAACAAATTTAGGGAAATTAAAGTTAATAGAATAAAATGAAATTTAGCCATTCAACACACGTTTCTTATTTAAAGGCAAATGGATCCCGAGGTAATGAACTTGAAGTGCTTCTTAAACAAATACACCTCTTTTCCCGTTTTCTAGAAATATTAATTAAGAAAAGTTCTTATTATTAAATTGAGAAAATACATTTCGTGCTGACGGAAGAATTTTCAAGCTTTTAATTAATCCATTTCTGTTTATTGAATAAGGAGTTCATTCCAGCGAATAAATATTTGAAATTGGAAAAGATCTTTTAAGCCCGTTTCTGGATCTCGATCCGTCTTATTCTTCTCGAATCGATTTAGCAATGGGACGTCGGAGTCACTTTGACACTTTCTGGAGTTGAAGTGGGAGCTTGTTGAGACGGTATCGCGTCAGTCGAGTACCTGAGCTTGCCACGGATACAATTTGCGAACAAACCGGCGAGATTATAAAGGAGACATTCTAAGGAAGATTTCTCAACTGTCGAACGTCGGTTTTCCAAATTGCGCGAGAAGAGATGGATACGCCGAATGATATTGGCTTTTCGACAGACTTTATTCAATATCCGAAACCCACGTATGTCCGACTGATCTGAGACGTCCTAAGCCTCGCTCGTTCGTTAGTGGGCTACCATCAGTAAAACGTGTTACTGTTCGAAACCCCGCTCGCAATTGACGCCGTGGTTTCAATGTCCGAATCTAATCCCAGCTATTCTGCACATGTTGAGCGTATCAATTCCGTTCCTCTTCTCAATTTAAATTGTCCTAATCGTAACTTCTGTCGTTACGTGTTCTAAGTAAATTTAAATGGAGAGAACGTGCTGAAAATCAAGTTCTTGAACTTCCCTAGATTTTACCCAAATTTCCTCAAAAGCAAGGTTCGAAAAAAAAAACGGGTTTTTTCCAAAAAGCCCAACCCAGTGGGTTTTTAGTTTTTTTTTAAAATTTGGGTGGGTTTATTGTTTTAGTTAACAATATTCAGATACTGCAAAGCCGAACCAAAGGACTGGTATAAGTATATACCAAGTTATAAGTTTCAAGTTAACAATCCAGTTCACTTTGTAAAGATTGTATCACATTCACAATATAATTCAGTTTAAGATATATATTAAAGTGGTCATTACAATATAATTCAGTTTAAGATATATATTAAAGTGGTCATTACAATATAATTCAGTTTAAGATATATATTAAAGTGGTCATTACAATACAATTGGGTTTAAGATATATATTAAAGTGTTCATTACAATACTAACATACTGAATGTTAAAAATAATACATCGGCGTTTACCTTTTAATATATAATTTTGGAAATGTCTTATGAATTCACCATTTGTTGGTAACGAAAAACAAGAACGTTTCGATGAAGGACCAAATAAACAAAATTATTTATTTATAGACGATTAGGTGTTTTATTTAAAATAGGGGCGAAATTTTTGAATTCAAACGCCAATGTAAATATCTTCACTTGTATTTCTTAATTGATAAAATACGCGAAAAAGTAGATTAGTCCATAATTCAAATGGGATAATATAGCTAAACCCTAAACAAATTTGAAGAAATTAAAAAACTTACTAATAACTCGTACCAATAGGTCTTCGAGCAAACAAAAAGACGCGAATCTCGGATCAAATAGAATTATAGACTAATCTCCTTTTTCGCGTATTTTATCATCCTTCGCACAGTCCATAGGTGGTTTCTTCTAACTTAACTTATCGTTTATACTATTCTCCACCACACTCCCCCCTTTTCGGCTTTCCGTTTTGAAATTTTTAATGTTTAGGCTTAGGGCCTGGTGCAGAGACGCTTTAGCGATTCCTGTTAATCGGTGACGCTGTTATTTTCCCAATTTTTATACCAAAGTCACGGACCAATAGGAGAGCTCCATTTTTGACGCAAAAGGCTATCACGCGGTTATGGTTGGCTTGCATTTGCCATTTTGACGTTGAAATCCTGGCTCTTCTAATTAACAATTTTCTTACTCTAATTTTATTATTAGGTTTTAGAATTTTTATAGTTAAATCCGTTATTTTATTAAAATATATTTATATAATATAGCCACGAAGGGAAAGCAAATCAGTTTCTGAAGAATGAGAGGTTATCCAAAATCTTTTTTAAAGCCATAAAATAGTGCATGAAAATTAGTTTCTTCTGATAATATAATTTTCTTACTCTTATTTATTAAATTGGTTGCATTTATTATACAGTTTAATGGTTTTGTTATTTTAAAAATATATTTTTATAATATAGTTGGTACACCAATAAAATAACAAATGAAAATAAGATTAATTACTATTATAAGCCAACATTTTCCGAAAATAATTATCTGTTAGAAAATGAGCCGAATCATTTGGTTTTTAGGAAAATATTTATTTCAAAACTTAGCTGATAGCAATTAAAATAAATCTAGTTATAAAAAAACAGCAATTTCTAGCTAAATAACCTATATTGATCACACGTAAAACAATGGTCCTGCTTTTTGATATAAGTTGTTGTTCTACCTAATTATCTGGCTTTTACATAGCCTAGTCAAGGTATAAACTGTAACAAATGATATAAGCGTGTAGAATTAACTGACAAACATTTTTAAGGTAATACCGAGGGGTCGGACATTTACCCAAATCCCGTACACTGACTAAAATCACAAAATCTTTTAACTCTATCTATGGTAAATTAACATTGAAATCCCAAAATCAATTCAAAATGTAATGATAAAATCGCCAAAATCTCTACGAAATCCCGTACAAAATAATTAATTACTAATTAATATCGTTATCGGCCAATATCGGCTTCGCTTAAGCCGATATTGGACAATACCGATATTTGAAAAATAGGACAGATATATCGATTTCCTAGATCCAAAAGTAATCTGCTATTTTCTAACACATTTAGTTGACAAGTACTAAAAGAGATGGCGCAGTTTTTTCTAAGCTCGAAGTTTATTGACGTAATTTTGCGCGTGAAAATACCTTTTCAGTTTATGGTAATAAAAAAAGCGGGAAAAGTAAAACTGTTTATCCAAGACATGTAGTGGTACTGTCGCGCGCAAAAACGTCATTTCAAATTCGGTCTTTGTTTTGGGCGATCATTTCCCGTCGCTAATATTCAGCGCGCTCTCTCCCTCGCGCCGAGATAGCTCAGTGTCGCGTTACGCCAGCCGGCTCGTTTGCCCCTTTGCTCGGAAGGGGATACGCAATGCACGGGCGCGTTGCGGGGAATTACGGGACTGATTCAAGGCGCAACGTAGCATACTCTATATACGAAACAAAAGTATCATTTTAATTTAAGAAAAAATTATCAGCATTTGGAATGAGATCGCATTTTTCGGTTCATTCGGGATCATAGAGACAGTCAACGTGCAAACGTAGCGTTGCTTTATATAATATATTATCGCTTGACCCAATAGATTTCACTTAATCCTAGGAGTAATTCAGTGGTTTCAACTTAAGCCTCGGTTTTCAGGATTCCCGGAACTTAACGCTTTTTAAATAATTTACGATCGTATTTCCCATAGAGTAAACCACTCACATAGAGTGGAAGGCTATTAGCGAAACTTGTGAACACTTTTCGTACGCAACGTCTTGGTTTCGAGGCGTTAAATAAACAAGGTGGCCTAAAGGTAATGTAGAATATCTAGATAAAAATTTAAATTTATACTCTACGAAATGTAAAAACAACACCATCGCTCCTCGGACTACATTTTTCCACGCCTCGAAAACAAGTTGGCCCGTTAGGATTATTGTTTCATGCGCTTCCAAATGGCCTTCCACTCCATGCGAGTGGGTTTCTCTATGGTTAAAGACATTGTTATAAAACATTTCCCACTACCAAGATTGTATTTATTTGTAAGAGAGTTGAGTCTAATTTACCCCTGGCACCAGGGTTGTCTGATTTAAATCAGTGATTTGAATCACGAATTAAATCAAGTGATTTTTTTAAAATATCATTGAATGAAATCGCTAATTAAATCAAGTGATTTTTTAAAAAATATCATTGATTTAAATAACGTATTATATTTCAATGTATTTATGAAAATGTACGAAAGTTAGTTCTTTAGAACTTTCAATCCAGAGACAATGCAATCAAATTTCATTATTAATTAATAACTCAATTTAATAAAGATTAATTTAAACTATAATTTACGTTATTGCTGCAGTTAAATTATTTATCAATTTGTCAAAAAAAAACTGGCATAAAACCTTAAAAAAAAACTAAAAACTAAAAATATCAATCAAAATCCGATAGGTCGGTGTACAGTTCGTTGGACGCCGAGTGTGCTTTACAGGGGTAAGCAAAAACTCGGATTTTCTTAACTTCTTTCAATCGAGAGAGGGCGCCAATGGTTGCTAAATTGTAGCGAAAACGTACTAGTGGCGCCATCTCAAGTACTTCTGAAATTGAAAACAAAATCCTAACATCACCCTGCCCCTGTGACTTACTACCCAGTTATACATCAGTTAACCCACCTATTTAAATAAAAAAAAAACCCCCACCTGGCACGCATTCGGGGAAAAGGAACAAGAAAGTTGTTGGGAACCAATGAGATACCTGACTGATTTTGGTTTTTAGAAATATTTCGGTGTCATATATTGATTTTCTAATACTATTTAAACGATAAGATAAAATAAGCTAAGCTTGCTGAACTTGTTTTTATGTAGCGCATTCGTCACGAAATACGTAGAAATTCAGTACAGTTTAGGCTTAAAAACCGACGAGCTAGTCAATTTTACCCAGAGCTTTTCGTAGTTGTACGTCATCGATACGTCACCCTTTTTTACATTTTACGCCTTTAACAGAAATAAAAGATTTGATGAGAAGTTCGCGCCCAATCCGCGTCGAGCCTGCGCCTTAGATGGATGTACTTGTATCGTTAGATATATATTATATACTCTTGATAATTTTTTTCGAGAAATTTTACCTCGCATTTCTATGATTGAATTTGTTCATGAATATGTGTTAAAACGTATCTAGTACATGGAGCGCTTATGAAAGTGTATAAGGCTAGATTGGATTGAATGGAATTTCAGGGATCGGGTTATTTTTAGATTAATTCGGTCAATTAGTCTTTTCAGTTTACATAGACGGGGAAGCTCATTGACTGCTGGATTTCCGTTTGAGAAGCAGACTGAAATTCTGTAAAATCAGACTCAAGAAATTAGAAAGCAAACTAAGCTAATGTAGTCTTTACAAATTTTTCTATAGAATTTCTATAAAATATTGTGAGAGTATTTAGAAAGTATAAAGTTTTTTTCATATCATATAGAGATCCTTTATAAGTATTTTCTTTAAAAATATATCTAGCACTTTCTATCTCTTTTCTATGGCTATAGGAAAATGGCCGATATTTCTATAGATTCTAGAGCCATTTAGGTTATTTCCGTATAAGACTCCGATTCTAATTTAATAGAATTTCTATAGAACATTTAAATTAGTGAAATAAAATCTTTCGACTTTATTTATGATCGACCCCAACTCTTGAAGTTTACATAATTCGAAGTGCTTTGGAGAATGTTTTGATACAGAGATATATTCCAGCTTTAATGCGGTAGTACATATTTTACGAATAATATGTAGCTACAAATATAGCCGTTGTTTCGATGATTCCCTTACCAGGGGGAAAAGGGCGTGGTTTTTCTTCTGGGAATCATGAGGCGAACAGGGTGCTGTATATTCTCTGTTTACCTGTTGCATTCTAGGTGTCTTGCATTAGTAATGTGTCGAAAACTATTTACACAATGCAAGGTAAATAACCTACATTAAAATAGATGCGTGACATAAGGTAGAGCCGAATGTCGACATTTGGCTTAACACATCTAAATACTAATCGTTTATTAGTTGAAATCCTCACAAATCATTATTAGTTATCGCAGTTTAGGATATCATAAATTAATATGAGCCGTATCATCGATTGGCGTCAAAAGGTTTTAGTCTGTTTATATTACGCTGTATTGGAAATTATTGGTTACTAAAATACCACAATTAGTTTCTAGATTAAATAATTATCTAGAATTGTACTATATCATAAGTAACATAATAATTCAATAAGTATGACACTTCCTATTGCTTTAATGCTAATTTTCTAACCGAACCTTTTTTCGGCACTGATACTCTCTTGAAGCTGGGACCTGGACTCGCGACTTACCGTTTTGGATGACTACTTTTTGATAAAAATTTAAGCCTAATATCAGAGAGCACGTTCTGGAGTCGCGAGGGGCTTTGGCTTTGTTTTGAAGCCCGCGTGCGAATCACGCGTGATAAAAAACATGAGATCGTGGCTTTTTTAATTTTTATAATTTTAGCTTAACATTCCGCCTATCTATCGCATATTTTAGACACTAGAGGGCTCTGTGCTGAGAAAACACCTTGATTACGCAATAACTATGAAAATCAGTTTGGTTGTAAATCTCGATAATTGTCATACATTTATGTTATTATGTTACTTATGCTATATATATAAAATATTTTTATTCTTGGCAAATTTTTTTAATTGAAAACACATTTTGAGAATGAAATAAAACCCATCGAAGGTTTCACTAGGAAGTATCAATAAATAGAGTTTGGACTTGCAAGCAATTCTTTATATGGTCGTTGTAAAAGGGGCAAAACGCCGCGATGGGATAGCGTCGACGCGAAAACTCGTGTTAGGCCTAACCGAGATTTCTCGTGTCAACGTTCACCATCGTTTTGGCATTTTTAAAATTGTGTATATTAAATTGACTGACAAACGTAGTTGACTTGTTTTGGCTTGAGTATGAATTTTAGTTATATAATTGGGTTAACTAGACAATTCTTATAACCGAACAACCGTAAATATTTCGTTCAGCTATCCCCTTATCACCACGTAGGGGGGAAGTAAACAGATATGGTCTTTTATTGAAACGCCTATTATTGATATTTTCTGAATATTTTCCATACATAGATCAAAGTATAGTAGGATATTTTTTAAGACATATATTATTCGATGAATAAAAAGATATAAATATAAAAACGTATGATGACATATATCTGACTCTATTGGATTCGGACAAACTACAAATTCGTATTTGATTTAATCCAAGAACAGTTTGTTACAACTTTGTTTTGGGTCGGTGCGTTGAAAATGCGCGATATATCTCTGTAAATGGTCATAACATTTCCGATATAAATAGATATATATTTCTATATGGATGTATTATTTAATAAGTTATCCAAAACACCTTTTTCATACACTGAATGTGTTCAGTAACGCACAACGGCCAAACACACTGTTGAGTAAACGTTCAGTCTGGTTTCTTATTGTCACCTAGGAGCAAAAAACACAGCACCCCACACAAGGAGAACGCAACCCGTCAAAAGTCGTGTACATTTTTTATTGGTTAGAAGCTTTAGCTCCTGCTGCCGTCGGAAGGGGAAAATTTTGAAATTGTCTTCCCCCTTTCCGTAAAACGTTCAGCGTAAAGGTTCGTTCAATGGAATTTGTACACAACACTGGTTTAGCGTGTTTTAAGGCTAGCTGCTTTAGTTCCTTGTGTTTGTTCAAGGACAGTAGATACAGGGACGAGAAAGTGTATTGGCGGCCTCTGTTGGAATATATCACCTAAAACGACCTAAACGCAAGGAGAGTTAGTTTTTATTTACGCTCGTAGTTTTATTTTTAATTTAACATCAAAATGGTAAAAACTAACTACAGTAATACTGTCCATGGTGAACCACGTCTTAACAATGGCCGCGGTTTGTTTACATCTAACTCCCCGTGAATATAAAGACGTTTAAAATCGAATTAAATAAATATTTTGCATAACCTTTTGAAACTCCCTGTATATCAATTAATAGATTATTATGGCAATTATTACAAATATAAAAAATAAAAAAAATTCAAAAAAATGTTTTTTTTTATCTGCTTGACATTGGCTCTGACTCTGAGATAAAAATGTATTCATTTCATTTTATAGAATCGTCTCATCCGGAGTCAACCTATTTATAAATTGGCTCTCATGGGAATGGTTATTCTCTGTTCTATCTTTTCCATTTCTAAATTCCAATCTTTTCGCTACTTCTATCTCCAACTGGGCTGGAATTCAATTTATTTAATTATTATAGGTTGCTATGGCCACCGAAGTGAAGGCAGATCATCGCGATAGAAGTTGAATGAAGACAAGGACAGTAGATACAAGGACGAGAAAGTGTATTGGCGGCCTCTGTTGGAATATATCACCTAAAACGACCTAAACGAGAGGAGAGTTAGTTGTAAACAAAAAAATGGCGGTCACCTAATTTTAGCGGTTCGTGACGAGGCTTAAGTGTTCAAAACAAATGGGCATTTTTATTTAAGCTCGTAGTTTTATTTTTAATTTAACTTCAAAATGGTAAAAACCAACTACAATAATACTGTCCATGGTGAACCACGTCTTAACAATGGCTGCGGTTTGTTTACATCTAACTCCCCGTGAATATGAAGACGTTGAAAATCGAATTTTTTTTCTGTTCGCTTACTGCCAATTGTAAGATATTGCCCCTGGGCCCTCGCCCCATGATCAGAAACTACCTCCAAACGTATTTCGCGGGCATGCTCCAAAGATCTTAGTACCTCATCATTTCCCAATTTTATGACTTATTCGTATTTAAATCAAAATATTTTTAAATGTTTAGTTTAGCCCCCGGCATTGTCACTATTGCATCGCGAAGACTAAACCACGTGTACGCGAAAAGCGGCTCTTCTATTGGCCCGAGAATATGACAACTCGGATTAGCTGTGCGAGCGAGCAGACTTGGAAAAGTGATATTTTTAACGGGGGCCCTACGGTCTCCCGCCCCCCCTTAAGTTTATTTTTATTGAGTGCCACTAGCCTAGGGGGGTTGAAATGGGGAAAAAATTCAAACTATTGAGGGAAAATACGAGAGTAAAAATTGGTTACGTTACTTACGCAAACATTTATTGACTTTAAAACGTTAACTTTACCACTAGATTTCGCTCTCGACTAGGGTAGGAAAACAGCGTTTCTGAGACGGCGTAAAAAGATATTTTTATTAAATTTGGGGGCCCCGGTGGTACGCAACCCCCTTTCTAATGATTTATTTTAAGGGTTCCCTGATTTTTTTAAGAGCCATTGGCCCCAGAAGTCCCGCTATTTCCAATACGACAGCCACATCACAATAAGGCCATCAATGGACGGTCTATATTCATCGGGTGTTGCGTTAGGGATAGGCGAGACAGGCCTACTTTGTTTTCACTTAGGGGCCCAGTCGATTTATACATAAAACTTGGCAAAATTAAATTCTTAAATCGATATATAGGGAGGATGGGATTGAGGAAAATCTCCCGGCACCGCCCTTGATATACATGAGTTTTTTCGTTTTTCTTTTAGAACAAACTCATGGTGTCGGCCAAAGGCTTTAGACACCATGATATTCATGAGTGTTTATGAATAAATTTAGTCAGTCTCGAAATTGTTGATAACTAGAGCTCGGGGAAACGGATAAATTAACAGCTAAAATTTCCATTAATCTTAAAAATTGGGTTATTCACGACTATTCTACGATTTAATATGCAACAAATAGGTTTTTATTCGGATAATTTTCGGAGATGTATATAAAAGAAATGAAAATTTCTTATCCGAACGCCGGGCCCTATTGCTAACGTTTGAGAGCATACGGTTTTCTAAATTTATTGTTTGTACCCCATTAAGTAATCGTATTATTACAGTAATTAAATGTAATCGTACTTCGCCATTAAAGTTACTAACTCATTTAATGAATGTCTCTGCTAACAGGTAATAACATAAGTATATTAAACATACCTTAGAGATAAGCTATCTATACTGCTAAGGTTGAGTACGATAAATAGAAATCGGCTTGAGTTATGTTCGATGAAATAGTGTCGTCGTTGTTGAAAAGTTTCCGTTTTCTATCAGAGGTGTTTTTAAATCTATTATTTTACATCAGTCCACCAGTGGCTATCAGATGTACTTCAAGACCTCCAAGCCGGAATAGCAGAAATTAGCCATGAAACACCTAAATTCGCTCTAAGGTAGTGCTTGAATTACCTAACTTCTTTCTAAGGTAGCGCTTGAATTACCTAACTTCATTCTATAGATGCGCTTGAATTACCTAACTTCATTCTATAGATGTGCTTGAAACAACTAATTTAGTTCTAAAGATGCGCTTGAAACAACTAATTTAGTTCTAAAGATGCGCTTGAAACAACTAGTTTAGTTCTAAAGATGCGCTTGAAACAACTAATTTAGTTCTAAAGATGCGCTTGAAACAACTAGTTTAGTTCTAAAGATGCGCTTGAAACAACTAATTTAGTTCTAAAGATGCGCTTGAAACACCTACATTCTAAAGATGCGCTTGAAACACTTAACTTCATTCTAAGGTATCGCTTGAATCACCTAACTTGGTTCTAAATTAGTGCTTGAAACACTTAACTTCATTGTAAGGTAGCGCTTGAAATACCTAACTTCTTTCTAAAGATGCGCTTGAAAACGCTAACTTCGTTCTGAAGTAGTGCTTGAAAAACTTATTTTGTTCTTAAGTAGCGTTTGAAATACCTAACTTCTTTCTAAAGATGCGCTTGAAAACGCTAACTTCGTTCTGAAGTAGTGCTTGAAAAACTTATTTTGTTCTTAAGTAGCGTTTGAAATACCTAACTTCTTTCTAAAGATGCGCTTGAAAACGCTAACTTACGTTAGATATTTCTAAAGTATAACGCTTGAAACACCTAACTTCGTTCTAAAGCATAGCGCTTGAAACCTCTAACTACACAGGAACTTAATGCTTCATCGGGATACGAAAGAAATGCAATTGACTATATTACATAGAAGAAATACCATTTATTCAATATATAACTATATCACTACACAGAAGCGCAACGTTTACGGCCGTGATGAAGTTTATACTTCAGCAAATTGAAGGGAAACGAGAACCATTTACAGCCTTGATGGACTCGCCATCATTACTTTTGAATTGATAATGCTAATATTTAAATTATCGAACTTTCATATACGGCGGAACCAATTATTATCCGCATCGGATCCGCTTGGCTTTAGGGAATACCAGAATAGGAGGCAGAGAATCGGTCGACCTCCTGTGAAACCGTCACTCTAAAGTTATCTACCCCAGGCTATTGATGAATTTTTGAGAAGGGAACGGCGAAATCAGCAGCAACAATCGAGAACTACCAGCTAAGCTTCGTTATCACATCTAAATGTAAATCTCCTTCTATATTTGTAAGCGGCTATAGTGGGGTGGCGGAGTGGTTAACATTTTCTGGCAGCAAAAGGAGCCAGATTCGATCACAGCTTGTGGCACTGCATGGATGTAAACCATTCCTTCCGCGTTGTGTTACGTTCCCCTTTCCATATGCACTTGTTGAAGTTAACGGTAATAGTAAGTGTATGGAGGGCTTGCCACCACCTTCCTACGCATTGTAACCCAGCCACCTGAATTAATGCCACTAAAAGTCGCTCGATGACTTGGGCCTAAGGCGGTGCTTAGCTGATTATTGTTATTTAATAATGACTCTTAAATGTGCTACTATAATAAGACCTAGAACCTCAAATAAAAATTAATTCATTGCGCTGTAAGGGTATAGTTCTGATTATATCATTAAAATAAGACCAAGAGTTATCCTCGTATAAATTTAAATTCATAGTATTTATTTTCTTTATTCGTTTTACTTTAATGTATGTAAATCTTTTGTGAATATTTAATACCGTGCATCAAAAGTCAGTTACTTACTTAGCCAGTCGTAACTATTATTATAAATGAATTGTAAACTCTAAATAAATGGTTATTATAATTATTATTATAGATGAGTATATTATTCAAAATATGCCTTTTAGGTGGGCTTAATTTGAACTTTGGTTTTTGCCGCAATGTTAAATATATCTTTTACTTTTATTAACAACGCGCGTATTTAAAATCCGAAAATATTTTGTGGTTTGCCAAGGGAATATTAGGAAACGTATTTTATTTCGCTTTTCGAATCGAATGACACTAGGTAAAATGATACTAAAGGTATTAGGTACAATTTCTGTTAGCATGGTTTATTAGACTGGGGTCCGTTGGGAGTTGAAGGATGTCGTAGGCCCTGGAATCGGGGTATGGTTACGGAGCTGCCAAGAAAATACATTAAGTCCCGATAGATTAAAACTTAAATTTTACCATGTTTTCCGAGCGATTTATTACAATTTGTATTTAATTTTATCTTATTTATCGAATTTTTAAACGTTATATTCGTCCATTATGTATAAAAATTATTCTTAAACAACAAATGATTTAATTTGGGTATTGGACGTGAAGTAAAAATTAGGGAAGTTTTTCTTAAATCTAATTAATATTTTTATTACGCGTTACCTTGATTTCTAAAATGGACGTTTTATTCTAAAGACACCGTAGCTCCGTCTAGTTGCGCTTTGTGTAAATACTACCAAATTTGAGAATTTTAAAATATATCCTAATGAAAAAAATCCAGAAAAAATCATTGAGATATGAATTACCTATAGGTTTCTTTATAGTAAACTATTTTAATCTGCATGCGCTATCCTTGAATAAAATCCTGGTTGCTCCATTGCAACCAAACGAATTTAAGCTTCTAATAGTTAATTTCATATTTTGCTAAATCAAAGACTGTAATTTTTGTCAATCCAGCGCAGACTGAAAAAAACTGGAATACGAGGTTCTAGAACTGTAAATTTCAATTCCAGACTCTTTAAGGATTTACAAATTTTTAACTAATGTTCATTCGTCCCAAAATATCAAGCGTAAAGTTACTGAAATTTAGAACTAAAGTATCATTTATATAAATTTGGGAGTGGAATTTGGAGTTTTGTTGGCCTGTTGGACAGACGCTAAAGATTTGGAAGACCGCCTAAACATCCATTACGACCATTAATGAACGTATGATCATTAAATGGCTGAGCCGAGCTAACGCGTCTGAAAGCTGGTTGATCAATATATCCCGCACTCTCCTTTCAAAGGGGTTAACGCAAATACAAAAATCTTTTTCGCATTTATGAAGGAAAATATTAATACGGACATTTATATTTTAAAAGCTCGAGTATTAACACTGTATGTATATATAATTATAGACGAGATAATCATGGTGAAATTTTCTCAATGTACGAATCACTAATTTGCGCTTCAATCGAGTTGGAATACTCAAGTTAGAGGCAACCAATGAAATACAGGGCTGATTTGATTTGTTTTAGCTTACTCTTCCAGCTTGACAGCTACGCTAAAAATCGTCCCATCAATTAAAATACAAACACTCTTTTCTATAACGCCTATACTTTGAGCCGCTTACCATTATAATATTTATCATTATGTAAATGGAAATTTCAAACGACTTTAAGTCATGCTCAAAACACTTGTCTAATGACGGTCGTAAGTTATAACTTTTGGTTGCTATGATACCCGATACGGAATAAACCCGTAAAATAACAAATCTTTGGCATTTTGCGTTTTGATTTATGAAAGGTTTGAACGGCGTATAATATTAATATGAATGTTGGATTTTCGTAACATATATATGTTATATACATAATAAAAAAGATTGGATAAATCTGACAAAAACAAAATCTATTTTATAGAAATGGTTTCTTTGATTTTCAGTTTCGTTCAAATTCCGAGATTAAGTTAGGTTATAACGGCGAACGGCGAACGCTGAGGAAAGTCAAGAAAACCAAAACCAGGTTGTTAAGAAGAACAACGAAGTACTTCGGGAACCAGTATAAAAGAAACTTACCTCTTTTCGGTGGCTGTTGTGTCGATTTACACTTGTTGATATCGGGATTTGTTTCGTTTCGCGACTTTGAATTTTAAATCATGTTGGAGACTCTCTCCCCGGAGAGATTTGAGCGAATATAAATAAAGTATGAGATGTGATTCGTGTTGGAAGGGACGAAGAAGTTCGAATCGGGAAGTGTTCGTGGCGGCGCTCTTCGGAGAACTGACTGAAGTGAGAGATTCGCTGTTCCGCGGGCAAGTCGAGATAACGGGAGGCGATAGAAATCGCGTCTCAACGGCTCAAAGCTTCGCGTCAAATTGCACGATCTAGCGAAGTCGATCGGCCTTTTTACAAGCAAACGCAAAGTGAGTTTCCACTAGTGGCGTCTCCGAGCTTTAAGCGCGAGGCCCCCTCCAATTTTTGGGAAGTTCCGACGTACTGGCGGGAAAGGTTACACACTCTCATTGGTTAATAGTTGGTGCTAAATCGCCGGTGACTACCCACGTTCGCCTTCGTATCGTTGGTCTCATTGGTCAATTTCGCGGTGAGGGGTGGAGAAATACTACCGGAGTATGCCTTTAAGACAACACTTTCGGATTGAGGGGAAACGGAGATACAGAGATCGGAGATTCGGGGAAGGTTTTGGGAATAGCAGGAGAAGCAAATTTACCAGGGGATCAAGTTGTTCCGGAGCAATATATTATTCTCGTCAACCCCTCCCAGCTCTAGCCAAGTCAAATATTTCGTCGCCGCTATTTTGCAATAAGATATAATTGTTTTCCGAAATTGATCAATTTTCATTTTTTTTTGTAGCGGTCGGATGTTTTTGAATTTGGTTGGGGGAAAAATGTAGTTCACCTTTTGAAATATGCTCGAATTCTATTGACTCCCAGAAATTGTGAAACCGCTCTCAGCATTTCACTGAATCAGCTAGATTTCGGTATTATTTCAATTGATTTAGATTAATTTAAACCAATATTTATTTTGTTATTTATTACGCTATGCCGTATTTTATTGTATAATAATACATAATATTATATTAATTTCTAAATATTGTCCAATTGCTGTGTATATCCTTGAAGGTTTGTAATTGTTGATGTGCACATTAATCATGTTTTTATATTCTATTATATTGTATTATATTATATGTTATACATTGTTTATTGTATATTATATTATATGTTATACATTTTTTATTGTATATTATATTACAAATTATTAATTATTATTTATATATTATGTTATATTATATTATATTATATTATATTATATTATATTATATTACTTTACATTACATTACATTACATTATATTATATTATATTATATTATATTACACTATTGTACTTTACTTTACTTTACATTACATTACTTTACTTTATTTTATATTATTTTACATTACTTTACATTACTTTACTTTAATTTAAGTGCTTTCTTTTACATTATAAATTACATTATTTATTACATTACATATTACATTATATATTACATTACAATACACTACATTATAATAAAAAGCCTGTGGCTTCATGGCTAGTAGGCCACACTTTGAAGCTCACTGGCGCTCTTTTAACTCATCGTAGGAAAATGGGGAAAAACAGGTACCCTACAACTCCTTAAACTTTTTGCATAACCTTTTGAAACACCCTGTATATATATATATATATATATATATATATATATATATATATATATATATATATATATATATATATATATATAAAACATTTCCTGCTCAATTTCGATTTTTTTATCATAAAGTCAATGTCTCTTCAAAGTGGAAATAAAAGTACTATTGTTGCGATGGTTCAATTTGCAAAATGCAAATCACACTGACCCTTGTAAAAATCACATAAAACATTTCTAAAGCATCAGAATATCCCTTTTTTCCAAGACATATTGACCAAAAAAACTGAGACAGATTCCCTGATTTGAATAATAATTTCGTTGTTTTTTCTAGACTGATCTAAAAAATATTTTTCTCACAGCGAGACTACGTGTAAAATTTTATACGTTCCCCGTACGCGTTTTCCAGGTTGCGCTTAACTTCTTTATTATTAACAAGCTGAGGATATTGAAAACGAGTTAAACGGCCAAGAGAAGATCCATCGCAAATGCTTATCGCCGGTTGTACCGGAATTGAGCTCGTACACTCTTAAAAAAATGGTGTTGAAGGGTGTTTTACTGGTGCAACAACGTCAAAAAAATGGTGATAAGCCCTCTTTAAGGAGTAAAAAAGGTGTTTAAAGGTGGTCATAACCTCTAAAATGAGAGTGAAAAGGTGTAAACACCTGTATATAACATCCTCTGGAGGTGCATTCACAATGTTTTTTTTATTAACAGGTGTTAATTAATTTCTTAAAGGGTTTTAATTTATAACCTCTCAAGTGTGATTTAGTAATTTGAGCGGTGTCAAAAAGCACCCCAATATGGTGTATTTTAACTTAATTAATTGTGTAATTAAACTTCCTAAAAGTTCCCTTTAAGTGGTTTAATTTACAAGTAAAGGGTGTAATCATAGAGTAACCCACTCGCATAGAGTGGAAGGCCCTATGGAAGCGCATGAAACATTAATCCTAACGGGTCGAATTGTTTTCGAGGCTTGAACAAATATATTCCGAAGAGCGATGCTGTGGTTTTTACATTTTTTAGGGTATAAACTTACTTTTTTATCTAGATATTGTGCATTACCAACTTGTTTATTTCACGCCCCCAAAACAAGACGTTGCGTACGAAAAGTGTTCACAAGTTTCGCTGATAGCCTTCCACTCTATGTGAGTGGTTTACTCTATGGGTGTAACAGTATTCGTTTACGAGGGTATTTGTATCCTCAAAAAGGTGTCCGATCTGTCACATTTAAAATCACCTTTAAAGGTGTTGTCGAACTCCTTATTTCTAAGGTGTGAGCCCAATTATCGCGATTTCACCGGCTTTAAGGCGTACCATCATTTAAAGGATAGTGGAAAACGGCAGCTACGTTTCCTGTGGTTCTATTCTCTGTGATACGTAGGAGCAACAAACACAAGGAGAACGCAGCTAGCCTTTTGCCTTTAAACATGTTAACGCAGTTTTGTGTACAAACTTCAATAGACGAACCTTTACGCTGAACGTTTTACGGAAAGGGGGGGGCGGGAAGACAGTTTCCGAATTTTCCCTTTCCGACGGCAGCAGGCGCTAAAGCGTCCAACCAATGAAAATTGTACGCAAGAAAATGCACGACTTTCGACGGGTTGCGTTCTCCTTGTGTGGGGTGCTGTGTTTGTTGCTCCTAGGTGATACGGACGAAATGTCGAATCAATATTATCCTATTCAAGAAACGACTAATAGAAGCTATTTTTTCGTTAGTCGTCCAAGATGTGAATGTATTTATTTGTACTGAGGCAGAATGACAATGACTGTGCAATAGAGAAAACCATTCACATAGAGTGGAAGGCTATCAGCGAAACTTGTGAACACTTTTCGTACGCAGCGTCTGGTTCTCGAGGCGTGAAATAAACAAGTTGGCCTAAAGGTAATGAACAATATTTGGATAAAAAAGTAAGTTTATACTCTAAAAAATGTAAAAGCAACACCATCGCTCTTCGGACTATATTTATTCACGCCTTGGAAACAAGTTGCCCCATAGGATTAATGTTTCATGCGCTTCAATAAGGCCTTCCACTCTATGCGAGTCACAACTGTGGGTCAGGACGATCCGCGGCCATCATGGTCGATTTCCCTCTTTGCCCAATAGGGGGGATGGGAAAACGTCACCCGCGCGGCCTTCAACCAATGAGTACAACGAGTTGATTTGATTTATTTAGGGGGAAGGAACTTACTGTTCGAGTGTGAGGAGGATTGAGAGCCAAAAGTTAATAGTCATTCTCCCGAAATATAAGTAAATACTTTCTTGGCTACGATTAGATATTTCTTTTTTGTGCTTGAGCATAAAGGTTTTCCAGATTAGTCTCTTTAGCACACAATATGAGTATGGAAGGTCTACTGCTGAATGTTGTGGGCGAAACTAAACTGTTGACTACTGACCCAAAACGTTATATTCTGGCTTAGCCAGAGCTTATTCAGGCCCGTATTTGAATACTTGAGCATCTCCAACCCGATCGACCCAAAAAAAATCGATTGCTCAACTACTAACTAATATCATGGTTGAACGCTCATTACAGCAGGACTCCATACACCCTCTAATGTTTACATAAAGCTATGTTTTAATTTTAATGCACGTTTGTTCCTCTACAGGGTGTTTCAAAAGGTTGTGCAAAAGTTTTAAGTAGTTGTAGGTGGTGAGTTGAGAAATACGCTTGTTGCAGCCTACTTCCAGGGGCTAGTAGGCCACACTTTGAAGCTCTTGGGCGCTTTTGTAACTCATCGTAGGCAAATGGGAAAAAACCTTTTGAAACACCCTGCATATAAAAAATTGAATCATATAACATCGGCTACCGGTATTTTTAATAAAATATTCTGTTTTCAACGAAGTCGAAATTTTTAATTTAAAAAATAACAAAGTAAAGCCAATTTCGGTATATTTACTATTTTCAGGAATGGGAGTTAAAAATTACGATTTTTAGTATCAAGGCATTGGCGCCCCTGAAAGAAAATTTGAGCGTCCCGAGTGTTGGTGGCTGGTTACGAGCCTCAGCTGGTTTACGGGGTCTGATGGCACACCTGATCCCGGACACTCAAAAATAAATGAGGGACCTTTTTGGGGATACCAATTGTAATGACCGGTTTTATCAATCTTGGGGTGGCAATTAGACGATACCCGGGATAATAATCCGCTTGGGCATAGTAAGAGCAAATTCCTTAAATAATCATTCCTAATGGGAGACATAAATTCCTTAAAGATTTGGAAAATCATGGGTCGATGAAAGCTGCCAGAAATCATTGTATTTTTACCCTCCTTCGAGCGGCAATCTCCAGGCAGGCGCATGTTGACACAAGAGAAATAACACAAACAGTTCTGACAATGAATTCGATTCTCTTGAATAAACATTAAATGTTTGAGAAATATTAACACAAAGGGTACTTCATTTTTACCAAAATAAATATCTATTGAAATACAAACTTTCCACCAAATAAAATTTACAAAATAAATAACTTCCTTTTTTTAACTCCGTAGTTTGTGGCGTTGCCAAAATGATAAATTTCGATTTTACTTACACCCTTATAAGATTAATGTCCAAAATAAGCAACAAACATTCAATATTTCATCAATTTATTGATTGTAGAGCTACATAGTATTGTAATACCGCGTTGCATTGGTATCACCTCAATGACCCTAGTCACCTTATTGAGGCAAGTCGCGGATGACACTATTTCAGAGGGATTATAACCCTAGCAAACGAAGGTCAAGCTTCCGTCATTAGCCACTAGAACGTAAAAGAGAATCCGGCCACGAGCGTATATCTCCCAACGAACCTTTATAGTATTTCTGTTGAGTTTGCAAGTAGCCTCCCCAGTGGTGGTTCTTCGAAGGGTCGTTTTAACCGTTCCGTAGGCCTTATGCAAAAATCTCTAATTTACTGTCATTTCGGACCTTCGTAGGCCATATTATATGGAACAGTAGGCCCTAATTGCTTATAAAATTTCCATAAGCCCTATAGGCACTTTGCCTAGGCTGCTTTATGAATGGGGTGGAGGAGTGGTTAACACTACCGCCCCGCAGCATGAGGAGCCGAGTTCGATTCCATCTTGAAGCACTGGGTGAAGTTCTCTCTCCTATGGCTAAAGGGGTTTCCGCTAGTTTTTCTGCTTCCCCTTTCCATGAAAACTTGTATCGGTTAACGGTAATAGATCACTTGGCATTAAGGGCTTTCCAACCCCATCCTACGCATTGTAACCTGGCCACCTGTTTAAGGCATTAAAAGTCGGTCGATGACTTGGGTGGTGCCTTGGGTATTAGCATAGCGGATTATTATTATTTATTATTATGAATAAGGCAGCCTTAGTTCTTCGGTTTCACCTTGCCATAAAATTGGGGAGGTTAACGGTAATGATGAGTGTAGGAAGCTGTTGGCTCGCGTGGCATGAAGGGCTTTCCACCACCCTCCAACGCAATTTAACCCGGCTACCAGAATTAATGGCCTTAAATGTCGCTAGCTGATTTGCGCCTACGCTGGTGTCTTGGGAATTAGCCTAGCTAAGAATAATTATTATTATTATTATTATATGTATAATTATGATGATGATGACGATGATGGTTTCAATATTGACCATCATCCTTCTGACGATTTTCCGTAAAGAACTCGTTGGATTTTTATATTCCCATCAATATTAATTAAAATATTTTTGACAACTAATAAAGTCTTGTTGTGGTTTTTAAATTTGAATTTCTAATTTTTTATTACCGTTTCATAATGTTATTTTAAAGAGAAGTATTTATACAGTCATTATTATATGCCGGATTAATCGAGAGGTCGGACATTTGCAAATTTTGCGTACGGGATTTCAAAAATCACAAACTGATTTTGAGATTTCAGAGTAAGATTTGGCGTATAAGCTGATTTTCGACCAGATTTCGTTATTTTCAAGTTCATTTCAAGATTTTTAAAAACATTTTTCTCTTGAGTGTACGCGATTTCTTAAATCATTTTGCTCTGGAGTATACGCGATTTCTAAAATCATTTTTCTCTAGAGAGTACGCGATTTCTAAAATCATTTTTCTCTAGAATATACGTGATTTTTAAAATAATTTTTCTCTGGAGTGTACGCGATTTCTAAAGTAATTTTTTCTGTAGAATGTACGGGATTTTTACGAATATCGGACCACTCGGGATAAATAGTAAACCAGAGGTAATTTTGAACGTTTTCAAACATCCAAAGAATGGTGACTATAGCTTTTAGGTATATAATTGCCTGTTTTAACGACATCAAAGCTAGGAATGATGTATCTCCAATATAGACGGACCAGTTATTATCGATCTGAAGGTGTCAATGGTTTTCATTTCCGCATGACAATCACGACCGTTCTATCGCGCATTTAACGCAGCTTCAATTCAAACCAACAGTATCTCCCTCTCGATGCATTTTAATAAGACAGTCAAAGCGCATCATTCATGAATTATTGTCAAAGCAGTTGTCGTCGCTGTAAACAATAACTAATAACCTATTGCCAGTTTATTATACCATATAATAGCTTTCATCTAGGAGCAACTAACACAGCACCCCACACAAGGAGAACGCAACCCGTCAAAAGTCGTGTATTTTCTCGCGTACATTTTTCATTGGTTAGACGCTTTAGCGCCTGGTGCCGTCCGAAGGGGAAAATTTTGAAATTTACTTCCCCCTTTCCGTAAAACGTTCAGCGTAGAGACAGATACATAAAATATTTAGTTTGTATTTAGTTGACATTTCTCTATACATAAACTTTCTGTGTGGTTTTTCCTTTTTGAGCAGTGGCGACTTATCCAATAGAATAAAGAATAAAAAATATAAAACCACTTTTGTATGAATCAGCACCATCTTAAAACCAAGTCATCTAGCGACTTTTAATGCCATTATTTCAGGTGGCCGGGTGACAGTATAGTAACCCACTCGCATAGAGTGGAAGGCCGTATGCATAGAGTAACCCACTCACATAGATTGGAAGGCCCTATGGAAGCGCATGAAACATGAATCCTAACCGGCCAACTTGTTTTCGAGGTGTGCATAAATGTAGTCCGAAGATCGATGGTGTTGTTTTGTCATTTTTTAGAGTATAAACTTACTTTTTTTACCCAGATATTGGACATTATCTTTGGCCAACTTGTTTATTTCACGCCTCGAAAACAAGACGTTGCGTACGAACAGTAGTAACAAGTTTCGCTAATAGCCTTCCACTCTATGTGAGTGGTTTACTCTATGCCACACGCCAAGTTTAAAACATTTGGTAAACATTAAATAATATATGACCGGTTTAATTATAAAATAAGTGAAGAATTAACCGTGATTAAATAGAATTTAAAAGGCCTTTAATGTTGTTAAGCGGAATGGTCAGCATAGTAGAATTAAAAAGCTTCATTAATCTAATAATAATAATAATAAATTATACAATTATCCGTAGATAATCGCCTATTGCACAGGTACTACCACTTAAAATTAAACTTTTATAATAGAGGCAGTTGCCAGAAAAATTTATTATGGCCATAGAGTCTTAGCAAACGTAATATTACTAAAAGTTTACGAAATACCACATTTCCAGTAGAAATTATTTTAAATATTTCAATTCAACAGTAAGAAATTTTTAATTTCCATAAAATTATGTTTGAAGTGATTTTGCGATAAATATAAAAAAGAGTCCCCTGATAGAAATATTTTGTATTGTGTGAAATAAGAAATTTCAATGAAAACATCAAAAGTAAATAATCAAGTTACTTCTTCGTAAAATCTTCGTTGAATTAAAATATCACCTGCATAATTTGGTTTTAGAACAAAAATTTAAAGCAACTGTCGGCTCTATTATTGCCACCTGTATTATGAAAAGGCCCCTGTTATTAGAGATGGCCATGAATCTATCCGAATCTTCGAAAAAAATGACTTTCGCGGAGAGCGTGGAGCCATCTATTAATGGGAACGGAAGCTAAAATTCAAAATAGCGAAACAATAACGTCGTCAGAGGGCCATTATATAGTATTATATTTAGACCACTTTTACTCTACTTAGTGAACTTTAACCTAAATTATATATCCCATATAAAATATATTGTTAACAATTACTATAATTGAAGTTATTGGGAAATTTACAAACGAGCCAATCAACGCGAAGCATACTTTTATGCCCCGCCTTTTGGGTCAAAATGTAGCTTCAGCATCTTGTTTTGATTTCGACGCTAGCGACATCTGTTGAAAAAAGAGCTACTTCACCTAGAGGCGACACTTGCTGTAAATGCTTTAGAAAAATAAGAAAAGTATCTATAGAATCTACGAAAAGCTGGTAATTTTTAAAAAGATTTATGAAAAAACCAAGATAATTCGAGATCTTTTATAGACTACCTTACGCTTCCATAACATTTTCTAGAAAGTCCTTGAAAAATGAGCTGTGTCTAGTACAACTCTCACAGGTGGTTTCAAATTTTTATTGCGTTTTTTAATTTAAGAATTCTGTTATTTTTGCTACTTTAGGACCATAGTACCAGACATAAATATAAAAAAGGATTTTTTAATAATTTCTAGAATATCGCACGTGATTAGAACTCGTAAAACACGAATCTAGTATCGATGTGCTCAAACCACGGACTCGCCTGGAAAACGGTCGATTTTTTCTCAATGCAATCTATAAATAATCAGGAATATTTGTTTATTTCGAAATCTAAGCGTTCCTCTTTCAATAATTTATTCCAATTGAAGCTTGTTTTGAATTTTTTTACCACAGGACGTATTTAAATTAATTTTTTTGATACGACCTGTATTGGAGGATCAGACCTTAAACATTGACGATAAATTAGACAGGGTAACGTTAATCAATTTTTAACCCAAAAGTCTATTTTGCATATAATATCTAAAATTCCCTTTTTTCCTTATAATATCTTTAAGTCACTATTTCCCCTATAATATCTAAAATTCCCTTTTTTCCTTATAATATCTTTAAGTCACTATTTCCCCTATAATACCTAAGAGTCCATATTTTCCTAAAATAACTAAAATACCATATTTACTCTACAGTATCTAAAATTCCCTATTTTCTCTACAATATCAAAAGTTTCCTATTTCCCTATAATACCCAAAAATCTCTATTTTCCCTATAATATAAAATATACCCTATTTCCCTATAATATTTAATATTACATATTTCCATATAATATATATAATATGCCCTATTTCCCTATAATATATAATATTCTATATTCCATATTATATCTAATATACCTTATTTTCCTATAATATATAATTAACCATATTTCCCTATACTATCTAATATACCATATTTCCCTATAATATTTAATATTCCATATTTGCCTATAATGTCTAATATTCCCTATTTCCATATAATATCTAATATTCCATATTTCACTATTATATCTAATATTCCATATTTCAGTATTATATCTAATATTCCCTATTTTTATATTATATATAATATGCCCTATTTCCCTATAATATATAATATACCATATTTCCCTATAATAACTAATATACCATATTTCCCTATATATTTAATATACCATATTTCCCTGTGATGTATAATATTACCTATTTCCCTATAATATTTAATATTCCGTGTTCCCCTATAATATATACTATTCTATATTTCCCTTTAATATATAATATTCCCTATTTCCCTATAATATATAATATTCACTATTTCCCTATAATATCTAATATTCCCTATTTTCCTATAATGCCTAAAATTCCATATTTCTCTATAGTAACTAAAAGTCCCTATTTCCCTATAATACCTAAAAGATATATCCCTATAATACCTAAAAGATATATCCCTATAATATCTAAAAGATATATCCCTATACTACCTAAAAGATCCTATTTCCCTATAATACCTAAACGATCATATTTCCCTATAATACCTAGAAGATATATCCCTATAATACCTAAAAGATATATCCCTATAATACCTAAAAGATATATCCCTATAATACCTAAAAGATATATCCCTATAATACCTAAAAGATCCTATTTCCCTATAATACTTAAAAGATCCTATTTTTCGCCAGGGTCCAATCTACCTTATATTAAGATTTGGTCAATAAAGTTGCTTATTTCCAATAAACTCAGGGAAATAGCACCATCGTAGTCCGAAGCGTTTTTTTAATAAATCTGCTTCCAAAAATTATCTAAGCTCAAACGGATCGATTTAAATAGTTACTACAATAATGCATTTATTTCAACTTCGGAAGAATGAAGTGGAGATAATTTTCACCCTTGCTCCCAATCCCTGTATTGCAACCTCCTTCTCATCCATAGACTAACCCACCTGCATAGAGTGGAAGGCCCTTTGGAAGCGCGTGAAACATTAATCATAACGGACCAACTTGTTTTCGAGGCTCGAATAAATATAGTCCGAAGAGTGATGGTGTTGTTTTTACATTTTTTAGAGCATAAACTTACTTTTTTATCCAGATATTGTACATTACCTTTAGGCCAACTTGTTTATTTCACGCCTCGAAAACAAGGCGTTGCGTACGAAAAGTGTTCACAAGTTTCGCTAATAGCCTTCCACTCTATGTGAGTGGTTTACTCTATGGGAAATACGATAATAAATTTTTTAAAAAGCGTTTAGTTCCGGGAATTATGAAAACCGGGGCTTAAGTTTAAACCACTAGGATTTAAGGCCTTTTCACACGAGCCAACTTTTTGATCCAACTAGATGAGTCAACTTGAGTTGAGTCAACTAGTTGGCTCGTGTGAATAAAAGTTCGATGAGTTGATCCACCAAAAATGTGCGCGAGAAAAAAATGGATCACTGATCCATTTTTGCTGACTCAGCATTTTGATTTAAAAAGTTGGCTCGTGTGAAAAGGTCTTTAGTGAAATCTATTGGGTCAAGCGAGAATATATTATATAAAGCAACGCCACGTTTGCACGTTGACTGTCTTCCGCGCCCACACCATCTGTCAGGCCCCACCCACTTCGTCGAACAATTAAACTTCGTCCCCAGGAGTTGACAACGGTGACCGAAATGGCGTAGATGTTTGCCTCGCTTCACTGCCACCCGGATCTGCTAGCAAGACTACTATTTTCGCGTTTTATACAACATTCTTCACCGTGAACAACAATAGGTGTCTCCATAAAATAAAACAATGTAAAATTAAAAGTATTAAATGTTTTTTATCGGGTCATGAGCTTTAAGCTAGTGTCGGCTCCACTCGAAGTAGCTCCTTTTTTTCAACAGATGTCGCTAGCATTAAAATCAAAACAAGATGCTTAAGCTACATTTTGACCAAAAATTCGGGACGTAAAAGTACCCTTCGCGTTGATTGGTTCGTTTGTAAATTTCGCAATAACTTAAATTAAAGTAATTTTTAACAATATATTTATATGAAATATTTATGTTCGATTAAAAAATCCACTAAGCAGAGTATAGGTGGTCTAATTATAATAATCTACAATGGTTTTCTGACGACGTTATTGTTTCGCTATTTTGAATTTTAGCTTACTTTGCTATTAATAGATGGCACCACGCTCTCCAGTAAAGTCGCTTTTTCGAAGACTCGGATAGATTCATTGTCATCTCTAATAACAAGGGCCTTTTCATAATACAGGTGGCAATGATATAGCCGAAAGTTGCTTTAAGTCAGGCACGTCATTTGGGTGGGCTAATGGGTGGTATTGCCCCTCCCCCCATAATTTTACGAGTTCCAAAATTTCACGAATAAATTTGCATGAAACTGCATAAGAAAAGTCCTGTTTAATTTCATGCATTGATTGTTTAGGATTGAATGTTATTATTGCAATTATGCAATAACTATATGGCTTAAAACTGAAAATAAAAATTAAATTAGACGCGATTTTTCGCTATAAAACCACTGTTTTCCCAGGCCCCTCACATTCAAGTTCTGCTCCCTCCTGAAAAATTTGGAAAAGACGTCCATGGCTTAAATCAACTGTCGGCTCTATCATTGCCACCTGAATTATGATAAGGCCTTTGTTATTATAGTTGCCAATGAATCTATCCGATTCTTTGAAAAAACGACTTTACTGGAGAGCGTGGTGCCATCTATTAATGGCAAAGGAAGCTAAAATTAAAAATAGCCAAATGATAACGTCGCCAGAGAGCTATTGTAGAGTATTATAATTAGACAACTTATACTCTGCTTAGTGGATTTTTTAATTTAAATTATATATTCCCCTATAAAATATATTGTTAAAAGTTACTTTAATTTAAGTTATTGTGAAATTTACAAACGAGCCAATCAACGCGTTGGGTACTTTAACGTCCCGAATTTTGGGTCAAAATGTAGAAAAAAGGAGCTACTTCACTTGGAGCCGACACTTGCTTTAAGCTCTTTATTTATTTATTAGCACGCGCGTTTCGCACATGAACTTCGAATAGGCGATATAATAAAGTAACGTGGCCTTCTTGTTTTGATGGGAAAGGCCACCTTCCACTATGCTTCCATTAGCTTTCCCACCAAAGAGCCTATGAATTCATCCGTAGGCTTTAACTGTACTATTTCGTTATCCCATTTTAACAAGCTGAGCAAGCATATCTGACTTTATAATATCGCCTATTCCAAAATTTTTATCGACTCGAGCGCGCGCTCTCTAACTTCAATAACTATAGCAAGAATCTATTTATTTATACTCAGGGAGAATGAATATGTCGAGACTATCGACGGACACGTTGAGGCCCTAACCCCGTCACGCTAAGGGGGGGGGTCTAATTTTTTGCGTCCTCGCAGCAGCGTTAATTGCGTCTCGAAAAACGTAATTTTTAAGAACCAATGAGATTGCAGAATTATTTGATTTTATTAGAGCGGAGGAGCATACCGGGGGCCCCAACGGGTGGAAATGGAGAAACGCTAAAAATAATCTCGACATATTCATTCTCCCTGAGTATAAATAAATACATTCTTGCTATAACTAGTGACGGAAAAAAACATTTACACGTGACCTCCTGTATTTTATAGACACACCTATTACCCAAAAAAAATACAACGACGAAAAGTAAGACAACTGAACGAATGTCGATGGGGATGTCAACAAAGATTTCATCTGTTGAAATGACCTACATCGAGGGACCAGCCACTCGACAAATATGATGTACATTTAGGCATAGAAATCCATTGCTCTATTTCTTCAAATTTAAAAAAAATATATATAAAAGATTTCTAAATATTAAGAAATCTGTGAAATCAGAATATTGTAATATAACACTTGCGAGGGAAGAGTCTGCCTATCTTGCTAATTCGCGTAGGTTTCCGTTGATTTTCCGAAAAAATATTTGGGAAGAATAATTTCCTGTATTTTTTTGATAAAATCACATTTTTCAATTCTCGCGGGATAGTAATACCAGAAGTATAATTTAAATCTATTACGAAAGTATTATTCGTCTAATGTTATTCGCGTGAAATATGAGGGGCTAATCCATGTGAATGTATTTATTTGTACTGAGGGAGAATGACAATGACTGTGCAATAGAGAAAACCACTCACATATAGTGGAAGGCTATCAACGAAACTTGTGAACACTATTCGTACGCTGCGTCTTATTTTCGAGGCGTGAAATAAACAAGTTGGCCTAAAAGTAATGTTCAATATCTAGATAAGAAAGTAAGTTTATACTCTTAAAAATGTAAAAACAACATTATCGCCGGGCTAACCTCTTCCTAAAATTATGTATATAAAAATAAATAATTATTCAATAAACGTAAAATCATCTAATTAAATCTTTAGAAATCAGGGAAATCTTTGTTAACCAATAAGAAAATGCTAAAATCATAGGAAATACTAAGGAAACTTAAGGAATCCTTACAAATCTTTAGAAATATTAATGAACTTAGGAAATCTTACAAAACTTAAGAAATCTTAATAAATCTAGGAAATTTTAAAAAAACTTAGGAAATCCTAATACACTTAAGAAATCTTAATAAACTTAGTAAATCTGAATAAACTTAGTAAATCTTAATAAACTTAAGAAATCTGAATAATCTGAGGAAATCATAATAAACTTAAGAAATCTGAATAATCTGAGGAAATCATAATAAACTTAGGTAATCTTAAAAACCTTGAAAAATCTTTAAAACTTAAGAAATCTAAATAGACTTAGGAAATCTTAGTACACTTAAGAAATCTTAACACACTTAAGAAATCTTAATAAACTTAGTTAATCTTAATACACTTAAGAAATCTTAATAAACTTAGGAAATCTTAATAAAATTTAGGAATCTTTATAAACTTGAGCAATCCAAAGAAATCTAATTATACTTGAGCAATCCAAAGAAATCTAATTATACTTGAGCAATCCAAAGAAATCTTAATAAACTTGAGTAATCCATAGAAATGTTTAAAAATTCGAAATCTGATATACAATATTAATTAAGTGGCTGTCCCGTTGTTCTGAAGTTGCTAGAAATAAAAACACGCCGACCGCCTTCCGGACCGTTTGCTTTGTAGCTATAACAGAGGTTCCTCGCATATTTATTCATCCTAACACAAAATCGTATCCCAAACTAAACTGAATACTCCATAAGTAGAAATAAATAAATTATTTCATACAGTTTGTAAACTACGGATGGTTGAAAAGGTATAAAAGTAATTGAAAAATTACCAATAGGTCTTCGATAATAAAATTCAAATGCGGATCTCAAAACTAATTTAAAATAAATTATAATAGCCAGAATTTCCAACGGGTGGTTGAGGAACTAAGCAAAGAAAGTTTTATAAGCCAAAAAACAAAATTTTAAGAAGAGCGCTTGAAGCAATTTAAGTCACTTAGGCCTGGTGTGGTGTCTCGTTTATTAGCCTAGTTAATTATGATTGATAATTATTAATCTGTTGGTGGGCTGGGCAAGATTTGTCGCAACACCAATGCCTGAATCTCTTCACTACGTTCACTTCCTTCACTCCCCTACTCCCATCGCTTTCTTCACTCCCTTAACTTGCATTACTCCTATCATTTACTTCAGTCCCTTCACTCTCTTCTCTTCCTTCACACCCCCTCCCTTCGCTTCCTTAATTCTGCCACTCCCTTCACTTTATTAATTCGCATAACTTCCTTCACTTCCCTCACTCTCTTAACTTCCCTAACTCTCTTCCTTCTCTTCACTCCCTTCACTCTCCTCACTCCCTTCACTTCCTTCACAACACCACTCCCTTCGCTTTCTTCACATCCTTCACTCCCTTCACTTCCTTCACACCACCACTCCCTTCGCTTTCTTCACATCCTTCACTCCCCTCACTCCCTTCACTCTCCTCACTCCCTTCACACCACCACTCCCTTCGCTTTCTTCACATCCTTCACTCCCTTCACTCTCTTCACTCCCATCACTCTCGTCACTTCCTTCATATCCTTTACTCCCTTCACTCCCATCACTTTCTTCACTCCTCCACTCCCTCAATCCCTTCGCTTTCTTTACTCCCTTCGCTATCTTCACTCCCCCACTCCCTCACTCCCATTACTATCTTCTTTCCCCTACTCCGTCACACCCTTCGCTTTCTTCACTCTCCCACTCCCTTCACTCTCTTCCCTTCACTCCAATCACTTTCTTCACTCCCCCACTCCCTCACTCCCTTCGCTTTCTTCATTCCCTTAACTCCCATCACTTTCTTCACTCCTCCACTCCCTCAATCCCTTCGCTTTCTTTACTCCCTTCGCTATCTTCACTCCCCCACTCCCTCACTCCCATTACTATCTTCTTTCCCCTACTCCGTCACACCCTTCGCTTTCTTCACTCTCCCACTCCCTTCACTCTCTTCCCTTCACTCCAATCACTTTCTTCACTCCCCCACTCCCTCACTCCCTTCGCTTTCTTCATTCCCTTAACTCCCATCACTTTCTTCACTCCTCCACTCCCTCAATCCCTTCGCTTTCTTTACTCCCTTCGCTATCTTCACTCCCCCACTCCCTCACTCCCATTACTATCTTCTTTCCCCTACTCCGTCACACCCTTCGCTTTCTTCACTCTCCCACTCCCTTCACTCTCTTCCCTTCACTCCAATCACTTTCTTCACTCCCCCACTCCCTCACTCCCTTCGCTTTCTTCATTCCCTTAACTCCCATCACTTTCTTCACTCCTCCACTCCCTCAATCCCTTCGCTTTCTTTACTCCCTTCGCTATCTTCACTCCCCCACTCCCTCACTCCCATTACTATCTTCTTTCCCCTACTCCGTCACACCCTTCGCTTTCTTCACTCTCCCACTCCCTTCACTCTCTTCCCTTCACTCCAATCACTTTCTTCACTCCCCCACTCCCTCACTCCCTTCGCTTTCTTCATTCCCTTAACTCCCATCACTTTCTTCACTCCTCCACTCCCTCAATCCCTTCGCTTTCTTTACTCCCTTCGCTATCTTCACTCCCCCACTCCCTCACTCCCATTACTATCTTCTTTCCCCTACTCCGTCACACCCTTCGCGTTCTTCACTCTCCCACTCCCTTCACTCTCTTCCCTTCACTCCAATCACTTTCTTCACTCCCCCACTCCCTCACTCCCTTCGCTTTCTTCATTCCCTTAACTCCCATCACTTTCTTCACTCCTCCACTCCCTCAATCCCTTCGCTTTCTTTACTCCCTTCGCTATCTTCACTCCCCCACTCCCTCACTCCCATTACTATCTTCTTTCCCCTACTCCGTCACACCCTTCGCTTTCTTCACTCTCCCACTCCCTTCACTCTCTTCCCTTCACTCCAATCACTTTCTTCACTCCCCCACTCCCTCACTCCCTTCGCTTTCTTCATTCCCTTAACTCCCATCACTTTCTTCACTCCTCCACTCCCTCAATCCCTTCGCTTTCTTTACTCCCTTCGCTATCTTCACTCCCCCACTCCCTCACTCCCATTACTATCTTCTTTCCCCTACTCCGTCACACCCTTCGCTTTCTTCACTCTCCCACTCCCTTCACTCTCTTCCCTTCACTCCAATCACTTTCTTCACTCCCCCACTCCCTCACTCCCTTCGCTTTCTTCATTCCCTTAACTCCCATCACTTTCTTCACTCCTCCACTCCCTCAATCCCTTCGCTTTCTTTACTCCCTTCGCTATCTTCACTCCCCCACTCCCTCACTCCCATTACTATCTTCTTTCCCCTACTCCGTCACACCCTTCGCTTTCTTCACTCTCCCACTCCCTTCACTCTCTTCCCTTCACTCCAATCACTTTCTTCACTCCCCCACTCCCTCACTCCCTTCGCTTTCTTCATTCCCTTAACTCCCATCACTTTCTTCACTCCTCCACTCCCTCAATCCCTTCGCTTTCTTTACTCCCTTCGCTATCTTCACTCCCCCACTCCCTCACTCCCATTACTATCTTCTTTCCCCTACTCCGTCACACCCTTCGCTTTCTTCACTCTCCCACTCCCTTCACTCTCTTCCCTTCACTCCAATCACTTTCTTCACTCCCCCACTCCCTCACTCCCTTCGCTTTCTTCATTCCCTTAACTCCCATCACTTTCTTCACTCCTCCACTCCCTCAATCCCTTCGCTTTCTTTACTCCCTTCGCTATCTTCACTCCCCCACTCCCTCACTCCCATTACTATCTTCTTTCCCCTACTCCGTCACACCCTTCGCTTTCTTCACTCTCCCACTCCCTTCACTCTCTTCCCTTCACTCCAATCACTTTCTTCACTCCCCCACTCCCTCACTCCCTTCGCTTTCTTCATTCCCTTAACTCCCATCACTTTCTTCACTCCTCCACTCCCTCAATCCCTTCGCTTTCTTTACTCCCTTCGCTATCTTCACTCCCCCACTCCCTCACTCCCATTACTATCTTCTTTCCCCTACTCCGTCACACCCTTCGCTTTCTTCACTCTCCCACTCCCTTCACTCTCTTCCCTTCACTCCAATCACTTTCTTCACTCCCCCACTCCCTCACTCCCTTCGCTTTCTTCATTCCCTTAACTCCCATCACTTTCTTCACTCCTCCACTCCCTCAATCCCTTCGCTTTCTTTACTCCCTTCGCTATCTTCACTCCCCCACTCCCTCACTCCCATTACTATCTTCTTTCCCCTACTCCGTCACACCCTTCGCTTTCTTCACTCTCCCACTCCCTTCACTCTCTTCCCTTCACTCCAATCACTTTCTTCACTCCCCCACTCCCTCACTCCCTTCGCTTTCTTCATTCCCTTAACTCCCATCACTTTCTTCACTCCTCCACTCCCTCAATCCCTTCGCTTTCTTTACTCCCTTCGCTATCTTCACTCCCCCACTCCCTCACTCCCATTACTATCTTCTTTCCCCTACTCCGTCACACCCTTCGCTTTCTTCACTCTCCCACTCCCTTCACTCTCTTCCCTTCACTCCAATCACTTTCTTCACTCCCCCACTCCCTCACTCCCTTCGCTTTCTTCATTCCCTTAACTCCCATCACTTTCTTCACTCCTCCACTCCCTCAATCCCTTCGCTTTCTTTACTCCCCCACTCCCTCACTCCCATTACTATCTTCTTTCCCCTACTCCGTCACACCCTTCGCTTTCTTCACTCTCCCACTCCCTTCACTCTCTTCCCTTCACTCCAATCACTTTCTTCACTCCCCCACTCCCTCACTCCCTTCGCTTTCTTCATTCCCTTAACTCCCATCACTTTCTTCACTCCTCCACTCCCTCAATCCCTTCGCTTTCTTTACTCCCTTCGCTATCTTCACTCCCCCACTCCCTCACTCCCATTACTATCTTCTTTCCCCTACTCCGTCACACCCTTCGCTTTCTTCACTCTCCCACTCCCTTCACTCTCTTCCCTTCACTCCAATCACTTTCTTCACTCCCCCACTCCCTCACTCCCTTCGCTTTCTTCATTCCCTTAACTCCCATCACTTTCTTCACTCCTCCACTCCCTCAATCCCTTCGCTTTCTTTACTCCCTTCGCTATCTTCACTCCCCCACTCCCTCACTCCCATTACTATCTTCTTTCCCCTACTCCGTCACACCCTTCGCTTTCTTCACTCTCCCACTCCCTTCACTCTCTTCCCTTCACTCCAATCACTTTCTTCACTCCCCCACTCCCTCACTCCCTTCGCTTTCTTCATTCCCTTAACTCCCATCACTTTCTTCACTCCTCCACTCCCTCAATCCCTTCGCTTTCTTTACTCCCCCACTCCCTCACTCCCATTACTATCTTCTTTCCCCTACTCCGTCACACCCTTCGCTTTCTTCACTCTCCCACTCCCTTCACTCTCTTCCCTTCACTCCAATCACTTTCTTCACTCCCCCACTCCCTCACTCCCTTCGCTTTCTTCATTCCCTTAACTCCCATCACTTTCTTCACTCCTCCACTCCCTCAATCCCTTCGCTTTCTTTACTCCCTTCGCTATCTTCACTCCCCCACTCCCTCACTCCCATTACTATCTTCTTTCCCCTACTCCGTCACACCCTTCGCTTTCTTCACTCTCCCACTCCCTTCACTCTCTTCCCTTCACTCCAATCACTTTCTTCACTCCCCCACTCCCTCACTCCCTTCGCTTTCTTCATTCCCTTAACTCCCATCACTTTCTTCACTCCTCCACTCCCTCAATCCCTTCGCTTTCTTTACTCCCCCACTCCCTCACTCCCATTACTATCTTCTTTCCCCTACTCCGTCACACCCTTCGCTTTCTTCACTCTCCCACTCCCTTCACTCTCTTCCCTTCACTCCAATCACTTTCTTCACTCCCCCACTCCCTCACTCCCTTCGCTTTCTTCATTCCCTTAACTCCCATCACTTTCTTCACTCCTCCACTCCCTCAATCCCTTCGCTTTCTTTACTCCCCCACTCCCTCACTCCCATTACTATCTTCTTTCCCCTACTCCGTCACACCCTTCGCTTTCTTCACTCTCCCACTCCCTTCACTCTCTTCCCTTCACTCCAATCACTTTCTTCACTCCCCCACTCCCTCACTCCCTTCGCTTTCTTCATTCCCTTAACTCCCATCACTTTCTTCACTCCTCCACTCCCTCAATCCCTTCGCTTTCTTTACTCCCTTCGCTATCTTCACTCCCCCACTCCCTCACTCCCATTACTATCTTCTTTCCCCTACTCCGTCACACCCTTCGCTTTCTTCACTCTCCCACTCCCTTCACTCTCTTCCCTTCACTCCAATCACTTTCTTCACTCCCCCACTCCCTCACTCCCTTCGCTTTCTTCATTCCCTTAACTCCCATCACTTTCTTCACTCCTCCACTCCCTCAATCCCTTCGCTTTCTTTACTCCCCCACTCCCTCACTCCCATTACTATCTTCTTTCCCCTACTCCGTCACACCCTTCGCTTTCTTCACTCTCCCACTCCCTTCACTCTCTTCCCTTCACTCCAATCACTTTCTTCACTCCCCCACTCCCTCACTCCCTTCGCTTTCTTCATTCCCTTAACTCCCATCACTTTCTTCACTCCTCCACTCCCTCAATCCCTTCGCTTTCTTTACTCCCTTCGCTATCTTCACTCCCCCACTCCCTCACTCCCATTACTATCTTCTTTCCCCTACTCCGTCACACCCTTCGCTTTCTTCACTCTCCCACTCCCTTCACTCTCTTCCCTTCACTCCAATCACTTTCTTCACTCCCCCACTCCCTCACTCCCTTCGCTTTCTTCATTCCCTTAACTCCCATCACTTTCTTCACTCCTCCACTCCCTCAATCCCTTCGCTTTCTTTACTCCCCCACTCCCTCACTCCCATTACTATCTTCTTTCCCCTACTCCGTCACACCCTTCGCTTTCTTCACTCTCCCACTCCCTTCACTCTCTTCCCTTCACTCCAATCACTTTCTTCACTCCCCCACTCCCTCACTCCCTTCGCTTTCTTCATTCCCTTAACTCCCATCACTTTCTTCACTCCTCCACTCCCTCAATCCCTTCGCTTTCTTTACTCCCTTCGCTATCTTCACTCCCCCACTCCCTCACTCCCATTACTATCTTCTTTCCCCTACTCCGTCACACCCTTCGCTTTCTTCACTCTCCCACTCCCTTCACTCTCTTCCCTTCACTCCAATCACTTTCTTCACTCCCCCACTCCCTCACTCCCTTCGCTTTCTTCATTCCCTTAACTCCCATCACTTTCTTCACTCCTCCACTCCCTCAATCCCTTCGCTTTCTTTACTCCCCCACTCCCTCACTCCCATTACTATCTTCTTTCCCCTACTCCGTCACACCCTTCGCTTTCTTCACTCTCCCACTCCCTTCACTCTCTTCCCTTCACTCCAATCACTTTCTTCACTCCCCCACTCCCTCACTCCCTTCGCTTTCTTCATTCCCTTAACTCCCATCACTTTCTTCACTCCTCCACTCCCTCAATCCCTTCGCTTTCTTTACTCCCTTCGCTATCTTCACTCCCCCACTCCCTCACTCCCATTACTATCTTCTTTCCCCTACTCCGTCACACCCTTCGCTTTCTTCACTCTCCCACTCCCTTCACTCTCTTCCCTTCACTCCAATCACTTTCTTCACTCCCCCACTCCCTCACTCCCTTCGCTTTCTTCATTCCCTTAACTCCCATCACTTTCTTCACTCCTCCACTCCCTCAATCCCTTCGCTTTCTTTACTCCCCCACTCCCTCACTCCCATTACTATCTTCTTTCCCCTACTCCGTCACACCCTTCGCTTTCTTCACTCTCCCACTCCCTTCACTCTCTTCCCTTCACTCCAATCACTTTCTTCACTCCCCCACTCCCTCACTCCCTTCGCTTTCTTCATTCCCTTAACTCCCATCACTTTCTTCACTCCTCCACTCCCTCAATCCCTTCGCTTTCTTTACTCCCTTCGCTATCTTCACTCCCCCACTCCCTCACTCCCATTACTATCTTCTTTCCCCTACTCCGTCACACCCTTCGCTTTCTTCACTCTCCCACTCCCTTCACTCTCTTCCCTTCACTCCAATCACTTTCTTCACTCCCCCACTCCCTCACTCCCTTCGCTTTCTTCATTCCCTTAACTCCCATCACTTTCTTCACTCCTCCACTCCCTCAATCCCTTCGCTTTCTTTACTCCCTTCGCTATCTTCACTCCCCCACTCCCTCACTCCCATTACTATCTTCTTTCCCCTACTCCGTCACACCCTTCGCTTTCTTCACTCTCCCACTCCCTTCACTCTCTTCCCTTCACTCCAATCACTTTCTTCACTCCCCCACTCCCTCACTCCCTTCGCTTTCTTCATTCCCTTAACTCCCATCACTTTCTTCACTCCTCCACTCCCTCAATCCCTTCGCTTTCTTTACTCCCTTCGCTATCTTCACTCCCCCACTCCCTCACTCCCATTACTATCTTCTTTCCCCTACTCCGTCACACCCTTCGCTTTCTTCACTCTCCCACTCCCTTCACTCTCTTCCCTTCACTCCAATCACTTTCTTCACTCCCCCACTCCCTCACTCCCTTCGCTTTCTTCATTCCCTTAACTCCCATCACTTTCTTCACTCCTCCACTCCCTCAATCCCTTCGCTTTCTTTACTCCCTTCGCTATCTTCACTCCCCCACTCCCTCACTCCCATTACTATCTTCTTTCCCCTACTCCGTCACACCCTTCGCTTTCTTCACTCTCCCACTCCCTTCACTCTCTTCCCTTCACTCCAATCACTTTCTTCACTCCCCCACTCCCTCACTCCCTTCGCTTTCTTCATTCCCTTAACTCCCATCACTTTCTTCACTCCTCCACTCCCTCAATCCCTTCGCTTTCTTTACTCCCTTCGCTATCTTCACTCCCCCACTCCCTCACTCCCATTACTATCTTCTTTCCCCTACTCCGTCACACCCTTCGCTTTCTTCACTCTCCCACTCCCTTCACTCTCTTCCCTTCACTCCAATCACTTTCTTCACTCCCCCACTCCCTCACTCCCTTCGCTTTCTTCATTCCCTTAACTCCCATCACTTTCTTCACTCCTCCACTCCCTCAATCCCTTCGCTTTCTTTACTCCCCCACTCCCTCACTCCCATTACTATCTTCTTTCCCCTACTCCGTCACACCCTTCGCTTTCTTCACTCTCCCACTCCCTTCACTCTCTTCCCTTCACTCCAATCACTTTCTTCACTCCCCCACTCCCTCACTCCCTTCGCTTTCTTCATTCCCTTAACTCCCATCACTTTCTTCACTCCTCCACTCCCTCAATCCCTTCGCTTTCTTTACTCCCCCACTCCCTCACTCCCATTACTATCTTCTTTCCCCTACTCCGTCACACCCTTCGCTTTCTTCACTCTCCCACTCCCTTCACTCTCTTCCCTTCACTCCAATCACTTTCTTCACTCCCCCACTCCCTCACTCCCTTCGCTTTCTTCATTCCCTTAACTCCCATCACTTTCTTCACTCCTCCACTCCCTCAATCCCTTCGCTTTCTTTACTCCCCCACTCCCTCACTCCCATTACTATCTTCTTTCCCCTACTCCGTCACACCCTTCGCTTTCTTCACTCTCCCACTCCCTTCACTCTCTTCCCTTCACTCCAATCACTTTCTTCACTCCCCCACTCCCTCACTCCCTTCGCTTTCTTCATTCCCTTAACTCCCATCACTTTCTTCACTCCTCCACTCCCTCAATCCCTTCGCTTTCTTTACTCCCTTCGCTATCTTCACTCCCCCACTCCCTCACTCCCATTACTATCTTCTTTCCCCTACTCCGTCACACCCTTCGCTTTCTTCACTCTCCCACTCCCTTCACTCTCTTCCCTTCACTCCAATCACTTTCTTCACTCCCCCACTCCCTCACTCCCTTCGCTTTCTTCATTCCCTTAACTCCCATCACTTTCTTCACTCCTCCACTCCCTCAATCCCTTCGCTTTCTTTACTCCCTTCGCTATCTTCACTCCCCCACTCCCTCACTCCCATTACTATCTTCTTTCCCCTACTCCGTCACACCCTTCGCTTTCTTCACTCTCCCACTCCCTTCACTCTCTTCCCTTCACTCCAATCACTTTCTTCACTCCCCCACTCCCTCACTCCCTTCGCTTTCTTCATTCCCTTAACTCCCATCACTTTCTTCACTCCTCCACTCCCTCAATCCCTTCGCTTTCTTTACTCCCTTCGCTATCTTCACTCCCCCACTCCCTCACTCCCATTACTATCTTCTTTCCCCTACTCCGTCACACCCTTCGCTTTCTTCACTCTCCCACTCCCTTCACTCTCTTCCCTTCACTCCAATCACTTTCTTCACTCCCCCACTCCCTCACTCCCTTCGCTTTCTTCATTCCCTTAACTCCCATCACTTTCTTCACTCCTCCACTCCCTCAATCCCTTCGCTTTCTTTACTCCCTTCGCTATCTTCACTCCCCCACTCCCTCACTCCCATTACTATCTTCTTTCCCCTACTCCGTCACACCCTTCGCTTTCTTCACTCTCCCACTCCCTTCACTCTCTTCCCTTCACTCCAATCACTTTCTTCACTCCTCCACTCCCTCAATCCCTTCGCTTTCTTTACTCCCTTCGCTATCTTCACTCCCCCACTCCCTCACTCCCATTACTATCTTCTTTCCCCTACTCCGTCACACCCTTCGCTTTCTTCACTCTCCCACTCCCTTCACTCTCTTCCCTTCACTCCAATCACTTTCTTCACTCCCCCACTCCCTCACTCCCTTCGCTTTCTTCATTCCCTTAACTCCCATCACTTTCTTCACTCCTCCACTCCCTCAATCCCTTCGCTTTCTTTACTCCCCCACTCCCTCACTCCCATTACTATCTTCTTTCCCCTACTCCGTCACACCCTTCGCTTTCTTCACTCTCCCACTCCCTTCACTCTCTTCCCTTCACTCCAATCACTTTCTTCACTCCCCCACTCCCTCACTCCCTTCGCTTTCTTCATTCCCTTAACTCCCATCACTTTCTTCACTCCTCCACTCCCTCAATCCCTTCGCTATCTTCACTCCCCCACTCCCTCACTCCCATTACTATCTTCTTTCCCCTACTCCGTCACACCCTTCGCTTTCTTCACTCTCCCACTCCCTTCACTCTCTTCCCTTCACTCCAATCACTTTCTTCACTCCCCCACTCCCTCACTCCCTTCGCTTTCTTCATTCCCTTAACTCCCATCACTTTCTTCACTCCTCCACTCCCTCAATCCCTTCGCTTTCTTTACTCCCCCACTCCCTCACTCCCATTACTATCTTCTTTCCCCTACTCCGTCACACCCTTCGCTTTCTTCACTCTCCCACTCCCTTCACTCTCTTCCCTTCACTCCAATCACTTTCTTCACTCCCCCACTCCCTCACTCCCTTCGCTTTCTTCATTCCCTTAACTCCCATCACTTTCTTCACTCCTCCACTCCCTCAATCCCTTCGCTTTCTTTACTCCCCCACTCCCTCACTCCCATTACTATCTTCTTTCCCCTACTCCGTCACACCCTTCGCTTTCTTCACTCTCCCACTCCCTTCACTCTCTTCCCTTCACTCCAATCACTTTCTTCACTCCCCCACTCCCTCACTCCCTTCGCTTTCTTCATTCCCTTAACTCCCATCACTTTCTTCACTCCTCCACTCCCTCAATCCCTTCGCTTTCTTTACTCCCTTCGCTATCTTCACTCCCCCACTCCCTCACTCCCATTACTATCTTCTTTCCCCTACTCCGTCACACCCTTCGCTTTCTTCACTCTCCCACTCCCTTCACTCTCTTCCCTTCACTCCAATCACTTTCTTCACTCCCCCACTCCCTCACTCCCTTCGCTTTCTTCATTCCCTTAACTCCCATCACTTTCTTCACTCCTCCACTCCCTCAATCCCTTCGCTTTCTTTACTCCCCCACTCCCTCACTCCCATTACTATCTTCTTTCCCCTACTCCGTCACACCCTTCGCTTTCTTCACTCTCCCACTCCCTTCACTCTCTTCCCTTCACTCCAATCACTTTCTTCACTCCCCCACTCCCTCACTCCCTTCGCTTTCTTCATTCCCTTAACTCCCATCACTTTCTTCACTCCTCCACTCCCTCAATCCCTTCGCTTTCTTTACTCCCTTCGCTATCTTCACTCCCCCACTCCCTCACTCCCATTACTATCTTCTTTCCCCTACTCCGTCACACCCTTCGCTTTCTTCACTCTCCCACTCCCTTCACTCTCTTCCCTTCACTCCAATCACTTTCTTCACTCCCCCACTCCCTCACTCCCTTCGCTTTCTTCATTCCCTTAACTCCCATCACTTTCTTCACTCCTCCACTCCCTCAATCCCTTCGCTTTCTTTACTCCCTTCGCTATCTTCACTCCCCCACTCCCTCACTCCCATTACTATCTTCTTTCCCCTACTCCGTCACACCCTTCGCTTTCTTCACTCTCCCACTCCCTTCACTCTCTTCCCTTCACTCCAATCACTTTCTTCACTCCCCCACTCCCTCACTCCCTTCGCTTTCTTCATTCCCTTAACTCCCATCACTTTCTTCACTCCTCCACTCCCTCAATCCCTTCGCTTTCTTTACTCCCTTCGCTATCTTCACTCCCCCACTCCCTCACTCCCATTACTATCTTCTTTCCCCTACTCCGTCACACCCTTCGCTTTCTTCACTCTCCCACTCCCTTCACTCTCTTCCCTTCACTCCAATCACTTTCTTCACTCCCCCACTCCCTCACTCCCTTCGCTTTCTTCATTCCCTTAACTCCCATCACTTTCTTCACTCCTCCACTCCCTCAATCCCTTCGCTTTCTTTACTCCCTTCGCTATCTTCACTCCCCCACTCCCTCACTCCCATTACTATCTTCTTTCCCCTACTCCGTCACACCCTTCGCTTTCTTCACTCTCCCACTCCCTTCACTCTCTTCCCTTCACTCCAATCACTTTCTTCACTCCCCCACTCCCTCACTCCCTTCGCTTTCTTCATTCCCTTAACTCCCATCACTTTCTTCACTCCTCCACTCCCTCAATCCCTTCGCTTTCTTTACTCCCTTCGCTATCTTCACTCCCCCACTCCCTCACTCCCATTACTATCTTCTTTCCCCTACTCCGTCACACCCTTCGCTTTCTTCACTCTCCCACTCCCTTCACTCTCTTCCCTTCACTCCAATCACTTTCTTCACTCCCCCACTCCCTCACTCCCTTCGCTTTCTTCATTCCCTTAACTCCCATCACTTTCTTCACTCCTCCACTCCCTCAATCCCTTCGCTTTCTTTACTCCCCCACTCCCTCACTCCCATTACTATCTTCTTTCCCCTACTCCGTCACACCCTTCGCTTTCTTCACTCTCCCACTCCCTTCACTCTCTTCCCTTCACTCCAATCACTTTCTTCACTCCCCCACTCCCTCACTCCCTTCGCTTTCTTCATTCCCTTAACTCCCATCACTTTCTTCACTCCTCCACTCCCTCAATCCCTTCGCTTTCTTTACTCCCTTCGCTATCTTCACTCCCCCACTCCCTCACTCCCATTACTATCTTCTTTCCCCTACTCCGTCACACCCTTCGCTTTCTTCACTCTCCCACTCCCTTCACTCTCTTCCCTTCACTCCAATCACTTTCTTCACTCCCCCACTCCCTCACTCCCTTCGCTTTCTTCATTCCCTTAACTCCCATCACTTTCTTCACTCCTCCACTCCCTCAATCCCTTCGCTTTCTTTACTCCCCCACTCCCTCACTCCCATTACTATCTTCTTTCCCCTACTCCGTCACACCCTTCGCTTTCTTCACTCTCCCACTCCCTTCACTCTCTTCCCTTCACTCCAATCACTTTCTTCACTCCCCCACTCCCTCACTCCCTTCGCTTTCTTCATTCCCTTAACTCCCATCACTTTCTTCACTCCTCCACTCCCTCAATCCCTTCGCTTTCTTTACTCCCTTCGCTATCTTCACTCCCCCACTCCCTCACTCCCATTACTATCTTCTTTCCCCTACTCCGTCACACCCTTCGCTTTCTTCACTCTCCCACTCCCTTCACTCTCTTCCCTTCACTCCAATCACTTTCTTCACTCCCCCACTCCCTCACTCCCTTCGCTTTCTTCATTCCCTTAACTCCCATCACTTTCTTCACTCCTCCACTCCCTCAATCCCTTCGCTTTCTTTACTCCCTTCGCTATCTTCACTCCCCCACTCCCTCACTCCCATTACTATCTTCTTTCCCCTACTCCGTCACACCCTTCGCTTTCTTCACTCTCCCACTCCCTTCACTCTCTTCCCTTCACTCCAATCACTTTCTTCACTCCCCCACTCCCTCACTCCCTTCGCTTTCTTCATTCCCTTAACTCCCATCACTTTCTTCACTCCTCCACTCCCTCAATCCCTTCGCTTTCTTTACTCCCTTCGCTATCTTCACTCCCCCACTCCCTCACTCCCATTACTATCTTCTTTCCCCTACTCCGTCACACCCTTCGCTTTCTTCACTCTCCCACTCCCTTCACTCTCTTCCCTTCACTCCAATCACTTTCTTCACTCCCCCACTCCCTCACTCCCTTCGCTTTCTTCATTCCCTTAACTCCCATCACTTTCTTCACTCCTCCACTCCCTCAATCCCTTCGCTTTCTTTACTCCCCCACTCCCTCACTCCCATTACTATCTTCTTTCCCCTACTCCGTCACACCCTTCGCTTTCTTCACTCTCCCACTCCCTTCACTCTCTTCCCTTCACTCCAATCACTTTCTTCACTCCCCCACTCCCTCACTCCCTTCGCTTTCTTCATTCCCTTAACTCCCATCACTTTCTTCACTCCTCCACTCCCTCAATCCCTTCGCTTTCTTTACTCCCTTCGCTATCTTCACTCCCCCACTCCCTCACTCCCATTACTATCTTCTTTCCCCTACTCCGTCACACCCTTCGCTTTCTTCACTCTCCCACTCCCTTCACTCTCTTCCCTTCACTCCAATCACTTTCTTCACTCCCCCACTCCCTCACTCCCTTCGCTTTCTTCATTCCCTTAACTCCCATCACTTTCTTCACTCCTCCACTCCCTCAATCCCTTCGCTTTCTTTACTCCCTTCGCTATCTTCACTCCCCCACTCCCTCACTCCCATTACTATCTTCTTTCCCCTACTCCGTCACACCCTTCGCTTTCTTCACTCTCCCACTCCCTTCACTCTCTTCCCTTCACTCCAATCACTTTCTTCACTCCCCCACTCCCTCACTCCCTTCGCTTTCTTCATTCCCTTAACTCCCATCACTTTCTTCACTCCTCCACTCCCTCAATCCCTTCGCTTTCTTTACTCCCTTCGCTATCTTCACTCCCCCACTCCCTCACTCCCATTACTATCTTCTTTCCCCTACTCCGTCACACCCTTCGCTTTCTTCACTCTCCCACTCCCTTCACTCTCTTCCCTTCACTCCAATCACTTTCTTCACTCCCCCACTCCCTCACTCCCTTCGCTTTCTTCATTCCCTTAACTCCCATCACTTTCTTCACTCCTCCACTCCCTCAATCCCTTCGCTTTCTTTACTCCCTTCGCTATCTTCACTCCCCCACTCCCTCACTCCCATTACTATCTTCTTTCCCCTACTCCGTCACACCCTTCGCTTTCTTCACTCTCCCACTCCCTTCACTCTCTTCCCTTCACTCCAATCACTTTCTTCACTCCCCCACTCCCTCACTCCCTTCGCTTTCTTCATTCCCTTAACTCCCATCACTTTCTTCACTCCTCCACTCCCTCAATCCCTTCGCTTTCTTTACTCCCCCACTCCCTCACTCCCATTACTATCTTCTTTCCCCTACTCCGTCACACCCTTCGCTTTCTTCACTCTCCCACTCCCTTCACTCTCTTCCCTTCACTCCAATCACTTTCTTCACTCCCCCACTCCCTCACTCCCTTCGCTTTCTTCATTCCCTTAACTCCCATCACTTTCTTCACTCCTCCACTCCCTCAATCCCTTCGCTTTCTTTACTCCCTTCGCTATCTTCACTCCCCCACTCCCTCACTCCCATTACTATCTTCTTTCCCCTACTCCGTCACACCCTTCGCTTTCTTCACTCTCCCACTCCCTTCACTCTCTTCCCTTCACTCCAATCACTTTCTTCACTCCCCCACTCCCTCACTCCCTTCGCTTTCTTCATTCCCTTAACTCCCATCACTTTCTTCACTCCTCCACTCCCTCAATCCCTTCGCTTTCTTTACTCCCCCACTCCCTCACTCCCATTACTATCTTCTTTCCCCTACTCCGTCACACCCTTCGCTTTCTTCACTCTCCCACTCCCTTCACTCTCTTCCCTTCACTCCAATCACTTTCTTCACTCCCCCACTCCCTCACTCCCTTCGCTTTCTTCATTCCCTTAACTCCCATCACTTTCTTCACTCCTCCACTCCCTCAATCCCTTCGCTTTCTTTACTCCCTTCGCTATCTTCACTCCCCCACTCCCTCACTCCCATTACTATCTTCTTTCCCCTACTCCGTCACACCCTTCGCTTTCTTCACTCTCCCACTCCCTTCACTCTCTTCCCTTCACTCCAATCACTTTCTTCACTCCCCCACTCCCTCACTCCCTTCGCTTTCTTCATTCCCTTAACTCCCATCACTTTCTTCACTCCTCCACTCCCTCAATCCCTTCGCTTTCTTTACTCCCCCACTCCCTCACTCCCATTACTATCTTCTTTCCCCTACTCCGTCACACCCTTCGCTTTCTTCACTCTCCCACTCCCTTCACTCTCTTCCCTTCACTCCAATCACTTTCTTCACTCCCCCACTCCCTCACTCCCTTCGCTTTCTTCATTCCCTTAACTCCCATCACTTTCTTCACTCCTCCACTCCCTCAATCCCTTCGCTTTCTTTACTCCCTTCGCTATCTTCACTCCCCCACTCCCTCACTCCCATTACTATCTTCTTTCCCCTACTCCGTCACACCCTTCGCTTTCTTCACTCTCCCACTCCCTTCACTCTCTTCCCTTCACTCCAATCACTTTCTTCACTCCCCCACTCCCTCACTCCCTTCGCTTTCTTCATTCCCTTAACTCCCATCACTTTCTTCACTCCTCCACTCCCTCAATCCCTTCGCTTTCTTTACTCCCCCACTCCCTCACTCCCATTACTATCTTCTTTCCCCTACTCCGTCACACCCTTCGCTTTCTTCACTCTCCCACTCCCTTCACTCTCTTCCCTTCACTCCAATCACTTTCTTCACTCCCCCACTCCCTCACTCCCTTCGCTTTCTTCATTCCCTTAACTCCCATCACTTTCTTCACTCCTCCACTCCCTCAATCCCTTCGCTTTCTTTACTCCCTTCGCTATCTTCACTCCCCCACTCCCTCACTCCCATTACTATCTTCTTTCCCCTACTCCGTCACACCCTTCGCTTTCTTCACTCTCCCACTCCCTTCACTCTCTTCCCTTCACTCCAATCACTTTCTTCACTCCCCCACTCCCTCACTCCCTTCGCTTTCTTCATTCCCTTAACTCCCATCACTTTCTTCACTCCTCCACTCCCTCAATCCCTTCGCTTTCTTTACTCCCTTCGCTATCTTCACTCCCCCACTCCCTCACTCCCATTACTATCTTCTTTCCCCTACTCCGTCACACCCTTCGCTTTCTTCACTCTCCCACTCCCTTCACTCTCTTCCCTTCACTCCAATCACTTTCTTCACTCCCCCACTCCCTCACTCCCTTCGCTTTCTTCATTCCCTTAACTCCCATCACTTTCTTCACTCCTCCACTCCCTCAATCCCTTCGCTTTCTTTACTCCCTTCGCTATCTTCACTCCCCCACTCCCTCACTCCCATTACTATCTTCTTTCCCCTACTCCGTCACACCCTTCGCTTTCTTCACTCTCCCACTCCCTTCACTCTCTTCCCTTCACTCCAATCACTTTCTTCACTCCCCCACTCCCTCACTCCCTTCGCTTTCTTCATTCCCTTAACTCCCATCACTTTCTTCACTCCTCCACTCCCTCAATCCCTTCGCTTTCTTTACTCCCTTCGCTATCTTCACTCCCCCACTCCCTCACTCCCATTACTATCTTCTTTCCCCTACTCCGTCACACCCTTCGCTTTCTTCACTCTCCCACTCCCTTCACTCTCTTCCCTTCACTCCAATCACTTTCTTCACTCCCCCACTCCCTCACTCCCTTCGCTTTCTTCATTCCCTTAACTCCCATCACTTTCTTCACTCCTCCACTCCCTCAATCCCTTCGCTTTCTTTACTCCCCCACTCCCTCACTCCCATTACTATCTTCTTTCCCCTACTCCGTCACACCCTTCGCTTTCTTCACTCTCCCACTCCCTTCACTCTCTTCCCTTCACTCCAATCACTTTCTTCACTCCCCCACTCCCTCACTCCCTTCGCTTTCTTCATTCCCTTAACTCCCATCACTTTCTTCACTCCTCCACTCCCTCAATCCCTTCGCTTTCTTTACTCCCTTCGCTATCTTCACTCCCCCACTCCCTCACTCCCATTACTATCTTCTTTCCCCTACTCCGTCACACCCTTCGCTTTCTTCACTCTCCCACTCCCTTCACTCTCTTCCCTTCACTCCAATCACTTTCTTCACTCCCCCACTCCCTCACTCCCTTCGCTTTCTTCATTCCCTTAACTCCCATCACTTTCTTCACTCCTCCACTCCCTCAATCCCTTCGCTTTCTTTACTCCCCCACTCCCTCACTCCCATTACTATCTTCTTTCCCCTACTCCGTCACACCCTTCGCTTTCTTCACTCTCCCACTCCCTTCACTCTCTTCCCTTCACTCCAATCACTTTCTTCACTCCCCCACTCCCTCACTCCCTTCGCTTTCTTCATTCCCTTAACTCCCATCACTTTCTTCACTCCTCCACTCCCTCAATCCCTTCGCTTTCTTTACTCCCTTCGCTATCTTCACTCCCCCACTCCCTCACTCCCATTACTATCTTCTTTCCCCTACTCCGTCACACCCTTCGCTTTCTTCACTCTCCCACTCCCTTCACTCTCTTCCCTTCACTCCAATCACTTTCTTCACTCCCCCACTCCCTCACTCCCTTCGCTTTCTTCATTCCCTTAACTCCCATCACTTTCTTCACTCCTCCACTCCCTCAATCCCTTCGCTTTCTTTACTCCCCCACTCCCTCACTCCCATTACTATCTTCTTTCCCCTACTCCGTCACACCCTTCGCTTTCTTCACTCTCCCACTCCCTTCACTCTCTTCCCTTCACTCCAATCACTTTCTTCACTCCCCCACTCCCTCACTCCCTTCGCTTTCTTCATTCCCTTAACTCCCATCACTTTCTTCACTCCTCCACTCCCTCAATCCCTTCGCTTTCTTTACTCCCTTCGCTATCTTCACTCCCCCACTCCCTCACTCCCATTACTATCTTCTTTCCCCTACTCCGTCACACCCTTCGCTTTCTTCACTCTCCCACTCCCTTCACTCTCTTCCCTTCACTCCAATCACTTTCTTCACTCCCCCACTCCCTCACTCCCTTCGCTTTCTTCATTCCCTTAACTCCCATCACTTTCTTCACTCCTCCACTCCCTCAATCCCTTCGCTTTCTTTACTCCCTTCGCTATCTTCACTCCCCCACTCCCTCACTCCCATTACTATCTTCTTTCCCCTACTCCGTCACACCCTTCGCTTTCTTCACTCTCCCACTCCCTTCACTCTCTTCCCTTCACTCCAATCACTTTCTTCACTCCCCCACTCCCTCACTCCCTTCGCTTTCTTCATTCCCTTAACTCCCATCACTTTCTTCACTCCTCCACTCCCTCAATCCCTTCGCTTTCTTTACTCCCTTCGCTATCTTCACTCCCCCACTCCCTCACTCCCATTACTATCTTCTTTCCCCTACTCCGTCACACCCTTCGCTTTCTTCACTTTCCCACTCCCTTCACTCTCTTCCCTTCACTCCAATCACTTTCTTCACTCCCCCACTCCCTCACTCCCTTCGCTTTCTTCATTCCCTTAACTCCCATCACTTTCTTCACTCCTCCACTCCCTCAATCCCTTCGCTTTCTTTACTCCCCCACTCCCTCACTCCCATTACTATCTTCTTTCCCCTACTCCGTCACACCCTTCGCTTTCTTCACTCTCCCACTCCCTTCACTCTCTTCCCTTCACTCCAATCACTTTCTTCACTCCCCCACTCCCTCACTCCCTTCGCTTTCTTCATTCCCTTAACTCCCATCACTTTCTTCACTCCTCCACTCCCTCAATCCCTTCGCTTTCTTTACTCCCTTCGCTATCTTCACTCCCCCACTCCCTCACTCCCATTACTATCTTCTTTCCCCTACTCCGTCACACCCTTCGCTTTCTTCACTCTCCCACTCCCTTCACTCTCTTCCCTTCACTCCAATCACTTTCTTCACTCCCCCACTCCCTCACTCCCTTCGCTTTCTTCATTCCCTTAACTCCCATCACTTTCTTCACTCCTCCACTCCCTCAATCCCTTCGCTTTCTTTACTCCCTTCGCTATCTTCACTCCCCCACTCCCTCACTCCCATTACTATCTTCTTTCCCCTACTCCGTCACACCCTTCGCTTTCTTCACTCTCCCACTCCCTTCACTCTCTTCCCTTCACTCCAATCACTTTCTTCACTCCCCCACTCCCTCACTCCCTTCGCTTTCTTCATTCCCTTAACTCCCATCACTTTCTTCACTCCTCCACTCCCTCAATCCCTTCGCTTTCTTTACTCCCTTCGCTATCTTCACTCCCCCACTCCCTCACTCCCATTACTATCTTCTTTCCCCTACTCCGTCACACCCTTCGCTTTCTTCACTCTCCCACTCCCTTCACTCTCTTCCCTTCACTCCAATCACTTTCTTCACTCCCCCACTCCCTCACTCCCTTCGCTTTCTTCATTCCCTTAACTCCCATCACTTTCTTCACTCCTCCACTCCCTCAATCCCTTCGCTTTCTTTACTCCCTTCGCTATCTTCACTCCCCCACTCCCTCACTCCCATTACTATCTTCTTTCCCCTACTCCGTCACACCCTTCGCGTTCTTCACTCTCCCACTCCCTTCACTCTCTTCCCTTCACTCCAATCACTTTCTTCACTCCCCCACTCCCTCACTCCCTTCGCTTTCTTCATTCCCTTAACTCCCATCACTTTCTTCACTCCTCCACTCCCTCAATCCCTTCGCTTTCTTTACTCCCCCACTCCCTCACTCCCATTACTATCTTCTTTCCCCTACTCCGTCACACCCTTCGCTTTCTTCACTCTCCCACTCCCTTCACTCTCTTCCCTTCACTCCAATCACTTTCTTCACTCCCCCACTCCCTCACTCCCTTCGCTTTCTTCATTCCCTTAACTCCCATCACTTTCTTCACTCCTCCACTCCCTCAATCCCTTCGCTTTCTTTACTCCCTTCGCTATCTTCACTCCCCCACTCCCTCACTCCCATTACTATCTTCTTTCCCCTACTCCGTCACACCCTTCGCTTTCTTCACTCTCCCACTCCCTTCACTCTCTTCCCTTCACTCCAATCACTTTCTTCACTCCCCCACTCCCTCACTCCCTTCGCTTTCTTCATTCCCTTAACTCCCATCACTTTCTTCACTCCTCCACTCCCTCAATCCCTTCGCTTTCTTTACTCCCTTCGCTATCTTCACTCCCCCACTCCCTCACTCCCATTACTATCTTCTTTCCCCTACTCCGTCACACCCTTCGCTTTCTTCACTCTCCCACTCCCTTCACTCTCTTCCCTTCACTCCAATCACTTTCTTCACTCCCCCACTCCCTCACTCCCTTCGCTTTCTTCATTCCCTTAACTCCCATCACTTTCTTCACTCCTCCACTCCCTCAATCCCTTCGCTTTCTTTACTCCCTTCGCTATCTTCACTCCCCCACTCCCTCACTCCCATTACTATCTTCTTTCCCCTACTCCGTCACACCCTTCGCTTTCTTCACTCTCCCACTCCCTTCACTCTCTTCCCTTCACTCCAATCACTTTCTTCACTCCCCCACTCCCTCACTCCCTTCGCTTTCTTCATTCCCTTAACTCCCATCACTTTCTTCACTCCTCCACTCCCTCAATCCCTTCGCTTTCTTTACTCCCTTCGCTATCTTCACTCCCCCACTCCCTCACTCCCATTACTATCTTCTTTCCCCTACTCCGTCACACCCTTCGCTTTCTTCACTCTCCCACTCCCTTCACTCTCTTCCCTTCACTCCAATCACTTTCTTCACTCCCCCACTCCCTCACTCCCTTCGCTTTCTTCATTCCCTTAACTCCCATCACTTTCTTCACTCCTCCACTCCCTCAATCCCTTCGCTTTCTTTACTCCCTTCGCTATCTTCACTCCCCCACTCCCTCACTCCCATTACTATCTTCTTTCCCCTACTCCGTCACACCCTTCGCTTTCTTCACTCTCCCACTCCCTTCACTCTCTTCCCTTCACTCCAATCACTTTCTTCACTCCCCCACTCCCTCACTCCCTTCGCTTTCTTCATTCCCTTAACTCCCATCACTTTCTTCACTCCTCCACTCCCTCAATCCCTTCGCTTTCTTTACTCCCTTCGCTATCTTCACTCCCCCACTCCCTCACTCCCATTACTATCTTCTTTCCCCTACTCCGTCACACCCTTCGCTTTCTTCACTCTCCCACTCCCTTCACTCTCTTCCCTTCACTCCAATCACTTTCTTCACTCCCCCACTCCCTCACTCCCTTCGCTTTCTTCATTCCCTTAACTCCCATCACTTTCTTCACTCCTCCACTCCCTCAATCCCTTCGCTTTCTTTACTCCCTTCGCTATCTTCACTCCCCCACTCCCTCACTCCCATTACTATCTTCTTTCCCCTACTCCGTCACACCCTTCGCTTTCTTCACTCTCCCACTCCCTTCACTCTCTTCCCTTCACTCCAATCACTTTCTTCACTCCCCCACTCCCTCACTCCCTTCGCTTTCTTCATTCCCTTAACTCCCATCACTTTCTTCACTCCTCCACTCCCTCAATCCCTTCGCTTTCTTTACTCCCTTCGCTATCTTTACTCCCCCACTCCCTCACTCCCATTACTATCTTCTTTCCCCTACTCCGTCACACCCTTCGCTTTCTTCACTCTCCCACTCCCTTCACTCTCTTCCCTTCACTCCAATCACTTTCTTCACTCCCCCACTCCCTCACTCCCTTCGCTTTCTTCATTCCCTTAACTCCCATCACTTTCTTCACTCCTCCACTCCCTCAATCCCTTCGCTTTCTTTACTCCCTTCGCTATCTTCACTCCCCCACTCCCTCACTCCCATTACTATCTTCTTTCCCCTACTCCGTCACACCCTTCGCTTTCTTCACTCTCCCACTCCCTTCACTCTCTTCCCTTCACTCCAATCACTTTCTTCACTCCCCCACTCCCTCACTCCCTTCGCTTTCTTCATTCCCTTAACTCCCATCACTTTCTTCACTCCTCCACTCCCTCAATCCCTTCGCTTTCTTTACTCCCTTCGCTATCTTCACTCCCCCACTCCCTCACTCCCATTACTATCTTCTTTCCCCTACTCCGTCACACCCTTCGCTTTCTTCACTCTCCCACTCCCTTCACTCTCTTCCCTTCACTCCAATCACTTTCTTCACTCCCCCACTCCCTCACTCCCTTCGCTTTCTTCATTCCCTTAACTCCCATCACTTTCTTCACTCCTCCACTCCCTCAATCCCTTCGCTTTCTTTACTCCCTTCGCTATCTTCACTCCCCCACTCCCTCACTCCCATTACTATCTTCTTTCCCCTACTCCGTCACACCCTTCGCTTTCTTCACTCTCCCACTCCCTTCACTCTCTTCCCTTCACTCCAATCACTTTCTTCACTCCCCCACTCCCTCACTCCCTTCGCTTTCTTCATTCCCTTAACTCCCATCACTTTCTTCACTCCTCCACTCCCTCAATCCCTTCGCTTTCTTTACTCCCTTCGCTATCTTCACTCCCCCACTCCCTCACTCCCATTACTATCTTCTTTCCCCTACTCCGTCACACCCTTCGCTTTCTTCACTCTCCCACTCCCTTCACTCTCTTCCCTTCACTCCAATCACTTTCTTCACTCCCCCACTCCCTCACTCCCTTCGCTTTCTTCATTCCCTTAACTCCCATCACTTTCTTCACTCCTCCACTCCCTCAATCCCTTCGCTTTCTTTACTCCCTTCGCTATCTTCACTCCCCCACTCCCTCACTCCCATTACTATCTTCTTTCCCCTACTCCGTCACACCCTTCGCTTTCTTCACTCTCCCACTCCCTTCACTCTCTTCCCTTCACTCCAATCACTTTCTTCACTCCCCCACTCCCTCACTCCCTTCGCTTTCTTCATTCCCTTAACTCCCATCACTTTCTTCACTCCTCCACTCCCTCAATCCCTTCGCTTTCTTTACTCCCTTCGCTATCTTCACTCCCCCACTCCCTCACTCCCATTACTATCTTCTTTCCCCTACTCCGTCACACCCTTCGCTTTCTTCACTCTCCCACTCCCTTCACTCTCTTCCCTTCACTCCAATCACTTTCTTCACTCCCCCACTCCCTCACTCCCTTCGCTTTCTTCATTCCCTTAACTCCCATCACTTTCTTCACTCCTCCACTCCCTCAATCCCTTCGCTTTCTTTACTCCCTTCGCTATCTTTACTCCCCCACTCCCTCACTCCCATTACTATCTTCTTTCCCCTACTCCGTCACACCCTTCGCTTTCTTCACTCTCCCACTCCCTTCACTCTCTTCCCTTCACTCCAATCACTTTCTTCACTCCCCCACTCCCTCACTCCCTTCGCTTTCTTCATTCCCTTAACTCCCATCACTTTCTTCACTCCTCCACTCCCTCAATCCCTTCGCTTTCTTTACTCCCTTCGCTATCTTTACTCCCCCACTCCCTCACTCCCATTACTATCTTCTTTCCCCTACTCCGTCACACCCTTCGCTTTCTTCACTCTCCCACTCCCTTCACTCTCTTCCCTTCACTCCAATCACTTTCTTCACTCCCCCACTCCCTCACTCCCTTCGCTTTCTTCATTCCCTTAACTCCCATCACTTTCTTCACTCCTCCACTCCCTCAATCCCTTCGCTTTCTTTACTCCCTTCGCTATCTTCACTCCCCCACTCCCTCACTCCCATTACTATCTTCTTTCCCCTACTCCGTCACACCCTTCGCTTTCTTCACTCTCCCACTCCCTTCACTCTCTTCCCTTCACTCCAATCACTTTCTTCACTCCCCCACTCCCTCACTCCCTTCGCTTTCTTCATTCCCTTAACTCCCATCACTTTCTTCACTCCTCCACTCCCTCAATCCCTTCGCTTTCTTTACTCCCTTCGCTATCTTCACTCCCCCACTCCCTCACTCCCATTACTATCTTCTTTCCCCTACTCCGTCACACCCTTCGCTTTCTTCACTCTCCCACTCCCTTCACTCTCTTCCCTTCACTCCAATCACTTTCTTCACTCCCCCACTCCCTCACTCCCTTCGCTTTCTTCATTCCCTTAACTCCCATCACTTTCTTCACTCCTCCACTCCCTCAATCCCTTCGCTTTCTTTACTCCCTTCGCTATCTTTACTCCCCCACTCCCTCACTCCCATTACTATCTTCTTTCCCCTACTCCGTCACACCCTTCGCTTTCTTCACTCTCCCACTCCCTTCACTCTCTTCCCTTCACTCCAATCACTTTCTTCACTCCCCCACTCCCTCACTCCCTTCGCTTTCTTCATTCCCTTAACTCCCATCACTTTCTTCACTCCTCCACTCCCTCAATCCCTTCGCTTTCTTTACTCCCTTCGCTATCTTCACTCCCCCACTCCCTCACTCCCATTACTATCTTCTTTCCCCTACTCCGTCACACCCTTCGCTTTCTTCACTCTCCCACTCCCTTCACTCTCTTCCCTTCACTCCAATCACTTTCTTCACTCCCCCACTCCCTCACTCCCTTCGCTTTCTTCATTCCCTTAACTCCCATCACTTTCTTCACTCCTCCACTCCCTCAATCCCTTCGCTTTCTTTACTCCCTTCGCTATCTTTACTCCCCCACTCCCTCACTCCCATTACTATCTTCTTTCCCCTACTCCGTCACACCCTTCGCTTTCTTCACTCTCCCACTCCCTTCACTCTCTTCCCTTCACTCCAATCACTTTCTTCACTCCCCCACTCCCTCACTCCCTTCGCTTTCTTCATTCCCTTAACTCCCATCACTTTCTTCACTCCTCCACTCCCTCAATCCCTTCGCTTTCTTTACTCCCTTCGCTATCTTCACTCCCCCACTCCCTCACTCCCATTACTATCTTCTTTCCCCTACTCCGTCACACCCTTCGCTTTCTTCACTCTCCCACTCCCTTCACTCTCTTCCCTTCACTCCAATCACTTTCTTCACTCCCCCACTCCCTCACTCCCTTCGCTTTCTTCATTCCCTTAACTCCCATCACTTTCTTCACTCCTCCACTCCCTCAATCCCTTCGCTTTCTTTACTCCCTTCGCTATCTTTACTCCCCCACTCCCTCACTCCCATTACTATCTTCTTTCCCCTACTCCGTCACACCCTTCGCTTTCTTCACTCTCCCACTCCCTTCACTCTCTTCCCTTCACTCCAATCACTTTCTTCACTCCCCCACTCCCTCACTCCCTTCGCTTTCTTCATTCCCTTAACTCCCATCACTTTCTTCACTCCTCCACTCCCTCAATCCCTTCGCTTTCTTTACTCCCCCACTCCCTCACTCCCATTACTATCTTCTTTCCCCTACTCCGTCACACCCTTCGCTTTCTTCACTCTCCCACTCCCTTCACTCTCTTCCCTTCACTCCAATCACTTTCTTCACTCCCCCACTCCCTCACTCCCTTCGCTTTCTTCATTCCCTTAACTCCCATCACTTTCTTCACTCCTCCACTCCCTCAATCCCTTCGCTTTCTTTACTCCCTTCGCTATCTTCACTCCCCCACTCCCTCACTCCCATTACTATCTTCTTTCCCCTACTCCGTCACACCCTTCGCTTTCTTCACTCTCCCACTCCCTTCACTCTCTTCCCTTCACTCCAATCACTTTCTTCACTCCCCCACTCCCTCACTCCCTTCGCTTTCTTCATTCCCTTAACTCCCATCACTTTCTTCACTCCTCCACTCCCTCAATCCCTTCGCTTTCTTTACTCCCTTCGCTATCTTCACTCCCCCACTCCCTCACTCCCATTACTATCTTCTTTCCCCTACTCCGTCACACCCTTCGCTTTCTTCACTCTCCCACTCCCTTCACTCTCTTCCCTTCACTCCAATCACTTTCTTCACTCCCCCACTCCCTCACTCCCTTCGCTTTCTTCATTCCCTTAACTCCCATCACTTTCTTCACTCCTCCACTCCCTCAATCCCTTCGCTTTCTTTACTCCCTTCGCTATCTTTACTCCCCCACTCCCTCACTCCCATTACTATCTTCTTTCCCCTACTCCGTCACACCCTTCGCTTTCTTCACTCTCCCACTCCCTTCACTCTCTTCCCTTCACTCCAATCACTTTCTTCACTCCCCCACTCCCTCACTCCCTTCGCTTTCTTCATTCCCTTAACTCCCATCACTTTCTTCACTCCTCCACTCCCTCAATCCCTTCGCTTTCTTTACTCCCCCACTCCCTCACTCCCATTACTATCTTCTTTCCCCTACTCCGTCACACCCTTCGCTTTCTTCACTCTCCCACTCCCTTCACTCTCTTCCCTTCACTCCAATCACTTTCTTCACTCCCCCACTCCCTCACTCCCTTCGCTTTCTTCATTCCCTTAACTCCCATCACTTTCTTCACTCCTCCACTCCCTCAATCCCTTCGCTTTCTTTACTCCCTTCGCTATCTTCACTCCCCCACTCCCTCACTCCCATTACTATCTTCTTTCCCCTACTCCGTCACACCCTTCGCTTTCTTCACTCTCCCACTCCCTTCACTCTCTTCCCTTCACTCCAATCACTTTCTTCACTCCCCCACTCCCTCACTCCCTTCGCTTTCTTCATTCCCTTAACTCCCATCACTTTCTTCACTCCTCCACTCCCTCAATCCCTTCGCTTTCTTTACTCCCTTCGCTATCTTCACTCCCCCACTCCCTCACTCCCATTACTATCTTCTTTCCCCTACTCCGTCACACCCTTCGCTTTCTTCACTCTCCCACTCCCTTCACTCTCTTCCCTTCACTCCAATCACTTTCTTCACTCCCCCACTCCCTCACTCCCTTCGCTTTCTTCATTCCCTTAACTCCCATCACTTTCTTCACTCCTCCACTCCCTCAATCCCTTCGCTTTCTTTACTCCCTTAACTCCCATCACTTTCTTCACTCCCCCACTCCCTCACTCCCCCACTTCCTTCGTTTTCTTCATTCCCTTAACTTTCATCGCTTCCTTTACTCCCTCCACTCCCTTCGCTTTCTTCAGTCTCTCATAGTTCAGTTGAATTGTTAATAAACTTCATTTCTCCGTAACAATGCTTTGACGTAAAAGTCTATAATGCTTAAATATGAGCGCTTTTGCACTTATATCCGTATTCTCAAATAACCCATAGTACAACAATAAAATATAAAAATCCGTGGAATACGAGTCATACGACTAATCTTTTCCAATTATGGTTTGGATGTATTTTGAAATATACTGTCCTTACGTAGATTATATTAGCTATATACCAGAAATCAACCTTTGGTGATGGTCAAAGCCGAAGAGTATATCCAATGACATCTTTCCGAATAAATCTTTCATTCTTCAAGATCGAATGACATTTAGGGTTACAAGCAAATCATATCATTTTTATTATTGTGATTATTAGAAACCTGAAATCGAAACTGGTCGCCACCCGGTGTCGCGAGGTCAGTTTTCTTGAGAGGTTAAGCATCTGGACTTTACAGACGACAAGATAATTTGGTAACGATGTCGTAGCGTAGTTCCCGTAAGAACCGTCAACAAGGCTATGCTTACTTTTTATATTAAAAGTTAACTTCAACTCGGAAATCCGATTTGAAAAAGTTTGGTTTCCACTAGATAGTCTAATGGTTAGTTTTTCTTTACGCTGATGGCGCTCGTGGAAACTTTGTTGAAAGCAACTATTTTTTCCAGGGAACTCTGAATTTTCGCTCATCTCAAATTATATTGTTTACTTTCTACATGATACGCGGTCTGTCGACGTCTTTTGGCATCAAATTTCCCCCATTAAAATAGAATAGCAACTCGATCCAAATCTAATGAGTATTCACGTACTATACGTTCTACCAAGGATATTACCAGATAATTTGCGGCCGCCTGTATAGGCTTTGTTTTGATGATTTCTTGATGATATCATCCACCTACACATAGATTGCAAGGCCTATGGTTCTGCTTACATACTCTTGTTTATTTTTCTAATAGCTATTAGAGCTCGAAGAAATGGATAAATTAACCGCCAAAATTTCAATTAATCAAAAAAAATCGATTAACTGTTTATTTAAGGATATTATTCACGACTATACACTCTTTTACGCGCGTCTTTCCCCCATCAAGGACCCTCCCACGATTTGCTCCACAGGTAGCTGCCATAGACGTACTGCACGTAGCTCTCCCGTGGAAAGTTCTTTCCCCCAAAACCCGTTTTCTCGCGTGTAGCACGGTAATGGCGACTCCCATGAAATACGCGCGTAAAAGAATCTATAATACGATGTAATATGCAACAAATAAGTTTTATTCAGATAATTTTCGGATATGGATATTAGAGATGAGTCTTGGGCCCGATATCGAAGTTTTGGCGGGTCGGGTCGAGTTTAATTTTATAATTTTTTTCGGGTCGGGTCGGGTCGGGTCTGGTCGGGTCGGGTTTAATTTTATAATTTTTTTTCGGGTTGGGTCGGGTCGGGTTTAATTTTATAATTTTTTTTCGGGTTGGGTCGGGTCGGGTTTAATTTTATAATTTTTTTTCGGGTCGGGTTTAATTTTATAATTTTTTTCGGGTCGGGTTTAATTTTATATATTTTTTCCGGGTCGGGTCGGGTTTAATTTTATATATTTTTTTCGGGTCGGGTCGGATCGGGTCGGGTTTAATTTTATATTTTTTTTCGGGTCGGGTCGGGTCGGGTTTAATTTTATAATTTTTTTCGGGTCGGGTCGGGTCGGGTCGGGTTTAATTTTATAATTTTTTTCGGGTCGGGTCGGGTCGGGTCGGGTTTAATTTTATATATTTTTTCATGTCGGGCTTTTTGCATAATACTAACCAGGTTGGGTCGGGCTTTTTATATATTAGTGATCGGGCATTCAAGTTTCTATTTTATTCGCTACAGCAAATCTCTACATACAGAAAGCGAATCACTATCACGTGTTTATCATACTCTTGGCATGTTCACTAATTTTTGACCATTTCTCAAAGAGCTCCAAGCGCCATCTACTGACTGATAATTTTGGCGGGCTGGGTCGGGTCGGGTTTCAATTTTGTATTTGTTAATCGGTTCGGGTTGGGTCGGGCTTTAAAACTAGCCGGTCCGACTCATCTTTAATGGATATAAAATAAATTTTATCGGTATAAAATGTCTAATAACAGCAAACATACTACAAAACATTAATAGCGTTACATTGTTTATAAGTTTTAACAAGTCTAGAGGTTTAGTTTTACTTTTAGATTCGAAAATATGAGGCGAAAATGCCGCTTTATTTAAATTTGCAAACAATATTAGACTAATCACGGACTGTAAATTTTAGAGGACCGGTATTCCCGAGTTATTTTACGCCCCGTTCACCGATCAGGCTGACGGAAGTCGCTCAAGGTCATAAACTAAAGCGCTTGTATTTCGGTCGGCCAGATTTCCAGATAACATGCGTGAGGGGGGGGGACTAGCTCTATGCCTGGTACAAATGACCTTGACGGACTCTCTCTCTCTATTTCGAAGTGATTGATGCACGGGGAAACCAAAATTATACAGGGGAAGGCAACGCTTTACTCGTCCTCTAAAATTTACAGTCCATGGACTAATCATGGAATGAAAACTTTTTTATTTTTTTCGTAAAAATACGGAAACTTTTCTGGAAAAAAGGCCTCGGTCATTTTCCAGAAACTTTTTCGACTAACAACTCTAGAAAATTTCCTATCCGAACGCCGAGCCCTAAAAGGTAAATTAAAATTAAAAGCGGCTGTTTCTTCCTTCAACTATTTTTATCTATTTTTCTATTTTACTAGTTGTACTTTTCAAGACGGGGTCCACAACCATTTGCTCAACCAAAATTAATGAAATACTAGAAGCGCGTAGCAAACAAACATGAAATTACAATAAACAGACCATCTAGTCAAATCCCGCGTAAGGAAGTGAGTTCCTGTAGCTTTTAGTAATTATTGATATTTCATAAAGTCAGATTCTATAATTGTCTTACCTTGGAGAGATAAGCAAAGGCTTCATTTAAATTTATTATAACTTAATTAAATGCACCTTTTCCACTAATTCGATTAGAAATTCTTTATATTAATATTTATAAAGCATTCAAGATCATTTTTTGCACTGAGAAGGAGACGACCCGAGGTGTTACACACCGATTTCGTTCAAACTCGGGGGATTGGTAGACCTTCATGTAACTTGAAAAATCCTAAAGGGATTTTATTCAATGGGTAACGGTTTTGCCATGGCAACGAAAAATGTTTTTGACAACAAAAAATTAAAATTTTTCCTATTTAAGCCATTTCGGTTCATTTTCACCCATTTGGTTCAAATTGAACAAAATGTGATCAAGTTTGATTTTTTTCGTCAATTTTTAAATTTTGGTATTTTAAAATTTTCCAATTTTTTAAAATCTTTCACAGGGGGGATCCTTGGAATCGGTCCAAATCCCATGTTATTTTCAATGGGAAAATTCCCATTTTATGTTGTCAAAAACATATTTCGTTGCCATAGTAAAACCGTTGCCCATTGAATAAATTCCCTTAAGGATTTTTCAAGTTACATGAAGGTCTACCAATCCCCCGAGTTTGAACAAAATCGGTGTGTAACACCTCGGGTCGTCTCCTTGTGAGTTATTTTTTGGCTGATTCTCAGTTAATTATTCGGATTTATCCGAAGAAAAATATTTAAATTAAACAATTATTCAAATAATTTAATAATAATTTATTTATATAATTAGGATATTTCGACGCCAACAAAAAATGGATCTTAGATCTGGTAAGTAAGATGTCGCTTTGATTTCTTCTAACTTGTTTAATTTAAGCGTTAATTTTTCTTTTTTGTTTTTCAGGTATTTCAGAACCGTATTTGCCGGATTTTTTCCCACCAGGGGAACCTATCTTCTACGTTCTCGGGGAAGAGTTTTATCCTCTCTTTCCAAAAGTAAATAGAGATATCTACAAAGGTTCTATCCTGTAACAGTGAATTATTGAAACACCTGGTGTCCCTACCACTGGCATTCCATTTTTCGGTCTCTATATTTAAATTCAAAAATGCGGGTACATGATAGGATTTATAATTACATTACATTATTATTACATTACATTTTATTCAATTGCATTTCATTACATTACATTTTATTACATTACATTACATTTTATTACATTACATAACATTATTATTACATAACATTTTATTCAATTGCATTTCATTACATTACATTTTATTACATTACATTACATTTTATTACATTACATTACATTACATTACATTTTATTACATTACATTACATTTTATTACATTACATTACATTTTATTACATTACATTACATTACATTTTATTACATTACATTACATTTTATTACATTACATTACATTACATTTTATTACATTACATTACATTTTATTACATTACTTTCCTTTTTATACATTACATTATTATTACATTACATTTTATTCAATTGCATTTCATTACATTACATTTTATTACATTACATTACATTTTATTACATTACATTACATTTTATTACAATACATTACATTTTATTACATTACATTACATTACATTTTATTACATTACTTTCTTTTTATACATTACATTACATTACATTACATTACATTATTATTACATTACATTTTATTCAATTGCATTTCATTACATTACATTTTATTACATTACATTACATTTTATTACATTACATTACATTTTATTACATTACATTACATTTTATTACATTACATTACATTTTATTACATTACATTACATTACATTTTATTACATTACATTACATTTTATTACATTACATTACATTTTATTACATTACATTACATTACATTATTATTACATTACATTTTATTCCATTCAATTTCATTACATTACATTATTATTGCATTACATTTTATTACATTACATTATTATTACATTCAATTTTATTCCATTGCATTTCCTTACATTACATTTTAGTACATTAAATTATTATTAAATTTTATTTTATTGCATTACATTATTATTAAATTTTATTTTATTGCATTACATTATTATTAAATTTTATTTAATTACATTACATTAGATTTTATTAAATTAAATTACATTTATTACATTACATTATTATTACATTACAGTACATTCTATTACGTAACATTTTATTACATTACATTCTATTACGTAACATATTATTACATTACATTACATTTTATTTTATTACATTACATTACATTTTATTTTATTACATTACATTACATTTTATTACATTATATTATTATTACATTACGTTTAACTGTGCATCCCCTTTTAGACCTCCCCTTCTTGAGACTGAAAATTATTAAAACATTTGAACCCCCAAACCTACCCTTAAATACGCCATTGATAAACACACCCTAAATTACGTAACAAAAACTCAAACCACCCGAATAATAATATCACTATAACCCTTATTATTAAAATTCCTTCAAAATTGAGGCAATTTATTTGTTGTTTTATCTCTAGAAAACTAAGCATACTATTAAAAATGAGAAAAATTGTATTACATTGTTAGTATTATTAAAATTAATTAATAATTAAGGTTCCGGTATATAATTACCTCCTCTGCCCGTTTCTGCGTTATGTTATTTTTATTTGGCCAACCTGTTTATTTTATTTTGTATAAATAATCGGGAAACTTCATTCATTTATTAGTAAATATTTTTTCGACAAATCATTTTACAAAGTAAAATATTAATATACCATTCATTGTGTAAATTTTTTAATTGTTATATTGCTATTTTTATAATATACAATTTTACCGTAGGTTACTTTAGCTAAATAAATACATTTGACTTTAAGGATACAACAAGCACAAAACCAAGCAGCAGGGACTTTAAATACTGTTTAAGTCCTTTGTTTCCTTTTTCCACGAACCCAAACCTTAATAATAGCATTTCCCTGCTGCTTGGTTTTACACTTGTAGCAGCCTTCTTCCTGGGGCTAGTTGGCCACACTTCGAAGCTCTCTGGCGTTCTTTTAACTCATCGTAGGAAAATGTTGAAAAACAGACATACTTCTCAACTCACCCCCTACAACTGCTTCAAATTTTTAAATAACCTTTTGAAACACCCACTCTATACGGTTTTAACCAGGTGGTTATAACTGGTATGGCTAGTTCCATGCCAACCCTGCCCTCGGTACGCCACTGCAAAAAGGTGTCAACGTTTTGTCAAGTTGACGACAACGAAGTGAATCTTGCTATTCTTGCAATATGTTGAGATTTTATCCACAGAACCATCCCGGTGTATTATACATATAACATAGTTGAACTTTTTAAAGGCTGCCATTCAAAAATATATTTCCCTTCGAAGTCTTTGTTTTGAATATTGCTCCACGTCAACCGTCCAAAAAAAGGAAATTTTAGTTCCAAGTCGTTGTTAGGGTCGTTGCCTGTGGCGAAAAAATCGGCCGCAATATTTCTTAGAGATGGGAATAGATTTGTTTGTTTAATGGGTGCCCGATTGCGAAGAGCCGAGTTTAAATTTTCGCCAGGGTCGCCTCGGGGACGATGTCTGCTCGTTAGTCCCCGTCAAAAGTTTGAAAGTTCTAGTTTGACGCTTTTCAATCTTTTGGCTTCTAATTCGCCGAACTTAGTTTTCCTGTGGCCCGCAATCTCCAATGGACTCTCATCAATATTGAGAAAAATATTCTATTCTGTTTTAAAACGATTTTTTTTTAAATTTCTAAATTCAGTTATTTTTTATTCGGTTTTTGATTTGAATATTTTGCATATGGGCAGTATGGGCGGTTGGCACAAGAGATACTAAAGGCTAAAAGGGGAACGCTTACTTCAATGTAGAGGTCGGCGGAACGAATAAATTAACCGTCAAAATTTCGATTAACCATAAGAAGGTGGGTTAATTGTTTTTTTATGAAAATTTTATACGAATAAACAACGATTTAACATGCAAAATTAATCGGTTATTTCGTATATATTTTTAGATAATTTGCGGTTATGAATAAAAATAAATAATTGGATAATTTCTTATTCAAAACGCCGACCTCTATTTCAATGGCTTTTACACACAATCCTAAGGATTTGTGTGTATTAAGCTGGTTTCACACTCGACGGAAAATTAGCAGCGTAAAGTTGAACGTTAGCGATATATCGAATGGGAATCAATTTTCAGCTCGGCGTTTATTATCACCTTTCCGGCATATTTTCCGTCGAGTGTGAAACCAGCTTAAGTCTCACGTACAGTATCGCCGATGCCGCCGTGTCGCGCATACCTCTTCAACGGTTAGGGCTAGAAGAGTCAATGATATCTCGTTCGAATGTACATACATCGCCATTGATAGCCTTTCATAAAGTTTTCAAATCGGAGCCCTAGAAGTTGGGCATTTGCCCAATTTACTATTTTCGGTGGTTTCGCTTTATGTGGTAGATATTTTATTTAAAATTAAGTCCGATAACGTTAAAAAAATTACGATTGGATAGGTTAGGATTCAGCGGACCTAAACTTCGGTTATATCAGTAAATATTAAATTTAAGTATAGTTTTCAGGGTAATTTACGGAACCCCAATTTTCGTGGTTTTATATTTTCGCCTAAAAATCTACATACAGTTCCTTAATTTAAGTTCGATTTTCATGAAAGTTATATATTTGAAGAGCTGTGGTTTACATATAACCTAGATTTGCAAATACGTTCCTTAAATTTAATTCTAAGTAAGGTTTTTTTGGGCAGCGTATACGAACCCCCGCAATTTCTAACATTGTAAATCCGCGTGTTTATAAAGGTCTACGTGCCCGTTCCCTCTAGCGGTTTTCAAGGCCGTTCAGAGTGCGCCGCGCTTTCAACGTATGACCAGAAGTAACAATTAAGAATGACACTGATCGACCTAGTCTTCGGCGTATGATCAGAAGTAATAAGTGTGACACTCAACATAACAAATAAGTGTGATCAGAAGTAACAAATAAGTATGAAACTGATCGAACTAGTCTTTGTCGTATAACCAGAAAAAAAAAGTGTGACACTCAATGGCTGACTAGTAACAAATAAGTGTGATCAGAAGTAAAAAATAAGAGTGACACTGATCGAAGGAATCTTCGATGCTTTCAAGTATGACTAGAAGTAACAAATAAGTGTAAATACAATTATATGTGACCGTGGACATATATTGGTTGTGATACCGGCGTTGCAGGTTACTGTGAAAAGCTCAAACAAGCTTAACACATTAGAAGGATTGTGTGTATTCTGACCGTCGTACGTCTTGTTATCATTTAAAATACAGGTAAAACAAAACCATAGAGTAGCCCATTCGCATAGAGTGGAAGACCCATTGGAAGCGCATGAAACATTTATCTTAACGAACCAACTGGTTTTCGAGGCATCAAATAATATAGTCGGAAGAGTGATGGTGTTGTTTTTAAATTTTTTAGAGTATAAACTTACTTTTTTATCCAGATATTGTACATTACCTTTAGGCCAACTTGTTTATTTCATGCCGCGAACACAAGACCTTGCCTACAAAAAGTGTTCACAAGTTTCGCTGATGTTAATTACAATTAAAGTAATAATCAAAGGTAATAAAAATTAAAGAAATTAGCAGGAAATAACCTTTATTAACACTTTCCGTTGTGATAAAAAGTACTTAATACAAAGAATGATTAATTTAAAACATTCACTCAATATCATTTTAATTTTGATTCAACTAATAGATAATTTGTTCAAGCTGTGGTGGAGTGGTTAGCTCTTTCGCCTCGCAGCAAGAGGAGCCGGGTTCGATTCCAAGTTGTGGCACTGGGTGAAAACTCGGAACAACTCTTTCTGCTTTGAGTTTGCAAGTTCTTTCCCAACTGGTCTAAGGTGTTTTCCCCCAAGCTCTTCGGTTTCCCCTTCCTTAAAAACTTGTTGAGGTTAACGGTAATAGTTAGTGTAGGGAGCTGTTCGCTCGCGGGGCATGAAGGGCTTGCCACCACCCTCCTACGCATTGTAACCCGGCCACCTGAATTAAAGGCTTCAAAGGTCGCTTGATGACTTAGGCCTAAGGTAGTGCCTTGGGTATTAGCCTAGCTGATTAAAAGAAAATATTAGTAATTTTTTTTATGCTTTCGGAAGTATTATTGGCGTGTGTCGTCCGTTATTTCCGTTACGGTTAAGTAAATTGTAGTTAAGTTAATAAAATTGAGACTTTTAGCTACGTCCCTGTTGATGAGGCTGATTTCGTCACGCATTGAAAGTTACGAAATTGACGTCACATCCCTCGAAAATCTACGCGTATTTTAAGTCATTCTTTCTGCAGTGGCAATTAACACATAATTATTGAAAGGGGAGGCAAGCCGCGCACTTCGACCCTAGGTCCTTTGTGCAACCGCCAACCTGTGACTTTAGGTAAAAAGTCTTATTTCCGACACAAAGTTAAGAATCCGTTTGGCCGTGATGTTGATTTAACACCTAAAGTAACACTCGAAGTAATCGTAGCCAGCGTCAGAGACCAATTTACACTTAACCATTTTTAGTAATTTTTCAGGTGCTGTTTTTAAAGTTTGCAGTTGTTGAATCCATGGTATTTTTTACGCTTTTTCCATCTTCAGTGCACTCTGACAGAACCATTTCAGGTCTTTCTTATTGGTAGTTGTGCCTCCAACGTTTTTAGAGTTGCAAAATTTTTGTTGAGTCGGCAACAAAGAAATTTGGACCACATTGAGTTGAGAACGTAAAGTTTCACTAACCTGAATCAGACTGCCGCTAGCAAAACATATTCATAGACATTGCACTCTTAAAAATAAAAGAGATCTTGAAGTGTAGTAAAGGTGCTATTTTCGAACACACGATATTTGCCACTTATTAAATATGGAGAGTGTTTCTTTGGTGTATATGCATACAATACACCTTGTTAATTTTAGGTATACTGTTAAAGGTGTTTTTACCTCTCCGAGGGGAAAAAGTCCCCTAGGAGGGGTTATACAACGACCGTGTCTGTCTGTGGGTCTGTGGGTGGGTCTGTCTGTGGGTCTGTCAGGACTGCGAACGCGTTCGCATTTTCGGTGCAAAGTGTAATCACTGCGTACGCAGTTTCTCAAAGGGTTGGCAAAACCACCGTGTAACGGTGAGCGTTAACGGATGCATTTGTGGTTTGGTTTGGATGGTGTTTTTTCGCTCACCGTCGTGACGGTTTGGTGTATTACGTTTTTGTAATGTTTATGCGTAGGTTGTGAGTGTTGAATTTGTTGTGTTTGTGTTCTGATGGTTGTGCATGTTGAGTCTGTCGTGTTTATATGGGCGTTTTCTCTCCAACTTCTTCTTAATGACTTTGGGACGGACCGAGTGCTGAGTGTAATGCTACCTCTCAACGTCCAATGGCAGGGTTTCCACCAGTTGTACACGGTATTCGTCTTAGTATCAATTTGCGATCGCATCGGGCGGGATTTGAACCCGAGACCTGCTGATTGACAGGCGGACGTTCTACCACAGAACCACCGACACTTGTTACGCCTTATTGAAAATTAGACCTTCAGCTTTATCGGAAGCGTATTTAATAGAGTACGAAATTTTGGTTTAATTGAAATAGAATTGAAATTGAAATTATTGCATCGAAGAAATTCTAATTTAGCGTTTCTCTATTGATTAAAAGCAAATGCGCCACCCAGGTTTCGAATCCAGACCATTCGGCTTGGCAGTCGAGCGCTCTACCACAGAACCACCGATAGCTGCTTAGATTCACTGAAATTAAGACAGGCATCGTAAGCATAATAGGTAATAAAGTCTTTTTTTATTAATGAATTTATGAAGGCCTAATCTGGTATTTTTTAAAGGTTAAATCTTGTTTTAGCGCAGTCAGCCGAGATTAGAGGGTTAAAGGGTAGACCCTGTGGGTGGTCCACTTTCTTAACGACCTATATATAGTTCTGTTAATTCAAAGGAGATAATTTAACGTTAATTGCTTTAAGAGCTGGCGGTTAGTCAAGTGGCTCTCTGTGCTTTGTTGATGGTAAGGTTTTTGCTTCTTGTAAATACATTTGGTGTGGATATTTGGATATCTACGATTTCTAACGCAGTCAATGATTTCTTGGGTGTGCGAGTCATTATATGATATTGGAAATTGGACGGCATTGGTCTTTTTCATGTGGTATGCGTCACAACGTCAACAGGAAGTGAACGAGTCGTCCACTACCAGATATCTACGGTATCTTCATCAAGGGCGAGTGTTGAAATAAAATGAGCGTTAAAGATGCGGCAAGTATTTCGTAAGCGAGTAATTCCAAAAAGCCTCTGTAGATATTTCTTTCATTAAAATTTGCTTCGTATTATATTTAACTGATAAACTTGTTCTGTAAAAGGGTTTAATTCAATTGTGCATTGTTATAGTACGTCTAACTTACTGTTGTAACTACTTAACTTATGATATTCTGAATAAATTAAAATTGGTCGTTTCGTCTCAATTATTTTAATTATAATAAAAATTTTATACCGGGCGGGATAGAAATGGGTTAATATTTTGAACAAATAACTCTAAATTGCGGAGATATATCTTTAAGGGTTATCTCGAGAAATTAATACCACTAGGGACAATTCTTCCGAGGAGAGGTATATTTTGGCTTGCCAACTTGTTAAAGTGTGAAAACGTTTTTTAAAAAATGCAAGAGATCTTTTTATATAACTTAAATTAACACTGTTAAATCAGAAATAAAGTTGTGCATAAACGCCTTTAAAAGTAACGGAAAATATAAATTGTAGAATTTGGGAGTGCAGAATTATTCATTTAAAAAACAAAACATGTAAAAATAAACACTATTTAACACCTTTCCTATACTGTAAAAGGTGATAAATAGTGTGTTTTTTAAGTTCAAATGTGATAAACCGCTACAAACGCTGTAGAAAAAAGGTGTTTAAGTTTACTTTTCAAGTAGCCTAATTAATATTTATTGTGATTATGGTGTAACATTGTAGTAGTAAAGCACACTCAAAAGTATCAAGTAAAATAAAATACTAATAAAAATAACAATCAGCTAGGCAAATACCCTTGGTACCACCTTAGGCCCAAGTCATCCAGCGACTTATAATGCCTTAAACAGGTGGTCAGATTACATTGCGTAGGAAGGTGGTGGGAAGCCTTTCATGCCACGCGAGCCTACAGCTGCCTACACTATCTATTACCGTTAACCTCTACAAGTTAAGGGTGACCAATTTGGACCGAAAAAAGTTCCTAAACAGGTGCTAAACTACACCCCAGTTTTTTAAGAGCGTGCCAAAACCTTAAACGTCTTCTCAAAAAAGTGCCTTTGGGGGGAAATGTTGCAAACATAATTCTGGCACACTAGAGCAGGTGATTCACGTCGTAATTTTCAGCATTCTGAAGATATACAGTTATTCAGATCAGTTTAAAATTTTAAATTCCAATTACTCAGCAATATGAACCGATAGGAACTGATCTGCTATAGTTCATACCGCCAGATTCGGTCAGCTTAACAGTTATCTGACTTATACGTTTAGTTAACTAATAAAATCTTGTGGAAACAAATAGAAATAAATTATGATTAAAATTTCAAAAGGAATTTAATCGGGGGTTATTTTAAATCGATAACTGTGAGGCATCTGAAATCCACTGTCAGTCGGTTTACAATGAATTCAGTTTAGTTTCGGGCTTAAACTACCGTGTTTGCATTTTGACCCGTATCAACTGATCTGATAATATCTGAACCATAGAGTAAACCACTCACATAGAGTGGAAGGCTATCAGCGAAACTTGTGAACACTTTTCATACGCAACGTCTTCTTTTCGAGGCGTGGCCTAAAGTTAATGTACAGTATCTGGATAAAAAAGTAAGTTTATACTCTAAAACATGTAAAAACAACACCATTGCTCATCGGAAAATATTTATTAACGCCTCGAAAATCAGTTAGGATTATTGTTTCATGCGCTTCCATGGGGCCTTCCACTCTATGCAAGCGGGTTACACTATGACCTGAACGTAAATGCAAAAGATCTGATTAACCGCAATTATTTTCTAGGTTAAGATAACGTCACTTTTATCTGAGAATCGCTTAGAAGCACTAATTTTAAATAATAATCCTGTACTTTAAGTTTTCCCTCTGTTTAACGAAGTCATTTGCATTAATTCTGCATTAGATTTTGCTAGAATACATTTTAGCAAAGATCAATAGCATAATAATGCAAATGATCTGGTATCTGATTTATCCCAATTATTTTCTAGGTAAAGATCTGAGAATCGGTTGGATGAACTACACTAGAAGAAGCTGCAGGGAAACCGAAATGAACGTATCGCGTTACGTGGAAGAGAGGCAATCTCAGGTACTGGAGATCTGTCACGCACGAAATCCATTATTTGTCTACTGCAGTATGTTCAGTCAGAATACATTTTTTTTAATTTTTGCCCGATTATTTTGTTCGATCGTTCGCAATCGCGGCATAACCAAATAACAGAATTAAATTAGGCACCAGGTATGGACTTGCGGTCAGCTTGTAGTCAGTCTTTACTCGTGTTGAGCGGTAGCCAAATATAGCGTTTCTCCCGCGGCAATATGCTCTCGATTGTTTTCCCAACGAGAAACTCAATATCCTAACATATAAATGAGGCCAATCGAACGAAAAAAACATTTCTCCACACAGCGACGATAATATTTATTTGGCCAGTAAAGAAAGCCTTGGTGCCAAGTCGATTACCTAGACTAAGACTACACAAACTAAAGAAACACCAATTACATGAAATTTTAAAATCAAATAAGACGAATTTAAGATTAAAAAACGTATTTAAAAAACGAACAAGATCTTATCAAAAAAAATTAATAATAAATTGTGAAGTAAATAACTTCATTGAAAATACTGAACTAAATAACTTCATTGAAAATACTGAACTAAATAACTTCATTGAAAATACTGAACTAAATAACTTCATTGAAAATACTGAACTAAATAACTTCATTGAAAATACTGAACTAAATAACTTCATTGAAAATACTTAACTAAATAACTTCATTGAAAATAATGAATTAAATAACTTCATTGAAAATACTTAACTAAAAAACTTCATTGAAAATAATGAATTAAATAACTTTATTGAAAATACTGAACTTAATAACTTCATTGAGAATACTTAAGTAAATTTATTTATAAAATGATCCGAAATTAATTTCTTAAATCATTTTAAGTTAATTTATTAAACCTTTTTGAAATTAATTCATTCATTATTGTAAATTGATTTATTTCATTATTTTAAATTGAATTATTTCAATATTTCAGGTAATTCCACGTCAAATCGTCCGTTTATGGAAAAAGTTCCTCACGGCACCATAACCAATTTTGATGAAAATTTACAGGTTTTTAACATGTGTAATTTTAGTGAGAAAGCAAAATATTTATCTTCAAATTCCTTGTAGTTTTTAAAATTATGATTTAAAAAAAAAGCATGTGTAAGGAACAACAATTTTCTTCAATCGAAAATGCCATATTTTGGTCTAAATAACTCGATAACAAATAAAGTCAGTCCCGTGAAGTGAAACACAGGTAAAACATATGTGATCGAAAGCTGTCGTGTGAAGTTACAGCCAAAACAACTAAACAGGTAATTAATTATAAAATTTTTAAAATGGAGATTTTCACTCAATTTTCGTTTCGTGAGGTAAATTCAATTGTATGTTTTTCCAAAACTATTGATAAGATATAAGATATTGGGTTATATACGGGGTAAAACATACCCAATTATCACGAAATGACCGATAAAAAATATCTTACAAGTGTAGTTTCTGGGTTATAGTTGCGTGAATCGACCCGTTTTTGTGAAAAGTGAGAATACGTGGTACTGTTTGAAGCGAAATTGCGGTATGGCGCCAAATGATATTCATATGAAATCAAGGAGGATAGGAAGGGAGGCGAAGTAGGAGGGATGAACGTGCCAGTATCCTTGTAAGAAGCTTAGCGCGCGCTCGGCGGGAAAATTTAGGAAAAATGGCGGCAAGATTGCGGCCGCTACGCTACGCGCTGCCGCCATTTTTCCGAAATTTTCCCGCCGAGCGCGCGCTAAGCTTCTTACAAGGATACTGGCACGTTCATCCCTCCTACTTCGCCTCCCTTCCTATCCTCCTTGATGAAACGTGCTATAATTTAAAAGCTGATATTCCAAGCTACAATGCGGATAAATAAAAAAGTTGAGTTTGGAAGAGCGCCAACTTTAAAATTAAGATTGAATTTTACGAAACTTTGTAGATGACGCCACGCGTGGCCTCCGTTATTAGTTTTCGTGAGACGAATTGACGAACGCGAATAAAATTTACCAAAGAGCAAAGCTACGGCGAAAATATCGAAAAGTCGTTAAGTGGGAACTAGGCTTGAAAAATAATCATATCTAAAATGAATATTGAACTTAAGGCATTTAACTGTTCATTTACTTGTTCAAACAAAACAATTAGGGTACTTTTTAATTTTTGACAAAATGGTAATTGTTTTCAAATCTAACGTGCTAAGTACGTATGTTTTCCATCGGAAGATATCTCAGGCAGAATGGCACCGTTTCCCTGCGATAGACTTGGTGGCACTGTGAAAAGACTTTTGGCCAAAGCGAGTTTGCAGGCTGCCAAGACTTCCCAAATTGAAAAACCAGAAGAGATGTATATGTAAAGCGTACAAAATATTAAAAACATAGATTTTGGATCGTATAAGTTAAAATATATCTCTAAAAGAGACGTTGGAAACCACGTCGAAAAATATTCGCTAAACGAGAGATATGTCGGGATAAAAACAATCGCTGGAACTCGATCGCACCAGGCTTTCATTCCTGAAAATGAAAACGAACTTAATATAAAAAGAGTATAACCATAGTTCATAAAGAGAGTATCCGATGATCAATTCTCGACGAAAGTGATTTTATTCCAACAAAATAATATGGAAGGTTTAGATTGGGAAGAGTGCATGCCAGATAGGAGCCACAAACACCGCACCCCACACAAGGAGCAACAAACACAGCACCCCACACAAGGAGCAACAAATACAGCACCCCACACAAGGAGCAACAAACACAGCACCCCACACAAGGAGCAACAAATACAGCACCCCACACAAGGAGCAACAAACACAGCACCCCACACAAGGAGCAACAAATACAGCACCCCACACAAGGAGCAACAAACACAGCACCCCACACAAGGAGCAACAAATACAGCACCCCACACAAGGAGCAACAAACACAGCACCCCACACAAGGAGCAACAAACACAGCACCCCACACAAGGAGCAACAAACACAGCACCCCACACAGGAGAAACAAACAAAGCACCCCGCACAAGGAGCAACAAACACAGCACCCCGCACAATGAGCAACAAACACAGCACCCCACACAGGAGAAACAAACAAAGCACCCCGCACAAGGAGCAACAAACACAGCACCCCGCACAAGGAGCAACAAACACAGCACCCCACACAAGGAGCAACAAACACAGCACCCCACACGAGGAGCAACAAACGCAGCACCCCGCACAAGGAGCAACAAACACAGCACCCCACACAAGGAGCAACAAACACAGCACCCCACACGAGGAGCAACAAACGCAGCATCCCACACAAGGAGCAACAAACACAGCACCCCACACAGGAGAAACAAACAAAGCACCCCGCACAAGGAGCAACAAATACAGCACCCCACACAAGGAGCAACAAATACAGCACCCCACACAAGGAGCAACAAACACAGCACCCCACACAAGGAGCAACAAACAAAGCACCCCGCACAAGGAGCAACAAACACAGCACCCCACACAAGGAGCAACAAACACAGCACCCCACACAAGGAGCAACAAACACAGCACCCCACACAAGGAGCAACAAATACAGCACCCCACACAAGGAGCAACAAATACAGCACCCCACACAAGGAGCAACAAACAAAGCACCCCGCACAAGGAGCAACAAACACAGCACCCCACACAAGGAGCAACAAATACAGCACCCCACACAAGGAGCAACAAACACAGCACCCCACACAAGGAGCAACAAACACAGCACCCCGCACAAGGAGCAACAAACACAGCACCCCACACAAGGAGAAACAAACACAGCACTCCACACAAAAAGTACGCAACCCGTCAAAAGTCGTGGATTTTCTTGCGTAAATATTTCATTGGTCAGACGCTTTAGCACCTGCTGCCGTCGGAAGGGGATAATTTGGAAATCGCCCCCCCCCCCTCCCGTAAAACGTTCAGCGTAAAGGCTCATCCAATGAAATTTGTACAGAACACTGCGTTAGCATGTTTTAAGGCTATAGGCGTTCTCCTTGTGCGGGTCAAGAAAGGGCTGGAAATTTAGTACAGTCAAAGGTAGGCCCAAGGGGGGGGGGTTGGACCCGGAAATCCCCCCCTTATCAACGCCACTGGTAGGAAATATTGTAGAACATGCAAAGAAGAGAAAGACGTCTCCGTTAGCGCTCTTTGTAGACAACATTTAAAGCTCTATTGGCCCAGGAGAGAAGACCGATGTTGGGTACCTTTGCGGAATATTATTTCAGTTGTAAAGCCTGAGCCATGGAATAACGAGAGATGGAACGGCGGTAAGAATAGGAAAGCCTGTACTAAAAACGTTCGAGGTAAAAATGTCTTCCCCTATTCTCCCCCTTTCGGTCAGGAACCTCTGAAGCTTCATGCGCATATTTGGCGCGCATTACATCATATCGCTATGCTGATTGGTTATTGGACGTACCATAATACCATTAGCGGTGTAGATTGGAAATACTTATCTTCTCTCGGCAAAGGCTTAGTTTGTTTACATCAATTTTAAGTTTTTTTTAAATGGTAAGCTATAAAACGTGTTGTTATAAGGGTTGTAGAAATAACAGCAGGAAAAACAATGAGCCTCATATGAGTAATGTTTACTTCCTAACGTTTCCTAAACCGAAAACAAAATTCGATAAATGCAAACTATGGATAAAAGCTTATGATAAAAAAGCCACTATGTATGTTTATAGCAACAGTTTTTAATAACCATTTTAATTTAAAAAAATTGAAGTTAACTTGTTCCGCCTTAAGTCACGTTAAAAATCATCTGCAACTGCCAACAAATTATCAAACAAACAAGCTTTACCTTACTGGATAGCTTTCAAATACGGACATCTAAGCCGATTGCACTAGAGTGAATGCGCGATAAGTGTGCGCAAATCAGCGTTGCCAGATCGTAAATCTTAAATTATCGTATCTAGGCCAAAAAAATTTCGATTTTCCTGGAAAATTATCGTACATTTCTTTTTGGCGACAAATTTTAATTCATACATAAATGCGTTGAATTTAGATGATTTTTAAAACACTACGGGAGTTTTATTTCCGGGAAATAAACAAAATGTCTATTATCATTATTAACTGAACTTAATATGTTTAAAAATGTTTAAAAAAATGCGGTAATAGCTAGGAGTAATAAACTCACACTCTGGACTACGCGTACAGAAAATGTATATCATTCGTTTTAAGTAGAAAAGTCATATAAATTAATAATAAAATATAAATCGTTCGTAGGTTTTTAAAAAAAAATCTAAAGATTATCGTACATTATAGATACGTTGAGGCAGAATTATCGAAATAATGGTACGATATCGTACGCCATGAAAATTATAGTACGCTCTAAAAATTTTGATTAAATTATCGCACTGTGCGATAATTATCGTACGTCTGGCAACGCTGGCGCAAATGAACATGCAAGTTCCTACTATATTATGGGGGAATGAACCGAAAGGGGGATCCTAAAGTGTTCAACGACCAGTTTTACAACGCAAGGCCGCCGTTCCCTCTCTCGTTATTCCATGCCTGAGCCTGAGCTATCTTCCGATGGAAAAACAGACGTACTTAGCACATTAGATTTGAAAACAATTACCTTTTTGTCAAAAATTAATAAGTAATTGTTTTGTTTGAACAATTAAATGAACAGTTAAATGCCTTAAGTTCAATATTCATTTTAAAGATGATTATTTTTCAAGCCTAGTTCCCACTTAACGACTTTTCGTTATTTTCGCCGTAGCTTTGCTCTTTAGTAAATTTTATTCGCGACCGTCAATTCGTCTCACGAAAACTAAATTTCGCGCTAAGTGGGAATCAGGCTTAATACTCACTTTTTTAAATTATCCATATTGTAGATTTAAATATATGTTTTCAAAATATAGTATGTTTAATTTAATGATAATTTGGTAAAAAATTTCGCTTGAAACTAGCGTACATTGATGTTTTTTCATAAGTTTCCTTAACCCAAGAGAAGCGAGAGATATTCTACTCGTCAGCTATCACAGCACAGGTACACAAAGAAGAGGAGAGGCGAGTAGTCATCGGAACGACTCGTGGCGTCATCTACAAAGTTTCGTAAAATTCAATCTTAATTTTAAAGTTGGCGCTCTTCCAAACTCAACTTTTTTATTTATCCGCATTGTAGCTTGGAATATCAGCTTTTAAATTATAGCACGTTTCATCAAGGAGGATAGGAAGGGAGGCGAAGTAGGAGGGATGAACGTGCCAGTATCCTTGTAAGAAGCTTAGCGCGCGCTCGGCGGGAAAATTTAGGAAAAATGGCGGCAAGATTGCGGCCGCTACGCTACGCGCTGCTTCTTACAAGGATACTGGCGCGTTCATCCCTCCTACTTCGCCTCCCTTCCTATCCTCCTTGATTTCATATGAATATCATTTGGCGCCATACCGCAATTTCGCTTCAAACAGTACCACGTATTCTCACTTTTCACAAAAACGGGTCGATTCACGCAACTATAACCCAGAAACTACACTTGTAAGATATTTTTATCGGTCATTTCGTGATAATTGGGTATGTTTTACCCCATATATAATCCAATATCTTATATCTTATCAATAGTTTTGGAACAACATACCATTGAATTTACCTCGCGAAACGAAAATTGAGTGAAAATCTCCATTTTAAAAATTTTATAATTAATTACCTGTTTAGTTGTTTTGGCTGTAACTTCACACGACAGCTCTCGATCCCATATGTTTTACCTGTGTTTCACTTCACGGGACTGACTTTATTTGTTATCGAGTTATTTAGACATAAATATGGCATTTTCGATTGAAGAAAATTGGCGTTCCTTACACATGCTTTTTTTTTAAATCATAATTTTAAAAACTACAAGGAATTTGAAGATAAATATTTTGCTTTCTCACTAAAATTACACATGTTAAAAACCTGTAAATTTTCATCAAAATTGGTTATGGTGCCGTGGGGAACTTTTTCCAAAAACGGACGATTTGACGTGGAATTACCTGAAATATTGAAATAATTCAATTTAAAATAATGAAATAAATCAATTTACAATAATGAATGAATTAATTTCAAAAAGGTTTAATAAATTAACTTAAAATGATTTAAGAAATTAATTTCGGATCATTTTATAAATAAATTAACTTAAAATGATTTAGGAAATCAATTTCGGATCATTTTATAAATAAATTAACTAACTTAAAATGATGTAAGAAATTAATATAAGATCATTTTATAAATAAATTTAATAAATTTAAAATTATTTAAGAAATTAATTGAGGATAATTTTATTTCATAAATTTAAAATAATTAAATAAAAAACTTAAAGCAAGTTTTAGCTCTAGTACCTGTATGGTACGATAGATGTCGTGTTCGGCAACTCCTCCAACCTATTCAGATTTGCAAAGCCAGCTTTCGCCAGTGTTACCGTGTAGTTTAAGCAGTGTCTGACACTTGCATTTCCTCTAACCACTGCATTAAAAACTAGAGTCTTAGACGATGATTAAAATAACAGTGTAAAAAGCCGACTATGAGTTTGAGAAAATATTGGGGTGCAAACCTCCGCCATTTTGAGTGAGAAAAAACAGCACTGCCAAACAAAACAATTCTCAGCCGTCAATAAAAATGTAACGGTGTTGTCAGATTGAGGTTATTTGGTTTGAAATGCACCGAAAATGGCCAACTTCCATCTTCCAGCGAAATTGAGAGGTAGTAGGAAATTAATATCAGGGTTATTCAACTTTTAAGAGGTTAATTTACGAGGACATACCACTGACCAGTAATAGAAACGCGTCTCCCTCAATAATTTCAACTTTCCTCAACCTCCTCACCTGTTTATTTGTCAAGAGCACCCGTTATTGCAGATAAATAAAAGTGGGTGAAAAAATAAGTAAATTATGGTTTAGGTCGATTAATTGACCGAATAATTTAATAAAATGAATTTATTTTTCTTTTAAAGCAAGTGTCGGCTCTAGATGAAGTAGCTGTTTTTTCAACAGATGTCGCTAGCGTTGAAATCAAACAAGATGCTGAAGCTACATTTTCACCCAAAAGGCGGGACGTAAAAGTATGCTTCGCGTTGATTGGCTCATTTGTAAATTTGTCAATAACTTCCATTATAGTAATTGTTAACAATATATTTTATATTGGATAAATAATTTAGGTTAAAGTTCACTAACGAGGAGTGTACCCGAGGTGTAAATCACCGATTTTGATGAAACTCGGGGGGTATGTAGACCTTGGGGTAACATGCATTTTCACCAAGAGAAAAGTTACGCTGGGCTTCCGTTTTGCTATGGCAACCGAAAATATTTTTGCCAACATAAAATGAAAAAATCTACATTTAAAAAAGGATGGGATTTTCTCGGTGAAAATTTTAGAAAACCCAAAAAAAATAAAAAATTAAATTTCAACTAAAATGCAAAATTTGAACAATTTTGGGTGAAATTCATCAAGTAGCGCCCCCCCTGTGAAACCGAGAAAATCCCATCCTTTTTTAAATGTAGATTTTTCCATTTTATGTTGTCAAAAACATTTTCGGTTGCCATAGCAAAACGGAAGCCCAGCGTAACTTTTCTCTTGGTGAAAATTCATGTTACCCCAAGGTCTACATACCCCCCGAGTTTCATCAAAATCGGTGATTTACACCTCGGGTACACTCCTCGTAAGTAGAGTAAAAGTGGTCTAAATATAATACTCTACAATGGTTCTCTGACGACGTTATTGTTTCGCTATTTTGAATTTTAGCTTCCGTTCCCATTAATAGATGGCTCCACGCTCTCCACGAAAGTCATTTTTTTGAAGATTTGTATAAATTCATGGCCATCTCTAATAATAGGGGCCTTTTAATCAGGGAGTACAGAACGGGAGTCGTTTCGACAGATCTCTTAAGGTTCTCAACCAAGAAGCCAGAGAATCGAGGTGGGGTGGGTGGAAAGGTTGGCAAAATACGGGACAAGATACGGCTTTTTGCGCCATATTATTTAGGATATAATACCACTGAAATCATAGTAATAAATCAATGTAAATATAATTTTGAATCATATTTCAAACCCAAAGACTTTGCAATGATTGGCTTATATATTTCCGATTTTTGCCTTTAACATGGCCTTTTTAAACACATTCCCTAAAATAGAAAAATAAATTGTATAAAATGATATAAAATAATTCTAAGATCTGTTAAAGTAATTACTATTTTATTTTATTTTGACTTTTGGAAGTCGATTTATGGTCCATGCTTATTTTCACCACGTGTGTAAAATTTGAATTTCTCAACAAAAACCGCATGGCCGCTGATAATAGATGGCGTTAAATAGTCGAGGTGTCCCGTATTTTACAGAGGCGCCTGCTGAAGTGTAGCTCATTGCAGCAGAACCAAAAAACCCCCCTCTTTTCATCTCCCGTTCTGTACTCCCTGTTTTAATAATACAGGTGGCAATGATAGAGCCGACAGTTGCTTTAAATTAAATTAAATTAAATTAAAGTAAAGTAAAGTAAATTAAATACATATTAAATAAATACCTATTTTCTGAAAATAGTTCTTTATTATTAATGTAGCTAAGCTAGATGGCGCTCCCTTGAATTAACGATAACATAAGGGGCATTTAGAGAAAGGAAGTCTGGCTTGTAGGCGGCAACCTAATGGAGTTGAATAACCTTGTTCATAATAGGCGGCGTAGTATAGACTAGGACTATTGGATTTCCTTTATTAATTATAATTTAGCATGTCCTGCTTTCAAGAATCACGTGTTTACGTCGAAGGGTTATTCACTCTATAAATCGAATATTTTAATTTGGGAAATCACTTGTTTTATTAAGGTACTGATTTACATTGGTTTTAAAACAGATAATAGAGGTATTCACAGGGGCGGCTGAAGGGCCGGGCAACCCGGGCAACTGCCCGGGGCGCCGGTTTGAGAGGGGCGCCGAAATTTAGTTGCGCGCCTTTTTGGTTTATCAAGAATTGGATTAGTTTATAAAAATTTTAATGAAAGCATAACATAATTTGAAAAATCTTTCGCTAATTAGAAATACAAATCGTTTTCCCAAAAAAATGTCCACCATCGTCGATGAACGTTTTTTCGCTACTATTTACTTTACAATAGTAAATAAACCATAAAATTGCAGTGGATAGTACATCTTAGAGAGGACGTTGTCTCCAATGACATTGATGTAGATGATGAAGAGGAGAGGTCCCAGGACCGAGCCCTGTGGGACTCCAGACGATACTGGGAGCCAATCGGAAGTGGCACAGGGCAGAACAACCCGAAACTCCCTATTTTCAAGGTAAGCAGAGAGCTATTTTAGCGTGCGACCCCGGACCCCATAAGAGTGGAGCTTGGCCTTGAAAAGCTCGTGGGGGACCGAATCAAATGCTTTGCGGAAGTCAAGTACACGGCCAGCCTGCTCAAGGCCAGAGGTCCAATCCTCGACGCAGCATAGGAGCTGGGTTTTGGTGCTGAAGTCACTCCTGAAGCCGTGCTGGAACGGGTTCATCAGATTGTGCTGGATGAAATGCGTAGAAATGGCAGACGCACACACATGCTCATCGGCTTTCAGAATTTGGGACATAGGAGAGCAATTGGGTGGTACTCAGTAGGATCGGATTTACCTCCACCCTTGGGTATCGGCGTGACGTTAGCCCGACTCCAATCACACGGAATAGCACCGGCGTCATAAGACAGCTGGAAGATGGTCGTAAGTGGAGCCGCTAATGCATCGGCGCATTGGCTCAATACAATTGACTGGATGCCGTCAGGGCCAGCGACTTTATGCGGTTTGACTTTGGTCAACAGCTGGTGTATTCCTTTGACTGAGAAGATGTGCAAGAGGCGCCAAGGGCGGAACTACGGCTACATCATACGCCGGAAAAGTACGTCGGAAAGTAGACGCCAGGAGATTGGCTTTGTCAACTGCTGTGGTGAACGTCGTTCCAGAGCTGGAGAGATCGGGAACTCCCGCTGACTTCGCCTTCTTGGAGACTATCTGGTAGAACTTTTTCATGTGGGTTGTGATATCCGACGCTACTTTGTCAACATGATGGGTGCGCGCAGCTCGGAGTGCAAATTTGACCATAGCACGATGCCAACTGAAGGCTTGTACATTGGCAGCAGAAGGGTACTTCCAGGAACGGTTGTACCTACGCTTTGTGATGCGCATCAGACGTCTGAGGGAAGAGCCTACCCACGGGAGATTATGCCTGGAGGATAGATGCTTTGTGGGAACATGATCCGTCACCACTTGACTGACGGCCGAGGTGAAAGTGCTCCACATCTCTTCAATAGAAGTGGCATCGGGGAGGTGGATATCAGAGAGCGAGCGTGCCATAGACGCGAAGTCGGCCTTGTTGAAGTCAGGAACCGATCTAGGAGGATTCCTCGGTAGATGCGGACCCCACGAATATTGAGCAGGAGAAAATTATGGTCACTGATGCCCGGAAGATGGGAGACAGTTTCAAGAATGTTGTCATCGGAAACCAGAACCAGATCAAGGATGTTGGCAGCTGAATCACGTACCCTGGTGGGCTCAGTGACACGTTGGTTGAGGTGAGAGGCCAAGAGAGTATGTAGAAAGCTCGTTGCCACTGACGAAGAACGTGTCCGCATAACCCAGTTAATACTGGGAAAGTTAAAATCGCCGGTGATGATGAGATCGGACTTACCCCCGGCAAGGCATACAAGTAGGGAATTAAATCTCTTGGTGTACGTGAGGGTGGCCGACGGTGGCCGATAAACGTAGCAGAGACGGAGACATGAGGAGCCAATTGTCACCCGGGCCGCGACCGCTTCGACTTCAGTCTTCAGGTCCTATGGGTAGGACTTGAGGTCCTTGTGGACGGCCAGGCAAACACGACCTCCGTGTAAGTTCCTGTCTTTCCGGTAGCATCTAGTTTGGTTTCGGTGACGGCTATGGAGGGAGGACGATGTGTATCAATATAGGCACGGGGTACGTGGCACTTCGTCTTAAGCGAGTCGATGTTGGTGTACAGGAGGGAGAGGACGATGGTGGAGTATCCCGCTGCTCTGTCGCGCAGGACGAGTGAGGTTGTTGAGCAGGGGAACGATAGAAGTCCACGGTGATTCCTTTGGTCCAACGTTCTGGCGCAAAAGCCAGGGAGCGTCTTGCGCAGGAAGGGAGACGATGAACGAAGAATAGTTCCGGCGATCAGCTCGAGTTTCAGTCAGGACAGAAATGGGATGAAGACCCAAGTCAACGAGGTGGCCCTCAATCTGAGCCGCCGTAACGGAGGTAAGCACCTTTGAGGCGCGGAGAGCTTTGGTAGTCTTGGCCGCTAGCCCGGAGTCGACAGCAGCCGGTGAGTTGGTGCCCCATTGTACTTGCTTGCTATTTCGTGGTCGTTTTTCCAGCTTTATGATAAATAAACTAGCAGGCCATCTTCTATTTGTTTTTTTTAGGCTCTTACGAACCTGCATTCAATATTCTAAAATGCATTTAAATCGTTTTCGATGGCTAGTTCCAAAGCAGTCTATCGGTGCGATTTCATCTGTCGTGTGTCCGTGGTAAAGCTTGTTTTCCACTGGCGCGCGCAACGACGCGTTTCTCAGCTTTGAAACGTTCAAACGTTTTTACGCGCGTAAAGAAAATAACATTATGACGCGCGCTAGTGGAAAACAAGCTTTACAGTTAGTCTCTTCCATTTTACGCGCACGCGCAGAAAGCCTTTTATTAGTTTTAGTTAAATAGATATTAATTGGAGTCACGTTGAATTGAATTAAGATGTCCGAGAAAAAGAAGCATTCTGGTTCTTTTTATAAAAAAAAGGAAATGAAGAGAAGCCGTTGAAGCAGAAAAGCAAGTGACAGCTTTTAAAATGTTTTTAAGTGTAGGCCTTAAATCCCGCAAAATAGTGTTTTAATTAAGTTGTTAAGGCAATTAATGTGAAGAATAAAAGAATTAAGTTTACTAAGAACAACCCTTTAGTTAAAAATCTTTAACTCAAGGGTTCTTTGTAAACTTAATTATTTTATTTCACATATATTAACCGTGATACTATTCAGTATGGACATTATAATCTATGTACTTAAGGTATACTAGTCTTGCCACCTTACGTAGTGTTTTAAGCTCCATGTAAAATGACCATGTACCATAAAAAGTTATTAAATATGTTTACACAAAGTATTTAAAAAGTGATCATAGGGATTATTTATTGTTATGAAAACGGTAAATTTATAACATCGACATGGTAATGTTTTTTACGGGGGGGGGGGGATAGTTAAATCATGGACTGTAAATTTTAGAGGACGAGTAAAGCGTAGCCTTCCCCTGTAGAATTTTGGTTTCCCCGAGCATCAATCACTTCGAACTAGAGAGAGAGAGTCCGTCAAGGTCATTTGTACCACGCATAGAGATAGACCCCCCCGCATGTTATCTGGAAATCGGGCCGACCGAATGACACGCGCTTTAGTTTTTTTTACGACCTTGAGCGACTCCCGTCAGCCTGATCGGTGAACGGGGCGTAAAATACCTCGGGAATACCGGACCTCTAAAATTTATAGTCCGTGGTTAAATTTCGTTTCATAGTAAGAAGGGCGCCAAAAATCTCCCTGGCCCGGGTGAATAAAATTTCTTGAGCCGGCCCTGGGTATTCACTAGAAATAATCAGAAATCATTGATAATCAGTAACAATCACAGTGGATTCTACATTAATTAAATTATAATCAGCAATAATTAAATAATAATCAGCAATATTTAAATGATAACCAGCAATATTCTAAAGATTATCAGCAATATTTCAAAGATAATCAGCAATTATTAAATGATAATCAGCAATATTTCAATGATAACCCGCAATATTTCAATGATAATTAGCAATATTTCAATGATAATCAGCAATATTTCAATGATAATCAGCACTTATGAAATGATAATCAGCAATATTTCAATGATAATCAGCAATATTTCAATGATAATCATTAATAATTAAATGATAATCATCAATATTTCATAATAATCAGCAATATTTCAATGATAATCAGCTATATTGAAATGATAATCAGCATTAATGAAATGATTATCAGCAATTACTAAATGATACTCAGTCAAAATCCTATGATATTCTATAATTATTAAATGATAAGCAACGACGTACATCGTAAATCTATTTTATCCAAATAAAAGCATTGCGGGAAAGAAAAACAAATCACCGTATAGGCCTAACTTAATGTTTAGTTCCCACTAGCACGTGTAAGCCTTGGGTTCCACTAGCGCGCATAACGGCTCGTCAGTCAACTTTCGCTCGATAGAGTAGCCCACTCGCATAGAGTGGAAGGATGGAAGCGCATGAAACATTAATCCTAACGGGCCAACTTGTTTTCGAGGCGTGAATAAATATAGTCCGAAGAGCGATGCTGTTGTTTTCACATTTTTTACAGTATAAACTTACTTTTTTATCCAGATATTGCACATTACCTTAAGAAAAGTGTTCACAAGTTACGCTGATAGCCTTCCACTCTATGTGAGTGGTTTACTCAAATTACTCTGTTTCGGGCGTACAAACGTTTTGACGCTCGTAAAGAAATATGCATTATGACGTGTACTAATAGAGACCTAGGAGCAACAAACAGAAGGAGAACACAGCTAGCCTTTCAACACGCTAACGAAGGGTTGTGTACGAATTTCATTGGACGAGCGTCACGAGCCTTTACGCAGAACGTTTTACGGACGGGGGAAAGACAATTTCGGAATTTTCCCCTTCCGACGGCAGCAGGCGCTAAAGAGTCTAACCAATGAAAAACGTACGCAAGAAAATCCACGACTTTTGACGAGTTGCGTTCTCTTTGTGTGGAGTGTTGTGTTTCTTGCTCCTAGATAGAGACCAAGTATTTTTTTTAATTTATTGTTGCTTTAATTATTTTATTTATGACGTATTATTAATCTTCCCATTGATCGTGCGTGGCCGGGAACTATTGACATTTACCATTTAAATTTTTCTTAAAGTACAGAAAAAAAACAAAAAATAAAAAACCATGTTAGTCGAAGTGGGCAGGCTTATAAATACATTAAAAATTCATAATAATATTTAAAGGAAAAGTCCAGGTTGGGTAAAACTTGGGTCTATTTGAAAGATCATGTTTAAATATACTAAAAAATATCAGTCGAAAAATTGTATCTTTTTTTAATGACGATAAATTAATTTTTAATCGAGCGAAATTTACCGCCAAGCGAGCTGCCATTTTCTTTCGCCTTCCCTCCGCAGACCGCACGCGGAGCAAGCGCGCGCGGGGAACAGAGCGCTGTTAAAGCCTGTTATAGCGCATGGCCAACTTCACGCGCTCACTACGCTCGCACCAGGCGGCCTACCCAAAGAATTTCAAATCCATGTATTGGCGCGAAATAAAAGTTTGGTTTTTAGTGTCTTCGACGGCCGTCGGGAGCGCTACTTCCGGACTTTAAAGTCGGCTCCTTTTACGATATAAATAACATGGTTTTCTATGGCGCGAAACTGGACCATAATGAGTACATAGTACTGGAAATTATTTGAATATCAGAAAATTTTATTTATTTTATACTTAGGTTATAACTTTAAAGTTCAATTTCCATAAATAACCCCTCAAATACTTAATTACTTAGGTAATTTTAAATAGTTTGTATGAATAGTTAAGCCTTGTTGGATTTTAGATTTGTTGTCTTTTAAAACAATTTTCGCGGCGGGAAATTCGAACACTTGATAATTACTTAATGCTGAGTGATATCAGATTTATGTAAAAAGATATTTATTTCATTTTTCAATTATTATTTAAAGTTGTTACATATCAATAATTTTTGTATAAATTACCCAAATATGCCTTCGAGTTGCGTTCCCTATGACCCATCTGTAAAAGGCAAAACACCTGGAGTTTCTTTTCATGATTTCCTTCTGATGGGGCGTTGAGAGGCATGTGGCTAGAAAATATCTCTCGGGATAATTTTCAAATAAATGACAGATCAGAATTGAGCGTTGTATGTAGTTTATATTTTTGTGAAACAGATTACCGTAAAGGTCTTAAATTACGAACGCTGGAAAAAATGGCAATACCTACGGTATTCCCACAGTGGCAGTCATATTGCTAGTAGGCCAAACAGGCAAACCCTTATGTTATTAGGCCTAACTCCCAAGGGCGCGGGTGGTGGCACCAGTGTGGGAGTAGGTATAAAAGGAGGTAGCAGAGAGAGAGATAGGGCTTTTAAGAGCATAAAGGCAGAGATGTAGAGTCAGTGGTTAGTAGCAGTCAGAAACTAGTATGGGAGTGGTTAACTCCCAGCTAGCCTGCTAGTCAGTTCTAGTTTTCCCTCAGTGGCTGCCAGGTTGCATTCTCTTCCGTTGGTGGGAATATCTAAGAAATATTAGTATCTTATTATAATAGGATAGTTATTGTATAGTTCGCACTAAGGCCTCCGAAGGCACGCTACCCAACCTTCTAGAGTAGAGTGGCTATACAGTTTCCAACTTATATGATACCAAATGCGTTGAGTACAGAGCCTGATACGCAACGAAACACTTTAAAATTGGCAAGTTTGGCTTACGTAGCTGGTTTTGTGGTACAGAAAATGGAGCAAGCTGAATTTTGTAGCTTGTGTCTCGACTGCATTTCCGGACCCTTCTCTAATTCACCGCTTTTAGACTTTATGAAAACATCCGACAGAGGAGGTATAAGTTACCCAAATAAGGATTTTGTAAGGGTTCATTGAGGCAGCACTTCCTTATTTACGAGAATCAGCAAGAATTAGCGAAAATATTGAAGCTCCCGTGTTGCCGAAACTTACCAGGTGTCCAATTTTGCATTGCAATTTTAATGTCCCTCATGCCTCGATATCTGCCAAATTTATCTGTGACAAAATAATACCACCCGTAGTTGATAACATAACTAGGACAATTTGATTTGAGAAAGTAAAGGAACTAGTTTACAAACCTCAATCGAGAAAACTTCTGAAAATGTAAAGGTCTTTCATCTTCATTATGGATTTTCATATTTTGATCACCATACACCAGTGATACTTCATTGTTTTCCAGGATTCTTTCATATCTACCATTCATAATTACCAGTTTTCATTCATATCTACCAGTATTCATATTTACCAGTGTTCATTCATATCTACGAGTATTCATATAATCATATTTACCAGTGTTCATTCATATCTACGAGTATTCATATAATCATATTTACCAGTGTTCATTCATATCTACGAGTATTCATATAATCATATTTACCAGTGTTCATTCATATCTACGAGTATTCATATAATCATATTTACCAGCGTTCATTCTATTCTACCAGTATTCATACTTTTTTTACCAATGTTCATTCATGTTTTCGTTCATTATCACTATTATTCCAACTATATATGTCTCTAAAATTTAATGAAAAAATGCAATTATTAACTTTTACGTCAAACAAATTATTTCATGAAAATATTAAAAGTATTTTTTATGCTCATTACACTAAAATTTTAGTTGCAACACTTTAAATATCAGTTTAATTGTTTATCTACTTGCACATAAAATAGTTTAAAATCCAAACCAAAACGTTTGATGAAAAATTCCACATGTCGGTTTGTTTACATTCCATTTTCACTGGCGCCTGAGCGGTGGCACTTTTGGAAATAGTCGATCTCGGCGGGAAAAATGAATTAGAAAATTTTGAAAAGGATTGTAAATCATGGAAAAAGGTTTATTCTACGTCTGACATCGACGAATATATCGAATAGCTTTCAATAAATTCCTTAAAGTAACGAAAAACCATAATCGTTCCATTCGATTCTATGCTAATAGTTAGGTCTGCCTGGTGCGAGCGTAGTGAGCGCGGGAAGTTGGCCATGTATAGCGCGAACAGCGCGTGATTAAAGTCCTAAAACGTCACCCCGAAACAAAAAATGGCAGATCGCTTGGCGGTAAATTTGGCTCGTTTAAAAATTAATTTCTCGTCATTAAAAAAAGGTACAATTTTACGACTGATATTTTTGAGTTAATTTAAACATGATCTTTCAAATAGACCCAAGTTTTACCGAACCTGGACTTTTCCTTTAAGTTATTGTTAAAATATGTGGTTTGTGCTTTGACAGTATAAGGGAATTATTTATCATACTAACTGGCAACACTGTCATGTCTTTGTAATTATTTCATCTGCTATTTTTACCTTAGTCTCGTGTTGGATTGGTTTCTGAAAAGAATGGCAGCTCACATTTCCGTCCCACTGTTCTAATGCGCAGTATATTATAATGTATATATAATTTATTAACTTAACATTAAATGAGTTGTTTCTAAGCAAAGATTAGTCTTCTTTATTGACTTGGAAAGAAATATATTTAACAGTTATCATTTTCAAAATTAATAAACCACACATTTTTCAGGTTTACACGAGGGTTTACAAAAGATTTTACGGTTTGACATTTTTATTTTATATCAATTTCATTATATTTTTGGACCTAAATAAAGTACGTGATTTTGACTGAGACACTTCAACATTTCTTCACCAATCAAATTGAAATCAGTTATGTTTCTAGTATTATATCTTGTGTTAGGAGGAACAATAGTACTTCGTATTTTAAAAGTACGAGCCAAAATTACTTTTGTATATATTTGTTTTACGTTAAACACTTTAAAATCTCGATATAAATGCATATTCGATTGAAGATTATCTCGTTTTAGAAAAACTCTCCAAACTTTTCTTTGTAGTATTTCTAATTTTTCAATTTAAGTACTAAATGTTCCTCGCCACTTTATAATTCCATGAGACAAGACTGAAAATACCAACGCGAAATATACATTCCGTAGCCATTTTATCGATAGGAAGTTTCGTAATACGTAAAATTTTGGTAAACACATCCTTAACTTTAGCGCCAGATTATTTATATGGTCGTCCCATTTTAGTTTGTCATCAATTATCATGCCCAAATATTTAATTTTGCGGGGAAAAAACGTTGGGTGGACGGAGAATTGGAAGCGCATCTTCCAAATGCTTTTTCGGGCGATTGGATAAAGATGCGCTTCTATTTCTCCCATTGGTCTATTTTTGGAATACCAGCGCCTGTAGAAGTGTTCGACCCGCAGCACTCTGGTGTACTAGGAGAAGTACCGAGGCTGGACCACGGCTGAGGCTTCCACCCTGTATATATATATTTATGCCGGTTTATGTGTGTTATCACTTGTAGAATGTCAAATATTTGCTACGTAAGCTCGTGTGAGATTACTATTTGGGACTGCCGGGCCCACTTGTTAGTTTTTACAATAGCCTTGAAAAGGCTCGAGTAAGCTCATATAGACGCTACTGTCCCCGCCACTGCAGTTCCCAGAGACAATAACTAACATACCAGTAACGTCGTGTGGTGGTAGGAAACCTCTGACCGCCAGAGAGTTGGGTTTCAGGGAAGTAGAATCTGGTTTCCTTAGCGGTAGGAGAAAACCTTATCAAGGCATTCACCAGTACTAAAAGTAAGATAAATAAATAATGATATCACTCACCCGCGTAGAAGATCCACAACGTTCGAAAGTAGAACTCAAAGAAATAGCGTGAACTTTGAAACTTCAACAATTCAATGCCTGTTATTGACAATAGACAATTGCCAAATGTACGTTTACACTTCGGGTAAGCTCAGGTAAAACTATTATTTGGGACACAGCGAGGGTTCCTGGTTTCACAGACCCCAACTCGGTGCTCGCACAGGGCGGGCGAATGAGCTCTGATTTCACTTATAACTATAATAAATTCCCCGGAAAAGCGAATGATTCCCGCCTACAGAACACAAGGCGAAGAATGTGAACTATTGGTCATCGTCAGAGCATTGGGGCGGCTATTTCTACTCCTTCTCAAGAAAAGAGAATAAACAGATAAAATCGTCTGCTATTCAGAATTTATCTGGTGATATGGCCGCAGACCGCCATTTTTGCAAAACTGTTATACCAAGATTGGAAGAAAAGGAGTAAAATGGCGCGTAGGAACGTTCCGGAAGTTGGAGGGGGCAAAGAGAAACGAAAAGGGGTCTGGAGAATGGTTTTCAATTTTTAATGGAGTGTAGCTTCTCCGAATGCATGTGTACTTGTTACTACTACGTAAATTGGCGGGAAAATAATTAAATTTAAACACAGTTGAGGTTCTATAAACTGTATATGCTTTTAAAATGATAATTTGAGTCTTTTGAAGATCTCAACTGACCAAAGGTTGGAGGGGGCAATAACATTAGTTGCCCCTCCCAGCAAAATTCCTACGCCCCTGCTCTTCTTACCCTACCCCAAAATACCAGTACATCCGAAAAGAAACCACTCAACGCATGAAGATTTCCTCCTTTAGATTATGTATGCAAAATATCTGTGGGTGCCCTGGACAAGATGTAATTTTCGAGTTTTTCTGCGTGACCCTTTCTTCAAACTTTCATACCGAAGCGGTATTTAATGGGTCGTAAATAATGGTTAACTAGGGCATCACAAAACCCCGAAGGGTATTTTTGGCAAAAACCTGAGCGGAACGAGCTAGCGACAATATAAATAATTCAAATATTGAACACACATTTAAAGAAATTAAGGTAATAACTTTTATTTTATGACATACATATCTGAGTAGTTTCAGCCTCTCTAGTTCTTTTTTTTTGAAAGCTAGCCCGGTCTTACTATTGACTTTCAAAAGTCGTTCTACGTTAAATCCGGGATCGAAAATTATGCCGTCCAATGTTTTTACGCGCGAAACGGCAACGTATGCCATTCCGAGAGCGAATTCGTTGGGTCCGAGATCAACAACTGCTTGCTCAAGTGTTAAGCTCTGGGAACGATGAATGCTGATTGCGTAAGCAAGCTGCAGTGGGAATTGCTTACGAGTACAAGTGGCCGCCCCCAAGGGACTGATCACTTGGCGTAATCGGTGTACAAGCCTGTAGCTTTGACTGCACTAAAATGATTACGTAAGTTAATACAGATTTAACACTACCAAAGGCTGTACTCATTTTTATATTTATGTAATCGGTGTACAGATTTTCAGAGAGTGGTTAGCCCCTCGGCCACCCCCTTTTTAAACGAAACGGTGACTGGTGGGATCGGTATCAGATTGTTGTATAACGACGGACCTGAGTATGTTGGAAAATTAACAAGCACAAAAAGTGGCAACTCGTTTCAATACTCGCGAGTATCGGTGGAAATATAGATAATGTCAATGACTTTGCCTATAGCAGTCCTCCCAGCCTATAGTACCATTGCCAGTTTCCCTATCTCTCAATAAAAAAACCCTCGAAGGGATTCCCCTCAGCAGGTACTGTTTTCGAGATATTACGAAATTTCTGCGAATTATCAGAGCCCCCATCCCCCTCCACTTCTCTACAAAACGTTCCCGTACAACTCGCTCTTATCCCCGCCCCCCCCTCTACCCTCTCGCTCTCTCTCTCTCTCTCTCTCTCTCTCTCTCGCAACCCGTGGCTCATACCATTCCTCTTTCTCTTCCGCCCCCCCCCTCCTTTGAAACTTACTAACGGACGACCGTTCCTATCCCCGTCTAGCACCCCCCTACCCTCTCGCTTTCTCTCTCTCTCGCAACCCGTGGCTCATACCATGCCTCTTTATCTTGCGTCCCCCCCCCCCCTCCTTTGAAACTTACTAACGGACGGACGGACGGACGGACAAAACTTTCCCATTGAACTCGCTGCTAAGAGAGCTACGCTCACTTCGCTCAATAAGGTTATGGTTTTAAATGGAAATAATGGTAAATAATAAATTCCGGTGCTTTAATTACAATGTTTGAAATTTAAATATACATTTATGAAAACTATATTTAGAATAGGTCGGTTTACAGTTCGTTGGACGCCGAGTTTGCTTTACAGGGGTAAGCAAAAACTCGGATTTTCTAAGCTTCTTTCAATCGAGAGATGGCGCCAATAGTTGCTAAATTGTAGCGAAAACGTGCTAGTGGCGCCATCTCAAGTACTTCTGAAATTAAAAACAAAATCCTAACATCGCCCTGCCCCTGTGACTTACTACCCAGTTATACATCAGTAAACTCACCTTTTGAAATTTTCAAAAACCGTGAAATGTAAATAAACTTTTTAGAACTTAAAATTCGCAGATTTCGTTTGTTGAATAATTTTTTGATTTCATATAATATTATACACTAAAAAACCATGTTTACCACTATTTATCAAAATAATAATAATCAGCTAGGCTAATACCCTAGGCCCAAGTCAATGATATATATTCTTTAATTTGTTAGGAGCAATTTTGTTACCAAAAATATCTTCAACTTGACGAATTAAAAACCGTACATTTTTACAATTCTCAGAACCATTTTTGAAGAAAAACGCCAGGTAAATGCATTTTCAATTGAGACCAGGGGTGTCCAACATTCGTAGAGAAAAATGATTTTAGAGATTTTGAAATCGACTTGAAAATCCCGAAATCTCGGAGAAAATTAGTTACGCTAAATTTGGAAATGTTGGACCCCTCGAAGGGTGACCAAGTTTCCGATCCTAAAGCCATTTAACCTCTCGGGCACCCATGATTTACACCCTTAATTTATACTCTTAATTATTTCATAAACTTTATTTTAAATAGTTCTTTTTATAAACTAACGTGGCCTTCTTGTTGAAATGTTGCTCTTACGTCACAGTCTCTTACTTTGACAAGCCTACGAGCACGCGCTACAGTCGCGAGGAATATAGCTTTTTCTAGAGCGCGTGCAAATCGCTCGTGCGAAGAATACACTAATAAAGCTGGGTCTTGTGACGTAAGAGCAACAGTTTAACAAGTTGGGCAAGACCACTTTTTATTTTATAAAATCAACTATTGGCGTTTAAAGTCACACTTTAGCCAGCGTTCTTGATATTTCTAGCGCCTTTTAGATTATATTTTGTTTTATTTATGAAATTCAAACACTTGTAAACACGATACAACTTTTGCTATTTAGTTAATTATTTGGCGGCCGATAAGACGATGTTTCGAAGCCTGCAGGTTCTTACTCACCTCTGGTATTTATTTGAGCCTTACTCTGTAAATGCAGGGCGATGTAGCGGAGAATCCTTACGCCATCTGGTGGCAGAAAAACTTACTAAACATCTGACAGGGTTTATCCTTAAGGTATAAAATCAGGGGCACTAAACGAATCAAAAGTTATTCAATCTATTCTAAAGTAATTTTTATTCACATATTTATCGAAAAAAAATGTAAATTTATTCACACTATATATTTGTGTAAACATACTGTTGCGCCCTCTTCAGTGGGATAGGTGAGCTACCGAAGAACAAATATGACGTCATAAGTGTGGTCAAATTAAATAAAAAATAAAAAATCATTAAATGAACAATTATTAATTTTTAAAACGGTTTTTAATTAATGTTAACTAAATAATTTAAATAACATTTTATTATAGGTTTGATGACCTTTCAATTCTATCGGTCAAAACTATATAGCATTCAAACTGACTTCAAATGGGTTTCAAGATCAAGTCTGACTGTGCCATTCTACCGCCCTTGAAGGGGAATGGCCAAGCTATTCCAAATATGGCCTTATTTCCGTATCAAAAGATTAACAAGACGTTCAATATACTAACACGTACCTTTTTTTTTGAAAAAATAGCTTTTGGCCCAAAAATTTTAAACGAAAAATAACGCCAGGTGTTTGGGTTTGAATTTTCGCCGCCATCTTAGGGGCTGCCGCCAGCGCCCGTAACCCCGTATGAGCGATTCGCGAACTATCCTAACTTTTAAAATCGCGCAATTTAGGCTTATGTCTCTTATAACTGGAACGCGCCGCGCGTGCAAAACAATTTTTTTGCGTCTTCAGCTGCGCGCGCTTTTACGTGGTTTTTCTGTTCCACCCTCCTACGCTATATCACCCGGCCATTTGATTTAAAGGCGTTAAAAGTAGGGCTGTGCGAGTCCTTATTTTTGGATTTCGAGTCGAGTCCGAGTCACAAAAAATTGGACTCACCAATTTGCGAGTCCCACTTTCGAGTACTCATTCGAGTCTTCGAGTCCCTAAGAATTAGCCACGAGCAATATTCGAGTCTTAAATTTCCGAACGAGTCCAGTATGAGCATTAAATTTATTCCGAGTCCAATTCGAGTCTTAAATGTATTCGCGAGTCCAATTCGAATCTTATGGCGTTTTTCTTTGGGCTGCTCCGAAACCGCTCTCAACTCCCTTTCGGATCAAAAAAAATTGACGTGTGACGTCATCGATCCTTAAGAGAGCGGACGAGAGTACTTTTCCAATGATAAACGTCTCTTTTTTCGAATCAGTATTTTTGGCGCGCTTTTCCCAATGATAAACAATTGTTTCTCAAACTATCTTGTATAGAATTCAGACGCGTTTTATTAGGCCTAGAACGCTGTAAAAATGAGTCAAAAGGTGATTTTCGGCAGAAATACCACTACGGCCACCATGTCCTTTATTGTTTGGAAATCGAAAATTATCCCTAAACCATAATTTTTTCTTATTAGTCACCGGTCTACATTTACATTACAATAGTAGAGGTAGTAATAAATTTATGTACTTCTTCATTTGAAAATCTATGCACTACATTTTTAATAAATCCCTCAATTTTCGGATGTTCCGCTGTATCCTTAAAAATATGTTCAAAAAAATCTTCCTCCTCTGAACTTGATGATGAAGATTCTAATAACAAAATAATTCGTAAATCTTCTTCCCTGACCGCCGCCATTTTCCACAAAACTTGCTCCGAATCCGTTGATCCGTCACTTGTCTCGGATCAACAGAGAGCAAGAAATCAGCCACTCTCTCACGGAGCAACGTCCCAATGGGACACGCGAATCTCTGCGGGATCTGCTCTCGAAAGCCCAATGGGACACGCAAGGACTTTCGGAGCACTCCGGGAGCAGAGAGAGCAGCCCAAAGAAAAACGCCATAAAATTTATTCACGAGTTCAATTCGAGTCATAAATTAATTCAGAGTCCCCAATTTGCAGTTGAGCCCTATCTAAGCCTTATATTGCTAAAAAGTCAGAATCATCCCAAAAATTAAATCAGTAATTAATATTTAAAATACTTAATTTACTTATCTACAATTTTTATAATAAGAAGTTATTTACTTCTTCCAAAGATCTGACTCTGTCTTCCCTCCACTTCTGCAGGACCGAAACTAAAAGTATAACCAAAACTAAAACCGTAGCTCAAACTATCCATGTGAGTCATGTGACCTCTGACTAAACAAACTGCGTTAACGCTACCGTAGCGCCAATACGGGACTTTTACAAAAAAATAAACAAATAAAAATGACGGACTCGGTGGAAAATAACGGACTCGTCTTAAAAAATTGGACTCGCGAGTAATTTTTAGGACTCGGTGAACGGCTCGCAAGTCCATTCGAGTAATAAAAATTAAAATATTCGAGTCCGAGTCCGAGTCCGAATACTCGACTCGGACTCGAGACCGAGTACTCGCACAGCCCTAGTTGCTGACTTTGCCCTCTGGTGGTGCCTTTATTATTATTATATAATGACGACTATTACACTTAAATTGTTTAATGGACATTTTTGTAAATTGTAATGCACACAACACAAAAGTGTAACATTGAGTACTAAATTAAAAACAATTTAATATAACGTTGAAAAAAAATTTCGACGTGACCCCTGTAGCACAAAGAGTCGATTTAGGGTCGGGCTTTAGTCGAATAGTCGCTTTTCGGTCCTGGTCCCAATGCCGACTCTAAAAGTCTTAAACCTTTTTGAGATAATTTCGCGTAAGTACGCTTTTGATCCCTTTTAAGGTCGGTATGGTGACCATATATTTTGGACTACTTGCCGACTTAAAAACGACCTTACTAGTATTAATTTATAAGAGTAACGAAATTCAGATAGTAAATAAGAAACAAACTTTCTTATTATGCCCTGTAGCACATTTAATTCGGGCCGACGTCGGACAAAGCCCTCAAATGGCTAGGCTGGCCGACGGTCGGCCGACCTTTGGTCTTTCAGTCGAAATGCCCCAGGGAGTTATGGTCGGCCGGCCTTTAAAGCATGACTCTGTGCCGACTAAAAATGTACCTGTTTCTTACTCCAGAACGACGTTGGGCCACAGTCGGCCCAATTTCAAACCGTGACTCTATAACGACTATTAATGTGATGGTTAACCGACTCCAAAACGCCGTCGGGCCGACTGCCTAAAATTGCGTATTTCTATTGCGTATCGATTCTGATGCTAGAGGGTTTATACGAAAAACCAAGACACCGGAATGAATTCTAGTAGGATTGTCCGCCATCTTGGAAAATAGCCGCCAATGTTTAACTGATTGTTACTCGAACCCAACCAACACGTAGAATAAAATATGAGTAGTCACTTTTATTCCACGTGTTTTGACAATCTTTGGTAAGTCTGTTAACCCTGTAACGCCGCGCCTTAATTACAGAGAGTTGATTTAGGCTCGGGCTTTGGTCGTAAAGTCGCTTTTCGGTCCTAGTCCAGATGCCGACTCTAAAAGTCGTAAACGTTTTTGCGATAGTTGCAGTTAAGTACGTTTTTTATCCCTTTTAAAGTCGGTATGGTGACCTAATAGATTGGACCACTTTCCGACCCAATAAGTCTTATCAATGCAACTATTAATTAGAGTCCGAACGTGGACCTTAAATTGTAATTGCTGTCGTGACTTGAAAAAGCCATTGCACATTTATAACACGACTAATGGTCGACTTATATCCAACAGTTTATTTTTAAATTAATCGCGCAGAACTGGGGAAATTAGCGATTTAATAAAACAAATTAAAACAGTTTTTTAAATAATTTCTTTTCTTTACTCTATTTTGTCGAAAAAGATCATATTTTCAGCCTGAAAATGTTTGCTTTTTCAAAAATCTCTTAACTCAAGTAGGTCATATTCGTGTAATTAAATATTTTAGGGAAATACATTGTTAATTCAAATCGAGGGAATGTTCTGCCAGCACTGCTTAAACATTTTCTGCCTCTTAAACTGTTTGGATTGAATCTGAAATTACGATAAATCGTTGATTAATGTTTACAAACTTAGAAAAAGATGTTACCAATACAAACACAGCTAAATATTTTTTAGGAAATCAAATTAGTACATTTTTTAGGTCGAGTTGTAAATACGGTTAAATTGGTCGTCGGCCCAACGTCGTTTCGGAGTCGCTAAACAGTCTACTTGATATCGGCTCCGAGTTATTTCAGATTCGGCCAGTAGTCATTTAAGAGTCGGTTATATATCCATATTAAGTAAAATTTTCTAGTCGATCGACGGTCGGCCGACCATTATTCTACTAGGACAATATTTGTCGGCCCCATATGCGGCTAGGACATTTCGACTAAAAAAAGGAAGGTCGGCCAACTGTCGGCCGACCATGCTGATCGACCTTTTTTTTCGACGTCGGCCCGACCTCAAATTGCTACATGGGATTACTTTTTTAAGTTGGCACACAGTCAAACGTTAAAGGTAGGCCGACCGTCAGCCGACCCTTTTTCGGGTAGGACATTTCGACTCAAAATAGTACGGTCGGCCGACAGTCGGCCGACCACAGATTTTTAATAATTCGTCGACGTCGGCCCGACTCTGAAACAATTCTTTTGTGCTGCAGGGGGAGTGCACGTCGAAAAATGTAGTGTTAAAAATAAAAGATTTTAATAATAATAATAATCAGCTAGGCTAATACCCAAGACACCACCTTAGGCCTAAGTCATCATTTGACTTTTAAAGCCCTTAATTCAGGTGGCCGGGGTTACAATGCGTAGGAGGGTGGTGGCAAGCCCTTCATGTTACGCGGGCCAACAGCTCCCTACACATACTGTTACCTTTAACATCAACAAGTTTTTATGGAAGCTGAAACCGAAGAGCTCGGGCTAAAACCCCTTAAACCCGTGGGGAGAGAACTTGTGTAAAAGTAAATTTTAATTTTAATTTTTCTCAACGTATGATATGCACAAGGTAAAAACGCAAGATAACTATTCAATTTAATATAAATTATTTAAAAATTACAATTTATTATAGGGATCAATAATTATTATAATAATAATAATTTTAATCAGCTAGGCTAAAACCCAAGGCACCACCTTAGGCCTAAGTCATCAAGCGACTTTTGAAGCCCTTAATTCATGTGGCCGGGTTACAATGCGTAGGAGGCTGGTGGCAAGCCCTTCGTGCCCCGCGAGCCAACAGCTCCCTACAATAACTATTACCGTTAACATAGAGTAAACCATTCCCATAGAGTGGAAGGCCCAATAGAAGCGCATGAATCATTAATCCTAATGGGCCGCCTTGTTTTCGAGGCGTGAATAAATATAGTCCGAAGAGCGATAGTGTTGTTTTTAGATTTTTTTCAGTATACACCAACTTTTTTATCCAAATATTAAACATTACCTTTAGGCCACCTAGTTTAGTTCACGCCTCGAAAACAAGACGTTGCGTACAAAAAGTGTTATCAAGTAAAAATAAAAGCATTAAATTAGTACCTCTAGAGGATGCACAACAAATGTTTGTTTCTCTTTGAGCAATTTTTAAATCAGCCTATTCATCTGAATTTCACTCAAATCGAAATAAAATAAAAATAAATAAGTAAACGTAAAACTAGTACAGAAATTAGGAATTCAGTGGCCAGTCTGTTAAATAAATGAACTATTCTGGCGTATTGATAAATCATATAAACCTGGAAAATACCTGATTTGTTTTAGAATGCGGCGAAATTTCCTGTCGATTTATGTTTCATATACCCTAATCGGTTCAACGCTCGAAGAGTGAAGCGCCACATGGCGGCGGTAATCCGCAATTGAGTGTAAAAACATCTACACGCACCGTATAGGAGTTCTCAATGCCTGTTTTACGGGCAGGGTTATTTAACTATAGGAGGTAGCTTTCAGATGGCGCTCATAAGTTTGACTTGCTTTCGCCCATTCCCCTCTTTTAACGTTATAAAACAAGACTTTCATCTAGGTAACCTATTTATTATCTTTTTAATCAAATTGAGCAAATATACCAATAACAAAATTTGAGTTATCAAAGTAAAATGTTCATTGGATTATGTTTATAATAAATCGACCCCATTAAATCAACACCTAAATCCTCCTACATCACCCAAGCAGGGACTGGGGGAAAAATTATATGGGGGGTAAGCCAACCTGCTAAAAGTTGAATAACCTGGTATTGATGTTTGCGTGGTTCTGCAGTGGCGAGTGGAAAGAGAGGTAGAGTCACGCGAAAAGCGAATATATGGCTATCGTCCCAAAATTAATTCTCGAAATAGTTATTTCGAAGACAGATAATAGTTTTTGCGTCTTCTTAGAGTAGTGGCAGGAGGCCAAGATCGCAACCGGTGCTCAATCCTTTTTAGAAAATGGAAGTCGTTTCATTATTGATCAATCTTATCTGGATATTTCTGATCGCTGCAGCAGACGCGGTCAAATTACTGCTTTCCAATCTCATTCCAAGTTCGTTGTTACCGAAGAAAAGCGTTCAGGGCGAAATAGCTTTGATAACCGGCGGCGGCAGCGGATTCGGACAATTATTGTCCGTCAGATTGGCCAGATTGGGTTGCAAAGTGGTCATCTGGGACGTGGACGACCAAGGCTGCGATGAGACCATCCGGCTGGTGAAAGAGGTTAACGGGACCATCCGTAAGTACATCCTGGATGTCTCCGAGAAGGACCAAGTGTATCGCGTCGCCAAACAGGTACGGGAGGAAGTGGGACCGGTGACCATCTTGGTTAACAACGCGGGAATAGCTCAGAAGGGGGCGCTGTGGGAAACGACTGACGCCCTGTTCGAGAAAGTAATGGCCGTAAACGCGATGGCCCACGTCTGGACCCTGAGGGCCTTTTTACCGCGCATGATGGAAACCAACCACGGACAAATCGTGGCTGTCGCCAGTGTTGCTGGTCTCATAGGCATCGAGAAAGCTGGTGCTTACTCCGCCAGCAAACACGCCGTGGTGGGTATGATGAGCTCTCTGACTCTGGACTTGATGGCAGCCGGCCGAACTGGTGTCAAAACGACCGTGGTGTGTCCCTACTTCAGTCAAACGGCTTTGTTTAAATGCGATAACGATGGTCAAATTAACTTTGTCAAACCAGAAGAAGTGGTCGATAGCATGGTCAACGGAATTCTGACGGACAAAGAGCTGGTTTACATCCCGAAAACATTAGTTGTCGCTCTGTTTTCAAATTTGATTCAGACCAAGAAAATGTTATTCAAAGCTTCGAGGTTGCTCGGCAGTGAAGCTCTAATTGATAAATTAAAACCTAGAAAGGTGTTTCCAGAGCAGCCGGATATGTAACGTTTATACCCGATTTGGATCCAATTGCTATCAAAAGACATCCAATTCGCTTTCGGTCAAATAGGAATAAAGTTGAATTTTATACATTGCAATTATATCAAATAAAACACGTTTTTTGCTTAAAATTTCGGTAAATTTGTTTAACTTTAGTGCTTTGTTGATTAACATTGAACATCAGATCTCAATTAACGTTATTTGAAAGAAATTCAACTTAGGATCTGATAACGAAACAAAATAAAAATGTTGATCAATTTTAGTTTTCAAGATCACGCTTAAGTAATATTAGCAGGGGGTTAGTCACTTTCGCAATCATGTGTACAAATCGTAGGTAATCGCGATTATTCATAGGAATCAATGGAAATCATTGAATTATTGTAAGAAATCACAGAATATTTTTGGAAAATCAATAGTGAAGGGTAAACACATTTTACGAGTGACTGTATTAGACTATAGTTATGATAAATGTATTTGTCTGACTCAGCTATGGACTGACTACAAACCAAAATAATATTAAAATTAATAAAAATATGCTCTCATATTAATTTCAAAGTAACACACTGTCAGAACCATCTCTACGAATCGAAGCATCCGAGAACAAACATACATGGTTTCAAAAATTATTTAGTAACGAAAAGGCAAACAAGATGTACAGAAACACCATGAATTTGCTATTTCAAGAAATACTTTTAAACGTGATAAAACCATGAATGTATTCATTTCAATCAGGAATATCAAACGGCATTAAGCAGTCTGACCTCAGTCGCTAGGATGGGAGGGGCTTAGTTATTATGACGTGGCCACTCAAAAATTGTATTGTAGGGAATGTTTCAAAACTTGACTGGCCAAGGCTTAGCACGAAATTTAGTTTAAAAAATTATTTAGTAACGAAAAGGCAAACAAGATGTACAGAAACACCACGAATTAGCTATTTCAATAAATACTTTTAAACGTGATAAAACCATGAATGTATTCATTTCAACCCCCTACACTAACTATTACCGTTAACCTCAACAAGTTTTTATGGAAGGGGAAACCGAATATCTGTTAATCACCAAATCGCCGTCACCGGTCAAAATTTCGCATCGTCGGTTATCTTATTTAAGTCTGATTTTCACTAGGGCCATTGGCGGTGGAATAAGGGGGGTACACGGGTACATTGTACCCTCTTAGACATAAAGTAACCCACTCGCATACAGTGGAAGGCCCTATGGAAGCGCATGAAACATAAATCCTAAAGGGCCGCATTGTTTTCGAGGCGTAAATAAATATAGTCCGAAGAGCGATGCTGTTGTTTTTACATTTTTAAGAGTATAAATTTACTTTTTTATCCAGATATTGTACATTACCTTTAGGTCACCTTGTTTATTTCACGCCTAGAAAACAAGACGTTGCGTACGAAAAGTTTTCACAAGTTTCGCTGATAGCCTTCCACTCAGTGTGAGTGGGCTACTCGCTGCTCCTAGATTTCAAGCGGGATTACAAACAATATATTTGAACCCCCAAATCGCCAAAAAAAAAATCCGTTAGGCCTAATAATATTTTAGCGTCAACCATTTTTACATTTTGGTCTATCCAAAATTTTTTTAAACAGACGGAGCAGATTTGATTTTACCTCAGCCTCCCCCATTCAATAATTAAGATAAAAATGGTGCCAATATAACGTAAGCTCTAGCGTAGAATTGTCTTCCGTACTCAAATTATTAGGCACCATCACATTATATCATTATTTAATTATTAAATCTAATGAAATGCTCTGCAAAAGAATAACAGTATTTACCTGGATAGCTTTTTCCGCAAACTCCCGGATTACAATTAATTATAATTTCGCATCACACTTACAATTTGTTCGCTGTTCAAAATATAATATAAATAATAAAATAGAAATTTATAAATAAAAATTTGTGGGTAGTCAAAATTGTTAATGAAAATTGTCAATATACTTATTGCACATGACCCTTTTTGTATGGGGTAAAATAAACCGATACAAATGTGTGACAAAAACAGACGCGATAAACATGAAATAGCCCACAAGGCCCTAATTAAGATTTAAGGCCGAAATAATCGGTAAATAAATATACACATTTGCGGTAAAAATAGCCACTTTGCACAGGAGCTATTCACCAATCCTCCTAAAAATTGTGTCTTGCAAATGCAACCATAATGCACCACAGTCGATTTATTATAAACCATACTAGTTAGCGGAAATAATAAATTTTTAAAATTTAGACTTTAAATTTTCAATTTTAGCGGGAAATGATTTTCGTCTAACCGACCTGAAATTGGTTCTATTCAATTGCACTCATTACGCACCATTATGCACCACAGTCGATTTGTTATGCACCATACTAGTTATCGGAAATAATTAATTTTTAAATTTAGGCTTTATATTTTCAATTTTTAGCAGGGGAAAAATTACGTCTGCCCGCCCCACTTTTACTAATCCTCCTAAAAATGGTTCCATTCAATTGCACCCATTACGCACCATTATGCACCACAGTCGAATCATTACGCACCATACTAGTTAAGGAAATAACTTATTTTTTTTTAATTTTGGACTATCACATTTTCGAATTAAAAAAGTGGGGGCTAGGTTAACCCCAGCCCCCCCCCCCTTTCACCATAAGCATCGAAAATGGTGCCATTCAAACGCACCCATTACGCACCATTATGCACCACAGTCGAATCATTACGCACCATACTAGTTAAGGAAATAACTTATTTTTTTTAATTTTGGACTTTCAAATTTTCTAAAAATGGGGGGGCTAGGTTAACCTTGGATGTCGTTACTTTAACAATACGGGATATGTTGATTTGATGTTTTTCGGCACGGGGTGCGATTTTAGTCGGGGTCTATGTAGTGGTGTTGCTATAGGTAATTGTAGAAAACTACAGCTTACTTGAAGATTAAGGAGTAAATTCTTTATAAAATACAACCACAAATATCGTGTAAACAAGATGTCACGGACATTTCCGTACACAGAATCCCGCTGATGTGTTAAGAATACCGTCCGAAATAATACATTCACCCTGTCCAAGCATTTTCCTTCGAAAATACTCATCATAGAATATGTCCAGTCCAATTTTTTATCTTCTTCTGTTTTGCTGTAAATTTGAAAAGTATAAATGACCAACTTCTAGTTCATCGATTTAGGGTTTAACGTTCTCGATCGATTGATGTATCGTTTGATATTACAATGCAATCGGTTCGAGAGTTAAAGCGCAAAATTCATTCCAATTTGAAAAAAACGGCGGTATAAAAAAACTGGGCAAATGACCAACTTCTTGACGTCCTATTTTAAAATAATTAACAATGACGACGAGGGTTTTCTATTCCTAATCGATTGACGTATCGTTTGATTTTGTGTCGCAAACGGTTCGAGATTAATCAAACGAACGGCGGTGGGCACCTACACTGTACTTGAAACTAATACACTACAGTACCTATATACATAGGGATTGTGTGTAAAAATGTTTAAAAGACTACAGTATCTTTTAAATTTACCATGTTCTGCTCTAGTCCTTAGAGAAATTGTAAAATATACAGCCATCACTCAAATGGTTTCGATTCTGAATTTCTAAACTAGGGTTTACCCACGAAATGCTTCTGGCGTTTTGTTTTATTGTGTTAGTAATGATTTCTTCCTGAGGCGGTAACTAATGAAATAATCTCGGGGTAGGTCACTTAGTATCGAAGTGTCCTAATAAACAGTGTTCCTATCTAGTGGTGTGATGGGGTCACTGGAGCCTGTGGGGGGCTCCATACCCGGCTCTCAAGGTCATGTGATCGGGGCGCTGGGTCACTGGAACCTCATGGGTGTTCCACACTCGTCATTCTGTGACCTACTAAGGAGGGTAGTTTGCAGTGGAAGAGGAAGCCACTCTAGTCCTCAGCTGTGCGAGGGTGGGTCTCGGGCAGCCCATGGTGTCGCCTTTTGTTGGGCCGTGATGAGGGCGTTTGTTTGCTATATGTGAGGCGGTCAAAATGGCTGTCTCACTGGCCGAACGTTGTTTCGCAAAGCGCACTTTTGTCCAGGGCTGGTTGTTTAAGGTGGCCGCTGTAGTGCTTAAGGCGGAGCAGCGGGGTACAAATACATATACTTATGTCCTAATAAACATGATAAAAATCTAATCATGATTAAATCATTTTAAATCAAAGATACAGGTGTGATTGGAATCTAACAGAATCATGATTTAATCCGCCCACCGGAAATAATAGATCGATGAATTTGAGATTGAAGCCAAAAGTATATTAAATTAAAAATGCTTTAATCAAAGCAGTTGAAAGGTTGAATTAAGGGGGAGTAGTTGAGATCTATGAAGGCGCAGATATTGAAAATGTTTTAGGTTTAAAGAGTTTTGTTTTTGGAATTTTCAAAAGCGAATTATATTTCTAAAATAATTTCCATCGGTTTTCCTCACCTTTTATATATTTTAAAACCCTTCCCTTAAATTTGAGCCTTGAAATTGTAACAGTAAACTGAGAAAATTTCAAATTGTAAAGGATTACGTGTAAAATGACAGCATTTAACAGCCGAAAAACATCAAATCAACATATCCCGTATTGTTAAAGTAACGACATCCAAGGTTACCCTAGCCCCCCCCCCCCTTTTTAATTAAAAAATTTGAAAGTCCAAAATTAAAAAAATTAAGTTATTTCCTTAACTAGTATGGTGCGTAATGATTCGACTGTGGTGCATAATGGAGCGTAATGGGTGCAATTGAATGGAACCATTTTTAGGAGGATTAGTAAAAGTGGGGCGGGCAGACTTTATTTTTCCCCTGCTAAAAATTGAAAATATAAAGCCTAAATTTAAAAATTAATTATTTCCTTAACTAGTATGGTGCGTAATGATTCGACTGTGGTGCATAATGGTGCGTAATGGGTGCAATTGAATGGAACCAATTTCAGGTCGGTTAGACGAAAATCATTTCCCGCTAAAATTGAAAATTTAAAGTCTAAATTTTAAAAATTTATTATTTCCGCTAACTAGTATGGTTTATAATAAATCGACTGTGGTGCATTATGGTTGCATTTGCAAGACACAATTTTTAGGAGGATTGGTGAATAGCTCCTGTGCAAAGTGGCTATTTTTACCGCAAATGTGTATATTTATTTACCGATTATTTCGGCCTTAAATCTTAATTAGGGCCTTGTGGGCTATTTCATGTTTATCGCGTCTGTTTTTGTCACACATTTGTATCGGTTTATTTTACCCCATACAAAAAGGGTCATGTGCAATAAGTATATTGACAATTTTCATTAACAATTTTGACTACCCACAAATTTTTATTTATAAATTTCTATTTTATTATTTATATTATATTTTGAACAGCGAACAAATTGTAAGTGTGATGCGAAATTATAATTAATTGTAATCCGGGAGTTTGCGGAAAAAGCTATCCAGGTAAATACTGTTATTCTTTTGCAGAGCATTTCATTAGATTTAATAATTAAATAATGATATAATGTGATGGTGCCTAATAATTTGAGTACGGAAGATAATTCTACGCTAGAGCTTACGTTATATTGGCACCATTTTTATCTGAATTATTGAATGGGGGAGGCTGAGGTAAAATCAAATCTGCTCCGTCTGTTTAAAAAAAATTTGGATAGACCCAAATGTAAAAAATGAAAATTTCCATTAACTAGTATGGTGCATAATATATCGAATGTGGTGCATAATGGTGCGTAATGGGCGCGTTAGAATGACACCGTTTTTGGCGCGATTGGTGAAAGGGGGGGCTGAGGTAAACCTGCCCCCCCATTTAAAATTTTAAATAACTCTATTATGATACTGGTGCGTAATGATTGGCGTGTGGTGCATAACGGTGCGTAATGAGTGCCTTTGATTGGTTAACTTGTTATTGTGAAAAGTCAAAGTGGGGGGGCTATGGTAAAGTTAGCCCCCCTTTAAAGTGGCTTTTTCCTTCCGAGCCCAATGGGTGCATAATGGTTAATAATAGTTAATTTAACAAAATGGCGATAGGGGGGGGCCAACTTCACCGACCTAAATTAGGTAGCGCATCTGTCGGGATTGATATAAGAAATATATTTGGATAAAACCAATTATATCCCTTGGTCATTGACCTCTCATAAAAAATGCATTTTTGTTACAACCTTGAAAAGTGCCAGCCTTATTTGAGTTTTAAAAATTGCATAAGCCTAGCTAACATAAAAAGGCACTTAAATTAAACTACTAAATATGTTTAAGTGACACCTTTCGGGGTCTATTTTAGATCCTATTCACATAGCGGAAAACGTCAAAAACCTTCAGAGTTTAGTCGTATCAAAAATAGAAGTGGAATAGTTACTTAGACGATTTATCTTCTTGGGCTTCAAGAGCGAAAGCATGAGCCTGGGACTCTGTTATATCGTTGCCTACTTCTGGCTCCATCTTGATTTTAGGTCTAGAGCGTCATCTCTTGAAAGGAATACATTATTCAGAATATTATATTATATTCATTAATTATAATAATTAAATATTTTTATGAATACGTAATATTTTGTATAATTTATATACAGATAATAAATTACATTTCATTCGTATTATTTAAATCTTGTAGCTTAGACACAATAATTGAGCTACTCTGAAGTCCTGTGTAGCTGTAATAACCATGTTTGAATTGAATTTAATTGTTTGGTTTTTATTTATATATATTATGTAATTTTAATCATTATAATTAAAGGTATACAAAGGTATTCACTTTATATTTAACATTTTCGTTGCAGTATTTACCAAAGGTTTATTTAAAATTAGGTAGAAAGTGGTAAATTTGGGTATTTCGATTTCCCTCAATAGATGGCGGTATTTAAGTCTTACAAAAGAAATATAACATTGGGTGGAAATGAAAATTGATTGTTCTCCATTACGTAATCGGTTCTTGACATCTTGTTATTTTCGAATCATGTTCTATTGAAATAACAGAGCGCCCAGATAAAACGCGAGCTCGAACCGGTTTCCATGGTGACATACATCTTAATAGTTGTGCTTTAAAGTTTCAGAAGAATGTGCTTCTCCTCTGAGCTGAATAACTCCAAATTTCAGCACAACAAAACTACTTAATATATTTTGAAATGGGTTTCGCCTTAAATTTTAAAATTTTGTCGTCTGTACATTCATGCTTCTGGTTTAAGATTTGTCTGTTTTAACTACCAAGTTAAAAATATAGCACTCGTTTAAAGGGTGTAAGTTATTTCATGTTTATGGCGGATGAACGAATTTACGTTAAAAGCAAGGCGAAACGGGGGGAGGGGGGACACGAGCATAAGAATTACATAAATTATTACATAAGTGTGACACTTCCTATTCTTTACATGCAAATGTTTTACTGAGAGCTATTCACAAAACAGACTGCATTACGGGCTTCGTCGCCGTTTTGCGTCCGTTCGCTAACGCGTCACACGTAGCCTTTGACAGCGCCTCGCTAGGGGAGATTTTCTTCTAGTGATGACGTCACTCCGTTACTAGCTCTCTGTAAAATATTCCTGAAAGTGACAAACTTACGGAATATTATTGACTAATGGCATGAAGTATGTCTCAAAAAATCTAGATTTAATTTTTTTATATCTAGATTTAAATTTTTTATATCTAGATTTAAATTTTTTAAATCAAAATTTGAATTATGATATCGAGATTTGAATTATGATATCGAGATTTGATGCTTAAATTTAGATTTGAATGCTTAAATCAGGATTCAAATGCTTAAATTGAGATTTGTATGCTTAAATCGGGATTCGAATGCTTAAATCGGGATTAGAATGCTTAAATTTGGATTTGGATGCTTAAATTTAGATTTGAATGCTTAAATTTAGATTTGAATGCTTAAATCAGGATTCAAATGCTTAAATTTAGATTTGTATGCTTAAATCTAGATTCGGTTGCTTAAATTTGGATTTGGATGCTTAAATTTAGATTTGAATGCTTAAATTTAGATTTCGATACTTAAATTTAGATTTGAATGCTTAAATTTAGATTTGAATGCTTATATTTAGATTTGGATGCTTAAATTTATATTACTATGCTTAGATGGGGATTCAAATGCTTAAATTTGGATTTGAAAGCTTAAATTTGGATTTGGATGCTTAAATTTCGATTTGAATGCTTAAACTTGGATTTGAATGCTTAAATTTAGATTTGGATGCTTAAATTTAGATTTGAATGCCTAAATTTAGATTTGAATGCTTATATTTAGATTTGGATGCTTATATTTATATTACGATGCTTAGATGGCGATTCGAATGCTTAAATCGGGATTTGAAAGCTTAAATTTGGATTTGGATGCTTAAATTTCGATTTGAATGCTTAAACTTGGATTTGAATGCTTAAACTTGGATTTGAATGCTTAAATTTAGATTTGGATGCTTAAATTTAGATTTGAATGCTTAAATTTAGATTTGGATGCTTAAATTTATATTACGATGCTTAGATGGGGATTCAAATGCTTAAATTTATATTACGATGCTTAGATGGGGATTCAAATGCTTAAATTTGGATTTGAAAGCTTAAATTTGGATTTGGATGCTTAAATTTAGATTTGAATGCTTAAATGTAGTTAATCGTGATGAGATGCTTAAATTTAGATTTGATGGTTAAATTTAGATTTGAATGCTTAAATTTGGATTTGGATGCTTAAATTTAGATTTGAATGCTTAAATTTAGATTTAGAAACTAAAAATTAGATTTGGATGCCTAAATCGGGATTCGAATGCTTAATTTTGGATTTGTATGCTTAAATTTAGATTTGAATGCTTAAATCAGGATTCAAATGCTTAAATTTGGATTTGAAAGCTTCAATTTGGATTTGGATGCTTAAATTTATATTTGAATGCTTAAACTAAAATTAAAATCAACGACGGATACTTCATGGTTAAAACATTTTAATTTTTAAAAATTTGGCTAGCTTTCGGGTATGACACCCCTTGTCAAGCGTGAGTCTTTAACTAAATTTACAATGCAACATTTTTGATTTTTAATTTTTAACATTTTTGATTTTTAAATCCCCCCAGTTTTTTATACATATTTTACCCCTATCTAAGTTTAATTGACCTTTGGTTTTTATTGCGACCGCTTCTTTAAAGTCTCTTTTAAAATAGTTTTGTTCACGTGTAACTATTTTTCCTTCGTCGAATTCAATATTGTGTCCCTATGTAGTCCACACGTGGTTTGCTATCCCGTTATGTTTTTCTCCTAATTTTATACATTTGTTATGTTCCTTTTTCCGGATTTTAAATTTTCTTTTGGTTTGCCCTATATATGATTTTTTACATTCACAACTAATTTTATTTTTGGTGGGGTGTGACGAATGATAATGTAGGTAGCTTTCCGAATGTGTTGGTTTTTGATACATTGTGATTTTAAATTTATTAATTTCGCGCTTTATTTTTAAATCTAAAAATGGTATTATTCTTTCTACCTCGGGTTCGTTAGTGAATTGTATATTTTTATCTATTGAGTTTGAGATTTCTGTTAAAGATTCTAATGACATGTTTTTATTTTTAAGAGTTAAGATATCATCCATAAAGCGATACCAGAAAGTTAATTTGTTGTCGAGATTAGGGTGATTTAAAATTTTAATTTCTCTTTTTTCCATATATAAGTTAGCTATAAAACCCGAAAGTGGATTGCCCATAGCGAGACCTTCTTTTCGTTTATAGAATTGGTCTCTAAATTGAAAAAATGTATTTTTTAGGCATGTTTCACTTAATTGAATTATGGTATTGATTTTTAGGGACGTTCTATTTAGTAAAGTCTGATAAAGTTCTAGTTCGTTTTTTAGTACAGTTAAAGCTTCATTTACTTTGACTTTCGTATATAAGTTTATGACATCTAGACTACACAATTCTAGGTTTTCGTTTATTTTATATTCTCTTAATTTTTCAACCAAGTCATAGGAATTTTTTACATTGTGGCCATTTTGACCAACAAGAGGTTTAATAATCTTTACTAGCATTTTTGCTGTTGCATATGTTACGTTGTTAATTGAGGAGACAATTAATCTAAAAGGGTGATTTGGCTTGTGAAGTTTAATAAGGCCATAAACAAACGGGGTTTTTATACAATCGGTATAAAATTAGGCAAAATTTTTAAAAATAAAAATGTTTTAACCATGAAGTATCCGTCGTTGATTTTAATTTTAGTTTATACATCGAGACGATGGTCATAAAATTTAATTTATACGATTGAATGCTTAAATTTAGATTTGTATGCTTAAATCGGGATTCGAATGCTTAAATTTTGGATTTGGATACTTAAATTTAGATTTGAATGCTTAAATCGGGATTCAAATGCTTAAATCAGGATTCAAATGCTTAAATTTAGATTTGTATGCTTAAATCGGGATCCGAATGCTTAAATCGGGATTCGAATGCTTAAATTTGGATTTGGATGCTTAAATTTAGATTTGAATGCTTAAATTTAGATTTGAATGCTTAAATATAGTTAATCGTGATGAGATGCTTAAATTTAGATTTAATGGTTAAATTTATATTTTAATGCTTAAATTTGGATTTGGATGCTTAAATTTAGATTTGAATGCTTAAATTTATATTTAGAAGCTAAAAATTAGATTTGGATGCCTAAATCGGGATTCGAATGCTTAAATTTGGATTTGTATACTTAAATTTAGATTTGAATGCTTAAATCGGGACTCAAATGCTTAAATCGGGATTCAAATGCTTAAATTTAGATTTGTATGCTTAAATCGGGATTCAAATGCTTAAATTTGGATTTGGATGCTTAAATTTAGATTTGAATGCTTAAATTTGGATTTGAATGCTTAAATATAGTTAATCGTGATGGGATGCTTAAATTTAGATTTGATGGTTAAATTTAGGTTTTAATGCTTAAATTTAGATTTGAATGCTTAAATATAGTTAATCATGATGGAATGATTTAATCATGATTGAAATGATTTATTCTTGATTGAAATAATTTATTCTTGATTGAAATGGCTTAATCGTGATTGAAATGATTTATTCTTTATTGAAATGATTTATTATTGATTGAAATGATTTATTCTTTATTGAAATGATTTATTCTTGATTGAAATTATTTATTCTTGATTGAAATGATTTATTCTTGATTGAAATGATTTATTCTTGATTGAAATGATTTAATTGTGATTAAAATGATTAAATCATTTCAATCACAATTTAATAAGTTTGATTAAAATTTAATGATTAATTATTTTGATTAAACTTTAATTATTAATCATTTCAATCACAATTTAATAAGTTTGATTAAAATTTAATGATTAATTATTTTGATTAAACTTTAATTATTAATCATTTCAATCACAATTTAATAAGTTTGATTAAAATTGAATGATTAATTATTTTGATTAAACTTTAATTATTAATCATTTGGATTAAAATTTAATCATTAATAATTTTGATTAAAATTTAATATTAAATCATTGTGGATCCAATTTGATTGCAAAAATAATTTAGGAAATTGAAATTTGACTTTGGCCGAAAATTACAAAATGTGTTATATTGGCTCCAATTACAATGTTCCACTTTTTTCCGATTTGATTAAAGTTATTTTGTCCAAACTGAATTGAATTCAATTTGTATTCGTCTTTATTCCAGTTGTATCCAATTTGGAACTTTAGATCAAGTCATCAAGGGATCTAACTGTAATTTTTGACGTTTTTGTAGACCAGATATAGCTTCGGAAGTTGAAGATAATATTTTCTACGCTGGACAAGATTGATCATTTTGTGAGTCGCCTTGTCTTAACGAAGATAAAGGGGGATCAAATTATATCCCCCCTTTCCCCGAAGCCAAGTAGCCTTTTCCAAATTGAGCTTGCGTGGCACTTTTATTCCATATTCCATAATATAACCAAGAATAAATTCAAGTTAACAGAGAACATGTAGGCCCCCACTTTAGCTCTTGTGTTCCATGATTCCCTGCAGATAATATCCGCCTACAAGAAACAGAAATAGCGATCATACCGGAGTGTCTTCCCCCGTTACCGTCAAAAAGGGGGAAAGATTCAACGAGGAAGGCGGAGGGGCGTGGTTTATCGTCTAGTTATCACAAATCGAACAGAGTGTTGCCACCGTATTCTCTGTTCACCGGAATAAATTCTTGATATGGTTTATTGATTAATCTGCTCTTCTTGGCATTTTTGGACAAAGAAGGAAGAAACAGAACGGCATGGATGAAGCTGACGCGAATAACGCTTATACAAGCAGTGTTTAGGAAGCAAAATAACGCCGTTACGACTGACTAACTCAACTTCGTGGAGCAAACAGAGATCAGAAGCTATGGATCCTCAAGAGATACTGAAATAAAATGAAATATTATTAAAAAAAACTAGTTTTAAAAAAGCGACATAAGAGCCAAAAGTGTGTCAGTACGGTCAGAAGCCTTTAATAAGAGAAGCCTCTAAGTCTTCCACTCGCAGTCAAAACAACGAGTAAAGCCCAGTTCACACTATACAATTAATTGGGCCACTTAATTGAAACCAACTAATTGTAAGCAAAAAAATTGTACAGTGTGAACAGGAAAAGTTGGAACAATGGTTACAATTTTTCTGTTCACACTATTCAATTTTCTTGCTTACAATTAGTTGGTTTCAATTAAGTGGCCCAATTAATTGTATAGTGTGAACTGGGCTTAACCCGAAAAAACCCAACCACCCAATGTTTGATTTGCATATTTAGATTTATATTTCTGAGCCACAGAAAGATATTGTATAACATTTTATTTAGACTTTGCTTGACATATCCAAAAATATAAACTAAAATATTTCCCAAACCACTATGAGGTTTAAAATTCCGTACAAAAAGTTTGCAAGCCGGGCCAGCTAATTTCAATTAAGGATTCAGCCTTTAAAAGAAAATTTTTAACTTTGTTCGTTACTGATACCGGTGAATGGAGTCTGCGAATAAAACTTCACTTAAGCCTATCATATTATCGGAAGTTATCAAAGTATATTGTAAGAATCGTGAATAGTCTAGACATTACGCGTATATACTTAAAATCTATTAGATTACCGATCGCCTAAAATAGATTTTAGGTGGATACCTTAACTTTCTAATTTTCCACTAAAGATAATGGTTGAAAATGAAATGACTTTTAAACGAATTTTTCAGTATACCCTTTCTTGTAAAGCTTAATATTTAATTGATAAATTTAAGTTATTGATGCTTTAGTTAATTACAAGTAAAATGTTAGTGATATATTTATACATCAGCCCTTTCAAACATAAGTGAACCTTGCGCGTGGGAGGGAAACTTTCAGAAACATAACATTTTACAGAAGGGATATATTTCAAATAACTGGAGCTCATTGAAGTGTAATAATAATGAATCAGCTAGGCTAATACCCAAGGCACCACCTTAAGCCCAAGTCATCTAGCGACTTTTGACGCCTTTAAAAGGGTGGCCGGGTTACAATGCGTAGGAGGGTGGTGGCAAGCCCTTCATGCCCCGCGAGCCAACAGCTCCCTACACTTACTATTACCGTTAACCTCGACAATTCTTTATGGAAAGGGGAAACCGAAGAACTGAAGGGGAAAGTGCTAATCACTCTGCCACCCCACCAAAATGTTCGATTTAAGGTTTAATATATATAGGATAGCTTAAAATTATTAGGGAAGCTAGACCGAATTGAAACAGAGAAGCTGAACAGTTTCTAAGGAAAAAATTTCGTAAAATTAGTTTTCCCAAAACCATGGTCGGAAAAACCACTTTAACGGCAGTATGAAACATAAAGTAAACCACTCACATAGAGTGGAAGGCTATCAGTGAAACTTGTGAACACTTTTCGTGCGCAACGTCTTGTTTTCGAGGCGTGAAATAAACAAGCTGGCCTAAAGGTAATGTACAATATCTAGATAAAAAAGTAAGTTTATGCTCTTAAAGCAACTGTCGGCTCTATCATTTCCACCTGTATTATTAAAAGGCCCCTGTTATTAGAGATGGCCATGAATCTATCCGAATCTTCTTTCGTGGAGAGCGTGGAGCCATCTATTAATGGGAACGGAAGCTAAAACTCAAAATAGCGAAACAATAACGTCGTCAGAGATCCATTATAGAGTATTATGTTAAGACCAGTTTTATTCTACTAAGTGAACTTTAACCTAAATTATATATCCCATATAAAATATATTGTAAACAATTACTATAATTGAAGTTATTGTCAAATTTACGAACAAGCCAATCAACGCGAAGCATACTTTTATGTCCCGCCTTTTGGGTCAAAATGTAGCTTCAGCATCTTGTTTTGATTTCAACGCTAGCGACATCTGTTGAAAAAAGAGCTACTTCACCTAGAGCCGACACTCGCTTTAAAAATGTAAAAACAAAAGCATCGCTCTTCGGTCTATATTTACTCACGCCTTGAAAACAAGCTTGCCCGTTATGATTAATGTTTGATGCGCTTCCATAGGGCCTTCCACTCTACGCGAGTGGGTTACTCTATGGTATGAACTTCCATGTTTATGGTGAATCTACGAATTTAACATTTCGTCCACCAGGCTTGACAGAAGCGATAAATGTTTGACATTAGTTTCGTTACAATAATTAATGAAACAAATCGTGTTAGCAGACTATTAAGTTCATACTTCCTCTAAGATTCATATTTATGTTAATCCAGATAAAAGTGAGCTCGGGATTGTATTTGGGTAGTGTCTGGGTGGATAAAATTCGAGAAACCAAAAGAAGCTTAAGACCCAAAAGTATGTCAGCTGTACCTTCACGCCTATTAAAATTTCTAGTGAGACCTAGTCACACTATAGACTACATAACGTACTAGTTGGAATAGTACTAGCAACTTTATATTTAGTCTTTAGTCTGGCGCGATTATCTCTCTTCGATTTACTCGCCCGTAGACATACGTTCTAAAACGCCTCACTCGGCGTCGCTGCAGTACCTCAATTTTGATGACGTATTTTCCGACCCCACTTCGTTTCCCTTTTTAGTTCCACATCGATATATATCTTTAAGTGTTGTTTGTTTGTCGGCGTCGGCGTAGTTGGAGCGGCGAAAAATAATTTATATTATTTAAATTACTGACGTCATCGGGATTCGAACTCAGATTTCTGGCCGCGTAGTCTACAAAATCGACGCCTTTACCAATCAAGTCACGCCGTCCTCTTCAAATTTCATGCTTGAACTCTTAGTCTTGAACACTTTTATAGTTTGTATAGCTGGTCCAGAGATTTTCCGCCCCTCACGCGTGCCGTTAGTTTCCGCCCCCTCCAACCAACCCCCTTAAAGGGAGAGTGACCGAAAAAAACTAGTTGGTCTCATTCGATAGAATTCTTTGACGCGCACGCAATGCCGTTAATTTCCGCCCCCTCCGACCAACCCCCTTAAAGGGAGAGGGACCGAAAAAACAAGTTGGTCTCATTCGATAGAACTCTTTGACGCGCACTCAATGCCGTTAATTTCCGCAACCTCCGACCAACCCCCTTAAAGGGAGAGGGACCGAAAAAACAAGTTGGTCTCATTCGATAGAACTCTTTGACGTGCACGCAATGCCGTTAATTTCCGTCCCCTCCGACCAATCCCCTTAAAGGGAGAGTCACCGAATGGCACGATATCGTACGCCACGAAAATTGTAATACGCCCTAAAAATTGCGATGAAATCATCGCACTGACGCGTCTTCAACTGATTTCCCATTTTCCGCAAAATAAACTCATGGGTATTTTTTTATGAATTTGCGAATTTACATGACTTTTGGTGCCTAAACTACCCAAATGTTTGATATAAATTTCCTAAAATAAACCCATTTTAATCCCAGTTTAAGAATTTCTTTAAATCATATTTAAACTAATTTCAATAATTTAAAAGAATTATGTTCGTCGTGTTTTGCTTACCTATTTCACCTTTGATACTTTCCGTCTATCAAACGATAGGAAATCACATGGCCTCAACAGCTTTTGTATTGGTTTGCCCACCCGGTTATCCCGAGGGTGGGCGGTGGCCACTCTTTAACATATCGTAAATTATATATCAAACGATAGGAAATCACATGGCCTCAACAGCTTTTGTGTTTCTTTGCCCACCCGCGTACCCTGAGTGGCACCCGAGTTTTAATCCTTCAACTTAGGATGGTATTTTATATATCTAACGATAGGTAATCACATGGTCTCAACAGCTTTTGTATTGGTTTGCCCACCCGCGTATCCTGAGGGTGGGTGGCATCCACTCTTTAACTTAGGATGGCAATTTATATATCAAACGATAGGAAATCACATGGCCTCAACAGCTTTTGTATTAGTTTGCCTACCTGTGTCTACTGGCCCTAAATGGGTCGGAGTGTGCAATAACTAGTGGCTTTACCGGGGAGTGGGGGTCCAGCTCTTGTAACCCATAAGGGCGGTGGCGCACTGGGAGATGTTAGCTCCAATCAAATGGTCCTATCTCCACCTCCGACTTCGGTCAGGTTTGGGCTGGATACTGAACTTCGGCTCAGGCTAACGGAGAGGGTCCGTGCAAACTGGCCACCTCGGTGGTTTGTCTAGCCTGCTGTGGGGCAGCGGGCCTCCGTATGAGGGCACGGCGGTCCTGTTTCCCGGCCTTTTGGAGTCCTACCGGGACCTCCGGTGCCAGCTGTGCCGGGTTACTTGGGCTGCTGTGTGCCCGTCATTCCCCTTTAGGAACTCTCTCCAAAGGGTTTGACTCCTTACCTACGTAGGTAGGGTGTCGGCTGGAGTTGCTATAGCATCCACTCTTACTCCCACTGCTTTGTGCAAAGTGGGAAATGGCCCCCTCATTGCTGCACCTTCTGATGGGTTGAGTGGCTTGTGTCTAAGGTGCGACCATCAGTAGTTGGGTTCTACTACCCATGCTGGATTGGTCACCTGTCCGGGCTGGGGGACGCTGGCGTAGGGCTATGATGATAGACCTCCGGTGGTATGTTACTAGGTACACCGGGCTATAAATTCTGACACACTACCTGTGTCTACTAAGGGTGTATGGGTTTGCCCACCCGAATACACCGATGTGGAACTAATATTACGGCCTGGGCTGACTTGTTTACTTTGCGACAAACTCTCATGAACTACTATACCGTTCTGACACACTTTTGGGTCTTATGCTACTTTTGTAGAAACGTAATACTGACATTTACGTGAGCCTAAACAAAATTGACACGGATGTGTGGAACTAGATAAAAATTGTTTGACGTGGTAAGAAATATGATTTTGGTGCTCACCTTTTCAATTAACCGCTTTCTGAAGGAGTGGAATTTTCGCCGCTAGAAAAAGAGCAAAGAAAAAGGAGCGAAAATTTCGCGGCTCAAAAAAACGCATTGGTTAGTGGCTGTTTAACAAAATATCCCATCACTGAGGGACGAGTGCATCGGATCGAGACTGCTATCCGTAAAATGTTTTGTCAAATATTTCTAAATTAATGCGTATTATAATTATAAATACTAAAATTTAGTTCCATGGTCGATATATTTGAATGTAAATTTTAATAAAAGTTCTGCTAATACATGGAGGTCAAATAAAATAAAATTTATTATCAGCCGTTATTACAAACCCACTGAAATTTACAAATATGTATTACATTTTATAATTTTTTACATGTTTTTTATCCACAAACAATATTATCCCGTAAATCCATCACTAATCAACATTTTATAAAAATTAATTTTTACATTGAAAACCTCCCCAACCTTTCACGTTTATTTTACCCTCTTCCAAATTTAAATGTCCCCTATCCTTAATGTACACTGCCTCTTTAAAACATCTCTTGAACCATGTCGCCTCTCGACAGAAAACTTTAGTCGATTCTCAGTCTATCTACTAGACTAACATGCATACCTAATCCATTGCTTTTATCACATTTTTTTACACAGTTTTTGTGTTCATATTGCCTTTTATTTAATTGTCTCTTTGTCTGTCCGACGTAGGTTTTACCACAAGAACATTTTATTTCATACACCACACCTGTTTTACACAATTCGTCAATTTTTCACAAATTATAATAAAAATTAATAAAAGATAAAAGATAGTAATTGGTTTCCACGTCCAGGTATGTTACGGACTCTATCACTTATATTTTACGAAATAGAGCTATTCAAAGTCAAAGTTTGGTAAATTCCTGCGCCCAAAAATATTGGACACCAATTTTTTTGTCGCAAATTAGTTGTGAGAAAATTTAGAACACTTACCATAAACTTTAAACACCGCGCGCTCATAATTTTGTATGTTTTCGCCAATAATAGGGTATCCACGTAAATCAATACTATCGAAGGATATGAATGACAGCGTTCATTGAAAGGCTGGATGCGAATTTTAACTATTTGGCGCAACCAGTTCGCTTAGTTCCTACTACTGATGTAAATATTTTGTCTGAAGTTCTGAACACATCTAGGAAATTCGTAACTACGAGGTCTAAATTATTGGTAATAATAATAATTATTATTATCAGCTAGACCAAAGTCCATTATCAACTTTTAATGCCTTATTTCAGGTGGCCGTGTTACAATGCGTAGGAGGGTGGTGGAAAGCCCTTCATGCCACGCGAGCCAACAGCTCCCTACATTCAGGGCCGGCTCAAGAAATTTTATTCACCCGGGCAAGGGAGATTTTTGGCGCCCTTCTTACTATGAAACGAAATTTAACCACGGACTGTAAATTTTAGAGGACCGGTATTCCCGAGGTATTTTACGCCTCGTTCACCGATCAGGCTGACGGGAGTCGCTCAAGGTCGTAAAAAAAACTAAAGCGCGTGTCATTCGGTCGGCCCGATTTCCAGATAACATGCGGGGGGGGGGGGGTCTATCTCTATGCGTGGTACAAATGACCTTGACGGACTCTCTCTCTCTCTCTCTCTAGTTCGAAGTGATTGATGCTCGGGGAAACCAAAATTCTACAGGGGAAGGCTACGCTTTACTCGTCCTCTAAAATTTACAGTCCATGATTTAACTATCCCCCCCCGTAAAAAACATTACCATGTCGATGTTATAAATTTACCGTTTTCATAACAATAAATAATCCCTATGATCACTTTTTAAATACTTTGTGTAAACATATTTAATAACTTTTTATGGTACATGGTCATTTTACATGGAGCTTTAAACACTACGTAAGGTGGCAAGACTAGTATACCTTAAGTACATAGATTATAATGTCCATACTGAATAGTATCACGGTTAATATATGTGAAATAAAATAATTAAGTTTACAAAGAACCCTTAAGTTAAAGATTTTTAACTCAAGGGTTGTTCTTAGTAAACTTAATTCTTTTATTCCTCACATTAATTGCCTTAACAACTTAATTAAAACACTATTTTGCGGGATTTTTTAAGGACTACACTTAAAAACATTTTAAAAGCTGTCACTTGCTTTTCTGCTTCAACGGCTTCTCTTCATTTCCTTTTTTTTATAAGAAAGAACCAGAATGCTTCTTTTTCTCGGACATCTTAATTCAATTCAACGTGACTCCAATTAATATCTATCTAACTAAAACTAATAAAAGGCTTTCTGCGCGTGCGCGTAAAATGGAAGAGACTAACTGTAACCACGGACACACGACAGATGAAATCGCACCGATAGACTGCTTTGGAACTAGCCATCGAAAACGATTTAAATGCATTTTAGAATATTGAATGCAGGTTCGTAAGAGCCTAAAAAAACAAATAGAAGATGGCCTGCTAGTTTATTTATCATAAAGCTGGAAAAACGACCACGAAATAGCAAGCAAGTACAATGGGGCACCAACTCACCGGCTGCTGTCGACTCCGGGCTAGCGGCCAAGACTACCAAAGCTCTCCGCGCCTCAAAGGTGCTTACCTCCGTTACGGCGGCTCAGATTGAGGGCCACCTCGTTGACTTGGGTCTTCATCCCATTTCTGTCCTGACTGAAACTCGAGCTGATCGCCGGAACTATTCTTCGTTCATCGTTTCCCTTCCTGCGCAAGACGCTCCCTGGCTTTTGCGCCAGAACGTTGGACCAAAGGAATCACCGTGGACTTCTATCGTTCCCCTGCTCAACAACCTCACTCGTCCTGCGCGACAGAGCAGCGGGATACTCCACCATCGTCCTCTCCCTCCTGTACACCAACATCGACTCGCTTAAGACGAAGTGCCACGCACCCCGTGCCTATATTGATACACATCGTCCTCCCTCCATAGCCGTCACCGAAACCAAACTAGATGCTACCGGAAAGACAGGAACTTACACGGAGGTCGTGTTTGCCTGGCCGTCCACAAGGACCTCAAGTCCTACCCATAGGACCTGAAGACTGAAGTCGAAGCGGTCGCGGCCCGGGTGACAATTGGCTCCTCATGTCTCCGTCCTTGCTACGTTTATCGGCCACCGTCGGCCACCCTCACGTACACCAAGAGATTTAATTCCCTACTTGTATGTCTTGCCGGGGGTAAGTCCGATCTCATCATCACCGGCGATTTTAACTTTCCCAGTATTAACTGGGTTATGCGGACACGTTCTTCGTCAGTGGCAACGAGCTTTCTACATACTCTCTTGGCCTCTCACCTCAACCAACGTGTCACTGAGCCCACCAGGGTACGTGATTCAGCTGCCAACATCCTTGATCTGGTTCTGGTTTCCGATGACAACATTCTTGAAACTGTCTCCCATCTTCCGGGCATCAGTGACCATGATTTTCTCCTGCTCAATATTCGTGGGGTCCGCATCTACCGAATAATCCTCCTAGATCGGTTCCTGACTTCAACAAGGCCGACTTCGCGTCTATGGCACGCTCGCTCTCTGATATCCACCTCCCCGATGCCACTTCTATTGAAGAGATGTGGAGCACTTTCACCTCGGCCGTCAGTCAAGTGGTGACGGATCATGTTCCCACAAAGCATCTATCCTCCAGGCATAATCTCCCGTGGGTAGGCTCTTCCCTCAGACGTCTGATGCGCATCACAAAGCGTAGGTACAACCGTTCCTGGAAGTACCCTTCTGCTGCCAATGTACAAGCCTTCAGTTGGCATCGTGCTATGGTCAAATTTGCACTCCGAGCTGCGCGCACCCATCATGTTGACAAAGTAGCGTCGGATATCACAACCCACATGAAAAAGTTCTACCAGATAGTCTCCAAGAAGGCGAAGTCAGCGGGAGTTCCCGATCTCTCCAGCTCTGGAACGACGTTCACCACAGCAGTTGACAAAGCCAATCTCCTGGCGTCTACTTTCCGACGTACTTTTCCGGCGTATGATGTAGCCGTAGTTCCGCCCTTGGCGCCTCTTGCACATCTTCTCAGTCAAAGGAATACACCAGCTGTTGACCAAAGTCAAACCGCATAAAGTCGCTGGCCCTGACGGCATCCAGTCAATTGTATTGAGCCAATGCGCCGATGCATTAGCGGCTCCACTTACGACCATCTTCCAGCTGTCTTATGACGCCGGTGCTATTCCGTGTGATTGGAGTCGGGCTAACGTCACGCCGATACCCAAGGGTGGAGGTAAATCCGATCCTACTGAGTACCACCCAATTGCTCTCCTATGTCCCAAATTCTGAAAGCCGATGAGCATGTGTGTGCGTCTGCCATTTCTACGCATTTCATCCAGCACAATCTGATGAACCCGTTCCAGCACGGCTTCAGGAGTGACTTCAGCACCAAAACCCAGCTCCTATGCTGCGTCGAGGATTGGACCTCTGGCCTTGGGCAGGCTGGCCGTGTACTTGACTTCCGCAAAGCATTTGATTCGGTCCCCCACGAGCTTTTCAAGGCCAAGCTCCACTCTTATGGGGTCCGGGGTCGCACGCTAAAATAGCTCTCTGCTTACCTTGAAAATAGGGAGTTTCGGGTTGTTCTGCCCTGTGTCACTTCCGATTGGCTCCCAGCATCGTCTGGAGTCCCACAGGGCTCGGTCCTGGGACCTCTCCTCTTCATCATCTACATCAATGCCATTGGAGACAACGTCGTCTCTAAGATGTACTATCCACTGCAATTTTATGGTTTATTTACTATTGTAAAGTAAATAGTAGCGAAAAAACGTTCATCGACGATGGTGGACATTTTTTTGGGAAAACGATTTGTATTTCTAATTAGCGAAAGATTTTTCAAATTATGTTATGCTTTCATTAAAATTTTTATAAACTAATCCAATTCTTGATAAACCAAAAAGGCGCGCAACTAAATTTCGGCGCCCCTCTCAAACCGGCGCCCCGGGCAGTTGCCCGGGTTGCCCGGCCCTTCAGCCGCCCCTGCCTACATTAACTATTACCGTTAACCTCTACAAGTTTTAATGGAAAGTGGAAACCGAAGAAATCCGGGGAAACTTATTCAACCAGTGAGGAGAGAACTTATTGGTGGGTCAGGTGGATATTTTTTTATTGGTAGGACGTGTGGGTAGTTTTATTGGGGATCAGGTGAGTATTTTAAATGTTGGGTCGGATAGGTATTTTTCATTGGTGGGTCGGACGGGTATTATTTTATTGGTAATTCGGATGGATATTTTTTTTGGCTGACAAGGGTTGGTATTTTTATTGGTAGTTCAGGTGGATATTTTCATTGGTGGGTCGGATGGGTATTTTTCATTGGTGGATCGGATTGGTATTTTTTTATTTTAATTCAGATGGATATTTTTATTTGGGGGTCAGGTGGGTAGTTTTTTTGGTGGATTTTAATAGTAGTTATGTTGGTATTTTTATTGGTCGGTTGGGTTTGTATTTTTATAGGTGTGTCAGGTGTGTATTTTTTATTGTTAGGTCAAAAATGGTTGTTAGAACATTCAAAATAAATGGTGCGACAAAAATCACGTTCTGTGAACGCACCTTTCATTTATTTCGTAGATTAAAAATATTTAATTTTATTAATGAACAAAAACCGAATAATTGACGTGGATCAAATGGCTACTCAAATATTTTTCCTTCCACCCACACCCATCCGCGGGTGGGTAATATTCTGTTTATTCCTGGTTTTGACTACAGATGTCCCCCTATAGTTCAAGCTTCGACCTTTAAATACACCTCCACAACGAAAAAATATTTATATTGCTGAAAGTGCTTTCTTCAAGTTCAGAAAACGAGTGGGTGTCTATAGCTTTAGTCACAAAAACATGAAAATTGGTAAAAACAGAAGGCGAAACCCGAAGGAAGAAGTAGAATTTAAAATTCAGAGGTTCTAATACCCACCGCCAGGATTATTCCTAAAGATGATGCGAAGTTCCGCGTTCAGCTGGTAACTATATAGTCCACTTTGTTATTTCGACCAAGCCAATAGCGAAAAAGTACTGACGTCATACCGGTCATCTGATATCTTTAAAGCATCAGCTTGTTTACCCACGTGCTCTTTGTCAATTTCTGTTCTGCTCACTACTTTGTCGGAACAAGGACAGTAGATACAGAGACGAGAAAGTGTATTGGCGGCCTCTGTTGGAATATATCACTAAAACGACCTAAACGCGAGGAGAGTTAGTTGTAAACAAAAAAATGGCGGTCACCTAATTTTAGCGGTTCAAAACAAATGGGCATTTTTTATTTACGCTCGTAGTTTTATTTTTAATTGAACATCAAAATGGTAAAAACTAACTACAATAATACTGTCCATGGTGAACCACGTCTTAACAATGGCCGCGGTTTGTTTACATCTAACTCCCCGTGAATATAAAGACGTTTAAAATCGAATTTTTTTTCCTGCTTTCTCGTCCCTGTATCTACTGTCCTTAGTCGGAAACCGTGTCCCGAAATCCACGATAGCGGGAATGAAAGAATTAAGGCCTTTAGTCGACACCATTTGGGTCCTCTCAAGAAAGACACAAAAAAAGTTCGGAAAGTGAGATATTCATTATGAAACTGCTTTTCGAGAACGTAACGTCGCTTTTATTTTAATTTTTGTTTCAATCACAACCATAGAGTAACCCACTCGCTTAGAGTGGAAGGCCCTATGGAAGCGCATGAAACATTAATCCTAACGAGCCAACCTGTTTTCAAGGCGTGAATAAATATAGTCCGAAGAGCGATGGTGTTGTTTTCACATTTTTGAGAGTATAAACTTACTTTTTACAATCACCGTGTCTGTGTGTTTGGGCTGGGAACGCGTACGCATTTTCCGAGCAAAGTGTAATCACTGCGTACGCAGTTTCTTGGAATTGGGGAAAAGGTTTATTCCAAAACAGCCCTCTTTTCGTCATTGGGCGTAGTATAATTTTCTATGCGAATTGTGATAGTACGTGACGATTCTTTGACATTTGAGACGGACCGAGTGCTGCGGTTTACGGTAAACGTCTAATTACCAATTTAAGTTAATGACGGCCGGGTTTCGAACCCGAGCCCTCCTTCATGACAGGAAAGCGTTCTACCGCAGAACCACCAATTCATGTTACGCTTCACTGAAAATTAGAAACTCAGCTTAATAGTTGATATTTTTGAGCATTACGGGATTTCGTGTACAATTTAATTTACTGCTTAAAAGTAATTAAATAAAAAAGAATCGACGGTATTGGATTTGAACCCGAGCCCATGTGCTTAGCTGCTGAATTCCAGGCAAAAGAAGGGTCTTATGGTACTTTTGTGTAGTTTTTTCTACTGAACTAGATAACGATTTTTTTTTCTATTCTTTGGTATTGTTGTTTTTTTTCCCTGTCGTTTATTTTTATCTTTTATTCTTTTAAGCGTATTTACTTCTTCCGCGAAATGGTTCATTTTTTATGTATGAAATTATAAAGGTCAAGTCTTGTTTAAGTGTGGTCGGCAGGGATAAAGGGTAGGTTATGTAGGTTTTATTAACTCTCAGAGGGGACTATGTCCCCTAGTGTGTTATTATCTAACTGTTATTTATTTATTTTAATATTATAAATTACGAGGCATTGTAAACATGAAACGTTCTATTTAATGTCCAAAAAACGTCTGCCTTACTTCGGCAAGTGGCGCCTCTATTGAGCGCGTCATACATTGAAGCGCGCCAAATTCAAACTGATTATACATCTCCCCTCTTAAATTGAAACTGCGGATTTATTACATTTTAATAATAACCAAAAACTTTTGTTTTAAATCGCGTCATTTTAATATCAGAATTTATTTAAAGATTTAGTTTCTTGGGTGGACGAACAATTCTACCACTCCTTGTAGTTTTTGGTAACTCTTGTTGGTCTTCCGCAGCTACAGGATCTCGCTGTTCCGGTCTTAGGGGTTCCTCTTCCGCGTCTAATCGTTCTGGACAATTTCGGGGTAATTCTCTTGGTTGGTTTATATCAGGGAAATCGTAGTCAATTGAACGGTTATTGTCAGTTTGGGGAAGAGGTACCAAATGAAATCTGTTTCTTCGCACCGTACTTTCGTTGCTCTTCCCGATCGTTAAGTTGGTGTTGGTCAGGAAGTTTCGGATTTAACTTATCTGGTATTATAGGCAACGACGTTCGAATTCGTCGGCCCATAAGGAGCTCGGCAGGGGTAAAGCTATTGGCTAAAGGTGTAGCCCGGTAGCTTAGCATAGCTCTGTAGCCATCATCACTCCTTTTCAGACTTCTCTTGACTATTTTTACTCCTGCTTCTATAAAGCCATTGCTTTGAGGGAACCTAGGACTTGGAAGTCTTGTGGATGAAGTCCCACTCTAATACAAATTTCGTGAACTCCGACGTTAATAGTGGACCAAAATGTGTCCCGTTATCACTGTAGACAAACTCCGGGGTCCCGTGTCGTGAAAATATGGACTTCAAATGAGTGATCACTTCAGTTTCTTTTAAACTTTTGAGTAACGCTATTTCTGGATATCTCGAGTAGTAATCTGTGACGAGGAGATACCAGCGATTTTCTAGATAGAACAAATCCATCGCTATCTTCTGCCATGGCCTTGTGGGGAATTCGGATGGCAGTAATGGCTCGTGGTAGTTCTTCGTTTCCATTACGCATTTCTGACAAGATTTTATTAGATTTTCAATGTCCACTGACAATCCTGGCCACAATACAGCGTCGCGCGCTTGGGCTCTGCATTTAGTTATCCCTAGGTGTCCTTCGTGGATCTTGTTTAATATATCTTTTCTCATCGATGCGGGTATAACAATTCTTAGGCCAAACATAAGCAGTCCTTCACTGAGTGAAATATCGTTTCTATGTTGCCAGTAGTCCTTAAGATCATTAGGTAATTCTGCCATAGTAGGCCATCCATGACTGCTGAAGTAAATTAGCTTCGAGCAAACCCTGTCTACGGCTTGCGCTTGAATTATTTCGCTTAGCCTTCGATTAGTCGCCGGTAAGTATTTCGTGACCATTTGAACGTATGACATGATGTTATCTTCCAAGTCATCATCCGTTTCCGAATCTTTCAGTGGTCTACGAGATAACACGTCAGCCACTCCAAGTTCTTTCCCTGGTACATGCTTGATATCGTAGACGTATCTGGCTAGCCTCAGTCTCATACGTTGTAGCTTCGGTGTCAAGTCATCTAAATTCTTTGTTTTGAAAATTGACACCAACGGTTTATGGTCGGTTTCGAGTTGTACTTTTATTCCTGTTATGAAGTTTTTGAAACGCTCGCAGGCCCATACTAAAGCGTAACCTTCTTTTTCAATTTGCGCCCAGTTTTTCTGGTACGACGTTAGCGTTTTAGAAGCATACGCAACCGGTAAATATGTCCCATCTTCTTGTTTCTGTTTTAGCGTGGACCCAACTCCGTATGACGATGAATCGGCTGTGATTACCGTTTCTTTATTCGGATCAAACCAAGCCAGTACTGGTCCTTTGACTAGTTCCTCTTTGAGACGATCAAACGCTTCGATTTGGGGCGACCCCCACGTAAACTCGTTTTTCTCGCTGAGCAGATCGTTAAGAGGGCGCGCTTTCGTTGCTAAATGCGGTATAAACCGTCCAAGGTAGTTGATCGTTCCCATTAGACTTCTCAACTCCGATACGGTTTCTGGTTTATCCATTTCTTTAATTGCTCGGATTCGGTCCTCATCGATATGAACGCCTTGATGATCAATGACGTGTTCCAAATATTTTACTTTGGTGACTCCGAATTCGCATTTGGAATAATTCAGCGTAACTCCCGCGTCTTGTAAACGTTTGAAAACCTTACGCAATCGCGCGTCGTGTTCCTCTATGGTGTCCGCGTTTTCGAGGAAATCATCCAAATTAATTTGAACTCCGTCGAGGCCTTCCAGTATTTGCGACATTCTCTTTTGGAAAAATTCTGGCGCGGCGTTTATCCCAAACGGAAGACGTTTGTATTTGTACCGTCCAAATGGAGTTATAAACGTTGTCAAAAGTTGCGACTCTTCGTCGAGTTCACACTGCCAAAATCCGTGGTTCGCGTCCATTTTTGAGAAATATTTAGCTTTTCCAAGTCGTCCTAAAATGTTTTCTGTCGCCGGCATTGGATGAAACTCTCTAAGTATATAACCGTTTAAAATTACGTAATCAACACACATCCTAATCGTGCCGTTAGGTTTTGGGGCCGGTACAAGGCCCGCACTGCATTCCGTCGGTTCTTCAACGGGTTCGATTACGCCCATTAAGACCATATTGTCTAAGTTAGCTTTAATTTCTTTAAGCATCGGTATGGGAATTACGTAAACCTCCGTCATTTTAAATTTCCCTCGATAGTAGAATTTCTCCCAAAAATAACCAATCGCGTTCATTTCACTTTTGTTCGCGTTGACCAACTTTCGTTCTGGTTCTCGTAAACGTATTTCAGAGAAATATTGTTTGTATGTATCTTCGGAAATGCACGATACATCGGCTCCAGTGTCAACCTTGAAGTTAAGTGTAGCTTTCTGAATACCGACTGCCGCTGACCAACGCCCAGTTAATATAGGTGCAACGTTTGTGCGTATAGTCCCGATGTACGCATCGCCCGTTTCGTAAACTTCTCTAACCATGGAGCTCTGATTTTCGCAACATTTAGCGTAATGTCCCATTTTCTTACAATGGTGACATTTACATTTCGCTGCCGGACAATCTTTAAACGCGTGAACTGTGCCACCGCATCGCCTACATTTCGCCTTGGTGTCATGGTTTCCATATTTTGGAAGTTGTCCTCTACCTTAACATTTTTGGAATATTGGCTTGTAAAATTTTCACTGTCCTAAAGAATATCACTATAATATTCACGACTTACCTAATTTACCCTAAGTAAAAAAAAACTGTAACATCTCCTATAGAAATTAAAACTAGGTATTTTTATAAATTTTATACAGATTGCCAAATTTAACGTAGAAAATTAACACTGAAATAATAACGAACAACCGATATTTTCTATCACGCGTCTATCTGCCTTTGAATTTTATAAGGTGCTGTAGGAAAAATGACTATTTAAAAAGCTTTTACCACAAGGCTGAACTAAAGTTCCGACACACTAGCTGCCTAGCGTAGAAATCAGGCCTTGTAAGTTATACATAAGGAGAAGCAACTACATAGAAATCTCAATCATAGTTAATGACTTAAGCGAAGTAAATTGCTGGGAAATTCTAAATGATTTGTTGCAACATCGTTTACAATCGATTTAGTAGTTTTTTAATTAACTAACATCTTTCATAATTTTCATTTTGCCAAGTCCACCTTGATTTGCCAACTCTACAAAGCTTTGAGGGGGGGGGCCTCCCCCTGGTCCCCCCAAAGGTACGTCCCTGCAAACTAGGGCTACCTTCAATGGGATTATCCGTATTTTTTATTGTTGTCTGCAATAATGTTTCCTGTATGAAATTTATAAATACAGGCTAGCCTATCAAAATTATTTAAGTGTGCTATGCCAGGAGATTTTTCTCAATTGTGGGCCTTCTGATCCTCAATTGTGGGGCCCTATATATTTACTAAAAAATTAAAATTTGCAAAGTTTTTTGTATAAATCGACTTAAGGAGGCTCCCCTCAAGTTGATTTTTGGGCCCCTAAGTGTAAACAAACGTAGGCCTCTCTCGCCGATTTGGGTACATTTGTTCGAATTTCATTCGTCCGAACGGTGGTATAAATGTCCGAATGAAAACAGGATCGTATGTCCGAAAACGTATTTCATTTGCTCGAAAAAATTTCACAACTTTTGTTGGTGATTTAGTCGTTCAATTTATGTTAACTTTACTGGCGAATTTCATTTGTTCGAATAATCGTTTGTCCGTTTTTTCGAACATTAGGAATTGGTAGATTTTTTTTAAATATTGTTAATATAAGAAAATAGTACCATTAACGTGAACCTAACCTAACCTTACCTAACCTAACCTTACCTAAAATATCCACAACATTCAACGAAATTCCCACTTACTATATCGGCCAAAGGAAAAATGGACATAATAGGATAAAATGATTAGACATTATATAAAAACCGCAATAAGAAATACTAATTTAGCGACAGAATTCGAACAAGTGATGCTACCGATTCGGACGAATGGAGCAAACAAGTTGTCGAATTCGAACAATTGAATCATTGTTTATTTCGGCGGTTCGGACGAATGAAATTCGAACATTTGTTCCACCGTTCGGACGATTGAAATTCGAACAAATGTACCTACCCCCTCTCGCCTACTCCTAGTGCCACCCCTGATGTCGACAATGGCAATATTATGACGACGGGTTACGGAATAGCTTTGTTCCATTGGTTGAATTTTAATTCACTGATAAGTTTGGTTATTTAAATTTACAATTGTTTGCAAAGTTTCATTAACTTTCTTCTAAATTTCATTATTCTGGTTTCTTCGAAAAAGAATAGCTTGCTAGGTAAATTTGTCTTCGACGTACGCTCCGATATTTTACGATATTTTACACTAATATGTTCACATTTCTTTATACTCATACTCGAATGAAGATACGCCTGGTTGATCGGTATAGATTCGCAAAGTTTACCGGAAAACGGTGCTCTCCAGTAAAATTGGTCCATCATGCCAAACCTGTCTCGTCGAAATTTAGAAAATAGATAATCGGTTATAGCACTTGGCCAAGAAATAAAGGATGAGGCCGCTCAAACAATCGATATTCATTTTTGGAAATTCCTTTCTCTCCATATTGCCAAGCGGGAAATACGCTTCTTACGTTATTGTTTAGGGACATTTCAAGACTGCCCTACACAACGTTATGGACAGCTTTACATACAGGGTGCTTGCCAAATTGCTTACAGGGAAATGAACATTTAGGAAATATGAACTAAATCTAAAATCGTCTTCTAAACCGCGCTTTTTATAGCTTAACTAACACCAATCATAACTTAATTTGCTTCCCTTAAACCTGCTGGTGGAAATGTGGAATTCATCATAAATATGAAAATCAGTACTCCCTTTCCATTAAATATAAATTGTTAAATATTGCATTAAATATAAATTGTGAAATATTGCATTATATATAAATTGTTAAATATTACGTTAAAAATAAATTGTTAAATATTGCATTCAATGTAAATTGTTAAATATTACGTTAAATATAAATTGTGAAATATTGCATTATATATAAATTGTTAAATATTACGTTAAAAATAAATTGTTAAATATTGCATTAAATATAAATTGTGAAATATTGCATTATATATAAATTGTTAAATATTACGTTAAAAATAAATTGTTAAATATTGCATTCAATGTAAATTGTTAAATATTACGTTAAATATAAATTGTGAAATATTGCATTAAATATAAATTGTTAAATATTACGTTAAATATAAATTGTTAAATATTGCATTCAATGTAAATTGTGAAATATTGCATTATATATAAATTGTTAAATATTACGTTAAATATAAATTGTTAATTATTACGTTAAATATAAATTGTGAAATATTGCATTAAATATAAATTGTTAAATATTACGTTAAATATAAATTGTGAAATATTGCATTAAATATAAATTGTTAAATATTACGTTAAATATAAATTGTTAAATATTGCATTAAATATAAATTGTTAAATATTACGTTAAATATAAATTGTTAATTATTACGTTAAATATAAATTGTGAAATATTGCATTAAATATAAATTGTGAAATATTGCATTAAATATAAATTGTTAAATATTACGTTAAATATAAATTGTTAAATATTGCATTAAATATAAATTGTTAAATATTACGTTAAAAATAAATTGTTAAATATTGCATTCAATGTAAATTGTTAAATATTACGTTAAATATAAATTATTAAATATTACGTTAAATATAAATTATTAAATATTACGTTAAATATAAATTGTGAAATATTGCATTATATATAAATTGTGAAATATTACGTTAAAAATAAATTGTTAAATATTGCATTCAATGTAAATTGTTAAATATTACGTTAAATATAAATTGTTAAATATTACGTTAAATATAAATTGTGAAATATTGCATTATATATAAATTGTTAAATATTACGTTAAAAATAAATTGTTAAATATTACATTAAATATAAATTGTGAAATATTGCATTATATATAAATTGTTAAATATTACGTTAAAAATAAATTGTTAAATATTGCATTAAATATAAATTGTGAAATATTGCATTATATATAAATTGTTAAATATTACGTTAAAATAAATTGTTAAATATTGCATTCAATGTAAATTGTTAAATATTACGTTAAATATAAATTGTGAAATATTGCATTATATATAAATTGTAAAATATTACGTTAAAAATAAATTGTTAAATATTGCATTCAATGTAAATTGTTAAATATTACGTTAAATATAAATTGTGAAATATTGCATTATATATAAATTGTTAAATATTACGTTAAAAATAAATTGTTAAATATTGCATTAAATATAAATTGTTAAATATTACGTTAAATCTAAATTGTTAAATATTGCATTAAATATAAATTGTTAAATATTACGTTAAATATAAATTGTTAATTATTACGTTAAATATAAATTTTGAAATATAAACTAATTTTATTAAATTACACTGGAAACAAAGTGTGATAAATATTACTTTATGAAAACGTTAGTTTCACATGCACTAGATCAACGTTTCATAAGTTATACTAAAAGGATTACCTTAACTTTAAAACACAATTTAAAGTGGAACTTAAATAGTATTTGTCAAGGGCCTATTTACAAGAGCAAACATTTTTGCGAAACAGTGTTGATCAGCACGAGACGCAAGTTTTGAAGAACGGCGGATTTTCATGACCGAGGCTTAGCGTTAAATATTTAATTCAAATACTTTTCCTTCACATCCTTTTGTTTACACAAAACTAAATGGTAGTATTAAACGGAAATACCTTTATTAATGTAAATTGATATATTATGTAATAATATAGTGATTTTGTTAAAAATTACGAGCAATATTCTTCGCCGATTAATGTTTAAAATGTCGGCCACTTTTGGTGAAGCTTGTGAACGAAAATAAGACGCAAAAGTGTTGGCACGTATGAAGAATATAAGTTCGAATTTCATACATTTGTTTAAGCTAGATGGGGAAAAATATTTACCTATTTATTATAACAAAGAAAAATTACTTAGTGTGGCTTGCGATATGTTTTATCAGAAATGTATAATATGTAAAATTCTAAAATTACAGTGCATACGGATAGAAAATCAATATTTGGCGGTCTTCGCTATGCGCTATTTTTCTTCAAATGCGTAGGTACATTTTTAAAGCGAATAACTTTATCCAGATGGGTGGATGAATCATATTAATGAGCTAGGCTAATACCCAAGGCACCACCTTCGGCCCAATTCAGCTAGCGACCTTCAATGCCCTTCCTACCACGACAATCATGGAAAAATGGAAACCGAAAACCTCCGGGAAAACCAATTTAACCAGTAGGAAACTCAGAGCAATAGGGGTACATTCAGTAACGCTCATCAAAAACATCGATGACTAATCGATGCCAACATATTTTCACTGTTTGATTTTTCGCGTTTTCGATTTAACGTCACATGGATATCCGATGCTCAAAAAAACCTTCTCTCTGAGGTGGTTTTTTGATGTCTTGATGTCTTGACGTCAAACGCGTCGGTGTTTACAGTTTAGCTGGCGGAGGAGTTAAAATTATACAACTGTAGTTTTAAACACCAATTCTACTGGTTTGGTCAAACGCCTATCATTGAAATGCCCCAACTAATGCAATGGCTGTTTTAACTTTTCAATAAAAGACTTATCGTTGCAACAATAAAGACTATTGTCGTTAACATTTTCGTCATTTACCAACTCATTAATTATTGAAAATAATATTTATCGCTTCCTCTGATTTTCGGGTACCGTAACATTTATAGCCGCCCTCTTTAAAAACAGCAAGCGGTCAGCAAGCAAACATCAAGGGTACAATGTACGTTCAATTAAGCTCAGAGATAAAATTTAGCTATTTCCAAAATTGTTAACCGCTGAGATTTGTCGTCATAGTGACGTCGTTCTTTTTTAACGGTTTTGATAAAGTCAACGGTGTTTTATAAAATGGCGGCCAGGTATTTTTCTGGGCCGGGAAATCGAAAAAAGCGAAAACTGCTATATTTAATTGCTAATGGACTAGTTTTATAATTAAAATATCAAACAATAGAATACCTCTTAATATTCTATCGTGATCACCGGGTCTTACGGCAATCAAATGGCAATTTTTGTCACTATCAAGGAGTGCAACTTGAATTAATATCCGATTTTTCCTAGATTTGCGTTACTGAACGTACCCTAGGAGTGGTTCAGAGTTTCCACCCAATGCCACAAACTGGGATCGAACACGACTCTTCTCGCTGCGAGAGGAAATGGCTAACATTACTTCATTTTTGAATTTAAAGGATAAATATTGTCCTTTTTTATTCCAATATAAACCTACGATTTTTCTCACGTGGCGTCTGTATAGATACGTTCACACGTACCCTCCGAAACGTTTCGCCTCGTTACGATCTCGCTGCGGTTCGTAGCGTTTGGAAATCTGTTTGTTCACACGCTAGATTTCCAGTGAGTTTTGAAGAAACTTGGGCACTCGTAGTATAGCCACGTAATTAGGAGTTCGTGTGCTCACGCAGTTGAGTCACGTTTTAAAACCATCTAATTAAAAACGAATGCACACGGAAGAATTTTTTTGTATTTAAATATGCAAAAAGCTGGAAGATTATTTTCTTGTAAAATACTAATAAAACTTTTATTAGGCGCAAAAAATGTCGATTTTCTTAAAAATTAAAGCAAGTGTCGGCTCTAGGTGAAGTAGCTCTTTTTTCAACAGATGTCGCTAGCGTCGAAATCAAAACAAGATGCTGAAGCTACATTTTGACCCAAAAGGCGGGACATAAAAGTATGCTTCGCGTTGATTGGCTCGTTTGTAAATTTGTCAATAACTTAAATTATAGTAATTGTTTACAATATATTTTCTATGGGATATATAATTTAGGTTAAAGTTCACTAAGTAGAGTAAAAGTGGTCTAAATATAATACTCTATAATGGCTCTCTAACGACGTTATTGTTTCGCTATTTTGAATTTTAGCTTCCGTTCCCATTAATAGATGGCTCCACGCTCTCCACGAAAGTCATTTTTTTCGAAGATTCGGATAGATTCATGGCCATCTCTAATAACAGGGGCCTTTTAATAATACAGGTGGCAATGATAGAGCCGACAGTTGCTTTAGACAAGGACAGTAGATACAGGGACGAGAAAGCAGGGAAAAAAATTCGATTTTAAACGTCTTCATATTCACGGGGAGTTAGATGTAAACAAATTATTATTATTGTAATTAGTTTTTACCATTTTGATGTTAAATTAAAAATAAAACTACTAGCTTAAATAAAAATGCCCATTTGTTTTGAACACTTAAGCCTCGTCAAGAACCGCTAAAATTAGGTGACCGCCATTTTTTTTTGTTTACAACTAACTCTCCTTGCGTTTAGGTAGTCTTAGGTGATATATTCCAACAGAGACCGCCAATACACTTTCTCGTCCCTGTATCTACTGTCCTTGCTTTAGAGAACATGGTTCACAAAAAACCGACTAGATGACGTCACGAATCGCTGCCAAAATGGTCAACGAAGTGGTTCAGCCGAAGCGATCTGCAACGCTGGGACGCGCAATGGTCACTGTTCACACGACGGCATCCAAACGTTGCAGGAGCCTTCACATCGTTTCAGAGGGTAGGTGTGCTTATAAGCCGGAATCTCTGATTTAATGGCGTTACCCCTGTGAAAGGATCTTCTCCCATATCGGTCTTACACCGGCGTGTTACAGAGAAGACCGTGCTGATCCAAAGAGGCAACGCATCACCCGGTAAATTTGTGCCCCAGATTTCCACGGACCATTTTTCTCAATAGCCTCTATTTTCGGGAATATTTTTAATCCGGCAAAGAAGCATCCAGGAAGAACTTGAGAACGAGATTCTGTTTTGAAATTATCGGTAAATCATCATTTTGAAGGGCAAGTTTGGAATCCTGACCATCATCAGCTTTTCTTCATACTGAACGGGGAAATATCGAAAACCAATTTCACTTCAAACGATGATGCGGAAATGTTTCATTTTTTATTTCATAATTAAATCTAAAGTAAATGGCTAATTTAAAGTAATATACAAGTGTTATCGAAAATTGTTTAAAACTTTGGTAAATAGAACGGTTCGTTTAGTAAGAAATACATTTAGTTTCGAAATTAATGTTTTTAACTTACTTCATACCCGATGTTTTTCCTAAAAAATATAAATTTAATGGTGTAGAGTTGAGCTACCTATTAGATTTGATGGTGACAATTTGAAACACAATATCAAAAGTAGGTGAATATAATTAAACAAATTCAGTGTAAACTATTAATTAATTATTTATTAATTTTTATTAACTATTTCTTAATTATTTACTAATTTTTATTAATTATTTACTAATTTTTATTAATTATTTACTAATTTTTATTAATTATTTACTAATTTTTATTAATTATTTACTAATTTTTATTAATTATTTACTAATTTTTATTAATTATTTACTAATTTTGTATTAATTATTTACTAATTTTGTATTAATTATTTATTTATTTATTTATTATTTACTAATTTTTTTATTAATTATTTACTAATTTTTTATTAATTATTTATTTATTAATTTATTTATTTTTTTATTAATTATTTATTTATTTATTTATTTATTATTTACTAATTTTTTATTAATTATTTACAAATTTTTTTATTTATTATTTATTAATTATTAATAATTACTTATTAATTATTTACTAATTAATTATTGATTATTTAGAAATTATTTATTAATTAATTATTGATTATTTAGTAATTATTTATTACTTATTCATTATTTATTCAGTATTTGTTTATTTAATTATTTATTCATTATTTGTTTATTTAATTATTTATTCATTATTTATTTAATCATTCATTTTTTATTTATTTATTTATTTATTTAATCATTATTTATTCATTATTTATTCGTTATTTATTAATATTTTTTTACGTACGAATGTTTTTTAATGGGTATGTAACATGCTAAGCGTATTGATTCAAGCTAGAAAGTAATTGCAAAGGTTATTCTTACGAATCTAATGAAAATTTTAGCTATGGATTGACTGATTCGAACAAATCTGATGATTTCGTGTTGAGAGCCAAGGCTAAGCGAAATACATACTTTGGTGGTTAGTGTCATTAAACTGATTAATACTTAGAGTAATCCACTGGCATAGAGTGGAAGGCCCTATGAGAGCGCATGAAAAATTAATCCTAACATAAAATATAATGATAAAATAATCTTTGAAAAACTTACTATAAGTAACGCTTTTACTAAATAATAGAGTAAACCACTCACATACGCAACGTCTTGTTTTCGAGGCATGAATAAATATTAAATACAGTCCGAAGAGCGATGCTGTTGTTTGTACATTTTTTAGAGAATAAACTTACATTTTTTTATCTAGATATTGTACATTACCTTTAGGCCAACTTGTTTATTTCACGCCTCGAAAACAAGACGTTGCGTATGTGAGTGGCTTACTCTATGATTTAGTAAAAATTTTACTTATAGTAATTTTTTTAAAGATTATTTTCTCATTATATGATAATTGTCTCTAAACATTTTTCTCTTTTGTAGCAAGGAGGAGCAAAGCTCAAATATACAATTAAATGAACGATACAGTTAAAGGATAAATATATACAATGAAAATATTATTGAAAATATAACAACGGGTATTGCGGGGAAGTACGTTTTTCTTAAAGGGTATATAACCTGCAAAGTTCTAAAAGCTATCAAATTTAACAGCGGTTTCTTTGAAGATTAAAGAAATTTCATTGAAAATCGAAATCTTTTTTTTTTATAATTTATCGTATTTAATTTTAAATTATAAAAAGTGTGGAGTAAACTTTCTACAGGATTTTGGATTTCTAATAATTTTTAATTAAAGAACATTTCAGATACCTGATTTTGGAACTTAAAGGGAATATAATAATAATTCTTTACCTCCAGATGTACAAAGTGCTACAAATGTATTAAAATTAAAAAAAAACTATCAAACAAATGCTTTTTAGTAATGATATTTAATTATACAAGTGTTGCTGACGGTATTTATTTTAATGATTTAAATTAACTTTGTTTTATATAATATAGATATAGTTTATTTCTTTTTTTTTCCTTTTTTTACTCTTGCTGTTTTATTTTAAATATTCATTATAACTAAACCCCTAAAGGAGGGCTTACAAATCGCAAGTTAACTTAGCCCCCTAATCTCTGTAAAACATTTTTTTTAATAAAAAAATAAAAATTCAAATTCAAATATAACCTGCAAAGCAACCTTTATGGAAGACCCCTTCAATTTTTCAAATTACCCTGCACAGTGGCGCTAAACATTTTTAAAGCCAAAGGCAAGAGCGGCCCGAGCTGCAAACGTTGGTCACGAGACCGGGGGGGGGGGCTGAAGGTCCTCGGCGTGTGCTTCAATCGCGTCGGAAAACGTCAGTTTTAGGAGGACCTTACTTTTCGAGCTTGATGGGAACTGCGAGCAATTCGTCTGAGCAAAGTCATTTTTCCGATAATCTAAATTCATTCTTTAAATCACTAAAGTCGAGTTAGTCAGTCGTTACGGCGTTATTTTGCTTCCTAACATGGCTTGAATAAGCAATATTAACGTCAGCTTCATCAATGCCGTTCTGTTTCTTCCTTCTTTGTCCAAAAACGCCAAGAAGAGCAGATTAATCAATAAACCATTTCAAGAATTTATTTTGGTGAGCAGAAAATACGCGAGTAACACTTTGTTCACCTCGCAAGTGGCTTTGCAATTTTGTTTTTGTTTCATATTGGTGAATCAGATTATTCGCCAAAATGGTTTAATTTTTTCCATATTCACCAAAGTGATTTTACAATATTTATTATAATTGATATTCGCGAATAAGATTATTCGCCAAAATGGTTTAATTTTTTCCGAATTCGCCAAAGCGGTTTCCCAATAGTTTTTGTTTGATATTGGCAAATCAGATTATTCGCCAAAATGGTTTATTTTTTTCGTATTCACCAAAGTGCTTTTCCAATATTTTTTGTTTGATATTCGCGAATCAGATTATTCGCCAAAATGGTTTATTTTTTTCCGAATTCGCCAAAGCGGTTTTCCAATAGTTTTTGTTTGATGTTGGCAAATCAGATTATTCGCCAAAATGGTTTAGTTTTTTCCGAATTCGCCAAAGCGGTTTTCCAATAGTTTTTGTTTGATATTGGCAAATCAGATTATTCGCCAAAATGGTTTAATTTTTTCCGAATTCGCCAAAGCGGTTTCCCAATAGTTTTTGTTTGATGTTGGCAAATCAGATTATTCGCCAAAATGGTTTAGTTTTTTCCGTATTCACCAAAGCGCTTTTCCAATATTTTTTGTTTGATATACGCGAATCAGATTATTCGCCAAAATGGTTTAATTTTTTTCATATTCACCAAAGTGATTTTACAATATTTTTTGGTTTGATAGTGGCGAATCAGATTATTCGCCAAAATGGTTTAATTTTTTCCGAATTCGCCAAAGCGGTTTTCCAATAGTTTTTGTTTGATATTGGCAAATCAGATTATTCGCCAAAATGGTTTAATTTTTTCCATATTCACCAAAGTGATTTTACAATATTTTTTGGTTTGATAGTGGCGAATCAGATTATTCACCGTGTAGGCTGAAGTTTTCCCCGCTAAATATTCTTTGTTAACCCCATTTTCAATAACGATTTTTCCGAACAAAAATCACACTTTTGCGTCAAAACCAACCGCAAGAAGTTTCTCTATCGGCTTTTTTTGTCACGAGAAGCAGATATCTAAATGGATTTGATATAGGCTTATTTTGAAATAAAAGCGCGTCAAAAAAGCAAAAGCCTGAAATTTATCGTAATTGAAAACGGGGCTTTAAACCGAATAAATTCTGGTCACAGCCCCTCATAAGAATGTTGCGAGGAAATAGTCATTACAGACCTTTAACCCGAAGTGCGTTTATTATAAGCTCCTGGTAATGGACAGCGGACAAATTATCGGTCCGTATTATCACCTTGCCTGATAAGCGAAGCTCCGTCTGCCCTTCGCGCCGAACGGGGCAGCTTTTTGGATTTTATCGATTTTAAATTAGCTTGATCCGCCGACGAGGGAAAGCCGCTATTAGTGAAAATATTCCGACTGACTAGACCAAGCCCCCGTTATATATAGTGCCAAGAGAGCGTGACCCGCACAGTCAACTCCATTCGGGGAATTTAATTTATTTTGGCTTCATTAAATAAATGATGAAGCATAAAATTTAATGTCGTTAGCCATTAGAAGTTGCCTAATCTTAAAATAACATTTGCTCCGCAGCCGGACGACTTTTAAAAGCGGCGTCTGCAGTTTCCTCTTTAAATAAAATTCACTCGGACAAAATATTCAATTTACGATTTAACTACCGCAAATCGCGCAATAACGCGACGAATTTGTGGCGATAAAATCTTAGTATTATTAGCGTTTTAACTTTGCAACACGTCCAGCTTTGATTTGGCGCCAGTAATCAAATTAGGCGGTACCGTAAAGTGCTTTTAACGTTGATTCTTAAGAACTGGTCAGTTCTATCTTGATCTACAAGCTGTTGTTGCAAATTCTTTTGCTATTTGGTATCAACATATGTAACATAATTACTAAAAATTGTGCCTCTGTTTAACATCTCTGTAATCAAAATTTAAATGAGACCTTGTTTCATAGCCACCAAAGAAAATACGTAAAACTGGTTTACACTTCCTTCCCTCCCCGCCAGAACTAGTTTTGATGACGATAAAACCGTCATCGACTGGGAAGTGACGTCAATTACGTCATATCCTTGCAACAAGGTCGCATTGAGAAAAAATATTTTCTGGCACACATATGAGTAATTATGTTACATATGGTATCGAGAATGCACACACGATATCGGATAATAGAGAGGTCAGGGGCGTATTAACCATTAGGCACAGTAGGCACGTGCCTAGGGCGCCATTTTTCTAGAGGCACCAAAACTCTGATAAAGCCCCACGGTCCATGTACTTGGCTTGCCCCTACTCAAAATAAAGCCGAAAAGGTTTGGGGAAACTAAAATATATTTATTTACTATAAACCGATACGCCCCTCCTTAGCTGACCAATGCCAAGGGGCGCCAAATTTTTCTGTGCCTAAAGGCGCCGAAAGGGTTAATCCGCCCCTGAGAGAGGTTAAGCAGGACGCTCTAGAAGTTTGAACGACAACGTCGGGAGTATCTAGACGTTCGTGAAACTAATTTCATTAAAATTGTTTAAACGTGCTTCCACTTTGACTGCTAAAGAAAATGTGTACAGTTACAATAGGATTTTAACACATTTAAGAAGTATTTGCTAATTCTGGGTACATGACGAAAATAAAAAAATAAATGTTTTAACAATCCAAAACGAGCCTTAGGTATGGCTGTGAACATTGTCTAAACACAAACAAATGTTTTCGTGTACCCTGCTTTACTTCAATTGTGTTTTCGTAGTCCAATTTCGCCCTTTAAAGCAAGTGTCGGCTCTAGATGGAGTAGCTCTTTTTTCCTAGCGTTGAAATCAAAACAAGATGCTGAAGCTACATTTTGACCCAAAAGGCGGGACATAAAAGTATGCTTCGCGTTGATTGGCTCATTTTTAAATAACTTCAATTATAGTAATTGTTAACAATATATTTTATATGGGATATATAATTTAGGTTAAAGTTCACTAAGTAGAGTAAAAGAGGTCTAAATATAATACTCTATAATGGCTCTCTGACGACGTTATTGTTCCGCTATTTTGAATTTTAGCTTCCGTTCCCATTAATAGATGGCTCCACGTTCTCCACGAAAGTCATTTTTTCGAAGATTCGGATAGATTCATGGTCATCTCTTATAACAGGGGCCTTTTAATAATACAGGTGGAAATTATAGCGCCGACAGTTGCTTTAATATACGAGGCTTTGGGATATTTCAATTCAAACCAGTATTTACGATTGCTAAAACGCACGTTGCTAGGTGAGTTAAGAAGTATGCCTGATTTTTTCCCATTTTCCTATAATGAGTTAAAAGAGCGTCAGAGAGCTTCAAAGTGTGGCCTACTAGCCCCTGGTTGTAGGCTGCAACAAGTGCCAAACCAAGTAGCAGGGACTTTAAATACAGTTTAAATTTACTTTTTTTACGCTGGCTACCTCGATTTGTTTACAAAGTCCTTTTTCACTTATCACACAAACCCAAACCTTAATGTTCTCATTTCCCTACGGCTTAGTTTTGTGCTGTGGTGGAGAGGTTAGCACTTTCGCCTCGCAGCAAGAGGAGCCGGGTTCGATCCCAACTTGTGGCACTGGGTGAAAACTCGGAACTTCTCGTTCCGCGTCGAGTTTGCAAGTTCTCTCCCCACTGGTTTAAGGGGTTTTCCCCCGAGCTCTTCGGTTTCCCCTTCCATAAAAACTTGTCGAGGTTAACGGTAATAGTTAATGTAGGGAGCTGTTGGCTCGCGTGGCATGAAGGGCTTGCCACCACCCTCCTACCCTCCTACACATTGTAACCCGGCCACCTGGATTAATGGCTTTAAAAGCCGCTTGATGACTTAGGCCTAAGGTGGTGCCTTGGGTATTAGCCTAGCTGATTATTATTATGTAACTAAGATAAACCAACCTATAGAAAAAAGGCGATATTTAAAAATTATTAATTATATGTTCAAACCATATTTTAAGCGAAACTTTAAAATATTAAATTAAAAAAATGCCAATTAAAACAATAATATTTTTCACGGTTTCAATGTTCTTTTTAAATTCAATGTCTCAGACTACTTGCTCTATCTGGTAATTTTTCGAATATTAAAAATATGCCCTTTTTAAAAGTGTCTTCATCCTTGTAAAATCGGGCTAGAGACTTTTTTCTATTAGTGTAGCCATAGTCTAAGATTTAGCTATGAGCATCCACATCCTTTATTATCTTAGAACGGTCAAAATTTCCTCGCGCCACATAAGGTATTAAATATTCCTTTAATATTTAATTTGAAATATTTAAAAATTATTTTTCTGTTTCGATTTTTATTAGTTTTTCTACTTGGGTTAAAAGACAGAGTATCCAAAAACAATTACCATAAATCCTAAATAATTTCCATGAGTAATGACGTGAATCTATGAATACATGTAGCTCTGGAAAAATATTACCTATAGATAGACATACTTCCGTAAGAAAATGGTTGAACATTTTTTTCCAAAATTATGGTTTGAGTCTATTTGATCGATTCCCAAATGATCGAACGGGTCCCATTTGATCGAATTGCATTTGATCGAATGGCATTTGATCGAACGAAATTTGATCGAAAGCTACTGTAGGGTAAAACTACTAGTTTTTGGAAGTAAATCGAAAAGGCAACGGTGCATACGCGCCTACGGCGCGCGTACATCAACCTAAAATAACCTAACCTAACCTAACCTAACCTGACCCTATTTATATATATCAAAAACAACGGGCCGTTATCGTCGATGTCATAAAAAATTCCATCATATAGTGTATAAAGTAAAAATCTCTTCATCTTTGTGGCTTAATACAGTTAAAGCAATGAATTATTCCATCATTATTCCTTCTGCACTTAAGCAATAAATTATTCCATCATTATTCCTTCTGCATTTAAGCAATGAATTATTCCATCATTATTCCTTCTGCACTTCATAATGACATTCGGTAAAATAAAAACATACCAACTGGTACTATAAATACTTTTGAATTCGATCAAATAGTATTCGATCATTTGAAGGTTCGATCTTATAAAACAAATGACAAATGGGATTCAATCAAATGGAATTTCAATCAATTGCAACGTATAATGATCGACTGTCGATCAGATATTTTTTGATCAAATGGACCAACACCAAAATGATACCCAAACTTTTATCGAAATTTTACACAAAATTATTTGATTCCAAATTTGGAATAGGTTTTTTTCGTAAGGAATTATGGAACAATATTATAGATATATGCAGTTACCCAATGTTGGTTCCTCAACCCATGGATGGTTTTATTGTTGGTTCTTCAACCTAAAGTTTAAATGTTAAATCCTCGACCTAATGTTTTAATGTTGGTTCTTCGACTTAAGGTTTTAATGTTGACTCATCGAACTATGGTTTTAATGTTGGTTCCTCGACGTAAGGTTTTAATGTTGACTCATCGACCTAATGTTTTAATGTTGGTTCTTCGACTTAAGGTTTTAATGTTGAATCCTCTACTTAATGTTTTAATGTTGGTTCCTCAACCTAAGGTTTTAATTTTGGTTCATCGACCTTAGGTTTTAATGTTGGTTGACTTGGTTCCTAAACCTAGGGTTTTAATTTTGGTTCATCGACCTTAGTTTTTAATGTTGGTTTCTCGACCTAAGGTTTTAATTTTGTTCATCGAACTATGGTTTTATGTTGGTTCCTCAAACTAAGGTTTTAATTTTGTTCATCGAACTATGGTTTTATGTTTTTTCCTCAAACTAAGGTTTTAATGTTGGTTCCTCAACTTTAGGTTTTAATGTTGGTTCATCGACCTAAGGTTTTAATGTTGGTTCATCGACCGAAGGTTATAATGTTGGTTTCTCGACCTAAGGTTTTAATGTTGGTTTCTCGACCTAAGGTTTTAATGTTGGTTCATCGACCTAAGGTTTTAATGTTGGTTCATCGACCTAAGGTTTTAATGTTGGTTCATCGACTTAATGTTTTAATGTTGGCTCATCGACTTAATGTTTTAATGTTGGTTCATCGACTTAATGTTTTAATGTTGGTTTCTCGACTTACGTTTTAAACGTTCGTTCCTCGACCTAAGGTTTTAATGTTGGTTTCTCGACCTAAGGTTTCAATATTTGTGTAAATATGTCATCTGACCCCCAAAATGTACATACAAATATCCACGTATAAAAATCAACAAACCATCACGCAGTTGATAGTTCGGGGAGAAAATATTGAATACAACATTCAATGGTTCGAGACGATTCGTGATATCATTGAAGGTAAAATAGTCCGTAGACTTAGCGTTGTTTTATCGCATTACCTACACCACGACGCGTGAATCAACGAAACAGTCCGAGGACATGAACCTTTAGCTGTAAATGTAGTTTCGTAACTGGCACCTCCAGCGAAGAGAAAATCTCTTCGGAAATCAAGTCTGTAACGTAAGGTACAAAACAGATTATTGAAACGTCACTGCAGCTTTTACTCGACTCTGATTGTTTGGCTTTCGGCGACTACGACGAAAGATAGATCGTAAAAGTAACGTATAAACGTCAGATGGAATTCTCGCCTTTAGGGTGAGAAGTTAGAAATAAATTCCCCGTCGGAGGACTCAATACTTATTTTTCGCGAATAAAATGAAACAATATATTTATACTCAGGCAGAGCTTTTTGGCCGATATTTTTCAACCTGAGTGCCTTTAGAATCGCTAAAAAAATAAAATATCAAAAAAGAGTATTAGGCTTATACGATCAATTTCCTTTCAGTGACGCAAAGAAAACAAAATTTGACATTCGTATACCGAATGATACTTCAAGAATATCCAAAAGATTATTACAGACAGTTTTTTCGCAAAAACAGTCAAGTTAGTTAACTGCTCCGTATAGTGGATATAACTAACTGGCCAAAAAGAGGTCAAAACCCTAAAATGAATAACATTTTTGTAAATAGATATTTGCAAGAGATTGACTTAAAGGCCTAGCACTTCTTCTGCCAGTTTTCCCTTAAAGTTTTCTTCCCGCCGCGCAAATATCCTGGTGGTAGGCCAACGTGTTCTGCGGTTGGCCTACCACCAGGATATTTGCGCGGCAGGAAGAAAACTTTAAGGAAAACTGGCAGAAAAAATCCTAGGCCTTTAACTTTTATCAAGAATGAGTTCAGGTAACTAAGCATGAGACTACATAGATTCTGAGCCTTAAGATCAGTTATATCAGAAGAAAATAGAGGGAAGTACGGTACGATTCTGGTCAGCTTTGGAAAGGCGTCACTTTTCACGAATTTTCGCACCAAAACGGTTTGGCTGGAAATCGCGGATGAATACATCGTTTAAAAAATCAATTTTTCTTAATTTGAACAATTGTAACATATTGTCGTTTTCACTCTCTGCTAAATGAGCTAAGGTGTCTTTGCTTTCGTCGTTTATCGCCATCTTGAAACAAAACAAAAGTGGAACTACTTTTTCAGTATGCGTAAAAAGGCGTTTTCATGGGTCACACGACGACTTCTACGGCTCAAAGCTACAGATACGTACTTCCCCTATTTTCTTCTGGTGATATCTAACGGGATTAGTAATATCACACGTTACGTCAGAGGATTATTCTTGGTGGCGCCATCATTCATCCACTAATGTAAACATTTAAGGTGCCTTATAAATAAAATTATTTATATTTAGAACTTTAACTAAAAACCTTAATAAAAACTTCAAAGCTCATATTCGTGATAATTAGTACTCTTAAATACTAGTTTACGAAACACTTTTAAAGCTTATAGAAACTGACAACAGATGTTGCATCACTCGACTTTGAAATAAAAACTATTCACGTTTCAATATGGCGATTTTGTCTATGAAACATATATTAGCAATACCCTAAGTAACATAATAACAATAAGTATGACAATTAACGAGATTTACAACCAATCTGATTTTCATAGTTATTGCGTAATCAAGATGTTTTCTCAACACAGTGCCCTCTAGTGTCTAAAATATGCGAGACTTCCGCTAAGCTGAAATATCTGGTTTCCGGTAGATAAGCGGAATATTAGGCTTAAATTATAAAAATTAAAAACGTTTTTCTCGGCGCCACGAGCTCATGTTTTTTATCACGCATGATTCGCACGTAGGCTTCAAAACAAAGACAAAGCCCCTCGCGACTCCAGAACATGCTCTCCGATATTAGGCTTAAATTTTTATCAAAAGGTAGTCATCCAAAACGGTAAGTCGCGAGTCAAAGTCACAGCTTGAAGAGAGTATCAGTTCAGAAAAAAGGTTTCGTTAGAAAATTTAGCATTTAAGCAATAGTAAGTGTCATACTTTTTGTTATTATGTTACTTATGGCAATACTAAAAAGTTGTAATATTTTTCAATTGTTAGTCACATGCTTTATCACACACCATCGCCAAGGGCGTATCCAGGATTTTATTTCAGGGGGGGTTTTGAGGGAAAATTTCAGGGGGGGGGGTGCTGACGGAAGTTTCACTGATTTTTATTAGGCACCCCCCCAAACCCCCCCTTAAATACGCCCTTGACCGTCGCCATCTATGTTTACGTTTTGTGATTAAAAAGCAGAAGAACTTTTACTAAAAAAGTATATGAGAGTGCTACCAAAGGTTAAGGCTATTCCCTCCATTTGCTTAGGCATCAAAATACATTCTTAGTTTTATCAGGAAGTTATAATACACTTAAAATGTCTAAGATTCCATTGGCACCGTGCTCCAAAGGCAGCTTGATAAATGGGCGGCGCTTAAACTACGTCGGACGTAAATTTCAAATTCATTGTCTGGCTAAGAAAAAGAGTCGTGGAAAGCAAATGAAGGACACACTCGGAAAATAATCTTACCAGAAAATGAATTAGTTCTCACACTAAATATCTTATGGAACTTCTCGCGTTCTTCACGAAACTGATCTAGTTCCGCGTAAAATCACGAATAAAGATGGTTTAAATAGAGCACAAGGATAAGTTAGCTGCTTAATGTGGAATGGGAGTCAAGTCTAGCTTAGCACGTCGCGAGCGAAAATTTCTTCCAAGATATTCCAAGTGTATAAATCTATAATTTCCTGTTTTTATCGAATATTTAAAGATATTTTGAACGAATTTTTAAAGTTTTGACGAGTCACAATTGCATTATTCGCCAAGGACATGTTTTCACCTTCTTTCGTAGAATGATAATTTCGTCAAAATAATTAGAAACCTTTTTTTCTATTTTTTCCTTTAGATATAAATTACTCGAGAAAACGAACTTAACAAGTGTATCGTTTGCGATAAAAATATCTTTTAAAGCCGGAGTTTAAGTTGCTTGACATTCAAGGTTTCCATTTAAAAGTCAAAATCAATTGAACACGCTCGATGAAGTTTCTGGCCCAGATAAATACCTCACTTAATGAACGCTCAATACGATAGCAATTTGGAATGGACAGGTTTTCAGCGAACAAAATTAGCATTTGTATTTGAAATAGATTAAGAAGTTGTTTTCAAGTCGCAGTTATATTATGTTCTTCAAATCTTTTCAAACTAATTTGGTTATACGTGCAGATTTTTTTTCAATATTATGTCTCTTAAAAATTTTGGGGGGTTGGCTGAACCTAGTAAGTTAATTCTAATAAAATTTCGTAAATTTGTTTTAAGCTTATAAAACTAAGATTGGGAGATTTTTGGGTTTAAATAATAATAAATGCGTTTTTGGAAACAACAAACAAATCATTTTTAAGCGATTCTAATTTAGGAAATAAATTACGAATAATCTGATGGGCTATCGTGATCTGGTTCTACGTCATAAATAATTGAAAACTATGGCGCGTAAGGTCAAGTGGTCCATTTTAAAAAAATATATATATTTTTGCCTTTTTAGAATACCCGAAGACAGATCTTAGACTTGGATCAAAAGGCTTATATTTTAAATTTAAACCCTTAGTCTTTTCTATAAAAAAATTACATATAGGAAAATAAAGAGGTTTTTATTTAAATACTATAAATTATACATTTTCCGTCATTTCCAGAATACCATTTATACATTTTCCAAATATTTCAACCCGATAATTTATAAATTTTCAAAAATTTAAATCCTATTGTTTTTAAATTTTCCAGTCATTTCAAACGTACAATTTAGAAATTTTCCAAAATTTCAACCCTATAACTAAGAACTTTTTACAAATTTAAATTATATAATTTATAAATATTCGAAAATTGAAATCCTATAATTTAAAGTCAGTGTAAAATAAATATATCAGTCAGAACCTTTTCCGATACCTTTTGTCAAATGATATGAAATAATGTTATGTTGTGTACCGTTAGCGAGTAGGAACGAGAACGAAAACTAGTTAAACGGTATACTTGAATACTCGTTGAAAAATAGAGAGCCAACAAGTTTTTATTCTATTGGAAGTCTTGCCAACAAGTTTTTATTCTATTGGAAGTCTTGCCAACAAGTTTTTATTCTATTGGAAGTCTTGCCAACAAGTATTTATTCTATTGGAAGTCTTGCCAACAAGTTTTTATGCTATTGGAAGTCTTGCCAACAAGTTTTTATTCTATTGGAAGTCTTGCCAACAAGTGTTTATGCTATTGGAAGTCTTGCCAACAAGTATTTATTCTATTGGAAGTCTTGCCAACAAGTTTTTATTCCATTGGAATTTTAGACAACAAGTATTGATTCCATTGGAATTCTTGACAACAAGTATTGATTCCATTGGAATTCTTGACAACAAGTATTGATTCCATTGGAATTCTTGACAACAAGTATTGATTCCATTGGAATTCTTGACAACAAGTATTGATTCCATTGGAATTCTTGACAACAAGTATTGATTCCATTGGAATTCTTGACAACAAGTATTGATTCCATTGGAATTCTTGACAACAAGTATTGATTCCATTGGAATTCTTGACAACAAGTATTGATTCCATTGGAATTCTTGACAACAAGTATTGATTCCATTGGAATTCTTGACAACAAGTATTGATTCCATTGGAATTCTTGACAACAAGTATTGATTCCATTGGAATTCTTGACAACAAGTATTGATTCCATTGGAATTCTTGACAACAAGTATTGATTCCATTGGAATTCTTGACAACAAGTATTGATTCCATTGGAATTCTTGACAACAAGTATGGATTCCATTGGTAGTCTTGACAACAAGTATTGATTCCATTGGAATTTTTGACAACAAGTATTGATTCCATTGGAATTCTTGGCAACAAGTATGGATTCCATTGGTAGTCTTGACAACAAGTATTGATTCCATTGGTAGTCTTAACAACCACAGTCAGCCATTTTCGTAAGGGGTGGGGATAATCTTCATACACAGTCCAAGGGGAGGACAATCTTCATACTTTTATTAGTATACTCATATATCATGAAAGGAGGGCATTTGCCCCGTTTTGTCCCCCTGTGGCGCTCATGTTGACAACAATTTTTTATTCCATTGTAGTTTTCACCACTGATGTTTTTAAAACGAATAAATGCACCCTGTCTGCTTAGAGAACATCTGGCTCGGTGGTACCACTACCGGCAAATGTTTGTTATTAGATACCCATCATCTTCAGAGGTTTAACGAGTAATTATGTTGCAAATGCTTAAATCATTATATCACAGAGCTCTAGCATTTAACAGGATGCACAATGCTCCATCGAACTTTCGTTAATTTAACTTCCCTACGAGAGAAATAAACATTAGAATAAGCCAATTTCCAAAATCGATATCATTTTGATAGATTAAACGCCATTTTTATAAAATCCCGTGCAGGACAAATTTTTCAATTGCGTAGAAATTCGTTTTCCGGAGTTAAAGCTCCAAAACCTGAAAAGACCATTTAGATAGGTCGCGTGCAATCAATACGGAAGCGGGCCGTAGTGGGCGCTGCTGCACTTTCATTTCGCCAAGCACGTGACAACCGTCATACGCTATCGGTTATCAATCGGAAAAAGGAGTGCGTCGAGGTGAAACTATACCTTCGAGAAAATCAATTTCCGACTTCGACCGAAGTCGATTCCTTTTCTTAGTGCCCAACGTCAGCATCCTCAGGAATACGATAGAAATTTAATACAACGTCTAACCCTTTCGTGCAACGATACGTTAATACGCGTATGTACATACGTAAGTGAAACCTGATCATTGCAAAGTTCAAGCTGTTACTAGCCTCGTGAGTAAACTGACAGAGTACGTCGAGCGCGTGACGAATTGGAGGGTTTTAATTCGTATTCCGTTGTTGACCTGTGAATTACAAAGCCGCTTTTATGACACAAATATGTATGTACCAGAGCATGTAATAAGCACCGGACATTGGACATTGTCCGATAAATTTTGCATAAGTCCGATAACTTAACAAAATCTTAGGGGGATCATTGGACATTTGTCCGATAACTTTTTCAATAAACTGGGAATGTTTTTTTTCTACAAAATAAAAATATTAACAATTATTTTACCAAAAATATGAGGAAGTACCGAGTTACTGAAGTTGATACTTGATAGTCTATTCTGTAACTGTGAGTCTGTGCTGTGGCTGTGCTATAGAGAGAGGGATGGTCGTCTGGCGGGCAGTGGCGGCCCAGGGATCCGGGGAATCTGTGTTGGAGCCTCAAGTGCAGAAGCAGAAAGAGGGTTCAGTTTTATGAATAACATAAAAACCAATAAACGCGCTAGTATAACTAATGAACATTTAAGTCAATGTATGACTATTTTTTTACATGGTCCTTCCATAACAGATTTTCAGTCAGAAAAATCTATTTCACAGTGGTACAAAGAAAAAGGAAGAAGACTTAGTTCCTATATTTATCAAAACTAACTTTGCATAGATCTCATTTTAAATAAATATTGAACATTTTTTTCAAGTGTTTTAACTCTTTTTTAAAGGGGGTGAGGGTCATTGGATAATGTCCGATAAAAATTTTGAAATGAGGGGCGGGTCACTGGACAAATGTCCGATAACTTTAATTTCTTATTTCTTGCCCTGGTGGGTACTATTTTCGCCTCGCACGTAGCCGCCGATGCCGTATAAGACATAACTGTTCAACAGCAGGAATCCATACCTCTGCTTGCAATGCTTATCGCAGCCGATTTTCGTCTCGATGTGGCTGACGGTTTTTTGACGTCACTATGTTAACTAATTAACAAGCAACAACGTGAGAGGGGAGCGCGCGCAGAGTGGATTTTTTCTCTCGTGGGCATTGCCAAAGCCGTCAGAGTGATCTTACCATACGCGATACGGTAGGATAAGCATTCCAAGTAGAGGTATGGATTCCTGTAAACAGTCATTGTCGAAATGGTAAATGATACGTCAATCGATATTTCAGTATTAATTTCGGGAATACCAACTGCTCATTTTACCGTTTAAGTGATTTCGACGTATTCTTTTTCAACCGATTGGATTAGAAGAGTAAGTAATATATCAATCGATAGGAATTTGCTGCATTTATATCAACTTCGGTGAACGGTGTTCCAAAACTTGTGCAGTGTCCATTTTTTATTTCGCACCGATGAGGCCATATTTCTTCGATCGATAGGGTTAAGAGTATAAATGGTGCATCAATCGATATACAGGGTGTCCACTAAAAAATGAACCAGGGCGAATATCTCAAAATCTGTTTTAGTTACGAATTTGAAATTTGCATGTCGCATAGAGTGTGCAGGGGGAACCATACTGCGAAAATTTCGATGACCTTGAACTATGTCTTCAAGGTCATCCAAAAACTAACTCGAGAACCATAAGTGTTACAAAGTTGGTTCCAATTAGAAAGGTGTTCCACGTGACTTTCTATGTACAAATAGATTTGAGTTGATCGGATTTGACCAAAAGGAAGCCGATAAATGCTAGATGAAAAACAAGAAGGCCGTTAAGTTGATAACGTGTCGAAAGCGAGGTTCGGGAGCTGATAATTCTAAAGATACTCATGTTAGAGTACTGAAATTTGCTACACATCCTCATCAGGATTGAGGGTCTTTAGTTTAAAAATTTCCATGACCTTGAACCATGTCTTCAAGGTCATCCAAAAAACAAACGCGAGAACCGTAAGTGTAAGAACGTTGTGACGGTTACTCATCCCTGTTTAAATTGATTTTTTCGGGAAAAAAATTTAAACAAAGAAATTTACTGGTTAATATTTCGGAAAATGATTAAAAAACATGTATTATTCGTAAAATTTTAGCTATTTATTAAAAGAAAACGTCGTTTTTCCGATTAGTCTTACAAATTTATCAAAAAATTAATCGGGTAATACATAAATATAAATTACTTGATCAAAACGTTTTACGAATAATTTTGAGAGCTTTATCTATTGAATAAAAGTTAACCATCCCCGACCTCTAGAAAGATGGTTCCAATTAGAAAAGTGTTCCACGTCTTCAAGGTCATCCAATTTTACAAACTTGAAAAACTCCCACCATAATAAGTTTGTCTAGCAAATTTCGATGTAACACGAATTGGTTTCGAGTTATGTGCGTTTTCTTTCAATTTTCTTTTTAACGACCTTTGTGATTTTGAAAAACAGTTCCTCGACTTCCTATTGGTTAAATTCGATCGAATCAAAGCTAATTAGACCTACAATGTGACGTGAAACACTTTTCTAATTGGAACCAACTTTCTAACACTTACGGATCTCGCGTTAGTTTTTGGATGACCTTGAAGACATGGTTCAAGGTCATGAAAATTTTTAAACTAAAGACCCTCAATCCTGATGAGGATGTGTAGCAAATTTCAGTACTCTAACACGAGTATCTTTAGAGTTATCAGCTCCCGAACCTCGCTTTCGACACGTTATCAACTTAACGACCTAATTGTTTTTCATCTAGCATTTCTCAGCTTCCTATTGGTCAAATCCGATTAAGTCAAAGCTATTTGTACTTAAAAAGTCACGTGGAACACTTTTCTAATTGGAACCAACTTTGTAACACTTACGGTTCTCGAGTTAGTTTTTGGATGACCTTGAAGACATGGTTCAAGGTCATCGACATTTTTGCAGTAGGTTTCCCCCTTCATCTTGTAAACGATTTGAAAAATTTAAAATCGTACCTAAAACAGATTTTGAGATATTCGCCCTGGTTCATTTTTTAGTGGACACCCTGTATAACTACATGACCTTGATATCGAAAGAAATAATTGTGGAGATCGGAGACCTCGTACGTGAGATGTGCCCATTTTACATATATTTTGGTCAGTACGGCATTTATTGAAAATGGGGCCCTAGGCAGATTTTGGTAAAACGCTAAAACATGCGTGTCCCGAAGTTGAGCTAATGTCACGAGAATAATGATTTTTCAAATGAAAAACCAACAATCCTGATATGTTTTTCCCTTAAACCGAATCAGTGAAATATCAATTGGTTTAATCAGTGGTGGAGGCCCATACGCCTGTGCCTAGTAGGCCTAGTCCTTAATCCGGCACTGATTTTGGTGAATTCTACATAACTAACCAACATTTAGGCTTACAATGATGGATCATAGATAGATAGATGAAAGGCAATTAGGCGATGCCCTAACCTTGGACATCTGCGGCAATACCAGCTTTGTGATTTAATGGCGTTTTCTGATTATTTGGCCATCAGGGTTAATTTCCCGTAGGCGGCTAAATTACGAAACCAGATAGAATTAATGAGGTTTTGCTCTATGTGCTGGTATCAATAGCCCATAGAGGAAGCGCGGTAATTGATTTTTCACAGGGTGATTGAGATATCGTTCTTATGGTACAGGCTGATTGAGAAGGCACTCCTTAAGTTAAAAAATTATCTTATAGTGAGCTTACTTTGTTAATGTCCAATGTTATTGTTATTTTTTCCATATATAGGGTGTCCACTAAAAAACAATAAATGATAAATAACTGATAAGCCTTTTTTTATTTAAAATTTATATGGAACATTCCTCGTGCAGGGGGTTAATTACTAGTGTAAAACTGAATGACCTTGATACATGTCTTCAAGGTCATTTAAGAACTATCTCGAAAACCGTTGGGTTTACGGATTTCGTTCCAATTAGAAAGTTGTTGCTCGCCATATTGATTTGACCAAATGTGTCCAATGAGAAGCCGATAAATTGAAGTTTTGCGATAATAAACTGTTGGTATTTTATGTACTGTTTTATAGCACAATAAACTATTCAATTCAATATATATATATATATATATATATATATATATATATATATATATATATATATATATATATATATATATATATATATAATAAATTAAACTGGTATACAGTATATGGTGGTTAGTATAACGGATTTTCAAAAGTTTACCGTTAAGACACCATACCAGTGATTTGAGTGTTTTTTAAATATCGTATATCATTTGCTAAAGAAAACATGGCAGCAAATCGATAGTAATATAATATAAATTTCGTTTACAGCGAAGAGGTCGAAGCTACGAAGTCTATTATTCTCGAGTACCAACTGTCAGTTGTCGATGTCCAACGGTGTGTTTTTAAGAAAATACTTAGCTAGAGCGAGCGAGGATTTCGTCCAAAGTCAAAACTTGAGTAAACATGGCCGTGCGGAGCTTCTCCAATATCGCTTCCTCCTTTTCAACATTTTCACGGCGGCCTCGGACCACTTCAAAGTTTCAAAGTTTACTTTGCTCTTAATCCTCAATTTCGATAAAGCGATTCAGGTGTTCGACAAAACTTCTCGCGGACTTCGATGGAATATAAAATGTGCTAGCCAGTGCAGTTGATCCGATCATCAACTGATTGTCTTATTCCAAATGAACTCTAGAACTAAACGCCTTTGATTTGGAAACGGAACTACGTTAAAATTTATTCTTATTTTTATCACTTTGAAAGGTTCTGGAATCATTCTACCTTCTGTACGATTTACTAATACCTTGCTGTTTATATTATGTATATTATTTCCAAAGAGGTACCAGAATATTATGAATAATGAACTTCCTACTATTAGTTTATAATAAAAATCAGCTAGGCTAATACCCAAGACACCACTTTAGGACCAAGTAATCTAGCGACTTTTAATGCCTTAAACAGGTGGCCGGGTCATGCCTTAAACAGGTTATTTGCTTCCTATAAGTTAGAATCGTACATAGGCTGTGCGCATAGAGTAATCCACTCACATAGAATGGAAAGCTATCAGTGAAACTTGTGAACACTTTTCGTACGCAACGTCTTGTTTTCGCGGTGTGAAATAAACAAGTTTGCCTAAAGGTCATGTAAACTCTGTTAAATAAGTCTTCGGCCGTTAGATATGGCTTATCGCAAATTCGGGTCTCATTCGGAAAATTCTAAAATGCCTAATTAATCAATATTATTAATCCGGCATATAAGTTGGCCTAAAGGTAATGCACAATATCGGGATAAAAAAGAAAGTGTATACTCTTAAAAATATAAAAAATAACACCATCGCTCTTCAGACTATATTTATTCACGCCTCGAAAACCAGTTGGTCCGTTAGAATTAATGTTTCACGCGCTTCCACTCTTTGCGAGTGGGTTACTCTATGGCTGTGCGTTAACAACGATTTCTTCCAAGACGTCAAAGGTCGCGGCGTGTCGCCATCTGATGGCGGAAAATCGATATAAAAGCCCGCCTGTGAAATCCGGTTTCGTTTCAACGACGAGAACGAAGCTGGTTAAGCCTAAAGCTAGTTGTCGCGAAGAGATTAGCTTTAAACTACGAATATTTTATGACAATACCTGTTCATATTGAAATGAATAAAATATTCCTCCAAAAGGTTGACACATTAGTTTAAATTTCCCCCAAATCAAGGATTTCGCCAGCCAACAAATATATCGCCACCCGCGTATAATTTAAAATTAGCGTCGTTAGGGCTATAGCGGAACCGTAGGTGAAGTTTAAATTCCTTGTTTAAACGCAGAAATGCCAAAAACGGATAGCTTAGAAACAAATTACAGCTTTTTAAAATAGAATTCATGTTCAAATACCCAATTAACCACAAAAAAATAGCTCAGAAACTATTCGCGCTTCTCAGCATCTAGGAGCAACAAACGCAAGGAGAACGCAGCTAGCCTTTAAACACGCTAACGCAGTGCTGCGTACAAATTTCATTGGACGAGCCTTTACCCTGAACGTTTTACGGAAAGGGGGAAGACAATTTCCGAATTTTCCCCTTCCGACGGCAGCAGGCGCTAAAGCGTCTAACCAATGAAAAATGTACGCGAGAAAATACACGACTTTTGACGGGTTGCGTTCTCCTTGTGTGGAGTGCTGCGTTTGTTGCTCCTATAGCTCAGCATTAAAAAATAGTGGTTTGGTTCCAGGTTGGAAACTCCAATTTAATAAAATACGAATTTTAATCGCTCTTTTAAAGCAATTTGAAACGAAAGTAAGTGCCTTTAGAACGTGAGAAAAAAGTGGCAACGTTAAGAACCGTGAATAGGAAGTCATTCCAACGTAATATTTTCCAATTTGAAGCTGTGGAGAAAATTTCATAATAGCTGGTGAGAAGGCGATTAAGAGAAGATGGCCAAGAATCCGAAATAGAGAAACATATTCAAAACGCATTTCACAGGCGGAACGAGGAAGGGATGTCTAGGATTAAAACGAGGACCAAATCGGAAAAGCAATTACTTGGAAGCGCCCGCTGGTTTATTTTTTGTACTCACTAACGGATCTTCCTTTTTTATCGGAAAGAATTCCTTAAATACGGCCAAATGCGATAAATTTTTAACTCTGAAACGTTTCGTCGCATGATGACCCGCAAAAGAAACACTATTTCAGAAATGGAAAAAAATACTACTTTTTTCATTTGTTTTTGCAAAATGCAGAAGCTCATAAGATAAGAAGTATTGAAATTCAATGAAGGCTACGGGACGGACCATGTACGTGTGAATTTACAATCTTATTTTCCAGGGCTTAAAGGGAGTATGAACTATATTTAAAAATCGTCCGCTAACACGCGCTACGACTGGTTTTTAACGTAATCATCGACAATCAACTCTAGCTTCTGTTAAAGCTAAAGGTAGAAATATTAAATTCGTTGATCCACCATAAGAACTGAAGTTCACATTCCCTTTAAGACAGTGAGTTGTGATTTTCAATTCAAATGTTTAATTATATATAAATGATATATAAAGTATTTTAAAATATTATTTAGTTTCTTTTTAAAGTGTGTAAATTTTAAAAAATGTGTAAATTTAAAGAAAATGTGTACATTTTTAAAAAATGTGTAAATTTAAAGAAAATGTGTACATTTTAAAAAATTTGTTAATTTAAAGAAAATGGTTACATTATAAAAAAGTGTTAATTTTAAAAAATGTTAATTTAAAAAAAGTGTAAATTTTAAAAAATGTGTAAATTTAAGAAAATAAGTAAATTTAAAAAATGTGTAAATTTAAAAAAAAATTATAGTTTTAAAAAATAAATTATAGTTTTAAAAAATAAATTATAGTTTTAAAAAATAAATTACAATTTAAAAAATAAATTATAATTTTTAAAATTAAGTTATAATTTTAAAAAATAAATTAAAATTTTAAAAAATAAATTAAAATTTTAAAAATAATTTATAATTTGAAAAAATAAATTATAATTTGAAAAAATAAATTACAATTTAAAAAATAAATTACAATTTAAAAAATAAATTATAATTTTTAAAAATAAGTTATAATTTAAAAAATAAATTATAATTTAAAAATAATTATAATTTAAAAATAAATTATAATTTTAAAAATAATTTATAATTTTAAAAAATAAATTATAATTTGAAAAAATAAATTACAATTTAAAAAATAAATTATAATTTTTAAAAATAAATTTTAATTTTAAACAAAATGTGTAAATTTTTAAAAAAATGTGTAAACTTAAACTTAATTGTGTAAATTTAAACTTAAATGTGTAAACTTAAACTTAAATGTGTTAATTTAAAAAATAAATGTGTTAATTTAAAATAAATGTGTTAATTTATAAAATAAATGTGTTAATTTAAAAAATGTGTAAACAAAAAATAAATGCGTAAATTTAAAAATAAATGTGTAAATTTAAAACATAAACGTGTACATTTAAAAAAATAAATTTTTAAATTGAAAAAATGTTTAAATTTAAAAAAGAAATGCTTAATTACAAAAAAATCACACTTTAAATTATTTATATATTTTCTAGGGTGAACAGTGCTTGTACCTGAAAAACCAAAACAAATATTGTCCTTTAAGTGGTATAGTGAAAACGGTCCTGCCCCTTTTTTGGCAGCACAGAACAAAATATAATTGTTAGCTAACTAACAGTATTCAAGGTTTGTCTAATTTGAAGCTAGTTATTTTTCTGTAAAAAAATATTGATTTCAAATCAAAGAATGTGTTTCAATGAAGGATTGAAAGATGGGGAAAATGTTGCAATGTCAATTCAATTTAATTAACATCGTATAAAATTTTTGTTTGCCAAACTGATTGAAGCACAACCATAATAAGCTAGTCTAGTACCCAAAGTACCAAATCTTCTAGCGACTTTTAATGCAATTAATTCAGGTAGCCGGGTTACAATTGCGGGTTAAATCGGATTTTTATTGATTTTAATTTTTATGCCTTATTTTTCTTGACAAAATGATTAATAACGTGAATTAAGTGGTAAGGTAAACTAAATTTAAAATTAATCATAATAAAACTAAACTTAATTGCATTGTAACCCGGACACCTGAATTAAAGGCTTCAAAAGTCGCTTGATGACTTAGGCCTAAGGTGGTGCCTTGGGTATTAGGGTAGCTGATTATTAACTGAGTTCACATAGCTAGAGAGCCTATTTTTGTACATCTTCATAAATAATATTCGATTTAAATCGACGATTTGTTTAAAAAAACTGAGTTTAAAGCAAGTGTCGGCTCTATCATTGCCACCTGTATAATTAAAAGGCCCCTGTTATTAGAGATGGCCATGAATCTATCCGAATCTTCGAAAAATATGACTTTCGTGGAGAGCGTGGAGCCATCTATTAATGGGAACGGAAGCTAAAATTCAAAATAGCGAAACAATAACGTCGTCAGAGGTCCATTGTAGAGTATTATATTTAGACCACTTTTACTCTACTTTGTTAGTGAACTTTAACCTAAATTATATATCCCATATAAAATATTATAAACAATTACTATAATTGAAGTTATTGTCAAATTTACGAACGAGCCAATCAACGCGAAGCATACTTTAACGTCCCGCCTTTTGGGTAAAAATGTAGCTTCAGCATCTTGTTTTGATTTCGACGCTAGCGACATCTGTTGAAAAAAGAGCTACTTCACCTAGAACGGACACTTGCTTTAAATCACTGATTTAAACAGTGAACGCTGGTAATGAGTCAATCTAACAAGATCCTTATTTCGAATTTGTTTCAAAAGTCATGTATCTAGAGTTGCTATACTCTTGCTCTCAGGTAGTGACCGCTAAAGGACACATGACGTATTTCAGAAAATTACGACAATAAGACCATTGAGATAAATTGTTATATAAAAAGGAGACATTTTTTGTGGGCCGGTCGGCTAATCATAAACATTATTTGAAATACACTATTATTATACTGTATATAAAGAAAAATGAGCGTGAAGCTAAGATGGAATAAGCATTTTTTGTGATGTACTTCAAAGCGACATCTCGCTAAGGGAATTGACCATCAAACGAGCGCTATTTTCAGAGAAAATATGAAGTTTTATCACTTAGAACAAATTGGCAAAACATAGGCTAACCTTTTTCTCGAAAGGAGAATCATTTTTATATCGGGGTAAAGCAACATACTCTTTGAAAGGCCTTATAAAAACGCGACACAGGCTGAAGTGCCTTAAGGCTCAGGCATAAAAAACTAACTTTAGTAAAAACAAAGAGTACAACGTGTGTTCCGCAGAACTAGAACATTTTTATAGGTTGACGCCAACTCTTTTTTTTTCGCTTCTTACACTTGATTAATTTCGTTTGCTGGTTCACTTTTATCTCTCGAACCCCTGGTGGTAAAATGCTCGGCTCTTTTGTCTTTCGAGGGACAGGATTTCCTGGGATTTCGACGTCTAGAGGGAGTTAAATACGGAAAAGGAAACTCGAGACGCCCAAACAAAGAACCATGTCCACGCCAGAACCTCATAAGGTGCTACCCTCAAATTCCTCAAAATGTCATCCGTTTAGACAATGAAAAGCCGGCGCGTTATTGTTAAAAGGGATTAACAATGAGCGTCTTTCTTCACTCTACATTTGGTTTTGTAATTTTTGACTTTAACGGCGTAGCCAAAATTCGTTTAGTTCGTTGTTTGGTATTGCGGTACGTATTTTGATAAGTTGTCTTTCTTCTGCAGTAACGTTTTCGGGTCAGAAAGGGGGCGGAAACGAGCGACTCGACAGAACTCCGTGGAGCACTTCTTGTCACATTTCTCAGAACAGTAGTGTAGACTGGTTTTTGGTTCAAGGGGGCCACACAGTTGAAAAAAATAAAACAATAAACATAAATTTAAATTCTTGTAATCTCATTAGGGCTTGGCTATCATTTCTTCTATATCAATTTTCGAATATTCTCGGAATAAAAACTAATTTGTTGCATATTAAATCGTATAATAGTCGTGAATAATAACCGTAAATAAACAGTTCATCGAATTTTTATGATTAATTGAAATTTTGGCGATTAATTTATCCGTTTCCCGAGCTGATTGCAGATTTTCTTAAATCATTCGCTGATTTTTCTTAACCGGTTTCCCAAGATTAGTATTGATTACCTACGATTTTCACCCCTGATTACTAAAGTCACTACCCCATCGGATTGGCGCTAGTTAACTTTAAAATAAGTCGTATCGCGTTTTAGCAGACGAATTTTTTATTTAGTTCCTACTCCCTTTAACAGTGTTTTCTAAGCATTCTTGATACACCTTCAACAAGGCTTTGCTTAACTAAAGCCAGGTTCACACTTACCCCTAAAATCGCTTAGTTTTAGATAACTAGTTTTCGAAACCAGCGTGAAAAATCGTTTCGAGTAGGTTCGGGAAGCAACTCGTCCAAGTCAGTTCGCTTAGAATCGCTTTCAAACGACAAGGCGGGGAATTAAAATTGCTCGTATTTTCAAAAATAATGGGAACAAAATTCTAAATAATGTCAAATAATATTACTGTATGTATAGTAAACACGATTAACTAATTGTTTTGGGATCCATTTTAGTATTTTAAAAAATCTGGTCATAATTTGAAATGACATTAAGCCTTGGCTATAAGTGAACCGGGGTGAAGCGATTTCGCAAGTGTGAACCAGGAATTATCGTCAGCGGTCAAAACTGGCATTCAAACCGAACAAAACTGGGTTTCAAAGCAACTGTCGGCTCTATCATTGCCACCTGTATGATTAAAAGGCCCTTGTTATTCGTGGAGAGCGTGGAGCCATCTATTATTGGGAACGGAGGTTAAAATTCAAAATAGCGAAACAATAACGTAGTCAAAGAGCCATTATAGAGTATTATATTTAGACCACTTTTACTCTACTTTGTGAACTTTAACCTAAATTATATATCCCATATAAAATACATTGTTAACAATTACTATAATTGAAGTTATTAACAAATTTACAAACGAGCCAATCAACGCGAAGCATACTTTTATGTCCCGCCTTTTAGGTCAAAATGTAGTTTAAGCATCTGGTTTTGATTTAGACGCTAGCGACATCTGTTGAAAAAAGAGCTACTTCACCTAGAGCCGACACTTGTTTTAATACCTCTATGTATGTCAAAAATATTTAATAAACCAACTTGAAACTTGAAACTTGAATTCCGCCATTGTAATTTGTTTAACAAACTTGATTTCACGAGATTAGAAAAACTAATATTTCATGAAAGTATCTGATTGAATATGATTTTGCGTGTATTAATTTTTAACTATATATATTTTATTGTTGTAGGTAATCTTTTACTGGATGTTATATCTGTTTGACAGGGAAAAGGCGGCCCAAAGAAGTGCTAGCTGAATAATTCTCCGTTTACCATATCCATTATTTGAAAATGAATGACCATATTTTCTTAGCAAAATCTTTCTAAGGGGTCCATAAAATCAGGAATCCATACCTCTACTTGGAATGCTTATCCTGGCGAATCGCGTATGGTAAGATCACTCTGACGACTTTGGCCCCGCCTACGAGAGCAAAAATCCCCTCTGCGCGCACTCACCTCTCACGTTGTTGTTTGTTAATTTAACATAGTGACATTTAAAAAAAAACGTCAGACACATCGAGACGAAAATCTGCCGCGATAAGCATCCCAAGTATAGGTATGGATCCCCTGATAAAATATAACATATTTGAGAATTATGTGTATCTAGAGACGTTATATATTAACTTCGTGTGTCCTGCTCTGCTTGAATATGAATCGAGATATTAGATTAGATTGGTGAAATCAAAGATAATATAAACCTCGTAGCCGATGAGGGTCATGTGCTGGAAGTGGGTAAATGCTTCGTTACAAAACCATCAATCGGAGTTCGAATTTAGGGTACGAGCATAGAGTAAACCATTCGCATAGAGTGGAAGCTTGGATTAATAATAGAAGCTAACGCTTCCTGGACATGACACATACTCAAAAACGCGGATCACAAAAGCCAATGGGCGACCCCAGCGCGCCTAGTGGGAATTTTAAGAAGCACAACGGACAAACAAGGAGCACGTGCATAAGCGAACAAACACGTAGGTAATAGTTTTACGTTTTCCATATGAGCACGGTCAGCGTATCTTGAATCACTTTTACTTTTAGGTGTTTCACACCCATTAACAAAAAAAAAATTGATTGAATAACCAATAAAACCGGAATTTTTGCTTTCATTTCAAAAAACTAAGAGCAAGGGATTTCAAACCCTTGGCTTTTCAAACTACAAATCGCTTGCTTACAATATTGTCTCCCGATTTGCTAAAGACTCGCGCATGCGTCGCGAAAACCGGAAAGGTAACATTTTAAAAGAGCGATGCTGTTGTTTTTACATTTTTCAGAGTATAAACTTACTTTTTTATCTAGATATTCTACATTAACTTTTGGCTATCTTGTTTATTTCACGCCTCGAAAACAAGACGTTGCGTACGAAAAGTGTTCACAAGTTTCGCTGATAAGTGATAACCTTCCACTTCATGTGAGTGGTTTACTCTATGGGTACGAGGTATATATTATTTTTGGTGAAATTATATGGGGGAGTAGGGATCGGGTGACGATTTGGATCTCACACGAGGGTTAAGAGCTGTCCAAGCCCCGTTATTTGTCTCAGAAAGTATAACAGACAACACTAGGCTATAAGAAAGCAAATATTAAAACAAATGTTATAGTAACTTCAGCTATTTTAATTTACAGCGTTGCCAGACGTACGATAATTATCGTACACGTACATAATTTCGTATTATATAGTACGCATTTTTCGATAATTCAGCTCACGCGTACGATAATGTACGATAATTTTTTTAATAGGCTGAAAACCAGTTAAAACTGCGATTTTTTCAATCGGTGTTATTAAAAATTTGGATTTCACAATTTAACGTTACTATTTCACACACAATTTAAATATACAGTTTTCAGACATACGATAATTTTTTTCTGACATCGATAATTTTTTGGCTGTGGTGCGATAATTTGACTTTCAGAAACTGGCAACGCTCGCTATTTATTTTCTTGGAAATCGGATTCTACGCTATGAATTTTACTGAACGTGGGCCAAGGCGTAGCTTTATATTACAATTACTCTTTTCATATAGACGAAAAGCCAGCAGTTTATGAAATTCTTACGTTGTCCTCTCGAGGCTCTGTGTAAACTGAAAAGGCTAATATAGCGCTAATCGTGATACCCGCAGTTACTTTTTTAATCTAATTTTAAGTCATCATTAAAAAGCTCATTAATTAGTTAAAGTAAACATACGTTTTTCTGTTTTTTGTTCTAGAAAGTATAACTGATGACACTACGCTAAATAATCAAACATACGTCACTCTGCTTATCGATTTATTTTCTTTGAAACCGTATTCTACGCAATGAGCATTACACTGAACGCAGTCCTAGTAGCCTCTATGAGTTCCTACGGGAGCCTCTACTCGTTCCAATCGCCTGTCTGTTGTATTTCCACACGAGCGAGAAAATCCATGAACTACGATGAAATATTCTGCAAACGTAACATAAATCAAAGTTTCTCTTCTGAAGTCTCGCTTATAAGCCCACTCAGGAATTTCGAATGCCTCGTGTGTAGGAAGTCTTTTCCCCAATAACAATTCTCTGTTGAATTTTTGACGTCCATATTATATCCGCTATAAGGATGGTCTCCCTGGTTTGTAACTTACAAGTGTTAGCGCGTCTGCTTGTCAATGCTTTAAGCTTACGAAAGCAGATTATGATTCAAACTATGAAAGTACTTTAAAACCGAGGCTTTAACCACCCTCGTCACATTCTGAATAGTCCAATTTATACGTGGACGATTTAAAGCTTATTCAGACAAGCCAACATTTTTTTACAAAACATTGTTCAGGGGCGTGCCAACATTTTTACGAGAGCGGGGCAAAAATAAGATTATAAGCACATACCTGGTTAAATAGGCTGCGTCCGAAAACATTAAGAGAGATAGAAAACTAAACACAAATAGGCTGCGTCCGAAAACATTAAGAGAGATAGAAAACTAAACACAAATAGGCTGCGTCCGACAAAATTAAGAGAGATAGAAAACTAAACACAAATACACTGCGTCCGACAACATTAAGAGAGATAGAAGACTAAACACAAATAGGCTGCGTCCGACAACATTAAGAGAGATAGAAAACTAAACACAAATAAGCTGCGTCCGAAAACATTAAGAGAGTAGGAAAACTAGACACAAATAGGCTGCGTCCGACAACATTAAGAGAGATAGAAAACTAAACACAAATAGGCTGCGTCCGAAAACATTAAGATAGATAGAAAACTAAACACAAGGGTGTCGCATGTTTAGTTGGCAAATAAGTATCCTGAGTGAACTACACCTCTGCGCCAAGTCTGCCCTGGGAAAAATTAGCGGAGGCAGCGCCCCCGCTGTGAAACAGAAGCGGGGACCAGTCGCCCCCGCTGCCCCCGTGATTGGTAATCCCCTTGGCCAACACGAACACGGGTCGCAAACCGAGTTGTTCAGTGATCCACAACGTGTTAACTCGAGAAATCTCCAACACTTTTCGTGGAACGAGTGATTGAAAGTGCAACGTATTCTTCAAACAAAGTTGGCCAAAAGTGTTTGGTCGTGTAAATAGGCCTTTACAATTTAAATCGTTAAATTTATTCCATTTAGGGTTCTCAGCGCAAATAAATGGTCATTTTTCTATTATTAGAATGAAAATTAAAACCACTTTCTTAAATTTGCACATTTGTTTTAATATTCATACTCATAACATTGGACTTTGAAAAACCACGGCCAACTTCGATCACGCGTACCGTGTGTGAATAATCCCGCTACGTACGACCAAAAACCTTCTATCGCCAACTGCGGGAAAAACAAGCGAAATCACGGGGAAAACATTTCCTTCGGTTTTCCACTTTTCTTTTTAGAAAAAACAAGGTTTAATACGTTTATATATAATATCAGGAAACTATAGAGGTATCCACTTGGAATGTCTAAGGTTCCATCGGGACGGTGATACGAAAGCACGTCGAGAAAAAGGCGGGGCTTAACTACGTCATTTCTAATTCATTGGCTCGATGTTTGACGCGAAAATAATGCGTCGTCATGGTAACAAATAGGCGATCTTCCCGCGCAAAATAGGCTTATAAAACTTGGATTTAAAAACTTCAATTTGTTATCGTACTTAATATTTTGAAGTAATTATAATGTTCTTCGCGAAAGAAGTGTAGTGATACCTAATTTCAGGTATTTGTATGGTTATAAAAGAGATAATCAGGTAAGCTAATAATATAAAAACCATGACTAGGCTTAATGACGAGTTTTCGTCGAATTAGGGTAGCGAGGTGCGAGAGTTTTTGCTCGTGAGTTTTCCCGCTTTAAGACACGCCCATTTCTACGAGCTTCATCACGGCCTTAAAAATCTTCGTTGGACATTCCAAGTGTATACCTATATAGTTTCCTGATAATATATATTAGTTTCAATATATTTATGTATAATTCATAGTTTAAAAAAAATACCTTCTACAAATTAAATGAAGAAAAGAAACGCGTTTTTTACGCGAAGGCGCCATATTAGAACACATAGTTTTGAGAGGTGTTTAGAGTGTTTTGATGTGTAAAGAATGTATTGATGTGTAAAGAATGTATCTCTTAAACTTTATAAATCTGTATTTATAATATATATATATAGCACGAGTTTATAACCGTTCTTAGGTAGTATTTTCCGTATATCTAATTAGTGTTAAGAGTAAGAATTTTAAAACTAATCAGATATCTTATTGAAGATAAAAGATACTTCGGTACATTTTTGGAACTAAATAGGTAAAAAAAAAACAAATATTCATCACAATGCCTTCTAGTTGCGTACCATATTGTACATCGAACCATGTAAATAGAAAAAAACCTATCTTTTCACGAGTTTCCTAGCGAAGAAAGCCTTGGAAGTTTATGGTTAAAAAATATTGTTCGGGATGATTTTGTACCAAAAGATACACAGAAGGTCTGCAGCCTGCACTTCAAGGTTTGAGTCTTTATTATGGAAAACATTTTCAGTCACATAAAATTACAAACCCTTACTAAATAGACAATTTTATTCTAGGTTTAAAAGCATAAAACTTGTTTAAACCTAAAATTAAAATTTATTGCGCTTGTAATATATTTTAACTTATTATTATTTAATTTAAAATGTTAAAATAATATATTTACCCTGAAGTTACAGTGAATCTTCTTTACACTTTTTGTTTTATTTATTTATTTATTTATTTATTTACATGTGTTTCAAGTATTACGCAATAATACTATGTTGCTGGCAGCATCTTGAGGAAGTTCTTGGTTTCTGTTTCACTCTTTTATAATTTATAAACAACGTTTAAAATTTAGAATCTTTAAAAAATATATTAGACTATTATTAAAATATTAACCTACATTCGGTTCAATTAAATGTTTTATAAAATTTATTTAAAAAAATTGTTTTTGTTGATTTTTTCTATGTGACTAACGTTCAATTTTGGTCGTAGCGTAACCCTGGCGGGAAAATATATACACGTTAAATTCAGGCGATTGACGGGGCCGCTAAAGCGCGGTACACGCGATAGAAGTTGGCCGTGGAAAAACTCTACACCTTAAAGCGAGCGTCGGCTCCAAGTGAAGTAGCTCCTTTTTCAACAGATGTCGCTAGCGTAAAAATCAAAACAAGATGCTTAAGCTACATTTTGACCCAAAATGCTTGACGTAAAAGTACCATTCGCGTTGATTGGCTCGTTTGTAAATTTCACAATAACTTAAATTAAAGTAATTTTAACAATATATTTTATATGGAATATATAATTTAGATTAAAAAATCCACTAACCAGGGTATAAGTTGTCTAATTATAATACTCTTCAATGGTTCTCTGACGACGTTATTGTTTCGATATTTTGAATTTTAGCTTCCTATGCCATTAATAGATGGCACCACGCTCTCCAGTAAAGTCGTTTTTTCAAAGAATCTGATAGTTTCATTGCCATCTCTAATAACAAAGGTCTTATCATAAAACAGGCGTCAATGATAGAGCCGACAGTTGCTTTAAGCATTATTATTGTTATGACATTTAGAAGCTACAGTGGGGTTTTACATTCAGCAAGAAATAAGACTTTGTAATGCAATTATAAGTTCGTTTTCCTCTATTTGCTGGGCCTTATTTTCACGAGTAAATCTGGCTTTTCATAAATTACTTCTGCCTTATTTCGTTACATCCTCGTTAAGCTCGCGTCTAGTTGAACCTCTCGTTTCTCTTCTCTCGCGCCCTCTGGCGTTCGTCCGCGAAGAATTAAGATGGAAAGTTGCCCGAGTATCAACTAGAAAGTGAATTATCTTGACCACACTAATCCTAACCAGGAAATAAATTTGCGCGCTAATTGTTTTTAATTGATAAACAACTGTCTAGTGTCAGTCGCCCCTGGCAAAAGAAAGCGAAATAATTATTTAGGGTTCAAGTAATTATTCGCGCGCGCGGCCAAAGGTTTTGCTGTAAAGATGGTTAATCTTCGCAGATGCGGTGATCTTAAGTTAATTAATTCTCTGGAAAAGGCCAGAGAATGGTAGCAGGGTCTTAAAAAGGCAGAACCAAAGTTGAAGAGAAATCAGAGGAAACTGCTTTCTTCTGTCGCCGAGATAGTTTTATGACTCCGAAATCGCATTAATAGGTGGCGCCCAATACCGAAATAAAGAGTTTCGCTGGTATTTAAAGCGCTATTTCCAAATAAGGTTTTACTAGTTTTCCCTTCATTGGCTACTAACTTTTTTCCCAGCTGCTTTCCGGAGGAAACTTGTTAGTGAAGACGAACTCTTTTTCAAAAACAAGAAAATAGACCCTATTATTCGGATAAGCGGGATGAAAGTCACTGCGCCATGATGAAAATCAAGCGTATTTTTCGACTCCGCCGAGTTTATTTAATTAATTGGATTTTGTTCTCGAATTTTCTTGATTTAAAAGCACCATTAGCGCGCAGGCTTTATTTTTATTTTTGTAATCCCTTATTTCGTTTATTAGGCTTGTTTTTACGGTTATATTTAATGGTTGATAGTTTCAAATTGGGTTCTAAGAAGAAACATTCGCCGCTAGTGGCGTGAACGAGCTAGCGGTCCTCTAAGAATTAATAATTCTGGACAAAAAGTATTTATTCCATTGCTAGTCTTAACAACAAGTATTTATTCCATTGGTAGTATCGACAACAAATATTTATTCCATTGGTAGTATCGACAACAAATATTCATTCAATTGGTAGTATCGACAATAAGTATTCATTTCATTGGTAGTATCGACAACAAATACATATTTCATTGAAAGTATCGACAACAGGTGTATATTCCATTGGTTGTATCGACAACAAGTAATTATTCCATTGGTATAGTATCGACAACAAATATTTATTCCATTGGTAGTATCGAAAACAAATATTTATTCAATTGGTAGTATCGACAATAAGTATACATTTCATTGAAAGTATCGACAACAAGTATATATTCCATTGGTTGTATCGACAACAAGTAATTATTTCATTGGTAGTATCGACAATAAGTATACATTTCATTGAAAGTATCGACAACAACTTTATATTCCATTGGTTGTATCGACAACAAGTAATTATTCCATTGGTAGTATCGACAACAAGTATTTATTTCATTGGTAGTATCGACTAGAGGTCGGGGATGGTTAACTTTTGTTCAATAGATAAAGCTCTCAAAATTATTCGTAAAACGTTTTGATCAAGTAATTTATATTTCTGTATTATCCGATTAATGTTTTGATCAATTTGTAAAATTCAATTCAATTCAAATGTCTTTTTATTTCCTGAAAAATAACGTGCTTAGAGAAGCACTTTTTACAATTTTACAGGGTCTTATATTACTTTATTCTTCCTTCGCGACAATGTAATTTATACAATGATTTAATAGAATTATTTTTTAGTGAAAATAGACTTGTGTACACATTTAAATGATTAAAAATTTACATTTTGCACAAATTCATTAGCCAAGTCTTAACATTTCCACAGTCATTTTTACATGTTGGTTTAAAATCTAAACTAGTCATGAGTTTTTTGTTTTGTTTATTTTAGAGCGTATAGGAGATTTTTTTAAACGAATTTACGTTTGGCTCGAAGATATTAACATTTGAATTTTCTTTGTTTGTTAGAGTGTTATAGGTTTTTTGTATTATTTTAATCGGATTAGTATTTTTAGGATCAGCGACATAGAACGTATCTTTTAAGCGAGTGTTAGAGTTTGGTACTCTTATGTTAATATTTTGTAGTAATTCGCTGAAGTCTATACCATTATTAATTAGGTTGTATAAGAACATTATTTCATGAAGTTTAATTATATTGTGCAGAGATGGTAGTTTACATTTTTCGATTATTGTTTTGTATTTATAGTTACCTACAGGTTTAAAGTTTAGGGAGTACAATTTAGCAAACTTATTCTGTATACCTTCAATGATGTTTTTTAGGTATAGACTGCAGCCACTATAAACTTGACAACAGTATTCTACTTTTGATCTGATTAGCGATTTATATAATATGGTAGAAATTCTAGATGATCTTAATGATGATTAACCGTCCCCGACCTCTATCGACAACAAGTATTTATTTCATTGGTAGAATTGACATCAAGTAAATATTTCATTGGTAGAATCAACAACAAGTATTTATTTCATTGGTCGAATCGACAACAAGTATTCAGTTCATTGGTAGTATCGACAACAAGTATATATTCCATTGGTAGTATCGACAACAAGTATTTATTTCATTGGTAGAATTGACATCAAGTATTTATTCCATTGGTAGTATCGACAACGAGTATTCATTTCATTGAAAAAATATCGACAACAAGTATTTATACCATTGGTAGTATCGACAACAAGTATTTATACCATTGGTATTATCGACAACAAGTATTTATACCATTGGTAGTATCGCCAACAAGTATTTATTTCACTGGTTGTATTGACAACCAGTATTTTATCAATTGCTAGTCTTGATAACAAATATTTCGGTCACTGGTAGTCTTGATAACAAATATTTCGGTCACTGGTAGTCTTGATAACAAATATTTCGGTCACTGGTAGTCTTGGCAAACATAGGAGCCCACTGACATTTTTCTAAGCGTTGTGGGGGTAATCTTCATCACATTGAATCCATTGGTAGCCTTGACGAGGCGTGTTTTGAATAGGAAAAAACGTGCCTGCTTAGAGGGGCATCATGGTCAAATATTCCCCCGGCACGAGAGGGGGGAACGAAAACCGTCTACCCCCGAGTGTTTCAATAGCGGCGGCAGACGTCAGTTTCAGGGAACCAATGAGATGCCGGACTGATTTGATTTTTAGGAGGGAAGAGCGTGAATTCGATTTAAAACAATGAAATTGAAATAAGAGCTTTTAATTTTAATAAAACTGTGAAAATATTACATCACTGCGTCACAAGCGTAGAACATGAAGAAATGGAATAACAACTTACGCCACGTATATCGAAATATGCATAAGCTAGCTTTAGAACCTCGAGGTACATTATATAGGTAAAAAGATTTGGATAAGAACTTTAAAATTTAAGAGTACATTATATACTTAAGTATTATTAACATTATATAGTCTTGTCAAAGCGAGAATTCCTAGGGATAATTGACAATTCGCTCGCAACGATGCAGTAGAATAAGTTCTAGTATTAGTAGTAGATAAGTAAATGGGGTTTTCCCCTGACTTCTTCGGTTTCTCCTTTCCATAGAAACTTGTTGAGATTAATAGTAATAGTAAGTGTAAGGGTGCTGTAGGCTCGCGTGGCATGAAGGGCTTGCCACTACCCTCCAACGCAACGTAACCCGGCCACCTTGAATATAGACCCAAAGGTCACTAGCTCACTCGCGCTTTGGACAGGGGCGTAGGAACGTTTTCAGTTTGGGGGGTACATTGCGAGCGAAACGACTCTCACATATTTATGATATTATAAAAGTGGACAAAAATTTTGAAATTTTACTTCAATTTGACCAAAAATCGAAAGTTGAATTTGAATTCGCTCTTACTTTGTTGTTAAAAGTATTAAACGACCAATTTATATTTTTCATAATGGTTGGAAAAACAAATGCACAATATTACAGGGGGACAAACACAGGTGCTGTCCCCTAGTAGGAAATTTAGGAGGGGACATTGTCCCTTTGTCCCATTGGTTGCTACGCCGCTGGCTTTGGGTATTAATCCTGCAGATTATTATTGTTATAATTATAATTTTAATTATTAATACTACATGATGGTAAAGCGTTGAAAAGAGTATACTGTTATAACCAATGTCACTTTTGTTATAACTAATTCGACTCAAAATCTACCTAATTTTATTACTTCATTTAAAGATATTAAATATAAAAATGACATTGCGTAGGGATATTCGTCTATTGATAAAGCATATTTTCCAGATGAAAGAGTATCAGAAAATCAATATTTGACGCTTTTCACCCCGCACAAAATTTTCTTTTTAAACGTGTTTTGAAAAATCAATGCGAACTTGCGAAGATAATATTTCAAGCGAATAACATTAGCAAGATAGCTTAGATAGGTAGCCGAATACTTATCTCATAAGATAAATAAAATACTTGTAGTTTGTATGATACTATAAGAATGAATTACTTTTATAATATTTTCAACATCTCAATGGAACACCAGACATAATGCTGGAAATAGCCATTTGTATTAACAAGTAACTCGACCACCAATAAAAAGACCATAAGATGTTGGAACTTCTTGATATCTTTAAAACCTTTAGTCTTTCAATAATCAAACTAAAATTGTGATACGTTTTCTATAATAATAATCAACTAGGCTAATACCCAAGGCACAAAAGAAAATACTTATTTAAGAATAATAAAAATAAATAATAATAATAATAATAATAAAGAATCATAATAATAATAATCATAATAAAAATAAATAATCATAATAAATAATAATAATAATAATAATAATGATAATAATAATAAATAATAATAAATAATAATAAATAATAATAAATAATAATAAATAATAATAAATAATAATAAATAATAATAAATAATAATAAATAATAATAAATAATAATAAATAATAATAAATAATAATAAATAATAATAAATAATAATAAATAATAATAAATAATAATAAATAATAATAATAATGGGGACACGCTGTACTGACACCAATCAGTCTTTCTGCCAAGATAGGGCAAAGAAACCGGAATACCATACGTTATTTATTACCTCTCCGAGGGGACTATGTCCCTTAGGAGGAGTTTTAAAATCACAGTGTCTGTCTGTCTGTGGGTCTGTCTGTCTAATTCTCTCCGGGCTACGAACGCGTACGCAGTTTCTTGAAATTATGGAAAAGGATTTTCCAAAATAGCCCTCTTTTCGTCATTGGGTATGTTATAATTTTCTTTTCATTTCGGATGATAAAAATTTAAAATAAAAGGATTGTAAAGTATCGGTAGATTTAAAATTTCGCTTAAAATCGTAGGCTTTTTTAGACGTACTGGCCATAATATTTTGGTAGGAAATCGTAGTCAAATTTATAAACATTTGTCTTTTTCAGAGAATAGATGACCAAATTATATTCTAGAGGGTGACATCTATCGTTGATCAAATTTGGCAGTTTTGAAAAAGCAAAACCTTAGGCCTAAGTCATCAAGCGACTTTTTAAAGCCATTAATACGGGTGACCGGATTAAAATGTGTAGGAGGGTGGTGGCAAGCCCTTCAAGCCACGCGAGCCAACAGCTCCCTACACCAATAATTACCGTTAACTTGAAGTTTCATTTAATTCAAGGAATACCTCTGCGTATTGTTCCATACCGAGGCCTGATTATTCGTGGCCTCGGTAGTCCAATGGTAGTGGCGTTGGGACGGTAACCCAAAAGTCGTAGGTTCGATTCCTGCCCGAGGTGATATGATTTTACTCAGTCACTCTGGTATGGAACAATACGCAGAGGTATTCCTTGAATTAAATGAAACTTCAAAATTATATTAATTCCTGCGTAATAATAAAAAATAAATTCTCTTTATGTTACCGTTAACCTCTACAAGTTTTTATGGAAGGGGAAACCGAAGATCTCGGGGGAAAACCCCTTAAATCAGTGGGGAGAGAACTTGCAAACTCTACGCAGAAGGAGTGGTTCCGAGTTTTCACCCAGTGCCACAAGCTGGGATCGAACCCGGCTCCTCTTGCTATAATAAAAATAAATAATAATAATAATAATAATAAAATAAAAATAAATAAGAATAATAAATAATAATAATAAATAAATCAACTAGGCACCACCTTAGGCCTAAGTCAAAGCAATCTCCTTCCTCCTAAAATATATTTAAATAGTAATTATCCTTAACTATAACATTCGTGATGTATTTTTATGCGCACATATTTTCACAATTTCATTACAGGCAGCAACGTAATGTTCTTTCCTACGGTTTAAATATTCCCATTCTAAAGATTTGAATTTCATCATTCGTTATATTCGCGCGCAAAGCGAGCATAACGGTGCGGCAGCCAACGTACAGACGTCGAAGAAAATCTTGAGCTTGGATCAACGTAATTCCTTCTGTGAAAAGGTGTAATTTTGAGCCGAGGTTTTCTTCAGCTAGAAGCCGCTTCTTAGCGTGGGTAAAGACGAAAAATGGTTTTTTTCCCTCTTAAGATTGATGATGTGGAAATTCGTTTCAAAGATTTCGGCGCGAAGAAATATTTCTTCCGAAGACGCGCATAAAGGAGAATTTTTCTCCTGGCAACGAAATGCAGGTGAACCAAATTCCAGATATTTTTTTTAGCGCTAGCTGTCAGATAAAATGGCAAAAACCAGCCTCAAATTAATGCCATTTTATTTTACATTTTTAGAGTCCCTTGTGCGTAACCAGAAGTTCATAAGGGTTATACAAGTGTTAACTACGATGATGTGAGTGTTTCAAGGAATCAGCTCCAGCTGGTAAGGGTAGCATTTAATTATTATTAATAAATTTAAAATGGAGAGACACATATGAATTTAATTAATGAAATTAATTTTGAAGGTCGATATATTATCACTTTGTTTATATTAGTTAATGTTTATTTTAATATTTTAATATATTTTCTAAATAAATATTTTGAAGGTCGAGATCATAAATTTAAAGGTCGATATCAGATATTTGAAGATCGAGATCCCAAATTTGAAGATCGAGATCCCAAATTTGATTGGGAGCGAAGGTGACGTGATGACGTAAGAGAAGTGAGTCTTCACAATATTGGGGGAAGTAAATATGAACCCACTAGTTTTCGGAATTAACCTATTTCAAACGTTTAACACTCTTAAAAATAAAGGTTTATAAAATTGGACTTTTGATTTATTTCAAACCATTTAGGTATTAAAAAAGGTCTAACAATTTATTTTAGATAAATTTCACTCTTTCATGTTGAAAACAATATCTTTTGGGGTATTGAAAGGAAGTAGCCCTAAGACTAAACCATAGAGTAGCATACTCGCATAGAGTGGAAAGCCCTAGGAAAGAGCATGAAACAATAATCTTAACGAGCTAACATGTTTTCGAGGCGTGAATAAATATAGTCCGTAGAGCGATGCTGTTGTTTTACCATTTTTTAGAGTAAAATCTTACTTTTTTATCCAAATATTGTACATTACCTCTAGGCCACCTTGTTTATTATACGCCTCGAAAACAAGACGTTACATATAGCCTTTTGAATACTATTTAATTCTGTTAAACAAAGAAAAAATATATACTGATCAATTTCGAGACTAGTATTTGAACACTACGTTATTTCCTTTTTGAATATTTTTCTTTAAAATAACACAATGATAATAAATTCCAATCACCTGGAATATTCTCGCTCACCGTTAAACAATACTTGCATAGACAAGTTACAGCTGTTGTTTATAGTCTATAGTTGTTACACGGTCCAGATCGAAGGAACGGGAACTGAGAATATGAAACCACGCCTCTTATCATTTCCCAGCTCAAGGGGGAAGACACACGGCACCTCGTGGTCACAAGCTCTCTCTCTCTCTCTCTGCCTGTAGGCGGGGATTGTCGTCTGTAAATCATTTCCCAGCCGAAGGGGGAAGACAGCTAAGGGGGGAAGACACACGGCACCTCGTGGTCACAAGCTCTCTCTCTCTCTCTCTGCCTGTAGGCGGGGATTGTCGTCTGTAAATCATTTCCCAGCCGAAGGGGGAAGACAGCTAAGGGGGGAAGACACACGGCACCTCGTGGTCACAAGCTCTCTCTCTCTCTCTCTGCCTGTAGGCGGGGATTGTCGTCTGTAAATCATTGAAGTAAAAGCCTAAATATTCTCAGTTAACGGGAATATAACCTCAACGCATTCTTTATAGAATGCCCACTTGCAATTTGAGCAAGAATTCACTAACTAGCGCCATAAATATCTTAAGCCATATAATCGAACGACCATTATTGGTAGTATAGAGCATAGAGTAAACCACTCACATAGAGTGGAAGGCTTTCAGCGAAACTTGTGAACACTGTTCGTACGCAACTTCTTGTTTTCGAGGCGTGAAATAAACAAGTTGGCCTAAAGAGTAACGTACAATATCTGGACAAAAAAGGAAGTTTATACTCTAAGAAATGTAAAAACAACAGCATCGCTCTTCGGACTATATTTGTTCACGCCTCGAAAACAAGCTGGCCCGTTAGTGCGTTATAATTATAGGGCCTTCCACTCTATGCCAGTGGGTTACTCTATGATTCTACCATTAAAATATTAGCTTCGTGAAAATGAGAACTACCATACTTATAGTTACTACATTACTTCTGATATAATGTATACGTCGTCAGCAAATTTGTATAAACGAACGAAAATGGCTTGACTAAGACGTCTTAGCGCGGGTGTATAGCTCTTTTCAACCAATATGTCAGAGACCAAAACTACATTTACTTCGTTATTTGTTTATTCTCGAAAATGGAAATTACAAAGTTCACTGAAGAGAGATTAATGATATTGGTCCACTTTCCTCAAAACCACGAAACTCACGTGCTGCGTATTCCTTTCGGGTGGGCGAACTGGGTTGCCATCGAGAACTTAAACGAATTTTTCCCCGAACGATTTTTCGGAATAGTCTTAAATAAATTAAAATGGCTTTGTGCCAAGTGCAGATGCTGCTCGCTTTAATGACTCCCTCGCAATTCCGATCAAGGATACGCGACGGCTCTCTTTTAGACTGACAAAGGTTCGGGTCACGGTAGTACAAAGGTTCACTTCTAGAAAGTGCGGCTTATTAGGCCTTTTCTTGGCATTTACGCGTAGAGTAAACCACTCGCATAAAGTGGAAGGCCCTATGGAAGCGCATGAAACTTAAATCCTAACGGGCCATTTTGTTATCGAGGCGTGAATAAATATAGTCCGAAGAGCGATGGTGTTGTTTTTACATTTTTTAGAGTATAAACTTACTTTTTTATACAGATATTGTACATTACCTTTAGGCCAACTTGTTAATTTCGCGAAAACAAGAAGCTGCGTACGAAAAGTGTTCACGAGTTCTGTTGATAGCCTTCCACTTTATGTGAATGGGCTACTCTATGGTCTAACGATTGGAAATTTAGCCAGGTACGTATTTATTTATAATTATGGAGAATGACTACGGTGAGGGTCTAATTTTCCCCTGGCACGAGAGGAACCAAACTAAATAATACGTTCTCATCCTTAGAGTAAACCACTCACATAGAGTGGAAGGCTATCAGCGAAACCAGGAATGCTTATCCTGGCGTATCGCGTATGGTAATATCACTCTGACGGCTTTGGCCCCGTCTACGAGAGATAAAATTTCCTTTGCACGCGCTCCCCTCTGACGTTGTTGTTTGTTAAGTTCACATAGTAACGTCAAAAAACCGTCAGTCACATCGAGACGAAAATCTGCCGCGATAAGCATTCCAAGTAGAGGTATGGATTCCTGGTGAAACTTGTTAACACTTTTTGTACGCAACGTCTTGTTTTCGAGGCGTGAATTAAACAAGTTGGCCTAAAGGTAATGTACAATATTTGGGTAAAAAAGTAAAGCCCAGTTCACACTAAAAAATTAATTGGGCCACTTAATTGTAACCAACTAATTGTAAGCAAGAAAATTGAATAGTGTGAACAGAAAAATTGTAACCATTGTTCCAACTTTTTCTGTTCACAATGTGCAGTTTTCTTGCTTACAATTAGTTGGTTTCAATTAAGTGGCCCAATTAATTGTATAGTGTTAACTGGGCTTTAGTGTATACTGTAAAAAATGTAGAAACCACACCATCGCTCTTCGGACTATATTTATTCATGCCTCGAAAACAAGTTAGCCCGTTAGGATTAATGTTTCACGCGCTTCCATGGGGCCTTCCACTCTATGCGAGTGGGTTACTCTATGTTTTCGTCTTTGGAAGTAGTATATTTAATCTTGGACATATTTAGACACTGTGGTGAATACTAATAATAATAAAATATTGTTTGCTAATTGTGATATTATTATTATGTTACTTATGATGCTAGCTCAGCGGTTCCCCATTTTTTTTGCTACGGAACCCTAAATTATCAACATAATTCTGGCGGAACCCCAACTCATTTTTTTAACCTGTCTTAAAAGACTCTTGACAGAAACCAAGATGGCCGCACTGCGATTTCTCGGAACCCCTGTGACCCTTCCGCGGAAAACCAGGGTTCCCCAGGGTTCCACGGAACAAGTTCTAGGGACCGCTGTGCTAGCTGACGTAGCAACTTACTGATTTTCAAATAGGCGAAACTTTAAAGTCCAGGGTGGCTGAAAAGATGGTAGTCACGTGATTTTTTGGAGAACTGCAGAGCCATCTATCTTAAGAAATACGAATTATTACTCATTTTCTTTTGATAATGGCGGTTTAAATTTTAATCGATTCATCTAAATTATCTAAGTATTATTATTATTCAAAACATCTTGTAATAGAAAAGTGGAATTAATTAGTTGTCTGCCGTATCTGGAAGGAATATTTTTTTCTTTACCGTCGCACGGCCAACTATGAACACGAGTTACGGTATCGAAGTTGGCTGTGATATGGTGGTCACGTGATTTTGGTTTCCCATTTCAACAAGTTGGCTAAGACCAAAAGTGACATAATTACCAAAAGGGTGTCAGTCGGACCTATTTCGTAATGAATGTTACGAGCGAAAAACAAGTTGGAAGGGGAGAAGGGAAAGTATGCCTGGGGAGGGAAGGAAGTTAAAACCAACAAATAACTCCTCGTACTGAGGAACGGAGGAACGCTAGGTCTTTTCACACGAGCCAACTTTCCAAATCAAAATGCTGAGTCAGCAAAAATGGATCAGTGATCCATTTTTTTCTGGCGTACTTTTTTGGTGGATCAACTCATCGAACTTTTATTCACACGAACCAACTAGTTTACTCAACTCAAGTTGACTCATCTAGTTGGATCAAAAAGTTGGCTCGTGTGAAGCATTGGTCAAAGTTAGTGTATTTTTTTGTTTTTTCGTCGTTCTGTGGAGATGCTATCGCCATCTACCTATGATATAATACCATAGACTAAACCGAGGGGTCGGACATTTGGCCAAATCCCGTACAAAATTTGGAAAAAAATCCACAAATCCACAAATCCTCGAATTTTGCTCCCATAGACTTTGTATGACAAATACACAATAAAAAATCCTGGATTTAAAAAAAAAAAAACAAAAATCCCGTAGACAAAACAGGCAAATGTCCGACCCCTCAGACTAAACAAAGATCCAGAAAGGTGTCAATAAATAGTAGTTTATGTGGTCGATCTCGAGTTGATCATTCATTAAACCTTTAGCATACGAAAGTATACGGATTGTCACACTTTTGGTAATTATGTCACTTTTGCTAAGACCAAATTTACTTTATAGTTTCGCCTATTGAATGACCACCAAGAATGTAATTATTTGTACGTAGCGAAATTGCCTATGTTTAGGCAATCGGCGGACAGCATCGACCAATCGCGGTCACGAGAGGAAAGGAGGGGAGGGAAACACGTCACCGGCGCGTGCTTCACTAGCGTTGGAAGACGAAAGGTTGAGGGAACTAATGAGATACAGGGCTGATTCGATTTTTGTTCGGCGGAGGGAGTAAACCAATGATGGATAAAATACATTCCGGGTTGTCAAAACCAGGAGATGGTTCAGTGCCACAGTTTAAATTTACCACTAAAATAAACCCAACACAAAGTTTATTTTAACAGAAGGATATGCTTTAAGCGAGCGTTGACTCCACGTGAAGTAGCTCTTTTGTCAACAGATGTCGCTAGCTTCAAAATCGAAACAAGATGCTTAAGATACATTTTGACCCAAAAGGAAAGGAGGGACTAAAAGCACGGACTTTACTATAAGGGGACGGTTTATCAATCTATTTCTGTAGTCAGACCACATTCCGTTTGCGGCCAACTCAGCGGGGTGGAAAAAAGTTAGCAGTTCCTCAAAATAGTTTATTCCAGGTCGTTCCGTCACATGGAAAATACCGAATTTCACTACTAGAATTTGACCTAGGCTTAATTTAATTGTCCTTATTACAGTATAAAGAATACATACACTATTTTTAACCATATTTGATCTACTAATTAATTCTAAAAGCGAGTAAAATAACACTTGATTTACCTCATCTAAATTAACAAAACAAATTATTAAAATAACTAACAAAATTAATATATTCGTTTTCTCCATGGCGTGAACTAACTGGTTATCATTTAATTTTGTGTTTTTCCCCTTTTTTGCGACCCTCCCGACAAACAGACAATCATAGAACCGGGCGAAAAGCATTCGGGAAGCTACAGCCCAAAACCGTCCCCTTATAGTAAAGTCCGTGGTAAAAGTACCCTTCGCGTTGATTTCACTCGTTTGCAAATATCACAATAACTTAAATAAAAATAATTTTTAACAATATATGTATATGGGATGTATAATTTAGATTAAAAAATCCACTAAGCAGAGTATAAGTTGTCTAATTATAATACTTTACAATAGTTCTCTGACGACGTTATTGTTTCGCAATTTTAAATTTTAGTCTCCTTTGCCATTAATAGATGGCACCAGTAAAGTCGTTTTTTCAAAGAATCGGATAGATTCATTGCCATCTTAAATAACAAAGGCCTTAACATAATACAGGTGGCAATGATAGAGCCGAAAGTTGCTTTAAGTTACCATAAGGGCTCCCACCAAAACCTGATAGAAAAATAGGAAAATAAGGGATTTTTCAGGCTAGAAATAGGGTGAAACCAAATTTTGAAAAGAAGAAACCAAATAGGGACCATTTTCATAAAAAATTAGATCTTTATTTAAAATTTAAATTTTACAAAAATGACTTCTATAACTGACGTAGTTTTAATTTGTAAAAATATTTTATCACAAAAATAACCTATCCTTACTCAAAATTATATAGTTCAACTTTACGACAGGGAGACTCAATATGAATTTTACCTGATTTTACCCAATATTTCAATTTAGTCGAGCTCATGGTGCCACCTAATGTAGTAAATTATAGCTATAAACGTGATTTGATACAATTATGGTTCAATATTACAGGCCGATGGTACTTTTCACCAAATTTACTAGAAATAGGGTGATTTAGGGATCCAATTCTGATTTTAAGGTGGTTGAGGGACCTCGCCGACCTCGATAAAAAGTAGGGGTATTATGTATTTTAAATCAATTGTCGGCTCTATCATTGCCACCTGTATTATTTAAAGGCCCCTATTATTAGATATGGCCATGAATCCGATTCTTCGAAAAAAATGACTTTCGTGGAGAGCGTGGAGCCATCTATTAATGGTAACAAAAAATAAAATTCAAAATAGCGAAACAATAAAGTCGTCAGAGAGCCATTATAGAGTATTATATTTAGACTTTTGTCCACTTAGTGAACTTTAACCTAAATTATATATCCCATATAAAATATATTGTAAACCATTACTGTAATTGAAGTTATTGACAAATTTACAAACGAGCCAATCAACGCGAAGCACACTTTTATGTCCCGCCTTTGGGTCAAAATGTAGCTTCAGCATCTTGTTTTGATTTCGACGCTAGCGACATCTGTTGAAAAAAGAGCTACTTCACCTAGAGCCGACACTTGCTTTAAGGACCGGGTGGGAGCCCTGTACCATTGTCCATTTCCCTATTCCGCTAATCCAATTCACTTCACTTGGGAGCAACGCAAAAAATTATTATTATTCCTAAGTAGAAATAAATTAAGTTTTCAGCCGTGATGGGTACGTCGGACTAAAAAGATGACTCACCCCCGGAGCCTTGCACTTCCCCTGTCACGGGCTTAGTCAGGTACGTACCGCTCGTGCTAGAGGTATCGTATCTTCCCTCCGGAAACACCATCTCTGCTCCAAGATTCATCATAGTCAACATCCCTAGTGCTTCTAGTTCCGATAGGTTATCTGCTATTTTGTCTGATACCACTAAGATGTTTTTCAACTATATACAAATCGGGATAATCAATTATTTAGATCATCTGCGGATATCATTTAGCTGGCTTACACTAGTCTGAATAAACAGATAAAAATAAAAATTATGTTTCAGATATCAAATCAGAAAGTAAACGTTCCTAAAACCTGTACATAATGTAATGGTTTTTAAAAAGTATCTTTTACCTAAATTTTATAAAAAGTGTATCTAAATGTGTTTATTATTTACTAAAAAGACCACGTAATTTTGTTCCAAAATCCCTTAGCGGATAGGTAATTAATTAACCGAATTTTTAATTTAAAAGGGAACGGCCAAGCTTTTCCAAATATCGCCTTATTTACATATCAAAAGATCAACAAGACGTTCAATATACTTACACGTACCTTATAGTTTGTCTTGAAATAATAGTTTTTGGTCCAAAAGGTTGAAACGCAAAATAACGCCAAGTATTTGGGTTTGAATTAGTGAGCGATTTGCGAACCATCCTAACGTTTGAAATCGCACAATTAGCCTTTTCAGTTTACATAGAGCCACGTAGTGGCAAATGCGAGAAATTCATGAACTGCTGGATTTTCGTCTGCTAAGACGAATTTTCAATAAAGCGTCTGCTTAGAAGACGAAAATCCAGCAGGTTATGAGCTTCTTGCATTTGCCACTACGTGGCTCTATGTAAACTGAAAAGGCTAATTCAGGCTTAGGTCTCGTATAACTGGAACGCTCCCGCGCGTGCAAAACAAATCTTTCGCGTCTTGAGCAGCGCGCGCTATTATATGGTTTTTCAATTTTATTCAAACAAGGAGTCCCGTTTTCTCACCAGGTGTCGCAGCATAGAAACTACAAGATGAATTGAAAGAGTCGATGAAAGTGTTACGGTCTCGGTACGGGCAAAAGGTTCTCCGTTCATCTCCGCTTGAATCTAATTGGCCGTCATTTCCAAAGCTTTTTTTTTATTGGACCAGAGATAACCGGAAATGAAGGGAGAACCTTTTGCCCGTGTCATCTTAGTAAAGCACGTACAAAGGCAGGGCCTTCTATTCCTGTGGTAGTTTCTATGGTCGCAGCAGACGCGCGGTATCAATTTCCCGAAATTTCTTTATTTTATTAAAAATTAACTGCTTAATATTTTTTGATGCGGTTTACGCCATAAATTTTAGTTTTAAACCGGCTATAGGGCTATCTAACTGATAAAAGCTTGACCGTTGCCCTTTAATAAGCAGATCAGTGAAGAAATTAGGATAAGGCCAACATGTAAACCTGATCAGATATCAGAAATCGGATGTGAAGGGGTTTCCTCTGTTATGTTATCTGTTTAAAACAAGAGAACGATAATCAAATACAGGTATTCTTTTTTAGATAGAATCAGTAAACACTATTTATCCCTAAGTATAAATAAGTACATTCTTGGTCTGATATTCGTGTAATTTCGAAAAGCATAAGTCTATAATATTATTCTATAAGTTTGTCACTTTGGGAAATATTTTTCTGATAGCTAGTAATGGAGTGACGTCATCACAAGAAGAAAATATCCCCCTAGCGAGGCAATGTCAAAGGCTACGTGTGACGCGGGAACAAGCGGACACAAAACGGCGACGAAGCCCGCAATGCAGTCTGTCTTGTGAATATCTCTCAGTAAAAATTTTGCATGTGAAGAATAAAAAGTGTCACACTTAGGTATCAATATTATACACTTATGTATCAATATTATACACTTATGTATCAATATTATACACTTATGTATCAATATTATACACTTATGTATCAATATTATACACTTATGTATCAATATTATACACTTATGTATCAATATTATACACTTATGTATCAATATTATACACTTATGTATCAATATTATACACTTATGTATCAATATTATACACTTATGTATCAATATTATACACTTATGTATCAATATTATACACTTATGTATCAATATTATACACTTATGTATCAATATTATACACTTATGTATCAATATTATACACTTATGTATCAATATTATACACTTATGTATCAATATTATACACTTATGTATCAATATTATACACTTATGTATCAATATTATACACTTATGTATCAATATTATACACTTATGTATCAATATTATACACTTATGTATCAATATTATACACTTATGTATCAATATTATACACTTATGTATCAATATTATACACTTATGTATCAATATTATACACTTATGTATCAATATTATACACTTATGTATCAATATTATACACTTATGTATCAATATTATACACTTATGTATCAATATTATACACTTATGTATCAATATTATACACTTATGTATCAATATTATACACTTATGTATCAATATTATACACTTATGTATCAATATTATACACTTATGTATCAATATTATACACTTATGTATCAATATTATACACTTATGTATCAATATTATACACTTATGTATCAATATTATACACTTATGTATCAATATTATACACTTATGGTAAAAGCTTACAACAACAAAAATAAAAAGTTAAAAATAAAATTAATAAACGCCAAATCATATTCAGAAAGATATTTTCATCAAATATTAGTTTTTCACTGGTTTTCTAAACTTGCGAAATCAAGTTGGTTAAATAATTCTGATGTGTAGTTGTTCACTTCAACAACAGTGGCGGCACCAGGATATTTTGATCAGGCGGGCCATATAAATGGGAGTCATTTTTTTTGGGATAACTTACGAGGAGACTACCCGAGGTGATAATCACCGATTTTGTGGAAACTAGGTGGGTATGTAGACCTTATGGTAACATGAAATTTCACCACGGGAAAAGTTGCAATGGGCATTAGTTTTGCCATGGCAAACGAAAATGTTTTTGACAACACAGTCTGTATATTGTCCCATTGAAAATAAAAATTGATAAATTTTTACATATTTTGATCAAATTGACCAAATTAATCAAAATATCATAAAATTCATTTCATTTGTCAATTTTGATCTATTTTTATTTTGTAGTTTCAACAAAATCGGTGATTATCACCTCGGGTAGTCTCCTCGTTAGTAGGATTATTTCCTTAAAGGAAAGTCTATTCAAAAAACATCACTGCAACGCCATCAGAGTGGTACTTGTAAATGCGACTAATGACGTATTTTAAATGGACTTCAACCCCCCCCCCCCTACAGCTCTCCCTTGAAAGTACCTTTAAGATAGCAAAATATGGTGATTCATCCCCAGTACTTCAATTGCTATACGCTCGCAGTTATAAATTTAATTTGAATTTGAAGAAATTTTAAAGGTAATCCCCAAACGGTTTCGCTGCTTTTAAATTTTAATAACCTCTTGGTAGGATTTGTGGGGTTGATAATTTGGAAAATAGTCAACAAAACGACTGATAGCAGGATGTTATATTTAAAGCCAAAAAATAGTAACAGTTGCGATTTTTACTTAAGTATGACTATAAAGTCTTTGTGATGGCTTTAGCTTGTTAAGCTACGAATTAATAGTAAGTTCTTTACCCTAATTTTAATTTTATTAGCTTTTGGTATTATTTGGGGCCAATGGCTTACCTCTTGGCGCCGCTACTGCAATTCAAACATATTACAAGGCGAAAAAAAAAGATGCCTTTCCGTAAGAGTCCCTATTTTGATGACTACTTGCTGAAGAGAGCCTCTCAAGAATGTTAATATATTCTAACTAGAGTTCTTAAATTACGGTAATTTAATAAATCAGTAAATTACGCGGTTATTTACCGCGTAATTTACCGTGTTGCGGTAAATTACCGTAATTTTCTTTTTTTTTAAAAAGGTTTTTTTTACAATTAAAACAAGGAATACAAAGAAGAAAGCGTTTGTTGCTCAAAATATTTCTGAATAACTAGGTCTATTTTCTTTTTTTTAACAATTTTACCAAATAAAACTTTATTTACTTATTTAAATGATATGAAATTATAGAAAGAATACTATATTATTTCGCTAGACTACTTCGAAGTAACGCTAAACCAACGCAGATGCTCAGAATAACCACGGCCAACTTTGATCATGCGGTGTTCGCGCTACAGCGGCCCACACATTCGTCTAAATTCTGCGAGCAAGGATTTTCCCCCTATAAACTGTACTTTAATGTGTAGGAGTTCAGCGCCACGCTCGGTTTTTATATTGACTTCAATGTAAAAACTATTCTAAAAATAATAATCCGCTAGGGGCGTTCACGTCGTACACATCTTTTGCTCATAGGTTAACACAGAAACGTCAACGAATGAGATGGCTGCTGTAGCGCGAGAGATCAAAGTTGGCCGTGAGAATAAAACTAACATTTTAGCAGACGACAGATGAATCATGAATGTGATTTTTCTTAAACAGGGCTAGACATAAGTATTCTTCCTATTAAACGTATCAAACTATTCTAACACGGCCTTCGACTTGGAAATTCGCAACCAAAACGAATCTAGGTGGCGCAGCGGTGCCTAGCTCTTCGAGTTAGTGCGTTACGCTTATGACCTAGTGTTTGCTGGAGTGAAATTACATTATTAAACGATGCAAAAATACACTAAAACGCGAATAACGTTAGGTTTTGAGTGTTGTAATCTTGCGCGACGTATTTTTGGTACATTTTAGCCCGAAAGATCAAAGAAAATTGAGAAACAGTGAAACACGAATACGATGGTAAATTACCATGGTAATTTACCACAGTAAATTACCCTGGTAATTACCAGGGTAATTACCATTTTCGTAATTTACCTGAGAAAATTGTAAATTACTGTTACCAGGGTAATTTACCGCGTAAATTACCAGGGTAAATTACCGATTCGTATCTCTAATTCTAACCCTACCAGAGACACGTCTTATTTGGTAAAAGATCGATTTGATATTCATTTTATTGAGAGCAATAAATGGAAATGTTGTATTATAACAATGATAATGAAATAAATAAACTTTGATTGCGTTATTTACAGAACGGTTAAAAAGTCTTGAATAGTTTGATTTTGAACGGTTAAAAAATCTTGAACACTTGAATTCCGATATTCACAGAACGCTTAAAAGACTTGAGTAATTTGATTTTGAACGGTTAAAAAGTTTTCAATAGTTGGATTTTGAACGGTTAAAAAAATCTTGAACAGTTGAATTCCGATATTCACAGAACGCTTAAAAGTCTTGAGTAGTTTGATTTTTAACGGTTAAAAAGTTTTGAATAGTTGGATTTCGAACGGTTAAAAAATCTTGAACAGTTGGGTTCCAATATTTACAGAACGCTTAAAAGACTTGAATAGTTGGATTTTGAACGGTTAAAAAGATTTGAATAGTTTGATTCTGAACGGTTTAAAGTTCTTGAATAGTTTGATTCTGTTTTTTACAGAACAGCAAAAAAAATCGTGAATAGGATTGTGTTATTTACAGAACAGCAAAAAAATCGTGAATAGTTTGATTGTGTTATTTACAGAACAGCAAAAAAATCGTAAATAATTTGATTGTTATTTATAGAACAGCAAAAAAATCGTGAATAATTTGATTGTGTTATTTACAGAACAGCAAAAAAATCGTGAATAATTTGATTGTGTTATTTATAGAACAGCAAAAAAAATCGTGAATAGTTTGATTGTGTTATTTACAGAACAGCAAAAAATTCGTGAATAGTTTGATTGTGTTATTTACAGAACAGCAAAAAAATCGTGAATAGTTTGATTGTGTTATTTACAGAACAGCAAAAAAATCGTGAATAGTTTGATTGTGTTATTTACAGAACGGTTAAAAGGTCTTAAATAGTATGATACATGTAGTTGCTCTGTTTATAGAACGGTGAAAAAGAATGTGTGAACTCCAGTACGACAATAGAATGGGGGCCTTTTCCGTTATCCAAATCTCATGATGTTGTGATCGTCCCGTCGTCTCGCTTTCTGGTGCCTTCTAGTAGGATGAGGGGCTGCTGCGCTGCGGTGGGTAGCTGCTCGGCCTTCACCAGTTTCTTCTGGGCCAGCTCTGGTAGCGAATTTACCTTCGCCAATTAGATTAGCCGTCATCCCTGTCGTGGCTCTTTCGCTGTCAATTCCACTTACTGCAAATCTCATTTCTTCTGGACTCTTCATTTATAAGAAAAGACAAGAGAATTTTTATTAAGTAATCAGTCTCCGTAAAAGGGACGAGCTATTCTACGCTCCAAAGACACCCGAGGGAATGCTGCGCTTTCTCGACAGGCAGACGACTTGGATCAGGCCCAGCATTAATAAATCCCCTAAGATGCGCAATTATCCAAAGATATTTTCATGATATAAACAATAGACTATCTCCCCTCGCTGGTTGAAGTGGCTTTACCCCGAATTCTAAGGCTCCCCGTTTCATAAAATCTTGTTGAGGTTAACGGTAATAGTAATTGTAGAGAGCTGTTGACTCGCTTGGCATGAAGGGCTTGCCACCACCCTCCTACGCATTGTAACCCAGCCACCTGAATTAAGGGTATGAAAAGTCGCTAGATGACTTGGGCCTAAGGTGGTTCAATAGATAAAATAACTGGGTGGTCCCTTGAGTATTAGCCTAGCTGAGTTATTTATTATAATTATTTTTATTATTATTTATTTTTATTATTTTTTTATAATTTATTTTTATTTATTATTTATTTCAATTATTATTTATTATTATTAATTATTATTAGTATTTATAATTTTTATTTATAATTATTATTATTTATTTGTTTTTTATTAATTTTTATTATTCTTGTTATTTTTTTATTCATTTTTATTATTCTTATTATTTTTTTTCATTTTTATTATTCTTATTTGTTATTTATTTTATTATTATTTCTTTCTATTATTTGTATTTATTATTCTTATTTGTTTTTATTTCTTTTATTATTCTTATTTGTTTTTTATTTATTTTATTATTCTTATTCGTTATTTATTTATTTCCTTAAATAAGTATTATCAGGTGACAGCGTTATTTTAGCCGAGGGGCTAGTCACTCAGCGTAATCGGTGTACAAGCCCGTACCTGTGTCTGTACTAATGAAATGACGCGAAATCCTTGAAGTCTGTACCTTTATCTTTGTTGAGTACGCGTGATCGGTGTACAGGCCATCTGACAGTGGTTAGCCCCTCGATTTTAGCTCAGTGGTGCCCTATTTTCAAATTTAAGAGATCGTTAATTTGAAGGTTTATAATAATAGAATTTTCAAAGTCGAGATTGCCTAGTTTATATTCGCTATTTTTAATCAAGAATGTTTCTATTTATATTTAGGGACAATGACTACCTTGCAGGGCCGGACTTGGAGATCCTGGGCCCATAGGCAGATAAGGAGTCTGGGCCCCCTTTTCACACGCTGCATTTACTCTTATCCCTGGAACTAGGCTGTGCCTGAATTTCCCTGATTCAGCGTAGAAGTCTGAGCTCTACGGTTATATTACTAAATAAAAGCTCGTAACAATCGTCGACTAAATATGCGATAATTATGTAACATTGCGATTTAAGGCTGCGTCCGTAAACTTCCAGGCAGAAAGTTTGGTAATTTTAAAACTAAATCTTCTACCTAGTAATTTCTCCAATATAAATTACGATTGATATTATAGATTAATGCCTTCGAATACAGTAATTACGATCACTGGAGGGCTCCTTCCAAGGATGGGCCCCTAGGCCACGGCCTAGGTTGGCTTATACGGAAATACGGCACTGCTACCTTGAAACGTCCCGTAGGCGTCATAGTCTAGATGGGGATGGCAAATGAAAAACGTCAGCGCCGTACGCTTCAATCGGGTCGGTAGACGTCAGATTTAGAGAGGAATGAGCTGACGCTTCAAGGGGATTGACAGCGAGGCTAAAAGGGTCTCAACGTATATAGTCATTCTCCCTAACTGTATATAAATATATTTTTATTATACGGTGTTATTATATTTTAGAAATAAACATTTTGAAGTTCGGGATCCGCATTTTGAAAGTCGTAACTGTCATTTACTGTTTGTGCTTATAGCATACATAACTACGGTGGTGAATAAGAGATTAAATGTCCAGGGCGAATACTGTGAACATTAAGATCCAGTGAAAATAATCATAAATAAATAATCCTTTTAAAACAAACTCATACTGGGAGATATTTAAGTAAACAAAAGTTAAATTAATGTAAATTAAATTTAATTACTACTTAATTGTTGTTTTATTTAATTTAATTTGTACAATAACCTTATTATTCAATTTTATACCTTCATTCTTTATTTTAATCGAATTTGTTTAAAATTAGACAATCCTTATGCCAAAAAGATTTCAGAAAGCGAAATCAACATGTTATTCTACTTAGCCTAATAACCTTAAAGGAAATATAACATCTTTACGGAAGACCCCAACAATAGGCATTTCTATATAATAAGCTACGCTTGCTGAACTTGTTTTTATGTAGCTCATTCGTCATGAAATACGTAGGAGTTCAGTTCACTTTTTGCTTATTAACCGGGCGCCTCGACGAAATTTACTGTTACGTGCGGGGCTTTTCGAAGTAAAACGTCATCTATACGTTACCCGTGACCCAGCAGCAACATCAAAACAAGAAAACACTAAGCAGCGTCTAAAATGTCAAAGGACGTAGGGAAAGTGGTCAATATGGGAATCCTTTGGACGAGGCGACAGAAATGTTAGACAATATATTCCCTTTAAGTACTATTTCTCATATCAACCGAAATTATTATTTTTTTGTTAAATCAACCATTCAATTGTTGAATGCTTGAGTCTTACGGTTTTGATTCACGATAAGCATTCTTCTCAAAACAGATAATAAAAAGAAGTGCTTCAAGGTCTAAAAAATTTTCATCGATTATTTTTCATAACATTCTACTACTTTGTTCCAGGTCAGATTGGTTAAAGGTGCAATCAGAAGGTTGTCGAAAGGAGGTGAAGATTTAATGCAGTCAAATCACCGCCACTTTTCCAGATATTAAGGTATTAATAAGGTCATAAGCTATATGAAGAATGTTTACATTCGAACATTATTTTCAGTAAAACCACGCGCAATCTTTGGGAAGACACTCCGGTACAATATTTTCATGGAATCATAAGAACAACTCTTATTGTAGTTGTATATTCTCTGTCAACCTGTATAAGTTCTTCATTACAACTAATTAGAAATACCTTGTGAGTAACCCACTTTAAATGACAAGTAATAAATAACAAGGTTTAATCTCCTTAAGGCCATTGTATCGACTCATTATCTTTTTCGACAATTAAAACTGTTTCTTCGCCTGTTAATGATATCGCTGTTATTTTTTAACAGGTTGTGACCTCATTAAGGACAAAGATTAACGTACACCTGTTGACATTATTTTCAAGATTGAAACCTAGCGCATTGAACAGATCACTTAATTGACCTTTTCTTTAGTTGGCCTCTGTTTTAATAAAGAACCGTTGCTTTGTTATGACAGGGTTGCCACAGTTTTTTCGGATTGAAATTCCCTGACTCTTTCAGTGATTTCCGCTGACTAATTTTACGTCAAATTTTGTATTTATACTTAAGTAAAGGTTTCCTATTTGCAACCGATATTAAATTCTTTGACTTTTCCCTGACGTTTAAACTAATTTTTGATAGTCCCTGACTTTGAGACCCATGTTCAAATTCCCGACATTTCAGGGAATTCCAGGTTTTTGACGCACTGTGGAAACACTGTATAGATAAAATTTAACTGAAGACTTCTATTATTTATTTAATTGCCTATAATTACACAAAACTATTGGTTGTAAAAATAACATATATTTCTTTAAAAAAGGATTTATCATAGTATACTATAATATACTAAATTTAAGGGACATTCAGACTTTACAACATTTAAAGTTCAATTAGTTTCCCGACTAAATTTGGGAGTGAAAACTAAGTGTGAACAGAAAACGGTGGTACAATTTTTAGGGACTAACACACACCGTTATTGAAATTATTTTCTTGATGGACAATGTTTTTTACAAATCCAACTATTTGAATTTCAACCAATGAAATTGAGTTATTCCGTGACGTCTCTGAAACCTTTGACCTAATTAGTTAATATAGCTATTAGTGAAATAGCAAATTTTGTTTTTGTCTAAATTAAATAAATAATTCTGACAAGCTATAAATCTAATTTCTAAATTTCAGACACGAAATAGTATATCAGATTAATAACAGATAAATAACAGCATTGGAGAACCCCATAACGATAGCACTAATAAGCTCTTTTAGTTTACATACAGGCACGTAGCGGTGAACTTGAGAAGCTTATAAGCTGTGGATTACCATTTTCAAAGCAGACACTTTGTCTTATAATAACACATTATCTGCTTAGCAGACCAAAGTTTGATATAATTAAAAATTTCAGAAATCTCAAATTTAAAAATTTCAGAAATCTCAAATTTAAAAATTTCAGAAACCTCAAATTAAAAAATTTAAGAAATCTCAAATTTAAAAATTTCAGAAATCTCAAATTTAAAAATTTAAGTAACCTCAAATTTAAAAATTTGAGAAACCTCTTATAGTACAATAAATGGTTTTTATTGTTTAAAACATTGACGACTAGATTCGCTGCCAATTCGGAAGCTTTATGTTTAAATATTCTAAACTTAGTGCTACCTTAAAGGCAGACGAAAATCGAGCATTTTTTTATGATCAAAATTGACGCCTCGGAAGAGCGTGGCGCCGCAGCGCCATCTAGACTCGTTTCGGTTTCTAACACTCTTTATTTACGATTTGCAATGGAAAACCCGCATGTCAATATATCGAGCGGTTGTTACGCCATCTATCCGCAAGACCGTGTGCTGCTATCTCAGAATAAAGTGGCGCGCGTTTCAAAAGCTCCCTTGAACATTTGATCGAATTCCAAACGATCGAAAGAGGGTCCTTTTGATCAGTGCATTTGATCGAAACCTTTTTTTATGCGTGATCATTTGAGCGACAAAAGTGACAGCAACCGTAGTAAACATTGCTTATCAACATCATTTTATTTACTGAAAAGTTTGAGAAAAATCCAAAGCTTGCAGGTTAGTTTAGTTTAGTTTAATTTTGGTTAAGTTATCAACGAGTTACGATAAGTGTACTTGGATTTTTTTCATTTCGATCATATCAACCCTCTGTTGATCATTTGTAATTCTATCAAAAGGACCCAAATCTGTACGTGCACATAACTCAAACCTCGTGTAGTTCGCTGTGCCACTGTTGCAAGTGGCATGGTGTATATAATCGTTTAAATTATGCATATCTTGTCTACCATAATAATAATAATAATAAAAATAATAATAATAATAATAATAATCAGCTAGGCTAGTACCCAAGTCATCTAGCGACTTTTAATGCCTTATATCAGGTGGCCGGGTTACATTGTGTAGGAGGGTGCTGGCAAGCCCTTCATAACACGAGAGCCAACAGCTCCCTACACTATAGTCTGGGTCACACCATGGACCAAGAATCTAATTGGACTCACTGTTAATACTGGGAATAGGAAAATTACGGATAATTTTAGTTCAATGTGGACAAACTTGGCGTCGCTGAAGTCGATTTCCGGCGTATTTTCGTAGAGAAGCTGGAACGTTCACGTTCAATTTTGACAAAATGCTACCGTTGTTGTCGGTTAAATGATTAGGCTTAGTAAGTTTTTGACCTTTTATTTTGGAAATTGGGCCTTTAAAAGTTTAAGTAATGGTAAATAACCATTGTGTTAAGTAAAAATAACCGGTAAGCTCCATATGGCTGAGGTTTTTTAATCAAATTTATTGGAATCCATTTAATTTCTAAACTTAACCAATTTAATGAATGGCCTAACCTATCTTTCTCGAACGTACTGTCTGCTAAGCCCCAACTCGCAGTGATGGTTGAACAGAATTCTTGAGGCGCTTCAAAGCTGAAGTAAGCCTTCCGATTTAGGCCACGCCTACCGTGTAAAAATATCGGGAAAAGTGAGTCCCCTTAAATTCTTGGTCCATGGTCACACTTGAGGGTAAAATCGGTTATAAACTCAGTTCGAAGCGCCTTCCATTTTTTCTTGGTTCGCACGTGTGAAAACGTTTCATGCCGGTTCGGTTATAGCCCAGGCTTAACGTCAATTCAATTACGAAAATTTATCCCAAAACAATTAGTTAATCATGGCAATATTATTAGACGTCATTTGGAATTTTAGTAGCGTTATTTTTGATAATACGAGCAATCTTACTTCCCCGCCTTGTCGTTTTGAAAGCGTTACTAAGCGAACCGAGTTGGCCAATGCTTTTCGAACCAACAGGAAGCGATTTCTCACGCTAAATTCGAAAACCAGTTATCTAAACGGAGCGATTTTAGGGGTAAGTGTGAACGTGACTTTAATATCACCGTTATCATCAACAAGCTTTAATGGAAAGGGTAAACCGAAGAACTCGAGGCATTACCCCTTCAACCAGTGAAGAGAGATTCCGGTATAATGTGTTTTAACTGGACATGAAAATTATTTAAATTTTTAGAAAAATATCGGTAGTACTATAAAATAGGTTGTCTATCATTAATAACGATATTTTTACTTATTTTAGTTCAATCGAAAAGACGTATATTTAAAGCAAGTGTCGGCTCTGGGTGAAGTAGCTCTTTTTACAACAGATGTCGCTAGCGTCGAAATCCAAACAAGATGCGGAAGCTACATTTTCACCCAAAAGGCGGGACATAAAAGTATGCTTCGCGTTGATTGGCTCATTCGTAAATTTGTCAATAACTTCAATTATAGTGATTGTTTACAATATATTTTATATGGGATATATAATTTAGGTTAATGTTCACTAAGTAGAGTGAAGTGGTCTAAATATAATACTCTACAATGGCTCTCTGACGACGTCATTGTTTCGCTATTTTGAATTTTAGCTTCCGTTCCCATTAATAGATGGCTCCACGCTCTCCGCGAAAATCATATTTTTCGAAGATTCGGATAGATCCATGGCCATCTCTAATAACAGGGGCCTTTTGATAATACAGGTGGCAATGATAGAGCCGACAGTTGCTTTAAATTTCGCGCTAAGCCTTGGCAATGAATCTAGCCAAGTTTCAAAACAATTTGAAAGCGGCGGCGCGTGACCAACGTCATAATAAAGAAGCCCCTCCTTATGGTTGAAATTGAATACATTCATGGTGACGTTGAATGGACAATAATGAAGAAAATTAATTATTACCTCTAGTGGATGTCCCTCTGAAGTTGACAATAACAAACCGAGACAGGTTAAATATAGCAGCATTTCGATCTTGACTGAGTGGAGTTCCATTCTGAACGAAATGCAATAATAACATCAAGCGGTGGCATTTCGGTTTATATATCACAAAAATAAACGAGCTTCCCGTTTGTTTTAACCACTGAAGACCTTTATTTGTAATGTGTGCACAGTTTTTATCAATTTCCGAAAGATATAGTTGCATATTTCGCCGCAAAAGAATGCCAATCTTTGTACGAAACACAAATATACGGGAGTGGTTTTATCACTCCCCGCGATAATGTTTCGAGTGATCGTTTAAATTTCAATCTGATAACTGCAGAGTAGAAAGGCACTTCCAGTTTTATTACACACATAATCGGAAGTTGAAAATTGTTATATGTAAACACTTTGGAATTATATAAGAATCGTGAGTAACATAATAACAATAAGTAGGACAATATACGCTTCAATATAATATCTTCAATTGACGGATTTTGAAATGACGTTTTAGCGCGCGACACTACAGGTACACTCTGTTTGAAAAGTCTTCCACAGCTCAAATTTTTGCCCTCTTTTTAATAGGTGTTTTCGTAAATCCGGCGCTTCACTTTTTACTGTTGGAAGTACTGCCAACCGAGACATTTTTTAGTTGGCCGTAATAGCCGTTTTTTTTTCGGTTTCGTCTAAAGTGTCACCTGCTAAAGTTTATGTTTCGATCGTTTCACCATCTTTTTAGGTTAAATTGTTATTAAATAAACTAGAAAATTATTAGTTAAACATTTGAAACTTATTTTGAAAGTTTCAAGATAAGAGAAATTGCTTTTCTTGTATAACTAAAGGTATGTACCATATGCCAACTTTTGATAGTGCCATTATTTCCGATAGGCCTTGTCCTACGTAAACAAAGCCTTAAAACTACACGACAAAAAATTAAAACCTACCTAGGAATATTTTCATTTATGGAGTCCATAACCCACCCAACACTTTGCCAACATGTAGAATAAATACTAAAATACCAAATAGGACCAAAATTGTTATTTTATCAAAGGCCGCTGCTGTTTCACTATCACCCAGTGTACCTGAAGCAGACGCCAAATTCGAACAAAAACGCATAACTCGTTTCTATGACGTTTTTGTGACGTCGACCCCAACAGTAAAACAAGTTCGTCGGTGGGGAAAACAATTTGCTTATTCAGCTATTCTGCTAGAAAACTATAATAGATAGCTCGATGAAACCAATTGCAACTTTTATTTATTTTCCAATATATTTCGTTATTTATCGGTTTCGTCCGCCAAAAATTAATAGTTTGGCGGGAACCGTCAAAACTCATTTTGACACCTTTTTAAATATTGGTTCTACGGCACTGACTCGCGCGTTTTTGAATTCACAGTGGTCGGTTCATATTTAGAAAGTGGAAAAATTATCCCTCTACAACCAACGGTTGAGAAGTTATCGCGTTTCCAAACTTTCGTCGAAATTAGGAAACACATAAAAGCATCAAGCGATTTTAAATAACGCAACTTCGACGAAAATTTGGTAGAACCAATATTTAAAAAGGTGTCAAAAATGAGTTTTGACGGTTCCCGCCAAACTATTAATTTTTGGCGGACGAAACCGATAAATAACGAAATATATTGGAAAATAAATAAAAGTTGCAATTGGTTTCATCGATCTATCTATTATAGTTTCCTAGCAGAATTAAAAAGAGGGCAAAAATTTCAGCTGTCGAAGACTTTTCAAACAGAGTGTACATGTCTTGGGCACACAGCCTTCTTTGCGTGCTTTTTTGACCATAACATGTAGAGGTATTTAAAAAGCCGTCAATTGCCAAGAAGTAATACTTCCCAGAGTCAGGACTTGCAAGATACTGTTTATAAATAATGGAAACCTTACACCTGTACCAAGAATGTATTGAAGTTACTAGGAATATTGGACTACAGGATTCTGATTCCCATCCTTTGTAGCTAAAATTCGTCTGCTTTACCATTCAAGTTTGCTATATGATATGACCTTGAATGCCCCTTAAATGCAGACGAACTTTCTCCACAAAAGCTGTGAGGATGGTATCAGGGGTTAATGCTATGCTGAAATATTCTTAGTAACTTCAACACATTCTTGCCTGTACGGTATGCAACAAGTGTTTCCTTTTGACATATTAAGGCTTAGCAAAAACAGATGAAAAGTTTACATTATTTCAACAAGCACCATATAATCAGTAACTTGAAGGTCCTGACTCTCGTATATATTACTTCTTGGTGATTTCCTTGAAGAGGTTTTATTGAAGGGCCTATTATCGCAGCCGTTCACACCTAGGCTGCGTTCAGTAACAGACATCGGATAGAATACGGTTTCTAAGGAAATAAATCGATGAGCAACGTGTCATGTAAAGTTACTGCACTGATTTGTGACGAAGTTCGCTTTCTTAGCGTAGCTTTGTCTGTTATACTTTCTGATACAAAAACCAGATAAAAATTATGTTTAATTATATAAATAATGAACTTGTTAATGATCATTTTGTGAAGGGTATTAAATTATTAATTTAAAAAAAGTAAATACGGGTATCTTATTTAGCGTATTATTGCAATATAAAGCTGGGTCTAGGTCAGGCCATTCAAAAATCATTGTTATTATACGTCAATCAACGGTCACTCATCGTTGAGTCGATGATTTAGATGAGCAGCATGTCAACAGTCTTGCATTTTCTTGCGTACAGTTTTCATTGGTTAGACGCTTTAGCGCCTGCTGCCGTCGGAAGGGGAAAGTACGGAAATGTTCTTTCCCCCTTTCCGTAAAATGTTCGGTGTAAAAAATCGTCGAATGAAATTTGTACACAACACTAGGTTAGCGTGTTTAAAGGGTATTATCTGCGTTCTCCTTGTTCGAGGTGCTCCTAGCTATCAGTCTGCCATGCGCGTACTCATTAGTGTTTACCCACATGCTGCCGGAAATCCGAGAATAAAAATAGTTTCATAGTAACCAACTAGAGATAGCGCCCCGCAGAAACAGATAATAATAATACTATATATAATCAGCTAGCTAATACCCTACATGTCGAGGCAAGGCATTGATAACATGACCAGGTAAAGCCCCTAACAGTCAAGTAATCTGGGGTGCTCCCTGCCTCTCTTCTCCGATATTATTTTTAGTGATTCACGTCAAAAGTAGACAATTTGTTTCTTCAAATTTGAGTATCTACCTGGCGTGACTGTCAGGATACGGTAATAGTTACACACGGTTCACCAGTGGCGTAGACAGGGGGGGGGGGGGGGTTTCCGGGTCCAGACCCCCCTTGGGCCTAAATTTGACTGTACTAAATTTCCACCCCCTTCGACCCTCCCTTGACGAATTACTGGCTACGCCACTGCGGCTCACCAACATTCACCTTTAAGGTTATAAAATTTTATTTTGCCGTACTTTACAATATTAGTGATGGGCAAAAAATGCGAGTGCTCCGAGGGGTAAGACACACTCGAGAGTTCGGGAGAGTTCGGGAGAGTTCGGGAGAGTTCGGGAGAGTTCTCGAGAGTTCGGGAGAGTTCTCGAGAGTTCGGGAGAGTTCGGGAGAGTTCGGGAGAGTTCGGGAGAGTTCGGGAGAGTTCTCGAGAGTTCGGGAGAGTTCGGGAGAGTTCTCGAGAGTTCGGGAGAGTTCGGGAGAGTTCTCGAGAGTTCGGGAGAGTTCTCGAAAGTTCGGGAGCGTTCTCGAGAGTTCCTGAGAGTTCTCGAGGGTTCCAGAGAGTTCAGGAGAGTTCGGGAGAATTCTCGATGTACTGTGGATTTAGTCAGCATTTAAATCAGTAGGTAACTAGAACGTTATTTGAAATGCCGCTGATTACAACCGTAGTTTTGGCTTTACTAAAACTTGGCGGAATCAGCCAGTGGTGGCCTCTCCTGCTAGTTTTGTAACTAACAAAGTCTACCTTCGTTACGAATAAAGGATATCTTTAAAATACAGCGTTTCAGACCAATCCGCCAGCGTCGATTTTATTAGAGTGTGAAGAGTTCAAAAATGCGAAAGCAATGCTTAAAAGGAGTAGACAAGGAGAGCGAGACTCGGGAGCGGCGCCAGCAATAGGCCAGGGTAGGTCCAGCCTCCAGGCCTACCTGAAAGTTTCAAAGGGGCTCTACATTTTAAAATTAGGGGCATCCAAAAGTTTTAAATTAGTGGCCTCTAAAACAGAAAGAGGGTTCTTTTGGAAAAACCTTTTCCCTAATTCTAAGAAACTGCGTTTACACTTTGCCCCGAAAATGCGTACGCGTTCACAGCCCAGACAGACAGACCCATAGACACACACACACACACGCCCACCCACACACAGACACGGTGATTGTAAAAGCCCTCAGAGGGGAGAGGTAACAACGTTCCTATGACTTTTTAATTTGTCTGTAGCAGACACTAGATCGTAGGAGCTAGCGCCGTTACGCCACCTAGACTCGTTTCGGTAGTAAATTACCGTTCCTATCGATGAAAAATGCAAAAAATTACATCGCGAAGGGATATTTACTGATTTATTATTCAAATATTTCCGACGTAGTAGCTATCTAAAGTCACAATATGATGCACTCATCCGCACTATTTTTCGACCGATTTTCAAATTCGAAAAGTCAGAGGGGATGCTGCGCAGGTACATGTTTCAAGTGTAAGAGTTCTTTTAAATACCTCTGGTGTTAGTAAAATCTGGCTCGAATATGAGTTCGTTCGGTAACGTTAATTTAACCCAGGAATCCATACATCTACTTGGAATGCTTATCCGGCCGTATCGCGTATGGTAAGATCACGGCTTTGGTTCCGCCTCTCACGATGTTCTTTGTTAAGATAACATAGTGACGTCAAAAAAACCGTCAGCCACTGAGCCACATCGAGACGAAAATCTGCCGCGATAAGTATTCCAAGTAGACTAGTAGAGGTATGGATTCCTGTTTAACCTTTGTTGAAGTGCTGAAGACTTGAATTAATTTCTATATCAGATTCTATTTAAAACCTTAGGAAAACTGTAAATTCAACTAGTACCATAAGTAACATAATAAACACAATTATGACACTTCTTATCCTCAAAGCGCTAAGTTCTTTAATAACAGTCTGTTTCGCCAATGACTATATGGATCAGGGCGACATCGGAAATACCAGGCACAGCATTAAAAGTATAAGCATTAATGTATTCATTTCAACCATGAATATCGAACTATATCATGACCCTTTCTCAGTGACGGCGATCCCGTGGGGGCTCTGGGGCTCGAGCCCCCACAGGGAAAAACAAACGAGGGCAGAGCCCCCACAGAAATTAAATTGAGGAAAAATAGCAACCAGGGTAAAATTTATAATCTCACTGCCTTTATTTGGGTCCGAATTGAGTTTTTTTTATAGAAGTTATTTTGAGATTGCAGATGCGAGTAGCATTAAGATGATATAACCGTAAAATTGATTTCGATAGATTTGTCCAAACAGAAAATCGCCCTGTCGTGTACCCTATGTTACCTAAAATAGCTTCGTTAAGTATGTGGCCAAGAAGGGCTTAATTATCTAGCCATGTACACAGATATTTTTCTAAAGATATCGACTTAACTTTTATGCCGGATGAGATATTAGAAAGAACACTTTTAAAAATATATAGAAATTTAGAGCTGTACATTTTCTTGCTTCAGTTTTAAGTATATGCATTTTTGGATGAAAAAATAATGGCCCGGGCCCCCACAGAAATATTTTATGATCGCCGCCGCTGCCCTTTCTACCATCTGGGGCTAAGATGGGCGGTGCCTTTTACGTAATCACTTGAGCCAATCAGGAGACAGGTGTTTGTCGCTGACACGACCCACAAAACGTTTCCGGGATTTCGGCATTTCGCGATTTAACTGGCGAAGAAAATGACTCGTGATTCTTAGAAAAATAGCTGTACTTTAACAAAATTACTTGATAATCATAAGTAAAGGAATTTATTATAAATATTCTTACCTATTTTCGTTCGCCGATAATTTTGAAAGCGCTGGTCACGCCGCCGCCGATTGTTCGAAAATCGGCGCACGCCGCTGCCGATACAAAGAACGGCGCGCCGCCGTTTCTTTTTTTCTTTATACACTTTTTTTTTGGTAAGTAAGGGTTTTTGGGCAGCGTATACGTACTCCCTCAGCTTCCAACATTGGAAATACGCGTGGTTATAGAGACTATACGCGAATTTTAGAGGTGTGCAAATACCATTTTTTGGGGATCGAATCGAATATCAATTTTTTTTAGGCACGTCAAATACCAAATCGAATATTTATAACGTCAAATAATTTGGTCGAATATTTTTAGAGCAAAATTTTAAGCCAAATACAGTATTTCGAATACCAAATAATTCGACGTATTTGGTTGTGAAATAACCAAATAGTTTGCATATTTGTCAAAAAAAATAAAAAGTAATTGAAATCACTGTTCATTTTACTTGCAATAGTAAAATACTAAACCAAATGTATAATTTATATTTTATTTTATTTAATAAATTTAAACTATAATACTAAACTTTTTTAAAGAAAACTTTTACAAACAAAATTTAAACTACACATTTTTAAAGTTTAACTACCCCAGGTCCAAGTCAGCTGAGCTAGCGACTTTTACTCTTCAGTAACTACTAACTACAATTAAAGTCAAAGGATCTACTATTTTTCATGCTTTGCAAACACTAAAATCTCGAGTTTTTAAATATATGTAAAACACGAAGGACCAGATCTTTTACTACAAATAAAAAAATTATATTTAATTTAATTTATAATAATTTTAAACCAATAATTTAGTGAAATCAAAAATTCAAAAAGTTACTTACTTCAACCTTTCTCCCAGTTATTAGTTTTGTTTTGAATTTGGTTTACCGTTTACGTTTTAGTTTTACTTTGCTTTTCTAGAAAATTCCATAACAAAGAACACGCGAATAATCTAGCCAATAGGCGCTAGAATAAACAGCTTCTGCCTTTCGCTAAGTTTTAATACACACAGTATGAATAATGGACGTGCAAGTTACTCTTTATATGGCCAAAAGAGAGGTGCCAGAAAAAAAACTGGTTTGGAAATTTCACAGCGTTCTCCTCCGATGGCCTTGAAACTCAACAAATTAGAAAAAAGACCCACGGTTATTCGACCAGTTTGCAAACTATTTGAAAATACCAAATACTTTTTTCCTATCTTTTCGAATATTCGACTATTTGATTAAGAACGGACATTTAAGTACACACAATCCCACTGATGTGTTAACTTTATTTTAAATATTAAATTTAAATTTGAACAAATTTCCAATCATCTTGAATATGAACTTAGTAAACCTAAGAGGAATGTCATCGGAAAAGAATTATTCGAGTTACCTGGTTTTGGAAATAAGGTAGCGTAACGCAAACACGTTCACTTAAATTAATTTTTATAAAAACCAAATTTTCGAGTTACCTGGTTTTGAAAAGAAGGGGTGAACAAGTTTTTCGAGTTACCGGGTTTTGGAAATAAGGTGGCGAAACGCGAACACGTTCATTTAAATTAATTTTTATAAAAACCAAATTTTCGAGTTACCTGGTTTTGAAAAGAAGGGAGTGAACAAGTTTTTCGAGTTACCTGGTTGTGGAAATAAGGTAGCGAAACGCGAACGAGTTAGATGGCACCTGTATCAATTGCCACGAAATTCAAATATGACAATAGTGCGTACGCGAGTGGTGGGGTACCTTTAAATTGAAAATCGACCAAAAACTCTAAAGTGGGCTCCGATCCCAAAAATTACGAAAATCCCGTGAGGCTATAAAGTGCCTACCGATTGAGATTTCAATCGCCTTTGTACCACTAACGTACCGCGAGCAATCGTGTAGTACGGCAGTGTGTCAGAATTTATAGCCCGGTGTACCTAGTAACAAAGACCATACCACCGGAGGCCTATCATCATAGTGCCCTACGCCAGCGTCCCCAAGCCCGGACAGGTGACAAATCCAGCATGGGTAGCAGAACCCCACTACTGATGGTCTTACCTTTGACGCAAGCCACTCAACCCAGCAGAAGGTGCAGCAATGGGTGGACCAATCCCCACTTCGCACACAGCAGTGGGATTTATAATGGATGCTATAGCAACTCCAGCCGACACCCTACCTATGAAGGTAAGGAGCCAAATCCTTTGGAAAGAGCTCCTAAAGGGGAACGACGAGCACACAGAAGCCCAAGTAACCCGGCACAGCTGGCACCGGAGATCCCGGTGGGCCCCAAAAGGCCGGGAAACAGGACCGCCGTGCCCGCATATGGAGGCTCGCCGCCCCACAGCAGGCTACCCAATCCGCCGAGGCGGCCAGTTTGCCTGGACCCTCTCCGTTAGCCTGAACCGAAGTTCAGTATCCAGCCCAAACCTGACCGAAGTCGGAGGTGGAGATAGGACTATTTGATCAGAGCTAACATCTCCCAGTGCGCCACCGCCCTTATGGGTTACAAGAGCCGGACCCCGACTCCCCGGTAAAGCCGAGGGGCTAACCACTCTTAGAAAGTCTGTACACCGGACTACGCTTAGATTAGCACTGCCAAAGGCCGGGACTTCAAAGATTACGCGTAGTCCCATTAGTACAGTCAAAGGTACGGCTCTGTACACCGATTACGCGGAGTGATCAGCCCCTCGGGTAAAGCCACCAGTTATTGCACACTCTAACCCGTTTAGGGCCCGTGTAGTACGGCAGCTGGCCATAAAAAGAATTTAGTGGCACACTTATTCTTAACTTCTGGGCACAACAAATATTTAGGGTCACACTTATTTATTACACGCCTGGTCGTACGTTATTCTTATTTCAGGCAGGCTTTCAATCGAATGCGAATATAGCTTCAGCGCGTAAAGAATTCAGGTATGACGCGAAATGGCTAATTAACTTACTTAAAATTAACTTTTTTCAACGCGACCTCAACCTAAGCTGGAATGGGCCTATAGAAGTAACAAAACTTGTTGTTTTTGATCTAATCGTACTTACCTTCTTCCTGTCGTACGACGTGCGTAAAAAGGGCGTAAAACGTGCGTAAAACGTTGAGTGTCACACTTATTGTTTTTCTGGGCATACCCTGAAAGCTCGGCGCGAACGGCCTTGAAAAATGCGAGAGGGAAACTGGTGTTTAGAACTCTATAGACACGCGGATTTACAATGTTGGAAGTTGCGGGGGTCCGTATACGCTGTCTAAAAAACGTCACTTAGAATTAAAATTAAGCAACGTAATTGCAAACCTAGGTTATATGGAAACCACAGCTATTCAAAAATATAACTCTCATGAAAATCGGACTTAAATTAAGGAACGTTATGTAGACTTTTAGGCGAAAATATAAAACCACGAAAATTGGGGTCCCGTAAATTACCCTGAAAACTATACTTAAATTTAATATTTACTGATATAACTGAAGTTGTAGATCCGCTAAATCCTAACCTAACCAAAAATATTTTTTTAACGTTATCGGACTTAATTTTAAATAAAATATCTACCACACAAAGCGAAACCACCAAAAATAGTAAATTGGGCATTTGCCCAACTTCTCGGGCTCCGATCACAAAAATTACGAAAATACCGTCGAGGCTATAATAGTGCCTACCGATTGAGATATCAATCGCCTTTGTACCACTAACGTACCGCGACAGGGCCGTGCTCAGAGGTCTCGCGGCCCCGGGCGAAATGCATGGGCGAAACTGACAATTGTGAGTGTAGCGGCCCTCCGGTATTTACATCCCTATGGTTAAGTGCTATTCGATTCGACGAATCGAATATTCGATTTGGTATTCGATCGAATTATTTGGTCTAACAAAATATTTTGCATTATCTCTGGCTTTTTTCAAGGCCGTTCTAATATGACCCAAAGTAACAAATAAGAGTGTCATTTATCGGAGTAATACGCGATGCTTACAACGTATGACCTGAAGTAGCAAATAAGTGTGACACTTATCGGAGGCCGTTCTAATATCACCAAATGTAACAAATAAGTGTGACACTTATCGGAGAAATACGCTTTGCTTACAACGTATGAATTTAAGTAACAAATAAGTGTGACACTTAACGGAGTAATGCGCTATTCTTACAACGTATGAATTTAAGTAACAAATAAGTGTGACACTTAACGGAGTAATGCGCTATTCTTACAACGTATGAATTTAAGTAACAAATAAGTGTGACACTTAACGGAGTAATGCGCTATGCTTACAACGTATGAATTTAAGTAACAAATAAGTGTGACACTTAACGGAGTAATGCGCTATGCTTACAACGTATGAATTTAAGTAACAAATAAGTGTGACACTTAACGGAGTAATGCGCTATGCTTACAACGTATGACCGAAGTAACAAATAAGTGTGACACTTATCGGAGCAGTACGCGATGCTTGCAACGTATGACCAGAAGTAAAAAATAAGAAAGACACTGATCGAAGGAATCTTCGATGCTTTCAAAGTATGACTAAAATTAAAAAAATAAGTGTAAATACAATTATGTGTGGCCAGGGACGTACGTTTGGGGGGGGGGACTGGGGGAGGCTCCCCCCCAAAGCTTTGTAGAGTTGGCAAATCGAGGTGGACTTGGCAAGATGAAAATTATGAAACATGTTAGTTCATTAAAAAAAACTACTAAATCGATGGTAAACGATGTTGTAACAAATCATTTAGAATTTCCCAGCAATTTACTTCCCTAAAGTCATTAACTATGTTTGAGATTTCTATGTAGTTGCTTCTCCTTATGTATAACTTACAGGACCTGATTTCTATGATAATGTTAGGCAGCTAGCAAGGTGAATAAAGATACGCTATAATGGGCAGCTAGTGTGTTGGAACTTTAGTTCAGCCTTGTAGTAAAAGCTTTTTAAATAGTCATTTTTCCTACAGCACCTTATAAAATTCTAAGGCAGATAGACGCGTGATAGAGAATATCAGTTGTTCGTTATTATTTCAGTGTTAATTTTCTACGTTAAAGGCAATCTGTATAAAATTTATAAAAATACCTAGTTTTAATTTCTATAGATGTTACAGTTTTTTTTACTTAGGGTAAATTAAGTTAGTCGTGAATATTATAGTGATATGTTTTAGGAAAATGAAAATTTCACAAGCCAATATTCCTAAAGTTGCGTTGGGTAAAGATAACGTGTGATACAGTGTCGGTTGTTCCACGGCCCACTGCGCATGCGCTCGCGTTCTCTCGCCCCATAGCGGCCCGCTCAATCAGCCCAAAATAGAGAATGCCATTTGTGGCCGCTACGTAGGCTGGAGCGCTATAATCTGACCCCTCTTTAACATTGAATCCTACGGAGATATGTTGTTTTTTGATTTATTATGAAAAAGATTAAGAATTAATAGGCATTTTCAAGGAAATGAAAGGTAAATCAACTCTTTTTATACGTTTTAATCACTTTTTCAAAATTTTTACGTTTGTTTTTCCCGCCGAAAATAATATTTTAAAATCACCAGATGTCAGATGCTCTCGCTACTGAGTCTGCTGTTACAGTTGACAACACGTCGATGAAAAAGAGGCAAATACTAAAAGGCCTACCAACGAAAAGGCCTACCAGTGGCCTACCTTTAGCCAAGATAAGTGCGAATTGAGTCAACTTTTTATGATTGTTTCCTTTGCATTTTACGCTATGTTTGAACAGATTGGCCTGATTTAAATCAAATTAAACTTATTATTACTTAATATTTTGTATATTTAAACAACGCATCAACAATTTCAAAATTTAAAATTTGCGATATTTTTAAAGGGCCTACCAGAGACACACCGACCATTAATCGATTGTTTCTTCTGTTGATCGATTATTTTACAATTTTAAACGAAATTTCTGTATTTAAGAAAGGGCCTACCAGTGGCCTACCTCCCGTTAATCTATTATTTTGCCATTTTAAACGAAATTTCCTTATTTTAGAAAGGGCCTACCAGTGGCCTACCTCCCGTTAATACATTATTTTCCCATTTTAATCGAATTTTCGCTATTTTAGAAAGGGCCTACCAGTGGCTTACCTCCCGTTAATACATTATTATCCCCATTTTAAACGAATTTTCGCTATTTAAGAAAGGGCCTACCAGTGGCCTACCTCCCGTTAATACATTATTTTCCCATTTTAAACGAATTTTCGCTATTTAAGAAATGGCCTACCAGTGGCCTACCTCACGTTAATAGATTATTTTGCCATTTTAATCGAATTTTCGCTATTTAAGAAAGGGCCTACCAGTGGCCTACCTCCCATTAATAGATTATTTTGCCATTTTAAACGAATTTTCGCTATTTAAGAAAGGGCCTACCAGTGGCCTACCTCCCATTAATAGATTATTTTGCCATTTGAAATGAATTTTCGCTATTTTAGAAAGGGCCTACCAGTGGCCTACCTCCCATTAATAGATTATTTTGCCATTTTAAACGAATTTTCGCTATTTAAGAAAGGGCCTACCAGTGGCCTACCTCCCATTAATAGATTATTTTGCCATTTGAAACGAATTTTCGCTATTTTAGAAAGGGCCTACCAGTGGCCTACCTCCCATTAATAGATTATTTTGCCATTTTAAACGAATTTTCGCTATTTTAGAAAGGGCCTACCAGTGGCCTACCTCCCGTTAATCTATTATTTTCCCATTTTAATCGAATTTTCTTTATTTAAGAAATGGCCTACCAGTGGCCTACCTCACGTTAATAGATTATTTTGCCATTTTAATCGAATTTTCGCTATTTAAGAAAGGGCCTACCAGTGGCCTACCTCCCATTAATAGATTATTTTGCCATTTGAAACGAATTTTCGCTATTTTAGAAAGGGCCTACCAGTGGCCTACCTCCCATTAATAGATTATTTTGCCATTTGAAACGAATTTTCGCTATTTTAGAAAGGGCCTACCAGTGGCCTACCTCCCATTAATAGATTATTTTCCCATTTTAAACGAATTTTCGCTATTTTAGAAAGGGCCTACCAGTGGCCTACCTGCCGTTTGTATCAACGAGGAGAAAAGTCATACCGTCAAAACGTGGCGTTGGATTTATTTTATACGAGTCCCACCCAATTTTATTGTTAACTTTACTTCGTTTTAATTCGTGGTTTAGTTGATCGAAGATATGATTAGCAAGTTTATGTCTCGTTATTTAAAGATTAAACGAAGACTTTTCAATTATTACGTTAATTTATACTATTTTAGCACCGATTCGATCCATTTTTAAAAGGCATACTTTCGCTTCCAATCGATTGATTTTACTTAATTTTAATGTTAAAACGTTGAGCTTTTTATTTGAGCGTTTATTATTTATATTCAATTAAAACATTTTGTTTACCAATTTTGAAAACCCTTCTTAGTAGTAGTATTATATTTGAAAATTAATATATCTTTAACTTTATTTACTTATATCTATTTATTACTGTATTTATCTATCTATCTATCAATTTTTATTTTTATCTTTCTAAATCTTTACTTATCTATCTCCCTCTCTTTGTAATTATTTTTCTATCTATCTATCTATCTATCTAGAGTGTACATTTATCTTTTCGAAAATATTTTACGTATGGATTGTTAAATTTAAAAAAAGCTGCTACTTCATGACTTAGAAAAAACTTAATTTTATTCGGAGCTTTCGGACCGTGGTCCTTCTTCAGCGAGTGACTGTTACAAGTGATTCCTTAAAATTTAACAATTTATAATAAACCATGGCTAAAAGTTTTAATATTTATAGTTATTTTACGTATGGAACATTACAATATAACGCTTCGCCCATTTTTACCTCTCCGAGGGGACAAAGTCCCCTAGGAGGGGTTATTCATATGTGTGTCTGTCTGTCAGGCCTGCGAACGCGTTCACATTTTCGGTGCAAAGTGTAATCACTGCGTACGCAGTTTCTCAAAGGGTTGGCGAAACCACCGTGTGACGGTGAGCGTTAACGGATGCATTTGCGGTTTGGATGGTGTTTTTTCGCTCACCGTCGTAACGGTTTGGTGTATTACGTTTTTGTAATGTTTATGCGTAGGTTGTAAATGTTGAGTTCGTGTTATGACGGTTGTGAGTGTTGAGTTTCTTGTGTTTGTGTTTTGATGCTTGTGCATGTTGAGTTCGTGTGATTATGGTTGTGGATGTTGGGTATATTGTGTTTGTACGGGCGTTTTCTCTCCAGCTTCTACTTAATGACTTTGGGACGGACCGAAAGCTGAGTGTTATGCAACCTCTCAACGTCCAATGGCAGGGTTTCCACCAATTGTTCACGGTATTCGTCTTAATATCAATTTGCAATTTATATGCGCCGGCCGGGAATCGAACCCCGGGTCTGCCTCGTGCAAGAGATTAACTCTAACCACTCAGCCACCAACGCTTGTTAAATTACGGTGTTTTTCTAAAAAACAGCTTTGGCGAATTTCATTTACAAAGTTATAACGTTAGGTACTATAATTTATTCTACATCATTTTAAATATTTATAAATTATATTAATCTTATATTTATATATATATAGATATATAGATATATATATATATAGATATATAGATATAGATATATAGATATATATATATAGATATATATATCTATATATATATATCTATATATATATATATATCTATATATATATATCTATATATATAAATATATATCTATATATATATATCTATATATATATATATCTATATATATCTCTATATATCTCTATATATATATATATGTTTTCAGATATAATACTACTACCAAATTTCCAAAAAAATTGTTTTAAAAATTTGTAAACAAAATGTTTTTATTCATTATAAATAATACAGGCTCAAAAAAGTTATAAATCTAAATGTTTTCACAGTAAAATCAATCGATTGGTAGCGAAAGTGTGCCTTTTTAAAAATAGATCGAATCGGCGCTAATATAGTTTAAATTAACGTTAAAGTTTAAAAGTGTTCATTCATTCTATAGTGCAACCGAGAGTTCCTTCTCCGGACGCATATTAACTCACTTTCCAAACCCTCAACGCTCATTTCCTGCCACGTCGACACACCACCTATGAGGTGTTCAATTTCCGCCAGGCTAAGCAAGGTGCGTCTGAAACTATCGATGAATTCCAAACACTTGCACGTACTCTTTCAAAAACGTGCGTTTTCGCCGACGTCGACATGGAAATAATGCGTCATATTATTCGAACCTGCAATTCGTCCCAATTGCGTCGACACTTTATGAACTTTTAGCTCTCTAGCAAGATCTTACGAACAGGCTGATCTTCAGGCTAAAACGATGGAAAAGCGGGATAGGCAAGCCTTAATGCTCTAAAAAATGCCTACGTCCCTATTCATTCCCTTCAACCAACATTTTCGATAACCTAGCAAACCAGCGATATATTTTATAACAGCACCCCTACCGCTCCAATTCAACAGACACCATCGTCTGGGCAATACTACCGCGCAACTACACGTTCACAACAAACTGATGGAGGTATGCCTTTTACAACTCATAAATGTTTCAACTGTGGCGGACCATTTCTACACTCACAAGGCCGTTTAGGTTGCCCGGTCAGAACTGAGAACTACAAACTAAAGTTGGTGTGGACGACTAGGCCATTTTGAATAACTATGCAAAAAAAAGAAACCGAACTGAACCAACATAGAGATCATATTTATAGGTCAAGGTCATTTTCTAAAATGTGACTATTCTGTAACTCCACAACCTCTCAACCGATCTTCTTGAAAATTGAACATTCAACTTCTACGGCCTGCCCAAATAACCTTAAATACAAGTTTTCACTAAAATTGGCGATGGTAGGGTGAACAAGTGGTTCAATCTGTCCTGGAATTACCCCAGGAAGCGTTGATCCATACTCTGAATACCAATCAATTGGTACATAGTCCAGTGGCCACGAACTCTGAACTGAATAAAATCTTCAATATCCGTGGCAAAGATATGGAGGCACTTATCGATACCGATGCTTCAGTAAATATAATAAACTATCCCACATATCTGAGACTAGCACCACCACTACTCTTAATGCGCCAAAACTAAAGGTTAAACCATTTGAATCCTAGGAACCCTTACCGCTTCTTGGCAGATTCGCTTCTACAATTTCAATTAACTCTACTGAAGCAACTTTTCATGTCTTACACCGATCGAAAAAGGCGTTCAATATTGTTGGGGCATCAACTCTTCACCAATTAGATCTATTGCCAACGTAATCAACTATCCTTACATTACGAGGCGAGCAACAAACCAAATTCCATGGTTTGGGGAAAATGAAGAACCAAGCCGACGTAATCCGACGATCAATTTCACACTCCTTCAATCTAGGAGACAAGGTCCTCCCTAAACTCGTTTCACGACATAAATTTCACCCATTGTATGACACCCAACCGTGGAATATTGTTGAAACCAGAGGATCAAGAGAAACAATTAAACACCAATTAATTAGGAATTGTTCCTTGCTAAAACCCTTTAAGTCTACCGCAACTGTACAAAACGAACAACCATGTATGGAAATTTATCAGAATGCATATGATGACCCAAAAGGATTGCCACGATTCTACCCTCAAACGGCATCTATATCAAGCACCAGTACATCAAAACCCACACGCTCAGGGTGCAATAATTCGAGAAAGACGACCTCGTCGAAACATATCGCACCTGAAATGCAGAGGAATGGCGATGGGAGAATTACACTTCGCCCATGAGTTAACATGAGATCGCCGAACCGTCCTATTTCATAAACAAGACGTACGACGCTCGGAATACACACAATCCTTCTAATGTGTTAAGTTTGTTTGAGCAATTCACAGCAACCTGCAACGCCGGTATCACAACCAATATATATCCACGGCCACACATAATTGTATTTACCTTATTTGTTACTTCTAGTCATACTTTGAATCTTCGATCAGTTTCATACTTATTTGTTACTTCTTATCACACTTATTTGTTACGTTGAGTGTCAGCCTTATTACTTCTGGTCATACGCCGAAAACTAGGTCGATCAGTGTCATACTTAATTGTTACTTATGGTCATACGTTGAAAGCGCGGCGCACTCTGAACGGCCTTGAAAAACGCTAGAGGGAAACGGGCGCGTAGACCTCTATAAACACGCGGATTTACAATGTTGGAAATTACGGGGGTCCGTATACGCTGCCCTAAAAACCTTACTTAGAATTAAAATTAAGCCTTATTAAGGAACGTATTTGCAACTCTAGGTTATCTGTAAGCCACAGCTATTCAAAAATATAACTTTCATGAAAATCGGACTTAAATTAAGGAACTGTATGCAGATTTTTAGGTGAAAATAAAAAAACCATGAAAATTGGGGTCCCGTAAATTACCCTGAAAACTATAATTTAATTTAATATTTAATTATTTACTGATGTAACCGAAGTTGTAGGTCCGCTGAATCCTAACCTATCCAAAAATATTTTTTTAACGTTATCGGACTTAATTTTAAATAAACTATCTACCACATAAAGCGAAACCACCAAAAATAGTAAATTGGGCAAATGCCCACCTTCTAGGGCTCCAATTTGAAAACTTTATGAAAGGCTATCAATGGCGATATATGTAGCCCTAACCGTTGAAGAGATATGCGCGACACGGTGGCATCGGCATCGGCATTGGCTACACTGTACTTGAGACTAATACACACAAATAATTAGGATTGTGTAAAAAGGGCGAGGAAAGAAAAAGTGTTTTGGTTTTTAGATGTGTTTTTTTTTCCCTCTTGTAATAACCTGTTAAACAAAATTTTATTTTCGCCAAAAAGGTAGGAATGTGACTTCCACCATATTATTTTATATCACTCTTTTCTAACCTCGCGTGCTTTAATAAAATTATAGGCACGAGGGATTGGTTTTTAAAAAGAAAAGGCAAAAATGACGGAAGCAAAACGGTTTCAATAAATTTTGGGCATTTTTATTTCTGCATTGTTAAAGAACTTTGCCCACAACAACACTAAAAATGGGATATAGGCCACTGGTAGGCCCTTTCTCAAATAGCGAAAATTCGTTTAAAATGGCAAAATAATAGATTAACGGGAGGTAGGCCACTGGTAGGCCCTTTCTAACATAGCGAAAATTCGATTAAAATGAGAAAATAATCTATTAATGGGAGGTAGGCCACTGGTAGGCCCTTTCTAAAATAGCGAAAATTCGTTTAAAATGGCAAAATAATAGATTAACGGGAGGTAGGCCAATGGTAGGCCCTTTCTAAAATAGCGAAAAATCGTTTAAAATGGCAAAATAATAGATTAACGGGAGGTAGGCCACTGGTAGGCCCTTTCTAACATAGCGAAAATTCGATTAAAATGAGATAATAATCTATTAATGGGAGGTAGGCCACTGGTAGGCCCTTTCTAAAATAGCGAAAATTCGTTTAAAATGGCAAAATAATAGATTAACGGGAGGTAGGCCAATGGTAGGCCCTTTCTAAAATAGCGAAAATTCGTTAAAAATGGCAAAATAATAGATTAACGGGAGGTAGGCCAATGGTAGGCCCTTTCTAAAATAGCGAAAAATGGTTTAAAATGGCAAAATAATAGATTAACGGGAGGTAGGCCACTGGTAGGCCCTTTCTAACATAGTGAAAATTCGTTTAAAATGGCAAAATAATAGATTAACGGGAGGTAGGCCACTGGTAGGCCCTTACTAAAATAGCGAAAATTCGTTTAAAATGGGAAAATAATAGATTAACGGGAGGTAGGCCACTGAAAGGCCCTTTCTAAAATAAGTAAAATTCGTTAAAAATGGCCAAATAATAGATTAACGGGAGGTAGGCCACTAGTAGGCCCTTTCTAAAATTACGAAAATTCGATTAAAATGAGAAAATAATCTATTAATGGGAGGTAGGCCACTGGTAGGCCCTTTCTAAAATAGCGAAAATTCGTTTAAAATGGCAAAATAATAGATTAACGGGAGGTAGGCCACTGGTAGGCCCTTTCAAACATAGCTAAAATTCGATTAAAATGAGAAAATAATCTATTATTGGGAGGTAGGCCACTGGTAGGCCCTTTCTAAAATAGCGAAAATTCGTTAAAAATGGCCAAATAATAGATTAACGGGAGGTAGGCCACTGGTAGGCCCTTTCTAACATAGAGAAAATTCGATTAAAAAGGCAAAATAATAGATTAACGGGAGGTAGGCCACTGGTAGGCCCTTTCTAAAATAGCGAAAATTCGTTTAAAATGGGAAAATAATAGATTAACGGGAGGTAGGCCACTGGTAGGCCCTTTCTAACATAGCGAAAATTCGATTAAAATGAGATAATAATCTATTAATGGGAGGTAGGCCACTGGTAGGCCCTTTCTAAAATAGCGAAAATTCGTTTAAAATGGCAAAATAATAGATTAACGGGAGGTAGGCCAATGGTAGGCCCTTTCTAAAATAGCGAAAATTCGTTTAAAATGGCCAAATAATAGATTAACGGGAGGTAGGCCACTGGTAGGCCCTTTCTAAAATAGCGAAAATTCGTTTAAAATGGCAAAATAATAGATTAACGGGAGGTAGGCCAATGGTAGGCCCTTTCTAAAATAGCGAAAATTCGTTAAAAATGGCAAAATAATAGATTAACGGGAGGTAGGCCAATGGTAGGCCCTTTCTAAAATAGCGAAAAATGGTTTAAAATGGCAAAATAATAGATTAACGGGAGGTAGGCCACTGGTAGGCCCTTACTAAAATAAGGAAAATTCGTTAAAAATGGCCAAATAATAGATTAACGGGAGGTAGGCCACTGGTAGGCCCTTTCTAAAATTGCGAAAATTCGATTAAAATGAGAAAATAATCTATTAATGGGAGGTAGGCCACTGGTAGGCCCTTTCTAAAATAGCGAAAATTCGTTTAAAATGGCAAAATAATAGATTAACGGGAGGTAGGCCACTGGTAGGCCCTTTCAAACATAGCTAAAATTCGATTAAAATGAGAAAATAATCTATTATTGGGAGGTAGGCCACTGGTAGGCCCTTTCTAAAATAGCGAAAATTCGTTAAAAATGGCCAAATAATAGATTAACGGGAGGTAGGCCACTGGTAGGCCCTTTCTAACATAGAGAAAATTCGATTAAAAAGGCAAAATAATAGATTAACGGGAGGTAGGCCACTGGTAGGCCCTTTCTAAAATAGCGAAAATTCGTTTAAAATGGGAAAATAATAGATTAACGGGAGGTAGGCCACTGGTAGGCCCTTTCTAACATAGCGAAAATTCGATTAAAATGAGATAATAATCTATTAATGGGAGGTAGGCCACTGGTAGGCCCTTTCTAAAATAGCGAAAATTCGTTTAAAATGGCAAAATAATAGATTAACGGGAGGTAGGCCAATGGTAGGCCCTTTCTAAAATAGCGAAAATTCGTTTAAAATGGCCAAATAATAGATTAACGGGAGGTAGGCCACTGGTAGGCCCTTTCTAAAATTGCGAAAATTCGATTAAAATGAGAAAATAATCTATTAATGGGAGGTAGGCCACTGGTAGGCCCTTTCTAAAATAGCGAAAATTCGTTTAAAATGGCAAAATAATAGATTAACGGGAGGTAGGCAACTGGTAGGCCCTTTCAAACATAGCTAAAATTTGATTAAAATGAGAAAATAATCTATTATTGGGAGGTAGGCCACTGGTAGGCCCTTTCTAAAATAGCGAAAATTCGTTAAAAATGGCCAAATAATAGATTAACGGGAGGTAGGCCACTGGTAGGCCCTTTCTAACATAGAGAAAACTCGATTAAAAAGGCAAAATAATAGATTAACGGGAGGTAGGCCACTGGTAGGCCCTTTCTAAAATAGCGAAAATTCGTTTAAAATGGGAAAATAATAGATTAACGGGAGGTAGGCCACTGGTAGGCCCTTTCTAACATAGCGAAAATTCGATTAAAATGAGATAATAATCTATTAATGGGAGGTAGGCCACTGGTAGGCCCTTTCTAAAATAGCGAAAATTCGTTTAAAATGGCAAAATAATAGATTAACGGGAGGTAGGCCAATGGTAGGCCCTTTCTAAAATAGCGAAAATTCGTTTAAAATGGCAAAATAATAGATTAACGGGAGGTAGGCCACTGGTAGGCCCTTTCTAACATAGAGAAAATTCGATTAAAAAGGCAAAATAATAGATTAACGGGAGGTAGGCCACTGGTAGGCCCTTTCTAAAATAGCGAAAATTCGTTTAAAATGGGAAAATAATAGATTAACGGGAGGTAGGCCACTGGTAGGCCCTTTCTAACATAGCGAAAATTCGATTAAAATGAGAAAATAATCTATTAATGGGAGGTAGGCCACTGGTAGGCCCTTTCTAAAATAGCGAAAATTCGTTTAAAATGGCCAAATAATAGATTAACGGGAGGTAGGCCACTGGTAGGCCCTTTCTAACATAGAGAAAATTCGATTAAAAAGGCAAAATAATAGATTAACGGGAGGTAGGCCACTGGTAGGCCCTTTCTAAAATAGCGAAAATTCGTTTAAAATGGGAAAATAATAGATTAACGGGAGGTAGGCCACTGGTAGGCCCTTTCTAACATAGCGAAAATTCGATTAAAATGAGATAATAATCTATTAATGGGAGGTAGGCCACTGGTAGGCCCTTTCTAAAATAGCGAAAATTCGTTTAAAATGGCAAAATAATAGATTAACGGGAGGTAGGCCAATGGTAGGCCCTTTCTAAAATAGCGAAAATTCGTTTAAAATGGCCAAATAATAGATTAACGGGAGGTAGGCCACTGGTAGGCCCTTTCTAAAATTGCGAAAATTCGATTAAAATGAGAAAATAATCTATTAATGGGAGGTAGGCCACTGGTAGGCCCTTTCTAAAATAGCGAAAATTCGTTTAAAATGGCAAAATAATAGATTAACGGGAGGTAGGCAACTGGTAGGCCCTTTCTAAAATAGCGAAAATTCGTTTAAAATGGGAAAATAATAGATTAACGGGAGGTAGGCCACTGGTAGGCCCTTTCTAACATAGCGAAAATTCGATTAAAATGAGAAAATAATCTATTAATGGGAGGTAGGCCACTGGTAGGCCCTTTCTAAAATAGCGAAAATTCGTTTAAAATGGCCAAATAATAGATTAACGGGAGGTAGGCCACTGGTAGGCCCTTTCTAACATAGAGAAAATTCGATTAAAAAGGCAAAATAATAGATTAACGGGAGGTAGGCCACTGGTAGGCCCTTTCTAAAATAGCGAAAATTCGTTTAAAATGGGAAAATAATAGATTAACGGGAGGTAGGCCACTGGTAGGCCCTTTCTAACATAGAGAAAATTCGATTAAAAAGGCAAAATAATAGATTAACGGGAGGTAGGCCACTGGTAGGCCCTTTCTAAAATAGCGAAAATTCGTTAAAAATGGCCAAATAATAGATTAACGGGAGGTAGGCCACTGGTAGGCCCTTTCTAACATAGAGAAAACTCGATTAAAAAGGCAAAATAATAGATTAACGGGAGGTAGGCCACTGGTAGGCCCTTTCTAAAATAGCGAAAATTCGTTTAAAATGGGAAAATAATAGATTAACGGGAGGTAGGCCACTGGTAGGCCCTTTCTAACATAGCGAAAATTCGATTAAAATGAGATAATAATCTATTAATGGGAGGTAGGCCACTGGTAGGCCCTTTCTAAAATAGCGAAAATTCGTTTAAAATGGCAAAATAATAGATTAACGGGAGGTAGGCCAATGGTAGGCCCTTTCTAAAATAGCGAAAATTCGTTTAAAATGGCAAAATAATAGATTAACGGGAGGTAGGCCACTGGTAGGCCCTTTCTAACATAGAGAAAATTCGATTAAAAAGGCAAAATAATAGATTAACGGGAGGTAGGCCACTGGTAGGCCCTTTCTAAAATAGCGAAAATTCGTTTAAAATGGGAAAATAATAGATTAACGGGAGGTAGGCCACTGGTAGGCCCTTTCTAACATAGCGAAAATTCGATTAAAATGAGAAAATAATCTATTAATGGGAGGTAGGCCACTGGTAGGCCCTTTCTAAAATAGCGAAAATTCGTTTAAAATGGCCAAATAATAGATTAACGGGAGGTAGGCCACTGGTAGGCCCTTTCTAACATAGAGAAAATTCGATTAAAAAGGCAAAATAATAGATTAACGGGAGGTAGGCCACTGGTAGGCCCTTTCTAAAATAGCGAAAATTCGTTTAAAATGGGAAAATAATAGATTAACGGGAGGTAGGCCACTGGTAGGCCCTTTCTAACATAGCGAAAATTCGATTAAAATGAGATAATAATCTATTAATGGGAGGTAGGCCACTGGTAGGCCCTTTCTAAAATAGCGAAAATTCGTTTAAAATGGCAAAATAATAGATTAACGGGAGGTAGGCCAATGGTAGGCCCTTTCTAAAATAGCGAAAATTCGTTTAAAATGGCCAAATAATAGATTAACGGGAGGTAGGCCACTGGTAGGCCCTTTCTAAAATTGCGAAAATTCGATTAAAATGAGAAAATAATCTATTAATGGGAGGTAGGCCACTGGTAGGCCCTTTCTAAAATAGCGAAAATTCGTTTAAAATGGCAAAATAATAGATTAACGGGAGGTAGGCAACTGGTAGGCCCTTTCAAACATAGCTAAAATTTGATTAAAATGAGAAAATAATCTATTATTGGGAGGTAGGCCACTGGTAGGCCCTTTCTAAAATAGCGAAAATTCGTTAAAAATGGCCAAATAATAGATTAACGGGAGGTAGGCCACTGGTAGGCCCTTTCTAACATAGAGAAAACTCGATTAAAAAGGCAAAATAATAGATTAACGGGAGGTAGGCCACTGGTAGGCCCTTTCTAAAATAGCGAAAATTCGTTTAAAATGGGAAAATAATAGATTAACGGGAGGTAGGCCACTGGTAGGCCCTTTCTAACATAGCGAAAATTCGATTAAAATGAGATAATAATCTATTAATGGGAGGTAGGCCACTGGTAGGCCCTTTCTAAAATAGCGAAAATTCGTTTAAAATGGCAAAATAATAGATTAACGGGAGGTAGGCCAATGGTAGGCCCTTTCTAAAATAGCGAAAATTCGTTTAAAATGGCAAAATAATAGATTAACGGGAGGTAGGCCACTGGTAGGCCCTTTCTAACATAGAGAAAATTCGATTAAAAAGGCAAAATAATAGATTAACGGGAGGTAGGCCACTGGTAGGCCCTTTCTAAAATAGCGAAAATTCGTTTAAAATGGGAAAATAATAGATTAACGGGAGGTAGGCCACTGGTAGGCCCTTTCTAACATAGCGAAAATTCGATTAAAATGAGAAAATAATCTATTAATGGGAGGTAGGCCACTGGTAGGCCCTTTCTAAAATAGCGAAAATTCGTTTAAAATGGCCAAATAATAGATTAACGGGAGGTAGGCCACTGGTAGGCCCTTTCTAACATAGAGAAAATTCGATTAAAAAGGCAAAATAATAGATTAACGGGAGGTAGGCCACTGGTAGGCCCTTTCTAAAATAGCGAAAATTCGTTTAAAATGGGAAAATAATAGATTAACGGGAGGTAGGCCACTGGTAGGCCCTTTCTAACATAGCGAAAATTCGATTAAAATGAGATAATAATCTATTAATGGGAGGTAGGCCACTGGTAGGCCCTTTCTAAAATAGCGAAAATTCGTTTAAAATGGCAAAATAATAGATTAACGGGAGGTAGGCCAATGGTAGGCCCTTTCTAAAATAGCGAAAATTCGTTTAAAATGGCTAAATAATAGATTAACGGGAGGTAGGCCACTGGTAGGCCCTTTCTAACATAGAGAAAATTCGATTAAAAAGGCAAAATAATAGATTAACGGGAGGTAGGCCACTGGTAGGCCCTTTCTAAAATAGCGAAAATTCGTTTAAAATGGGAAAATAATAGATTAACGGGAGGTAGGCCACTGGTAGGCCCTTTCTAACATAGCGAAAATTCGATTAAAATGAGATAATAATCTATTAATGGGAGGTAGGCCACTGGTAGGCCCTTTCTAAAATAGCGAAAATTCGTTTAAAATGGCAAAATAATAGATTAACGGGAGGTAGGCCAATGGTAGGCCCTTTCTAAAATAGCGAAAATTCGTTAAAAATGGCAAAATAATAGATTAACGGGAGGTAGGCCAATGGTAGGCCCTTTCTAAAATAGCGAAAAATGGTTTAAAATGGCAAAATAATAGATTAACGGGAGGTAGGCCACTGGTAGGCCCTTTCTAACATAGTGAAAATTCGTTTAAAATGGCAAAATAATAGATTAACGGGAGGTAGGCCACTGGTAGGCCCTTACTAAAATAGCGAAAATTCGTTTAAAATGGGAAAATAATAGATTAACGGGAGGTAGGCCACTGAAAGGCCCTTTCTAAAATAAGGAAAATTCGTTAAAAATGGCCAAATAATAGATTAACGGGAGGTAGGCCACTGGTAGGCCCTTTCTAAAATTACGAAAATTCGATTAAAATGAGAAAATAATCTATTAATGGGAGGTAGGCCACTGGTAGGCCCTTTCTAAAATAGCGAAAATTCGTTTAAAATGGCAAAATAATAGATTAACGGGAGGTAGGCCACTGGTAGGCCCTTTCAAACATAGCTAAAATTCGATTAAAATGAGAAAATAATCTATTATTGGGAGGTAGGCCACTGGTAGGCCCTTTCTAAAATAGCGAAAATTCGTTAAAAATGGCCAAATAATAGATTAACGGGAGGTAGGCCACTGGTAGGCCCTTTCTAACATAGAGAAAATTCGATTAAAAAGGCAAAATAATAGATTAACGGGAGGTAGGCCACTGGTAGGCCCTTTCTAAAATAGCGAAAATTCGTTTAAAATGGGAAAATAATAGATTAACGGGAGGTAGGCCACTGGTAGGCCCTTTCTAACATAGCGAAAATTCGATTAAAATGAGATAATAATCTATTAATGGGAGGTAGGCCACTGGTAGGCCCTTTCTAAAATAGCGAAAATTCGTTTAAAATGGCAAAATAATAGATTAACGGGAGGTAGGCCAATGGTAGGCCCTTTCTAAAATAGCGAAAATTCGTTTAAAATGGCCAAATAATAGATTAACGGGAGGTAGGCCACTGGTAGGCCCTTTCTAAAATAGCGAAAATTCGTTTAAAATGGCAAAATAATAGATTAACGGGAGGTAGGCCAATGGTAGGCCCTTTCTAAAATAGCGAAAATTCGTTAAAAATGGCAAAATAATAGATTAACGGGAGGTAGGCCAATGGTAGGCCCTTTCTAAAATAGCGAAAAATGGTTTAAAATGGCAAAATAATAGATTAACGGGAGGTAGGCCACTGGTAGGCCCTTTCTAACATAGTGAAAATTCGTTTAAAATGGCAAAATAATAGATTAACGGGAGGTAGGCCACTGGTAGGCCCTTTCTAAAATAGCGAAAATTCGTTTAAAATGGGAAAATAATAGATTAACGGGAGGTAGGCCACTGGTAGGCCCTTTCTAAAATAAGGAAAATTCGTTAAAAATGGCCAAATAATAGATTAACGGGAGGTAGGCCACTGGTAGGCCCTTTCTAAAATTGCGAAAATTCGATTAAAATGAGAAAATAATCTATTAATGGGAGGTAGGCCACTGGTAGGCCCTTTCTAAAATAGCGAAAATTCGTTTAAAATGGCAAAATAATAGATTAACGGGAGGTAGGCCACTGGTAGGCCCTTTCAAACATAGCTAAAATTCGATTAAAATGAGAAAATAATCTATTATTGGGAGGTAGGCCACTGGTAGGCCCTTTCTAAAATAGCGAAAATTCGTTAAAAATGGCCAAATAATAGATTAACGGGAGGTAGGCCACTGGTAGGCCCTTTCTAACATAGAGAAAATTCGATTAAAAAGGCAAAATAATAGATTAACGGGAGGTAGGCCACTGGTAGGCCCTTTCTAAAATAGCGAAAATTCGTTTAAAATGGGAAAATAATAGATTAACGGGAGGTAGGCCACTGGTAGGCCCTTTCTAACATAGCGAAAATTCGATTAAAATGAGATAATAATCTATTAATGGGAGGTAGGCCACTGGTAGGCCCTTTCTAAAATAGCGAAAATTCGTTTAAAATGGCAAAATAATAGATTAACGGGAGGTAGGCCAATGGTAGGCCCTTTCTAAAATAGCGAAAATTCGTTTAAAATGGCCAAATAATAGATTAACGGGAGGTAGGCCACTGGTAGGCCCTTTCTAAAATTGCGAAAATTCGATTAAAATGAGAAAATAATCTATTAATGGGAGGTAGGCCACTGGTAGGCCCTTTCTAAAATAGCGAAAATTCGTTTAAAATGGCAAAATAATAGATTAACGGGAGGTAGGCAACTGGTAGGCCCTTTCAAACATAGCTAAAATTTGATTAAAATGAGAAAATAATCTATTATTGGGAGGTAGGCCACTGGTAGGCCCTTTCTAAAATAGCGAAAATTCGTTAAAAATGGCCAAATAATAGATTAACGGGAGGTAGGCCACTGGTAGGCCCTTTCTAACATAGAGAAAACTCGATTAAAAAGGCAAAATAATAGATTAACGGGAGGTAGGCCACTGGTAGGCCCTTTCTAAAATAGCGAAAATTCGTTTAAAATGGGAAAATAATAGATTAACGGGAGGTAGGCCACTGGTAGGCCCTTTCTAACATAGCGAAAATTCGATTAAAATGAGATAATAATCTATTAATGGGAGGTAGGCCACTGGTAGGCCCTTTCTAAAATAGCGAAAATTCGTTTAAAATGGGAAAATAATAGATTAACGGGAGGTAGGCCACTGGTAGGCCCTTTCTAACATAGCGAAAATTCGATTAAAATGAGATAATAATCTATTAATGGGAGGTAGGCCACTGGTAGGCCCTTTCTAAAATAGCGAAAATTCGTTTAAAATGGCAAAATAATAGATTAACGGGAGGTAGGCCAATGGTAGGCCCTTTCTAAAATAGCGAAAAATGGTTTAAAATGGCAAAATAATAGATTAACGGGAGGTAGGCCACTGGTAGGCCCTTTCTAACATAGTGAAAATTCGTTTAAAATGGCAAAATAATAGATTAACGGGAGGTAGGCCACTGGTAGGCCCTTACTAAAATAGCGAAAATTCGTTTAAAATGGGAAAATAATAGATTAACGGGAGGTAGGCCACTGAAAGGCCCTTTCTAAAATAAGGAAAATTCGTTAAAAATGGCCAAATAATAGATTAACGGGAGGTAGGCCACTGGTAGGCCCTTTCTAAAATTACGAAAATTCGATTAAAATGAGAAAATAATCTATTAATGGGAGGTAGGCCACTGGTAGGCCCTTTCTAAAATAGCGAAAATTCGTTTAAAATGGCAAAATAATAGATTAACGGGAGGTAGGCCACTGGTAGGCCCTTTCAAACATAGCTAAAATTCGATTAAAATGAGAAAATAATCTATTATTGGGAGGTAGGCCACTGGTAGGCCCTTTCTAAAATAGCGAAAATTCGTTAAAAATGGCCAAATAATAGATTAACGGGAGGTAGGCCACTGGTAGGCCCTTTCTAACATAGAGAAAATTCGATTAAAAAGGCAAAATAATAGATTAACGGGAGGTAGGCCACTGGTAGGCCCTTTCTAAAATAGCGAAAATTCGTTTAAAATGGGAAAATAATAGATTAACGGGAGGTAGGCCACTGGTAGGCCCTTTCTAACATAGCGAAAATTCGATTAAAATGAGATAATAATCTATTAATGGGAGGTAGGCCACTGGTAGGCCCTTTCTAAAATAGCGAAAATTCGTTTAAAATGGCAAAATAATAGATTAACGGGAGGTAGGCCAATGGTAGGCCCTTTCTAAAATAGCGAAAATTCGTTTAAAATGGCTAAATAATAGATTAACGGGAGGTAGGCCACTGGTAGGCCCTTTCTAACATAGAGAAAATTCGATTAAAAAGGCAAAATAATAGATTAACGGGAGGTAGGCCACTGGTAGGCCCTTTCTAAAATAGCGAAAATTCGTTTAAAATGGGAAAATAATAGATTAACGGGAGGTAGGCCACTGGTAGGCCCTTTCTAACATAGCGAAAATTCGATTAAAATGAGATAATAATCTATTAATGGGAGGTAGGCCACTGGTAGGCCCTTTCTAAAATAGCGAAAATTCGTTTAAAATGGCAAAATAATAGATTAACGGGAGGTAGGCCAATGGTAGGCCCTTTCTAAAATAGCGAAAATTCGTTAAAAATGGCAAAATAATAGATTAACGGGAGGTAGGCCAATGGTAGGCCCTTTCTAAAATAGCGAAAAATGGTTTAAAATGGCAAAATAATAGATTAACGGGAGGTAGGCCACTGGTAGGCCCTTTCTAACATAGTGAAAATTCGTTTAAAATGGCAAAATAATAGATTAACGGGAGGTAGGCCACTGGTAGGCCCTTACTAAAATAGCGAAAATTCGTTTAAAATGGGAAAATAATAGATTAACGGGAGGTAGGCCACTGAAAGGCCCTTTCTAAAATAAGGAAAATTCGTTAAAAATGGCCAAATAATAGATTAACGGGAGGTAGGCCACTGGTAGGCCCTTTCTAAAATTACGAAAATTCGATTAAAATGAGAAAATAATCTATTAATGGGAGGTAGGCCACTGGTAGGCCCTTTCTAAAATAGCGAAAATTCGTTTAAAATGGCAAAATAATAGATTAACGGGAGGTAGGCCACTGGTAGGCCCTTTCAAACATAGCTAAAATTCGATTAAAATGAGAAAATAATCTATTATTGGGAGGTAGGCCACTGGTAGGCCCTTTCTAAAATAGCGAAAATTCGTTAAAAATGGCCAAATAATAGATTAACGGGAGGTAGGCCACTGGTAGGCCCTTTCTAACATAGAGAAAATTCGATTAAAAAGGCAAAATAATAGATTAACGGGAGGTAGGCCACTGGTAGGCCCTTTCTAAAATAGCGAAAATTCGTTTAAAATGGGAAAATAATAGATTAACGGGAGGTAGGCCACTGGTAGGCCCTTTCTAACATAGCGAAAATTCGATTAAAATGAGATAATAATCTATTAATGGGAGGTAGGCCACTGGTAGGCCCTTTCTAAAATAGCGAAAATTCGTTTAAAATGGCAAAATAATAGATTAACGGGAGGTAGGCCAATGGTAGGCCCTTTCTAAAATAGCGAAAATTCGTTTAAAATGGCCAAATAATAGATTAACGGGAGGTAGGCCACTGGTAGGCCCTTTCTAAAATAGCGAAAATTCGTTTAAAATGGCAAAATAATAGATTAACGGGAGGTAGGCCAATGGTAGGCCCTTTCTAAAATAGCGAAAATTCGTTAAAAATGGCAAAATAATAGATTAACGGGAGGTAGGCCAATGGTAGGCCCTTTCTAAAATAGCGAAAAATGGTTTAAAATGGCAAAATAATAGATTAACGGGAGGTAGGCCACTGGTAGGCCCTTTCTAACATAGTGAAAATTCGTTTAAAATGGCAAAATAATAGATTAACGGGAGGTAGGCCACTGGTAGGCCCTTACTAAAATAGCGAAAATTCGTTTAAAATGGGAAAATAATAGATTAACGGGAGGTAGGCCACTGGTAGGCCCTTTCTAAAATAAGGAAAATTCGTTAAAAATGGCCAAATAATAGATTAACGGGAGGTAGGCCACTGGTAGGCCCTTTCTAAAATTGCGAAAATTCGATTAAAATGAGAAAATAATCTATTAATGGGAGGTAGGCCACTGGTAGGCCCTTTCTAAAATAGCGAAAATTCGTTTAAAATGGCAAAATAATAGATTAACGGGAGGTAGGCCACTGGTAGGCCCTTTCAAACATAGCTAAAATTCGATTAAAATGAGAAAATAATCTATTATTGGGAGGTAGGCCACTGGTAGGCCCTTTCTAAAATAGCGAAAATTCGTTAAAAATGGCCAAATAATAGATTAACGGGAGGTAGGCCACTGGTAGGCCCTTTCTAACATAGAGAAAATTCGATTAAAAAGGCAAAATAATAGATTAACGGGAGGTAGGCCACTGGTAGGCCCTTTCTAAAATAGCGAAAATTCGTTTAAAATGGGAAAATAATAGATTAACGGGAGGTAGGCCACTGGTAGGCCCTTTCTAACATAGCGAAAATTCGATTAAAATGAGATAATAATCTATTAATGGGAGGTAGGCCACTGGTAGGCCCTTTCTAAAATAGCGAAAATTCGTTTAAAATGGCAAAATAATAGATTAACGGGAGGTAGGCCAATGGTAGGCCCTTTCTAAAATAGCGAAAATTCGTTTAAAATGGCCAAATAATAGATTAACGGGAGGTAGGCCACTGGTAGGCCCTTTCTAAAATTGCGAAAATTCGATTAAAATGAGAAAATAATCTATTAATGGGAGGTAGGCCACTGGTAGGCCCTTTCTAAAATAGCGAAAATTCGTTTAAAATGGCAAAATAATAGATTAACGGGAGGTAGGCAACTGGTAGGCCCTTTCAAACATAGCTAAAATTTGATTAAAATGAGAAAATAATCTATTATTGGGAGGTAGGCCACTGGTAGGCCCTTTCTAAAATAGCGAAAATTCGTTAAAAATGGCCAAATAATAGATTAACGGGAGGTAGGCCACTGGTAGGCCCTTTCTAACATAGAGAAAACTCGATTAAAAAGGCAAAATAATAGATTAACGGGAGGTAGGCCACTGGTAGGCCCTTTCTAAAATAGCGAAAATTCGTTTAAAATGGGAAAATAATAGATTAACGGGAGGTAGGCCACTGGTAGGCCCTTTCTAACATAGCGAAAATTCGATTAAAATGAGATAATAATCTATTAATGGGAGGTAGGCCACTGGTAGGCCCTTTCTAAAATAGCGAAAATTCGTTTAAAATGGGAAAATAATAGATTAACGGGAGGTAGGCCACTGGTAGGCCCTTTCTAACATAGCGAAAATTCGATTAAAATGAGATAATAATCTATTAATGGGAGGTAGGCCACTGGTAGGCCCTTTCTAAAATAGCGAAAATTCGTTTAAAATGGCAAAATAATAGATTAACGGGAGGTAGGCCAATGGTAGGCCCTTTCTAAAATAGCGAAAAATGGTTTAAAATGGCAAAATAATAGATTAACGGGAGGTAGGCCACTGGTAGGCCCTTTCTAACATAGTGAAAATTCGTTTAAAATGGCAAAATAATAGATTAACGGGAGGTAGGCCACTGGTAGGCCCTTACTAAAATAGCGAAAATTCGTTTAAAATGGGAAAATAATAGATTAACGGGAGGTAGGCCACTGAAAGGCCCTTTCTAAAATAAGGAAAATTCGTTAAAAATGGCCAAATAATAGATTAACGGGAGGTAGGCCACTGGTAGGCCCTTTCTAAAATTACGAAAATTCGATTAAAATGAGAAAATAATCTATTAATGGGAGGTAGGCCACTGGTAGGCCCTTTCTAAAATAGCGAAAATTCGTTTAAAATGGCAAAATAATAGATTAACGGGAGGTAGGCCACTGGTAGGCCCTTTCAAACATAGCTAAAATTCGATTAAAATGAGAAAATAATCTATTATTGGGAGGTAGGCCACTGGTAGGCCCTTTCTAAAATAGCGAAAATTCGTTAAAAATGGCCAAATAATAGATTAACGGGAGGTAGGCCACTGGTAGGCCCTTTCTAACATAGAGAAAATTCGATTAAAAAGGCAAAATAATAGATTAACGGGAGGTAGGCCACTGGTAGGCCCTTTCTAAAATAGCGAAAATTCGTTTAAAATGGGAAAATAATAGATTAACGGGAGGTAGGCCACTGGTAGGCCCTTTCTAACATAGCGAAAATTCGATTAAAATGAGATAATAATCTATTAATGGGAGGTAGGCCACTGGTAGGCCCTTTCTAAAATAGCGAAAATTCGTTTAAAATGGCAAAATAATAGATTAACGGGAGGTAGGCCAATGGTAGGCCCTTTCTAAAATAGCGAAAATTCGTTTAAAATGGCCAAATAATAGATTAACGGGAGGTAGGCCACTGGTAGGCCCTTTCTAAAATAGCGAAAATTCGTTTAAAATGGCAAAATAATAGATTAACGGGAGGTAGGCCAATGGTAGGCCCTTTCTAAAATAGCGAAAATTCGTTAAAAATGGCAAAATAATAGATTAACGGGAGGTAGGCCAATGGTAGGCCCTTTCTAAAATAGCGAAAAATGGTTTAAAATGGCAAAATAATAGATTAACGGGAGGTAGGCCACTGGTAGGCCCTTTCTAAAATAGCGAAAATTCGTTAAAAATGGCCAAATAATAGATTAACGGGAGGTAGGCCACTGGTAGGCCCTTTCTAACATAGAGAAAATTCGATTAAAAAGGCAAAATAATAGATTAACGGGAGGTAGGCCACTGGTAGGCCCTTTCTAAAATAGCGAAAATTCGTTTAAAATGGGAAAATAATAGATTAACGGGAGGTAGGCCACTGGTAGGCCCTTTCTAACATAGCGAAAATTCGATTAAAATGAGATAATAATCTATTAATGGGAGATAGGCCACTGGTAGGCCCTTTCTAAAATAGCGAAAATTCGTTTAAAATGGCAAAATAATAGATTAACGGGAGGTAGGCCAATGGTAGGCCCTTTCTAAAATAGCGAAAATTCGTTTAAAATGGCCAAATAATAGATTAACGGGAGGTAGGCCACTGGTAGGCCCTTTCTAAAATAGCGAAAATTCGTTTAAAATGGCAAAATAATAGATTAACGGGAGGTAGGCCAATGGTAGGCCCTTTCTAAAATAGCGAAAATTCGTTAAAAATGGCAAAATAATAGATTAACGGGAGGTAGGCCAATGGTAGGCCCTTTCTAAAATAGCGAAAAATGGTTTAAAATGGCAAAATAATAGATTAACGGGAGGTAGGCCACTGGTAGGCCCTTTCTAACATAGTGAAAATTCGTTTAAAATGGCAAAATAATAGATTAACGGGAGGTAGGCCACTGGTAGGCCCTTACTAAAATAGCGAAAATTCGTTTAAAATGGGAAAATAATAGATTAACGGGAGGTAGGCCACTGGTAGGCCCTTTCTAAAATAAGGAAAATTCGTTAAAAATGGCCAAATAATAGATTAACGGGAGGTAGGCCACTGGTAGGCCCTTTCTAAAATTGCGAAAATTCGATTAAAATGAGAAAATAATCTATTAATGGGAGGTAGGCCACTGGTAGGCCCTTTCTAAAATAGCGAAAATTCGTTTAAAATGGCAAAATAATAGATTAACGGGAGGTAGGCCACTGGTAGGCCCTTTCAAACATAGCTAAAATTCGATTAAAATGAGAAAATAATCTATTATTGGGAGGTAGGCCACTGGTAGGTCCTTTCTAAAATAGCGAAAATTCGTTAAAAATGGCCAAATAATAGATTAACGGGAGGTAGGCCACTGGTAGGCCCTTTCTAACATAGAGAAAATTCGATTAAAAAGGCAAAATAATAGATTAACGGGAGGTAGGCCACTGGTAGGCCCTTTCTAAAATAGCGAAAATTCGTTTAAAATGGGAAAATAATAGATTAACGGGAGGTAGGCCACTGGTAGGCCCTTTCTAACATAGCGAAAATTCGATTAAAATGAGATAATAATCTATTAATGGGAGGTAGGCCACTGGTAGGCCCTTTCTAAAATAGCGAAAATTCGTTTAAAATGGCAAAATAATAGATTAACGGGAGGTAGGCCAATGGTAGGCCCTTTCTAAAATAGCGAAAATTCGTTTAAAATGGCCAAATAATAGATTAACGGGAGGTAGTCCACTGGTAGGCCCTTTCTAAAATTGCGAAAATTCGATTAAAATGAGAAAATAATCTATTAATGGGAGGTAGGCCACTGGTAGGCCCTTTCTAAAATAGCGAAAATTCGTTTAAAATGGCAAAATAATAGATTAACGGGAGGTAGGCAACTGGTAGGCCCTTTCAAACATAGCTAAAATTTGATTAAAATGAGAAAATAATCTATTATTGGGAGGTAGGCCACTGGTAGGCCCTTTCTAAAATAGCGAAAATTCGTTAAAAATGGCCAAATAATAGATTAACGGGAGGTAGGCCACTGGTAGGCCCTTTCTAACATAGAGAAAACTCGATTAAAAAGGCAAAATAATAGATTAACGGGAGGTAGGCCACTGGTAGGCCCTTTCTAAAATAGCGAAAATTCGTTTAAAATGGGAAAATAATAGATTAACGGGAGGTAGGCCACTGGTAGGCCCTTTCTAACATAGCGAAAATTCGATTAAAATGAGATAATAATCTATTAATGGGAGGTAGGCCACTGGTAGGCCCTTTCTAAAATAGCGAAAATTCGTTTAAAATGGCAAAATAATAGATTAACGGGAGGTAGGCCAATGGTAGGCCCTTTCTAAAATAGCGAAAATTCGTTTAAAATGGCAAAATAATAGATTAACGGGAGGTAGGCCACTGGTAGGCCCTTTCTAACATAGAGAAAATTCGATTAAAAAGGCAAAATAATAGATTAACGGGAGGTAGGCCACTGGTAGGCCCTTTCTAAAATAGCGAAAATTCGTTTAAAATGGCAAAATAATAGATTAACGGGAGGTAGGCAACTGGTAGGCCCTTTCTAAAATAGCGAAAATTCGTTTAAAATGGCAAAATAATAGATTAACGGGAGGTAGGCCAATGGTAGGCCCTTTCTAAAATAGCGAAAATTCGTTTAAAATGGCAAAATAATAGATTAACGGGAGGTAGGCCACTGGTAGGCCCTTTCTAACATAGAGAAAATTCGATTAAAAAGGCAAAATAATAGATTAACGGGAGGTAGGCCACTGGTAGGCCCTTTCTAAAATAGCGAAAATTCGTTTAAAATGGGAAAATAATAGATTAACGGGAGGTAGGCCACTGGTAGGCCCTTTCTAACATAGCGAAAATTCGATTAAAATGAGAAAATAATCTATTAATGGGAGGTAGGCCACTGGTAGGCCCTTTCTAAAATAGCGAAAATTCGTTTAAAATGGCAAAATAATAGATTAACGGGAGGTAGGCCACTGGTAGGCCCTTTCAAACATAGCTAAAATTCGATTAAAATGAGAAAATAATCTATTATTGGGAGGTAGGCCACTGGTAGGCCCTTTCTAAAATAGCGAAAATTCGTTAAAAATGGCCAAATAATAGATTAACGGGAGGTAGGCCACTGGTAGGCCCTTTCTAACATAGAGAAAATTCGATTAAAAAGGCAAAATAATAGATTAACGGGAGGTAGGCCACTGGTAGGCCCTTTCTAAAATAGCGAAAATTCGTTTAAAATGGGAAAATAATAGATTAACGGGAGGTAGGCCACTGGTAGGCCCTTTCTAACATAGCGAAAATTCGATTAAAATGAGATAATAATCTATTAATGGGAGGTAGGCCACTGGTAGGCCCTTTCTAAAATAGCGAAAATTCGTTTAAAATGGCAAAATAATAGATTAACGGGAGGTAGGCCAATGGTAGGCCCTTTCTAAAATAGCGAAAATTCGTTTAAAATGGCTAAATAATAGATTAACGGGAGGTAGGCCACTGGTAGGCCCTTTCTAACATAGAGAAAATTCGATTAAAAAGGCAAAATAATAGATTAACGGGAGGTAGGCCACTGGTAGGCCCTTTCTAAAATAGCGAAAATTCGTTTAAAATGGGAAAATAATAGATTAACGGGAGGTAGGCCACTGGTAGGCCCTTTCTAACATAGCGAAAATTCGATTAAAATGAGATAATAATCTATTAATGGGAGGTAGGCCACTGGTAGGCCCTTTCTAAAATAGCGAAAATTCGTTTAAAATGGCAAAATAATAGATTAACGGGAGGTAGGCCAATGGTAGGCCCTTTCTAAAATAGCGAAAATTCGTTAAAAATGGCAAAATAATAGATTAACGGGAGGTAGGCCAATGGTAGGCCCTTTCTAAAATAGCGAAAAATGGTTTAAAATGGCAAAATAATAGATTAACGGGAGGTAGGCCACTGGTAGGCCCTTTCTAAAATAGCGAAAATTCGTTAAAAATGGCCAAATAATAGATTAACGGGAGGTAGGCCACTGGTAGGCCCTTTCTAACATAGAGAAAATTCGATTAAAAAGGCAAAATAATAGATTAACGGGAGGTAGGCCACTGGTAGGCCCTTTCTAAAATAGCGAAAATTCGTTTAAAATGGGAAAATAATAGATTAACGGGAGGTAGGCCACTGGTAGGCCCTTTCTAACATAGCGAAAATTCGATTAAAATGAGATAATAATCTATTAATGGGAGATAGGCCACTGGTAGGCCCTTTCTAAAATAGCGAAAATTCGTTTAAAATGGCAAAATAATAGATTAACGGGAGGTAGGCCAATGGTAGGCCCTTTCTAAAATAGCGAAAATTCGTTTAAAATGGCCAAATAATAGATTAACGGGAGGTAGGCCACTGGTAGGCCCTTTCTAAAATAGCGAAAATTCGTTTAAAATGGCAAAATAATAGATTAACGGGAGGTAGGCCAATGGTAGGCCCTTTCTAAAATAGCGAAAATTCGTTAAAAATGGCAAAATAATAGATTAACGGGAGGTAGGCCAATGGTAGGCCCTTTCTAAAATAGCGAAAAATGGTTTAAAATGGCAAAATAATAGATTAACGGGAGGTAGGCCACTGGTAGGCCCTTTCTAACATAGTGAAAATTCGTTTAAAATGGGAAAATAATAGATTAACGGGAGGTAGGCCACTGGTAGGCCCTTTCTAAAATAAGGAAAATTCGTTAAAAATGGCCAAATAATAGATTAACGGGAGGTAGGCCACTGGTAGGCCCTTTCTAAAATTGCGAAAATTCGATTAAAATGAGAAAATAATCTATTAATGGGAGGTAGGCCACTGGTAGGCCCTTTCTAAAATAGCGAAAATTCGTTTAAAATGGCAAAATAATAGATTAACGGGAGGTAGGCCACTGGTAGGCCCTTTCAAACATAGCTAAAATTCGATTAAAATGAGAAAATAATCTATTATTGGGAGGTAGGCCACTGGTAGGTCCTTTCTAAAATAGCGAAAATTCGTTAAAAATGGCCAAATAATAGATTAACGGGAGGTAGGCCACTGGTAGGCCCTTTCTAACATAGAGAAAATTCGATTAAAAAGGCAAAATAATAGATTAACGGGAGGTAGGCCACTGGTAGGCCCTTTCTAAAATAGCGAAAATTCGTTTAAAATGGGAAAATAATAGATTAACGGGAGGTAGGCCACTGGTAGGCCCTTTCTAACATAGCGAAAATTCGATTAAAATGAGATAATAATCTATTAATGGGAGGTAGGCCACTGGTAGGCCCTTTCTAAAATAGCGAAAATTCGTTTAAAATGGCAAAATAATAGATTAACGGGAGGTAGGCCAATGGTAGGCCCTTTCTAAAATAGCGAAAATTCGTTTAAAATGGCCAAATAATAGATTAACGGGAGGTAGTCCACTGGTAGGCCCTTTCTAAAATTGCGAAAATTCGATTAAAATGAGAAAATAATCTATTAATGGGAGGTAGGCCACTGGTAGGCCCTTTCTAAAATAGCGAAAATTCGTTTAAAATGGCAAAATAATAGATTAACGGGAGGTAGGCAACTGGTAGGCCCTTTCAAACATAGCTAAAATTTGATTAAAATGAGAAAATAATCTATTATTGGGAGGTAGGCCACTGGTAGGCCCTTTCTAAAATAGCGAAAATTCGTTAAAAATGGCCAAATAATAGATTAACGGGAGGTAGGCCACTGGTAGGCCCTTTCTAACATAGAGAAAACTCGATTAAAAAGGCAAAATAATAGATTAACGGGAGGTAGGCCACTGGTAGGCCCTTTCTAAAATAGCGAAAATTCGTTTAAAATGGGAAAATAATAGATTAACGGGAGGTAGGCCACTGGTAGGCCCTTTCTAACATAGCGAAAATTCGATTAAAATGAGATAATAATCTATTAATGGGAGGTAGGCCACTGGTAGGCCCTTTCTAAAATAGCGAAAATTCGTTTAAAATGGCAAAATAATAGATTAACGGGAGGTAGGCCAATGGTAGGCCCTTTCTAAAATAGCGAAAATTCGTTTAAAATGGCAAAATAATAGATTAACGGGAGGTAGGCCACTGGTAGGCCCTTTCTAACATAGAGAAAATTCGATTAAAAAGGCAAAATAATAGATTAACGGGAGGTAGGCCACTGGTAGGCCCTTTCTAAAATAGCGAAAATTCGTTTAAAATGGCAAAATAATAGATTAACGGGAGGTAGGCAACTGGTAGGCCCTTTCTAAAATAGCGAAAATTCGTTTAAAATGGCAAAATAATAGATTAACGGGAGGTAGGCCAATGGTAGGCCCTTTCTAAAATAGCGAAAATTCGTTTAAAATGGCAAAATAATAGATTAACGGGAGGTAGGCCACTGGTAGGCCCTTTCTAACATAGAGAAAATTCGATTAAAAAGGCAAAATAATAGATTAACGGGAGGTAGGCCACTGGTAGGCCCTTTCTAAAATAGCGAAAATTCGTTTAAAATGGGAAAATAATAGATTAACGGGAGGTAGGCCACTGGTAGGCCCTTTCTAACATAGCGAAAATTCGATTAAAATGAGAAAATAATCTATTAATGGGAGGTAGGCCACTGGTAGGCCCTTTCTAAAATAGCGAAAATTCGTTTAAAATGGCAAAATAATAGATTAACGGGAGGTAGGCCACTGGTAGGCCCTTTCAAACATAGCTAAAATTCGATTAAAATGAGAAAATAATCTATTATTGGGAGGTAGGCCACTGGTAGGCCCTTTCTAAAATAGCGAAAATTCGTTAAAAATGGCCAAATAATAGATTAACGGGAGGTAGGCCACTGGTAGGCCCTTTCTAACATAGAGAAAATTCGATTAAAAAGGCAAAATAATAGATTAACGGGAGGTAGGCCACTGGTAGGCCCTTTCTAAAATAGCGAAAATTCGTTTAAAATGGGAAAATAATAGATTAACGGGAGGTAGGCCACTGGTAGGCCCTTTCTAACATAGCGAAAATTCGATTAAAATGAGATAATAATCTATTAATGGGAGGTAGGCCACTGGTAGGCCCTTTCTAAAATAGCGAAAATTCGTTTAAAATGGCAAAATAATAGATTAACGGGAGGTAGGCCAATGGTAGGCCCTTTCTAAAATAGCGAAAATTCGTTTAAAATGGCCAAATAATAGATTAACGGGAGGTAGTCCACTGGTAGGCCCTTTCTAAAATTGCGAAAATTCGATTAAAATGAGAAAATAATCTATTAATGGGAGGTAGGCCACTGGTAGGCCCTTTCTAAAATAGCGAAAATTCGTTTAAAATGGCAAAATAATAGATTAACGGGAGGTAGGCAACTGGTAGGCCCTTTCAAACATAGCTAAAATTTGATTAAAATGAGAAAATAATCTATTATTGGGAGGTAGGCCACTGGTAGGCCCTTTCTAAAATAGCGAAAATTCGTTAAAAATGGCCAAATAATAGATTAACGGGAGGTAGGCCACTGGTAGGCCCTTTCTAACATAGAGAAAACTCGATTAAAAAGGCAAAATAATAGATTAACGGGAGGTAGGCCACTGGTAGGCCCTTTCTAAAATAGCGAAAATTCGTTTAAAATGGGAAAATAATAGATTAACGGGAGGTAGGCCACTGGTAGGCCCTTTCTAACATAGCGAAAATTCGATTAAAATGAGATAATAATCTATTAATGGGAGGTAGGCCACTGGTAGGCCCTTTCTAAAATAGCGAAAATTCGTTTAAAATGGCAAAATAATAGATTAACGGGAGGTAGGCCAATGGTAGGCCCTTTCTAAAATAGCGAAAATTCGTTTAAAATGGCAAAATAATAGATTAACGGGAGGTAGGCCACTGGTAGGCCCTTTCTAACATAGAGAAAATTCGATTAAAAAGGCAAAATAATAGATTAACGGGAGGTAGGCCACTGGTAGGCCCTTTCTAAAATAGCGAAAATTCGTTTAAAATGGCAAAATAATAGATTAACGGGAGGTAGGCAACTGGTAGGCCCTTTCTAAAATAGCGAAAATTCGTTTAAAATGGCAAAATAATAGATTAACGGGAGGTAGGCCAATGGTAGGCCCTTTCTAAAATAGCGAAAATTCGTTTAAAATGGCAAAATAATAGATTAACGGGAGGTAGGCCACTGGTAGGCCCTTTCTAACATAGAGAAAATTCGATTAAAAAGGCAAAATAATAGATTAACGGGAGGTAGGCCACTGGTAGGCCCTTTCTAAAATAGCGAAAATTCGTTTAAAATGGGAAAATAATAGATTAACGGGAGGTAGGCCACTGGTAGGCCCTTTCTAACATAGCGAAAATTCGATTAAAATGAGAAAATAATCTATTAATGGGAGGTAGGCCACTGGTAGGCCCTTTCTAAAATAGCGAAAATTCGTTTAAAATGGCAAAATAATAGATTAACGGGAGGTAGGCCACTGGTAGGCCCTTTCAAACATAGCTAAAATTCGATTAAAATGAGAAAATAATCTATTATTGGGAGGTAGGCCACTGGTAGGCCCTTTCTAAAATAGCGAAAATTCGTTAAAAATGGCCAAATAATAGATTAACGGGAGGTAGGCCACTGGTAGGCCCTTTCTAACATAGAGAAAATTCGATTAAAAAGGCAAAATAATAGATTAACGGGAGGTAGGCCACTGGTAGGCCCTTTCTAAAATAGCGAAAATTCGTTTAAAATGGGAAAATAATAGATTAACGGGAGGTAGGCCACTGGTAGGCCCTTTCTAACATAGCGAAAATTCGATTAAAATGAGATAATAATCTATTAATGGGAGGTAGGCCACTGGTAGGCCCTTTCTAAAATAGCGAAAATTCGTTTAAAATGGCAAAATAATAGATTAACGGGAGGTAGGCCAATGGTAGGCCCTTTCTAAAATAGCGAAAATTCGTTTAAAATGGCTAAATAATAGATTAACGGGAGGTAGGCCACTGGTAGGCCCTTTCTAACATAGAGAAAATTCGATTAAAAAGGCAAAATAATAGATTAACGGGAGGTAGGCCACTGGTAGGCCCTTTCTAAAATAGCGAAAATTCGTTTAAAATGGGAAAATAATAGATTAACGGGAGGTAGGCCACTGGTAGGCCCTTTCTAACATAGCGAAAATTCGATTAAAATGAGATAATAATCTATTAATGGGAGGTAGGCCACTGGTAGGCCCTTTCTAAAATAGCGAAAATTCGTTTAAAATGGCAAAATAATAGATTAACGGGAGGTAGGCCAATGGTAGGCCCTTTCTAAAATAGCGAAAATTCGTTAAAAATGGCAAAATAATAGATTAACGGGAGGTAGGCCAATGGTAGGCCCTTTCTAAAATAGCGAAAAATGGTTTAAAATGGCAAAATAATAGATTAACGGGAGGTAGGCCACTGGTAGGCCCTTTCTAAAATAGCGAAAATTCGTTAAAAATGGCCAAATAATAGATTAACGGGAGGTAGGCCACTGGTAGGCCCTTTCTAACATAGAGAAAATTCGATTAAAAAGGCAAAATAATAGATTAACGGGAGGTAGGCCACTGGTAGGCCCTTTCTAAAATAGCGAAAATTCGTTTAAAATGGGAAAATAATAGATTAACGGGAGGTAGGCCACTGGTAGGCCCTTTCTAACATAGCGAAAATTCGATTAAAATGAGATAATAATCTATTAATGGGAGATAGGCCACTGGTAGGCCCTTTCTAAAATAGCGAAAATTCGTTTAAAATGGCAAAATAATAGATTAACGGGAGGTAGGCCAATGGTAGGCCCTTTCTAAAATAGCGAAAATTCGTTTAAAATGGCCAAATAATAGATTAACGGGAGGTAGGCCACTGGTAGGCCCTTTCTAAAATAGCGAAAATTCGTTTAAAATGGCAAAATAATAGATTAACGGGAGGTAGGCCAATGGTAGGCCCTTTCTAAAATAGCGAAAATTCGTTAAAAATGGCAAAATAATAGATTAACGGGAGGTAGGCCAATGGTAGGCCCTTTCTAAAATAGCGAAAAATGGTTTAAAATGGCAAAATAATAGATTAACGGGAGGTAGGCCACTGGTAGGCCCTTTCTAACATAGTGAAAATTCGTTTAAAATGGGAAAATAATAGATTAACGGGAGGTAGGCCACTGGTAGGCCCTTTCTAAAATAAGGAAAATTCGTTAAAAATGGCCAAATAATAGATTAACGGGAGGTAGGCCACTGGTAGGCCCTTTCTAAAATTGCGAAAATTCGATTAAAATGAGAAAATAATCTATTAATGGGAGGTAGGCCACTGGTAGGCCCTTTCTAAAATAGCGAAAATTCGTTTAAAATGGCAAAATAATAGATTAACGGGAGGTAGGCCACTGGTAGGCCCTTTCAAACATAGCTAAAATTCGATTAAAATGAGAAAATAATCTATTATTGGGAGGTAGGCCACTGGTAGGTCCTTTCTAAAATAGCGAAAATTCGTTAAAAATGGCCAAATAATAGATTAACGGGAGGTAGGCCACTGGTAGGCCCTTTCTAACATAGAGAAAATTCGATTAAAAAGGCAAAATAATAGATTAACGGGAGGTAGGCCACTGGTAGGCCCTTTCTAAAATAGCGAAAATTCGTTTAAAATGGGAAAATAATAGATTAACGGGAGGTAGGCCACTGGTAGGCCCTTTCTAACATAGCGAAAATTCGATTAAAATGAGATAATAATCTATTAATGGGAGGTAGGCCACTGGTAGGCCCTTTCTAAAATAGCGAAAATTCGTTTAAAATGGCAAAATAATAGATTAACGGGAGGTAGGCCAATGGTAGGCCCTTTCTAAAATAGCGAAAATTCGTTTAAAATGGCCAAATAATAGATTAACGGGAGGTAGTCCACTGGTAGGCCCTTTCTAAAATTGCGAAAATTCGATTAAAATGAGAAAATAATCTATTAATGGGAGGTAGGCCACTGGTAGGCCCTTTCTAAAATAGCGAAAATTCGTTTAAAATGGCAAAATAATAGATTAACGGGAGGTAGGCAACTGGTAGGCCCTTTCAAACATAGCTAAAATTTGATTAAAATGAGAAAATAATCTATTATTGGGAGGTAGGCCACTGGTAGGCCCTTTCTAAAATAGCGAAAATTCGTTAAAAATGGCCAAATAATAGATTAACGGGAGGTAGGCCACTGGTAGGCCCTTTCTAACATAGAGAAAACTCGATTAAAAAGGCAAAATAATAGATTAACGGGAGGTAGGCCACTGGTAGGCCCTTTCTAAAATAGCGAAAATTCGTTTAAAATGGGAAAATAATAGATTAACGGGAGGTAGGCCACTGGTAGGCCCTTTCTAACATAGCGAAAATTCGATTAAAATGAGATAATAATCTATTAATGGGAGGTAGGCCACTGGTAGGCCCTTTCTAAAATAGCGAAAATTCGTTTAAAATGGCAAAATAATAGATTAACGGGAGGTAGGCCAATGGTAGGCCCTTTCTAAAATAGCGAAAATTCGTTTAAAATGGCAAAATAATAGATTAACGGGAGGTAGGCCACTGGTAGGCCCTTTCTAACATAGAGAAAATTCGATTAAAAAGGCAAAATAATAGATTAACGGGAGGTAGGCCACTGGTAGGCCCTTTCTAAAATAGCGAAAATTCGTTTAAAATGGCAAAATAATAGATTAACGGGAGGTAGGCAACTGGTAGGCCCTTTCTAAAATAGCGAAAATTCGTTTAAAATGGCAAAATAATAGATTAACGGGAGGTAGGCCAATGGTAGGCCCTTTCTAAAATAGCGAAAATTCGTTTAAAATGGCAAAATAATAGATTAACGGGAGGTAGGCCACTGGTAGGCCCTTTCTAACATAGAGAAAATTCGATTAAAAAGGCAAAATAATAGATTAACGGGAGGTAGGCCACTGGTAGGCCCTTTCTAAAATAGCGAAAATTCGTTTAAAATGGGAAAATAATAGATTAACGGGAGGTAGGCCACTGGTAGGCCCTTTCTAACATAGCGAAAATTCGATTAAAATGAGAAAATAATCTATTAATGGGAGGTAGGCCACTGGTAGGCCCTTTCTAAAATAGCGAAAATTCGTTTAAAATGGCAAAATAATAGATTAACGGGAGGTAGGCCACTGGTAGGCCCTTTCAAACATAGCTAAAATTCGATTAAAATGAGAAAATAATCTATTATTGGGAGGTAGGCCACTGGTAGGCCCTTTCTAAAATAGCGAAAATTCGTTAAAAATGGCCAAATAATAGATTAACGGGAGGTAGGCCACTGGTAGGCCCTTTCTAACATAGAGAAAATTCGATTAAAAAGGCAAAATAATAGATTAACGGGAGGTAGGCCACTGGTAGGCCCTTTCTAAAATAGCGAAAATTCGTTTAAAATGGGAAAATAATAGATTAACGGGAGGTAGGCCACTGGTAGGCCCTTTCTAACATAGCGAAAATTCGATTAAAATGAGATAATAATCTATTAATGGGAGGTAGGCCACTGGTAGGCCCTTTCTAAAATAGCGAAAATTCGTTTAAAATGGCAAAATAATAGATTAACGGGAGGTAGGCCAATGGTAGGCCCTTTCTAAAATAGCGAAAATTCGTTTAAAATGGCAAAATAATAGATTAACGGGAGGTAGGCCACTGGTAGGCCCTTTCTAAAATAGCGAAAATTCGTTTAAAATGGGAAAATAATAGATTAACGGGAGGTAGGCCACTGGTAGGCCCTTTCTAACATAGCGAAAATTCGATTAAAATGAGATAATAATCTATTAATGGGAGGTAGGCCACTGGTAGGCCCTTTCTAAAATAGCGAAAATTCGTTTAAAATGGCAAAATAATAGATTAACGGGAGGTAGGCCAATGGTAGGCCCTTTCTAAAATAGCGAAAATTCGTTTAAAATGGCCAAATAATAGATTAACGGGAGGTAGGCCACTGGTAGGCCCTTTCTAAAATAGCGAAAATTCGTTTAAAATGGCAAAATAATAGATTAACGGGAGGTAGGCCAATGGTAGGCCCTTTCTAAAATAGCGAAAATTCGTTAAAAATGGCAAAATAATAGATTAACGGGAGGTAGGCCAATGGTAGGCCCTTTCTAAAATAGCGAAAAATGGTTTAAAATGGCAAAATAATAGATTAACGGGAGGTAGGCCACTGGTAGGCCCTTTCTAACATAGTGAAAATTCGTTTAAAATGGCAAAATAATAGATTAACGGGAGGTAGGCCACTGGTAGGCCCTTACTAAAATAGCGAAAATTCGTTTAAAATGGGAAAATAATAGATTAACGGGAGGTAGGCCACTGGTAGGCCCTTTCTAAAATAAGGAAAATTCGTTAAAAATGGCCAAATAATAGATTAACGGGAGGTAGGCCACTGGTAGGCCCTTTCTAAAATTGCGAAAATTCGATTAAAATGAGAAAATAATCTATTAATGGGAGGTAGGCCACTGGTAGGCCCTTTCTAAAATAGCGAAAATTCGTTTAAAATGGCAAAATAATAGATTAACGGGAGGTAGGCCACTGGTAGGCCCTTTCTAAAATAGCGAAAATTCGTTTAAAATGGCAAAATAATAGATTAACGGGAGGTAGGCCAATGGTAGGCCCTTTCTAAAATAGCGAAAATTCGTTAAAAATGGCAAAATAATAGATTAACGGGAGGTAGGCCAATGGTAGGCCCTTTCTAAAATAGCGAAAAATGGTTTAAAATGGCAAAATAATAGATTAACGGGAGGTAGGCCACTGGTAGGCCCTTTCTAACATAGTGAAAATTCGTTTAAAATGGCAAAATAATAGATTAACGGGAGGTAGGCCACTGGTAGGCCCTTACTAAAATAGCGAAAATTCGTTTAAAATGGGAAAATAATAGATTAACGGGAGGTAGGCCACTGGTAGGCCCTTTCTAAAATAAGGAAAATTCGTTAAAAATGGCCAAATAATAGATTAACGGGAGGTAGGCCACTGGTAGGCCCTTTCTAAAATTGCGAAAATTCGATTAAAATGAGAAAATAATCTATTAATGGGAGGTAGGCCACTGGTAGGCCCTTTCTAAAATAGCGAAAATTCGTTTAAAATGGCAAAATAATAGATTAACGGGAGGTAGGCCACTGGTAGGCCCTTTCAATCATAGCTAAAATTCGATTAAAATGAGAAAATAATCTATTATTGGGAGGTAGGCCACTGGTAGGCCCTTTCTAAAATAGCGAAAATTCGTTAAAAATGGCCAAATAATAGATTAACGGGAGGTAGGCCACTGGTAGGCCCTTTCTAACATAGAGAAAATTCGATTAAAAAGGCAAAATAATAGATTAACGGGAGGTAGGCCACTGGTAGGCCCTTTCTAAAATAGCGAAAATTCGTTTAAAATGGGAAAATAATAGATTAACGGGAGGTAGGCCACTGGTAGGCCCTTTCTAACATAGCGAAAATTCGATTAAAATGAGATAATAATCTATTAATGGGAGGTAGGCCACTGGTAGGCCCTTTCTAAAATAGCGAAAATTCGTTTAAAATGGCAAAATAATAGATTAACGGGAGGTAGGCCAATGGTAGGCCCTTTCTAAAATAGCGAAAATTCGTTTAAAATGGCCAAATAATAGATTAACGGGAGGTAGGCCACTGGTAGGCCCTTTCTAAAATTGCGAAAATTCGATTAAAATGAGAAAATAATCTATTAATGGGAGGTAGGCCACTGGTAGGCCCTTTCTAAAATAGCGAAAATTCGTTTAAAATGGCAAAATAATAGATTAACGGGAGGTAGGCAACTGGTAGGCCCTTTCAAACATAGCTAAAATTTGATTAAAATGAGAAAATAATCTATTATTGGGAGGTAGGCCACTGGTAGGCCCTTTCTAAAATAGCGAAAATTCGTTAAAAATGGCCAAATAATAGATTAACGGGAGGTAGGCCACTGGTAGGCCCTTTCTAACATAGAGAAAACTCGATTAAAAAGGCAAAATAATAGATTAACGGGAGGTAGGCCACTGGTAGGCCCTTTCTAAAATAGCGAAAATTCGTTTAAAATGGGAAAATAATAGATTAACGGGAGGTAGGCCACTGGTAGGCCCTTTCTAACATAGCGAAAATTCGATTAAAATGAGATAATAATCTATTAATGGGAGGTAGGCCACTGGTAGGCCCTTTCTAAAATAGCGAAAATTCGTTTAAAATGGCAAAATAATAGATTAACGGGAGGTAGGCCAATGGTAGGCCCTTTCTAAAATAGCGAAAATTCGTTTAAAATGGCAAAATAATAGATTAACGGGAGGTAGGCCACTGGTAGGCCCTTTCTAACATAGAGAAAATTCGATTAAAAAGGCAAAATAATAGATTAACGGGAGGTAGGCCACTGGTAGGCCCTTTCTAAAATAGCGAAAATTCGTTTAAAATGGGAAAATAATAGATTAACGGGAGGTAGGCCACTGGTAGGCCCTTTCTAACATAGCGAAAATTCGATTAAAATGAGAAAATAATCTATTAATGGGAGGTAGGCCACTGGTAGGCCCTTTCTAAAATAGCGAAAATTCGTTTAAAATGGCAAAATAATAGATTAACGGGAGGTAGGCCACTGGTAGGCCCTTTCAAACATAGCTAAAATTCGATTAAAATGAGAAAATAATCTATTATTGGGAGGTAGGCCACTGGTAGGCCCTTTCTAAAATAGCGAAAATTCGTTAAAAATGGCCAAATAATAGATTAACGGGAGGTAGGCCACTGGTAGGCCCTTTCTAACATAGAGAAAATTCGATTAAAAAGGCAAAATAATAGATTAACGGGAGGTAGGCCACTGGTAGGCCCTTTCTAAAATAGCGAAAATTCGTTTAAAATGGGAAAATAATAGATTAACGGGAGGTAGGCCACTGGTAGGCCCTTTCTAACATAGCGAAAATTCGATTAAAATGAGATAATAATCTATTAATGGGAGGTAGGCCACTGGTAGGCCCTTTCTAAAATAGCGAAAATTCGTTTAAAATGGCAAAATAATAGATTAACGGGAGGTAGGCCAATGGTAGGCCCTTTCTAAAATAGCGAAAATTCGTTTAAAATGGCAAAATAATAGATTAACGGGAGGTAGGCCACTGGTAGGCCCTTTCTAACATAGAGAAAATTCGATTAAAAAGGCAAAATAATAGATTAACGGGAGGTAGGCCACTGGTAGGCCCTTTCTAAAATAGCGAAAATTCGTTTAAAATGGGAAAATAATAGATTAACGGGAGGTAGGCCACTGGTAGGCCCTTTCTAACATAGCGAAAATTCGATTAAAATGAGATAATAATCTATTAATGGGAGGTAGGCCACTGGTAGGCCCTTTCTAAAATAGCGAAAATTCGTTTAAAATGGCAAAATAATAGATTAACGGGAGGTAGGCCAATGGTAGGCCCTTTCTAAAATAGCGAAAATTCGTTAAAAATGGCAAAATAATAGATTAACGGGAGGTAGGCCAATGGTAGGCCCTTTCTAAAATAGCGAAAAATGGTTTAAAATGGCAAAATAATAGATTAACGGGAGGTAGGCCACTGGTAGGCCCTTTCTAACATAGTGAAAATTCGTTTAAAATGGCAAAATAATAGATTAACGGGAGGTAGGCCACTGGTAGGCCCTTACTAAAATAGCGAAAATTCGTTTAAAATGGGAAAATAATAGATTAACGGGAGGTAGGCCACTGGTAGGCCCTTTCTAAAATAGCGAGAATTCGTTTAAAATGAGAAAATTATCTATTAATGGGAGGTAGGCCACTGGTAGGCCCTTTCTAAAATAGCGAAAATTCGTTTAAAATGGCAAAATAATAGATTAACGGGAGGTAGGCCACTGGTAGGCCCTTTCTAACATAGCGAAAATTCGATTAAAATGAGAAAATTATCTATTAATGGGAGGTAGGCCACTGGTAGGCCCTTTCTAAAATAGCGAAAATTCGTTTAAAATGGCAAAATAATAGATTAACGGGAGGTAGGCCAATGGTAGGCCCTTTCTAAAATAGCGAAAATTCGTTTAAAATGGCAAAATAATATATTAACGGGAGGTAGGCCACTGGTAAGCCCTTTCTAAAATAGCGAAAATTCGTTTAAAATGGCAAAATAATAGATTAACGGGAGGTAGGCCACTGGTAGGCCCTTTCTAACATAGTGAAAATTCGATTAAAATGAGAAAATAATCTATTAATGGGAGGTAGGCCACTGGTAGGCCCTTTCTAAAATAGCGAAAATTCGTTTAAAATGGCAAAATAATAGATTAACGGGATGTAGGCAACTGGTAGGCCCTTTCAAACATAGCTAAAATTTGATTAAAATGAGAAAATAATCTATTATTGGGAGGTAGGCCACTGGTAGGCCCTTTCTAAAATAGCGAAAATTCGTTAAAAATGGCCAAATAATAGATTAACGGGAGGTAGGCCACTGGTAGGCCCTTTCTAACATAGAGAAAACTCGATTAAAAAGGCAAAATAATAGATTAACGGGAGGTAGGCCACTGGTAGGCCCTTTCTAAAATAGCGAAAATTCGTTTAAAATGGGAAAATAATAGATTAACGGGAGGTAGGCCACTGGTAGGCCCTTTCTAACATAGCGAAAATTCGATTAAAATGAGATAATAATCTATTAATGGGAGGTAGGCCACTGGTAGGCCCTTTCTAAAATAGCGAAAATTCGTTTAAAATGGCAAAATAATAGATTAACGGGAGGTAGGCCAATGGTAGGCCCTTTCTAAAATAGCGAAAATTCGTTTAAAATGGCAAAATAATAGATTAACGGGAGGTAGGCCACTGGTAGGCCCTTTCTAACATAGAGAAAATTCGATTAAAAAGGCAAAATAATAGATTAACGGGAGGTAGGCCACTGGTAGGCCCTTTCTAAAATAGCGAAAATTCGTTTAAAATGGGAAAATAATAGATTAACGGGAGGTAGGCCACTGGTAGGCCCTTTCTAACATAGCGAAAATTCGATTAAAATGAGAAAATAATCTATTAATGGGAGGTAGGCCACTGGTAGGCCCTTTCTAAAATAGCGAAAATTCGTTTAAAATGGCAAAATAATAGATTAACGGGAGGTAGGCCACTGGTAGGCCCTTTCAAACATAGCTAAAATTCGATTAAAATGAGAAAATAATCTATTATTGGGAGGTAGGCCACTGGTAGGCCCTTTCTAAAATAGCGAAAATTCGTTAAAAATGGCCAAATAATAGATTAACGGGAGGTAGGCCACTGGTAGGCCCTTTCTAACATAGAGAAAATTCGATTAAAAAGGCAAAATAATAGATTAACGGGAGGTAGGCCACTGGTAGGCCCTTTCTAAAATAGCGAAAATTCGTTTAAAATGGGAAAATAATAGATTAACGGGAGGTAGGCCACTGGTAGGCCCTTTCTAACATAGCGAAAATTCGATTAAAATGAGATAATAATCTATTAATGGGAGGTAGGCCACTGGTAGGCCCTTTCTAAAATAGCGAAAATTCGTTTAAAATGGCAAAATAATAGATTAACGGGAGGTAGGCCAATGGTAGGCCCTTTCTAAAATAGCGAAAATTCGTTTAAAATGGCAAAATAATAGATTAACGGGAGGTAGGCCACTGGTAGGCCCTTTCTAACATAGAGAAAATTCGATTAAAAAGGCAAAATAATAGATTAACGGGAGGTAGGCCACTGGTAGGCCCTTTCTAAAATAGCGAAAATTCGTTTTAAATGGGAAAATAATAGATTAACGGGAGGTAGGCCACTGGTAGGCCCTTTCTAACATAGCGAAAATTCGATTAAAATGAGATAATAATCTATTAATGGGAGGTAGGCCACTGGTAGGCCCTTTCTAAAATAGCGAAAATTCGTTTAAAATGGCAAAATAATAGATTAACGGGAGGTAGGCCAATGGTAGGCCCTTTCTAAAATAGCGAAAATTCGTTAAAAATGGCAAAATAATAGATTAACGGGAGGTAGGCCAATGGTAGGCCCTTTCTAAAATAGCGAAAAATGGTTTAAAATGGCAAAATAATAGATTAACGGGAGGTAGGCCACTGGTAGGCCCTTTCTAACATAGTGAAAATTCGTTTAAAATGGCAAAATAATAGATTAACGGGAGGTAGGCCACTGGTAGGCCCTTACTAAAATAGCGAAAATTCGTTTAAAATGGGAAAATAATAGATTAACGGGAGGTAGGCCACTGGTAGGCCCTTTCTAAAATAGCGAGAATTCGTTTAAAATGAGAAAATTATCTATTAATGGGAGGTAGGCCACTGGTAGGCCCTTTCTAAAATAGCGAAAATTCGTTTAAAATGGCAAAATAATAGATTAACGGGAGGTAGGCCACTGGTAGGCCCTTTCAAACATAGCTAAAATTCGATTAAAATGAGAAAATAATCTATTATTGGGAGGTAGGCCACTGGTAGGCCCTTTCTAAAATAGCGAAAATTCGTTAAAAATGGTCAAATAATAGATTAACGGGAGGTAGGCCACTGGTAGGCCCTTTCTAACATAGAGAAAATTCGATTAAAAAGGCAAAATAATAGATTAACGGGAGGTAGGCCACTGGTAGGCCCTTTCTAAAATAGCGAGAATTCGTTTAAAATGAGAAAATTATCTATTAATGGGAGGTAGGCCACTGGTAGGCCCTTTCTAAAATAGCGAAAATTCGTTTAAAATGGCAAAATAATAGATTAACGGGAGGTAGGCCACTGGTAGGCCCTTTCAAACATAGCTAAAATTCGATTAAAATGAGAAAATAATCTATTATTGGGAGGTAGGCCACTGGTAGGCCCTTTCTAAAATAGCGAAAATTCGTTAAAAATGGTCAAATAATAGATTAACGGGAGGTAGGCCACTGGTAGGCCCTTTCTAACATAGAGAAAATTCGATTAAAAAGGCAAAATAATAGATTAACGGGAGGTAGGCCACTGGTAGGCCCTTTCTAAAATAGCGAAAATTCGTTTAAAATGGGAAAATAATAGATTAACGGGAGGTAGGCCACTAGTAGGCCCTTTCTAACATAGCGAAAATTCGATTAAAATGAGAAAATAATCTATTAATGGGAGGTAGGCCACTGGTAGGCCCTTTCTAAAATAGCGAAAATTCGTTAAAAATGGTCAAATAATAGATTAACGGGAGGTAGGCCACTGGTAGGCCCTTTCTAATATAGAGAAAATTCGATTAAAAAGGCAAAATAATAGATTAACGGGAGGTAGGCCACTGGTAGGCCCTTTCTAAAATAGCGAAAATTCGTTTAAAATGGGAAAATAATAGATTAACGGGAGGTAGGCCACTGGTAGGCCCTTTCTAACATAGCGAAAATTCGATTAAAATGAGATAATAATCTATTAATGGGAGGTAGGCCACTGGTAGGCCCTTTCTAAAATATCGAAAATTCGTTTAAAATGGCAAAATAATAGATTAACGGGAGGTAGGCCAATGGTAGGCCCTTTCTAAAATAGCGAAAATTCGTTTAAAATGGCAAAATAATAGATTAACGGGAGGTAGGCCACTGGTAGGCCCTTTCTAACATAGAGAAAATTCGATTAAAAAGGCAAAATAATAGATTAACGGGAGGTAGGCCACTGGTAGGCCCTTTCTAAAATAGCGAAAATTCGTTTAAAATGGGAAAATAATAGATTAACGGGAGGTAGGCCACTGGTAGGCCCTTTCTAACATAGCGAAAATTCGATTAAAATGAGATAATAATCTATTAATGGGAGGTAGGCCACTGGTAGGCCCTTTCTAAAATAGCGAAAATTCGTTTAAAATGGCAAAATAATAGATTAACGGGAGGTAGGCCAATGGTAGGCCCTTTCTAAAATAGCGAAAATTCGTTAAAAATGGCAAAATAATAGATTAACGGGAGGTAGGCCAATGGTAGGCCCTTTCTAAAATAGCGAAAAATGGTTTAAAATGGCAAAATAATAGATTAACGGGAGGTAGGCCACTGGTAGGCCCTTTCTAACATAGTGAAAATTCGTTTAAAATGGCAAAATAATAGATTAACGGGAGGTAGGCCACTGGTAGGCCCTTACTAAAATAGCGAAAATTCGTTTAAAATGGGAAAATAATAGATTAACGGGAGGTAGGCCACTGGTAGGCCCTTTCTAAAATAGCGAGAATTCGTTTAAAATGAGAAAATTATCTATTAATGGGAGGTAGGCCACTGGTAGGCCCTTTCTAAAATAGCGAAAATTCGTTTAAAATGGCAAAATAATAGATTAACGGGAGGTAGGCCACTGGTAGGCCCTTTCTAACATAGCGAAAATTCGATTAAAATGAGAAAATTATCTATTAATGGGAGGTAGGCCACTGGTAGGCCCTTTCTAAAATAGCGAAAATTCGTTTAAAATGGCAAAATAATAGATTAACGGGAGGTAGGCCAATGGTAGGCCCTTTCTAAAATAGCGAAAATTCGTTTAAAATGGCAAAATAATATATTAACGGGAGGTAGGCCACTGGTAAGCCCTTTCTAAAATAGCGAAAATTCGTTTAAAATGGCAAAATAATAGATTAACGGGAGGTAGGCCACTGGTAGGCCCTTTCTAACATAGTGAAAATTCGATTAAAATGAGAAAATAATCTATTAATAGGAGTTAGGCCACTGGTAGGCCCTTTCTAAAATAGCGAAAATTCGTTTAAAATGGCAAAATAATAGATTAACGGGAGGTAGGCCACTGGTAGGCCCTTTCTAACATAGAGAAAATTCGATTAAAATGAGAAAATTATCTATTAATGGGAGGTAGGCCACTGGTAGGCCCTTTCTAAAATAGCGAAAATTCGTTTAAAATGGCAAAATAATAGATTAACGGGAGGTAGGCCACTGGTAGGCCCTTTCTAAAATAAGGAAAATTCGTTAAAAATGGCCAAATAATAGATTAACGGGAGGTAGGCCACTGGTAGGCCCTTTCTAAAATTGCGAAAATTCGATTAAAATGAGAAAATAATCTATTAATGGGAGGTAGGCCACTGGTAGGCCCTTTCTAAAATAGCGAAAATTCGTTTAAAATGGCAAAATAATAGATTAACGGGAGGTAGGCCACTGGTAGGCCCTTTCAAACATAGCTAAAATTCGATTAAAATGAGAAAATAATCTATTATTGGGAGGTAGGCCACTGGTAGGCCCTTTCTAAAATAGCGAAAATTCGTTAAAAATGGCCAAATAATAGATTAACGGGAGGTAGGCCACTGGTAGGCCCTTTCTAAAATTGCGAAAATTCGATTAAAATGAGAAAATAATCTATTAATGGGAGGCAGGCCACTGGTAGGCCCTTTCTAAAATAGCGAAAATTCGATTAAAATGGGAAAATAATGTATTAACGGGAGGTAGGCCACTGGTAGGCCCTTTCTAAAATAGCGAAAATTCGTTTAAAATGGTAAAATAATCTATTAACGTGAGGTAGGCCACTGGTAGGCCCTTTCTAACATAGCGAAAATTCGTTTAAAATGGTAAAATAATCTATTAACGGGAGGTAGGTCACTGGTAAGGCCTTTCTAAAATTGCGAAAATTCGATTAAAATTGGCCAATAATCGATAAATGGACGGTATGTTTCTGGTAGTTCCTTTTAAAAATATCGCAAATTTTACCTTTTGAAATTTATGATGCGTTGTTTAAATATACAAAATATTAAGTAATAATACGTTTAATATAATTTAAATAAGCCCAATCTGTAAAAACATAGCGTAAAATGCATTAGAAACAATCATAAAAAGTTGACTCAATTCGCAGTTATCTTGGCTAAAGGTAGGCCACTGGTAGGCGTTTTCGTCGGTAGGCCTTTTAGTAGCACCCTGAAAAAGACTGCTTGGATAATCACAATTAACGCTTGTAGCTAAGCCAATAGCAAATATTTTAATAACTGGGAAATGGAAAGTAAGTTATTATTTAAATATTTACAATACATAATATGGAGAAGTTTAAACAAAGTTATTATTTATCTGTTTCCAGGAATGACTGCCGTAAATGTTGTATTGGACGTTTCACATTTGGAGAAACTTTATCGTTTGAGGCTTAAAACTAAGTTCTTTAAGTTTCTCGTAACAAGCTGAAATTTAACCGTGTTATATTATCAACTAAAGGTGGAATTATTTTGTCACAGATAAATTTTGCAGAAGTTGAAGCATGAGTGTCATTGCAATCACACTGTAAAAGAGGACATTTAGAAAGCTTCGGCAAATTGTTACAAATTCCAGGAGTTTCTCGTAAATATGGAATCGCTCCCTCCATGAAGGACAAAACAATTGAGATAATCAAACAAACTTCTGCTTTGGATATTTTAAACCACCTCTGTCTGATAGTTAAATTAAATCAAGGAGCGGAGAGTAGTAAATTCCAATTCGAAATTTGATTCGTTTAATCAATAAATCTAATATTTGTTTGAATTTGGTTACTTGATTTTAAGAGGCAAGAAAATGACTAAACATTATTTACATTTTTGAGGGACTACTAATTTTTAATTTCAGGTCAGTGGCACCGATCGCTTTTTTTCCCAATGGGGGCCGAAGCTCACTAATAAACTTGGAATGAGGCTGCTGGCAACACTTTCTTGCTTAAAAGTAAATGGCCTTTAACATCGGCGGTTTTACCAATGGGGGCAGAGCCCCCATTGATTTTTCCCAATGGGGGCTTCGGCCCCGCCGTTCCCTTGGGATCGGCGCCACTGTTTCAGGTCAGTATATCCCACCCCCAAGGGTCTAGAGACGCCAGTGCATTTATAACCAAATTGTTTACAGGTTCTTTGAAAATGTCAAGCCCCACAATTGTCTGTTAAAGATGAATTCTGTACCTTTATCTGTGTCACTAAAGTGTAAACTGCATACTACACTTGATGCTGATGTGTCATTTATTTTGTAATTATCATGTGATATGATTTTCAGCCATCTTTCTCACAGAATTTCATCACTTTTTTAGATTTGCAATAAGGAACGCAAAAGCATTTTAATCTAGTTAAGTAAGGGTAACTAAATTGTTGAATAAAAATTATTTAATTTCTAATTACCTGTAAACTGTATTATTACGTTTCAATAGTTTGTATAATCTAGTGAATCCATTGACTTATTGATAAATGAAATTCGAAACCATATAAATATATGTTGGAACTTATTCATAAAAGGGTTTCAAACAATGTAAATCTTAGAACATGTTTATAATAAAAATGAACAAATTCCACCTAAATTTTCTTTAGAAGATTATGAAAATTATATAGTTATATCAGAAATTCTTGTATTTCTGGTTATATGTATGGAAAAATGGCTACAAGACAAGATAAAAGTTGTAAATAAAACTAACTAGGGTTAACTTTCTTGCTGAACAATTCGAAAAAAACTGAATTATAACCTAATTTTTAAGTTATAAATGGAAACATAACTTTCAATTACAAAATAAAAATGAAAAAAATTAGCTTTAAGAATATTTAGGTACTTTTTAGCAGCACGTACTCCTCAGTTGTATGATGTTAAATCGGTTGTAAAAAGACGCGTTTTTAGGGTTGGGACGAAGCGCTCCCGGCGGACGACGATGACACTAATCGCTAAACTTTTGATTCGCGCCAATACATGGATTTGAAATTCTTTGAGCGGGCCGCTATGGGGCGAGAGAACGCGAGCGCATGCGCAGTGGGCCGTGGTTGTTCTTACGTTAATATTTCAGTAACAAGTGTTTGAATTGTTTATGTTATATTTGGGTATGAATAATTCCAGTTATTCAAAGCAGTTCAGTTAAACAACAACTAGTCGCTACCTTAGAGCAAGAGTCAAGCAAGTCTAAAAACCCCTATTTGAGAAAAACGAGTTTTAAGTTCGAAATCTAGAATAGTAACAATGATAATCTAATAATGAAAATTGATAAAAAATAGAGTGAAAATACATATTGAAAATTTTGTACTGAGTCACCTTAATTTAAAAACACTCAAGGATTCTTATTTTCAATTTCTTTCAATAGTCACGTATCTCGACTTACTTGACTTTTGCTCTCAGCAAAGATAATAGAACTACGTACCCTAGATTCGAAATCAAGCACTTTCCCGTAAACGCAGGCTCTTACCAGAGATCCTGGCAGTTATAGAGATGCGAAACTCCGCCGAAAACCTGACAAAAAAATGCAAGCATCAGCGCCGCCCTTCGGCCGGAAGGAAGCGCCCGTTTCAAGCTGAGAGACGCAAAAATGGTAAACAACGGTAACAATCCTAGGATCTCTGCGATTACTCCCCACGTACAGGCGTCGCTGCGATCGGCAAAAAATTGAAAAAAACTGGTTTGCTTAGGGTATAGGGAGTTTCGCATCTCTATAACTGCCAGGATCTCTGCTCTTACTGAGTTCCCGGTGGAAGTCGGAAAAAATGGCCTCAATGTAGCTGGCAGGGCTACCGACATCTAGTTAAAACGTAAAGTTTTAGTGAAAATTGCGCCGTGGTTTTTGACTCGCGATTTTTAAGATACCAGATATTTTTGCGTTATATTGTTTTAAAACATTTATGGATCATGCCTGTAGCTCTAAAAATGTTTTTAAACGAAAAAAAAATAAAGGCGAGTTATATAATCTTGGGTTATCTATTGAAATTCCTTATTTCTCACCCTGCTATGGAGCCCGATTTTTCCGACTTCCGGCGCGAACTCAGTAAAAGCCTCATAAAAACGGGCTATGGAGAAACGCCGAGATTTCGAATCTAGGGTACGTAGTTATATTTTCTTTGCTCTCAGGGGGCCTATTCTATACATAGAAATCTAATAGGTAACTAGAATGCTGCCGCCTACGGCCGAGCTTGACGCCAGTTCGCCTTGAACCTTCAGCCATTCTCTCTGGTGACGTTAAATTCTTGGCAGAACCACTCTTTGAGCTCTGATTGGCTGAGATCTGGCTATCGTCTGCCACGGCGTTTGGCCCATTTGCCAGTTACACGGCAGCATTCTAGTTACCTATGAGATTTCTATGATTCTATAAATATTCGAAATCCAATTTTCGATCGAAAACTAGATTTCGAACTTCGAGATCTCGACGAATGGTATTCGGTAAAGATTTCGAATAAGCATAAATCAATGCAAATTGTCGAAGTCGATTTCGACATGGTATAGGGTATCGAGATCGAATTCCAGACTTGGAATTAGCGGGAGTCTTGGGGCCAATGGCTCTTAATAAAAATCAGTGGGCTCTTAAAATAAATCATTCGAACGGGGGTTGCGGGCCACCGGGGCTCTCAATTTAATTAAAAAATATTTATTAAACATTTTACGGAAATTTCTGGAACATATTGATTTGTACGCCGTTTTTGAAACTCTGTTTTCCTACCCTATACGAGAGCGGGATCTAGCGTTACAAATGATTATGTGTGATATTATAATATACTTGCTTGTTTTAAAGTTAATAAATGTTATGTAAGTAACGTACCAATTTTTATTTTCCTATTTTCCCTACCTAATTTTAAATTTTTTCCCCTAATCCCCCCCCGCTTGGGCCAGTGGCTCTCAATAAAAATAAACTTAAGGGGGGTCGGGGGCCCGCAAGGCCTCCGTAAAAAATATCACTATTTCCAAGTCTGTCGAATTCCCATTCGATTTTTTACAGAATCGCCCCCCAGGTAGCGAAGTATTCGTCAGGATGAAACGTATCTATTTTTTACTACAGCGGGATACACGACGAGAAAATAGTAAGCTGGTTTGATGGGATTTTTAAATTGCTGTAGCATCGTTCAATCTCTTTTTTCTTCTTCGTGTATCTCGCTTTATATATAAAGAGAGTACGCAACAGTGTGAGAAATAAGGCACTATCACAGGCCAATCTCCAGTTTAAAAATTAGCTGGGCCAGTTTAAAAATTAAATGCTTGGGGTGTTAGTGGCCCTGGTGACCACTTAATTAATTAAAAGTTTTTTCCCTTCAAGATTTTAGTTCATTAAAAAATACTATAATTATCCCTAAAATTGTTTGGTCTTTGCTTCTATGCTATGTGCTTGGACTTGGGTCAATTGTGTGTATGGGTGGGTGACTGTGGTTGCGAGTCTGTCTACTCTACACTCTACACACAGTATAGAAGAAGCGAATTCAGCAAAAAGAAATATAAACAGTCTCTCTCTCAGTAGGCTTTTTCTGGTCTATAGCACATATTTTCAAGAATAGATAATTTGACCATAAATTATGAAAGCCTGATTTTGAAGGTTGAAAATGGTAAGTGGCCAGTGGCCAGTTTTTTAATTAAACTACCTAGGCACTACGGGCCGCAGGTCCAGTTTAATAAAATTCCTTATTTCTCACCCTGGTACGCAAATGCTTCACTCACTATAACCAAAGATAGTATAACTACGTACCCTAGATTCGAAATAACGGCGTTTCTCGATAGCGCGTTTTCTCGTGAGGCTTTTACTGAGTTCGCGCCGGAAGTCGGAAAAATCGGGCTCCATAGCAGGGTGAGAAATAAGGAATTTCAATAGATATCCCAAGATTATATTACTCACCTTTAGTTTTCTGTCGTTTAGAAACATTATTAGAGCTACAGGCATGATCCATTATTGTTTTAAAACAATATAATGCAAAAATATCTGGTATCTTGAAACCCACGGCGCAATTTTCACTAAAACTTTACGTTTTAAGTAGATGTCGGTAGCCCTGCCAGCTTCATGGAGGCAGTTTTTTCCGACTTCCGCCGGGGGGGGGGGGGGGTGAAAAGATGGTAGTCACGTGATTTTGTGGAAATACGAACTATTATTCATTTTATTTTGCTAATAATGGTTTAAATTTGGGGGGACCAATTAAAAAATTCCAGCTTTTTTCCAATTTCTATACCGACTTTTTTCTTTCTAACCCAATAAACGTCACTCTAGAGAGTCTAGACTAAGTTACTAGCAGCCATTAGTAGTGGTATTAAGTTACAATGAATGATGACGTAAAACACCACGCGGCGCGAATCACGGTTCGCAACTTCTCGAAAGCGAGCGCCGGGGCACGGGAGGCTGACAAATTCCACATTCCTTAAAAAATAATTTTACAATGGGACCAGTAGGGAAAAAATCAGGATAAGAGTCGCTGGGCCTAAGAACCAGTTTCTTTTTGTGGACAAAAGGGGTCACTAATCCTAAGGACTAGTTTAAAAATAAATCCTTATTTCCAAGACTGCTCTCAACGGAAGGAACTACACATAGCAACGGTTCCTAAATTTCATTGGTTACGACATACCAATTTTTTTTTCTTTGCTGGGTGTGAAATTCGTGAATCTGTGGCTAGGCTTAGTGTTTGGGTTAATTTAGGTTAAATTTAAGTTTCAGTAGTTTAAGTTTATGTTCAATTAGGTCATTTTATGAATATTAAAGTGTTTTGTTTGAAAAAAATACCTTCGCTTGCAGAGGATTTCTGACCAATGATAATTGGGAACCGCTGCTATGTTTAGTCACAATAGTCTCTGTTTTCTGGAAGGATCTTGTCCAATCAAAAAGTAAATGAAAACGAAACCATAACTAAAACTTTGCAGACGTGTTATGACTTATGAATTTGTTTAGAAAATGATTACATTAAGTCTTAATTTCTCTGCCGTTTGCAACAGTGTGGTACGTATTGCATCTCTTGTGAATAATGTAAATATTTTTTTATATTGGAATAAGAATGTCGTTATTTCTTGTAAAATTAAGGGATGATAAGTAAATTACCTTACTTTTTAATAATAAAATCGTTGTGCAAATATTACTCTACTCCGATTTTAATTTTTGTACCACCACTAAGGCGTAACCTGCCTAAGTGGTAAGTACTGTGATTCTTTAGTTCCAGGGTTTGATTAACTAAAAATCGACCCATCTCGCCACAACAATGTAGAATTTTAATATTTCAGTTACAACATTAGTTAACTATAGAAATTTGTAATATATTGCCCGATGGTGGTTTCTATTTTACTAGAATTAAATGAACGGTTAATTTATTATGGAACCCTATGTTTTGAAAAAAGAACAAAATCTAAGATAAGTCCACATTTGAAGCAAAAAGTAGCTGGTAATAAACAACTCGTCGCAATCAGGAAATTCTCTATATCGTAGTAGAAGTTTCTCTTAAACTAAATTTCTTTACAGCAATTCCTTTTCTTGGCAAAAATTAATGGGAATCCGGGTCCATAATGTTTGAATTTACAAATCTTTAAAGTTTTCTTGACCTTCAAAATTGGTTGGATGAGAATTTGCCCCTGTTAGACAATTGAGTTTCTCATTGTTTATTCATTGTTTACGTCTAGAATTTCTTTGATTTGGGATAGTGGCACAGTTTATATTCTATAGGAATGAAAAGTAGTAGTAATAGGGATAATTCAAATGTTATATTTAAAATAAGAAATACCACTTATGTTGAGTTAAGGGACAAATAAAAGAAAATAACAATTGACACTAGACCTAAATTCAAATCTTAAAGTATAACAATTATCCAGCCCACCCATCTGAGCTCTAATAATATTTTTTTTCCAGCCAATTTAAAGAGCATCCGAGAATTATTTAAAATGACAAGAAAGAAAGGTAATAGTTTTTAATTTTTCATTTAGTGATATTCTTTGGTATAGGATGTTGGAATGCTGTCTGAGGTGTATTAATTTTTTTTCGTGGTAGAGGAGAGTCTGATTTTAAACTAAATCAGTTTTTATTAACTCACCATAGATGTTAGCCACCACTTGAAAAAGTACAAGTTTCTGCTTAACGCATTGGCACAGGTTTAAGTCCGTGAGGACCAAACAAATTTTTTGTATAAGAAGAAAACTTAACTTGAGAACTGAAAATTTAAATTTTAAAACATGATAAAATTAACATATTTTCTGTGACTATACTTAAAAAGGCTTCCACTTTCAGGACTCTCTTACATTGTTGTTAAAAGCTTAAAACAAAAACACAAGTTTAGATGCTTTCTCTGTGACTAGTTGATTTTTATCAGCCAGTAAATAGCTATATAACAGCGCTACCGCTTTAAAATGGCTAGTTGTAAATTTAGTTTCGGTTTTAAGTTTTACAGAAGCCTCAAGAAACAGTTTCAGTTTTAGTTCTGCAAATAATTGGCAGGGTTGCCACACGTCAGGGAAAAGTCAGGGAATTTAAGAATGGACCTAAAAAGTCGGAATTTTTAGAATTTGTAAAAAGTCGGAATTAAATTGTATCTTTTTAAGGTTATTTTTTAGACCAGATCTATGAAAAATTCTATGATTATCATTTACCTTGGCTTATTTTTTCAATATTGCAATAACCTTTTTACTGAAATATAAGTTCATTAAAATTTATTAACTAAGTTAAATATAAAATAAAAATTTTGTGTTAAAAAGTCGGGGAAAATCTCTTAAGATGGTCAGGGAAAACAGGGAATTTGAATCTCAAAATTTTGTAGCAACCCTGATAGGGTATAATTATCGTAAATAGGAGCAGAGTTAAAAAACTTTAAGGATTAAAAAAAACCTGTTTTTCAATATTTTCTTAAGGGCGAAAACAATCCGCACAAACTTCCAGTGAAAATCAACAAGGCAAGTACATGCAATGGGTTATTCCACTGCATGTTAGAGCACTAATACTATTTCCCGCATGTATTCAAATAAAATATGCAAACAAAATAACTATATAAACATTATTTGGCTGTATTGTGAAAGGCTGGCATTTTCTAAATTTCAGGTTTTTTTGGGTAGGGTCGATGGATCAAAAATTTTTTTTATTGAGCGTTTACTTGAAATTACTCTTAAACTAGATATAGCACCCTCTTAAGAACTGGTACCATTAATACGGCCACTTTATCCTACACAACCACTCAATCAAATATAATTTAAATATTATTTAATTTAACTCTGTTACTGATCACACTTACCCCCAAAATGCGGCACAAGTGTGATAGGGAGGTTTGTTAATTGTGATCTTGTGAAATTCTTGATCAATCGCAATGAAATTGCATACAGCGGATAAATATGGTGTCCCAATAAAGCTTCATTTTTTTCGTAGCTGTAAAATAATATCTTAGTGTGGTCACACTTGCCCCGCACCTCAAATTTTGAAAGATTTTTTCAGATTAAATTTTTAAAACCCTTAAAATATTAGCAAAAACACAATTTTCCTAGCAGGTAAAAGCTAGTTATAAGCAGACTACAAAATATCAAAATGTAAAACCGTTTTGTCAGTTAGAAAAAAAATTACAGAACTCTTCTTTTGGGCATAAAATCTCTAAACACTAGTAGAAGAGTATAAGATTTTTTCAACTAAAATTTTTAAAAACTAAATTTAATTTATATTAATATTGAAAATATACAAAATGTGTATAATTATATTTCATACTTGTACAGTTCTACATCACCCTATGTCACCCATGCATTTTCTTACACATCTGCAAGCTAGTACCCAAATATTTACGAATATACCATTGTGTACCACCGACACTCAATGCCGCAGTTAATTGATTATGCTTACATTGTGTCAGTAAGAGAATTTCCTGAATTTGAGGGATAAACCAAGTCAACTTCTGCTTGTAATTCTTCTGTTAAATTTTAAAAACAGTACCATTTGGTGTGCTACTTTTGGTTTAGCGGTAAGTCCTATTTTGCGGAAAGATTATTTTGCATACTTTTGTAAAACTAGTGCAAACGTATGGTTTAGCAGACCTTCATCAGTGTTGAGTGCCAAGAAATTTGAGCAATTCAAGAATAATAATCATAAAAATATTTTGGATAACCTCTAGCTCATTCTTCAAAAACACTAATGTGCAGCCTTACGTGGCTATATTATAGAAATAAATTTTATTAACAAAATAACTCTTAAAACTATAAAAATCCTAAAACCTAATAAAACACGTAAGAGTAATAAAATTATGAATCGGAAGAGCCAGGCTTTCACTGTCAAAACACAAGCCAACCATAACCACTTGATAGCTTTTTGCGTCAAAAATCGAGCTCTTTGGTATAAAGGAATCGCTAAAAACGTCTCTTCATCAAGATTGCGATTGCAAGGATCACCAAATATTAAATAAACAGCTCACTGAATCTAAATTGCTAAATTGTGATCCTGTTAAAATTAACAGGAATTACAAAACCTCTGCACCAGGCAATTAACTTGCTTGTAGTAGGGTTTTGTGGTCTGATTGTGCTGTTGGCCAATGTGGATAAATTTATTACTTCATATTATTGACTTTTGTTGAATATTTTTCAAATAATTAATATATGCAGATGCATCAGCTGAAGTCAAGCCTAACCTGTCAGTTGGTGGAAGAGGTCGTGGATTTGGGCGTGGTCATGATATTGGTAGAAGTGAAAATGTTGAACAAATTTCATCTTCACAAGCACATGGAATTTCAATGCCCAGTAATGGTAAGTGGTTTATGTGGGTTTTGGCTTTTGGTAGTAGGTTCGAAATACCAGAGCAAAAACAATTCTTTAGAAATTTTGCCGTCGCAGTTTATGAAAACTAGTAAAATTCATGTAAAAAATACAGTCACACATGAAAAAAAGGAAAAAAAATATATATTTGTACGTGCGACCATACGTTTCGAGGGGCATCTGCCCCTCTGCCCCCCCTTGCTACGCCACTGGGTGAAACAATGAAAGGGAGTAGCCTTTTTACAAAATAGTGGTGTGGTTTATGTTTTATGTAGCTTTTTTAATTACTTTTATTATTAACTTACAGTACATGGACGAGGTGTTGGAAGAGGTAGTAACATTGAACAACTTTCATCTTCACAAGCATCTGGTAAGACTTTGTGCGATACAATTTTTTTTGGACTTTGTAGTTCCAAATGTTAGAATTACGATGTTTAAACCGTTTTATAAGACTAAGATACTCTTATGACTCTAGCTCAGAATTGAGGTATCAAAATTGTCTTTAGAGACCCTCAACAAATGATATAACTTGATAATTGGAAATTGGGTTCTTGCTTTTTGTGTCAAAAGCCAAAACTTTTGCTTTTTGGGTAAATTAGAGTACATTGGTTTATATAAAGAATGTTGCAAAATTTTCAGGTCCGTTTTAAGAGGAGGTGGGAGATAGTGATTTTCTTTTTCTTTTTTCTTTGTATCTAATAATAATAATTAAACTCTTTGAAGTGTTAGTAGACATGTTATTAAATAACTTAATTTTATAGAGTTAAAATTTTATTCAGAAGAGGGTGGCAGTGGCATAAAGCTTCCCCCTCCTTCAAACAATTATCATTTAAATGTAACTGCGCTCTTAATTTTATAGTTATTCATATTTATTATTTTGTCACATTCATATGGTTATCAGGAATTTATAACTGTCGCATTTATTTTTCTTAAGCAATTATTTATTTAGTTAGAGATAATTAAAGGTACACCCTCAGGCTCTAAGAGGAAAATATTTTCTCGGAAATTTTGTTTGTCATGGGTAATTTCCAAAACAAATTCTGTGGTTAGAATAAATATTTGTAGTTCATTGGCAAAGTCGCGGTCATTGGGGCTGTTTTTAAATGATAATTATCTAAAATTTACTTCAAAAGTGTGTTTTATATGTAACCACTCTGATAGAAATAGGTTTATAAATACACCATTCTTAAAATTATCGATAGCTGTAAGGCGCGCTATGAATTTCGAGAAATGATTCTACAAGACAGAACTAAACATTTAATAATAATAATAATCAGCTAGGCTAATACCTAAGGCACCACCTTAGGCCTAAGTCATCAAGCGACTTTTGAAGCCATTAATTCAGGTGGCCGGGTTACAATGCGTAGGAGGGTGGTGAAGATACACCAGAAAATTTAGTTAGATCGGGTGTTAGCTACCATTAAAAATGTTATAAATGGTTAATGAATAAAAATAAAATCCAAAGAGCCAAAGAAAAGCACAAAGAACATTGGTTGTCGGTTCAGATATCAAAAGGAAACTATAATGAATCTAAAACAAGACCATGTCGAAATACAGTTATTAATAAATAATGTTGCGTATTTTGTCAAAACCAAACCAGTGAAATTGTTCATGAAGTCGCGACTGCAACTGTTGACGCACAACTGAAATGCATAGCAATGAAGACAAAAAAATTACAAATTAAGATCTAGACATAGATTAAGTATCAACTACCATGTTATGTCATAGCTCTGAGAAAAGTGGAAAGAGCTGATAAAGATTCTTCGAATGGTAATGCAATGCTACAAATCGCTACTGATGGAGCTATTATCAACACTATATTTCAAGCCCTATCATCAGGAGACAAGATTTTAAACATGAATGATGTACAGACCACATATTCTAGAAGAAAATGGAATCTCTTTTTCTGAAAATCATAACTACAAACCACACCGTAAGAACTTGATAAATATAAGTATCGCAACATTCACTTTAGCAAACCCAAACGTAAATACAAACTAGAAAATATAGCTACTTCAGAATACATATCAGAAGCTCTCTTAGACTATCAGGGGAAGTTAAGTCTTGAAAATCACTTAACAATTTGGCAGCTTGCCTTAAAATAGTTACGAAAAGATGATAATAGGCATGGAAATTGGAAATTCACTGGAGAATAAGTTTTGAGGCCCCAGTTCTGCTTTTACAGGAGGAGTTGTACCCAAGGTGTTAATCATGGATTTTGATGAAACTAGGGGGGCATGTAGACCTTATGTTGACCAAGGGAAAAGTTACGCTGGGCCTCCATTTTGCCATGGCAACCAAAAACGTTTTTGGACCCTCCAAACGAAAAAATCTCCATTTGAAAAAGCATGGCATTTTCTCGGTTTCAAAGGCTAAAGATTTTTCAAAATTTAAAAAAAATTAAGTTTGCATTCACCAATTGGTGAATGCAAACAAAATTTTGGGTAAAATTGAGAAAACCCATATTTTGCATAAATTGGGAAAATATAAAATTATAAATTGTTGTAAATTTTTGGTTTTACCCAATTGTTTAAGGTTTTACCCATTTTTGTTAGCTTAATTTACACAATTTTGGTGGATTTCCAGCAATTTAAATTTTCCCAATTTATGCAAAATGTGGAAATGTTCTCAATTTTACTAGAATATGGCTAAAATTTACCTAAACTTGATAAAATTTACCCAAACATGAGCCAAATTAACCAATTGGTGAGTTTGTTTCTGAATTTTTGAAAATTAGAGAGGCCAAAAACGATTTTGGTTGCGTTGGCTTAACTGCATGAGGCCCAGCATAACTTTTCCCTTGGTGAATTTTCATGTTAACATATGTTCTACATATCCCCCTAGTTTCATCAAAATCCGTGATTAACACCTCGGGTACACTCCTCGTCAGTTTTGTAATGAATTTGTTTGTGGTGTCCACTGCATTGAAACATAGGGACCATAGAGTAGGGTCCCTCGTTAATCATATATTGCAATTTAAGAGGCTGATGTTCTTCTGCTTGAATACTTTTATCCGAGATTCCCAAGTCAGACATTCTTCATTTCCAGAAAGAGCAAAATGTTAGCGCAGAAACATGACAAAGAAGACCACATCATATGATAACTATTTATTAAAACTGGTCTAAACTATTGAATATTTACATAATTGCTAGTATACAAGTTAACTCCATCAAGGCATGAGAGAGACTGCTGCTTTTACATTAGTTGACTCTCATATATATAGTAAGATCAGCTCATGTGATAACAAAGCCACCATGCTAAAGGTCACTACTCTTTAGATAACTGATAAGATTAGTACAAACATTATTAGTGACTAACAACAATATTTAAAGATATTAAGAAAACTTATGTTTTTTTCTTAACACAAAATACCATCTTCACTGAAAACTAAATGTCTACGCGCAGTTTCATTTAACAAAGCTTTGGGAAATAAACGAGCGAAGCAATCTTATGATTTAACGCATTCACAGGATTGGATATTACTGGTCGATTTGCTGTTCGTTCCAAAGAAAGATGCTTCAAACGTTTTCTAAAATGTGAGGAAAACATTTTAAAATCGTTGGCTCGATTGGTGGAGGTGATTTCTAACTTTCGGAATAAACTGTAGATAATCTATTAAGATATGTCGAAGTGCTAGGTTGGGACCCAACCACCTAACTCTTACTTATAATAAATAGTATATTGTAAAATTGGTGTATCTTAAAATTCATTTGGCGCGTTAAATACGCCGCCGTGTTAGGGTATAAAAGCGGGTAAATAAGCCTGCTATACCTCAGAATGTAAAGGTACTGTCACGGCACGCGCAAAAACGTTATTTTGAAATCGGTCAATTCGAAAAAAGATTAAACATTGGGATTGGTTCAATGGCACCTCAATATAGCTATTCCTCTCGTGGTTCCCATGGCGAGAATCTACCTCCAACAAGAGGTGCAATAGAAAAACACATTCTGCGAATCTAGTACCTTATGATTTTGGTAGTAGAAAATCTATGAACAGCATCAGCTATGAGGCAACAACCATCGAAGAGCTTCCAGCACCAGAAGCGATACTGGGTGTAAAGTTAACTGCTCTTGTCGTTGGTATGGGCTTAATTGTACTGACGCTTGCTTCTCCTCAGGAGACGGCAGTTGTAGCGAAATGGCTAGGCCCTTATGTAAATATAGACCTAACTCCCAAGGGCGCCAGTATGGGGTTAGTATAAAAAGAAGTCACAGAGAGGTTGCAGTCAGAACAGCCTAAGACGTAAGACATAGTGGTTAGTAGCAGTCAGGAGTTAGTAGGGGAGTGGTTAACCAGGACTTTTTTTTGAAAACTTAATATATGTTTCGGCAAAATTGAACTACAGCGGCCTCATGTAATGTTTTTTTTGTTGAGAATGTAGCACTTGACGCGTAGATTACGAAACAATTTTTTTGGGCTGCAAATGATAATTTTTTTAATAAACTTAATTTTAAAAAAGTAGTAATTTTAGGGAATTACCGTTTTTTGTATTTTTTTTTGGCGGAGAATGTAGCACTTGACGCGTAGATTACGAAACTACTTTTTTGGGCTGCAAATGATTATTTTTAATTAACTTAATTTTAAAAAAGTAGTAATTTTAGGGGATTAGAAACGTTTTTCTAAAAAATAGTTCCGTCGTGTATCCGTCGACACCACTTTTTTGACGCGCCCCAGCCCCATACCGAGCATTGACGGTTGGTCTTCTGTAATCGTACCTAATGGCATCGTAATTAGTGAAATCGTATCAACTTAAATAGTAACAAAAATGAGAACAGGTTTGCTTCCTAAACACGTAAAAGACGTTACTAAATTCCCCGTATTGGCGGCTGGCGGAGCCGCGCACTAACTTCGCTCAAGCGCTGGCTACGCTCGGCGCCTCCCCAACACCATACTTAAAAAAGCGACCTAGAGGACAGTACCAAGCCTTACGCATCAAGTATATACTTTTAATATCAACCAGAAAAAAGTGTTTGTGGCCCAAAAACTCAAAACACATAGAAAATGAACAATAACTGTAATTGATTTTATAAAGTAGGGTAATATCACGTGAAAATTATTAGGACACCGAAACTTGTGGTGTCGGCGAACACACGACGGAAATAAGTACAATGAATATGCCCAAAAATGAGAAATTTTTAAAATTACCTAAAAAAATTAAATAATCATTTGCGGTCAAAATAAAAAATACCCTCGGCATCTACTTGACAAGGTCTATCAGGCGCAACCAAAATTAATATAAAATTCAATGAGGCCGCTGTAGTTCACTTAACCCAATTTGGCTAGTTTTGCGTAGGCGGATCGTGCCGTGATTTAGTTTTTTTCCTGCCATTTCTTAAAAGTTGTCTGAATTTAAGAACGGCTATACAGCAACCATCCTATGCTAGAATCGGATACTTCTGATGACGGTTCGTAGTCGGATATTTTTTTCAATTTGTAAGAGAGGATGAAAAATAACCGGTAAACACGGGATTAACAAAGTTATTAAAACGTTTTCATATCAAATCCAAATCAACACAGAGTAACATTGGACCAACATTAATAAATACATTTAAAATTTATTATAAGGAAAACTTTTCCTTGAGCCCGTGAGTGTACCTTTAAATCACCTCTAACTAAATATAAATCATTTACATTTTACCCTTCTTGACTATATAGTCAAGGTGTGGCTTCCATGTTAGTTTGCTATCCAGAATGATATAAGTCTAGAATGCGTGACAACCTTATTCGCCACTGCCCAATCTTATCTTTTGGTTCGATTGATCCTCAAAGGGAGCGTGCCAGTGCCACCATTGCTGGTGACCTGAGAGTCCGGAAAGTGTACATCTAACATATGTGTCCGAGTATCCTTACAGGACTTGGAGAAACTATCATCTTTCAACTTAATGGAGTCAAGATGCTTAGTATTATCATATGCCAAAATTTTTATATATTTGGCCGTACTGGGAACATCCACTATGTTCTCGCATAAGTCCCTCCACAAAGCCTTCTTGGCATCGCGGATAGACTTGTGGTAGGTGGTGAGGGTGCGTTTATAGGCATCCCAATCACGCCCCTTCTTTGCCCTATCAAAGAGCCTACGAATTTCTTTGCACAGCCTGCCAATCTCGTTGTTCCAGCAAGGTGATAGGAGTCGATAATGCACTGTTGAACGCGATCAACAGCTAAATCAAAATCCAACACCGATGACAGCTGTGGCTTATCACCCTTAAGGAAGAAGCTTAAGTCTTTCCTGTAACTGGACTAATCTGTGCCTCTAGGGTCAGCGGCGTAGCTGAGAACTCAAGAGCCCCCCCCCCCCCAAAATCTATGAGGCCCCCCTTTTTAAATTTTTTATGGTTAGTGGCCCCCCCCCCCCTGAAAGCTCGAGGCCCCCGCACCGCGGGCTCTGTGGACCATCAGCTACGCCACTGTCTAGGTTTACGAATAGCGGTACAAGCGCATACAGGTTTGACTAGAATATTAAAGCAAATGTGTCTGTGATCCGACAAAGACGGTTCGTTAGACACATGCCAGTTCTTGATTTTATCTGCGACATTCGCTATACAGAGTGTGAGAACAATGACCTCACTTCTGTTAGAAGTAACAAAAGTTGGTACATTGTTCCTATTCAGAATGGGAAGTCTGTTACCAACCAGATATTCCATTAAGTCTTTACCGCGCTGGTTGCAGTCTGAGCTGCCCCAGATTTCGTGGTGAGCATTAGCATCACAACCGATGACCAGCTTCCTCCCCGAACTCTCACAGTAGTTGACCAATCTGGCCCTCCCCTGCGAGGGGGAGGAGAGCATCGTCGTATGGTAGGTAATAATAATAATAATAATAACCTCCCCACCACCCTTGCGTATCAGTGCACAAGCCCTGGGTGTAGCAGAGTTATAATCATAGAATATATTACCTGCATTTTGGAGATCAAGTATCTTTCCATTGGCAGTCCATGGCTCCGGTATGAGAGCGACGTTGAAGCTCTCCTTGGCCGCCGGGAGTTTCACCCTAGTTTCCATCAGCCTAGGCCTAAGCAAATTGGAAGGTTCTTATTGTTCCTTACCATTGACAGCTTGACATTCCTATATCCTATGAGAACAGAACAATCTCTTTACTCTTTATACACATTCTTATTTATCTATTATGCTTTTAATGTTCCTTATTATTACTTATTGGCATAGGCTTAAATTGAACCTAGCCTAGTTAACTAAAACTTTAGAAGGCGACGTTAGTGACGTCATGGACGGCATGATTTAGATAGACGTGACTTAGAGCACGTCTCTCATGACGTCGTTAAATTATCTTTGGTACTCCTTTTGACTGTATGCCCATAGTGGCTGTATATATATAAGGGAGGTTAGCTAGGATTGCGAGAGATTGATAGTGATGATGCTGTTGGAGTAGGTTGATTAGGTAGTTCTTAGGGTATATTATTATTAAGTTGTAAATATAAGTGTATTTTGTAATGTTAGGTTAAATTATTATGTGTTAGAAAGAGTTAGTGTTTTTTTGACTTGTCATAACCTCGCCATTCTTCACTCTTACGGAGGAAGTTAGTAAATATTAGTTTATATTAGTGCTATAGTTACAATAGTAACGCTACGGGTATGATGTTTGGTGTTTTTTTACTCTTTTATCTTAAATTATTATTGTATGTAATTGAAGAAATGTTACTTTCTAATGTTTTGATTATTGATATTGTAGTGAGAGCGCATGGTTACGAAATATACCCGAATTGTTCGAAATTGGTATACAGCTCTGAAAATTGATATACACGTGCCTTGAACTATACTCTCGACTACCTAAATTTTGTTTTTCAAAAAAAAACGACTGGAAAAACTTTTATAAGCAAAACACACCCTTGTTGCCGAGGATGCGCGCATCTTAGTTTAATTTTGTTTTTAAAATCAATAGATCTACGTTGCATCGCATCTCCGCAACTTTAGGAATAAAAAATGATAAATAGCGTGGTAAAGGTATGAATTTTTTTATGGTAATACGTGTCACAGTGTGTTAAAATATAAGTAGCAAAATCATAATATCTATTTACATATAATTGGTGAGCCTATGTTTGTTTACTCTTGTAATTCTAGAGTTCGTCGCCAGGTGTCTCACCCTAGCATTTGTTACTACTAACTCGCCCTAGTGGCCCTTTTTTTTTAAATAAAGTTATCTACACTTGTTATCCAAATTGTTGAACTGAAAGGCAGTGTGTTTAATGTGGCTCCTACAACACAACTATTAATCAACTGAGAAAGAAACATAACAAAGGTTATGGGCCCAGATCAACACTTCTAGCTAATCCAGAAAGATTTCATCTCAAGGAATGGAAAATTAATTTAAGCCTTAGGGCGTTTTTTTTGAAGAAAACCAAGATGGCGGCCGCTATAAACAATGAAGACTTAGCCATGTGGAAATAATAGTAAATAAGAAAGTCTTCTCAAAGTAAAGTAAAATTGAATTGAATATTATATTTCCATGGACAAATTACCTGAGATGTTCAAATTTTCCCAATTGGATGGTCTCAATTACGAAGAGTGGAAATGTGACATGCGTATGATGTTATCTGCTCAGTCTTTACTTGTACACATTGAAGAAAAAACCAAAGTACCCCAAGATCCTGCTGAATTAAAGGAATTCAATATACAGAAGGCTAAAACCATGGGATATCTTTATTATGGTATTAAACGAGAGATAAGAGATTTACTACGAAGCGCGGGCAAAGATACACCTCTAGAATCCTGGAAATACTTGGAATCAATGTACCAACCCAAATCAAAAGCAAGGATTTCAGTTTTACGGAAAAATTTTGTTACGATGAAGATGCGGGATAATGAAAAAATGGAAACATTCATTGGAAGAGTTGAAGGCGCAGCAGCACAACTGAAAGACGCAGGCAGAATAGTACCGGATGACGAAATAGCTTATCAGCTGATTCACGAGTTACCGATGGATTATGAAGTAATAGTAAAGATGATGTACGCGTGGGATGACAAGGATTTCACAACTACAAGAGTTAAACTGGCATTGATTAGTGAAGCTGGTCGAATGCGAATGGGTAATCATTCCAAGAAAGAAGATGAAGTAATGACAGTGACGAAAAACCAGGATTTTGGCAAACTAAGAGTTCCAACAACAAATTTTTCTGGAAATAAGTCTACTCCTGTATGTCATCGATGCGCACAGCCAGGACATTTTATACGGAATTGCCCACAACGTCCTCCAATCGCAGAAAGCAGATTTCGACATCGGGGGACAAGTCGCGGATACCAGAATCGATATCGGGGTTTCCGACAAAATAATAATGGTTTTAACCAAACATATGATGTCATGACAGTCTCTGGATCACCAAGGGGTACAAATGAAATTCCATGGAACCAATGGACTTGGGACAGCGCGAGCGGTGCTCATTTATGCAAAGACAGACGATGGTTTCAAGAACTTCGTGAGGTGAAACCAGTAATAATGAATTCCTATCAAGGACATTTCCAGATTGTAGGAATAGGAACTGTAGTATTGTTACTTGTCGTTAACGGTCTTAAACGATACATAAAATTGCAGAATGTTGGATTTGCTCCAGACGGTCGGAGAAATTTGATTTCCGGTTTTCAAGTTGACTCTAATGGATATTCTTGGAGGGGTGGAAATAGGATGATTGATGTTTTCGACAAACACAATGCCGAAGTCATGAAATTTAATGGTACAAATGGACTTTACAATTTGTTAGCAGAATTGCCAGATGGCATCTCAATGGATAAACCTCTTACTGAACCACCAATTGCATGCTCAACTGAGAAGTCAAATGATGGGGACATTGAACTTTGGCACAGGAGATTTGGCCATTTCAACATCCAGACTATTGCGGTTATGTCTAAATCAGGAGCTGTGAGGGGAATGCCTGAATTAATTCGGAAAAATTTGTATTGTGAAGATTGTAAAGAGACAAAAATGCGGAGACCGACTCGAAAATCATTCGATAACCGTTTAACAAATGGTCCGATGGAATTGGTTCATGCAGATATTTGGGGTCCTACGAAATACCCATCACAGTCAGGCTATGTCTATTATTTGGCGATCATCGAAGATCATTGGAGATGGACTGCTGTGTTTCCATTGTCCAACAAATGGCAGGCCTTTCAAAAAATAAAAGAGTACATCGCTAGAATGGAGAGAGAAACCAGGTTGAAAATAAAAGCAATAAAAACCGATAACGGACTAGAATTTTGCTCAAGGAAGATGTCTGGATACCTGCAAGAATTGGGTATTAGGCATTTGCGAACCAATACTTACACACCACATCAAAATGGGGTGGCAGAACGTTTTAACCAATCTGCACTTCAAGCTATACGAGTTATGCGAAAGCAAGCGAATCTACCTCCAGGTTTTTGGGTAGAACTTCTTTACACTTATGTGTATCTGCGAAACCGATTCCCTCAACGAATTTTGCACTGGAAAACACCTTATGAATTGAAGAAAGGAACCACACCAAATGTATCGTATATTAGGAAGATTGGGAGCATGGTTCACCGATTCATACCGAAAGGAGAGCGCAATGATAAGTTCTCTGATACTGCAGAAGTTGGAGTTCTTGTCGGATATGCGATACACACTAGAGGCTATCGCATATGGAATCCGACTACCAACAGAATAATTGAAAGTGACCAAGTTACAGTGAACGAGATGAAAGTCTACAAGCCACAACGAGCTACAGAAGAAAATGATATAGGCTTTCACTTCCAAGACGCGATGGATGAAGATAGTAAAATTGTTCCAAGGAAGGAAACGGAAACACACAAAGAGAAAATTACGGAACTAATTGCCACTAGGAATCAAGTGGACGATCTTCAGCCAAGTACCACAGGAAAAGGAGAAAAGATTCCGATCATAATAGATAGGGAAAATGAGCGTACTCCCATATTTCAACGTGATATTGTTGCTAGATCCATCGGAAATCGTTCGGATGTATACTATTTCCATGATGGACATAGAATCAGAAGCCGAAAAGAAGCAGCTGATTACTGTAGTAACAACAATTTGGATATTGACATAAGTCAATTAGACTTCTCACCTAAAAATATAATGACCGGACCAATAAAGATGATACCAAATACAATTGAAGAGCAACCAAACATGGAAACAGAAATAGCTGGCCCAAATGTTGTAGACAGCACTATTACAACATTTTTTGAAGGTTTGGAATGCTGTGAAGTCGGACTTGAGAATCCAATGACTTTCAAGGAAGCCATGGAATCCTGTGATTCTCAAAATTGGAAAGAAGCAATGATGGACGAGATTGCGACTTTGGAAAAACGGAAAGTCTTTGAAGTTGTCAAACCACCTAAGGATGCCAAAATACTTGGAAATAAATGGGTTTACGTGCGCAAACGAGATGAAAATGGTGAAGTTGTAAGACACAGAGCACGTTTAGTTGCAAAAGGATACGAGCAAGAGAAAGGACTAGATTTCCACGAAGTATATAATCCAGTAGTTAATTTTTCACTGGTAAGACTTTTCTTTTTATTGCTGGTTGTCTGTAAAGGATGGATTGATAGACATTTGGATGTCAAGTGTGCTTTCTTGTATGGCGCCCTTGATGAGGAAATCTACCTAGAGATTCCCGATGGATTTGACGACATTAAAGGCAATGTCTGGATGCTGAAAAAAAGCCTTAATGGTCTCCACCAAGCTGGACGTTGCTGGTATGAAGAACTAAATAAGAGACTGAAGCAAATTGGACTCATTCCATTAAGTTCCTGTGAATGCGTATATCGAAGTGGATGGAACGCATTTATACTTATTTATGTAGATGATATTCTACTCATCGCTCGAAATGAATCTGTTAAAGCCGACATTATGAAGAAGATCACATCCATTTTTGATGTCAAAGATTTGGGACGTGTCCGAACGTTCTTGGGTGTCAAATTTACTCGAGATGAGAAAACGAACAATGTTTATTTCGAACAAAGTGGGTATATTCAAAAATTGAGTACCTTATTTTCGATGATACGATTCCAGAAGGCAAACGAGCCATTGAAAGTTGGTTCCACATTCAACTACGATACTATGCATCAAGAAGAAGATATCGGATTACCATACCGCCAACTTGTTGGTTCTCTATTATTCATAGCACGGATGACCAGACCAGACATCCTTTATGCTGTCAGCGTGTTATCACGATATAACACGAAGCCAAGTATGGTTGCTTGGAAACATTTAGAACATCTTTTTAACTACGTGCGATCAACCAAATTGAGATGCATCAAGCTGGAATCTTATTATAGAATGGATGTGAATTGCTACTCAGATGCATCATGGGGAGGAGATCCAGACACAAGACGTTCTGTATCTGGTTATGTCATATTTATTGGATCTAACCCGATTATATGGAGGTCTGCGAAGCAATCTCTGGTGGCCCTTTCAACGATGGAATCAGAACTCTACGCGGTCACTGAACTTACTAAAGAAATCATCTGGATAAAGCGTGTACTAGACGAGTGCACAGACTTATTTCACTTAGATGATGGCTGCCCAGTAGTACATATCGATAACCAGGCCGTAATATTCAACTTGAAGAACCAAGTAGAGAACAAGTTAACGAAATATATGGACATTAGATTTAAATTTGTTAGAGAACGCTTACTTTCCAAATTATTCAAAATACAATATGTTAATACAAAATTGAACTATGCCGATATATTTACAAAAGCATTAATTAAGGAAAGAATTTTGTTGTTAAGCAATTATGAGTGATATTGTGATTTAGGGGGAGTTTGTTAAAATATAAGTAGCAAAATCATAATATCTATTTACATATAATTGGTGAGCCTATGTTTGTTTACTCTTGTAATTCTAGAGTTCGTCGCCAGGTGTCTCACCCTAGCATTTGTTACTACTAACTCGCCCTAGTGGCCCTTTTTTTTTAAATAAAGTTATCTACACTTGTTATCCAAATTGTTGAACTGAAAGGCAGTGTGTTTAATGTGGCTCCTACAACACAACTATTAATCAACTGAGAAAGAAACATAACACAGTGCTACTTAAAACCTGATATGGAACCACATCGAGGTATTTTTTTTACTTGACGTTCTTAACATTTCATTTTTCCCCATAGGGAAAAATGGTAAATCGCGTGTATCTCGGGTGGTAAAGGTGGAAAAGTTTTGAAATTTTTTATGGTGATACGTGTCACAGTACTACTTAAAACCTGATATGGAACCACATCAAGATATTTTTTTTACTTTACGTTTTTAACGATTTTTCGTTTTTCTCCATAGGGAAAAATGGCATATCAGATTTTAAGTAGTACTATGACACGTATCACCATAAAATGTTTCATAATTTTTCCACCTTTACCACCCGAGATACACGCGATTTACCATTTTTCCCTATGGAGAAAAATGAAAAATGGTAAAAATCGTGAAGTAAAAAAAATACCTCGATGTGGTTCCATATCAGGTTTTAAGTAGCACTGTGACACGTATTACCATAAAAAAATGCATAACTTTACCACCTTTACCACTCAAGCTACACGTAATTTACCATTTTTTATTCCTAAAGTTGCGGAGATGCGGTGCACCTTAGAATACTTTATTTTAAAAACACAACTAACCTAAGATGCGCGCGTCCTCGGCAGCAAGGGCGTTTTTTTCTTATAAAAGTTTTTCCAGTCGGTTTTTTTGAAAAATAAAATTTAGGTAGTCGAGAGTATAGTTCAAGGTACGTGTATATTAATTTTCAGAGCTGTATACCAATTTCAAACAATTTATCACCATGCGCTCTCACTATTGCTACAACTACCTAAATTGCCTCAAAATAAATAATGATTGGAACTTCTTTGGTACTTTCTTAATTTGTAATGCTCTCTCACTCTAACGCACTAACGTTGTTAGGGAAGAATCGAACTAGGATGTAACTGGGGAAAATAAATCGGTTACAATATTACCTGCATTTTGGAGACCAAGTATCTTTCCATTGGCAGTCCATGGCTCCTGTATGAGAGCGACGTCGAAGCTCTCCTTGGCAAACCTTCTACAGAGTACAGCAGAGGCTGCCTTGCAGTGGTGCAGATTGATCTGCATCACCTTCAAACTCATGTTTTAGGTGGGGTTAACTTGGTTGCTGGCCAGTTCTGCTAACCCTTACCAAAAAATAAGTTGGCTAAAAACCACTTAGGACAACTTGTATATCAACTTGGTTTTCAGTTTGTATTTGGGACAAATGCCTACTTAAAAATAACTTAAATCCTCTTTATTAATCAACTTATTTCCAACTAAACCAGAATCAACATTTACATTTAACTACTTAAAAGCAACTTAAATCCTACTAGGGAAACATCTAAAATTCAACTTAAAAATATTATGTAATTTCCTGACTACTAAAAACCAACTATTATAAACTTAGCAAAAGCAGTATTTTCCTACCAACTGAATAACAACTTATTACTCCTTTAATAGTAACTTGTAATATGCTGACAACTTGAGCCTACTTAATACCAACTCAATATCAACTAATAATGTGTATACAAACTAAATAAAAACCGAAATCCAACTTATTTTTTGGTAAGGGAAGCCGCACCCAGTGGAAGATGTGGAGGCCACATCACTCCCACCGGCCCGACTAGCGTCCCCAGCCTGCCCCCCTGTTGCTCCCTCCATATGAGCAGCCTCCTTGATCTCGTCGATATCGGACAAGTCAATTGTCTTAAGGTCCTCTGCGAGAGTTTCCTCCCCAGATTCCTCAGTTGCTAGAATCTCGTCATCCAGGTTGGTCGGGTCGTTCGAGCCGCCCGTGCTTGGATCAGAGAGTATCTTGAAGAAACCCCTGTCCGAGCCGGTTTCAGCTCTAAAACCAGCATTGCCGTATTCAACGCGCTGTTGAAAATCTTAAGTCTGCGAAGAAGGACATTAGCGTCCTTCGTATACCCATCCATGGTGCGGAAGGCGACCTTGAATGGTTTTGGCAGGTCTGTTACCTTCATTACTGAAAGTAATGACCCACCTGTAACCAACTCCTTCTGGTCAAACTCCTTCCCCAACAATTCTGCCGTAGACACATCCTTACACAGGTAGTGTACTGCGCCTCCTTCCAGCTTAAAACTCCAGAATCGAGGTAGGGGGTCCCCCGAGGGTATCCCATCTATCCTCTCCAGAATCCTTCGCTAGATGGTGCTCATCTCTTCTTCAGAGATGGTTTTCATGGGATAGCCATCAATAGTTTAAAGTCTCACTTTAGGTCTGGTCGTGGACCTTAGACCTTTTGGAGACCTGAGACTGGGAGTCCGGAGTTTCTCCCTTGGTCTCTTGTTGGAGACCTCCCCTGATCATTGCTTTTCCTGGCGGCGTCAATTCCGCCTTTGGTTTTTATTGAGGGACGTTTCCCCATTGATCCCTTGCTTCGTCAGCCGGGCCAGGCTCTATTTGGGGACAGTCCCCCTTGTTTTGGGTCGGTTCCTTTCGAACCCTCCCCTTGCTTAAGGCTGGGTTCTTTCGAACCCTTGCCTGGTTTTTTTGTTTGTTTTGCGACTCTATTTTGGTCCCACGAGAAAATAGGAAAATAAAAGGTCACCACCCTTAATCCTCTGTCCGGGCGGAGGGCTAATTACAACTGGGTTTTGCCTGGTTCCCCGAGGGGATCGTTCATGATACCGTATTTTCGTTTCCCCGGTACCATTCAACCCTCAGCACGATACCTTACACCTTGGCTTAAGGAAGAAGCAGAGCCTTAGTTGGCCAGCATGGAGGGTTGCCCCTCCACCTGTTACTCCCTTCCACCACGAAGAGGTACAAGGTTGCAGTTTGAAAATATAGTTTTCCTTAGTTGTCACTCAGGAAAACTATATTTTCAATACTGTGTTTAAGGCGGTTTACATTTTGACCTTTTAGAGTATATTTTTGGGGTCTGTTCAGCCTGAATTTGAAATTCCTAGGGCACTCATACTTCATCTGTTGCTAGAGGTTGGGTCCTTGGTGGACGGTAGCGTTGAATCCTTTAGGGTTTTGGTCAATTTTCAGGGTTTAAAATTGTAGTATCCTCATTTCGGGGACACTCAATTATGTATGTTGATTTCCAGTTTGATGTGGACTCAGGATCCTTAAGTGCAATTGTGCAATCTCGTAGTCCTAATTCCTCTAGGTGTTCTTTGATCTTTTCTGATATGGCATTTTTTGGGCATGTTGTTAAAAAGTACTTATTTGTAGGTGATTTTGATAGTTTGAGGCCGTTTTCTTCAGTATTAGTTCCGCAGATCTTTTTATTCGAGATTACTTGTAATTGACAACAGGAAACTCCTGTTGGCCAACAATCTGGATTTAATATAGATGACGCATCAGTTGAAGTACTTAAGAAATAGCATTTTATACTAACCTTTTATTATTGTCTTGATAATGGAACGACGGTCGTTCCGAAACTAGTCGAGAATTTGTATATAATTTTTAAAGTGTATGTAAAGAAATTTTTTTGTGCATATATTGAAAGTGTCTGAAATTTTATTTCTATTATCATCAGCATGAAGATCCACCTTCGTTTATTACTTAATCTTTATATAAACTAATGTACTCTTACTTTACTTAAAAATTTAAAGTTTTTGCTTTTAAAAAACACAATAAGCAAAAATACAATTTTTTCCCTACTATACTATGAGATTCTGAAGGACTGGGTATTCTAGGGAAGACCCACTTTCTGATAAACCCCAAATGTTAGTTATATAATTTAAGTTTAATCGTCTCATTTTGTTATCAAAATAATAAAGTTTTTTTAATATTAAATGGTGTCTAAACCAATTTTTAATGTTTTATAAAGTTTGCAAATATCCAATGCTCTTTAAATAAATTTACTAGACTTTTCCTTAAAGACAGAGAATGGAGTTAAGTACCTCTGGCTATTGTACCTTACCTCTTACGTTGATGTTGATTTGAAAATTCTACTCTATGTCAATCTCTGCCATTGTTTTCAAGCTGCTCACGCTGTTATTCCTTTTAAAAATGAGAATTTCATTCGTGTTGGGGGTTAAAATTAGCTCTCAAGAAAATGAAATCTCTGCTCTTGACATATAAAGTGAATTCATTAAACAGCTAAGCTAATACCCATAGAACCGCACCAATATATTTCTCAAATAAAAAAAATAGAATGCACTTTTTCTGATTGTAATTCTATTCTATTTTTATTATTAAGGAGTTTCCCCTTCAGCGTTGCCAATTAAACAGGTGGTTCATGGTAGTGAGTCAATGAAGGGCAGGATGAAGGATGAACCCTCTCAAGCAGTATCGCTTAATATACAAGGAAAATCAAATCAACTTCCTACGAGTTTCACAGTTTCAAACCCGAGATCAAAGGTCTTCAGTGAAGATTTTCCAAAACAAAGATACGGAACAATTGGACGAAAAATATCTGTTTATGCAAATTATTTTGCCGTTGATATTCCTCATGGATCTGTTTATCATTACGATATTGAAATTGATCGCTATTTTGAAAAAAATGGGAAAGCAGTCCCTCCAAAAGCACCAGATGGAGCACCAACTGGTCGAAAATTCAGACAAGAAGTTTGCCGGAATATTATAAATATGCTAATTCATCAGTTATCTGATGTTTTTCAAGGATTATACCCTGTATTTGATGGATGTAAAAATATTATAACTCGCCGGCGTCTCCCAATTTCAGAGTCCAAAACAGTAGTTGGTAAGTAGTCAATATTAATATTGGAAAAATTAAAGTACAGCGGCCTTATTTTTATGTTTTTCGACGGATACGATAGTTTGACGCTGAGGTTACGAGGGTATTTTTTCTAGGCTGCAACTGATTTTTTAATTTAATTGAAACGTTTAGGCAATTTTGGAAGTTAATAAATTTTTTGTTGCAATTATTTTTGTCGTGTGTTTGCTTAAGAACGGTTTTTAGTGTTAGTAAGTATTGGCGCCCAACAGCGACGCACATTCGCTATGCTCTTGTGCTGGTGGTGCGCTGTGCCACTTAATTTATTTTTATAATCTAGCGGAATAACACTTGGACTTATTTTCTTAATCTAGCGGACTCAGAAACACTTGTGGGATACCAAAAATTTTAAACTTTTAAATTATATTAAAAAATTAAACATTCATTTGCGACCACAAAAATACCCACGCTATCTACGAGACAATGTCTACCAGGCGCAAGCAATAAGGCTGCTGTAGTTTACTTCACCCTTATATTTAATATCAAAATTAAGACTGAATTCTTACTTAGTTTAAATTCTTTAAAACTTACTTGTAACTTTTTTTATCTAGTTTCAGTTACCGAAGATATGCAGTTAAAAAAATATTGGGTCACAATGAAGCCAGTGCAAAAAGATACTTACTGTTGTGAGATTAATCTTCAACCACTTCATGATGCCATAAATGGGAATACCGTGACATTTCCTCAAGAGTGTATTATGGCTCTTGATATCATTCTTCGACATGGTCCAGCTTTACGCTACGTGCCAGTTGGACGATCATTTTTTCAAAAACCCAGAACCCAAAATGAAGTTCCATTAGGACCTGGGAAAGAGATATGGTTTGGCTATTATCAAAGTTTAAGACCTGGATGGAAACCACTGCCAAAGTCAACAATTTTTTTCTTGAATATTGACAAAGCTGCAACAGCTTTCTATACTTCGAAACCTCTTCTGGATTATGTTAAAGATGTTCTGCATTTACAATCATTTCCAGATTTCTTTAACAAACAACAAATTTGTCATCTGAAAGAAAAACTTAAAAAGATAAAGATTGAGGTTAGTAATCACTTAATTTATTCAAATAAGGTGAAATAAGGTTTTTTTTACTACTTGAGGTGTACAGTCTTCTCACCAAATGAGATGAGATTTTTTAAATTACTGTCTTGCACATGAATACAGAATACATGACAAAAAATAACCCTATTTGGATATAATGCCTAACTAATCTGTTGGGCTATAGGGCTCCTTATAAGAGTACAAGCAGTTTTTGGCTAATTTGTTTTATTTTTGAAACATTCAGTCAGTTAGTCTTAACTTGTAACTGCACCTCTGAAGGCCTATTGACCAAAGTACCGCGTATCAGTTCAATTTATTAAATATTTTTTATTTTCCCGAAACGTTGTTGGTCTTTTTAACCTCTTCGACATTTTTTAATGTAATCTTTAAACCAAAGATGGTTCTTGTTTTCTTGCATTTGCGAAAAAATGTAGTGGCATGCAGATGGGAAAGGTTGTGTACAAATTTTCTACTTTGGCCTGAGAGTTGAAACCAATATTACACTTCAATTTTGTACCTTCTATAATTTTGTAGGCTCTATATGAATTTCTAAATTCACCATTGCATTTGTCTGCCATAGTTGATAACTAAGTTAAATGTTAAATGACTTTTCCTTTCTAACATTTTGTTTTTCTTAAATTAATGCTGTTTGTCGTTTAACTACCAAAGTATAATAAATCCTCTTGCACGAGCCACACTAAGACTTAAAATTGTTAGTTGATATTCTTTTTAACAAATTAGAGAAGTAGTTCAAGCCGTAACACTATTTCCACCCTGACATATCTGAGTCAATTGTGGTTGGAAATGTTTTTCATTTCCCATCATTTATATTTCTTACCTTAACTAGGGATGTACCAATATGGGTACAGCCGATATATTGGCTGGTATTAACAAAGTTATCTGTAATAACAGTAGTGTATATGACAAAATCATGGTAAAAGATGGTTCAGTATTCCGTCATACCATTTTATTCTAAAAAGGTCTGATCTAGCTTCTGAAGTCTGGCATACGTGGCGCGGCCAATCAAACTAAATATTATAATTCATTAGTTAATCAAGAATTTTCTTGTTTTTAAAGGTTTTTCTGAAAATATTTTTCTAATATTAGAAAAACTGGCTGATATATTTGTGCATCCCTAATTTTGTGCTGTCATTCAAGCTAAAAATTACACTTACCTATATACCTCATTATGTGGCTTGCCATTACACACAAAGCTGAAAATGGGTACAGTGATTTAACATCATAGAAGAACAGGCCTGAAAATATTAACACTTTTTTATGGTCATTTCAAAGAGGTACTCGTTCAAAGTAGGATATAACACTCAACGTGGAATTGTAAGGGAGATTACTATAAACATGCAGTTGCTGATTCCTTTTTTTGCATTTTAATGAGCATGAGTCGAATGTTTCTGATATGGAACATTCTTTCAGAAGTATAAAAAATATTTAAATTAGAAATTACTTTTATCATAAGTGGATAATAAACATAAGTATGGTACAGAACGAATTTTTTTAAATGATAGTCTGTCCGAACAGGAAACTTGTCGCTTCTTACTCTGGTCCGTTGAAAAGGCTGCCGTTGGACCGTCGGCGTTTTTTCGGGCTTCCTCCAAATACTTGGAGCAGTTTGCATGAGTTGTCAGTCCTTACGTTGTCATTGGCGTAACAGACTATCATTAGAAAATTTGCAGTGGGTTAATAGGAAGTGTTTATGATCTACTTATGCTTTCATGTATTGAACTGTAATAGGATATCTCGCTTATTTTTGCTTATATTTTTGTTATAATAATTACAGGTAACACATTTACCATATCCAAGAAAATTTACAATTGAATCAGTTTCATTTGAGAGAGCCAGCAAACTTACATTTAAGTTAAATAACCGTGATGTAACCATAGCGGAGTATTTTCTTTCACAGTACAATGTGAAATTGAAGTATCCGAACTTTCCGTGTATTGTTTGTGGAAGTAACCGCAATGTTAATTTGCCATTTGAAGTGTGTAAAATAGTTGATTGTCAACCTGCAAGAGGTAAACTTGATGTTAAAGAGGATGAACCGGATAAAATGGTGAAGGCAACTGCCATTAAACCAAGTGATCGATTTAGAGACATAAAAAATCGTGCGTATGCAGTAAAGAATGATAACAGAGATGCGTGTAATGAATTTGATATCGACATCAGTACAGAGCCACACAAAATGAATGGTAAACTACTTGTAATTTTTTTAACCATACTTTCCTGATATTTTTAAATTATTTTAACATTTGGGATGTTAAAAAGCCACTAATGGCTAAAATTTGATTGCCTTGAAGTGATAATCCTTAAAATTTATTTTCCTGTTATTTTTATAGTATAATCCGGTATTTATTTAGGGCTAAAATTTGTTTGCATGCTCTCGAGCTGGGGGTGTACGGCGCATCCCCAACTCCATTCTTCCTAATCACGATAGGCCGTCTAGAGGACATATTAGCAAATAAAGTAGTGCAATATTGGATGATGGGGACAGAGTATATTCTAATGGAAAATTGCGTGTATTGTACTATACCACAAATGTAACAGTAACGCTAGAAAACTTTAATTTTGGTTAATTTTTAAAATTAATGTCGTCGCCAATTTTTATTTCCGCAAAATAATTTGGCCTCAAATTAAGTATCACAAAAATAAATTGGACATGCATTGGCATGTTGGTATTCACCAAAGTTCCTTTACCCACATGTAGAATGGTTAGTTACAATTATTAGTCTTAATTCTTTTGATTTTTTAACCGAAATGACCTTTTTAAAGAGGCAAACATCGACAATGATTTTCTTATGTTATGTATTCATATTTTTAGGGCGAATTCTTAATCCTCCAAAAGTTTTGTACAATGGTGCAATTAATGCTAATGTCAAAGATGGACAGTGGGAGATGCGTGGGAAATCATTTATAAAAGGAACGAAGATTGAGTATTGGGCAATGTTAGCTTTTACTAGATGTGATCCAAGAAATATGGAGTTATTTTGCCACAAGCTGGCTGACACTGGAAGGAGCTCTGGAATGGAATTCAGCAGACCTTTATTGATATCATCAGAAAGTGCAAACGACTATTATGGTGTGGAAAAGTGCTTAAGAAAACTAAAAATGGATTATCCACAGTTGCAACTTGCTGTTGTAGTTTTAGGCAAAAGATCACCACTATATAAGGAACTGAAAAAGGTATTTTTCATATTTTCCTAGTTAAAATTTTCTTAATTAAACGTAAGAAGTTAACTATATATACCTTAAAGCAAGTGTTGGCTCAACATGTGTTGCTAGCGTCGATATCAAAACAAGATACTTTAGCTACAATTTTATCCATAAGGTGGGACATAAAAGTATTCCTCGCATTGATTGGCTTGTTTTTATATTTGTCATAGCTTAAATTATAGTTAATTTTTAACAATATATTTCATATGGGATGTATAATTTAGGTTGAAGTCCACTAACAAAGTATAGTATAAGCTGTGTATACTCAACAATGGTTCTCTAACAATGTTATAGTTTCGCTATTTTGAATTTTAGCTTCCTTTGCCATTAGTATATTAATGGCACCACACTCTCCAGTAAAGTCGTTTTTTCAAAGAATTGGATAGATCCATTACCATTTCTAATAACAAGGGCCTTCTGATAATAGGCGGCAATGATAGAGCCAACATTTACTTAAACTTAGTTTCTTCTTCATTTCTGTTATTATTAAATATCCTTGCACAAAGCATAAGTTACTTTAAATATTAAAAAAATAAATTTTATATGAAGTGAACTAGATGTAAAAATAGTGTTTTTAGTCTTGGTGACATTTCAATACAAATAAAATGGTCATTGACTGGGTGAAATTTAAGTCAGTCAGTCGGTTTACAGGTCAGGGAAAGAACAAAGAACCCAAAAATCAGGGGTGGCTTGCAGTAGCGGCGCTAAGGGTGGGCTGAAGTGGGCTTTAGCCCCCCTGCATTTCTGAGAGGGGCCACATATTTATATTAAAAGGGCCACATAATTATATTTAAGAGGCCACATATTTGAAATTTCTTTTTGTTTTTTTGCCAAGTAAAGTTTTTCGGGGGGAAAAATCTTTAAAAATCAATTCTTTTACTCAAAAAGATAGTAGACCATAAACAGATAGATTTGGGAGGCGAAGGGAGCGGAAATGGAGAGAAAGTTTAATGAACAATTGAAAGAAAAGAAAAGGGCTTGAGGGAATTTCGGGAAATACCCCAGCGGGCATGCACGTCAATGCTCTGAATCCGACGCTCGGATACAAGCTCAGAAGGGGGTCCAGTAAACGCGACGATAGCCACAACAATAAAACGACCTTACTCTTCTCGCTTTCTTTAAAATTCTGCGGTTTTTCGATTTCACCACTTTTGCGAAATATGGTCAATGCCAGGCTCGACAGCTAAGCTGCTTTTTTTTTAAACATTTCTTTCCATTTCGTCTTGAGCTCCAGAACGAGTCAGGTCTATTTTGAAAGTCTTCCTCGAATTTTAAGTCTTTAGTCTTTCTGTTCTAATATTTTAGCAAGAGCGGACTTCTACCTCCTCGAGGTTTAAAGAAGCGCTTGTTTAAAATATAAACACTTAGCTAAATGACTAGTTGATAATTTGATTTTATTTCAAATTATTTCAACAGCCTTTTAAAGGCTAATTAATTTTTCCAAAAAGCATTTTTCAGGGCTAGTTAATTTTTCCAAAAAGCATTTTTCAGGGCTAGCTAACTATTAGTAGATATATATTTTCCAAACCGCCTTTGTCAAGGCAAATTACTATTATTAGTTATTTTTCTAATATCTTAGAAACTTAGTCTTATTATTTACTAAGATAAATATTCCTCGAGAATTAGAAGGATTTTAGAGATACATTTTAGATAATTATATCCGGTAAATTTTACTATTTAAGTATTGACAAATTAAAAAAAATTGTAGAAATGAGTGGGAGAAAATTTCCGTCCGGAAGCCAAAGTCGCAAAAAGCGAAAAGCCAGTCAAGAATTTTTAAATTCCCAAAAAGGGGCTCTAAATAAGTACTTCAAAACATCAATTCCAGTCTTAGAACAAACTCAATTAAATGCAATTGCGAACAAACTTGACTTACCAACCACTACTCAATCTTTAAAAAATCAACTTTCCCACAACGAAAACAAATCGCTAGAATCCGAACCAAAACAAAATAGTACTGACAATAAAATAAGCTTATTGAAGGACGCTATAGGGGTTCATGTTGAAAGTAATCTTTCAACTAATAAAACGAACGATGTTATAAATAAACATTCTATGTTGCAAACGAGTCAAAATGTTTTTGATAAAGTTGTAGAAGGCATTGAAGAATCAGTTATTGATAATATCTTAATAGGAGCTCCTAGTGAAAGTGAATCAAACAATTCAAATGACATTGCACTTTCATTTGTCGCTTCCAGGAATTCCCGAGAACTCGGTGAGAATAGCAGTATCGTGCACCATTTAACTCCTGCTCTATCTGATTTAAATGCAACTCAAATTATTCCTGACATTAGTATCGACATGGATTCTCCACTCGCTCAACCGAGGCTCTTATCATTTCCCCAAACGATTATTAGGGGTCAAAAACGAAGTTTCAATAGTATTTATTATGTAAAATATCCCTTTTTGGATTATTCTGTAGAAAATGACATGGTATACTGTTTTTGCTGCCGTCATTTTCCAAGCAGTGGTAAAAAAACATATTTCACAACTGGTTTTAAAAATTGGAAAAATATGAATGAAAAATTTCACGAACATTTTACTTCCAAGAAATCGACCCACCAATTAGCGGAAACGAAGTACATACATTTTTTACAGTCTAAAAAACGAGGAGCTATAACTTCACAGATAAATAAGCAACACCGTTTAGATACTATTCGAAACAGAGAAGTTTTATCCGCCCATGTGCAAATTGTTTTAACATGCGCTCAACCAGATATCGCGTTAAGAGGGCATCGAGAGAACGACGATCAGCAAAATCGTGGAAATTTCATTGAAATCCTAGAATTGTTAAAGCGCATTTCACCTGACTTAAAGAAAAAAGTAGATAGCATGCCCAATGTAGCAAAATATACCCACGGATCAATACAAAACGAGCTTATTAACACCAGTGGTGCACTTGTTCAAAGAATGATTATTCAGGATATTAATGATTCGGGTGGTTTTTACGCAATAATTGCTGACGAAACTAGGGACAAAGGCGGTGTAGAACAACTAAGTGTTTGTGTTCGATTTACCACCACTAAGGGAGAGGTTCTTGAAAGGTTTTTGTCTTTTATTGATTTACATAAATTTAACGCTGAATCTTTATCTTCCGCGATTATTAATTTTCTTTTATCAAATGGGTTAAAAATATCAAACTGTGTAGCGCAAACATATGACGGAGCGAGTGTAATGAGTGGAAGTAAGTCGGGAGTGAACATTAGGATTAAGGATGCTGTGGGTGGGATGTGTCCATATGTGCACTGTTACGCCCATCGCCTAAATTTAGTTTTGGTGGATACCTGTAAGAATGTACCAATAATTCGTGAAACACTTGGTTTGTTACAGGGAATTTATACATTTCAAAGTAATTCGTCACTTCGAAGTGAGTATTTTCAAGAGGCCCAAAAAGAGCTTGAATACGATGTAATATTAAAATTACCCCAGAGTTGTGACACTAGATGGTCAAGTAAAAAAAAATTATACATTTTTTTAGAACTAGATATAATGCTGTAGTTTTAGCTTTAGAAAACTTAATTGAAAGTGGCAAATCTGAGGAAGCAGCCGAATGTAGAGGGTACCATTCCCAGCTTCAAAATTTCAGCATTTTATTAATGGTCGTAGCATTAGATGAGATTTTAGGCGTAAAAAATGTGTTGTCTGAATATTTGCAAAATCCAAAAGTAGTTAAGACTCAAGCCGTAGCAATTTGCGGTGCCACAATAAAAAAGTTAGAAACAGACCGAAATTCTCAAAGATTCGATCAAATTTGGGATGTTGCGAAACAATAAGCTCTCTCAGCCTCAATTCCAGTACCAGAAAAGAATAGTTCTGTCAAAGTACCCATGAAAAGAAAAATTATTCAAAACAAAAGGTTAAAAGGTACCATAATAACGGGTACTATAGGAAGTCGGGAAACGGAGTTCAAAACTATTGGCTTAAAGCAACTTATTTTGAAATTTTAGATAGATTCGTATTAGAAATTAAAAAAAGATTGTTAGAAAATTGTTCTATTTATGAAGAACTTTGCGCATCAGACCCAAATTCGAGCGAGTTTTTGAACGTTGAAAAAATTACTGCGTTTTGTCAAAACTACAAAAGATTTAATTTTGAAATGGAGTCTCTGAAAAATCAGGTCAACGTTGCTAAAATGTTATTTAGTACCAAAAGCGGTGAAAACATAAACACAGAAAGTTTGCAAACGCAGCTTAAAACCAATGAATATCTTAAACCTCAAAATTTGCAAAATGTTTCAGATTGCTATAAATATTTATTGACATACAAGCAGGCATTCCCAGATCTCGTAAAATATTTCCAAATTGTATTATGCATACGTGTTGCTAATACTATTTCAGAGCTTAGTTTTAGTACACTTAATAGATTCGAATCATTTTTAAGAACAACAATGTCTGAAAATCGATTAACAAATTTAGCCTTGCTCTCTATAAATAGAGATTTATCTAATAAGTTAAGAGACAATCCTTTGTTGGTTGTTGACGAGTTTAGTAAAAAAAAAGAGAAGAGTGCAATTTATACTTTGAGTTAAATTTTAAAATTTTTAAATATGTAGAAGCTATAAGAGACATATTGGATGGCAAGCCACAGCTGCCACCAAATTATAATTGGTAACTAAAATGGTAAGGGCCACAAAATTCTTAGCCCACCCGTGAAAAAACCTTAGCGCCGCTACTGATGGCTTGGGGCTTACTATAAATTAATTTTTAAAAGAGCAAAAAAATTATTTTAATGAAATTAGCCTACTTAAATATTTTTGACTTAAAAACGTTTTATTTAATGAAACCAGAAGCCTATGGAACTTAATTATGCAATAGAGGACTAGGCATATGGGCAAGAATCATTTTAAATTTAGTAGATTTAACTCCTAAATTTAAAATGAGTCTTGCCCATATGGCAATAGACGCTTAAATTAAACCTCTTCAGTGGTTTTCCTAGAAGTAGTAATACAGAGAGCTAGGTCATAATCGTAAAAGAATTTTATTGTAATCAAACACGTTGAATCTCTTAGCCATGGTTAGTAATTAAAACATTAATTTATGTTTATTTCTAAAAACTTTAAAGACTAGGTGCTTGAAAAGGGGCTCTGGCTCGAAAGCTCGCATATTTTAAAATGTTTTTTAATAATAATATAATATAAATATATATATGTTTTATAATTTAAAACTAATAATAATAGTACCATGAAGTATCCGTCATTGCAAATTTATGTTCTTATTATATTTTAAAGCTTGCGCTGCTTAATATTTCAAAATAGAAGGCCTCATTCAATTTCGCATGCTGAAAGGAAAAATGCACCAGCTATCAACTTTAGCCATACAAATGTTTTAAGCCTTGGAGGTAGGTTTAGGTAAATTACAACGTTGTTGCAGAGCTAGTGTTCAGGGAAAAGTAAACTTATTTATTTTCACACTTTAATATGATAAACACCTTAATGATCTGTAGTCTAGCTCCATTCTCTCTCCCCCGAGTGGTACTTGTCCCACTCCTTCTATCGCCTGTTTTTGTTGGGAACAGACCTCCACTAGACTGGGCTACTTCTGAACTTCAAAACCATTTTAGCTCTTCCCCCTCCCATCTGGCTTGCAGTTAATATCAAGAAATAGACTTTCATGTGGTAGGACTATGCACTCACTGTCACTATATAACTAACATAAACACAGGGTGACCAGCGACCACATCCTATTTTCCTATAATATAATGTCTTTCCTTTTCTCCTATAATTTCATTAAATTTCCTATAATACTCTATATTTTAACTCAAACGTCTGAAGAAATTAAAATAGTTGATATATTACCCTTAGTCTTCATATTGTCCTAGTTTTTAAAGATGCTAATTTCCAACGCTGTTTGCTGATAGTTTTCGACTATTTCTATTGGTTATCAACTTTATCAGAAATACACGACAAAGGACTGAAAACGAGACATTGAGATTTAGTTGAATATCCTTTTGATTAATGAATCACTAAAGTTGGGTTTTTAACGTTATTTGTGATTTGAAGGCTACTGCTTTTTTAGCTACTTTGTTTCAGGATTCATATGATTCTTAGGGTTAAATCGCCAGAATAATTTAATGCTTCAAATTTGACAATTTACAAAAATTTGTTGTACAACATTCTGAAGGTTTAATGCGTAAACAATAAGTCAAGTACTGATTTTGTTTTCAGATTGCCGAAACTGATATAGGATTAATCACCCAGTGCACTATTGATGGTAATGTGCAGAAATGTAGAGATGACAGATTTTCATTTAGGTTCCTTCTAAACTTGTGCCAAAAAATTAATACCAAAATGGGTGGAACTAATACTGGACTTAATAGAGATGATAAACCATCTGTATTTCAACGTCCTATTATGATTGTGGGTGCTGATGTTACACATCCAAAATCTGATGATAAGGAAAAGTTCTCAATTGCTGCTGCTGTTGGTAGTGTCGATAGTTACCCATCACGTTACACAGTGGCAGTAGAGTTACAAAGAAATGAAACGGAAAATAAAGCAAGAGAGGAGACTATTCTCAAGCTTGAGGTGTGTAATTTTCAGTTACTTTAAGCCCCCGTTACCTCTTCATAGATTAGATGAGTTATGGTATGGGCCAATTTAAAAGATTTCTTCAATTACAACATGATACCCTTTATGTAACGCCCTACAAGAAAAATCACAATTAGTGATGCAATATATTAGATTGATTTGTAGGAAGTGAATTTCTACTCGTCCGGATTTCATTGGGAATATAATCAGTATATAATTATCTGTAGAACAGAACCAACCGCTTAATATGTAAGGGATAAATAAAAATTTATATTAAAATTTGAACCGGGCGCCACAACCACTAGGTACGCCACTGCATGTGGGAGTCGTGTGTTAGTGCCTTTGAGAAAAACGTAGAGCTACTTTAGTGTAAGGAACGGAAGAAAAGGCTAGTGAAAGTACCATAATATTTCTGTGGTTTTCTTAAAGATTGGTTTTAAATGTCTTGTACTTCAGTAGCAAATCAAATCCATTTCATAGAACCAATTATTTTTTAATTTTCTAGAAAATGATGGTGAAACTAATAACAGATTTTGGAAGAAGTACCAATGGTCACCTTCCCGAGACCATAATATACTATCGAGATGGAATAAGTGAAGGACAATTCCGTCCAGTCAGGGATGCTGAACTTGTTCAAATTAGAAATGCTTGTTCTTCAATTAAAGCTGGTTATCAGCCAAAAATTACTTTCATTGTTGTGCAGAAGAGACACCATACAAGATTTATACCTGAAGATCCAAGAGAAGGTGCTGGGAGACCTGGTAATGTTCCAGCAGGAACCACAGTGGATCAAGAAATCACTCTGGCAAGCCACTTCAACTTTTACCTGTGTAGTCATCTAGCTATCCAAGGCACTAGCCGTCCATGTAAGTTAGTTTAAATTGCTTTCAGTTGGTAGTTTACAGAACTCTTATCACAAACAACATTTATCATAGGTCACTACAATGTGCTGTATGATGATAGTGATTTTTCAGCAGATGAACTGCAAAAGTTAACTTTTTATTTGTGTCATACTTATTCAAGATGTACTAAAAGTATTTCAGTTCCTCCTCCGGTTATGTATGCTGACTTGGCCGCTTATAGGTAATTATTATATTTTACTATCATAATTTTTGTCTTATAACGGTTATACCAGGAAATTATTTTTATACACTTGGAATATCTAAGAGACTATGGTGGCCCTGAGGATTATCATAAAGGGTGTTATTTTACAGCAGATATTTTCACTTAATTAACAGTAATCCTTGACCTTAATAGAAGTTCACTTACCTTCTGTTCTCTTTTTTTTTCATGATTTTAATGAGTGATATTATGTGGAACTAGATCAGTTTCCTGGATATAGCAAATACTCCCAAGATAATTATTTTTCTGAATGAGTTGTAGGGGAACAAAGGGGTAAGGTTTGACCGATGAGTTCTATCCAACCGAACTGAAATAAAAACGTTTCACAAAATAATTGTCTTAAAAAAAGTACTTTATTCAACCTGCCGATAGCATGTGTCTGAGATTGAGGGTCAAAGGCAGGCCAAAGAATTTACTCTTGGCCCTTCTAGGGAGAGAGCCAGAGAATTACTCTCGCTCTCTAGGGCTAGTATTAGGATTGTTATTGGCCTACTTACAGGCCACTGCCATCTGAACAGACATTTAACTCTCATTGGGGTCAGTGATGACCCGATCTGCAGAGCTTGTCTAGCTGAGGAGGAAACTGCCTCACATGTAATCTGTAGCTGCAATTACTATGCAGCTCAGAGATTTGAGCATTTGGGTATGCATCGGTTGGAGACGTATGACGTCTCTAACATCACGGCCAGGCAGATTTTAAGCTTTGTGTCAGCAATAGGACTTATTTAAGTCGCCCAGTTTGGGGATGCACTATGGACCTTAGGTCGAAGTGTTTTGGCTTGCCACCCCACTCAATAATAATAATAATAATGTGTACAAAACCAAACTCGCGATATGTGAAAGGTATCTCGTTAATCCAATTCCGGGATCACAATAATGACGGCAGGCCTCCTTATATCGTCGCAGAAAACCCGCCGCTGTTGACCCTTGAACTCTAGATAAGACCCCCGCCGTAGGACTGGTGGCGCTATCTCTCCACACGTGTTCAAACTACAACATAAATAAACCCACCGAGGCTTCCAGAAACAGCTCCCTGTTACAGAGTGAGCTTGATTTTCTTTCCACAACATGGCTTTTTAGCTACGGTGTAGCCGTTCTTTACTCTAGAAGGGTGGGTAACTTTCCTTCGGAGCCCTTACGTGGTTGTACTCACTTTGATATCGTAAGATTCAAATTTATCATTAATTGATAATTTAATTGTTTTGCAACTTCAATTAGTGTCTGTTCTAAAATTCTTATCATTTTTAATTTGATGGTTATTGATTTTATCATTAGGAACATAAGTATGACACTTCTTATTCTCACCACACTAAGTTCATCAATGATAGTCTGTTTCGCCAATGACCATATAAATCATGTGCCTAAGGTACTGACAAAGCAATTGACTATTGAATTTATGATTACATTTGTTCTTTTAAAGCGTTAATGCTCTTATTTATAGCCATCAAACTAATTTGGCAGTAATTTCATCAGCAAAGAGAAAGAAGGGGTGACTTTCTGGCTACGCGACTTCTCATTACACAATCTCTCTATGACAGACTATCATTACCCACTGCCATCTAAACAGACATTTAACTCTCATTGGGATCAATGATGACCCGATTTGCAGAGCTTGTCTAGCTGAGGAGGAAACTGCCTCACATGTACTCTGTAGCTGCGATTACTATGCAGCCCAGAGGTTTGAGCATTTGGGTATGCATCGGTTGGAGACGTATGACGTCTCTAATATCACGGCCGGGCAGATTTTAAGCTTAGTGTCGGCAATAGGACTTATTTAAGTTGCCCAGTTTGGGGATGCACAATGGACCTTAGGTCGAAGTGTTTGGCTTGCCACCTCACTCAATAATAATAATAATAATCATTACCCAAAGTTGTTTATATACTTTTTAGTTTTAATTTAATGATTTTTGATTGCGAAAAGCATATTCTACGAAAAATCTATTCTTACCTATAATGTATAATTGAAATCAAATTTAATCCACATCAAGTTTCATTTCATTTAGCATTGTTTTTTTATGCAATTTGTTGGGCCACATCATTGGTATTAAAATGAAAAATGTAAATTCTTCACTGGTTTTGTATAGTGTGACAAAGGTTTGGAAAGAAATCAGTTATTTTATTACTTCTTTTAATTGTACATACTGTTCTTTATTAACTAAAATTTAATTTGAGTAAAAAATTAAAGTACCCAAATTATATGACCAGATTAAAAAAGTAAACTTTTTTAATTTTTGGGACTATTATCAGCGTTTTCCATTGAAACAACTCTGAGAGAAACCTGATTTTATTTCCTATGTCATCGCTCTAGATTGAAGGTGCTTGGAGAACCCATCTTAATTGTTCCCAGTGAAATACAAATTTTTAAGAGAGGTGTATTATCTGCTATCTTCAGAAAGTTAAGCAAAAGTGTATGAAGTTCGTATTCCATTGGCGATCTCCGTATTGAGAGAAGGAGCAGCTCAGATCAATCCGCGAGGGAGCAACTGGGTCAATGGAATGGAATAAGATACGTTTTTCAGGGCGATCTGAGATTGTTCGGAGCAGCCCAATGGAAAACTATTAAAGGGCTTGCACTTCTTTGACTCTCTAACATCTTTGCTAAAGAATTATTAAAAGTGAAACACAAGTTCAAATACTTAATGCCTAGTTGATTATTATTAGTCAATAATCAACAGCAGTATCACTTTAAAAAGTGTTTTAGAATTATTTTCAGTTTTAAATATTACAAAGGTCTAGCTAGAAATGAAGTTTTAATTTTAGTTTCGATTATGTACAAATATTTTGGCCAAAAAGACGTTTGTTTCAGTTTCGTATTGTTTGGTAAAAATATATACAAATAATTAAGAATAATTTAGAGTAAATAGTAGTAAAGTAAAAAAAAACACTTGGTGTGACATAGTTGCTGAACTCATTTTACTCAAATATTTGCTATAATTAAACAAGGTCCATTGGGGGATATTATAAGGCGCATTTTAGAAATGGCATTAAATGTTTTAATAATAAAGGGAATATAACCTCCAACTATGGAAGCTCAAACAGGGTTGCCACATGTCAGTGAAAATAGGGAATTTAAATATGGGCTTAAAAAATTGGGGAATTTTAAGAATATGTAAAACGTACTGGAAAAGTTAGGGAATTATATTTCCTTTTGACACTTTTTGAAGGTAATTTTGCTCTAGGTTTATGACATTCTATGATTATAATTTATTTCCTTGAAAGTTTGCCTAATATTTTCAACATTGCAATAACTTTTACTGAAATATAAGTCCATTGAAATTTATTAACTTCTAATAAAAGTAAAATATAAAATAAAAGTAAAATAAAAATTTTGGCCTTTAAAAAGTCTGAAAATCTTTTATAATGGTTGGTGAAAACAGGAACATTTTATGGCAACCCTGTCAAACAAACTATCAAAAGCAAGCCATATAAGAGGGAGGGTAGTGGCCAATATTGGAAATCATAATGGCCAAAAATGTCGGTGTTATATTCCCTTCTAAGTTTATTAATTAGATATCATGCTTAGCACCAGGAAACTGTAGAGGTATACCCATAGAAATCTCATAGGTAACTAGAATGCTGCCGCCTACGGCCGAGCTTGACGCCAGTTCGCCTTGAACCTTCAGCCAATGAGAGGCCGTCGAGTGGTTCCGCCAAGGAGGATAATAATCCTCCTTGGATCCGCTACTATAGCGTTAGATAGGTGACGTCATTCTCTCTGGTGACATTAAATTCTTGGCAGAACCACTCTTTGAGCTCTGATTGGCTGAGATTTGGCTATCGTCTGCCACGGCGTTTGGCCCATTTGCCAGTTACACGGCAGCATTCTAGTTACCTATGAGATTTCTATGGGTATACCTATATAGTGTCCTGTTAGCACAAATGTGATAAAGTAGCTAGTTTTATATTTTCAAATTTAGTTAAAGTATGTTATTTTTTATTGAAAACTCTTTTGACCCCCATTTTTATTTTCTTTCAGGGCAAAACTTTATATTGACAGTATTGTTGCTCGACGAAGTAGCAGCAGAGAAAGTCAAACATCAGATTCCAGCGATATTTTCTTGTCGGATGAAATAGTCAATGCAATATTATTGCAAAAGAATCTCAAAAATAGCATGTATTATGTTTGAAAACATAATCATATTTTTAAATAACCTTTTATTGAAGGTATTATAAATTGGTAACTATAATAAAATTCAACTGTAATCTCAAATTTTATGTATAAACTATATTCATTATTTCTTTTGTCGTTTTAAACTTTTTAATAGCAAAGATCTACAGTTAAAATAATTTTAATGTAAAACACTGTTGAAACTGAGAATTTTTCAAAACCACCATTTTGTGTCCAAGAAACGCATTACTTTTTTTTTCTAGAGTTGTAATCTTTGCCCTGAAGTATTTTGCACTAGTTACACTTTAAAAAAAAACACTTGACTAACATATATTTCAGTGTACGTAATTTGGTGCTATAACATCCTTAATTTTAGGGCGCATTATTGGCTCCCTAAATATTACATACTCTTGACGCGAGTGACATTAGCGTGAGTGACGCGTAAAATAAGAACGCCTCCTTTTACATTTCCTCCCCCCGTGGTTCATGAATCATGATGCGTCGTAGAGACGAGTCGGGCCCCCGATTGAGTCAGGCTTTTTATGCCCGACCGCTCGGGCCGGGTCGGGCAGAAATAAATTTTAATTTTTACGGGTCGGGTCGGGCAAATTTAATTTTTGAAAATTTCGGGTCGGGCTAATTTTCAATCGGGTCCGGGTCGGGCCGGGTTTTTTATATTTTAAAACTAAATGGACCGGGTCGGGCCGGGCCAATTTTCGAAATGGCCGGGCTTTTAAAAAAGGCCCGACCCGACCCTTACCCGCGACTGCGTACTGCGTAGGTCGTGTGAAATGTTTCGGCCCTTCGGGTGTTGTACGAAGAGAGATAGAGGAAGAGAGAGGGGTGGGAGAGAGATAGTCGTAATGGGTTCTGCGAGCAGCGCGACTAGCGTCTATTTCAAGGTCGTCTCAGTCGTCCGATTCGCCTATACTTCTCTTACGTTTTGTTTTGGTTTTACCGAGGGTTTTACTTTCGATTTCACAGGGTTAAATTGTGTCTCGGCGTACTTTGAAATAATATAACTAAAATAATTCTAGATATTCCTGCGTCACAAACGACTAACGAGTGACGAACGTGTATTTTCCAGCACGGGAAGAACGAATTTATAAGGTTCAACTCTTTCGCAACTAACTGTTCTTTACAAAAATTGTTTAAATAAATAAATGTCTCTTGTTATATTTTGTATTGCATATCTAAATCTACACGAGGGGCAGGTCACTTCCATTTGGGGTGCGTCTTAATCATAGTAAAATGATTAAATCAGGGTAATCAAGATTAAAAAATCTAATCACGATTTAAACGAGATTTAATCATTTTAATCATGATCTAATCTTTTTAATCAGGATTTAATCATATAAACGAGATTTAATTATTCTAATCATGATTTAATCATTTTAATTAGATTTAATTATTCTAATCATGATTTAATCATTTTAATTAGATTTAATCATTTTTATCACGATTTAATCAATATAATCGGTCGAATAGATAATTTATCATTAAAATCAAAACTAAAGTACGATTTAATTATACGAATCACGATATAATTTTTTTAATCAGGATTTAATCATTTTAAACAGATTTAATCATTTTAAACAGATTTAATCATTTTAAACAGATTTAATCATTTTAAACAGATTTAATCATTTTAAACAGATTTAATCATGATTAAATAAGATTTAAACATTCTAATCATGATTAAACGTGATTTAATCAACTTAATCGTGATTAAATTGAATTTAATCAAAATAATCACGATTAAATAAGATTTAATCTTTTGAGGGGTGCGTCGTAGAGACGAGTCGGGCCCACTTTTTTTTCGGCACGACCCGACCCGACCCGACCCGACCCGAAAAACGTAATAATAAATTTTGCCCGATCCGACCCGACCCGAAATAATTAAAAAATCGATTTTGCCCGGCCCGGAAACCCGATAAGACCCGAAGAACCGCCGCAACCCATAGCATGAAGCTTTTTTATTTTATTATATAGTGTAGATGCGAGGGGCAGGTCACTTCCTTGGTTAACGACGCACCCCTCAAAAGATTAAATCTGATTAAATCGTGATTATTTTGATTAAATTCAATTTAATCACGATTAAGTTGATTAAATCACGTTTAATCATGATTAGAATGTTTAAATCTGATTTAATCATGATTAAATCTGATTAAAATGATTAAATCTGTTTAAAATGATTAAATCCTGATTAAAAAAATTATATCGTGATTAGTATAATTAAATCATACTTTAGTTTTGATTTTAATGTTAAATTATCTATTCGACCGATTATATTGATTAAATCGTGATAAAAATGATTAAATCATGATTAGAATAATTAAATCTCGTTTATATGATTAAATCCCGATTAAAAAGATTAGATCATGATTAGAATGATTAAATCTCGTTTAAATCGTGATTAGATTTTTTAATCTTGATTACCCTGATTTAATCATTTTACTATGATTAAGACGCACCCCAAATGGAAGTGACCTGCCCCTCGTGTAGATGTAGATATGCAATACAAAATATAACAAGAGACATTTATTTATTTAAACAATTTTTGTAAAGAACAGTTAGTTGCAAAAGAGTTGAACCTTTTAAATTCGTTCTTCCCGTGCTGGAAAATACACGTTCGTCACTCGTTAGTCGTTTGTGACGCAGGAATATCTAGAATTATTTTAGTTATATTATTTCAAAGTACGCCGAGACACAATTTAACCCTGTGAAATCGAAAGTAAAACCGTCGGTAAAACCAAAACAAAACGTAAGAGAAGTATAGGCGAATCGGACGACTGAGACGACCTTGAAATAGACGCTAGTCGCGCTGCTCGCAGAACTCATTACGACTATCTCTCTCCCACCCCCTCTCTCTTCCTCTATCTCTCTTCGTACAACACCCGAAGGGCCGAAACATTTCACACGACCTACGCAGTCGCGGGTAAGGGTCATTTCAAAAATTGGCCCGGCCCGACCCAATCGGGGGCCCGACTCGTCTCTAGTGCGTCGTTAACCAAGGAAGTGACCTGCCCCTCGCATCTACACTATATAATAAAATAAAAAAGCTTCATGCTATGGGTTGCGGCGGTTCTTCGGGTCTTATCGGGTTTCCGGGCCGGGCCGGCAAAATCGATTTTTTAATTTATCGGGTCGGGTCGGGTCGGGCCGAAAAAAAAAGTGGGCCCGACTCGTCTCTAATGCGTCGCGACTGACTGAATATAAACATTCTCTCTATATATAAATAGATCAATTCTTGGCCAAAGCAAACTTTTTTTTAATTTTAAGACATTTTCCGATGGAATAGGTAATATTTCTTTTAAAAATATTTATTATTTTCAATTTTAATTGATTTTATGAATTCTTAAAAAAATTGAGATATAATCAAAAAGAAAGAATGAGTGGTCAATGCCCAAACAACAATACATTCGATTTTTTCTTAAAATTAAACAGTATGTGGTGCCTAAAACCCTAGAAGCCACAAACACACACGGAGAACGTAGCTAGCTATAACACTCTGTAGCCCTTTCTTGTGTACAATTTTCATTGAACGCGCCTTTTGGGAAAGTATTTTACAGGCATAAGACATATTTCTGAACTTTCCCATTCCAACGGTGGCAGGCGCTAAAGTGTCTTAGCCCATGGGATATGTACACACTAAAATGAGCGTCTATAAACTCGTTGCGTCCTCCTTGTGTGGGGTGTGTTTGCGGCTCGTAGCTAGCTAATTAATCTGTGTAATAAACCAAAAAAGTTCCCAAATAAGATAATTAAAGTTTTGTGCTTAGTTTAAATTGAGTCCCAAATGGGACAAAATTGGAATTTCTGGATATTTTAGTTATTTTAGGGTTTTTACTTTTAACATTAACGTCTTTTGGTTTGCTCGAAGACCTATTTGAAAGTATTTTAATTTCTTCAAATTTGTTTAGTGTTTACCTTTTTTGTCCTTATTCTTTATGGACTGACTATATATTCTATCTATCCGTGTATTTTATCACTCTTGGCAATGCAGTCCAGAGGTGATTCATATAAATAAGTTGGTTTCCAGTTATCAAAGTAAGTTTTATTTTTTTAGTATAGGCAATAAGTTTGTTTTTAACAGTTAGAAATTTTAGTTGATATCAAGTTTGTGTAATTCCATGTTTCATTGGTAATAAGTTCCTGAACAATTCGGGGAATATACAATAGTTAATGTAGCCTTCAAGAACACAAAGTAAAGGCGTTTTTAGACATCAAATGGCTATTTATTTCATATTAAAGATTAAACTTTAAAATTAGTTTCTACTTACTCCCTGTAGGATATTAGTAATTCTAGACCCAGTATAGCTGAACACACATTAGAATACGAAAGCTTAGGCTTGCGCAACTTCTGTGTTGAGTTTGTAAGTTCTCTCCCTTCTATGAGTATGAACTAAATCGAAAAAATCATCTGCTAAAATGCTTTACAGCTTGCTTTAAAGCAACTGTCGGCTCTATCATTGCCACCTGTATTATTAAAAGAGCGAAACAATAACGTTGTCAGAGCCATTGTAGAGAATTATATTTAGACCACTTTACTCTACTTAGTGAACTTCAACCTAAATTATATATCCCATATATAATATTTAGTAAACAATTACTATAATTGAAGTTATTGACAAATTTAAAAACGAGCCAATAAACGCGAAGCATACTTTTATGTCCCGCCTTTTGGGTCAAAATGTAGCTTCAGCATCTTGTTTTGATTTTGACGCTAGCGACATCTGTTAAAAAAAGAGCTACCTCACCTAGAGCTGAAACTTGCTTTAACTTGTAGAGGTTAACGGTAATAGTAAGTGTAGGGAGCTGTTGGACTTCATGGCATGAAGGCTTGCCAGCACCATCCTACGCATTGTAACCCAGTCACCTGTTTAATGGCATTTTAAGTTGCTAGAAGGTGGTGCCTTGGGTATTAGCCGAGCTGATTATTATTATTATTTAAACGTAACTAGCGCCAATTATTCAAAGCTTCCATTAAATCAGGTGGCAGAAATGTGAAAATCATTGACATTAATTCATTAAGCATTAAAGTTCTTACTCCCTTTTAACCTGGCCACTTGTAATTGGCTTCATAAGTCACTAGTTGACTTAGTTCAATTCCTTGGGTATTAACTTAACAAAAAAAATAAATTTTACAGACTTAATGGTAGTGGGCAATGTCCAAAGCATAAGCTACATTGTCACAGATTCTGCCACAATTTTCCAATGCCTGTTTGTAATTGACATTTTATAACATCAAGTGTTCAAAACAAGGATTTTGATATTATCAATTTTTAAAAAATTAATGTTCAATGTATTTAAATTTAATGTTTACTTCTCACTTTTATAATTTTTTAAAAATTAGGGTACCAAGGCTGAGTAGGCTTGAGCCTAGCGCTATAAACTTGCCTAAATGTAAGTGGTACAAGACAGGGTCCAAGTAAAATCAGTGAGCCTAGATGCATGAAATTCTTTAATTTTATTTATTATTATATTCTGAATAAGGGAACTTAGCACTTTGAAATTACTCTACAACCTTACTGATTCGCCACACGCTTTTTAAAGATATTGATTTGGATAATAAATTTTATCTAACTTAACTAAATCCCAATCTCTGCATTTATAAAATTATACATAGCTGATGTTTAAAAATGCATGAAATTTATTATAAAACCCTCGTGTTTATATAAACATTCATAAAATTCTGGAACAAATAAAAAGAAAACAATTGATGAATTTAAAATTCAATAGGAATTTCAAAACATACACTGTCATCATAAAGGTTACTTTTACAGAATATTGCATTGCCACTCTAAAAGAACTAGGAAATCAATTAAAAGAGGAACCAACGTTGGTCTAAGGATAACATAGAACAACGTAAAGGGGTAAAATAGACCAACAACATTTGGAGAAACAAACATATTTATTTAAGCCGATGCGCAGTACAAAGTTAAGAATTATTACATATTCTTCACCTTGAAGGCTTGTCGGCTGAAGTACCATGTATCGCTTTAAATTCATAAATACATCTTAGTTTTCCCAAATGTTGTTGGTCTTTTTGACCTCTTCGACGTTGTTCAATAGGAAATCTAAGATTGAACTTCTATGTAATTTACTATAAAAGAAGGCTTTTGGCCAACACCATCAGTTTCTTCTAAAAAAATTAACAATTCCAAGAGAATTCAATAATCAGTCAAGTTGCTGAACAAGTAACTTTCCCATTTAAGAAATAATTTTCTAACATACATTATACATGTTTTTCTTTCAAATCTTTTCATGCATTTGTCTATTAATACTCATTTGAAACGTTTTTAACCAGTAGTCCAGTACATGTTAAGATTGCATAGAATTTATTTCTGTTTCATCTTTTTCTAATTCTTTGCCTTTATAATTGTATTTAGCAGCGGTTCTTTTCAGTGTTGACAATCCTGGTAGTGGCATTCCAATAACGTGCTTTAGAAAAAGATACGTCTTTTTACTGAAGTATAAAAGGGTAAATGCTTTACTTAAGTCTTCCGCAGTCCACACAACTTTCTTTTTACCCATCAAAAGCTTAATTTGACTCTCTGAGAAAACTGACTTTAAAGCGGCTTCACAGCTTGATATTTGTTCATCTTTCTTGTTATCATCACTTTTTTGCGTTTTCATTTCTTTGGTCAGCCGTTTAATTGTTAAGATATTCATTGCTTTTTCTCTCTTCAAGTCTTTCATTTTTAATTTATTCTTCAAAAATAAATGTCTTAAATTGCTATATCGTTTCTCCAAAAGCTGAGTTTTATTACTGATTTTTTTAAACTTGGGGCTTAGTTTTTCATATTTGTCTTTATAACCACAGGTGCAGTTGTTTTGAGAGTCAGAATTGGGGTAATTTGGTTTTCTTTCGGTTGGTATATTAACTACTGGGACATCAATGGTTTGAGTTTCCTTATTGAGAGAGGTTTTGTATGGTAGCATAAGAACAATTGGTACTGGTAATGGTACTGGTTTACGTTCTGGGTCTAAATTGTTGACTTCCATAAAATTGGTCATTGGCGACGAAGGAGAATCATTCATATTCATGGAAAATACATTTTCAATTTTTATTTCTTTATTTTGTGGAGGTATGTACGGTGCATTTAATTTTTTATCAACTTGTTCTTCTAGAAAATCATCTAGATCTTGCGCTGTGAGTAATTTGGTTGGAAACGCAGTTTTTTTCAACCTCCTTTTTTTGTCAAGGCCTAAAAGCTCAGACTGAAGATCTCTTTCGTAATCATCTTCAGTAAAATGTTCGGAACATATAAAACTATTTGCTGGGTTACATTTCTTTTCTCTGTGACAGTTATCCATCCATATTGTAATCCTCTCAGGTTCTTTTGGAAATTTATGGTACCTGATGTGTTTAGTTCTGTCATCTTGTTTCGTTTTCATGACGCAGTTTCTACAGACTGCTACAGAGCATCTTGCCCCAGTCATTTTGAAAAATTCTGTAAAAAAAAATACTTGTAGTTATACTAGATTTATAGAATTTAATGTAGTAGTTTTGTAGGGATAAAATGTCCAAATATATGAGTTTGGGTTTATATAGTTAAATAAAGTTATTACGGACTGAGATAATTTGAAATCTTTGTCTATAAAGAATAATCAGAGCCTATATTGTGATGGTCTTGTTTTTGGAGAGAAATTCCAAATTAAAAATGAATCTAATGAACTAAAAATAACGAAACATGGGATAAAAAACTTAAGTGTGGTATTTTATAGGAACTATAAGATTGATTGCATGGGGAGCCTAAAACTTTGACAGAGAAGAGTGCATGTCAACAGTTGATAATCTACTTCAGAAATTCTCTCCTATAGCGTTTTCCATTGGGCTAATCAATCCCAGTGGTCTAGGATCACCCCGAAAAAAGAAACTTATTCCATAGGGGAAAAAGGAGCAGCTCCGAGATGGATTTATGTCTTCAAATTTTCAAAGCTATTCCATCTCAGGAGACGGATCAACATTTTTAGATCGCTCGGATAACCAATGGAATACAAAATTTAAACACTTTTGCTTGACTTTTGAAAGATAGCAGACGTTGAGACAGTGCTCTGTTAAAAATTTCTATATCATTGGGAGCGGCTCTATCTTGCACTCATATGCCACCTTGGAGCTAAAACCGTGATGTCACTGTCAAACCCGAGGGGTAAGACAGTCTCAGATAATCTGTACACCGAGTTCGTCCATTTAGCACTGTCAAAGGTACGGCAGTGTACCCCTCGGTTACATCTGGATCTATCTTCAAGATAGAGCAGTGTATCATCTGCTATCTTTCAACATAATAAAAAATTAACGGTTCGATAGCAGTTACTCAAAAATCTTTAAAAAAAACAGATCTTTCAACAATTTCATCTTCAGCTTGGTTCATTTTTTATAACTTAAAAATGTGGAGCTCTATTATTTTAAATTATGCAATAGATACCGGGTATTGATAAAATGCATATTGATTTTGAAAAGGGGTTTAAAATAAATTTTTCGCGAATTTAAAGTAAAATAAATATTTAAAAAAATTGGAGAAAGAAAGGTTATTTGTGTGAGATCTGAAAGATTGATTATAGGAAGTTTCTTTTAATTACACTGACTTAAACGCGATAGAAAATTTTAGAAATAACAAAGAATTATGACTATATGTTCTCTAAAACGATAATTCATATTCTTCAAATGAATATATTTAATATTTTATAAAGAAATGCAAAACTTGCGAATGGCACATACATTACAAATTTCAATGAAGTAGACGTCTGGTCGTCTGCTACAAATATACTGATAACTTTAGACCAGTGTTGCCAATGTTCGAAAGTTAAAAATCCCAGTTTCGGTGAAAAACTGCCCAAAAGCCACAACCCCTATACATTCACGAAAACTCCTCGGAAAACAGGTACAATTTTTAGGGACCGAATTAAATTGGGTATTTTTTGTTTTGTATTTTATTAATTTTTTTTTTAAATTATTAAAGAACTAGTTTACTTTATCCTCCTTGCTTATCCATAGGTAGCAACTCTACCATTTTATTCATTATACATTTTTGAATTGTGGAGATCGAAATATAATATGGAGGAATAAAGAGAGATTAAAGAACATATAAATTTAAACGAGGGGGGGGGGCGAAGAAAGAGGGAAGAGTCCTGGACTCGTCGAAAAAATAGATCGGCGGAGGGGTCCGGGTCCAGTGGACTCTCTTAAAAATATACACTATTTACAAGTCTGTTCCACAGTAACGTTATGATAGCTTAAGCCTCTAAAAGCGCTCCCACCCCCCACACCCATTTTACCCTTGCTCCTCTTCAAATTGGACAATGGACAGCTTCGTTTTTCTCTACTCCCAAGTTGTTTCGGAGATAAGACTGGACGAATTCCAACCGCAGCAGCAACCTTTCGCCTTTCTTGGAACTTGGCGCACGTCATGATCCCCCCGTTCTTCCTTGCGGCTCGCGACGCATTGCGTTCTTTATGGAAGGGGGACTAAGGGTGGGTACAGTGGCTTATGAGAATGAAAAGTAATAGTTAGGACCGTTATCGAGCCGAACAGGTGGAAGGGGGTACTTTCTTTTTCCTCGGAAGGCAGTATAAATAGTTCTTTAGAAAAGTTTCCGTGGGTATTTTGAACTGGCGATCGAAAATCTCCCAAAAAGTGAAAAATCCCACAAAACCCTTTGATTTGGTTAAGAAAACCCATTATCCCATTTCCAAAAATAACACCCTAAAAATCCCACAATATGGGATTTATCCCACGATCTGGAATTTTAAGTTGCGAAAAACATTTTTGCTTGCCATGGCAAAACGAAAGCCCAATCTTGTCCACCATTTTAGGGGTTTTCAAGTTACATGAAGGTCTACTTACCACCCCAGTTTGAACCAAATTGGAGATAACCACCTCGGGTAGTCTCCTTGTAAGTTAATAAACAAAAAATCCTACCGTTCTTTTCTGCGTGACGAAACCGAAGGTCACGAGTGACGAAGGAAACAAAATTTTAACTTGCAAGTTATCTTGACATTTGTAAATAGGATTGAATTGTATGGGCACAAGATAACTATGAAGTATATGTGTACACAATAGAGTGGAAGCTAGGAGCAACAAACACAAGGAGAACGCAGCTAGCGTTTAAACACGCTAACATGTGGGTCATTCCATGACAAAACGCCTGCCACAGAACACCCGACCCCTTTCGATTTTGCCCAAATTTTGTATACAGGGTTTTTTGGGCCTAGGAAAACGATTTTGACAGTTTCATAACGATCGGTTCAGCCGTTTACGAGATACAGCATACGCGTTTTTTCAAAAGTACGCCTTGACCCCCTAAATGTTTTCTACTATATCTTAAGACATAATTATCGCAAAATCACATGTAATACCTCATTTTAAAGACAATGCGCACCCTAATATGAATATTTAATCAGAGTTGTCATTTGACGTAAATTTCATTAAAATCTGGGCCTTTAAATAATTTGACCTTTGACCTTGCCCAGACACCTCAGTCGTAGGTCAACGATTTTAGCATTTTTAAAATTCCCACTATCGAATACATAATAATCACTCAAAATCTCAAAGTAGTATTTGTAGTTTTCGAGATATTAATTTTTGAAATTTACCCCTCAAATTAATGAAAATGCTATTTTATACACGAAACTAGTTGACCTACTAAATAAATTAAAAATATTATTATTTTGGTAATTTTGAGTTTAGAATATCAAATACACTAATTCTTAAATTAAGTTGAGTTATTTACATATTATTTTTAGTTTTTCATGTTATCTGTAGACAGAAGACATCACTAAATTGCTTGTCCTTAGTATAGTCTGGCGTTCAATATTATTGTAGCGTATCTTACTGCACCCTAAAATGGAAATGTGCTAGATATCTCAAGAAAACCCAATTTTGCTCTTAGTCATATCGATTACGTTTTTAATAACGTAAAAATGTTTTAATATCTTTTTAATATATAATAGTTATAATTGAGTAGTTAAATATATTAACAGCGATAATTGAGTAGCGAAATAGAATTTATTTAACTGTATATTCTCGAACAAAGCCCTGAAATGGATCGAAATTGTTCGTTTTGGAGAGACAGTAGTAAATGTCATTTGCAAACACTTTCGAAAACAGTTGGTATCAACAACCATCTGTCCGAGGATGACAAATTAGTTCTTAGCAGCCGAACAGCTATACCTATGTCCAAAATAAGAAACATATGTCGTCACCATGAAGAACTTTTTATGAAAAGGTATTCAACGAGTCAAAAGAAGTGTATGAATCCTTTTGGGACTCACGACGCTGAAAGAAAGAGTGGACTAAAAACTATTTCATTGGATTTGTTCAAAAAATTAAAGTTACGAGGAATTGAAGTTATCGCTGGAAATAAGTTGTGCATCCAGTGTTTTATGTCTGCTGGAAAAAAAGTAAAGGATGAACTCCAAATACAGTTGGACGTTTCAGAAGTTCACACTGCACAAGAATCACAAGAAAGCGATTCTTTTTCATTTAGTCAACCTTGTTCATCGGGAGATGCGACGCAAGACGACAAAGCTATAGCTTTAGTGGCAGTTAACGAAACTCTAATAAACTTGGGAGAATCTCCTGTTAAAAGAAGTAAGAAATATATTCAATTTGAAAGAATTTATATATGTATACATATATAAATACATATATTTTTTAACTTTTGTACAGAAGGTTTGTCATCTCGCCAAAAAACAATTCTAAGCAGGACTAAGTTAAACGCTGTGAACAATTCATTGAAACGCAAATTAGAAGAGTCAATGGAAATTTCTCGTGATGAAACAGACGATAATATGGTTACGGACGATGTTTTTAGAAAGCTCGAAGAACATCGATTATATGAGAATATTTTGAACGAACTGAGAGAGAAATTCAATAACTCCAAGACATCATACGGCGAAAAGCTTCAGATCCTGACCTTGTCACCATTTGGAATACAACGCACAATGGAGGAATTTGGAGCACCAGAATACATGGTCAAACGAAGCAGGAATCTTAAATCTAGTCAAGGAATTCTTTCGCTACCAGAGAAACAATCGAAGGGATTAATATTGACCGAAGACGTTAAATCAAAGGTCGTTGAATTTTACGAAAATGACGATAACAGTCGTATGACACCTGGACAAAAGGAGTTTGTGTCAGTTAGAAACCACGAGACAGGTCAAAAAGAACATCATCAAAAGAGGCTTGTACTGCTGAACCTGAGAGAGCTCTATAACAAATTCAAGGAAGAGCATGATTTGACGTTAGGATTTTCGTCATTTTGTTATCTACGACCACCTTGGTGTGTATTAGCAGGTTCGTCAGGTACACATTCAGTGTGTGTCTGCACCTATCACCAAAATGTCAAGCTAATGATATCAGCTCTACCGTCTCCTTGTCCTTTAAAATGTGATATCGATTTCATGGCGCTCACCGTGTGTGACACTCAAAACAGGAATTGTATGATGAGGGTGTGCAAGGACTGTCCTGGGAAAAATGGTCTACTTGAAAATGAATATTTAACGAACCTTTTAGAAGATTTTGAAAATATAAAGTTCATGCAATGGGTGACAACTGACAGCACAAAGCTCATGACCTTGAGCGAGAGTGTTGAAAACTTTTTCGACTCTTTGGCCATTAAACTACTTGAACTAACGCGTCATCATTACACATCTAAGTCGCAATCTAATTATCTTAAAAACCTCAAAAAAACTCTAAAACCTGGTGACGTAATTGTTTTCGGTGATTTTGCGGAGAACTATTCCTTCGTAATTCAAGACGAAGCACAAGGGTTCCATTGGGACAATTCTCAAGCGACAGTGCATCCCTTCGTAATCTACTTCAGGGTAGTCGAAAACGGAGAACTTAACCACTTAAATTTTTGTATTATCAGTGATACCAGAACACATACAACCAATACTGTTCACAGTTTTTTAACTTATCTAATTCCAAATATAAAAACACATGTTCCTAATGTTAGAAAGCTAATTTATTTTACGGATGGATGTGCTGGACAGTATAAAAACAAATACAACTTTTCTAATCTCTGTTGCCACAAACAAGATTTTGGTTTGGACGCTGAATGGCATTTTTTTGCCACATCTCATGGCAAGGGACCTTGTGACGGAATTGGCGGAACAGTGAAGCGTAAAACAGCAAGAGTCAGTCTTCAGCGACCAGTGACTGGACAGATTTTGACTCCAACAGATATGTTTAATTTCTGCCTATCAAACTTCGAAAATATCAAGTTCATCTATGTTAAAAACGAAGAAATTGAGCGACAAAAGGAACTTTTAAAAGAAAGGTTTTCTAAAGCCATAACAGTAAAAGGAACTCGAGGGTTTCATAAATTCGTTCCGAAATCGTTAAATGAAATCATGGTTTCTCCGTTATCTAATGACGATTCGCTAACCACAGTTAAGGTTTCGACTTTAGAATTGTCAGATACTCGAAATCAAGAGGCTGAAAACTTTAAAGTGGGAAATTTGGTAGCCAGCGTCTACAAAGGCCAACTTTACGTTGGATTAATTGAGGAAGTATCAGAAGAGTTTGGAGACTTCTTTGTAAACTTTTTGCGTCCCCCTGGTATTTCGGACAAATACACATGGCCCAGAAGGATCGATAGCAGTTGGGTGTCAAGTGAAAATGTTCTATGTGCAATTGAAATTCTTGTAGGTTTACCAAATTCGAAAGGCTATCAAATCAAAGAACACGATAAAAATAAAATTACCAAAGCCTTTTCCATGTATAAAGAAGTTTAAGCTGTTTTGTGTAAATAAAAAATTAATTGGTGTGTAAACTATAAAAATAAATGGTTTTGGTATTTCATTTTGTGTGTGGTGGGGTAAATTTCAAAAATTAATATCTCGAAAACTACAAATATTACTTTGAGATTTTGAGTGATTATTATGTATTCGATAGTGGGAATTTTAAAAATGCTAAAATCGTTGACCTACGACTGAGGTGTCTGGGCAAGGTCAAAGGTCAAATTATTTAAAGGCCCAGATTTTAATGACATTTACGTCAAATGACAACTCTGATTAAATATTCATATTAGGGTGCGCATTGTCTTTAAAATGAGGTATTACATGTGATTTTGCGATAATTATGTCATAAGATATACTAGAAAACATTTAGGGGGTCAAGGCGAACTTTTGAAAAAACGCGTATGCTGTATCTCGTAAACGGCTGAACCGATCGTTATGAAACTGTCAAAATCGTTTTCCTAGGCCCAAAAAACCTTGTATACAAAATTTTGGCGAAATCGAAAGGGGTCGGGTGTTAAAATTAAAAAAAACTAGGTCGTTTTGTCATGGAATGACCCACGTACAAAATTCATTGGACGAGCCTTTACGCCGAACGTTTTACGGAAAGGGGGAAGACAATTTTCCCCTTTCGACGGCAGCAGGCGCTAAAGCATCTAACCAATGAGAATTTTACGCAATAAAATGCACGTTTTTTGACGGGTTGCGTTCCCCTTGTGTGGGCAGTGCTCCTAGATGGAAGGATGTTGCGACGGAGAAGTATTTATCGGTGAAAGGAATGTGGGGGAGAGGGGTTTCTTAGAACTCATAACCCCTTATTGATAATGACTGTCAACTCACTCTCTACCTCTGCAGCCGTGGGTGTCGAAGGATTAAACACAATATTGTATATACTGTCAAATCTGACAGCAGTTACAATACCTAGAACACACATACGTAAAAATCGAACGGAAAACCAAACTGAAACGTAAACGCAAAAGAAAATACGCAAAATTGGGACGGAATCGCGACGGAAAAGAGAGTTGAGCGATGTTCAACTTTTTGCGCCGCATAATATTGTACGTTATCAGCCAGCCATTAGGCAGTCGGTTTCGTACACCGTCGCTCTCCGTGATAAAATATGACCGAATCAAAGAAAGCTCTGAAGTAAGGAACTACCCTTGCCTTTTTGACAAAAAAATCCTAATTATAAAAAAAAAAACAATTTGGCAAGCCATTGGATCCACGCACCTTTCTACGCGTAAAATTTAAGCCTTGGCTTAATGACAGTTAAATGTTTTTTGGACGCCATTATCAAATCATTTATTCTGGTTTGAAGTTTAGCATTTGAGATGGTGCTACGGTGGCCGAAAAACACAAAATACGTTTTCAAATGTGTATCAAAACTGGAAACGTAAACAGAAACGCAACATAATTAAATTTTGCGTTTACGTTACAGTTTGGTTTTCCGTTCGAATTTCACGTATGTGTGTTCTAGGCGTTACTCAGCGGGATGATAAATTCCAATGTGAATAAACTACTGCCTCTCACGGAGGGATCTCGCTCAGCCCGAGCTATCCTGCTGTCCTCGGAGGCAGTGCTTAAAACTGAGCATGATAGCGCGTCGATCAGCCGACCTCGCTCACCACGAAGTGAACAATCACTGACTGAGCGAACTATTCGGCGTCTCACCCTGAGCTCCCTCAATTTTTCTTTCTCGCTGAACAAGATCAACTGACCTTCGTAATTGAAGTGCTCATTCGTTTCGAGATGATTTTAACAAAAGAGCACTCACAATTTTTGCTTACCTCTGCAAAACGTCCCCACTTTTTTACACATGGGCAAAACTCAGAGTTAATTTGTGCGAGTGGTTTCCCCCCCCCCCCGCACCTTTCTACTTTATAAAATCTCCACTCGTACGAGTCAAGGTCACTCTTATCGATTTTCAAGACTATTAAAAGAAGGCGGGATATTTAATGACTTTACTGGAGAGCGTGGTGCCATCTACTGGCAGCAACTGATATAAAATATACTTTTTTGACCGAATTCAAATTTCGCGGTTTAAAATTTAAGTTTCCCGCCAAGAATAAGAGTGAAATTGGTGACCTTGACTAATCTCATTCTTTGCGGAAGAGCGCACTCGGCGAGTTGCGAAAATGGGAAAGAGTGAAGATTTTTATTTCGTTCCACTCTCACTCGATACCTCTAAATATCAGTAATTTTAATTTCCTTTGCCATTAATAGATGGCACCACGCTCTCCAATAAAGTAGTTTTTTTTCAAGAATCGGATAGATTCATTGCCATCTCTAATATCAATGGCCTTATCATAATACATAGATAGAGCTGACAGTTGCTTTAAGACATTTCGATTGCTTTTAATAAGCCATTTCAGTTTGCATAGAGCCACGTATCGGCAAACACAAGAAACTCATAAACCGAGTTGCCAGGTGTAAGCGACGTCTTGTAGCCCAATCTAAAACTAAACTAGCCCAAAAAAGCGCCCACCATCAAAAATGTTTTTTCGAAAAATACCAAACGTTTGTGACCATTTCCTTGCCAAATTTTCGCAAATTGAAATGGAAATTTTTGTAGAAGCGCGAATTTTTGGTCAAATAAATACTATAAATAAACAATTCGCGACCGAAACGAGTCTAGGTGGCGTAACCGCGCTAGCTTCTCTAAGGTTGCGCCTATGATCTAACGTCTGGTCCCGGACTCTATTATAGCTAAAGGGACGGGTTATCTCGTAGCTTCGCCAATGATATTCGTCCCGTTCGAAGACGATATGCCCGTGGGGGGATATCACAGAAAGAGGGAGAGATATTTTGGGACCTTAAAGGGCATTTTTTTCTCCAAATCAAATCGTATCGGTTTTTAGCGCTCCCTGAAGGTTTTTTTAACGGTGATTATGTTTGTAATTTTTGGCTTTTTATTCAGTTTATACTTAAAGCAACTGTCGGCTCTATCATTGCCACCTGTATTATAAACAGGCCCCTGTTATTAGAGATGGCCATGAATCTATCCGAATCTTCGAAAAAAAATTACTTGCGTGGAGCCGTAGCCTCCGTTAATAATCAAGGCCCGTGTTCGCTTTGAATTTTTTCCCCCGACTAGGATTCTAAGTCCGCCGCATTTTTTCGGTAGAGGCGCTCCGAATCGTAGAAAATGACTTTGAATTTGAAAGGAAAATACATTTCGCGCGCGTTTTCTTCATAGCACGTAGTTCCTATCGTTGCCTTAGAAGGTTTACGTATGGAGTTTCATCTTCTGTTACAGTGAGTAATTAAGTAACTTTTCTTAATTTTAAAATAAAACTGGGTTTAATTTTAATTGATAAGAATGTATAGGATATTTAATTAAATTATTAATGTTGAAAAATTTTATATAAACATATACTAGGCCTTTGCTGTATTTATATTTTAACAATTTAATTTTTTTACATTTAAAGCGTTTAAAGCAAGACTGAACATGGTAATCTGTTCTGTACCTGGGTGTAAAAAGAGTGATAGAAAGAAACGTAGGAATCAACTCAATGATCAGGAAGAATCTATTAGTTTCCATTCGTTTCCTAGGGAAACCTCAATGAGAAAGAAATGGATTAATGCAGTTTTTTCTATTCACAATGATAAAGATATCTCACATTATGAGGAACTAATAACAAATAAAGGAGATGCTAAAATTTGTAGCAGGAATTTTAATTTGTCAGATTTTAGTGTTTCAACTAGTCGCAAACGATTGTTAGTTCATGCAGTGCCATTTGTTTCATCGAATGAATGTGATAATTCAATTTTTCAACCCCAAAAGGCATTTAAAGATATTAATGAAAGAAGAATTCCGCTTTCTCCTAAAGAAAATGTTCCCAGGACTGACTTCTCAGCTACTCCGGTTATTGCAGCCAGATTAAAGCTACAAAAGGTTCTCTTCAAAGAACCAAATACCTCTTGTAACCAAGGTAGTAGAATTCTGGTTCAAGGCAGCCAAACTACTTTAAGTACTTCAAATGAAGTAAATAAATCTGCCCGGCTTAAGATATCTTTTGGAGCTTTACAAGATCACGTTCAAAGTGAATATGAGCTTTCCAAAAGCAATGAAAAACTCTGCAATAATACTCAAATCTCAACTATTGAAAAACTAACTGTGATAAGTAATACTGTGGGAACCACACCCAAGGCCTCTTTTGAAATTCTAGAAGATCAAATTCAAAGCAGAAATGGCTTTTCCAAAGACGAAGATATCTCAACTACTGAAAAATTAACTGTGATAAATACTACTATGGGAACGACACCCAAGACCAATTTGCCAAAGAATACAAATGTTTATAGTCGAGATGCTGCAACTCAAGCTTCTCCAGTTATACGGAAAAACTCTTATGTAACTTCCAAACGGAAATATGTCAGAGACAATCTTAACTTAAGAAAGAAAATTGAAGCTCAACAAAGAATAATTGCAAGCTTGAAAGAAACTATTAAAGAGCAAAATGAAGAAAAGAAAAGGAAAGAATATGTGCAACTTAAGAAAATGATGGGAGCTTGTTTGAGTGGTGATCTAAAGGCTAATTTTCTTATCGAGCAAATACTTGCTTATGGCAAAAAGTCATCACCTTACCAATATTCCACATTGAAAATTTGCTGTTTAATTGATACAAAGTCATCTGCTGCTTATAATTTTATTCGCGATTTGAATATTCTACATTTACCAGAACGAACAACGTTAACAAGATTTCTAGGCAAGGCAGCTGGAGCTGATGGAATAACAGAAATTGCAAAAGAACGTCTAATTGCAGAAACATCCAAGCTAAAACATCCAAATGAAAAATTAGGCACACTGATGTGGGATGAAATGGCCATTCAACCAGAATTACTATACGATCGGAATCAGGATAGATATTATGGAGAAACTACCACATCAGCAAAAGAGGGCATAGGAGATACACTAGCGACACATTTACTTTGTTTTGTTTTCCATGGGTTATCTACAAACTTTCGGCTTCCTGTTGCCTACTTTTTTACGAGTAAATTAACAGCGGATGAGCTGCATAAAATTACATTAGATGTAATTAAAGCAGTAGAAGAATGTGGATTTGTGATTGTAAGGCTTGTTGCGGATAATGCCAAAACTAATACTGCAGCTTTTAAGAAGATGTCCAGTGAGGCCGAACTACACCATGAAGTCATTCACCCTCACGATAAAAATCGTAAATTGTTCATAGCGTTTGACCAGAGTCATATTATAAAAAATATACGTAGCCAATTTCTTGACCGTATTATGGTTTATATTGGATGTTTAATCAATCCATTTTTTGTCACAAACCTGTACCATGCTCAATCAAAAGCGTTGATGAAACCAGTGAGATTTTTGACTAGGAAAATGGTGTACCCGACTAGTTTTGAAAAAATGAATGTGAAAAGAGCGGTGCTTTTATTTTCCGAGCCAATGACTGCAGCACTTAAGACCACATTAAAGCTTCACATGTGTAAACCAGAAGAGAAAGATTTATTAGTCACCATTTATTTTATGGAAATGGTTCGGAAATGGTTTGAGCTCCACGATGTTCATAATAAAACTTATGCAATTCATATGAGAAACCCAAATAAATCTCCTTTTGAATCAATCAATGACGAGAGACTTGATTGGCTCACAGATGAATTTTTACCATTCATTGAAGCAATACAAACTAATGCCCAGGCATATGATAAATCTGACCGGTTCACTGATGAGACATATGAAGCTATGGTGGTGACCACAAAGTCCGCTGTATCTTTGGTCAAATATTTATTAGCAAATGGGTTTCATTATGTTTTTACTCGGAAACTTTCAAGTGATCCCATTGAAGAAATGTTTAGCCATATAAGAACTAGTGGAGGATATAATGATCAAATGAATGCTCGTTCGTGTACTTTGAGTATAGAAAAACATTTGAAAATTGGTATTTTAAAAGCATCCAGTTCATCAAATTGTGGAAATGGTTTAAAATCTATACCCCATGGTAAAGATATAATTTGGTTTTAAGGTAAATTTTAATGACTAACGATAATTAAATGAATCTTTTACAGTTGCAACTGATCATGAAATGGGTCAATGGAAAACTATAAATCCTGCAGCACCGATAGCGCCAATAAAATTACCACTTCACTTGAAAAATATATTACAAGATATTGAACTAACAACTCCCAATGGTACTAATTTGCCTCTAAACTAAGCAAAGCTGTAACAGTCAGGGAAAACCATAATTTTTTCTGTTTTCAGATAACACCGTTGTTTCAATAAAGAATTGCAGTGTTGCTATGGTTGCTGGGTTCATAGTAAGATGTGCGGATGAAAGATCTGATTGCTGGTATTGCTTGGAGAAAATAATGCAACCTCACACTCAGTCCCCTTTATTAACTTTAATTCATAGCCAAGATAGAGGAGGGTTAAAATATCCATCTCGGATGTTAATTAAGTTATTGTCTCTAGTGACTGATTTTGTCCAATCCACCCTCCATTTATTTCCTCGAGTACGAGTTCTTGAAACTTATGTAAATGAGTTACTACCTTTCTTTCAAAAACCATTATCGTGTGATTATTGCAAAAATGTATCATTACGTGAGAATCAGGATTTAAGGAAAACCCTGCTGGAGAAGTTTTTGAAAGCGGCTTTAGACAGAGAGTGTAAAGATTATGAGAGGCGTCTCTTCCTATTCCCGTAACGTTAAAATTTCGTACAAGATTTTGAGAGCGCGCGCCCATAGGAGAGGTTACGATACTATCCGACACACGATGTCGCTACTGGAATTTTTTTAATTTTGTAAACATCCGGAAAGTATTTTTCATCAGTCATGACTGTTAAACTTAGTTGAATTATGCTAATTTTAATTTAAAATTAATAAAATTCAATTCCATGAAAAATAAAGAAACGTAAGTACAAGAAAGCGGAATATTTATAATATTTTGATACTAAAAGAATTAATTTGTTTGATTAACCAAGGAAATTCATTGGAAATTTTATGAAATGGCCGAGGCTTAACGAGAACAGAGCGGTATAAATTAAAATAATACGAGGAAACATTGAAGTTGGTAAAATGAGATTAATGGTGTATTTTTAACAGTTTCCTATCTATCTTTTCTGGGTTTTCATGTATTCATGGTTGATATCTTGTTTTTTAAGGGAACTATGTATGCAGAATTCTATGAAAAAAGATATCATGTTTTGGTATGCAGTTGCACATGGAGAATCTTCATTAGCTTTAAAATATTTCTTGTTAATTCTTTGAATGATGAATCTCTCCAAACGTCCTTTAATATTTGTCATGTGCGATAAAAGCTTAAAACTGGTGTCAAATACTTCATTTGTCTCCATTACAAATTTGAAGAAACTATCAGTTGGTACGATGAGGCTGCCGAAAGAAGAATTCTTTGCTGTTTTGAAAGCTTTAAAGTAAAAGAGCAGATTTGTTGGGTCAACAATTGGATTGTCTTTTTTGAGTTGACTTATGCAAGAAGAGCATTGAAGGTTTGAGTAGCAGCGGTGAGTTAGATATCCTGAAATGTAACTAAGAACATTTTGTTTTAGCACGTTTGGACTTTCAATAGAATTACAAAATTCTAAGTCTTCATCGGAACATTGCCCCTGGCTTTGCGAGACTACAAGATTTTCAAAATTGGAGAAATCTTCATCCGGTTCTGGAGCTGCAGTTTTAAAAGTGTCAATGTTTAAAATCATCAATGCAATTAGAATCCAGTGGTTTCAAGAGATTATTCACAGAGGTAGCCCGGTATGCAGCTCGAAATTGTTGTGGATTCGGATGATCACGGTTGCCTCCTTTCTGTCTTATAGATCCAAGAAAATTATCTACAAAAGCTTGGCTAATCCTGTCCGTTAATAAAAACTTAAAACCAAAATTATCCTTTAGATCTTCCCAGAGGAGTAGCAAGGCTTGAATTGAAATTACCATTTTCTGAAATTTCCAATGGTGTAGAGTCTTTAAAACTGAAAATTGTTGGCACAGCGGATGGTGTGAGCCTATTTTTAGTTCTAATATTCATGAAACTACCATCAATGAAATGATTCGCGCAAATTCTATGGTTAACGTGTAAATATTCCGTAGTTTTATTTGTAAGACCATCATTATTTACATTTTTCAGCCACAAAATATGCCAATAAGCCTATTTAATGAAAATGCGAATTTACCAGTCTTTTTCCTTTGGAAACTTAAAAAAATATAAACAAGGATTTCTTGTTTTCGATATTTTACAATTTAAAACGGAACAATATACCCCAGACATACTAAATTATTTAAAAACCTTGTAAAACTAGCATTAAAAATCTGGAAAGTTTTTGCGTCTCTTTTAAACCTAACATCGAAACGCACGCGCTGTGAGAACGGCGCCACTGGTGGCGCCATCGCTCTTACGGTAGTAGTGGACATTATTGGGAAAAAAAAGTTAGTACGCTTTTTTGAAAGAGAGACGCCTCTCATAATCTTTACACTCTCTGCTTTAGACAATCATGCCAAAGATGCCTCTGACCGAAAAGAAAGGAGAAAAAATGGAATACTAAGCCATTATCAAGGAAAATTCTTAAAGTTTAAAAGCTGTTGTAAGGTTAAATGTTCCTGTTTTTGGAGAAAAAAAGTCAATTTTAATTATTGATATATTTTATCAAACCTTTTTAAATTGAATAAATTGTTTTACCTCATTGATTTATATTTCTGATTTATTAATGAATTTCCTTAACATTTACTGTGTGCATAATTTTACCCATTTTTCAGTGTTTACAAAAATTGTAGTATGGCTAATATTGGATGCGAACAAAACCTCAAATTTGAAAAGTACGATTAAGAGCGCCATCTATCGGGAGAAACTGGAAACTTCAACAGGGGGGGGGGACTCGTAGTCCGGTACTCTAGGTAGAGCGAACACGGGCCTTGATTAATAACGGAGGCTACGGTGGAGCCCTCTATTAATGGGAACGGAAGCTAAAATTCAAAATAGCGAAACAATAACGTGGTCAGAGAGCCATTATAGAGTATTATAATTAGACTACTTTTAATCTACTTAGTGAACTTTAACCCAAATTATATATCCCATATAAAATATATTGTAAACAATTACTATAATTGAAGTTATTGGCAGATTTACAAATGAGCCAATCAACGCGAAGCATACTTTTATGTCCCGCCTTTTGGGTCAAAATGTAGCTTCAGCATCTTGATTTGATTTCAACGCTAGCGACATCTGTTGAAAAAAGAGCTACTTCACCTAGAGCACTTGCTTTAAATGAATGAGAAAAATTAGCATATTTTTATAGAGGCTAACATTTTTTAACAAATTAAATATGGTTTGAAAGCAGTGTTTGTATTCTTTATGTTGTAATACTCCCCTATTTAAATAAGCCCGCCCATATTGTGGTAAAGCCGAACTTACAAATTTTGCCATGTCTTGGTGGTCGAGTTAAGCATCTAGTCATTAGAATTCAGTTCAAAGCTTTGTTATTATTGTTCTTAGGTTAATTTATACAGATTATATTTTTCTTCAAATTATTAAATTTATACAACGGTTTAGTTCAGTTTTTCCCGAAGTAGCTACGCCCGCTTGTAAGAAGTTCGTCGTCGTCATCCGGACATCCCAACCGTAATCCGGCTCGTTAGTTACCGTAATCCGGGCATCTGTGCCGTAAGCGAGACGAACGGACAGTTTGGAACTGTCACCGCTAAACAAGAAGTCCCCCGTCGAGCCCCTCCAAGAAAACGCGTGTGCGTGTCCGGAACCCCGTCAACTGGAAGCTCCCGAATCCGGAATCCCGTAAATCGAAGAGCAGCCACGAAGAGAATCAAGTGATAAGTAGAAATTTATCATAATCCCCCTCCCCCCTTTGTAGAGTACCCAGGGGCGAAATACGAAATAGCCGGTGAAATAGTAGAGAAAAAGTTTTAGAAAAGAAAGCTTAATCCCCCGCTATTGTCCGAGAAAGAGGTTATAAACAGGTCCCGACGAGGCTGAGAGCTCATTCCGTTTCGTATATTAATATCGTTAGGATTATTGTAATTTTTGGTTCATATTACCCTCGCTAATATTATTTGAGTTAGTTGCTTTATTTCAGAGTTGAATTGTAGAACGTTTAATTGTAATCTTTTAATTGTAGTGTTTATTATTTAGTGTTTAGTGTATTTGTTTTTGCCCCCACTTCCATAGAGCCATAGAGTGTCAGAATTTACAATCGTTGGAATTGATCCCATAGAAAACCGTAAGAGATAAAAATTTAATAAATTTAAGGTCGAAGAGTGTATTTTTATGTTTAAGTTCCCCTTTTTATGTTGAAAAGCTAAAAGGACCATAATGGAGATGGCTATAACCATCACAACTGTCAAGTCAAAATTATCTCCTCAGTCCCTCCGAATTTTGTTAATTTTTGTATTTTAGTGTTTTTATCAAATTAAGTGTTAAATAAAGATTTTGTGATTGATTAACGACAAAGGGTTTCCATTCTGAATTCGAATCTCCCCCATTTTTCTTTTTTCTCTTTTCCCCGTATGTAACCCCCTCTCTCAGATTTAATTCACGCCACGAAAGGCCACGACTCGCATTTTGTCGCCATCTTCCCCCGCCTTGGTGAATTAATATCTTTGAGCAAGGGCTAGGAATATTTCTGTCCGTCAATCATCATACGACGAAATTCCTAATAAGGTTGCAACTTACTTTAATCTCCGTGCCATCCTCTAAAAGTCTTTTACAGCCTCTCTGTGTACATACTGGTACAGAACAATGTACAGGTATGTTAACAAATCAATAGAAACTTATAAAAATTAAAAAAAAATCGCTTGAACCAGACTGATGACTGACGATCTATTACGAGCGTAAACTCGATGCCCAAGACATGGCGGCACCTAGCGAGGTACGAGATTTTTCGTATAGTTCATTGTTCCCTCACTAGAGGCGCTTTATTTTAAAAGGGGAGATGTAAAAAATGGATTTCTGCTTGCGGTAGATTTGACAATCGCTTAGAATTATCAAATATCAACAAATCTTCACTTTACATTTGTTCTGAACATTTTGTCGGTGGTCTTGATAGTTCTCTCACAATATGTAGTACACCGGCAAAAGGAAAGGAAAATGTGAAACTGTCACCTCCAGATACATCTTCAAATATTATTATTGACCCAATATGTAGTACACCGGCAAAAAGAATGGGAGAACTTCCGAAGCCTGACTTTTTATTCTCAGAAAAAATTACATCTATAACAGAAGAAAGTCAAGTGAATGAAGTGGCACAAAATTCACAAGCAGACAGTGGAAAAAATTTATAATCTTTGTCCGAATCAGTGCTTTCACTGGCAAAAGCGAAAGATGATTTAGTATTATCAAAAGTAACATAAGACCCAAAAGTGTGTCAGAACGGTATAGTAGTTAATGAGAGTTTGTCACAAAGTAAAAAAGGGAAACGAAGGGGGGGGGGGTCGAAAAATGCGTCATCAAAATCGACGTACTACAGCGCCGCCGAGTGATGCGTTTTAGAACGTACGTCTACGGGGGAGTAAATCGAAGAGAGAAATTTTAATAGGCGCGAATGTACAGCTGACACACTTTTGGGTCTTATGCTACTTTTGGTATTATCGTACAGCACAAGCATTACTCAGGCCGCACTCTTGCGGGTAAACATCTGCCATGTGGATGGATGATATCACACGATGATGATGGTGTGGTTTGGTTTAAAATGAATATAAAAATTGTCCTAATAATTAAATCCTTTACAATTAGAAAAGGATCCTCAAAAGGAATTCTTACGGTGCATGGAAAAAGCCTGGAAGAAAACGTATTTATAAAGAAATTGTTTCCAATAGTACATCTAGTAGACACACTGTTTCTTTTGCTGGAAATAGTAGACTCCGTAGATTTATGTTCAGGCATTTACGAAACTCAGCTTGTGAATCACTTTGATTGCAAAATAAAAATGAAAGTTGGAAAAAATTTATTTACAAATGTCATACACGCTCATGACTGTGAAAGGGTTCAACTCAAAAGTTATGTGAAAAGTGTGTTCGATATCGACAATCATTGATAAAAGGAAAGATTCGAAGTAACCAGGAATAGTTATATGTCAAGAGGTCAGCTGGAAAAAAAATAAAAAAGCAAAATCAAACCCTTAGCGTTGCTACTGGGTGTTCCGAATTATTACAATGAATTGAAACCTTTAGAAGCGGGAGAATATGTGGGACCACCAGCAGGAAATCTAACAGATACGTGGAGGTTAGCAGGGCAACAAACACGAGAACAAATCATCAGAAGGAGATTTTCATAATAATATTCTTTTATCTAATGTGTTTTAATTGTAATGCCATATTTTAGGCTTAGCCAGTACATACATAAATCCTATGGTAGGCTTATACGTTATCCTCAATATTATTTCGCATCTGGTATTTAAAGCAAGCGTCGGCTCTACGTGAAGTAGCTCCTTTTTCAACAGATGTCGATAGCGTAAAAATCAAAACAAGATGCTTAAGCTACATTTTGACCCAAAATTCGGGACGTAAAAGTACCATTCGCGTTGATTGGATCGTTTGTAAATTTCACAATAACTTAAATTAAAGTAATTTTTAACAATATATTTATATGGGATATGTAATTTAGATTTAAAAAATCCACTAAGCAGAGCTTAAGTTGTCTAATTATATTACTCTACAATGGTTCTCTGACGACGTTTTTGTTTCGCTATTTTTAATTTTAGCTTCCTTTGCCATTAATAGATGGCACCACGCTCTCCAGTAAAGTCGTTTTTTCAAAGAATCTGATAGTTTCATTGCCATCTCTAATAACAAAGGTCTTATCATAATACAGGTGTCAATGATAGAGCCGACAGTTGCTTTAAGTTTTTGAAAATTCAATTTATTTTTGTTGGGAAAGTAGTTTGGCATGTGGTGTCCTCTCGTGAAGCCCACGCTGGTCGCTAGGTGGAGTAATGGGCCCCATATTGTCGGCCGCTTTATTCTTCCGCTTTGTCAAAGGGACAGTTCTGAGAAGGGACGAAGGGGTCGCTCTGTCTACTGCGCCCTCCTCTTGTCTTTCACCGTTGTAGTCACGGTAGCTGCCGTCATTTTAAGCCAGGCGCTCTCTGCTCTTCGTAACGTCTCCGTCCTGCCTTTGCTTCGTAACGGAGACAATGCCTTGTGGAAGGCAGGACGGATACGAAACGGAGAGCCAGTGGGCGCCTAGCCTTACCATCTCTGTTAAAAATGTCCAAAGAGTAAAAGTTGAACCCGTCGTAAATGCCTTCTTCCTTCTTTGATCCCTCGCGGTAATTTTAGTATTTCTTTAACCTTGACATTCCTTCTAGAAAATAAGGATTGCCACTTTACTTAGAAATGTTGAAAATTCTTTGTTGCGTTCATTTTACGTTTTTGAGTTTGTAAGCGTACCTCACATTTCTCATACTTTTCATCTCCACTCGCTCCCATCTTGGATTAATAATAGTAGTTCCTACCTGGATATATCACTTGGAAAAAACCTGACAAGCAAATGACTTTTGCGACAGCAGCGCCGCTTCGGCGAAGTTAACGGAGAATATCCGAAACTCCCGTAACACGTAGCCTTCTACAAGGCAGAACCCGTAACAAACACTTAGTAAATGCACGCGGAACGCTTGGTTTTAGCTTGAAGCTCCGCAATGTATAATTGCGCGTTTCTTGGAACGCGTGCTCTATCGGCACACATGGTGCGAGGTGCGTTTCACCTCCACCAATTGAGAAAACTCAAAAGCAAACACTTAAAACCTATTGACTAATGACGATGGCGACGTCATGTTGACGGACAAGCACGATGGAAAACCTCGCAATGTTTTTACGTTAACTCGGGCATCGCTTGGAAGAGCCGTTCGCGGCATCAAGTGTTTTCACGAAAGGGGGTTTTTCAAAAAAACCGTGTTTGTGTACGCGACAGCTTGAATGTGGTCCGAGCAAGCCGCCAACCCGCCTGCAGAGCGAACTTGGAAAGGCGTGAGTGATTGACCAGTAAGATATGGGAGCCGCTTATGGTGTTTTGTAAATATGTATATATGGAGATGGTTTATCGTTTTTGTTTTATTTTGTTATATTGTGTTTACTGATTTGTAGTGTCCGTTTATTTTGAATGATTTTATGGTTTTTGTACATTAAATGTTGGCAATCTTTATTATAAGTATTAATTGCTTTAAAAATAAATTTATTACGCCCTAGACCGCAGCTATCGCTATCCCGACTTCTCTCCTCTTGTCGAAAATCGACTTCACTGGTATCGATCTCGAATCGATCGAGTTACAGAATAGCATATCTCGATCGATACTGGGTCGTTCGAGATCGCGTTCGCTTCGACATCGAATTCGACAACTAAAAAAGTTACACAATAGCCTCCCAGAGAGTGTAAAGTCGCTTTGCTATAGAGAGGCGCCTGTTCCTATTCCCGCAATGTTATAATTTCGTCCTACGTTTTTGAAGCGCGAACGTCTAGACGTTCGATGGCGCCACAGGAAAAATCAAATAATAAAAAAAAAATCAAAACAGCTCCAATATCGTTTTCTTCAAATGTTATTTTGAGTTATCGTAAAAAATGGTGGATATCATTAGAAACGTTAAATGTAAGTACAAAAAATTTACTAATTACAATACTTCATTAATAAAAACTCCAATGTTTTTAATAAATAAAAAAATCACGATAAATTGTAAGGGAGGCCAAAACATAGATGAACAGGAACAGAAGAACTCTAACAAGGAAGTTTATAAATTAGTGTGAAGTGGAATAAATTATAATAATTATATAATTAAAATTAAAATAATAAATTTCTATAAGTAATGTAAATATGAACTAAATGGTAAATCAATGCGAATATCTTTGCATGAATAAATAACGTTCAGTGTGGTATTTTTAATAGTTTTCTGTCGTATCTTTTCTATGTTTTTGCATATTGGTGATACAGATCTGATTTTTAAAGGGTGCTGTGCAGAACTCCACAAAAAGATATCATGTTTTGAAACATAGTTGTCCATGTTGAATCTTCAGTAGCCTAGAAAAATTTATGGTCAATCTCCGTGCTTTTAGTCTTTGTAAGCGTCCTTTCACATTTGTCATGTGTGGTAATAGTTTGAAACTGGTGTCAAATATATCATTTACCTTTGTTACAAATTCCAAGAAATTGGCAGTTGGTACAATGATGCTACAAAAAGAAGAGTTTTTGGTGGATTTGAATGCCTTAAAAAAGCAAGCACATTAGTTGGATCAAGAATTGATGCAAGAAGGACATTAGTTATTTGAAAAGCTGCGATGGATTAGGTATCCTGATATATTACTTCGAAATTTTTAATTCCATTGAAAGTCCCGACCTGCTCAAAGAAAATGTTCTTAGTCTTCTTCAGAGCATTGCCCTTGAACTTGTAAGACTACATATTTTTCAAAATCAGATGAATCCCCTTTTGGTCCTGGAGCTGATTAAGAGATCTGTGTTTAGAATGAAGTTATCCATATCATCGATGCAATTTGAATCTGCAGGTTTTAAGAGATTATTAACTGATGCAGCTCTGTATTCTGCAGTTTTCAGGCTTCCATGTGTTAAACCATTCCAATTTATCACTAAACATTTGAATATGGATTGACTTATCACACATTTCTCTCTTACAGAGGGTTTCATTGTTCCAAGTCCTGCTATTGAACACATCAAAAGGTCGTTCATATGTAGAAGGAACTCGGCCGTGAAAGTTTAATGTTAAGTCTCCTAAGCATGCTGTGTTTGAATGCAATTGGCGACACTCCGGCTGAAAATTTGGGCTGCTAAACTGACTTTCAAATTTTAAAATGGAAGTAAATTAATGTGTTTGTGCGTCAGCTTATGAGCTCTTCGGAACTTTCCAATTTTTTTTTATCTAACTCAAAGAAATTTTCAAGATCTAACCCAGAAAGTAATTTGCCCTCCACCATAATTGGATATCGTTTGAAATTGTTCCTCGCGCTTTTCAAGAGATGGGGAAGATCAAAGAAGAAATGAATTTTCTCTTCATCAATTTCAATGTATGGCTTTTCAACTGATATCTCCATACTTCTGAACAAAGTTTGGTTTCCCGTCCCTTGGTCACAAACCACAGCTTTGACAATGAGCCCAATATTTTTTAGTTAGAAGAAACCACCTATGGTTTCTTCTAAATTACCTTTTCGTATATACTATTCTCCACCACCCTCCCCATTTTCGGCTTTCCGTTGCTATGCAACGCATTTTGAAATTTTTAAATATAAAAGTCGCCAGCCAGATTTCTCGCACGATACTGATGAGTTCCAAGTAGAACGAAACTGGTCTACCGTTGGAATTTCTGGCTATTTTATTAAGTTTTTATGTAATATTTTACTCGAAGATCTATTTGATCCGAGATTCACGTCTTTTTGTTTGCTCAAAGACCTATTGGTACGAGTTATTTGTAAGTTTTTTAATTTCTTCAAATTTGTTTAGGGTTTAGCTATTTTATCCCTTTTCATTATGGACTAATCTACTTATTCTAAAATTTTTTAGGTGAGTTATGCAGTCGTGAAGCAAAAGATTTCAAGTCTGTCCTGGTCAAGCGTCTTTTGTTAGAAAGTAACCAATTGGTTGTTCCCATTTTAGCGTTATGGCATAGGCCTAAATCATGAATACAAGAGCTTGATTTGCGTATTGCTTGGTTCTTCCGTACGAACCAAAATCCATAAAACGTTCAATGATGTCATCTCCATGATTGTAATTTAGTTTTTCTTTTAAGCTCAATTCGTCTAAAGAAAGACAACAACTCTTTCACTAATTTTATTATTTTGAAATTTTATTTTCAAGGCCTCAAGAGTTTTGTGGTCGAATCCAGGTAACCAATTCTCCAACGTTCTCTTTGTTGGAAGGCATAAAACACCTTGCGACATTCTGTATGCCTGAACGCTGTGATAAAATGGTGAAAGAGCCCATTTCTTTGCCTTAGTTTCAACTCAGAATCAAAAAATTTCTTAGCAAAGTCAGATAAGAACCTTGTAGCATTTTTGACATCGCAAATATTTTTACTGTTTGCCAGTGTAACTTTCATTCGTGCCAACTGCTTTTTAATTGTTCGAATTTTTGCATTTCTCTTATTAAGTCTTTTAAGAAGGCTTAACCATCTTTCGGTTTGCAATCTTTTGATTTGAACTGTCTTATTTTTGACTTGCTTTTCCGAAACTACAATTTCTACTTATCCTCCTATATTTGGCACTAGTGTAATTATTTAAGTTGTTTAGTTAAATTAATTTCAATAAATATCAACACTTTTATCTTGCCATATTCATGGTCATTATTTGGAGCGTAGCTTTCGTTTGGATGGTTACAATTGTGTTCTATTTGAATGCGTTTAGTTGAGAACATCTTCAATTCTGAGTTTAAATCCTAAATTATTTGGCCATTGGCATTAAGTTTATCTACTGAAATGTTTTATCAATTTAAATCTAGTGTTTATCTGAGTTACAATTGCGCATTTGGAGAATTTGTTTTGTCCCGTTTAACTCTGACTCGTGTGTAGTCAACGTGTTTTCTTTTGAGATATCTTCTAACTAACCCACGTTCATCTGTCCTGTTTTCATTTACTACTTGTTGGAATAATTAATTGTTTATAAATATTGAGAAGCAAGTTCTCCTGGTAGATGTTTTTCTACATTTAACAGGCGTAGGGGAAACTGAAATTTAATCTTCAATATTGCAAAAAATAGTTGGTATAGCAAATGTTGTTAGTCTATTTCTGGTTTTAAAATTCATGAAACAGTCGTCAGTAATATGGAGAGAACAAACTTAACAAAGTATAAGATTTGTGTACAAATATACAATTGTATTATGTAAAAGTTTGTCATTGTTGACATTTTGCAGCCACAATGTAGAACTAAAAGCTTGAAAATTAATATTTAAAGGAAAAGTCCAGGTTGGGTAAAACTTGGGTCTATTTGAAAGATCATGTTTAAATAAACTCAAAAATATCAGTTGTAAAATTGTATCTTTTTTTTAATGACGAGAAATTAATTTTTAAACGAGCCAAATTTACCGCCAAGCGATCGGCCATTTTTTGTTTCGGGGAGACGTTTTAGGACTTTAATCACGCGCTGTTCGCGCTATAACAGGCTTTAACAGCGCTCTGTTCCCCGCGCGCGCTTGCTCCGCGTGCAGTCTGTGGAGGGAAGGCGAAAGAAAATGGCAGCTCACTTGGCGGTAAATTTGGCTCGTTTAAAAATTAATTTCTCGTCATTAAAAAAAGGTACAATTTTACGACTGATATTTTTGAGTATATTTAAACATGATCTTTCAAATAGACCCAAGTTTTACCCAACCTGGACTTTTCCTGTAAGAATATAAGCTTATCCATAGACAATTAAAAGATTCTGCAGGACAGCTATCCTCTTCAAAAACGCGTATTCTTAACGTAACCCTCGAAGAGCCTATAAACGGGACCAAGAATGTATTGAGGTTACTAAGAATATTTGAGCATAGCATTAACCCCTGGTACCATCCTCGCAGCTTTTGTGGAGAAAGTTCGTCTGCATTTAGGGCACATTCAAGGTTATACCATATAGCAAAATTGAATGGGAAAGCAGACGAATTTAAGCTCTAAAGGCTGCGAGGATGGGTATCAGAATCCTGTAGTCCAATATTCTTAGTCACTTCAATACATTCAAGGTCATACCATATAGCAAACTTGAATGGGAAAGCAGACGAATTTAAGCTCTAAAGGCTGCGAGGATGGGAATCAGAATCCTGTAGTCCAATATTCTTAGTAACCTCAATACATTCTTGACGGGACTTAATTTATCGCCGAGCAATACATATTAATAGATTTATTGTTGTTAAATTATCTTACAAATAGAAAACCTTTTGCGTCGTTCTACGCCTAATATTAAATCGCGCGCCATTCGAGGCGAATGGTGATAGTAGCGCCATCAAACGTCCAAGACTAGTGGACAATTTTGCGAAAAAATTATACGATCGATTTTGAAAGAGACGCACGACATGCAGCGCCTCTCGTGGCGAGATCGCGCGTAATTAGGTTGGAAAGTTTTTCCCCGCCCCATTGAAAATAATGTAAAGTTGGCGATAATTAAATGTTAATTAACCTACCTAGCAAAGGCTAGCAAATGATATAAGAAATATTCCACTGACAATTTTTCCCGTTTATATGAACATAAATGTAGTATAAAAATAATAAAATTTTCTTGAAAAATCGTTTATCGCTTTATAACATTCAAAAATAATATTTTTAACGCGTCATGTAGATAATCGAACAGCTGCTCGTCTAGGTAAAGTTTGCGTTGTCAACGCGCGTATTAGAAAGCAAAATGAGATTTTAGAAAGAAGGTTGTAATTTGGAACGATATTAATACTTTTCAACAATTTTGTCATCAGTGAATAGTCTTAGTCGATAGCTACGCCGCAAAATTTTCGTTTTGAAAATGAAAACATTTGAGAGAGTTGGCCGTTTCGGTCTATCGAAATCTGGTAGCCTTGTCTGCCTTCCAGCCTGTATCTCCATACCGAAAATATTTTACTAAACTGATCGGCGGCGTTTTTGACTGTTATTTTGAATTATCGACTAAGACTATTATAAATATGACTTGAAATAAGTTTCAAAGTTTCTTTAAAAGCTAGTTTCATAACTTTTAATCCATTGGTTCGTTCACAATGTATCTTTGAAGTAGACGAAAATTTTAAATGTGGTGAATCTAGCCCAATCTTAAGCTTCGGTTTTATTTACCACGTATTTTGAAATGAAAAAACCCGATTACTATCGTTTAATGATGGCGAACGCTAATTGTAATACGAAACCAATAACGAAATACGTGGGATTTTTGGCGTTAAATGGATTTAGAACCTATTTTAGAGAATCTACGAAAAGGTCAAGCTCTTTGGGTAGGTAATCGTAAAATTAAAGTTAGGGAGACAGTTAAAGAAGACAGCTCAGTAGCTCAAGGGCAAAACATACGAGAGACGTCGGTGACTCAAAAGGTCTACGATATAACAATTAATGTAAGTAATTTAATTTTAATTGTCATATATTTTCTATAAAATATTACTCTAGGTTGTACAAGATAGAAGTATTTAAAATTCACCGGGAATCACCGCTCTCTCCCTAGATGTATACCAAGGCATACGCATAAACTTTGAGTCCTATAATTTCGAAAATAAAACGATAACATATATCTTAAAAGCTTTTTTTTTTGTTTCTTTTCTTTATAGGTGGGTTTACTAATGTATAACTCGGTAGTAAGTCACAGGGGCAGGGCGATGTTAGAATTTTGTTTTTAATTTCAGAAGTTCTTGAGATGGCGCCACTAGTACGTTTTCGCTACAATTTAGGAACAATTGGCGCCATCTCTCGTTTGTAAGAAGCTAAAAAAATCCGAGTTTTGCGTACCCCTGTAAAGCAAACTCTGCGTCGAACGAACTGTAAACCGACCTATTATGGAAAAATGTTAATCAAATATTTTTTCTAAAAACCGTTTGTTAATTTACTTTAAATCATCGCTACATTTACATTTGCGTCAACGGGAATAGGCGCTTACATAAATCATCCTCCCAGGAAATCGCTAAGAAGTAATATTTCCGAGAGCCAGGACCCGCAAGGTATTGTTTATATAGTGCTTGTTGAATAATGGAAACTTTTCACCTGTAAACAGAACGTCGTGTTTTTCGCAAGCCGTATTATGTCAAAAAAGCTACCTGGTTTAAAGGGAACGCTTGTTGCTGCCGTAAAGGTGAAAAATTTCCATTATTTTAAAAAGCACTATATAAACAGTCACTCGCAAGTCCTGGCTCTCGGAAATATTATTTCTTGGCGATTTCCTGGGAGAATGATTTATTGAAGCGTCTATTGTAGTTTATTTTTAACAAGTTACGCGCGAACTCGCCCCTAGAGGCGCTGCGCTTACACTCTCAAGTTCAAATTATACAACTTTTAAAAGTCAATTAGTTTGGACACCAAATTTGTCCTACTAATTGGCTGTGACAAATTGGTCCCACCAGGAAACTATATAGGTATACACTTGGAATGTCTAAGGAAGATTTGTACGGCCGTGAGGAAGCTCGTAGAAACGGGCGTGTCTTAAAGCGGGGAAACTCACAAGAAAAACTCTCGCGCCTCGCTACCCTCATTCGACGAAAACTCGTCATTAATCCTAGTCATGGTTTTTATATTATTAGCTTACCTGATTATCTCTTTTATAACCATACAAATACTTGAAATTAGGTATCACTACACTTCTCTCGCGAAGAACATTATAATTACTTAAAAATATTAAGTACGATAACAAATTGAGGTTTTTAAATCCATTGTTTTATAAGCCTTTTTTGCAAGGGAAGATCGCCTATGTGTTACCATGACGACGCATTCTTTTCGCGTCAAACCTCGAGTCAATGAATTAGAAATGTCGTGTTACGTCTTACACTTGACGTAGTTAAGCCCCGCCTTTTTCTCGACGCGCTTTCGTAACACCGTCCCAATGGAACCTTAGACCTTCCAAGTGTATACCTCTATAGTTTCCGGGTCCTACTAATTGGCTGTGACAAATTTGTCCTACTAATTTGCAGTAAATTGAGCAAACGTTGCTAAACGTTTTGGAGGACCAACGCGTAACATTTGATTGAGATTTACCACTATATGAAATTTAGACAATGAGATTTTAAGCTATTCCATAATGGCACTAACGCTTGAACTTTGAAAACTTTGAATAATCAGCTAGGCTAATAACCAACGCACCTTTTTAGACTCAAGTCTAGCTAGCGACGTTTAATGCCATTAATTCAGGTGGTCGGGCTACACTGTGTAGGAGGGTTGTGGCCGGGGATTTTTCTCAAGTCGATTTGTGGGCCCCTAAGTGAAAACTAACGTAGGCCTACCCCTAGCACCACTCATGGGTTGTGGCAAGCCGTTTTTGACAGGACCTGCAAGTCACTGTTTATATAGTGCTTGTTATAATAATGGAAATTTTCCACCTTTACGGCAGCAACAAGCGTTTCCTTTTAACCAGGCAGTTTTTTGACATATTAAGGCTTGGCAAAAACACGACGTTCTGTTTACAGGTGTTAAGTTTCCATTATTTCAACAAGCACTTTATCAACAATACCTGGTGGGTCCTGGCTCTCAGAAATATTACTTCTTGGCGATATCCTTGGAGGATAATTTTCCTTTCTATACGAACGCTATTAATACTTAAAGCTAGTGGCGGCTCTGGTGTAGTATCTGGATTATACGATACAGCTCCTCCAACCTAATGAATGAAATCCGTTTGCTTGGGATTTCCAAGGCTTACGAACGGGGACTAAATAACTGCCGTTTATTGGTAATGGGGCATGCGGCATCGCTAATTTGACACGTTCAGCGTCTCATGACCGAGGATTAGTATCAAATTTGGAAGTAAATGAATATAATTGGGAGCAGACGATATTTGAACAGGGTTTCCATGCACTTATTTACATCAAAATAATTGATGTTTGGCAAAACTGTTCTGTTATGAGTGGCTGCCGCAAAGTTTTTGGTTTTAAATAAATTAAAGCAAAAAAAGCATGGAAACAATGTTAGAGCTAGTGGTGGCTCTGTCATTGCCACCTGTATTATGAAAAGCCCCCTGTTATTAGAGATGGCCATGAATCTATCCAATTCTTCGAAAAACGCGACTTTACTGGAGGGCGTGGTGCCATCTATTAATGGCAAAGGAAGCTAAAATTCAAAATAGCGAAACGATAACGTCGTCAGAGAGCCATTTTGGAGTATTATAATTAGACAGCTTATATTCTATTTAGAGGACTTTAACCTAAATTATATATCCCATGTAAATATATTGTTCAGAATTGCTGTAATAGTTCTTTTTATAAAATAACCTTGGCCATCTTGTTGAAATGTTGCCTCCCCGCTTCAGCTGTGGATCCGTTTTCTCTCGCACTAAAGAGTTTATGAACTCATTCTTAGGCATTGGCTGAACTATTCCAGGGCAACATTTCAACAAGTTGGGCAAGCGTAAAGACATTTTATAAAATCAACTATTGATGTTATTGAGTAATTAAAAGCAATCCAAACAACGCGAGGGGTACCTATTAGTACCGCCTTTTTGATTTCGAAGCTAGCGACATCTACTGAAAAAAGAGCTACTTCACGTCGAGCCGCCACTTGCTTTAAAATATCGTCTACTTCCGGAATTCTATTTTTCAGCTTCCAAAATTCGCCACTTGGAGGAAATAGGAATAAAGTCCATTGAACAAAAATTAATGAAAATATGAAAAGGTGCACATGTACACTAGGTTTATTAACGGACATTGTAGTAGATTAAGTATTTTAAAAATAGTTACGAGTTATTTTCTTTGGTGGTAAAACTGAGTTTCTCATCGGATGAAAATCTCTGTCTGTAGCGCCATCTGGAAAATGCAAAAGTGGGATATTTTCCCCCGCTCTGATTGAAGATTCAAAAATTATAATTATACAGGGTGTTTCAAAGGCTTATTCAAAAATTTTAAGCTGTTGTGGGGGGGGGGGGTGAGTTGAGAAGTATGCCTGTTTTTTCCCCATTTTCCCACGATGAGTGAAAAGAGCGCCAGAGAGCTTTAAAGTGTGGCCTACTAGCCCCTGGAAGTAGGCTGCAACAAGCGCAAAACCAAGCAGCAGGGACTTTAACTACTGTTTAAGTTACCTTTTTACAGTGGTTACCTCAATTTGATTACAAAGACCTTTTTTACCTATCACACGAACCCAAATATTAATGTTCGCATTTGCCTCTCTCGTCCCAAACCCCCCCAGTGATGCACCCCCCCTTTTTTCCCATGCGAGAAATTCCGTGGTACCGTTTTCCCCATAGTCGAACCACCCCAGTAAGGCACTCCTCCCCCTTTTACCCATGCCCGAATTACCGGGGTAAACTTAAAACTTGCCTATCTCTCTCATCCCAACCCAACCCCACCCCGTAAGGCACCCCTTCCCCTTTTCCCCATGCCAGAATTACCGTGGTACCCTTTTTCCCACAAAAATTTATCAAAAACTCGTCTTTCTCTCTCGTCGCAAACCCCCCTGTAAAGCACCCCTCCCCCTTTTTCCCATGTAAGAATAACCGGAGTACCCTTTTCCCCCGCAAAAATAACATAAAAACTCGTCTTTCTCTCTCGTCCCAAACCCCCCCAGTGATGCACCCCCCCCTTTTTTCCCATGCGAGAAATTCCGTGGTACCGTTTTCCCCATAGTCGAACCACCCCAGTAAGGAACTCCTCCCCCTTTTCCCCATGCCAGAATTACCGGGGTACACTTAAAACTTGCCTTTCTCTCTCGTCCCAACCCAAACCCCCCGTGAGGCACCCATTCCCCTTTTCCACATGCCAGAATTACCGTGGTACCCTTTTTCTCACAAAAATAACGAAAAAACTCGCCTCTCTCTCTCTCGTCCCAAACCCCCCTCTACCCCTGTAAGCCCCCTCTATGCAATGGTAGATTTGTTCCCCCCTCATGACGAACAGAAAACTATGCTTGTCCTTGAGCCCCGACTTCCCTCTGTCCCGCGGGTCGCTTTCTCTTCGCCGCCCCACCTTCGCCTTCGCCTTCCTTACGGACTAACCAAAAGCTCGAACGACGACGACGTGGTTTTTATAATATAGATGTGAGTTTTGATAATTTCCCCTTTATGTTGACTGTTTTAAATTTTAATGTTTTATTAATATTAATTAAATATTGGCAACACTTTAAATGGATGTTTTTACCTCTCCGAGGGGACTTTGTACCCTAGGAGGGGTTATACAACCACGGTGTCTGCCTGGCCTGCGAACGCGTTCGCATTTTCGGGGCAAAGGGTAATCACTGCGTACCCAGTTTCTTAGAATCAGGGAAAAGGTTTTTCCAAAAGCGCCCTCTTTTTGTCATTGGGTGTACTATAATTTTTTAATCGACCGGGATTCGAACCCGAGCCCTCTTGCACGACAGGTGAGCGTTCTACCGCAGAACCACGGGTACAGTTACGCTTCACTCAAAATTAAAAACTCTTCCGAGGAGAGGTATATTTTGGCTTGCCAACTTGTTTATTCTAGCAATTTGAAATTATACTCTAGACATATTTTGCTAACCCAAAGTTGAGTGAGAAACTGAGCACACTTAATTTGTTAGCTATTGCCATATTGGCATTTTTAACTGAAACCTGAAGTTAGTTTAAGCCTAGTACCTTAATTCCTTAGCTTGATTTTGTTGACAGAGTGAGGCGTAATTTCAGATTTTGATTATCTATTAATTCTTTAAAATTATCTACAATTTCTACCCTAAAAATACCAAAACAAGTTTAAATTTGAACCCTGCCCATTTTGGTCCAGTGGGATTCGATCTAATGGGGCTAGGGTTATAATATAAATCTCTTTGCTTTAGAAACCGCGCTTTCTAGTTGCAATTATAATTAGTATTTCATAAAGGCTTTTCACTCAAAAATATAAAAACACCATACTTTGAATCTTATTAAAACGCGTTGAATTCTAAATTGCTAATCATCAACACATAGGCGCAAAGTTTATTTTGGAGACTTTTGATATTTACTTAAAAAGATCTTACTTTATCCCTAAAGAAATATTTTAAGAAATAGTATATAGAAACATTTTTACATAAAAAAATCATCTTTCGAAATTGTAAACAGAATATTGCTACGTGCTTCGCCATTCAGAACTCCATTGCGAAAAAATTTACGTTAGTTTGTGTAGAATAACTTTTTATTTTGCAAAGATGGAAGATAAGCTGTTGATTTTTAAATCGGCCCCAAAGAGCAGCTCTTGACATTTTATGTTTTTCCTCGGTCGTTCTTCCTTTCGCCACAGCAGGAGCGGAAAACCCACGCAATTCTCAGGCCGCAATCTTATTTCAACTGATGTTCCCCGGGGAAATAGATCCTGGATGATTCGTCTTGAAGAACCGAAGCAATGGGTGCTAACTTCACCACTTTCGTGATTGCGAGAAATCATTTACTGAGCCATTGAAATCGCCTTTGGACCTTTTACTTCTCCCAAGATCCTTTAAATTATCTCAAACAAAAGACCTAATTACTGAGGGCAACTTCAAATAGAAAATCGCTTTCTTAGTTCCAAAAGCTATCAAATTTAACAGTGGTTTCTTTGACGATTTAAAAAAAGCCATTGAAAATCGAATTAATTTTTTTTTAAATTTATCGTATTTAATTATAAATTAAAAAAGTGTGGAGTAAATGTGTTATGGGGTTTTGGCCAATGTCCGACCTTTAGAGTAGCCCACTCACATTGAGTGGAAGGCTATCAGCGAAACTTGTGAACACTTTTCGTACGCAACGTCTTGTTTTCGAGGCGTGAAATAAACAAGGTGGCCTAAAGGTAATGAACAATATCTAGTTAAAAAAGTAAGTTTAAACTCTAAAAAATGTAAAAACAATACCATCGCTCTTCGGACTATATTTATTTCCGCCTCGAAAACAAGTTAGGATTAAAGTTTCATGCGCTTCCATAGGGGCTTCCACTCTATGCGAGTTGGTTACTCCATGGTTCTCATTGTGTTTGTTGCTCGTAGGTGGCATGAACTCTGTGGTCTGACCCCTCGATCTCAATTAATTTATGTTGTTCTGGTTTGGATTACTAATAATTGTTAATTAAAAAACATTTGAGATGCCTGGTTTTGGAACTTAAGGAATATAACCTGCAAAGCAATCTTTATCGAAGACCCCTTAAAATTTTCAAATTTCCCTGTACAGTGGCGCCAAACATTTTTAAAGCCAAAGGCAAGAGCGGCCAGAGCTGCAAACGTTGGTGTTCCACACCAAATACCTTATGTTATATTCCCTTTAAGTATATCGAAAAATCAAATTATTTGAATCAATGAAAAAAAATATGCCCTTGTTTTAAAAAAAAATCAATGAGACCTTGTTTCACACAGAGCACATAATAGGTGATTCCATCACATGATTTGGATGGTTAGAGTATTTGAGCGCGCAATTAATTTTCATTTTCAACGCGCGCGAAATCACTCTTGCCCTAATATACTAAAAGCGCGCGGCCAGAAGATTGAACTCTTTTATACATGTATTTGTCCGTATTCTAGAATCACCTCTTCGAGGACCGGTAATGGAAAATTCTTATATTCACTGTGCTATTGAAAAGGGTTACCATGGACACAAATTCTCGTTATCGCGAGGCACGCGCTATACTATTGTCAAAGTAAGAAACGTGCGAGGAATTCCAAGCATTGTAAAACTTTCCCTAACTTAATTCCGTTTCCCAAGAGTTGGTGGTGTCGTTATTGTGAACAAAGATACATTAAAGAAAATACTTTTATGATGTTAAATATGGTAGAGCTGAACGGATTAGATCTTGTGATGCCTTGAAAATGTACTCAAGATAGTATTTATTTCGGCCATGAATATCGAACTGGACGAAAACTCAGAACAATTCCTTCTGTGTTGAGTTTGCAAGTTATCTCCGCACTGATTACAGGAGTTTTCCTCCATAAAAACTTGGCGATGTTAACGGTAGTAGTTAGTGTAGGGAGGTGATGGCTTCCGTATCATCTAGGAGCAACAAACACAGCACCTCCCACAAGGAGAACGCAACCCGTTAAAAATCGGGCATTTTCTTGCGTACAGTTTTCATTGGTTAGACGCTTTAGCGCCTGCTGTCGTTGGAAGGGGAAAATCGGAAATTGTCTTCCCCCCCGCCCGTAAAACGTTCAGGGTAAAGGCTCGTCCAATGAAATTTGTACACAACACTGCGTTAGCGTGTTTAAAGGCTAGCTGCGTTCTCCTTTTGTTTGTTGCTATTAGGCGGATTTTTTTCCGGGTAGGCACTATTTGATTTTGCCCCCCCCCCCTATATTTTTTTAATTTAAATTACATGTTTTTTTAAGAGTTCGCGAGTTCTTATGACCAACCGTTTAAAATAATTATTATTTTTAAATAAATAAATTAAATTATCTAAACATCCAGAGAACTGTAATATAACTTTTAAATCTAAACGAAGTAGGACACTCTTCGATTTGACCGTTTTTCAAATTCATCAATCACTAAGGGGCTGTTCACAAATTACGTAACGTAGAAAAACCACTTCTTGGACTCCCCCCTCCCCCTCGTAACAAAGAGTAACAAATGGAAGGACCCCTCTTCCTAAATTACGTAATAAATTTCGAACCCCCCCCTTAAATTATTATAGTACGTAACAACTAATATGCTGGTAATAAAGTACAATAAGATCAGGTACTAAATATTATTGTTTGTAATTTACATTTGAAATTACAACTGTATTTTTACGCAACACTTTATACCCATGGGTATGAAATTCTTTTAAACTTGAGTAAACACAATGAAGATGCTTATGTTTTTAATAATTGCGACTGTTTCTGAAAGTGATGAAAATTTTATTCTACGATATTAAAAATAAGATGTGTTACGTAACATTTTAGTGAACCCTCCCTCCCCCCACGTAACAATTCGTAACGCTTGCGAAAACTCCCCCTCCCCCCCTACCACGTTACGTAATTTGTGAACAGCCCCTAACATTGGGTTAGCTTTCAAATAATTCTATATATTGCGATTAATCGACAATGTAGCCAGACAAGAAAGTCTATATTCTCCCATTGTTGAGCGTGGACGAGTTTCAATTCTTTTGAGGGAACTGAAACTCCTTTCTGAAATGGTATTGGCCACGGAAATGCGGAAAACCACTGTATAGTACTTGGTTAGATCCGGAAATCCATTGTCCATCGTCATCAAATAATTAAAGCACTCTGCTACGCAATTTAAATTTTTAGATTTAATCAAATTTCTAGTTTTTTTAATTTGACCCTTTAAGGAATGTAGGTCAAAGTGAAACCGGCTGAATGTTTGTCAATGAGTTAGGCCGCCATTTTCGTTAAGAAAGTTTTCTGACTCGGGATCAGAAGCAATTACATTCTTCCATAACCCAGTAGAGTCTTCATTTCCGATAGAAATGTATCGATTAATTGGTAATAGGTGGATCTCAACTGATTATGTAGGGTATTTGCTCCCGGTTCCCTACTTCCCGTCGTGCATGTGATCACACTATGTCTTAGCCTTTTCTTGGGGATTATTTTTCGTTTTCTAGAAGCTAAAGGTTCGCTGTTGCGATCCGGTGCCGGGATAAAAACTGACTCTGTCAACTTTGAAGTTTCTTCCCAAATTGTGTCGAATCGTTCAGAGTTACTAATTTCCTCTAAGGTAGCTACAGTAGCTGAGAAAATGGCAATGGCTTACGTATAAACAAGTTTCGAACTTTGTAAGTATTCCGACCGCGAATTTGTAACACCTAAAACTTCATCTAACGCAACAATCAAAATTAAGTTGTTAAAATTTCTGTATCCTTCACATTCAGCTGCTTCCTCGGGTTTACCTGTCTCAACCACATTTTCTAATGCTAGAACAATATAATTGAACCTATTTCTAAAATAATGAATTCCATTCTTTTTGCTCCACCATCTTGTCTCGCAGCTTTGAGGCATTTTAAGGACGACGTCATAGCCCAGATCTTTCTGGGATTCCTCAAAACATTCACTTCTAATAACCAAATTGCTTAGGAAATTGTAGATTTCTTGAACTAAACCAAACAATTCCCTCACTGCCAATATAATAGAGTAGCAATTAACCAAAACTAAATTTCACCGATGAGCGCAGCAGTGCACGTACACATACAACCGCTTCTATTCTAACTCTTACTCGTGATACGTTTCCGCTCATTACACTAGCTCCATCGTACTTTTGTGCAACGCAATGTTCAATTAATAAACCGCTTTGCGTTAGAAGGTTTAAAACAGCTAAGCTGATATTTTCAGAATCAAACTGAAGCAAATCGGTGTACCCTAAAAATATCTCTAAGACGCCTATTTCTTTTCTAGTGTACCGAACGCCAACACTTAATTGCTCTACACCTGCATAATCACGAGTTTCATCGGCAATAACAGAGTAAAAGCCACCGGATTCATTAACTTATTGGACAATGGTTTTCATAGCTAAACTAGCACTAATATTAATTAGTTCCTTTTGAATGGTACTATGCATATATTGGGCATTATTTGGCATACTCTCGCACTTGGTCTTTAAATCAGGACATTTCATTTTCAATAGTTCTAAAATTTCAACGAAAGGAGATCTAGTTGGGAGCGTAATAAAACAATTTCCACGTGAGTAGCTAACACCTCTCTTATTCAAATAACGTCCAGTTTATGGTGGTCATTAACCTGAAACGCTATTGTGCCGCAGGATTTCGATTCCTAATAGTCTAAGTGCTTTTTGTAGGATTGTTGGTGCAGCGATTTAGACGAAGTAAAATGTTTTTAGAATTTGTTTGTCATATTTTTCCAATACACATGTATCCATTGTTAAAAGCTGTATTTCTGCAACTGATAAAATAAACCAAAACAATAAACTTTATCTTTCGCTACAGAGTACTCAAGCATTGGGTTCTTCGCGTACCAAAAGGATTTAAAGCCTCGATATAAACTTTCTGGTGTTCGTAAGAATAACTTCAAATACCCGTGTTCGATAAAAAGTCAAGTTAACTTTTAAAATCAGCTAATAGCTTCGAGTTTGGAAAATTAACGTACGACGATAAGGCAGTAGCGACATCTTTTTAAAAATTTCTACATCTAAAATATTCTCTTAATTGGTAGAGCAGCCACACTCGGGTTGATGAATGCCACGCAAAACGCGTCTAAATCTCAAATTTGAAAAATAAATACCTTCAGAAACACAACTCTTATTTCAAATAGCCAGTTTTAGGTTCTGACGAATAAATTTGCAATTATGAGGGTTAATTTTAAGTTTTAAGGAAAGCCACGTTCCACGTCGTTTTTGCTCAGCGGATAGCAATCGCGATATAGCGGGGTAATGCCGCGTCGGTGTTGAACACTTTTCACCTCCCTCGCGGAATATCTTTATTGCCTGTAAAGACATTTTTTTTGTCCTTCTATGTATTTTTAAACACTTTTGAGTTATTTCTTCAGTATAAACGACACTAGCAATTGGTTTAAAATGAATAAAACAAATACTTGTTGAAGAAGTTAATACAAAATAAAATTGGGAATAAGCCTTGGCTACGGTGGTAAACTGCTAAGGGCTCGCGGCGGAGATTTATTCCACTTGGTTCTAAATTGAAAACGTTCACGCACAGCTTGTGCGCATTCATAATGCATTTCGCGAAATTTATTTCAGAAATGCATAGCTGAGGACGTAGCCACTAGGGATACAACGGTTCCTAAATTTTTGCTTTATCTAGTTCCGGTTACGGTTCCGGTTCTTAAAATTTTAATTTATTGGTTCCGGTTTCGGTTCCGGTTCTCAAAATTTAGAACCGATCGGTTCCGGTTCCAAAACGGTTCCTATACGGTTCCAGTGTGTTTAGTATTAATTAAAGTTAAATACACAAGCAATTCAAATGAAGTTAAAGATAAATAAAATCCACCACATTTATTTATTTAGAATTTTATAATTTGTTTTTGATAAATTACATTCTCAGTGACGTAGCTATGGGTTCGGGGTCCTCTCGCGAAACTGTTTTTGGGGTCCCTTATAATCATTAAGGCCGAGTCGCGATTATCGCCATCTAGAGTTAGGGCTAACATGTATCGCCTTCAACAATTAGATTTAACATGTACTTGCGTGTTAAATATATAAAACGCTTAAAAATGGCTTTAAGCCCTAAGTGAAACGATTAAGATAAATCACGACAATCAGCGTCTGGAGCATTAAAAACAAAGGTAGATGTAGAGTGAGTAATCGGTCGTGAATGTCATTAAGGCATTAACAGTAACAACAGTTATCATACGAAGTGTATTTTAGTCTTTAGAGTCGTTTATGAATTTAAGATACACGAATCCACAATAATAAAATGAGAATGGTTTTGAATTTTTAAAGGAGTGTAGCTTCACCGAATGCATGTGTTACTGTTTGACTACTATGTAAATTGGCGGGAAAAGACGCAGTTGAGCTTTATATGCTTTTAAATTGAGAATTTGAGCTTTTGAAGATTTCAACTGACCAAAAAGTTGAAGGGGCAATAGCATTAGTTGCCCTTCCCAGCAAAATTCTAGGGAGGGGCATTGCCCCCCTGGTTCCTACGCCCCTGCCTCATTTCATTGAAAAATATGAAGATGGGATTTCTAAGACTCGTTATGATTTCAGTTGAGTATATCGTTCTAAATGGAGTCCATATTATTTCGTTCAATAAGCATTGTCATTTGTGAAATGTAAGCAAATGCATAAGTGGAAATTTCAGATTTTCTAGACAAAATCTACCCAGGCCAGCGATTATATTATGCAAACGAATTAGCCTTACCTAAAAAAATTTAAATTCAGAAACACAACTTAGTTATTAATTTACAAGGTTTAACGATCTGCCTTAAAACACGTGTCTCGATACTTTTCAAACTTCAGTATGTTACTTTCATTATGTACGTTGTTTGGATATTTATGCGATGGTTATTGTGGTTGTATTTATAAAGTTTTGGGCATAAAGAAATATTTAAAGCAAGTAAAACATTAACTTGAGTTGACAAGAGAAAAAACTAGACGGGGCCACGCGCGGTTGGACTTTACACAGTCCCATAGGCAATTTGGGGGCCCCTCGGAAGGCACACTAGTAGCAGTAGACGACAAATATTTTTTGTGGCCTTTGCTACATTTGTGAAATTGTGTCGAGTTTTCCGACTGAAGAAAATAAAAATTAAACTATCGCGGATTTCCGGATTATGCCAGTTTTTAAACTCAACATTTGGAGGACGAACCCATATTCAATTGAGAATACGAAAGGGTGTGTCAGTTGACAGTTACGTAGAAACCCACATAGAGTGAGTTAGGATTAAGATGAGCTTATATGAAAAACTAATAGTAAATTAGGAAGTTTAATTACTAAATTTCAACATGCGGTAAATGTTGGTAAACAAAGTTATAGAACCGTTTAAAAACCGTTTAAAACAATGAAAAACTCGGTTCCGGTTCTGGTTTCGGTTATCATTTTTTTACAAATATCGGTTCCAGTTCCGGATACGGTTATCAAATTTTTATATTATCGGTTCCGGTTTCGGTTCCGGTTCCTAGAATTTACTCGGTTTTTCTCGGTTCCGGTTCCGGTTCCGGTTATCCGTTGCATCCCTAGTAGCCACTAGGAGGTGCAGATTTTGGATACCTACCTCTTAATAACGGGCATGTGATCGTCATTAATTTGGCTTAACTTTTGTTTATAACCTGCAGATGATACGTTTATGTTAATAACATTAAGCAATCAGGACATGGGCGTTGGTTTGACCCAAAACATTTCTGGGATTGCGGGTTTTAACCGGCGAAACAAATTACTTGTAATTCTTAGAAAACATCTGTACTTCAACAAAATCAGTCGATAATAACATAAAAAAGGTATTTACTGTTAATATCTTTACCTATTTTCGTTCAATCGAAAAGGTGCGTGTTATAATTTTACGAAATAAATTTCGCGCTAAGCCTTGGAAATAAAAATAGCCAACTTTCGAAACGTTTTCCGTCAAAACAATTTTTGAGCGACGGCGCGTGACCAACGTCATAATACCGAAGCTCCTCCCATAATAGAAACTACCTATTGCGGTTCGATAATCAATCTAAAAATGAATAAATACTTTGGATCCTAGTATTGTATAACGTGTTTGGCATTTTTACATCTCCGAGGGGACAAAGTCCCTTAGAAGGGGTTATACAATCACCGTGTCTGTCTGTCTGTATGTGTGTCTGTCCTGCGAACTCGTTCGCATTTTCCGTGCAAAGGTTAATCATTGCATACGCAGTTTCTCGAAATTTCTGCTGATTAGGGAACAAAGTCGAAGAGTTGGAAAAACACCGTGCGACGGTGAGCGTTAACGGATTAATTTGGTTAGTTTTCTTTCGCACCAATTGTAACTCAGCTTAATTGGATATTTCTTTATTGTAATGTTTATTTATAGGGTGTGAATGTTGAGTTTGCGTTATGACGGCTGTGGGTGTTGAAATTGTTGTGCTTGAGTCTGTTGTGTTGTGTTTGTTCAACTTTGTCATATTGACTTTTGGGACAGACTGAGTGCTGAGTGTTATGGCGGCCTCTCAACGTCCAATGGCAGAGTTTCCACCAGTTGTTCACGGCATTCGTCTTAGTATGAAATTGCGATTTATTGGCGCCGGCCGGGAACCGAACCCGGGTCTGCTATGTGCAGGACATTTACTGTAGTTTATTTCTAACCACTGAGCCACCGACGCGTGCTAAGCTGCGTTGTTTTTTGAAAACAGCTTTGGCGAATGTCCTTTACGAAGTTATAACGTTAGGTACTATAATTTATTCTACATCATTTTAAATATTTATAAATTATATTAATCTTATATTCAATTGAATATTTATAAATTATATTAATCTTATATTCAATTGAATATTTATAAATTATATTAATCTTATATTCAATTGAATATTTATAAATTATTTAATCTTATATTCAATTAAATATTTATAAATTAAATTAATCTTATATTTAATTAAATATTTATAAATTAAATTAATCTTATATTTAATTAAATATTTATAAATTAAATTAATCTTATATTTAATTAAATATTTATAAATTAAATTAATCTTATATTTAATTAAATATTTATAAATTAAATTAATCTTATATTTAATTAAATATTTATAAATTAAATTAATCATATATTTAATTAAATATTTATAAATTAAATTAATCTTATATTTAATTAAATATTTATAAATTAAATTAATCTTATATTTAATTAAATATTTATAAATTAAATTAATCTTATATTTAATTAAATATTTATAAATTAAATTAATCTTATATTTAATTAAATATTTATAAATTAAATTAATCTTATATTTAATTAAATATTTATAAATTAAATTAATCTTATATTTAATTAAATATTTATAAATTAAATTAATCTTATATTTAATTAAATATTTATAAATTAAATTAATCTTATATTTAATTAAATATTTATAAATTAAATTAATCTTATATTTAATTAAATATTTATAAATTAAATTAATCTTATATTTAATTAAATATTTATAAATTAAATTAATCTTATATTTAATTAAATATTTATAAATTAAATTAATCTTATATTTAATTAAATATTTATAAATTAAATTAATCTTATATTTAATTAAATATTTATAAATTAAATTAATCTTATATTTAATTAAATATTTATAAATTAAATTAATCTTATATTTAATTAAATATTTATAAATTAAATTAATCTTATATTTAATTAAATATTTATAAATTAAATTAATCTTATATTTAATTAAATATTTATAAATTAAATTAATCTTATATTTAATTAAATATTTATAAATTAAATTAATCTTATATTTAATTAAATATTTATAAATTAAATTAATCTTATATTTAATTAAATATTTATAAATTAAATTAATCTTATATTTAATTAAATATTTATAAATTAAATTAATCTTATATTTAATTAAATATTTATAAATTAAATTAATCTTATATTTAATTAAATATTTATAAATTAAATTAATCTTATATTTAATTAAATATTTATAAATTAAATTAATCTTATATTTAATTAAATATTTATAAATTAAATTAATCTTATATTTAATTAAATATTTATAAATTAAATTAATCTTATATTTAATTAAATATTTATAAATTAAATTAATCATATATTTAATTAAATATTTATAAATTAAATTAATCATATATTTAATTAAATATTTATAAATTAAATTAATCTTATATTTAATTAAATATTTATAAATTAAATTAATCTTATATTTAATTAAATATTTATAAATTAAATTAATCTTATATTTAATTAAATATTTATAAATTAAATTAATCTTATATTTAATTAAATATTTATAAATTAAATTAATCTTATATTTAATTAAATATTTATAAATTAAATTAATCATATATTTAATTAAATATTTATAAATTAAATTAATCTTATATTTAATTAAATATTTATAAATTAAATTAATCTTATATTTAATTAAATATTTATAAATTAAATTAATCTTATATTTAATTAAATATTTATAAATTAAATTAATCTTATATTTAATTAAATATTTATAAATTAAATTAATCTTATATTTAATTAAATATTTATAAATTAAATTAATCTTATATTTAATTAAATATTTATAAATTAAATTAATCTTATATTTAATTAAATATTTATAAATTAAATTAATCTTATATTTAATTAAATATTTATAAATTAAATTAATCTTATATTTAATTAAATATTTATAAATTAAATTAATCTTATATTTAATTAAATATTTATAAATTAAATTAATCTTATATTTAATTAAATATTTATAAATTAAATTAATCTTATATTTAATTAAATATTTATAAATTAAATTAATCTTATATTTAATTAAATATTTATAAATTAAATTAATCTTATATTTAATTAAATATTTATAAATTAAATTAATCTTATATTTAATTAAATATTTATAAATTAAATTAATCTTATATTTAATTAAATATTTATAAATTAAATTAATCTTATATTTAATTAAATATTTATAAATTAAATTAATCTTATATTTAATTAAATATTTATAAATTAAATTAATCTTATATTTAATTAAATATTTATAAATTAAATTAATCTTATATTTAATTAAATATTTATAAATTAAATTAATCTTATATTTAATTAAATATTTATAAATTAAATTAATCTTATATTTAATTAAATATTTATAAATTAAATTAATCTTATATTTAATTAAATATTTATAAATTAAATTAATCTTATATTTAATTAAATATTTATAAATTAAATTAATCTTATATTTAATTAAATATTTATAAATTAAATTAATCTTATATTTAATTAAATATTTATAAATTAAATTAATCTTATATTTAATTAAATATTTATAAATTAAATTAATCTTATATTTAATTAAATATTTATAAATTAAATTAATCTTATATTTAATTAAATATTTATAAATTAAATTAATCTTATATTTAATTAAATATTTAAGTATTTTAATGTAAAATTTGATCGTGATCAGGAATTGAACTCGGGTCGCATTGTTACCATGCGGAAAGTTCACCGCCGAGCCATTGACTTCCTTAAAGATATTATTATGATAAGGCGGGTTTTTTTTACAAAACGGATGAATACAATATCTGTGGATTGAACTTTGTTTTTTAATTTTTGTGAACTTGTTAAAGTCTAAATTGTTTACGTATGAAAATTTAAAGGTCAAATCTTGTTTTAGCGCAGTCAGCAGATAAGATGGTTAAAGGGTAGAACCCGTTAGTTTTTTGTAATTTATTTCGTTTTTCAGTCTTTTTATTTATCTATTGTGTGTTTAGCGATTAATTTTCAAGGGTAATAGTTCATTTATGAAGAAAATATCGAGTTGGATATATCGTGCTCTTACGTTGGTCTGGTTTTTAACGGGGTCGTCATTACTTCGTAATTTATTTTAAACGCTTTCTCGACTGATTAAGATGTTTAATGCAGTTCATCAATTGGGGTCGTTAGTTTTTATTTATAAAGAGCCCTAACTATTCCGTCTACGGTCATTTATTGATATACGAGCTGTGGTTTAGTCAAGTGGCTTTCTGTGCTTTGTGAATGGTAAGTTTTTCGCTTCTTGTTAATTCAATTTTTATTGGTGTGGATATTTGGACATCTACGATTCCTAATGCAGTCATTGATTTCCTGGGTGTGCGAGTCATTATATGATATTGGAAATTGGACGGTATGTCACAACGTCAACAGGAAGTCTACGAGGCCTCCACTACCAGATGTCGAATATAGCTATTCTACGGTATCTTCATCAAGGGCGAGTGTTGTAATAAAATGAGCATTAAAGATGCGGCAACTATTTCGTTACGTCTTACACTTGACGTAGTTAAGCCCCGCCTTTTTCTCAACGCGCTTTCGTATTACCGTCCCAATATAACTTTAGACATTCCAAGTGTATATATTCCTCTACAAGTATAGTTTCCTGATGATATTAGTTGGTAGTTAAGCAATCGATTTTTTTGAGGTCGGTCGGGTTTGGGATGCTCAAGTATTCATTTGGGGGTTCTGAGCATCCTTCAAGTACGGGCCTGTAACGGAAAATATGTAGCCGCAGCTATATAGCCTCTGTTTTCATGATATCATTTAACATATTCTCATAAACAATGTGAGACAAAATGGTAGAGGATGCTGCCCTTATATTATCTCATACATTCTTAATAAGAGATATCAATCAGATATCAAATCCATTTAGAGAACAAAGTTATCAACTTACAATCTTTTATCAGTCCATTATAAACTGTAGTCGTGTAATATGAGATTTACTATTTCTATAAATCTTTTGTGTATATTTCCCTTATAGTTGGTGAAACAGACACTAGACCGGCTAAGTCCGCTCTAGAAAACGTGTAGAGGAAACTTGTAGACGTAGCTTTATTGTATGCAGCCTGCCCCTCCTATGCGCTGCTTTAACCTGTTTATTACCTACGTAATCACTCTTAAAGCAACTGTCGGCTCTATCATTGCCACGTGTACTATGATAAGGCCTTTGTTATTAGAAAGGGCAATGAACCTATCCAATTCTTTGAAAAAACGACATTACTGTAGAGCGTGGTGCCATCTATTAATGGCAAAGGAAGCTAAAATTCAAAATAGCGAAACGATAACGTCGTCAGAGAGCCATTTTAGAGTATTATAATTAGCAGGGGCGTAGGAACGTTCTAGAAGTTGGAGGGGGCAAAGATAAACGAAAAGGGGTCTGGAGAATAGTTTTGAATTTTTAATGGTGTAGCCTAGCTGATTAAAAAAATGCATGTGTACTTGTTACTACTATGAAAATTGGCGGAAAAGGACTGAAATTTAAACACAGTTGAGGTTCTATAAACTGTATATGCTTTTAAAATGATAATTTGAGCCTTTTGAAGATTTCAACTGACCAAAGGTTGGAGGGGGCAATAACATTAGTTGCCCCTCCCAGCAAAATTCTAGGGAGGGGCATTGCCCCCCTGCCCCTCCCGGTTCCTACGCTCCTGATAATTAGACAACTTAAACTCTGCTTAGCGGATTTTTTAATCTAAATTATATATCCCATATAAATATATTCTTAAAAATTACGTTAATTTAAGTTATTGTGAAATTTACAAACGAGCCAATCAACGCGCCTTTTGGGTCAAAATGTAGCTTAAGCATCTTGATTTGATTTAGACGCTAGCGACATCTGTTGAAAAAAGAGCTACTTCACGTAGAGCCGACGATCATTTTAAGTATGCCTTAAAGCATTGTTGGAAAAAAGACTTGATTTTTTTAAAAAGCCAGACCAGTGGTTTATATTGGCTATAACTAGTTTTTTCGGTTAAAGCCGGCTAAAATGAAAACAGCCTCTTTTACTTACTCACTTTCTAAGTAGGAAATTGTCTGCTGTTATTGTTGTAAATTTGAAACTAAACAAATTAAGCAAAAAACTGTATTAAATAATGAAATTCTTTTGATTTCCTCCCAGTTTTTGTTATGGACATGCCGACCCAGTCACCGAAGCGAGGCAGTGGACTTTTGAACTTTAAACCTACCCCTGTCCCCCTCAATTTGAGGAGAATTTGAACTATCCCCAGTATGTTTAAATATAAAACAAATGTTAAACTAAATAAAAAAAATTATTTTAGTAAAATATCGTCTGAATAACGGTCATCAACTTTTAAGACGGGAAACGGAGGTTAGTGAAGTGCTACGTTTGAAAAATTACACATTTTCTTGCGCTGATATCTTTTTGGGTGTTATTTCTCCCCTCACGATCGTGAGATTTCGTTAACCTTTAACGTATTTAACTGGCTTTTTTATTGGTCAAGTAGACGGATCAGGAATTTGTTTCGGGGGGGGGACACCATTGAAAAAAAGTAAAAAAATAAAAATATTTGTACGTACGACCATACGTTTCGGGGGGCATGTGCCCCCTGTGCCCCCCCCCCCTGGCACAACAAGCGCAAAACCAAGCAGCGGGGACTTTAAAAACTGTTTAAGTTTACCTTTTTACGCTGCTTGCCTCGATTTGTTTACAAATTCCTTTTTTACCTATCACACGAACCCAAACCTTAATGTTCGCGTTTCCATGCTGCTTGGTTTTGCGCATGTTGCAGCCTACTTCCAGGGGCTAGTAGGCCACACTTTAAAGCTCTGGCGCTCTTTTAACTCATCGTAGAAAAATGGGAAAAACAGGCATACTTCTCAACTCACCCCCTACAACTCCTTAAAATTTTTGCGTAACCTTTACAAAAACCCCGTATTTTATATAATAATAATAGTAATAATAATCAACTAAGCCAACACCCAAGCCAACACCCTAAGCTCAAGTCATCTAGCCACGTTTAAATTAAAGTTTAATTTAAACGTGTTTTAATGCCGTTAATTCAGGTGCCCGGGTTATGTTGCGTAGGAAGGTGATGGCAAGCCCTTCATGCCACGCGAGCCAACAGCTCCTCTTTTACACTTACTTTTAACCTCAACAAGTTCTTATAAAAATGGGAAATCGAATAAATGGCGGAAAGCTCCTCTAACCATTGTCGGACCTTGGACCAAGGTCGGACAGAAGGAGTTGTTGTACAAATAAATTTAAAAAACAAATGCTTTAAATGTTAGTCCTGAAATATCTCGGACTCCACTGTACATAAATTAATATCTAATAGGCTAATATCTAATTTAAATTCGTAGTACCAAAAGTAGCATAATACCCAAAAGTGTGTCAGAACGGTATAGTCGTTAATGAGAGTTTGTCGCAAAGTAAAAAAAGGGAAACGAAGGGGTCGGAAAATACGTCATCAAAATCGAGTTACTCCAGCGCCACCGAGTGAGGCGTTTTAGAACGTATGTCTACGGGCGAGTAAATCGAAGAGAGACAATCACGCCAGACTATTCGCTAGCGAAACGGGTATAGGTGGCGCTGCCGTCGCTACCCCTGCAGCTTGGTTTTCCGGCGTATAGTGGTGATCAAAATCAAAACAAATCCAAGAAATATGGCGGTTCACATTAACGCTAGAGGTGGGAGAAGTTGTGCGGTCCCTTTTTGCAATAATACTGCGCTTAAAAAACGTAAAACTGAAGAAAATAGTGAAGAACCAAAGCCAGGATTATCATTTCATAAATTCCCAAGTTGTAAGAAACTTTTAAATGTATGGTTAACAAAGATAAAGTCGGGGAAAAGGCCTGGTAAGTGGGCTCAGATTTGTAGCGCCCATTTTACAGATGATGACTTCTTGGAAAGAAATGGTGAGATGCAAATAATATTAATTATTTTAAAATAAATTAATCGGAAAACTCATCAATAGATGGTAGATCTGTAAGAAGACGTTTGAAATGTAACTCCATTCCCTCCCAAAAATTGCCATGTAAGCCAATTAAAGAATCAACCGAAGTTAGAATAAAAGAAAGAGCTCAACGTTACGTAAAGCGTTCTAAAGGTATTCTTATTTTATGGTAAACTTTTGTGAAATAATAAATAGAATAATAACATAAATTTAATTTTAAATCAAGCAGTTCTATGTTCAACATCGCCAATAACAGATTCCATTGCTCCAAAAGTTGTTGCACGCGCAAGTGAACCAGCTCCGGATGATAATGTTTCGTCTGAAGTAACAACTGAAGCTCAAGGAAAGGACAAATCTTACAAACCATCTAGAGTAACGAATGCGTCTATTGGTGTTCAAGTTTATTTGGACCATGGAAAGTATTTTGCTGGGTCAAGAGTTGGAATTTCAAGCAATGGAATGAAAACTGTTGATTTTGTGTCTCTTTCTGGCATTGGGAAAGAACTATTTGAAAGCCTTTCAAGTGAGGTTTTAGGGCTTGAAAACCAGAGCGAGCTCGCTAATTTTCTAATGCCTGTAAAAGATAGGGTGTTGTTAACCCTAATGAAGCTTAAGTCAAATTTGACATTTGACGCTTTGGCTTCATTATTTGTCATTTCGAATTGAACAGTTTCAACATATTTCAAAAGAACCCTTTGTGCCCTTGCTGAAGTTTTAAAGAAATTTATCTTTTGGCCGGATATAGAAAATATCAGAAGTAACTTTCCTAAATGTTTTAAAGAGTTTAATAATACTCGCATTGTGTTGGACTGTTCAGAAGTACCTATGATGAAGCCCAACACATTTCACGACAGAGTGGCAACCTACAGCCATTATAAAGGAACTCACACAATAAAAATTATCATTGGAATTTCACCTTCTGGCATGATCACGCTCGTTAGCGACCCCTGGGGTGGAAAGGTAAGCGACAAGGAAGTCACCATTGAGAGTGGGGTCATAAATCTTTGTGAACAATTTATTGATGGAATTATGGTTGACAAAGGTATGCATAAAAGTGTAATATGTTAAAAAAAATATTTTAAAACTCATTTCAACTTAAATTTAGGCTTCCTTATTGAAGATGAATGTGCGGCCAATGGAATAGCTCTACACATCCCTCCATTTTTGAGAGAAAAAAACAGTTTAGTAAGGAAGAAAATGTAAAAAATCAAAAAATTGCATCCGCTCGTGTTCACGTGGAGAGAAATATTCAAAGAATCAAATTATTTAAAATTTTAAATGATAAATTTGACCTTGATTTAGTTCCCTACTGTGATGAAATTCTGAAGGTCATATGTGGATTAGTAAATTTACTAAAACCAATTCTAGCAGATGATAAATTTGATGACTAAGTTTAAATCTTATTTAATGACGATGGTGATTATTTTATTAATTTTTATCAAATAAGTTTAAAAATCTTTTATTATAAATAAGACTTCAAGTAAAAATTCATTTATAACATTAATTGATCAAATTCATTTTACTTTTTTTTATATAATACTAATTGGCACAGTGCAAAATAGGAACTTTTTTGTTTTAAAAATCATGTACTGTTGACTAGTAATGGTAAATATAATTTGAAATAAAAATTGCACAATTTGACTATGTTTTGTAAATGCCTTGCACACATTGGCTCGTTCTTCACAATTTTCTAAGCTGTTAATGCAAAAAACAGGTTTCACAACTTTTCTAACGCAATCTAAATCTTTAATTTTTTGTGAATGATAGTGAGCTTGCACGTTAGCCTTCATTTTTTCCCATTTTTGAGGTTTTGATGTACAAGAGATCTCATTATGGAGCTGGTCTAACTCTTCATACCGATTTATGTAAAATAGACCTGCTACACTGTGTTTACAAAATCCAGAGTTTCTAAAAAATAATTTTAAATATGTTAGGGTAACTGCGCTTAAGGAGGCAGATATCGCGTACACAAGCTCTGGGTTTTCAAAGGTGCTTAAAAACTCAAAAATCCAATCTTGGGCGGTTGACCAAACTTTGTCTATGGAGATGAATCAGCAGAAGTTCCCATTTTCGTATTTCCAGCGCCACTGGAAACCCAGCTTTTGTATTTCAAAAAATCCCAAGTATAAAGAGGAGAGTGAAGCTTGAGCAACATGGTACTACAAATAGCTAACTGCTATGCCTTAATCAATACTTTAACTAAGGGTTGCTTTTCTAATTATTATTATTATTATTACATTTTTGGGATATGATGTTTATTCTTCATCACACCACAGACAATAATTATAAATAAAAACATTTACCCGCTTTTACAGGAGCAGTTGACACTTTGAATTACATGTTTTTTATCTTCCAATTTCAATACTAGCTTTAAGGAATGTGGTTCCCCACTTGGTGCGCTCGACTGAATTACAAATCCTTCGATTGAAATTAGGCCATCTTCTTCGTGAGAGAAAAAAAACTTTAAAGATCCTTTTGGGCTTTCTCTAAACATCCGTTCTCCTTCTTCCAAATTTCAACCATGGTGAGATTCACTTTTATGGAATAAATAAGAGGTTAAAATAGAATAATATAATAGAATACCAATTAAATGTTAGCATACCTTTTTGAGATGTCATCTTTTATTTCAACAATATTTCTCCAAGGCCCACTCTAACATTGTTTTAAGTAAATCCAAAACGACTTCAAATCTTAATGACAGTATATAATTAGAACCAAACATTATGTCTTTAAACTTGACATTCAATCCTACTTACCAAGAAAACACTAATTCGCTGTTAAAACGTATATAATCCCATCTCATCAGTGGCACACCACTATTTGCTGAAAGCTGATCAACACTATATAGTTACGCGCAGTGTGGATAGGGGGCGCTGCCGGAGTTTTCGTTAGCGAATAGACTAAATATAAAGTTGCTAGTACTATTCCAACTAGTAGATTATGTAGTCTATAGTGTGACTAGGTCTCATTAGAAATTTTAACAGGTGCGAAGGTACAGCTGACACACTTTTGGGTCTTCTGCTATTTTTGGTAGTACCAATAGACATTGGTGTTTTTAAAAGCCCTGTAAACCTAAATAATGATCGACCTGATTATGTTACGATGCCCGAGGAATGTCCTTCGTCAGTTAATTATTTCTTGAAGCCAAGGCCTATTGAAAATTAGAACTCTTTCATTAATGAAAACTGACGAGGAATTAAGGAGCATGTATTGAATCTGAACGTAAAATTGACTATCGTAAACGCTCACTTCGTTTCTGAGGATTCTTTGTTCGAAATTTGAGATAAGAATGTGTTTTTATTCGTGTTTATCGCCACCAACGTAACCTAGGTAACAAAAATAGGCACACTTTTAACTTTTCCTCAGTAGCCACTTCAAGGAATCGTGTACAGGCCCTGAATCACAGGAATCATCTTCGGTTCTGGAATCATAATCGAATCATGGAATCCTACGGGGTATCAAATTCGAATAATTGAATCGTGGAATCACCTCGGGAATCAGGCTCTAGTAGAGGTCGGGGATGGTTAAATTTTATTCAATAGATAAAGCTCTCAAAATTATTCGGAAAACGTTTTGATCGAGTAATTTATATTTCTGTATTATCCGATTAATTTTTTGATAAATTTGTAAAATTAATCGGAAAAACGACGTTTTTTCGATAAAAAGCTCAAATGTTACGAATAATACATGTTTTTTAATCATTTTCCAAAATATTAACCGGTAAATTTCTTTGTTTACATTTTTTTCCCGAAAAAATCAATTTAAACATGGATAATGATTAACCGTCCCCGACCTCTAAGCTCTAGTTAGAGAATCCTTTCCGGTTAATCACGGAGGATATGAATCAGAATTTCGTACGCTCGATCCGCCTCTGAATCTTTGCTTTTTCGTCTATTTTGGTGATTATTATATTAAATTGTGATTATTAGCAGAATCTTGAAATCAAGTAGAATCAACGGTTTTTTTAATGAATCCACGGAATCGAAGGTGAAACAGAAAAATAATCGTGGAATCAAGGCGGAATCACGGAATCAAATGGAATAAATTATTTTTGGAATCCACGAGAATCAACTCGGGGGGTAAGACACTCTGCGAACTCGGTGTACACTGCCGTACCTTTGACAGTGCTAAATGCACGAACTCGGTGTACAGATTATTTGAGTCTGTCTTACCCCTCGAATCAACTCTAAGATTCCTTGATTCCGAATCTTGTACGCTTTTTTCCTAAGTGGCGGATCCCTCGGGTTCGTCTATGCAAAGAATATAAATCCCCAGGAATGGAAGGTGTAGCTCCGTCTAGTGGAACTTTTGCGCCTCTCGTTTTTAAGAGAGACCGGGTTGCGATAACCGTTTCCGGTTACTCTGATTTGCTTTGCCGGAAGTTTCTAACGCAGCCAAAACACGCGGCGAATAATATCAATCCTTCCATTCCTGGGGCGCCATATTCTTTGGTCTATGTATACATAGTTTGCACCGAAGGGAGGGGCCTATGGTCTCCATGGAAACCGGGAGGGGGAATAAAAAATCCGAACAATTACTACTAAATACTAGTAGCCATTTTGTTGGTCATCTCATCGAAGCGACAAAACGTACGAAAATTAAATTTATAATTTCCAATTTTTAAATTAATATCGTGAAAGGCCCTAAACAAACCAATATAAGATGTGAAACCCGGGTTATTTAAATAAATTAGCAAATGACGAGCGGAATATCTACGAAAAGAAGTTGGCAAAGTTTATAAATTTAGGCCTTTGACAATTACCTTCGGTATCGAATAAAATGACAATTTTCGGTCTCCATTTCTAATTGAACTACTCGAACAAATTTTAAAAAGGCCGTTAACCATTTTTAACGTGTAACTAAATTCTTAATCATTTGCAAATAATTAAAATCCGTAAACCGACGATTGAAAGTGTTAACCCACGCGTTTTACTAAGAAATCTACACCAGCAAAATGGCGGCATTGTACGGTTCATTCTTGCTCAAATTACATATTTATTCTTAGCGCATATACCTATACATGGAGCTGCGTCATTGATGACGTAGGGATGCAAACTATGTGTACCAAGTTCAGAGCCCCTTTAAGTTGTTTTTCTTACCATAAGAACCCATAAGGTTACTAATTGATTTTATACTCGAAATTGTTGATTATATATCGGTCTTAATTAAAAAATTACAAAGTGGACAAGGAAATTCTATACCAAAAGCTCTTAGTAAAAGCTTTCGTCCGGTTTTTCACCCTTAAAGGAGCACACGACCGTATAATAAAAAACTGCGTAAAAACGTGTAGCTCCTCCTCTTCCGGCAGATGCGGCCAACCATATTGCCCGATTTGGCGCGGAAAAATAATTAAATTTGATACTTTAATAAGAAAGTTATTATCTTTTTTCAATTTGATCTTTGATACTTAGAAGCCGACACAAAGTAGTCGCGCTAAACGCTTTCTCGACGTACGTGGCTTAAGCCGTACGGAATTGCGGTTTTCGTGTGCAAGGACATTTTTTCCCCGTTTCTTTTACGTGATTCGATCCGCGGTGGATTCCTAAGAGCGTCGGGAGGCTGAGGAGTTTAGTGAGACAGAGAGAGTTCGGATGGAAATCATGCACAAGCGCCGCCAAGTGAACGGAATCACCAGCTAGCGAGGAAAGAGACTGAGAAATATTTAGGTTCTCTCAGTTTGCGACTGACTTTCAAACTTCGCAGTTACGCGCGTTTCGGCCACGATACTTGGTTTGTCACGTTAGCGGCAACGAAAAATTCCGTGTTGAAAGACAAATTAACCTTTGGTTTCTATAATTAGAAACGTGTTAATCAACAACTCGTGACTTGGGGCATAAGAGGAATGTGAAAACAACAAGGTCTAAGAGCTTTCGTTTCCCTCGTCAGGTATGTGATGTTAATTAACGCGCTAATTTCTTAAGGGCCAGTTAAGATACATTATATTAGACAGGTTAAACCAGCCCCTCGAAATCGTGACAAGTTATCCCGTTCACGTATTTGAGAAGTGGTTTAACTTGTTTATTAACAAGTCAAAATTCTTAAATCATTAAGAAACTGCAAATATTGGGTGACAGTTTAATGTAAATGTGTTTAATGGTTTTGTCCTTAACTAGCCTATATCAAAACATTTATACTTAGTCGTTGTCTATGGTTCTTGGCGTATTTGCACCTGTTGAGTTGTTTCATTCTAAAACAAATATTGTCAACCGTAGTACAATTTTATACTACGCAGCGTATTCTGGGAGTAATTATGCAACCCATTTTTAGAAGTTAAACAACTTATACTTTTAGTATCAGGGTATTGGTATATATTTATTGATTGTTTATTTAGAGTCTATGAACATTATCAACACTGCATTTGAAAGAATATAAATGTTATAATAATTAAAGCAACTGTCGGCTCTATCATTGCCACCTGTATTATTAAAAGGCCCCTGTTATTAGAGATGGCCATGAATCTATCCGAATCTTCGGAAAAAATGACTTTCGTGGAGAGCGTGGAGCCATCTATTAATGGGAGCGGAAGCTAAAATTCAAAATAGCGGAACAATAACGTCTTCAGCGAGCCATTATAGAGTATTATATTTAGACCTCTTTTACTCTACTTAGTGAACTTTAACCTAAATTATATATCCCATATAAAATATATTGTTAACAATTACTATAATTGAAATTATTGACAAATTTACAAACGAGCCAATCAACGCGAAGCATACTTTTATGTCCCGCCTTTTGGGTCAAAATGTAGCTTCAGCATCTTGTTTCGATTTCGACGCTAGCGACATCTGTTGAAAAAAGAGCTACTTCACCTAGAGTCGACACTTGCCTTAAATAACATTTATAATTTATTTCATTCCTTAGTGGTAGAATTGGCTTAATCTACTTAATTTGGATAATTTATTTGTCCACAGCTCCATACACTAACTATTATACAAGTTGTATTTCGATCCGAAATAATTTTTCTTTTAAATTTAATTTTTAAAAATTGGCAACAGAAAACAAATATTGGAAGATTAATATTTCTTTCGAAAGATATATTTTATGTATTTCTGATTGTACACGTAATAGTGGCTGTAATTGTGATACAATAAATGTAATCCAAAGAGTTAAATTATTAAATATTTCTTAGTGTTCGAACCATAAGATTCGGTTGAACAAGATTCTAATATAGTTGCCAAAATGTGTTTAAAGAGGAGTCTCTGTCCTTTGCTCCACTTTGTGGCTGGTCGAACAAAAGCGCTGCCGTAATGTCGGCCAGGGGGCGCGCGAGGGTGGCCGGGTTCCGGGTCCGACGAGTCTAGTCGACGGGAAACAGACTCGTACTGTCGGGGAACGTTTTTATACGGCACCAGATTTATTTCGTCGAAATCCCTCCATCGAGTCTCGAAGGGTCATATTTCTACCAAGAGGTCAAACGTCATGGACCCAAAACTGTGGGATTCAATTGCGTTAAACGGTTCAGACATAATACCCTCTTACTCTTAGGATCAATCACATTTTTAGCTTGATCGAGAACATCCCTTTCAGAAGTTTGGTTTTCGTATTTGACACCCTTGTCCTGTAATAACTACCACAAGCTTATTTTATACATCTTACGAGTTATGTATATATCTAGGCATGAACCTCGTAGGCTGGACGCGGATTCTTTTAGGCGTGAATTTCCCGCCAAATCTCGGATGTGTAAGCCACATCATGGGTCAAAGTTTACCGCGCGAATTTCTTTTCCAAGTAATTCCTAACCATGTTAATTTTTTAAATTATATTGCGTAGGATTATGTAGTAATTAATAAATAATTTTCCGTCGGTAAAAGTCGAAAGGCTGGTTCACACGGGTAGTGTTTTTCTGGTTTTCTATTTTCTTATTTTGACGCCATTTTCCGTTGGTCTGGCCACGGCCAACTTTAATCTCACGCCATTTGCCGAAATGACGTGAGCCAGCAATAACAAGCGTGGTGTTAAACTCATACAGTTTTTTATATTGGCTTCAATGCAAAAAAATAATATTCCGCTAGGGGTGCTGAACTCATACATATATCTTTGCTCGTAGGCTAACATAGAAACTTCAACGAATGGGTTGGCCGCTGTAGCGCGAGATCAAAGTTGGTCGTGGTCTGGCGCACAGGAAAACGACTGAGCACACGTACCAAATTTGTCGGATTTTACCGCCGCGAGCGCTGCCGGTGAACGAGAAATCAGAGAATATAATGTTGAAATATCTCTACTTTATTTTCCAGGTTTTTTGAAGCACTTTGAGTTAGACCAATCAGCGAGCGTTACGCTGTCACGTAATATAAAGAGCGAATTTGAATTTTGAATGTCTTTAAAAGTAGGCCTACACATTTTTGGGTCTATCACGTGATGGCATAACGCTCGCTGATTGGTCGAGCCTAACGCGCCACAAAAACAGATCGTCCGTTTTCTCGTTTACCAGCAGCGCTCGCGGCGGTTAAACCCCGGTAAATTAGGTCCGTGTGCTCAGTCGTTTTCCCGTGCACCATGCAGAGAAACGGGAAAATAAGGTAAAACTAAAACGAGAAAATAAAGAAAACCAGGAAAACACTGCCCGTGTGAATCAACTCGCTATGTGGTTAATTTCTTCTAGCACTATGTTTTATTCCAAAAAGCATTCCTAAAGTCATGTTTAAACGAATTATTATTTTATTATTTTATATTTATTTATTAGATGTTTTTATTTTATTTATTATTATTATAAGTTATTCCTTTGAAACATGTTGTTCAAAATGCATTTTGAAAATACCATTTTGAATTTTGAGTCAGAAAAGGTATTTTGGATTTTACATTTCGCATTTTGAGTTTCTAGGTAAATATTTAACCCTACACATTTTGTTGGTTTGATATGTGGAAAAAAATTCTAAAAATGCTCTTCCAAAATGGTTTTACTTTGGTACCATCATCGCCGCTCGTGTAGAGAAAGTTCGTCTGCTATTTACTCCCAATTAATCATAGAGGGTCTTACTCAGCTACTCACATAGAGTGGAAGGCCCTAAGGAAGCGCATGAAACATTAAACCTAACGGGCCAGCTGGTTTTCGAGGCGTGAATAAATATAGTCCGAAGAGCGATGCTGTTGTTTTTACTTTTTTTAGAGCATTAATTTACTCTTTTATCTAGATATTGTACATTACCTTTAGGCCAACTTGTTTATTTCACGCCTCGAAAACAAGACGTTGCGTAAACAAATTGTTAACAAGTTTCGATGTTAGCCTTCCACTCTATGTGAGTGGTTTACTCTATGGTTACTCACTTACCCAGAAGCAGACGAACATACGTACAGTGACACTGTTTTATTTACCACGTCACGGCCAACTGTAATCACGCGCTGTTCGTCGCTACAGCGGCCAACACATTCGTCGAAATTCCGCGAGCAAGGATTTGCCCCCTATAAACTGTACTATAACGTGTAGGAGTTCGGCGCCACACTCAATTTTTATATTGACTTCAATGAAAAAACTATTCTGAAAATAATAATCCGCTAGGGGCGCTCACGTCATACACATCTTTTGCTCATAGGTTAGCACAGAAACGTCAACGAATGAGATGGCCGCTGTAGCGTGAGAGATCAAAGTTGGCCGTAATTATTATCTATTATTAATATATAATAATAATAAATAATAATTAATAATAATTAATAATTATTATTTCATTATTAATAATTAAAATATAAATAATTAAAAGTAAACATTTTGTATTTTTATTTTGAGCCGTAAAAACCATTTTACATTTCAAAATGCATTTAGTATTTTGCATTTTAAGTTATAGAGGAAGTATTTTGCATTTTACATTTGGAAAAAAAGAACATTTTGAACAACCCTGTGAATACTTCTCTCGTAAGACTGTACTATATACTTCTGATAATAATAATAAATTAATAATATTATTGCAAATACTTTTCACGGATATAGGTGAGATTTCACAGCTAAAGCGTATAGGTGGGAATAACTGGATTAAATTCCCAAAAGTATGGGATATAACGGAGATTTATTGGAGCAAATCGACTCGAACAGCGTTCTGTTTGTAACGTTGTTTCTGAACGACTATCCGACCATATTTAATAACAATTTGCATACAAACCGAACTTGGTAGTCCCACTGTCCTAACGAAGGTCAAATTTAGAGTTTCTGCCTGTGAATTGAGAAAAGGTTCTAATTTTGCTAACTGAACATCTCATATGGGAATATAGCCCTAATCCCCTCAAAATATACGGCATCATTTCATACCCCCTTGAAGATTTCACTCTGTTTAAACGATATAGGACCATTACGTTAGCCTATAAGTAACATAATAACCATAAGTATGACCATGACAATTACCAAATATTATCATCGAGCTGATTTTTACTCAACCAACGTTTAATTTAGCACAAACTCATCTAGCGTCTAAATATTCCCAAGTTGAAATATACTAGTAACAAGTACGGTAACATGCTACCAGGAAAAATAGGGGGAGTGGGAATTATTTATATTTTTGAGAGATGGCACTTTCCAAGAATTTTTCCGCCTTTTCCCTTTCTCCATTCTGGAGTTTTTACGCGGATGAATACAACATCAGTATTTGTACAAAAAAGTGGTTTGCAGTATATTTTATTTATCGCTAATTACTTATTTGTCTATTCTAGTACAGTATGTAAAACACTCGGGCAAATTGTTGACTATTTCGAGATAGTCGTTGATTTTATCCTAGAGTTGTTAATTTTCCGGAAAAATAAAATCCGGAAAAAGTTTCATATTTATATATATGTTTGTCTGCTATAGGAATCTACAGTTTTCAACTTAGGTCGACCACATTTGGTATACTATCTCATCTGACTGTGGTTTTCGACGGTTACGGTCGGCAAACAAATTAATTAATTGAATTAATTTAATAATTAGGTATATCCGCTATATGCAAGATACTACACTTTGATCTTAGTTTCTTATTCTTTAGGCATACACACGAAAAAAGCTTAAATTACTGCAATTGATTTTAATAGCCTTCTTCTGTAGACACTACGCCGTATAATAAAAGGCAAATTATTACGTAATCAACGTATAATTTTTTAAAATTGTCATTAATCAGTTGGTTCCATAAAAACTTGCTGAAGTTAACGGTAATAGTGAGTGTAGGGAGCTGTTGGCTCGCGTGGAATGAAGGGCTTGCTACCACCCTCCTACGCATTGTTACCCGGCCACCTGAATTAATGGCTTCAAAAGTCGCTCGATGACTTACTCCTAAGGTGGTGGCTTGCTTAATATTACGTCACAACTCTCCGCCAATCAGAGCTCACAAAAACATTCGACGCCATACTTTATCTGCTACTAGTTTTACATTGGATCATGTGACATATATCGAATTTAGAATTGTCATGTGATGTTTAAAACCGCTAGCAGGAATATTGCGTGGTGAGGACCTCAAATATTGATTTTCTAAAACTATTTCATCTGGAAAATATTGTTTATCAATCGGGAAATACGCAGCGTCATTTTTACATCTTTAATCGAAGTAATAGATTCGGTGTAGGTGTATATATATCATCTTCTGATGTTACTTATAAATATTGAGTACATTTTGTTGTTTTTAAAAGCGATATAGCAAAAATATGTGACCTTCGTCAGAGATTTTCCGTATATAACTCGATCATAGCGACGCCATATCGGTATAAATGATTGAACTTGTTATAGTGGCTGATTTCTTGCTCCAGTAAGTGCTTTTCAGCATCGCAAATATACTAAAACGCACGACTTAGGTAGAAGGCGTGGTTATTTGTCACACTTTATTCAATGCAGTTCTCGCTAGTGCAATCCGCGAATAAAATGTTGTCATGGAATCGAATAACAGTTTGTCGCGTGAAAAGCAACCGTTCTACCTAGGAGCAATAAACACAAGGAGAACGCAGCTAGCCTTTAAACACGTCAACGCAGTGTTGTGTACAAATTTCATTGGACGAACCTTTACGCTGCACGTTTTACGGAAAGGGGGAAGACAATTTCCGAATTTTCCCTTTCCGACGGCAGCAGGCGATAATGTGTCTAACCAATGAAAAATGTACGCGAGAAAATGTACGACTTTTGACAGGTTGCGTTCTCCTGGTGTGGGGTGCTGCGTTTGCTGCTCCTAGGTTCTACCAACAAAGTCACGCATAGAAATGATAGAATGCGTGATTTCAAATACAAAGATAGCCGAAATCACCAAGGTCCGTTTTTATCGAAGTTCTAATTAATTAAAATTAAAGATTAATTGATTGGATAATCGGTAGAATATTGGTTGTATACAAGCTTTTCATTATTCCCTTTTAGGATTTAAGGATAACTTTAAATTAAATTATAAGCGGAAACGGAAAATATATGATTTAAAGAGACCGACGCGGAAAATGAAAATTCTGGAAACGAAAGCGAACTTTAAATATTTTCACCCTATAATGGCGCCTTAGGCTCGAGGCTTTGACAGGGAAATCTGTCGAGAAAATCTACTACCAGACTTAGACTAATAATAATTCAATTTGAAGATCATCGTAAGACGTCCTAATTTAATCAGTAGTCAGGAGACTCCATTTACGGAGAAAGTGCTAGATTTGGCCCCAGGATGCATTCGTCTGCTAGACCCCATTGGGATTATTTTGTACTTGGGGCTATCCTATAGTTTCTGAAAAGTTTTTCGTAAAACAAAGTGAAAATGGCTTTCACAACCCTAGAGTTTGAAAAACAAAAGATAATCGAAAAGAAGATTCTACGCTTTAGTACTGATGGTTGCATTTCTTCCATTTCATGAGATACGATAATGGAATAGCATATTTCTTGCTGGAATGATGGCAACCCTGTGCCTGAAGTGGATGACTTTATTTTCTCCCACCTCGGAGAAGCCGATAATCGAAGGGCAATTTCCCTACAGGAGCGCTGACAACCCTGTTCCTGATCAGTGGATGGTTGCAATACTCCCATCTCACGGAAGACGATAATTGAAGGGCAGTTTACTTACCGGAACACTGACAACCCTGTTCCTGATCAGTGGATGGTTTCAATACTCCCATCTCACGGAAGACGATAATTGAAGGGCAGTTTACTTACCGGAACACTGACAACCCTGTTCCTGATCAGTGGATGGTTGCAATACTCCCATCTCACGGAAGACGATAATTGAAGGGCAGTTTACTTACCGGAACGCTGACAACTCTGTTCCTGATCAGTGGATGGTTTCAACTCTTTCATCTCACGGTAGACGATAATTGAAGGGCAGTTTAATTACTGGAACGCTGACAACCCTGTTCCTGATCAGTGGATGGTTTCAACTCTTTCATCTCACGGAAGACGATAATTGAAGGGCAGTTTACTTACCGGAACACTGACAACCCTGTTCCTGATCAGTGGATGGTTTCAATACTCCCATCTCACGGAAGACGATAATTGAAGGGCAGTTTACTTACCGGAACACTGACAACCCTGTTCCTGATCAGTGGATGGTTGCAATACTCCCATCTCACGGAAGACGATAATTGAAGGGCAGTTTACTTACCGGAACGCTGACAACTCTGTTCCTGATCAGTGGATGGTTTCAACTCTTTCATCTCACGGTAGACGATAATTGAAGGGCAGTTTAATTACTGGAACGCTGACAACCCTGTTCCTGATCAGTGGATGGTTTCAACTCTTTCATCTCACGGAAGACGATAATTGAAGGGCAGTTTACTTACCGGAACACTGACAACCCTGTTCCTGATCAGTGGATGGTTTCAATACTCCCATCTCACGGAAGACGATAATTGAAGGGCAGTTTACTTACCGGAACACTGACAACCCTGTTCCTGATCAGTGGATGGTTGCAATACTCCCATCTCACGGAAGACGATAATTGAAGGGCAGTTTACTTACCGGAACGCTGACAACTCTGTTCCTGATCAGTGGATGGTTTCAACTCTTTCATCTCACGGTAGACGATAATTGAAGGGCAGTTTAATTACTGGAACGCTGACAACCCTGTTCCTGATCAGTGGATGGTTTCAACTCTTTCATCTCACGGAAGACGATAATTGAAGGGCAGTTTACTTACCGGAACACTGACAACCCTGTTCCTGATCAGTGGATGGTTTCAATACTCCCATCTCACGGAAGACGATAATTGAAGGGCAGTTTACTTACCGGAACACTGACAACCCTGTTCCTGATCAGTGGATGGTTGCAATACTCCCATCTCACGGAAGACGATAATTGAAGGGCAGTTTACTTACCGGAACGCTGACAACTCTGTTCCTGATCAGTGGATGGTTTCAACTCTTTCATCTCACGGTAGACGATAATTGAAGGGCAGTTTAATTACTGGAACGCTGACAACCCTGTTCCTGATCAGTGGATGGTTTCAACTCTTTCATCTCACGGAAGACGATAATTGAAGGGCAGTTTACTTACCGGAACACTGACAACCCTGTTCCTGATCAGTGGATGGTTTCAATACTCCCATCTCACGGAAGACGATAATTGAAGGGCAGTTTACTTACCGGAACACTGACAACCCTGTTCCTGATCAGTGGATGGTTGCAATACTCCCATCTCACGGAAGACGATAATTGAAGGGCAGTTTACTTACCGGAACGCTGACAACTCTGTTCCTGATCAGTGGATGGTTTCAACTCTTTCATCTCACGGTAGACGATAATTGAAGGGCAGTTTAATTACTGGAACGCTGACAACCCTGTTCCTGATCAGTGGATGGTTTCAACTCTTTCATCTCACGGAAGACGATAATTGAAGGGCAGTTTAATTACTGGAACGCTGACAACCCTGTTCCTGATCAGTGGATGGTTTCAACTCTTTCATCTCACGGAAGACGATAATTGAAGGGCAGTTTACTTACCGGAACGCTGACAACTCTGTTCCTGATCAGTGGATGGTTTCAACTCTTTCATCTCACGGTAGACGATAATTGAAGGGCAGTTTAATTACTGGAACGCTGACAACCCTGTTCCTGATCAGTGGATGGTTTCAACTCTTTCATCTCACGGAAGACGATAATTGAAGGGCAGTTTAATTACTGGAACGCTGACAACCCTGTTCCTGATCAGTGGATGGTTTCAACTCTTTCATCTCACGGAAGACGATAATTGAAGGGCAGTTTACTTACCGGAACACTGACAACCCTGTTCCTGATCAGTGGATGGTTTCAATACTCCCATCTCACGGAAGACGATAATTGAAGGGCAGTTTACTTACCGGAACACTGACAACCCTGTTCCTGATCAGTGGATGGTTGCAATACTCCCATCTCACGGAAGACGATAATTGAAGGGCAGTTTACTTACCGGAACGCTGACAACTCTGTTCCTGATCAGTGGATGGTTTCAACTCTTTCATCTCACGGTAGACGATAATTGAAGGGCAGTTTAATTACTGGAACGCTGACAACCCTGTTCCTGATCAGTGGATGGTTTCAACTCTTTCATCTCACGGAAGACGATAATTGAAGGGCAGTTTACTTACCGGAACACTGACAACCCTGTTCCTGATCAGTGGATGGTTTCAATACTCCCATCTCACGGAAGACGATAATTGAAGGGCAGTTTACTTACCGGAACACTGACAACCCTGTTCCTGATCAGTGGATGGTTGCAATACTCCCATCTCACGGAAGACGATAATTGAAGGGCAGTTTACTTACCGGAACGCTGACAACTCTGTTCCTGATCAGTGGATGGTTTCAACTCTTTCATCTCACGGTAGACGATAATTGAAGGGCAGTTTAATTACTGGAACGCTGACAACCCTGTTCCTGATCAGTGGATGGTTTCAACTCTTTCATCTCACGGAAGACGATAATTGAAGGGCAGTTTAATTACTGGAACGCTGACAACCCTGTTCCTGATCAGTGGATGGTTTCAACTCTTTCATCTCACGGAAGACGATAATTGAAGGGCAGTTTACTTACCGGAACGCTGACAACTCTGTTCCTGATCAGTGGATGGTTTCAACTCTTTCATCTCACGGTAGACGATAATTGAAGGGCAGTTTAATTACTGGAACGCTGACAACCCTGTTCCTGATCAGTGGATGGTTTCAACTCTTTCATCTCACGGAAGACGATAATTGAAGGGCAGTTTAATTACTGGAACGCTGACAACCCTGTTCCTGATCAGTGGATGGTTTCAACTCTTTCATCTCACGGAAGACGATAATTGAAGGGCAGTTTAATTACTGGAACGCTGACAACCCTGTTCCTGATCAGTGGATGGTTTCAACTCTTTCATCTCACGGAAGACGATAATTGAAGGGCAGTTTACTTACCGGAACACTGACAACCCTGTTCCTGATCAGTGGATGGTTTCAATACTCCCATCTCACGGAAGACGATAATTGAAGGGCAGTTTACTTACCGGAACACTGACAACCCTGTTCCTGATCAGTGGATGGTTGCAATACTCCCATCTCACGGAAGACGATAATTGAAGGGCAGTTTACTTACCGGAACGCTGACAACTCTGTTCCTGATCAGTGGATGGTTTCAACTCTTTCATCTCACGGTAGACGATAATTGAAGGGCAGTTTAATTACTGGAACGCTGACAACCCTGTTCCTGATCAGTGGATGGTTTCAACTCTTTCATCTCACGGAAGACGATAATTGAAGGGCAGTTTAATTACTGGAACGCTGACAACCCTGTTCCTGATCAGTGGATGGTTTCAACTCTTTCATCTCACGGAAGACGATAATTGAAGGGCAGTTTAATTACTGGAACGCTGACAACCCTGTTCCTGATCAGTGGATGGTTTCAACTCTTTCATCTCACGGAAGACGATAATTGAAGGGCAGTTTACTTACCGGAACACTGACAACCCTGTTCCTGATCAGTGGATGGTTTCAATACTCCCATCTCACGGAAGACGATAATTGAAGGGCAGTTTACTTACCGGAACACTGACAACCCTGTTCCTGATCAGTGGATGGTTGCAATACTCCCATCTCACGGAAGACGATAATTGAAGGGCAGTTTACTTACCGGAACGCTGACAACTCTGTTCCTGATCAGTGGATGGTTTCAACTCTTTCATCTCACGGTAGACGATAATTGAAGGGCAGTTTAATTACTGGAACGCTGACAACCCTGTTCCTGATCAGTGGATGGTTTCAACTCTTTCATCTCACGGAAGACGATAATTGAAGGGCAGTTTAATTACTGGAACGCTGACAACCCTGTTCCTGATCAGTGGATGGTTTCAACTCTTTCATCTCACGGAAGACGATAATTGAAGGGCAGTTTACTTACCGGAACACTGACAACCCTGTTCCTGATCAGTGGATGGTTTCAATACTCCCATCTCACGGAAGACGATAATTGAAGGGCAGTTTACTTACCGGAACACTGACAACCCTGTTCCTGATCAGTGGATGGTTGCAATACTCCCATCTCACGGAAGACGATAATTGAAGGGCAGTTTACTTACCGGAACGCTGACAACTCTGTTCCTGATCAGTGGATGGTTTCAACTCTTTCATCTCACGGTAGACGATAATTGAAGGGCAGTTTAATTACTGGAACGCTGACAACCCTGTTCCTGATCAGTGGATGGTTTCAACTCTTTCATCTCACGGAAGACGATAATTGAAGGGCAGTTTACTTACCGGAACACTGACAACCCTGTTCCTGATCAGTGGATGGTTTCAACTCTTTCATCTCACGGTAGACGATAATTGAAGGGCAGTTTAATTACTGGAACGCTGACAACCCTGTTCCTGATCAGTGGATGGTTTCATTTCTCCCATCTCATGCCAGGCGATAATCGGAAAGCATAATCTTTGCTGGAATGATGGCAACCCTGACGCTAGCTGAAGTGGATGACTTTATTATCTCCAATCGAACGACAAAACCTGCGCCGTACAAAAAGTGAAATATCTCATTTCCCGCAGCCTTTTATCGATCTGAATTAAGTACCAGTATTTAATATCTATCCCGATAACCAAATCGGTAAATTTGGCGCCAAAGGCCTTTTTATCTGGAGTTTCACGGCTCATCAACTCCCATTACAAAAGCAGGGCCCTAATTCGGTAGAAAGTGGTTCTCTTTAGATGACGGCCCGAAAAATAACCCTCGCTGAAACTGATTTCTCTCGAGTCCGGGACGCAACAGAGATTAGCAGCCTCCGTTCGCCGAATAGTGAGTTGCTAGATTCACTTTAATGAGAATCTTAAGGGCATTACGAGTACAGACTGGCTTTGCGGTCTCACGCGCGTGCATTTCGATTTCCAATTTCTTTCACGCTGGAGACTTCCTTCCATCATTAAAATGAGAGCTTTCTTTTATTGTAAACTCTAGCCGATAAAACCTTTTATCTAACCCTACCCCTTTTAATGAAAGGTCAATTTAAAAACATTTTATTGTCTTCATCAGCGTCATTTACTGTTTAATTATTTTTTTCCTTCCCCGAAACTCATCCGTAAACTGTACCGCTGTTTCCTTTTTACATTAGCCTATATATGACCGTAAAGATTTCGTCACTGAATTTTCCAATTAAGTAACACCATAAGTGTATAATATTGTACATAAGTGTAACATACAAGAGTTTTACTGAGAGCTAGTCACAAGACAGACTGCATTACGGGCTTCGTCCCAGTTTTGCGTCCGTTTGCTCCCACTTCACACGTAGCCTTTGACAGCGCCTCGCTAGGGGGATATTTTCTTCTTGTGATGACGTCACTCCGTTACTAGCTCTCAGTAAAATATCCCCCAAAGTGACAAACTTATGGAACAATATTATAGACTTATGGTAACATAGAATCAAAGTTAGAGAAGGCAGTTTCACTATTTATCATAAAATGGGAATTTTTATTTAATTTAATGAGAATATTAACTTTAACGCAGTGACGGCGGCTCCAGGATTTTAAGAACTATAGGCCCTCTTTTCAATTTACAGATAGTAACTGGCCCTGTTTGGGGTGCTACATGTTAAATTGAGGAGGCGATTTTGGGACCCCAATTAAAATTAAAAGTAGAATTTGGTGTTAGTAATATAAGAAGTTATAGAATTATAGAAGTAATAATAATAATAATAATAAGTATTCCACTTCGGTTTATTAATGATAGATCATTCCAACTCACGGGCTCTACTTAAACGCGGCGGAATACAAATGCGTCCTACTCGCGGACGGTGATAACCCTACACCATACGCGTGTTCGCCGCCAGTGGTCTGCTGTCGGAATATATCACCTAAAACGACCTAAACGCGAGGATAGTTAGTTAGGTCACCTAATTTTAGCGGTTCTTGACGAGGCTTAAGTGTTCAAAACAAATGGGCATTTTTTTATTTACGCTCGTAGTTTTATTTTTAATTTAACATCAAAATGATAAAAACTAACTACAATAATACTGTCCATGGTGAACCACGTCTTAACACATGGCTGCGGTTTGTTTACATCTAACTCCCCGTGAATATGAAGACGTTGAAAATAATTTTTTTTCCCCTGCTTTCTCGTCCCTGTATCTACTGTCCTTGTCTGTACGATATAGGCGGCGCCCAGTAAACGTTTCTAAAAAGAGTGTATATAGTAATATCGGCGTGACGTATGTCGACGTCACCCATGCTTTTTCCTATAGATAAAACACTGCCCTCAAAATGGCATAGCCCAAAGGTACAGAACGATACTACTCTATACTTTTTAATAAAATCCTTTTCCATTTGACTGCTCTCGAGTGCTCTAGATCGCTCGGACCATAATTTTTTGTTCCATTTGTTCCGATCAAGTTTCCCGCTCTCGGTGGCTGCGAGATCGCCCAAAACCGATCTGACGATTTCGACCGATCAACGGATCGAGATCGGAGCAAATTTTTGCGTGTTACCTTTAGTTTTTTTTGGCAGAAAATTTGACGCGAAAATTCAAATTACTAGCAGACGAAAAACAAACAAAGCGCGGGAATATGTTCATGGAATGTTCCATTGGCGGTTTTTCTCTAGTCGATAATTGGGGCGAGATCTATGACGTCAGAGACAGAATCGGAGCGAATCTCGAGCAATTAAATGGAAAACGCTATAAGTTAGAATGTTTAAGTAAATGAAATATTTAATATCTTTTAAAATAGGAAAGAGTCGAATGAAAAATGTATTTCAAAATACGGTGGGGAAATAATTTTGTTGTTTTTCTTAAAACAATACAATTTAAAAGCATTCTACAAAGAATCATAAGTAAGTGAAAGAATTGACAAGGTAAATAATTCAAGATTTCTAATGTGAATACGTAACATCCAGAATTAAAAATGCATCTGAGAAAATTATATTAATTTTAGTTAATTATATAATTATTTAAAATTTTGTTTGTACCTATGTTTATTATCCTACTAGAACAACTGCGATAAAGAGATAAACGTTAAATTTATTGGTTTATTAATTTATTTAATATAAATATAAAATGTATGTCAAATAAAAACAATAAAAAAATGCCCAGATGACTTTAAACATAGGATTTCATACCTTACTGATTATAATAGTGTCTATGTTATTATGTAAATACATTAGTCTGTTTTCTTACAATTTGTATTTTAATTAAAATCAAAATTTATTTTTAAATATAATTGTATTGAAGGTAAAATAAACTTAAATCATATACACTTAAAAAATATTTCCTATTTATTTTTAATTGGCTTGAACTTCAGCATGACCATAATAATATATATTTCTGTTATTTAAAAGTTGCGTCCGTGATGACTAAAAATTTTTTATCTTCGAAAACCGCTTTGTTCCCCTTCTCATAAAAACTTGTAGAGGTCAACTTTAATAGTAAGTGTACGGAGCTGTTGCCTCGCGTCGAATAAAGGGCTTTCCACCCCCCTCCTACGCCTTATAACCCGGCCACCTGTTTAAGGGCATTAACAAGTCGCTCGATGACTTGGGTCTAAGGTGGTGTCTTGGGTATTAGCATAGCTGATTAATAAAAAATAAATTATATCTTAGTAGAATATTTTATAGAAAAAATTATTTAAAGCTTTCACAATGTTATACAATTAGCTTACCATTTATGTGTTCAACATTTTTCCAACAAAATAACATTCCAACTAATCGATACCTGAAAATATTTGAAGTATACTTAAGTGTTTAGTTATTGACTTCATGTGATGTATAATATTTATATTAATTTAATTAAATTTTTTTAAATATATATCCACTATTATTGTCATTATTCAGGATACAAAACAGAAACAGGTCTGGTTGTTTCTAAACAAGACTTTGGCTCAGGTTGTGCAATATTGTTATATTCTTTTCTTTCAGTTGATTCAGATGATAATTTTTCGAAACAGTCTTCAATAACATTTTCCTAGACAATACATTTAACGCATTTTTTAAAGAAAACCAGTTAAATTTAGTAATCTAATACATGCAGGCTACCTTTAAGCAAGCCAAAGCTAAAATATTAAGTACTTTCTCCTCAAGATTGCAGAATCAAGTTTCTTGTCATGTCATTGTTTCATAAAGTGTTGGTCATTTTCCGGAAAAATAAAATCTGGAAAATGTTCCAGAAAATTTTCCGCAAATCGGAAAAAAAATGAAACAAATTACTTTTTAAGGGTTTTTAATTTTTTAAACTTTTTATCGATATAAAATGTCTAATAACAGTAAACATACAAAAAAAAACAATAAAAGTGTTACATTGTTAATCAGTTTAAAGCTATAGTCTAGAGGTTTAGTTTTACTTTTAGATTCGAAAAAATGAGGCGAAAATTCCGCTTTGTTTAAATTTGCAAACATTATTAGACTAATCATGGAATAAAAACCTTTTTTATTTATCTCGGAAAAATACGGAAAATGTTCCGGAAAAAAGGTCTCGGTCATTTTCCGACTTACAACACAAGTTTCATATTTATTATAAATTAATTAAACAACTTTTAACGTAAAAATTACACCACATAACTCTGTCAGTTTAATGGATAAGGAAAAACAATAAATCAATTTATAATTGTGGGCTCCAGCTCGGTCTAAAGACGCCATTTTTTTAATACGTCATAATACTAAGAACCAATGGAAAGCGCCCGCGGTTTCTGAAGAGTCGCAGAATCATCAAAATAACATGGGTTTAATGAGAAATGGAATACTTCCCCCGAATGCGTTATTTATAAACTTCTGTTAATAAATTAATTAAAGACGAATTTACTCTTTCATTTGATGTCTACAAAGAAATTATATTTCGTAAAGTAATTGACATTATTTTTAATTAGATTAGAACTATTTTGGGGAACGTGTTTAAAAATTACTCACTTGTTTATCGCACTTTATACCTGATTTGAAACGAATCGTTTAGTACAGTCTAAATATAGTCAGGCCTCGTCAGGTGTTCCACATTACCACATAATTTCGCTTTTCGGTAGTACTATTGTCAGGAAGATATCGTTTCTGAGTCGAAAGAAATTAAAGAAATTGAATTCTAGTTTGTTTCTATTTTCGCGAGAGACAATATGATAACATTTGTAAACCTTTTTTTCAAGTCAATTGGTCGTTCACCTTTTTACCCAAGGTATGAACTCGCTCCATTGGGCTTTAGTCTTCGAATCTGCCAAATCTGTCTCTCGAACAACCGATAGTCAACAGGCGTACCGCCGACGCCCAAATATGTCAAACAATTGTAAACAAACTCTTCTCAAACCACAAACAAAAACGTTAAGTCTTTTTATTAGTTTGTTTAGATTCCACTAAATTTCAGCTTTATTCCGTTATTTTGAAGGTCAGAAAGTGTTTAATTAATCGTGCTTTGTTAATATCTATAACCGAGAGTCCTTAAAGAAAGGAGACTATTTTTAAATGAAGAATAACTGAACGATTGAAGATTTTGACAATGCGCCAAAACGAAACGCTCTTCGCCGCTAATTTTAAAAATAGAATGAAGACCCCCCGTTTACAAACTCATATAGGTAATAGCGTATAGCTTTTAATTTAAAGAAGAAAGATAAAATGGTTTATGCTTTGTTGACCTAAGTTTTTCCTGTACCTCTCCACTGATCGCGTTAAACTCGTTTAATTAAATTTCCGGGGAAAATCGCAAGACGATAATTGCACGCACTTCATTAAACCGTTTGCACAATTTCAAAGATCCTCGATCCTTTCTAACCTTTTTTGGAAATATACTTGACCTTGTATTCAGGGGTGAATTGAGCGGCTGGCAGACGTGTCGGCCGCCAGGGGCAAGAATCTCCAAGGGGTCCCGAGATGGAGATCTTCCTAATTAAAATCTTCGACAACAGAAAAAGTTAAAGATACGCAACAACCAAAAGGGCCCCGAAATTTTTACCGCCAGTGGCTAACAATCCCCCTCTGCTTGTATTTGTAATTACAAAAGTGGACGTGCTTAATTTTAAATTTAACTCCATCATTCACCTCCAGCCATTTTTGTCTTTCGATGAAAAATAATACATTCCGGCAATCTTCTTAGAAAATGGTAATTACTATAAGTAACATAATTACCAATTTAAATCTGCCTATAATTCCCAATGCTAAAGATTTACTGAATGATGCACATAGAAGGTTAATCTAGCACGGACTACGCACCTAGGAGCAAGTTATCTCACCACTGATTAAAGGAGTTTTCCTCGATAAAAACTTGGCGATGTTAACGGTAGTAGTTAGTGTAGGGAGGTGATGGCTTCCGTAGCATCTTGGAGCAAGAAAAACAGCACCCCACACATGGAGAACGCAACCCGTCAAAAGTCGGGCATTTTCTTGCGTACAGTTTTCATTGGTTAGACGCAATAGCGCATGCTGCCGTCTGAAAGGGAAAATTCGGAAATTGTCTTCCCCCTTTCCGTAAAACGTTCAGCGTAAAGATTCGTCCAATGAAATTTGTACACAACACGGTATTAGCGTGTTTATAGTCTAGCTGCGTTCTCCTTGTTTTGTTGCTCCTAGTACGCACACAGTTTATGGTTAGTTCTTTCGTGTTTTGTACTAAATAGTAAATGGATGGCGATATAATTGGAATCGGGTGGCAAAAAGTAAATAGGCCTTTTCCAGCACTTCCTTAGTTCTCGAAGCTCTCACCAGGTGACACTTTTTCTACTTTGTAACTTCATTCCCTGCCCAATGTATACCCTCCCAACTTTTACCTCGACTTTTACATTCATTTCCAAAACCTTTCCATAGACACACTTTTTAATTATGTCACTTTTGGTCTCACTCCCATCTGTTGCAACTTCAATTAAGATTTTAAAATTATTAGGGAATTTTTAGTCAAAGATCTGATTAACAAGAAAATGAAATGGATTCAACATAAATATTTCAAATCTATACAAATAGTGTCATTTTCCAAAAACCGTATGCAATGCTTATACATATCCATTTCAAAATGAGTATTTACACAAGATACTTTTCGTGTTTTTGTTCGCTTTTCAAGTATGAACCGTAATTATTATATCAACTTAAGAAATCACATTTCTTAGAAAGCATATAGCTCAAAAGCTACGCTAGGAAGAAATTCCATACTCGAAAGAATGCAAAGATTCAACGGAAATTTGAATTTAAATTGTGTTTCATTGATTTCAATTGAATTGCACGAACGAACACCGGAAATACTTTGTTTCGCGCAAAGTACACACAGCATATTCAATTCGACAAAAACGTTCTGAAATATTTGCTCTTATACGCCAAATATATGTATTTTTTACAAGCGTTTCGCGAGCGCTTTTCCGACGGATGTTTGAGGTGAAACTACAGAAATTGTCTTCATGATTCAATCTAGGTACTAAAAGTAGCGACTCACTCGAGGGAATTTTTCTGTTGTGAAAGGAATTGGGCCGTCGGATCCTAGCGGCACTAACAAACGATTTTTTTTTAAATAGGATGTTATTTCCATTATTCTCCAGTTCACAACGGAAACGGACTGTTTTTAAAGCATAAAAGTTTTGAGTTCATATTATATTTATTCCGAAAATTGTGTGTTAGTTAGATTATTTATGAAATTTGTAGGAAAATAGTTGTATGAACAGTATTGCGAATTTGTATGCTTTTTAGATTGAATATGAAATTTGTAGGCAATTAGCAGTATTGTAATTTGTATGATTTTTAGATTGAATATGAAATTTGTAGGCAAATAGCAGTTTAGCCATTTGTAGGCTTTTTAGATTGAATATGAAATTTGTAGGCAATTAGCAGTATTGCCATTTGTATACTTTTTAGATTGAATATTCAATTTGTAGTCAAATAGCAGTTTTGCCTTTTGTAGGCTTTTTAGATTGAATATGAAATTTGTAGGCAATTAGCAGTATTGCCATTTGTATACTTTTTAGATTGAATATTCAATTTGTAGTCAAATAGCAGTTTTGCCTTTTGTATTATTTTTAGATTAAATATTAAATTTGTAGGGAAATAGCAGTTTTGCCTTTTGTATGATTTTTATATTAAATATTAAATTTGTAGGGAAATAGCAGTTTTGCCTTTTGTATGCTTTTTAGATTAAATATTAAATTTGTAGGCAAATAGCAGTTTTGCCTTTTGTATGCTTTTTATATTGAATATGAAATTTGTAGGGAAATAGCAGTTTTGCCATTTGTAGGCTTTTTAGATTGAATATGAAATTTGTAGGCAATTAGCAGTATTGCCATTTGTATACTTTTTAGATTGAATATGAAATTTGTAGGCAATTAGCAGTATTACAGTATTGCCATTTTCCAGCATTTTCGATTATGAAATTTGTGGGAAAATATCAGTATTACGGTATTGCCATTGGCCTTCTTTTTAGATTGTAAAGTTTGTGGGAAAATGGCTGTATTACAGTATTGCCATTCTCCTGCTTTGTAGATAATATATAAAATTTATAGGCAATTAGCACAATTGCCATTTGCATGTTTTTTAAATGAATTATGAAATTTGTCGGCAAATAGCAGTATGTACTTGTATTACAATTATTCTTATGTTCGCAAAGGAAACGAAATAATTTGTATAAGCATAAGAGAATTACGTGTATAATTTGTTATGCAAATTAACTTAACTAAATTTGTGGGAAACATTCCTTTAGTCAGTGACAGTGGCGTAAATAAGGCCCACGCAGACCCCGCAATGCAGGAGGGCCACAGGGCTTCAAGGGGCCCCTAAATTCCTATTCAATAATATGCTAGATACGAACTAAAATCCCAAAAAGGGTTTCGCGGTAGAGCCTCGGGTGTCTTAGCTACGCCACAGGTCAGTGATGAAAGAGCTTGAGAAATGGTTTAAATTTGGACAGACATCGCAGGGGGTTTACTTCGTAAGCCAGGTTCATACTTACCCCTAAAATCGCTTCATTTAGATATATAGTTTAAAAAACCAGCGTAAGAAATCCCTTCGTGTTGGTTCGGGTAGCAAGGGAGCGTCCATAAATTACGTGAGGGGGTTAGTAGAGGGAGGGGTTCGAGCTGAATCTTACACAATCTCACGTGGAGGAGTGGGGGGGTTTTGGCAAATATCACGTAATTTTTTTCCGCAAGAAACAGTGTAAAATTGCGAATTTTAGTAGTTCCTTAATACTTAAAATTTAAGTATTTTAATGTTCGATTTACTCACTGTGATTCAAGACTACGTTCTGCCTTAAATACAAATAATTAAGCAAATTATGTGTTTTTTTTTAAATAATCCAACGCAATCAAACACAGATTAACGTATTTACACTAAAAATACGCATTTTGAAAAATCTCACGTGATATTAGGGGGGAGGGAGGGGGTCGAGTCAAATCTCACGACAACTCACCAAGGGGGGAGGGGGGTTCGAAAAATCGGCAAAACTGCCTCACGTTATTAATGGACGCTCCCCAATTCGTCCAAGTCGGTTCGCTTAGAATCGCTTTCAAGTTTCAAAACCACCAGGCGGGGAAGTAAAATTGCTCATATTTTCAAAAATAATGGGAATAAAATCCTAAATAATGTCAAATAATATTACTATATGTAAAGTAAACAAGATTAACTAATTGTTTTGGGATACATTTTATTATTTAAAAAAATCTGGTCATAATTTGAAATCATGGTAAGCCTTGGCTATAAGTGAACTGGGGTAAAGCGATTTCACACGTGTGAACGAAGAATTATCGTCGGCGGTCAAAACTAGCATTCAAACCAACTTAAACTGGGTTTTAAGCTCTAGTGTGACCCTGGCTTTAGTGTATCCGCGTGAGGTATCGCTTTCCGCAAAAGCTCTTACGAAACATTACTAGAACTGTTATGCTTTTGGACGCATTTGTTCCTAGCTACAGTATGCCATCGGGTTTTAAGATCTTTGATGATCCGTCTGCGTTGGTAACGTCTCCTTAAGCTCAGTCGTTGCCTACCTTATTATAAAGGCCAGTGCACGGGAAATATGTCAATAAATTTTGATAGTTCCGGCTACTAGGTTCACTCTTATCTGAATACGTTGCCTAGACAACTGAAATTTTCTGAAAGGTTTCAACGTTCGAGAATTAAAATCCACAAAAAATACATGTATGGTGTTTCAAAGTGCAAACTATTGCGTTATAACCAATATAGGATGTAATTTTATTTTATTTAGCTTCTTTAAAGTAGTTGAATTTGAAAAATTAAAAAAATATAAAAGTTATTTTTAATGTTTTTAAAATAAATTGTTATTTTGTCTCAATGGAAAATGTGAAGCCTTACGTTATTAGTTCCTTGTAAGAGAGCCATCTTTCGTGAAACACAAGCAAAGAAAGTCTTCGCGTAGTAAAAATGTACCCCTCTAGTCCGAAGACGTGCTTTGGCCCTTATAATAACGTAGGCAACGGCTAAACTCTAAACTTTTCAATTATAATTCTTACATCAAAATTATTTAATTTAATACTTCTTAATTCTTTCAAAAATTTAACACTTATAACTAATTACGAGGGGATTAAATTTTCCGCAAAATTAATCTTATTGGGTAACTTAATGAGGAGCAAATCAGAGTTTTATTGTTCTAATTGAATATACATTCAGTCGAGAGCTTAAAGATCAAAGCAGCCTCGGGTAACGCGGACAATATTATTGAACACCGAATGGTAAATAGATTAGAGCCGTCTTAAGTATAATAAGGTGGTTCTATTTTCTCGTCCTTACTAAACCAAATAGTGTCGCCCCAATGAATGTCGAATATTCCGGAGGGCTTCCAGGACTTTCGCGGTCGATAAGATTGACATCTCGCAAATATTTCACTCCTTTAATCTCTTTCTAGGTTTCGGGGTGGTGTGCTGGAATCAATATGAAGAGGCTCGTAGCGGACACCCAAGGACATTTCGTGACGGTGGCGTGTTTAACGCGTTATTACAGCCCGGTGGTGCACCGTCGGTGAAACCGTAATCGGAGGAACAATGAACTTAACCGTGAAGGAATACTTGGAACTGATGCGCGGGCCACAGCAGATCTCTCACGAGATTGTCATTCCCATAACTATCGTGTACATTATCATCTTCGTGACTGGCGTGATCGGGAATGTCATCGTGTGTCTCGTTATCGTGCGAAACGCCAACTTTCAGACGCCGACTAATTACTACTTGTTTTCGTTGGCCATCTCCGATCTACTGATACTCTTGTTCGGTAAGTTGGTCTCTCTACTCTCACCTTTTATTGTAGTTGTTTGATTTCAGTCAGTGGCCACGGACAGTGGTAGATTACATTTCTATAATAATGTGGGAAATTGTCGAAAATAATGTGGGGAATTTGGGAAAAATAATGTGGGGAATTGGGGAAAATAATGTGGGGAATTGTGGAAAATAATATGATAAATTGTGGAAAATAATGTGGGAAATTGTGGATAATATTGTGGAAAGCAATATGGAAAATTGGGGAAAATAAATGGGGAATTGTGGACAATAATGTGGTAAATTGTGGAAAAAATGTGGTAAATTGTGGAAAAAATGTGGTAAAAATGTGGGGAATTGTGGGAAATTGTGAAAAAATATGGGGAATTGTGGACCGAGGGGCTTATCACTCCGCGTAATCGGTGTACAGAGCCGTACCTTTGACTGTACTAATGGGATTACGCGTAATCTTTGAAGTCCCTGCCTTTGGCAGTGCTAATCTAAGCGTAATCCGGTGTACAGATATTCTAAGAGTGGTTAGCCCCTCGTTGTGGACAATAATGTGGTAAATTGTGGAAAATAAAATGGGATATTGTGGAAAATTATTTGGGAAATTGTGGAAAATAATGTAATGTTGGAAATTGTGTAAAAAAATATGGGAAATTGTGGAAAATAATGTAATGTTGGAAATTGTGTAAAATAAAATGTGAAATTTTGGAAACGAATGTAGGAAATTGTGGAAAATATTTTGGAAAATTTTGGGAAAATATTAGGAAATAGTGGTAGAACGAGAAAATGGTTTTGATGCGCGAAAGGTTTTCTTCTATTACAAAAACGTTTGAAGAAATTTAAAGAGCGCGAAATATCGGCGTTTAGGGAACAGGACGAAAAGCGTTAAAAGAGGGTTTTGTATTTTATTTCAGATTTAAGCTATCTTAGACAAATATATTTGCCGAGCTATTAAGTAATGTTAATTATTTATGGCACTCTACTCTCTTTTAAAATTTTAAAGGGGCATTAACACTATACAACTTTTAAACGCTAATTAGTTTGGCCACGGAATTTGTGGTACTAATTGGCACTGGATTAAGCAGTGTGAACCGCAAACGTGGCACCCTTTGTGGGGGACCAACAGGCAACTTTGATCGGGTAGGTGACAGATTTTTGACTGGAAATTTGTTTGAGAGAGAGAGAGAGAGAGAGAGAGAGACGCGGGAACTTTGAAACCCTTGACCCGTCGTCTGCTTAATATCTAAAGTAAATGAACCGAAGTTATCAGATTGCTCAGGATTGGGATGGCAAAAATAGGTTTTTGCCGGGAAATGTGGGAAAAACTGGTAAAAACCGAAAAAAATGCAAAAAACTATTTTCATGCTAAATTAATCATTGATATATCTATTAAGTGACTAGTTTGGTCATTGCAAATAGGAGAGATGAAAAAAGAGTGAATAGAATAGAAGAATATAATGCTTTTATTATTTATTTTTTATTGAATTTTGCCACTAGAGGTGGAAAAAAACATGGAAGTACGATTTTCCACAGGGTTTTTAACAGGGAAACAATAGGTGGAAAAAACCGCGGAAAAATCTAGTTTTTTCCACCCGGTTTTTTCCTAAAAAAATCCGCTGTTTTTTCAACCCTTGTCAAAATTGTGCCAACCCTGGGGTTCGTACACGACCTGGAAAACCTGGAAAAGTCAGGGGATTTGAAAATGTTTTCAAAAGGTCAGGGGAAAGTCAGGGAATTTTAAAATGATTCCAAATAGTCAGGGAATAGTCAGAGAATTTTAAAATGATTCCAAATAGTCAGGGAAAAGTCAGATAATTTTAAAATGATTCCAAATAGTCAGGGAAAAGTCAGATAATTTTAAAATGATTCCAAATAGTCAGGGAAAAGTCAGAGCATTTTAAAATTATTCCAAATAGTCAGGGAAAAGTCAAATAATTTTAAAATGATTCCAAATGGTCAGGGAAAAGTCAGGCAATTTTAAAATGATTCCAAATAGTCAGGGAAAAGTCAGAGAATTTTAAAATGATTCCAAATAGTCAGGGAAAAGTCAGAGAATTTTAAAATGATTCCAAATGGTCAAGGAAAAGTCAGAGAATTTTAAAATGATTCCAAATGGTCAGGGAAAAGTCAGGGAATTTTAAAATGATTCCAAATGGTCAGGGAAAAGTCAGGCAATTTAAAAATGATTCCAAATAGTCAGGGAAAAGTCAGAGAATTTTAAAATGATTCCAAATGGTCAGGGAAAAGTCAGAGAATTTTAAAATGATTCCAAATTGTCAGGGAAAAGTCAGAGAATTTTAAAATGATTCCAAATAGTCAGGGAAAAATCAGGGAATTTTTAAATGATTCCAAATAGTCAGGGAAAAGTCAGAGAATTTTAAAATGATTCCAAATAGTCAAGGAAAAATCAGGGAATTTTAAAATGATTCCACATAGTCAGGGAAAAATCAGGGAATTTTAAAATGATTCCAAATAGTCAGGGAAAAGTCAGAGAATTTTAAAATGATTCCAAATGGTCAAGGAAAAGTCAGAGAATTTTAAAATGATTCCAAATAGTCAAGGAAAAATCAGGGAATTTTAAAATGATTCCACATAGTCAGGGAAAAATCAGGGAATTTTAAAATGATTCCAAATAGTCAGGGAAAAGTCAGAGAATTTTAAAATGATTCCAAATGGTCAAGGAAAAGTCAGAGAATTTTAAAATGATTCCAAATGGTCAGGGAAAAGTCAGGGAATTTTAAAATGATTCCAAATGGTCAGGGAAAAGTCAGGCAATTTAAAAATGATTCCAAATAGTCAGGGAAAAGTCAGAGAATTTTAAAATGATTCCAAATGGTCAGGGAAAAGTCAGAGAATTTTAAAATGATTCCAAATTGTCAGGGAAAAGTCAGAGAATTTTAAAATGATTCCAAATAGTCAGGGAAAAATCAGGGAATTTTTAAATGATTCCAAATAGTCAGGGAAAAGTCAGAGAATTTTAAAATGATTCCAAATGGTCAGGGAAAAGTCAGATAATTTTAAAATGATTCCAAATAGTCAGGGAAAAGTCAGAAAATTTTAAAATGATTCCAAATGGTCAAGGAAAAGTCAGAGAATTTTAAAATGATTCCAAATGGTCAGGGAAAAGTCAGGGAATTTTAAAATGATTCCAAATGGTCAGGGAAAAGTCAGGCAATTTAAAAATGATTCCAAATAGTCAGGGAAAAGTCAGAGAATTTTAAAATGATTCCAAATGGTCAGGGAAAAGTCAGAGAATTTTAAAATGATTCCAAATTGTCAGGGAAAAGTCAGAGAATTTTAAAATGATTCCAAATGGTCAGGGAAAAGTCAGAGAATTTTAAAATGATTCCAAATGGTCAGGGAAAAGTCAGAGAATTTTAAAATGATTCCAAATTGTCAGGGAAAAGTCAAAGAATTTTAAATGATTCCAAATAGTCAGGGAAAAATCATTTAATTTTAAAATCATTCCAAATAGTCAGGGAAAAGTCAGAGAATTTTAAAATGATTCCAAATAGTCAGGGAAAAGTCAGAGAATTTTAAAATGATTCCACATAGTCAGGGAAAAATCAGGGAATTTTAAAATGATTCCAAATAGTCAGGGGAAAATCAGGGAATTTTAAAATGATTCCAAATAATCAGGGAAAATCAGGGAATTTTAAAATGATTCCAAATAGTCAGGGAAAAATCAGGGAATTTTAAAATGATTCCAAATAGTCAGGGAATTTTAAAATGTTCCAAAAAAGTAAGAGAATTTTAAAATGAACCCAAAAATTCGGCAAATAAATTTTTGAAATATGTATTAAAAATACAAAACCAATATTTTTCAACATTTTACCTCAAACCATTAATTTATTCTACAAACGTCAGGGAAATTTGGCCATTTGGTCGGGGAAAACCTGGAAATGTCAGAGAATTTAATTCCGAAAATTTTGTACGAACCCTGTTGCTATTCTCCCCATGTTGGAGGCGTTTTCCTTATGAAGTTACTTTTTGACCTTGAATTTGAAATTTTGCGCGCTCTTAGGCCGAAAAAAAGTTTTGGTTTTTATGAAACCATTTTTAATACATAGAAATAGCTCTACCCACAATTTCCAAGTGCAATTTATCGCGTCAAATGACGGGGGTGGAAATTAGCTTTTATTTGACTCGATTTTCTCATCATTTTAATAAGGAAAACTCAATTCGATTCTGAGGGCTATTTCGATAACTTTGGTTCATTTACTTCTGTTAATATATATTATTCCTTTTATCGATATAGCAGACAAATAATTTCGAAAAGCTAAATTTCTTAACTTCATACAAGAAACAGTAAAGCAGACGATAATAAAATAAAAGAATAATCCCTTTGGAGGATTTCAAATCCTGAGCCCTCGTGTGAGCAATTGTCGTACTTTGACGAACCACAAAAATTAAATATAAACCTATTTTTCGGAGAAAGGTATATATTGGATATGAACAACTAATTTGGCACCAATACAATTGCACAGTCTGAACGGTACTTTAGTTACTTTCTTTTATTTGCACTACTTTTCCTTCGTATAATACCTTATTTATATAATTTATTATTATTTATTATTAGCCCTTTTTTGCATATATGTTATGTGCTTAAAATACGGGAGCCTCTAACATTCGTTTTCAAGTTTCTGGGTTTAAAACTACTTTGATTATCTTCCATTGAGATGTTAAGATGGCTGTAGTACATATAATCATAAGTGTATAATATCTATCTTACAAAAGAAGATTGCATCTTTATCAATATTGCCATATGTAACATAATCACTCATAAGTATGCCATAAAAATATTTTCGTTAATGAAACCTTGTTCACGGGATATGACGTCAATTACGTCACTTACAACTCCGTGACGAAATACGCGTCATCAACTTTACTAATGGGAAACGGAAGTTAGTGAGAATTCCTCACGCGTTTCTGGCTTTGCCCTTGTCAAGTTTAGTTCGTGCCTCGCGATCACATGATTTCATTTCCATGGTAACCTTTTCAATAGCGCAAGGATTTTAAGCATTTTTTCATTTTTGGGTCCGCTTATTGTATGTTCCGCGTGAATTTTTTTCAATGGAAATGTTATACAGAGGCATACTTATGAGTAATTATGTTACATATGATATTGCTAATGTTCCATAACACTTCTTGAGGTTAACGGTAATAGTTAGTGTAGGGAGCTGTTGGCTCGCGTGACATGCAGGGCTTGCCACCACCCTCCTACGCATTGTAACCCGGCCACCTGAATTAATGGCTTCAAAAGTGGTGCCTGATTATTATGAGCTTGAAACATTTGTCTTCGCAGGCTCCCGCTGATTTTTCAAAAGACGATTGAAAACTATAGACAAATACATCGTATACCAACTTTCTAAAACTATTACGTCGAGATAAAACGGTTTATAAATAAATAAATAGTTCAGCCGTATGTGTAATTTACTTAACTGATATAATCAATATCTTATAAAAACAGTAGTAAACAATTTCCATATTGTTTGGCAAAAACGTAAGCTGGGTATTAGCTTAGCGTATTATTATTTATTTATCTTAAAACTAAAACTACAGCGATACCTGTCAAATTTTAAGCCTTTCTTTATCCTTTTCTTTGAAACTTCTCTTTTCAAGGACAAAAACTTTAAATTCCGCTAGATTTGCCTTACAAATCCTGTAGCCAACCTTATTAGTAGTCTTATGCAAATTGGGTTTGTCGGAATAAAATTGTGATCGTAGGAATCCTCAGAGGATTAGTCGAGTATGAAATGAGGATGCCACAAATAAAATGAAATATCTATATTAAGGTTCCTTGGGATCTTGCCGCGGTAAGAGAATAAAAACATTGTACAGTTTAGAAAACACATTACACTCTTGAGTAGGATTCTTGGCAAGATGTGCCAGCGTTCGAGGCGGTTGCTTCAAGAGCAAGCGGTGTAAGATTTCAAAACCTTTCTACTTTTAAACAAGACTTCCTTCATTTACATTTATTTCGCTTTTTTTAACTTAAATCCACCAAAGAAACCGAAGTTCTGTTTGTCTTTGCTCCGAAGTTTATTTTTCGATTATCAGCAGCCTATTTTACAGCACCCCAAAAAAATTTTTTTTTTCATGGGTGTACCTTTTTTCTGATAATAAAATGTAGGTTAAATATATTTAGGTTTTGCTCATATTTAAAAAATAAATTAAATACCTAGGCTTAGCTTGAAACCCAACATTTTTCGATATGCTTTGTTCACATGACTGATTTCTCACAATTATTATTGATAATTTCCACTGATTTCTCACAATTATTATTGATAATTTCCACTGATTTCTCACAATTATTATTTATAATTTCCACTAATTTCTCACAATTATTATTGATAATTTCCTTTGTATTATCACAATTATTATTGATAATTTCCTTTGTATTATCACAATTATTATTGATAATTTCCACTGATTTCCCACAATTATTATTGATAATTTCCACTGATTTCTCACAATTATTATTGATAATTTCCACTGATTTCTCACAATTATTATTGATAATTTTCATTGATTTCTCACAATTATTATTGATAATTTCCTTTGATTTCTTACAATTATTATTGATAATTTCTTTTGTATTCTCACAATTATTATTGATAATTTCCACTGATTTCTCACAATTATTATTGATAATTTCCACTGATTTCTCACAATTATTATTGATAATTTCCACTGATTTCTCACAATTATTATTGATAATTTCCTCTGATTTATTACAATTATTATTTATAATTTCCTTTGATTTCTCACAATTATTATTGGTAATTTCCTTTGTATTCTCACAATTATTATTGATAATTTCCACTGATTTCTCACAATTATTATTGATAATTTCCACTGATTTCTCACAATTATTATTGATAATTTCCTCTGATTTATTACAATTATTATTTATAATTTCCTTTGATTTCTCACAATTATTATTGGTAATTTCCTTTGTATTCTCACAATTATTATTGATAATTTCCACTGATTTGTCACAATTATTATTGATAATTTCCACTGATTTCTCACAATTATTATTGATAATTTCCTTTGTATTCTCACAATTATTATTGATAATTTCCTCTGATTTATCACAATTATTATTTATAATTTCCTTTGATTTCTCACAATTATTATTGATAATTTCCTTTGTATTATCACAATTATTATTGATAATTTCCACTGATTTCTCACAATTATTATTGATAATTTCCACTGATTTCTCACAATTATTATTGATAATTTCCTCTGATTTATCACAATTATTATTTATAATTTCCTTTGATTTATCACAATTATTATTGGTAATTTCCTTTGATTACTCACAATTTTTCATTGATTATTTCCTTTGATTTCTCACAATTATTATTGATAATTTCCTTTGATTACTCACAATTTTCCGTTGATTATTTCCTTTGATTTCTCACAATTATTATTGATAATTTCCTTTAATTAATTACAATTTTTCGTTGATTATTTCCGCTGATTTATCACAATGATTATTGATAATTTCCTCTGATTTATCACAATTATTATTTATAATTTCCTTTCATTTCTCACAATTATTATTGATAATTTCCTTTGATTAATTACAATTTTTCGCTGATTATTTCCGCTGATTTATCACAATTATTATTGATAATTTCCACTGATTTCTCACAATTATTATTAATAATTTCCACTGATTTCTCACAATTATTATTTATAATTTCCTTTGATTTCTCACAATTATTATTGGTAATTTCCTTTGATTACTCACAACTTTCCGTTGATTATTTCCTTTGATTTCTCACAATTATTATTGATTATTTCCTTTGATTTCTCACAATTATTATTGATAATTTCCTTTGATTAATTACAATTTTTCGTTGATTATTTCCGCTGATTTATCACAATGATTATTGATAATTTCCTCTGATTTATCACAATTATTATTTATAATTTCCTTTGATTTCTCACAATTATTATTGGTAATTTCCTTTGATTACTCACAATTTCTCATTGATTATTTCCTTTGATTTCTCACAATTATTATTGATAATTTCCTTTGTATTCTCACAATTATTATTGATAATTTCCACTGATTTCTCACAATTATTATTGATAATTTCCACTGATTTCTCACAATTATTATTGATAATTTCCTCTGATTTATTACAATTATTATTTATAATTTCCTTTGATTTCTCACAATTATTATTGGTAATTTCCTTTGTATTCTCACAATTATTATTGATAATTTCCACTGATTTCTCACAATTATTATTGATAATTTCCACTGATTTCTCACAATTATTATTGATAATTTCCTCTGATTTATTACAATTATTATTTATAATTTCCTTTGATTTCTCACAATTATTATTGGTAATTTCCTTTGTATTCTCACAATTATTATTGATAATTTCCACTGATTTGTCACAATTATTATTGATAATTTCCACTGATTTCTCACAATTATTATTGATAATTTCCACTGATTTCTCACAATTATTATTGATAATTTCCTCTGATTTATCACAATTATTATTTATAATTTCCTTTGATTTCTCACAATTATTATTGGTAATTTCCTTTGATTACTCACAATTTTTCATTGATTATTTCCTTTGATTTCTCACAATTATTATTGATAATTTCCTTTGATTACTCACAATTTTCCGTTGATTATTTCCTTTGATTTCTCACAATTATTATTGATTATTTCCTTTGATTTCTCACAATTATTATTGATAATTTCCTGTGATTAATTACAATTTTTCGTTGATTATTTCCGCTGATTTATCACAATGATTATTGATAATTTCCTCTGATTTATCACAATTATTATTTATAATTTCCTTTGATTTCTCACAATTTTTATTGGTAATTTCCTTTGATTACTCACAATTTCTCATTGATTATTTCCTTTGATTTATCACAATTATTATTGGTAATTTCCTTTGATTACTCACAATTTCTCATTGATTATTTCCTTTGATTTCTCACAATTATTATTGATAATTTCCTTTGATTACTCACAATTTTCCGTTGATTATTTCCTTTGATTTCTCACAATTATTATTGATAATTTCCACTGATTTCTCACAATTATTGTTGATAATTTCCACTGATTTCTCACAATTATTATTGATAATTTCCACTGATTTCTCACAATTATTATTGATAATTTCCACTGATTTATCACAATTATTATAGATAATTTCCTTTGATTTCTCATTTTTTTTTATAACCACTCTTAGAAAGTCTGTACACCGGATTACGCTTAGATTAGCACTGCCAAAGGCAGGGACTTCAAAGATTACGCGTAATCCCATTAGTACAGTCAAAGGTACGGCTCTGTACATCGATTACGCGGAGTGATCATCCCCTCGTTATTTACACATAACACTTCCAAATAATACTTTTCCAGTGATAATTTCCATAAAATTATCAAAATATTTCAGTGATAATTCTCAAAATTTATTACAATAATTCAGTGATTATTCTTATTGATTACTCAGATTTACTAATTGTATGTGCGTACTATCTTGTACAGGTGTTACTAAATTAAAACCATGGAGACCACTGTTGTACAAATTTCGGGTTTTCGGGTGTGTTTTTGAAGTCTGTGTAAATACTCAAATTACTTATACCCTTTCGGTTTTTTCGATTGTAGACCATTGGACTGAAATCCCATTCGTCCGAATGTACCATTCAATTGAATTCCAATCGACCGAAAACCGCGTTTTGCGCGGTTTTCATTCAATAGACCGTTATTGATACATATTTATATATCGTAGGTTACGTGACGATAGTATATCAAATTTGGACTAAACTATGTCTTAAATATTTATTATTTCGTACCGACGTGTATTTTTAGACCTTTTTCCCTTGAAATTTGATATTTTCCGGGTTTAATTTTGGAAAATAACCTTGATAAGACCCGACGTGAAATAGTTGCCTACCATATCTAACCTAACCCAACCTAACTTAACCTAACCTAACCTAACCCAACCCAACGTGAACTAACCTAACTTAACCTAACCCAACCCAATGTGAACTAACCTAACCTAACCCAACCCAACCTAACCTAACCTAACCTAAACTAACCTACCCGAAGTGAAAACGAACCAGATTTAAATTTCCCATTCAACTGAATCCCGCCATGTTGGGCTATAAACGAAAATACTTTTCGGTTCAATGGGATTCGGTCAAACGGGATTCGGTCCAATAGTATACAACCGGTTTTTTCTGGTGTTTTATAAAAAGATTGCGTATACACTCGAACTACTATTGCCCTTTTTTCTGTCAACCCTTCTGAAATTTTCGATTAGCGCTAGTATGTAATCGCCTGACGACGACGCTAGAAACGGCCGCAGCGTAGCTTTTATTTATTTTTAATAAAAGACATTTTTTATTGTACAACAGTGGTCTCCATGGTTTTAATTTAGTACTCAGATTTAGCCACCAGCTAATAAATTACTGGATTTTCATTGACTAAGCAGACTCTTTGTGTTTTGTAATAACAAACCCAGTAGTTATGAAAAAGCTGAATAATGTCGGTGATTTCTAGTGACTTTTAGTAACTAGCAACTATGTGTTCACCTGAATACTTAAGTGATAAACCTGATTACTTAAGTGATAAACCTGAATACTTAAGTGATAAACCTGAATACTTAAGTGATAAACCTGATTACTTAAGTGATAAACCTGATTACTTAAGTGATAAACCTGATTACTTAAGTGATAAACCTGATTACTGAAGTGATGAACCTGATTACTGAAGTGACAAACCTGATTACTGAAGTGATAAACCCGATTACTTAAGTCCTCATATTTTCCCAAATAACCTTGAAATCACCTGTTATATTGTCATAAAACCCTTTTGAAATCTTTACCATCGTTGTTTCTTTTTGAATGCAAATGCTGGTCTCGTTTTTAATATTGGATACACATATTGGACAAATGGGCGGTTTAGAAGATGAAATTCTTTTATCTCTATTAAGAGCGTGAATTTGCATTGTCTTTTAGCTGGGTCACATTTTCCTACGATCAATAACGGAGATCGACAAGCTCATTAGTGATCATACGAGATGCTGACGCATTTGTAAATAAATTCGACCCACGTTAAGGTTAAAGAGCGCATTTTATAACAGCCTTTGGCTGAATTTATCATTTCAGCCTTTTTGGCGAGAGGGCACGTCTAAGCATCTAAGAATCTAAATATGTGGAAAAGTATGTAATATATACAGGGTGTTTCAAAAGGTTATGCAAAAATTTTAAGGAGTTGTAGGGGGTGAGTTGAGAAGTATGCTTGTTTTTTCCCCATTTTCCTACGATGTGTGGAAACAGGCTGCGCCGGTTCGGTTACCTCTCCTGGTAGAGACGTTGAGCAGTCAAAGCATTGCCATCCGCTAGTCCATACACGAAATTAATATCCGCCAGTTCTTCCGAAGTGACCTCCATTGTTGCAGTTCGAAAGTGATGAGAAATCGCGGTCCATCACGACTTTAAATACGGTTTAAGTTTACATTTTTTACGCTGGTTACCTCGATTTGCTTACAAAGTCCTTTTATACCTATCACACGAACCCAAACCTTAATGTTCGCGTTTCCCTGCTGCTTGGTTTTGAGCTTGTTGTAGCCTACTTCCAGGGGCTAGTAGGCCACACTTTGAAGCTCTCTGGCGCTCTTGTAACTCATAATAGGAAAATAGGGAAAAACAGGCATATTTCTTAACTCACCCCCTACAACTCCTCAAATTTTTACGTAGCAGTTTGAAACACCCTGTATACCTATGGTGTTAATGTTATTCGCTTAAATTAAAGGCAACGAATGTCGCTAGATGCCTTGGGTATTAGCCTAGCTGATTATTAGGAAAACCAATAGTTATTATTATTAAACGGATTGTTCACTCTAGCTCTTCGGCAAAAATCGGCGGTTCGATATATAACGGTAAATATTGAGTTTCCGCCCAATTCCACAGGGGTTTTTGCAGAAGGTGGAATGTAGATTGGAAATCCTGTTTCTCATTAATATAGAATATATATCTTACAAGAGAAGTTATCAGCTAGGATAATACCCAAGGCACCACCTTAGGCCACTAAGTAATCTAGCGACTTTTAACGCCTTTAAGCGGATGGCCGAGCTACAATGCGTAACCTATCTTGGTAGTGTTATTCGCTTGAAACAGCTTCGCGTTGATTTTTCAAAACACCCTTGGGAAGAAAATTTCATTGGGAAAATACGGTTTATCAGTTGGTAAATATCCCTACGCAGTGTAATTTTTAAAGGGAATACAACCATAAAACTTGTTGAAATTAAAAGTTATTTCTGGATCTAGTTAGTGAATTCTTGCTCAACTTGTTAGGGGTCAACCACAAGGAATGCATTCAGTTTATATTCCCTTTAAGCAAATTAATAGACTCGATGAATTTTGAGCGGCAATACGTAATGTAGTAAGGTGGCAGAGTGGGTTTTGTACAGGCGTTACTAAACGTTACCTTGCATATTTAAAGTCTCTACCTGAACCTAATTTAACAATTATTTTAAGGTACACTAAAGAAATAATTTTTTATCATTTAAAATAGTATGCTTAATTTTCTAGACGTAAATCAATAAAAAAATCGCTTAATTCTGAAAGAAATTTAATAACTTGAGAGTTTATACTGCTATTAAAATTGAGGCAGGTTTCAGTACCCTCATGGGGGCTCTGAAACTCGATCCCCCACAGGGAAAAATGTCTAATATCAGTATTTTTACCGAAGTTATTTTTATATTGAAGAAGCAAGTAACATCAATATGAAATAGGCAAAAAATTGATTTCGATACATTCGTCCAAACAGAAAATTGCATCGTCGTGTAGCCTGTTTTACCCAATTATCTTAAGTTACTCTAGATAGCCTAAAATCTCTTCGTAACGTATGTGGCCAAGAAAGACTTAATGACCAAGCCATGTACACATGATAATTATCTGAAGACATCGACTTTAATTTTGTTATCTATGAATTCATTCAGAGGTGAGATATTAGAAAGAACACTTTTTGAATATAGTATTAAAGATTTAGTACATCTTCTTGTTTAAGTTGTAAGTACATTGATGTTTGGATCAAAATCAATGGAATTTTTCTGTTTAATGGCCCAAGCCACGCGTTAATAATACGTCATAGACGAGGCGTTGATAATACCAAGAGGATATAGGGGTGAGTGTAGCTCTTAAAACAAAAATGACCTTTCCCTTCGCTTGCTACCTTGTTTGAGGGGCTCAATCTTTTCAAACTCCCCCCTCCCCGCGAGCGAGAACTAATCAGTGTTGGGCACCGCTCATGTCATTGTGAGCGGATTTGTTATTATGAGCGAAAATGAGCGGTAAAATATCTTTTTAAAAGAGCGCAAAACAAAAATGAGAGGAGCGAAAATTTTACCGCTCAAAAAAGAGCGGAAAAATAAGAGCGAAAATTCTACCGCTCAAAAAAGAGCGAAAAGAGATTAGCGAAAATTTTACCGCTCAAAGAAAGAGCGGAAAGAGAGGAGCGAAAATTTTACCGCTCAAAAAAAGCGAAAAGAGAGGAGCGAAAATTTTACCGCTCAAAAAAGAGCGAGAAGAGAGGAGCGAAAATTTTACCGCTCAATAAGACGTGAGCGTGAGCGGCTCTTTGACTAAAATGCCCAACACTGGATCCAATAAAGACGCGCGTAAGTCACGGGACCCCAACGTCATTCTCCTCGGGAATATAGTGCCGACCGAGGTAATCTGGGATACGTTTATCTCTTGTTTTCTTCGAAAAGCGCGCTAAAATGTCAGAAATTTAACCCTTGGTTTCATGGCTTTTAACATTTACGAAGGTGACTTCGGTTTAAGACTGCGGTAGTTTTTAAATATTTTTTGTAATTAGTTTGTTTAACGGTGATTACGGGAAATTGTTTAAGCTTATGTATAGGCCCCCACGCAAGATGAAAAACGGCCACCAAATTATTACAAATCTAAAACTAAAACAGCAAAAAATTAAACTCCAAATACACTCACGCCTTTGCTCAGGCCAAGGCTATAAATAAGGCATAAAGTGTTACCAAGTTTTTTAACGCACCACTGTTTTGTAGTTTTTCTATTATGCTTCTGTAAATTCCACAGTCGTCTAACTCAAAATTATCTTCCTCAAAATTATTTATCAATATGACTGGGTTTAATATGATTCCTCGCGTTGACAACAGTGGCGTAGCCGGGGGGGGGGCACAGGGGGCACATGCCCCCCCGAAACGTATGGTCGTACGTAAAAATATTTTTATTTTTTTACTTTCTTTCAATGGTGTGTCCCCCCGAAACAAAATCCTGGCTACGCCACTGGTTGACATTTTGACTTGATATAAACCGTAAAACTCCAGGCAGGCCGACTACTACAAAGCTTAGTAGACACGTGACGAAATATCCCTTTGATCGAAATTTCGTAATTGAAAATATAAATTTACTTTTAACACGCTTTTTGTTTATAAATATAATATATAAGTTAAATATATCATATAAAATAATAATTTCCTTTAAAATTAAAAACTAACTATTTTTTTGGGCGCACGGTAACAACAAAACGAGATACTGATGGAAATGTGAAGAGGCTCCTGCGGGTGACAGCTATTCTTGAGGATTTTTTGCCCCTCAAACCAGGCAACGCGCCCGTTCGACGAATAGCTACACTCTCCAATATTTTCTCTTGGCAATACGTCATAGACGAGACGTTATATCTGGCCTTTAGCAGGAGGAAATCCTTCTAAACTGGCAGCCTGTGTTTGTGGGATTAAAGATGAGCAATTATATCCTCGGTCGAGTTCATTTCCTTTATTACATTCCCCCACAAAGTTCCACGAAATGCGAAAGTAATAAGATTAGCCATTCCTAGTAGCAAAAACGTGTTCCTGCTGTAGCTCATCTCGACAGTGAAGATTTTTACTTCGACTAAGCCGAAGATGGCGCTGCGAAACATCGCGATTCTATTTAATAGTGGCGCGCGCCGCACGCTCTATGTTGCGTGTTATTTGGAACGTGCCACAGAGCGTGCGTCGCGTGCCGTTATTAAACAGATGTTGCGTAGTGCCATCTAAAAAAGTCTTAGTTATAATACATGGTGTTTCAAAAGGTGATGCAAAAATTTGAAGGAGTTGTAGGGGTTGAGTTGAGAAGTATGCTTGTTTTTTTTTTCATTTTCCTATGATGAGTTAAAAGAGCGCCAGAAAACTTCAAAGTGTGGCCTACTAGCCCCTGGAAGTAGGCTGCAACAAGCGCAAAACCAAGCAGCAGGGACTTTAAATAGTGTTTAAGTTTACTTTTTTACACGAGTTACCTCGATTTGCTTACAAAGTCCTTTACGAACCCAAACCTTAATGTTCGCATTTCCCTGCTGCTCGGTTTTGCGCTTGTTGCGGCCTTCTACCAGGGGCAAGTCATAGGTCAAAGCAGCTATGATTCCTCAGCAAATAAATGCACCTTAACAGCATCAACTTAACGACCAAACAGAAGAAACTGCTGTTGAAATAAGATTCCGGTGCACTGTATGTCTAGAACACGAAAGAAAAAATTTCTACTTGTGAGACAATTATAAATGGATCTTAAAAATGCCCAGTGTGTAGAAAACCAATTAAACGCAATCTCCGCACATTTTACTAATTATACTTTATGACGTAATAAATATATTTTATGACTTTAATTTTAAACTTATTGAATGTACATTCAAAAATGATTAAAGGTCTACTTTAAAAAATTATTTTATACTTAATGGGATTATACAGGGTCTTTTTTTTTGCTCGGAAAAGTGTTTTTTTTTCAAAAACTATTTATAGTACCGATTTCAAATTTGGAAGGTCAATTCTCTATACCGGGGGACATCAGTTTGAGAAATTTGAGCGTTTTCGGTAATGTTTTTCACCAATTTTGAAAAATTATTTTTCGACCACTAGGTGCGAGATAAAAAATTTCTATTATAAAGTTGTAGGCCGTCATCGAAAACCCTTAAAAATTGTTCACTCGACGAAAAACAACTTATTTATCAGTGAAAATTCGAGCTTGAAAAATTTACAAGTTGGTGAAGCCAAATTACGATTGTTTGAAACGATAATTGAAAAGGGAACAAGTCTAATACAAACGTAGTAGAGTTTTCACACTTGAAAAAATGTACACGTTTGGTTTTTAAAGGCAGATATTTTATTCACATAAATTTTTACAAAACATTTTCAATAATATCACCATTGGCTGCAACACAGGTTTGTGCGCGGACAATTAAGTTCTCAAACGCTTTCTCTACCATTTCTGGTGTGACGTCTCGGCAAGCACTGATTATTCGTCTAATGAGTTCCTCCCTAGTTTCAATGGGCGTGGCGTATACCTTTGCTTTAACGAATCACCAGAGAAAATAATCCAGCGGTGTTAGGTCAGGTGACCTTGCTGGCCAATGCACTGGACCATTTCTCCCTATCCACCTTTCAGGAAACTCGTTGTTGAGGTGCTCAGTTACTTGCCGGGAAAAATGCGGAGGGGCGCCATCTTGCTGAAACCACAACTGAGTCAACTGACGTCTTTCAGCCAATGGAAGGTCGTCGATTGCGTCACTCAGTTCGTTCTGTAGAAAATGTAAATACCTTTGGCCGTTGAGGTTCGTCGGCAGGAAAAAGGGACCAATCAAACGGTTTCCAACAAGTCCAATCCAAACATTGACCCGTTCAAATTGAACCTGGTGATGATATTCAAAACCCCAATGTGGGTTGATGTCAGACCAAAGATGGCTGTTTTGATGATTAAAGGGCCCATCTCTACAAAATGACGCTTCGTCGGAGAACAAAACATGGCGCAAAAATTGTCTATCTTCTTGGACAGCATTTAGTAACCAGTTGCTAAATTCATAACGTCTTTGATGGTCTCCGTCAATTAGTCCTTGGTGGAGCGTAGCTCTGTATGGGTGATAGCGATTCTTACGAAGAATTTTCCACACACGATTTGCAGAACAACCCAAATCAGCAGCGGCGTTAGCGCAACTGTGACGAGGATATGCCACAAAGTACGCGAGTACATTGTTCTCGAAGTCTAAATCCGGTTGACCCAATCCGCGAAACCTAGGTTGCAAGTTACCAAATTGATTGAAATCGTGAATTGCTCGTCTTACTGTATTTACAGATGGTGCTCCATTTGGATGTCTTTATGCGAAGATTTCAGTCACTCTTCTAAGGTTTTGCGCTGCTTCTCCAAAGTAAATGGCAACTATCTCGGTACGCTCAGCTACTGAATAACGAGGCATTGTTCGAAATATTATCAAACACTGATAAAAATCTCCCAAAGTTTTCCTTTAAATACCCAATGCATGTTTAGGATTGACCTATAGCCTCGTGTTTTTTAAATCCGGTCGTTTTTTTAACCAAAGTTTCAACTGGATTAGGTAATTCGGTTTCAATTATCGTTTCAAACAATCGTAATTTGGCTTCACCAACTTGTAAATTTTTCAAGCTCGAATTTTCACTGATTAATAAATTGTTTTTCGTCGAGTGAACAATTTTTAAGGGTTTTCGATGACGGCCTACAACTTTATAATAGAAATTTTTTATCTCGCACCTAGTGGTCGAAAAATAATTTTTCAAAATTGGTGAAAAACATTACCGAAAACGCTCAAATTTCTCAAACTGATGTCCCCCGGTATAGAGAATTGACCTTCCAAATTTGAAATCGGTACTATAAATAGTTTTTGAAAAAAAACACTTTTCCGAGCAAAAAAAAAGACCCTGTATTTTATGATTGATATACGCTATGATAGAGTTGTGAAAAAGGTGTATTATATCTTTTGAGATTATACGTTACGCATACGCCCCCCTACAACTCCTTAACATTTTTACATAAACTTTTGAAACACCCTGTATAACAGCGATTGGGTTTGGCGTAATTACCGGAAAACCCCAATCTCGAAATCAAAGGAGAGAAGCTCCAGAGTGTATAACCACTATATTTATAAAGCTTTTTAGTTCCATTAAGTGATTTTCTCATCATTCTATTTGATTCGGGGACATCCCGACGGAAAGAGGAATGGTACGGACAGTTTCCTAACTTCTGGGTTGCATTGGGAATACTGGCGCGAGTTGGTACTTGAAGAAGTCGTTTCCTTCAACAGCCATTCTTGCCGAGAAGAGACAGTGTGGGTGGGGTGGGGGCGCGGGCAGAGCGGTTGTCAGTCCTATCCGCTCCGTCGCCCTTTTGGAGCAATGCCACGTCCCCACTTTTCCTCTCAAAGATCCATTCAAAAGGCGGAAAAAGAAACCTACGAGAGAAAGAGCTTTTGCGTCAGAGTATTCCGGAAACTTTCACTAAACGCTTTAAACGCGGGCGTTATTCCTTTGAGATTTAGCCACGATAAAGAGTTCGCTTTCATAAATGGAACTCGCGCTGTCCTCCGAAATAAAAACAAGCCCAGGCTCTCGCATTATTCTTCGCGGGAAGGAAAGGTAGTTGCGCGTGACGTCGTAATTATGTGACGTTTTCAAGGGGAAGAAATAAAACATTCACGGGCTGTTTCTTAGTTACTTGAAAAATTTTTTGACGCATATTTTTAGATTTAGAGTTTATGATGATGTATGAATATTATGGGGAATAGAGCCAGCCAGCGTATTTTGGTATTCGCGAACTGCTGAAAAGTCTAACGCTGTTATTTTATATTATGTAATTGGAATGGACTGAGTAATACCGAGAACGGAATGAGTAATATCAAGAAGGGGCTGAGTAATATCAAGAAGAGGCTGAGTAATACCAAGAAGAGGCTGAGTAATACCAAGAATGGGCTGAGTAATACCGAGAATGGGCTGAAAAATACCAAGAATGATCTGAAAAATATCAAGAATGGACTAAGTAATACCAAGAATGGGATGAGTAATACCGAGAATGGGCTGAGTAATACCGAGAATGGGATGAGTAAAACCGAGAATGGGCTGAGTAATACCGAGAATGGGATGAGTAAAACCGAGAATGGGCTGAGTAATACAAGAATGGGCTGAGTAATACCAAGGATGGGATGAGTAATACCAAGGATGGGATGAGTAATACCAAGGATGGGATGAGTAATACCGAGAATGGGCTGCATAATACCAGGAATGGGCTGCATAATACCAGGAATGGGCTGCATAATACCAGGAATGGGCTGAAAATTACCGAGAATGGACTGAAAAATATCAAGAATGGACTAAGTAATACCAAGAATGGGATGCATAATACCAGGAATGGGCTGAAAATTACCGAGAATGGACTGAAAAATATCAAGAATGGACTAAGTAATACCAAGAATGGGATGAGTAATACCGAGAATGGGCTGAGTAATACCGATAATGGGCTGAGTAATACCGAGAATGGGCTGAGTAATACCGAGAATGGGCTGAAAAATACCAAGAATGGGCTGAAAAATATCAAGAATGGACTAAGTAATACCAAGAATGGGATGAGTAATACCGAGAATGGGCTGAGTAATAACAAGAATGGGCTGAGAAATACCGATAATTGGCTGAGTAATACCAAGAATGGGCTGAATATTACCGAGAATGGGCTGAATAATACCGAGAATGGGCTGAAAAATACCAAGAATGGGCTGAAAAATATCAAGAATGGACTAAGTAATACCGAGAATGGTCTGAGTAATACCGAGAATGGGCTGAGTAATACCAAGAATGGGCTGAGTAATACCGAGAATGGGCTGAAAAATAGCAAGAATGGGCTGAAAAATATCGAGAATGGACTAAGTAATACCAAGAATGGGATGAGAAATACCGAGAATGGGCTGATTAATACCAAGAATGGGCTGAGTAATACCGAGAATGGGAGGAGTAAAACCGAGAATGGGCTGAGTAATACCAAGAATGGGCTGAGTAATACCAAGAATGGGCTGAGTAATACCAAGAATGGGCTGAGTAATACCGAGAATGGAATGAGTAATACCAAGAATGGGCTGAGTAATACCGAGAATGGGAGGAGTAAAACCGAGAATGGGCTGAGTAATACCAAGAATGGGCTGAGTAATACCAAGAATGGGCTGAGTAATACCGAGAATGGAATGAGTAATACCAAGAATGGGCTGAGTAATACCGAGAATGGGAGGAGTAAAACCGAGAATGGGCTGAGTAATACCAAGAATGGGCTGAGTAATACCAAGAATGGGCTGAGTAATACCAAGAATGGGCTGAGTAATACCAAGAATGGGCTGAGTAATACCAAGAATAGGCTGAGTAATACCAAGAATAGGCTGAGTAATACCAAGAATAGGCTTTTTAATACCAAGAATGGGCTGATTAATACCAAGAATGGGCTGAGTAATACCAAGAATGGGCTGAGTAATACCAAGAATAGGCTGAGTAATACCAAGAAGAGGCTGAGTAATACCAAGAAGAGGCTGAGTAATACCAAGAATGGGCTGAGTAATACCAAGAATGGGCTGAGTAATACCAAGAATGGGCTGAGTAATACCAAGAATGGGCTGAGTAATACCAAGAATAGGCTGAGTAATACCAAGAATAGGCTGAGTAATACCAAGAATAGGCTGAGTAATACCAAGAATAGGCTGAGTAATACCAAGAATAGGCTGAGTAATACCAAGAATGGGCTGAGTAATACCAAGAATAGGCTGAGTAATACCAAGAAGAGGCTGAGTAATACCAAGAAGAGGCTGAGTAATACCAAGAATAGGCTGAGTAATACCAAGAAGAGGCTGAGTAATACCAAGAATAGGCTGAGTAATACCAAGAATGGGCTGAGTAATACCAAGAATGGGCTGAGTAATACCAAGAATAGGCTGAGTAATACCAAGAATAGGCTGAGTAATACCAAGAATAGGCTGAGTAATACCAAGAATAGGCTGAGTAATACCAAGAATAGGCTGGGTAATACCAAGAATGGGCTGAGTAATACCAAGAATAGGCTGAGTAATACGAAGAATGGGCCAAGTAAAACCAAGAATGAGCTGAGTAACACTAAGAATGGGCCGAGTAATACCTAGAATAGGCTGAGTAATACCAAGAATAGGCTGGGTAATACCAAGAATGGGCTGAGTAATACCAAGAATAGGCTGAGTAATACGAAGAATGGGCCAAGTAAAACCAAGAATGAGCTGAGTAACACTAAGAATGGGCCGAGTAATACCTAGAATGGGCTGGGTAATACCAAGAATGGCCGCTGATCGTCTCGACGTATTGCTCCACCCTTAGTTTAAATAAATACCATCTTGGTAATATTTCCATTTCTAAAAAAAATCCATACCCGATAATGTTGTTTCCATTACGGACTATTTCCATTGCAAAAGATGTTTCTTTAAAGTAAAATGTATAAAAAGTATATAAATAAAATATGAAGTCCTCTTAGGTCTGCTTTCATTATAATAACTATTTAGAAAATAGACAACAATACATTATAATGGGGCTCTAGTTAGGGCCGTCGAAAGCGGGTCCTGGTAAAATATAAATTCACTAAACTTACAAGGAGACAACCCGAAGTGTTTATCTCCAATTTTGTTCATGCTCGGGTGGTAAGTAGACCTTCATGTAACTTGAAAATCCCTAAAAGGGTGGACATGAATGGATTTTAGTTTTGCCATGGCAACCAAAAATGTTTTTCACAACTTAAAAACTGATTACTCGTATTTACCCAATAGATGTATATTTACTCATATTTACCAAAATTGACGTATATTGGTCCAAATGTACCAGATTTAGCCATGATCTGAATTATGTAGGTAATTGATGACTCTTTTTTAATTTTTGAAAAATATAGTTAGGCCTAAGGTGGTGCCAAGGGTATTAGCCTAGCTGGTTATTATCTTCGATTTTCCCATGTTAATTTTCATAGAGAAAATCAGTTTTTAAGTTGTGAAAAACATTTTTTTTGCCATGGCAAAACGAAAGCCCATTCATGTCAACCCTTTTAGGGATTTTCAAGTTACATGAAGGTCTACTTACCACCCGAGTTTGAACCAAATCGGAGATAACCACCTTGGGTAGTCTCCTTGTTAGAGAGCCATTACTGCTAGGGACAGCTTTAGTTTTTCGGAAAAGAAACGCGGGATACGTAAACCGCGTTTGTTCAAACCCAGGCCCGTACGCTGCAGGGCCCCCACTCTAGTATCCTATAAAAACGAAAACGTTATTAAGTAACCCTTTTAACCCAGATAAGTTCTTTTGAATTAACCAAAAATAAAATAAAAGGCTCGGTGTAAAAGTCCAAATATCATTAGTTGATAATATCGAAACAACCAAAATTGATCATTTCATGGATACCCATTGCAATGTAGAAAATTTGTTTCGTGTTTTTAACAATTTATTTTTCCAAATTAATTAAAAATAATATCCACAAATTTTCTGATAGGATCAAAAAGATAATTTTTTTTTAAGTTTTACTATTATTTGACCTAACATAATCGTGTGTACAGATATTCACTTGCATTGGGGACCTCGCTTTGTAGCGGAGTTAATAGCACTTTAGCCTACCAGCAAGAGGAGCCGGGTTTGATCCCACCGGGTGGCATTGGGTGAAAACTCGGGTTTCTACGTTGAGTTCGCCAGTTGTATAATAATAATAAAATAGGATAATATCCGAGCCTCCATCTTAGGCCCGAGTCATCTAGCGACTTTCAATGCCATTAATTCAGGTGGCCCGCGTTACAATGCGTAGGAGGGTGGTGGCAAGCCCTTCATGCAACGCGAGCCAACAGCTCCCTACGCTCACTATTAAAGTTGACCTCTACAAGTTTTTATGGGAAGGGGAACAGAGCTGTTTTTGAAGGCTATGAAAATTTTTATCATTACGGACGCAACTTTTAAATAACAGAAATATACATGTATATTATTATGGTTATGCTGAAGTTCAAGCCAATTAAAAATAAATAGGAAATATTTTTGAAGCGTATATGATTTAAGTTTATTTTACTTTCAATACAATTATATTTAAAAATAAATTTTGGTTTCAATTAAAATACAAGTTATAAGAAAACTGACTAATGTATTTACATAATAACTTAAACACAATTATAAACTTGTTGAGGTTAACGGTAATTGTTAGTGTAGGTATCTGTTAGCTCGCGTGGCATGAAGGGCTTGCCACCACCCTCCTACGAATTGTAACCCTGCCACCAATATTAATTGCTTTAAAAGTCGCTTGGTGACTTAGGCTTAAGGTGGTGCCTTGGGTATTAGCCTAGTAGATGATTATTATAATCAGTAAGGTATGGAATCCTACCACTCTCCCACGCATTGTGAGCCGACAACCCGAATTAAAGGCATTAAAAGGCAAAAACTGACTTGGACCTATTTTGGTGTCTTCGGTACTATGCTAAAGAACTTAAGAAATTTATAATGCAACTTTTACCCGTCATTTATCAAATTATAAAAATGTAATTACGAAATCGACCCATGTGGTAGCTATACCAAGAATGTATTTATTTATACTTAGGGAGAATGAATATGTCGAGATTATTTTTAGCGTCTCTCCAATTCCACCCGTTGGGGCCCCCGGTATGCTCCTCCGCTTTAATAAAATCAAATAATACTGCAATCTCATTGGTTCTTAAAAATTACGTTTTTCGACGCGATTAACGCTGCAGCGAGGACGCAAAAAATAAGCCGCCTCCTTTTACCCCTCCCCCCCCCCCCTTAGCGTGACGGGGTTAGGGCCTCAACGCGTCCGTCGATAGTCTCTACATATTCATTCTCCCTGAGTATAAATAAATACATTCTTGGCTATACCTTTTGTTAAAATATTCTATGTATTCAATGTATTTTTAAAGTAATAAATAATGAGTTAACGCCAAACGATAAGCTTCGCGCCATAAATTTCCACAGTTGCGCGGTTTTTAGTATTTGGTGAAAGTCGGAAATAGTCGATAACAATAGACCTCATAAACAAATCTATGGAGCCCACTGACAAGTGCTTTCAGCCGCCATACCTTAACTATTTTTTTTAATTCGTGATTGTAACGTGTGGGACAAATTCAATCCACTCGTCCACCTGATTAATCAGGGCGAGATATGTGTAACGACCTCGCCAACGGGGGATACGTGGGGACAGGGGTGGGGACACCCGTGGCGGAAGTATTCCGACCCCCATTGGGGGATTGGTGTTCGTCCTCACACGGCCATCCACAAACTCTGCCTCCCGGACCCTTGGGATTATTTTGTTTGATAATACCAACATTTTAAAACTGTATCAAAATCAGATTTACCCATTTATTAAACCATTTGCAGAAAACCGTTAGCTGATTTACACTAATCTTAATAAACATTGTAAATCAAAAATTAATCAATTTTCTTAAAACAAATATATAATATTTTTTTTATCCGAGATATCGCTAGAGCTCGGCGGAACAGATAAATTAATTGCGGAAATTTCGATAATTCATAAATATTTCTGTTAACTTTTTATTTATAGAATTTAAATAAAACGATTTAATATGAAAAAAATTAGTTTTACTTCGGATAATTTTCAGTTATGAATAAAAACAAACCCCAAGTTCTAGCCTAAATAAAAAACTTTATTTAAATGTTTTTGTTATTGAAAAATAAAACAACGTAATATTGCTTTAAAATATCAGGTAATAGAAGAACGGTGTAAATGAGTTTCCTCTGCACTAATTGTTATCAGTACAAAACTAGAGTATGGAAAGCAGATTAAGATATTCCTTAGCAGGTAATGTCAAAGTTATTTTGGAGTACACCATCCGCTTTGGTCCCATTCAACCGAATGCGTTTTTTGATGTCCCATTTGACCGAAAATAGCCCAAATGTGCTATTTTTATTTAAATTTATTTTTGGTCCCGTTCTACCGAAATTAAATTCCGTTTTACTACCGTCTATGGAGGCCCTAAACCTAACCTTGCCCAAACTAACCTAACATATCCTAACCAAACCTAACCTTATCCAAATTAACCTAACATATCCTAACCAAACCTAACCTTATCCAAACTAACCTAACATATCCTAACCAAACCTAACCTTATCCAAACTAACCTAACATATCCTAACCAAACCTAACCTTATCCAAACTAACCTAACATATCCTAACCAAACCTAACCTTATCCAAACTAACCTAACATATCCTAACCAAACCTAACCTTATCCAAACTAACCTAACATATCCTAACCAAACCTAACCTTATCCAAACTAACCTAACATATCCTAACCAAACCTAACCTTATCCAAACTAACCTAACATATCCTAACCAAACCTAACCTTATCCAAACTAACCTAACATATCCTAACCAAACCTAACCTTATCCAAACTAACCTAACATATCCTAACCAAACCTAACCTTATCCAAACTAACCTAACATATCCTAACCAAACCTAACCTTATCCAAACTAACCTAACATATCCTAACCAAACCTAACCTTATCCAAACTAACCTAACATATCCTAACCAAACCTAACCTAACCCAACCCAAACCTAACCTAACCCCACCTAACCTTACCCAGCCTAACCCAACCTAACCTAACCTAACCCAACCCAAACCTAACCTAACCCCACCTAACCTTACCCAGCCTAACCCAACCTAACCTAACCCCACCTAATCTTACCTAACCCAACCTAACCTAAACTAACCCCCCCAATCTAACCTAACCCCACCTAACCTAACCTAACCCCACCTAACCCCACCTAACCTTACCTAACCCAACCCTTATTCAACCCTTACTCAACCCTAGTCTAACCCAACCTAACCTAAACTCCAACCCTTAACCCTTAACCCTTAACCCTTACCCCTTAACCCCAACCCAACCTAACCTAAACCCCAACCCTTAACCCCAACCCAACCTAACCTAAATTGAATGGGAATTTTGAATTTTCTCACCCTTTTTGTTCGAAAATATTCGGTCGAATGGGAAGGCTATTTTTCGATTGAATGGGACTTTTCAATTTTCATGGGCTGAAAAATGAAATTACTCGGTCGAATGGGATTTCGGTCGAATGGGACCAACCATCCCACGTCCATGGATCCACTTTTCTTTCATTTTTTAAGTTGTCAAGGAAAGTTTCCTAAATTTATTAGCTGAAAGCATTTAAATTCAATTTGAAGAAAACATAAACACGACTGAATGGCGAGCATTTAGTCAATTGGACTGCAATCCAAACCTCATTTGCTATTCTGCGAAATAAACGGCAATTATTTTGGGATAATGAATTGCACTAAGAGAGAAGCTAAATCAATGTCGCAGTAAGCAAAGCTTTCACTGCCTCTTTACCCACTAATGAAGTCGACCTATAGACCATTTTATAATTAGGTTTACTCTAACGTTGAAAAATTATCGGATACGTTTGAAGAACTAAATTAAGGAATTTCATTAAGAGCCTTTTCGTACGAGACATTATGGCTATAGGGATTAGAGTTCAAGGGGTATATCGAACCAGCTTGTAGATGTTAACGGTAAGTGGTATAAAGGGTTTACCACCACCTTCTTATCCACTGTTACCCGACCACCTGATTTAAAGGCCTTAAAAGTCGATTGCTGACTTGACCGTAAGGCTGATTTTTATTACTATTATTTCCGCCACGCCCATTTCGCCTTTTTTCAATAGGTTGCACCATAGAGTAACCCACTCACATAGAGTGGAAGGCCCTATGGAAGCGCATGAAACTGTCCAACTTGTTTTCGAGGCGTGAATAAATATAGTCCGAAGAGCGATGGTGTGTTTTTTACATTTTTAAGAGTATAAACTTACTTTGTTATCTAGATATTATACACTACCTTTAGGCCAACTTGTTTATTTCACGCCTCGAAAACAAAACAATGCGTACGAAAAGTGTTCACAAGTTTCGCTGATAGCCTTCCACTCTATGTGAGTGAATTACTCTATGGGTTGCACTATGGTAAAGGTACAATTTTGAATTATATTTTAGCTTCACGGGAGTGGCAAGAGATGGCGTTTAGAACTTTACGACTGCATAACGCTACCTTAGAAACCTCTATTTGAAAAAAAGGGTTTGGACGGACTGACAACTCTCCGCGAACTGCTCTTAGTATTTGGAGGATGCCCGGAAAATCGGCGACTGTCCGCCGGTTGCCTTTTTGACGGGCCAGCCAAGGCCTATTGAAAATTGAAATGCTTTCAAAAGTGTAAATAACGCTTACTGTTTAGAAAAATAATGATGAATTATTGAATCGGAACATCAAAATAACAATTATAAACACTGGCTCCATTTCAGAAGTTAGTTTTTTCGAATTTCAAACCTAAACGCGTGTACGCTCATATTTCTAGCCATTAAACTAACCAACTATTTTGCTAACGGAAAGAGTAGGAAACTTCTTATTTCGCAATCACTCCACGACAGACTATCATTATCCGAATTCGTTCTGTGCCATACTTAAGTTTTATTATCCACTTATGGTAATAGTAAGTGTAGGGAGCTTTTGCCTAGCGTGGCATGAAGGGCATGCCACCCCCCTCCTACGCCTTATAACCCGGCCACCTGTTTAAGGGCATTAAAAGTCGCTCGATGACTTGGGCCTAAGGTGGAGCCTTGGGTAGTGGCCTAGATGATTGTTATAAAAATACCAAAAGACACCGTAGTGATTTAGCCGTTGGTGTGATTTAACCCTAATACAACCCTGATTCGGTCGTAAACCAATATCGGAAACCCAATAAAAATATGTTTCGAGGTTTTTTACAGATCCCTTCATGGCTGATGAAAAGTAAATTTAATCTATCTCCAAAATTTAATTTCGCTAGTTGGATTGTTTTCCAAAAGCAACAAATTTCCCGCAATCCCTCAAAGGGAATGCATCCATTTAAAAAAATAAAGACGTTTATTTCGCAAATACAGGGTGTTTCAAAAGATTATGAAAAAATTTTAAGGAGTGGTTGGGGTGAGTTGAGAAGTATGCCTGTTTATCTTCCTATTTTCCTACAATGAGTTAAAAGATAGCCAGAGAGCTTCAAAGTGTGGCCTACTAGCCCCTGGAAGGAGGCTGCAACAAGCGCAAATCCAAGCAGCAGGGACTTTAAATACTGTTTAAGTTTACTTTTTTACGCTGGTTACCTCGATTTGTTTACAAAGTCCTTTTTCACCTATCACACAAACCCAAACCATAGAGTAAACCACTCACATAGAGTGGAAGGCTAACAGCGAAACTGGTTAACACTTTTCGTACGCAACGTCTTGTTTTCGAGGCGTGAAATAAACAATGTACAATATCTGGATAAAAAAGTAAGTTTATACTCTAAAAATGTAAAAACAACACCAGATGTCGCTCTTCGGACTATATTTATTAACGCCTCGAAAACAAGTTGGCCCGTTAGGATTAATGTTTCATGGGCTTCCAAAGGGCCTTCCACTCTATGCGAATGGGTTACTATATGACCCAAACCTTAATGTTCGCATTTCCCTGCTGCTTGGTGTTGTGCGTGTTGCAACCTACTTCCAGGGGCTAGTAGGCCACACTTTGAAGCTCTCTGGCGCTCTTTTAACCCATCGTAGGAAAGTGGCAAAATAAACAGGCATACATCTCAACTCACCCCCTACAACTCCTTCAAATTTTTGCATAACCTTTTGAAACAACCTGTATATTTTTATTTTTGTGCTCTTCTTACATTAATAATTCATTACTAAATTAAATTACGAGTATAGCGATGTTTTCATTCCTTTTAGTAACGGTCTTAGTTTAGGTTTTTATTTTGTTGCTGTTAGCCAATATATTTGGCTCAACAGACGAATTTATACAACCGACTACTATTCAGATCAATAATTAAGGTTTCTGATAGAGAAACTCATTATCGCATTACGTAATAAACTTAAATTGTAACTGGTATTTTCTGGTATATTTCATTAATGAATGTTTTAGGGGGGTATTAGAATTTCGATAGAAGATGTACAATTAAAATTTATTCTTGAATTTACAACTAACTCAAAAATTGCAAAAATTGGCGTTTACAAAGTTTTGCCACGGGACAACCGAGCTCTGTCCTATGGCTTTTGACATTTTACGTAAACCCTAAAACGTCTTGAGTTTTTGCGTAAAAACGCGTTGGAGGTTATATTTTCGAGGTGTAAGACATCTTGTGAACTTTTCAACGCTTGATCGCGGTTTTCTTTTCAAAATAGAACTTTCGTTCTACCGGATCATTATAAATACCACCAGGGAGCTATTTTGAATGAGCACGTCCTTCAGAAATTCGCTTCGCTCGAGTGAGCCAATAAATTATTTTATATTTATAAACTCGCTTACATCGTATCTTCTTAAAGTATACAAATGTGGTGAATATGTCGATATCAGGCAATGGATCGTCGATTTCGAAAGTGTTCCTTTATCAATCGAAAATTTAAAAAATATATACATTTTCTTTGAAATATGAAAATGTAAGATTTTCGCTTTAAATGTCATGGCATTTGACGAAAGTTATTCATTTCTTCGAGGCATTTTACGTGAGTGTAATACTATTTTCCTATTTTATCATTTAGTGTTATTTTAAAAGAATTTTTATTAATTGTTATTATTAATCAAATATAATTCAGACTAATCAGAGGCATTCATTGATTATTTACTTTTACTCTTTCAAAGAGAAAGAAAATATTTTACAAAAAAAGTTCCAAGTGTACCGATTTCCACCAATGTATGTATGCATGTTGTGAGTTTGTGACTATTTTAGGTCAGTAAATTTAGCTCAAAAATGGGCATAACCTAGAACAAATTCCAATAGTTTTGGTATTTGGTGATCTTATAGAATTCGCGTGGTGAGTTGTCCCGCGTTGCCCGTCGTACGCTAGAGTCGCCCTCTTGTAAAATAATCACCTCGGGTACTCTCCTTGTTAGTTTCCACTAACGGCACAAAGATTTTTACGCGTAAAGGAAAGTAAAAAACAATTAAAAGAAACTGTCGGCTCTATCATTGCCACCTGTATTATGATAAGGCCTTTTTTGTTAGAGATGGCAAGTTATCTATCCGATAATCACGAGAGCGTGGTGCCATCTATTAATGGCAAAGGAAGCTAAAATTAAAAAATAGCGAAACAATAACATCGTCAGAGAACCATTGTAGAGTATTAGTAATTACAATTAGACAACTTAATTATACATCACATATAATTTAATTATAATTTAAGTTTTTGACAAATTTACAAACGAGCCAATCAACGCGAGAGGTACATTTATGTCCCGCCTTTTTGGTCAAAATGTAGCTGAAGTATCTTGTTTTGATTTCGACGCTAGCGACATCTGTTGAAAAAAGAGCTACTTCACGTGGAGCCGACACTGGCTTTAAGTTGGTTCGCGAAAAATTTTAAAAATAACCAATATTTAACTCTTTTTAGCGACATTTGCAAGTTTTGCGTGAGGGATTTTGAATCTCAAAGTGATTTAAGAAATCAGAAACTGATTTTGAGATTTCAGAGCACGATTTTCGTGTTGATTTCTGTTTGTTTTAGGCTGATTAAGAGATTTTCAAGTTGATTTCGGGATTTCTATAATCATTTCCGTTTCTTAATTATGAGATCAAATTTTGTACAAGATATTAAGCACAGTTATAGAGAGGGTAACGTGAGCTTAAAGGGACACACCGGTGTTTAAATCTAACCAGTTTCCAGAATATGATTGGTCGTATCTGCTATCACGAGCTGAATCCGGGCCGAATTTTTTCAAACGCCAATAAGGCTTTTTAAGCTGTCTATTAATCAAACTTAAATTTTATGTCTTCAAAAAAGTCTGCACTCGATCTCGTCAAAGAGATATAATTTTATCGATATTTCTCTGATAGATCAACTCATAATTATAGCAATACGTCTAACTTGAAATTATTGGGCTTTTGACAAGATGGTACAATAACGCAGTAACCCCAGACAGGAATCGAGCTATTATCGATTTCGCATCAATTAAGGCTTCTTAGAAGGAACCCATACGCTACTTTCGAAAATTAATACACGAAAGGTCAAGGTCAAAACTGAATCAGTTATATAAGGGTGATAATCGAGGGGCAGGTCACTTCCATTTTGGGTGCGTCTTAATTATTGTAAAATTATTAAATCAGGGTAATCAAGATTAAAAAATCTAATCAAGATTAGAGAATCTAATCACGATTTAAACGAGATTTAATAATTCTAATCATGATCTAATCTTTTTAATTAGATTTAATCATTTTAATTAGATTTAATCATTTTAATTAGATTTAATCATTTTAATTAGATTTTATCATTTTAATTAGATTTAATCATTTTAATTAGATTTAATCATTTTAATTAGATTTAATCATTTTAATCACGATATAATCAATATAATCGGTTGAATCGAGAATTTATCATTAAAATCAAAACTAAAGTACGATTTAATCATACTAATCACGATATAATCAATATAATCGATTGAATCGAGAATTTATCATTAAAATCAAAACTAAAGTACGATTTAATCATACTAATCACGATATAATTTTTTTAATCAGGATTTAATCATTTTAAACAGATTTAATCATTTTAATCAGATTTAATCATTTAATCATTATTAAATCAGATTTAAGCATTCTAATCATGATAAAACGTGATTTAATCAACTTAATCGTGATTAAATTGAATTTAATCAAAATAATCACGATTAAATCGGATTTAATATTTTGAGGGGTGCGTCGTTAATCAAGGTTCCAAGTGACCTGCCCCTCGGTGATAATACAAGTTTATATACAGACATGAATGGGTACAGGATAAAGTTCTGTGAAATGTGAATATAACCTTTAGTGCTTCGAACGGCGAACTATTTAGGTTATTGAGGTCGTTATTTTCAGATATCAGAAGATATTCAGTTAGTCATCTGACTTTTAGTCTTTTATTAGGGCTGTGCGAGTACTCGAACATCATCGATTAATCGGCATTTTTTGAGATCGAGTACTTCAACTTGACCTCGTAGAAGTAATTGGAAAATACTCGTCGATTTTCAAATACCAAAAAAATGTATAGTCGAGTACCCGATTACTTGAATAAGCTGCTCTAACAAATCAAGTTTTGCTTTGGAGTGTCACTTTGATGTCTCTTCAGGAGTTCGTATGTCGGCCGGCGTTAGGACTCAGGAATTTTAACTTCCTAAGCAATATACGTACAGACGGTACATTAATAATTTAAAAAATGTATATTTTATTGTTATTTGCTATTAATTACAATAATTAGGCTAGTAGGCTAGTATACTAGTCTTATATATCCCAGTAGTCACTATAAGGTTACTAAAGTTGTGGAAATTGTGCTTCATTTAAATTAAATGAATATTTTTTCGCATTTAAAGTTAGCTTATACTCATTTTACTCGAGAAAACATGGTCTTAAGCCTAACGGATCCATCATTTTTCCAGATTTTTCAATTTGAAAGTTTAGAATTAAGAAAAAATTGCTTTTATAAAGCGAGTGACGGACCTAGTTGACTTTACTTTACTTAAATATGGATTTTAATTGGCTTATTTGGCTAGCCAATTGAATCCGGTAAATGACCAACCGTAAATATTTCAATCAGCGATATTCTTTTCTGGCGAATTGTTCTTTTTATAAAGTAACGTGGCCTTCTTGTTTTAATGTTGCTCTTACGTCACAGTCTCTTACTTTTACACGCCTACGAGCGTGCTATACAGGTGGAATCATAGAGTAACCCACTCGCATGGAGTGGAAGACCCTATGGAAGCGCATGAAACATTAATCCTAACGGGCCAGCTTGTTTTCGAGGCGTGAATAAATATAGTCCGAAGAGCGATGTTGTTGTTTTCACATTTTTAAGAGTATAAACTTACTTTTTTTCTACATATTGTACATTACCTTTAGGCCAACTTGTTTCTTTCACGCCTCGAAAACAAGACGCTGCGTACGAAAAGTGTTCACAAGTTTCACTTATAGCCTTCCATTCTATGTGAGTGGATTACTCTAGCTCGCGTGCAAATAGCTCGTGCGAAGAATATACTAATAAAGCTGGGTCTTGTGAAGTAAAGGTCTATTCACACGAGCCAACTTTTTGATCCAACTAGATGAGTCAACTTTGAGTTGAGTAAACTAGTTGGTTCGTGTGAATAAAAGTTCGATGAGTTGATCCACCAAAAAAGTACGCGAGAAAAAAATGGATCACTGATCCATTTTTGCTGACTCAGCATTTTGATTTGAAAAGTTGGCTCGTGTGAAAAGGTCTTAAGACCAACATTTTAACAAGTTGAGTAAGACCACTTTTTTTACTAATCAATTTTCAAAAATCATTGTAAAACCACACCTTAAGAAAATTTATAACGGCATGTTACTAATCAACTTAATTTTGATGAAATCGTAGTTCAAAAGAACTAATTACCTACTACAAAATTTAAAAGCTTACAGCATAAGTAACATAATAACCAAGAGTCTTTTTAATCCTAATTTCCAGACCAAACCTTTTTTCTACACTAAAATTATCGGCAAGCTCCGTGTTATCATTATAGCGTGTTATCGTTCTTGGTAGTAGTATATTTCGCCTTTGGCATATTTAGACACTAGGGGTCACTGTGCTGAGAACTAAACCTAGACTGCGCAATAGCTCTGAAAATCAGATCGGTGACAATTTTTCCTAATTGACATACTTATTTTTATTATGTACTTGAGCTAATAGAAACACAATGATTATATGTTTCATTATGATTAAACAAAAACTCAACGCAGTGATCTGACCTTTGACATTCGCAAGCGGTGTAAATAAATTTTTATTAAGATACGCTGATAGTTCTAAATGAAATGAAAAGTGTCAATAATCGTCGTGAAACTTTTGAAAATGTAAATGTGTAACATTTTCACGGTGGTTTTTTTGGCAGATTCTTGCGAAGTCAGTACAGTGTTTCTCCTTAATGTTTGTGACCCAAACTAAAATAACAGTTTTTTGTTGGCATTATAATGTAGGTAAGGTCAAACTGCTATTTAAAGCCCCAAGTGTATTCGTCGGAAGGAAGTTTCGACGGTATATCTCTGAGAAAAGCAGGCAAACGCGCGAAATACGACAACGCTCCGAACATCACTTTAAAAGCCTGACAGCCGACATCTTTCGAGAACGTTGAGTAAGTGATTACGTCGACCCAAATTGCCCGGAATTCGTCCACAACAAAACCGAGCAGGTTCACCTTACAACGTCAACTAAATATGTTCTAAGTAAAATAATCATTCTGTAGAACGAACTCTATCAACTTATTGAAGGGTTCAATATATATATTTTCTATTATGCTGAATCTTCTGTTTGGGTTGAAACTCTCTATCGTGCCTCGACCCAAGAAGTTGGGAGGAACGGTCACAAATTCCTTGTTGAAAGACAGAGTTCATGTTTATATATCAAAAGTGTATAATTGATATCTTACGAGAGAAGAATCCATGCCATCTAGAAGTAACAAACGCAGCACTCCACACAAAGAGAACGCAACCCGTCAAAATTCGTGCACTTTCTTGCGTACATTTTTCATTGGTTAGACGCTTTAGCGCCTGCTGCCGTCGGAAGGGAAAAATTCGGAAATTGTATTCCCCCCGCTCATAAAACGATTAGCGTAAGGCTCGTCCAATGAAATTTGTACACAACACTGCGTTATCGTGTTTAAAGGCTAGCTGCGTTCTCCTTGTATTTGTTGCTCCTAGATGCCATCAGTAGCGGCGCTAAGGTTTTTTCACGGGTGGGCTAATTATTTTGTGGCCCCTAAGAATTTTGTGGCCCTTAGCGGGAACCTTGGATTGACCATATTTCGGAAAAGTGGTGAAATCGAAAAAACCCAAAATTTTCCAGGAAGCGAGAAGAGCAAGGTCGTTTTATTGTTGCGGCTCTCGTCGCGTTTTGTGGACCCCCTACTGACCTTGTATCTGACCTGGAGGGGACACGTGCATGCCTGAGATATTTCCCTAAATTCCCATAAGCCCCTTTCTTTTCCACTTTATCTCAATTTCCGCTACCTTCCTCCCGAATCCATATGTTTATGGTCTACTACCTTTTTGAGTAAACAAATTGATTTTGAAAGATTTTTTCCAAAAAAAGGTTTCTTGGCAATAAAACAAATTTCTAGAGATAATGAAAATTCATAAATTAAAATATGTGGCCACTTAATTATGAATATGTGGCCCCTCTCAGAAATGCAGCGGGGCTAAAGCCCACTTCAGCCCACCCTTAGCGCCGCTACTGGATGCCATAGGCTCTGAAATGAAACAATTTAAATCAAATACCTTTGAAGGCTCGTCGCAGTATTCCTTTGAGCACGAATTCGCATCACGACTGAAAAATTACTTTTATTACTTAAAATCCCATTGCGTAAGGATAATTACATATTGATAAAGCATATTTGACCGATGAAATTATTTCACCAGCCAACAAACCCATCGTTGCACGTGTAAAATATCAAAAAAGGGCATCGTTCGGGCTAGCTCGACTTTACGTGCTAACCTCGCGCCAGAGCAGGGCTTCCACATTTGATATCTAAAATTTCCCTCTTGCGATAATTTCATTAAACCTTTTTTGACTTGGAAATTCCCTAATACTAATTTATTTACATATTTAGCTTAATTCTGAAAATAATTCCAAATATAAGGTTTTATTTATTACAAAATTACTTACATTTGAATAATTTTGCAAAAATATCCCCAAAAGTCGCAAATGGATATTTAGATCATGACTTTCATTACTATCTAACGTATTGAAAATATTTTTTACATCTGTGACTCATAACATATCGTTGGATTAATATACAGTTAATGTAGACTAGAACAGGCAATGTTATCAGAAAAGCTAAAAAATCCCTTTCTTCCCGTGCAAAGAACACTTTTCCCTCATTTTATCCCCGCGAAATGCCGTTTTCCCTCACTTTTCCCTTTTTCCCTCTTAAATTGTATTATTCCCTTTTAGCATTTTGGAAAGTTGAAAAATCTCGGAAATGGGAAAAATTCTTGTAGAGCTCGTATATTAGCTGCGCTAAGGGAGATATGAAACTTTTCCCCAAAGGCCGTACAAGCGTATCGTAGCGCCATCTATTGGTACGTAGTAAAACTAACCAAATATAAATTAAAAAATCCAGAATCACGTGGTAAATTTTCTAAGAATGATTAAGCATAACTACAAATAGATGCGCGTCCAAAACGTTGTTAAAATATTTATAACAAATTGCCTGGGTCTTTTTTTATTACTAAATCAACAAAATCTAAGTTATATTAAAGCAAATGAATTAAATTATAGGTGCAAAACATGGTTTGAAAACATAGACAGGGAAAACCTTTTGGCGAAAACAGCAGAACAACTCCTTGATAATTCTTATAAAGTTTTTCTTAAGCACTTTGAAGACAGTCAAATTTTTAGTTGATTAAAAATGCGATTCCAACAATTTTTGGTAGCTAAAAAGAACGACTATTGTAAATCACAGAGTCTTCAAAACGATAGCTTAAAAGGTTATACTATCTGATAAAAACATGATGACAAAGTTTCCATTATTTCCACCAGCACTATATAAACAGTAACGTGCAGGTCCTGGCTCTCGTCTAGCCTCTCGGAAATACTTCTTCTTGGCAATTTCCTTGAAGATGTTTTATTTAAGTGCCTATTATCGGCTAATATTTAAATGAGTAGGCTCCCTTTAAGACCTGCATTAAAAACTAGGAGGGCACCTTTACTTTACTGAAAGACCTATTACACACTTATGCACTTATGATCGCTCCGGGAATCAATACCTTCTACTCGGAAGGTCTATGTCATAGAGGAAACCACTCACATAGAGTGGAAGGCTATCAGCGAAACTTGTGAACACTTTTCGTACGCAACGTCTTGTTTTGGGGGCGTGAAATAAACAAGGTGGCCTAAAGGTTATCTAAAATATCTGGATAAAAAAGTAAGTTTCTACTCTAAAAAATGTAAAAACAACACCATCGCTCTTCGGACTATATTTATTCACGCCTTGAAAACTAGTTGGCCCGTTAGGATTGTGTTTCATGGGCTTCCATAGGGCCTTCCACTCTATGCGAGTGGGTTACTCTATGGTCTATGTAGTGTACTTTCAATGCAAAATGGACGGGAATTTGTGTTGCCAGGTTCGGAAAATCAACATATTATACCAAGGCAATAAAATTATAGGTTTCAGAAGAAATTACCGTACAATAAAAAATTTGTGGTAAAATTGTGTTGGAATATTGACGTTAAACATGGTAGAGACGAGTCGGGCTTTTTATGCCCGACCCGGCCCGAGCCCGCTTCGGGCCGGTCGGACAGATATAAATTTTAATATTTACGGGTCGGGTCGGGTCGGGCAAAAATATTTTTTGAAAATTTCGGTTTGGGCCGGGTCGGGCTAATTTTCAAAAGGGCCGGGCTTTTAAAAATACCCGGCCCGAACCGACCCGACCCTTACCCACGACTGCGTACTGCGTTGGTCGTGTGAAATGTTTCGGCCCTTCGGGTGTTGTACGAAGAGAGAGGGCTGGGAGAGAGATAGACGTAATGACTCTAATGAGTTCTGCGAGCAGCGCGACTAGCGTCTATTGACTATCATTTCAAGGTCGTCTCAGTCGTCCGATTCGCCTAAACTTCTCTTACGTTTCGTTTTGGTTTTTCTTTTGATTTCATGGCGTTCAATTGCGAATAAGCCTTTCTATAAAGTCGAACTTGTTTTAATGTATCGCTTTCGTCACGAGATACGTAGGAGTTCAGTTCAGTTTTGAAAGCTAGATCTTTATAAAAAGGGCGACTCGTCGAATTTTAATAGCTCTTCATATAAAATACTAGAGGTCACGTGATTACGTTAGATTCATCGTGCAGTTAAATTTAGAGAGCGCGCGCATATTTTGGTTTTTGTTGAGCTCACGCGAAAACGCACGAGACCCTCTACAGGGAAATATTAGGAAGCGCGCGAGCCCGTTTACGCTAAAATATCAAGACGCGCGTGGAACTTTTTAACAAGTTGAATAAGACATAAATAGAGTTTATGCTAGCGTCAATTGGCTATGATAGTTGAACGTCTCTTCTAAGTCACGAGTGACGCGCCCGATACATCTAAACAAGAAGGCCATTGTTACTTTATAGAAAGGCCTATTTGCAAGTCGCGTGTCTCGGCGTACTTTGAAACAATATAGCTAAAATAATTCTAGATATTCCCGCGTCACAAACGAGTGACGAACGTGTATTTTCCAGCACGGGACTGACACTTGGTCGTTCTTCACAAAAATTGTTTAAATAAATAAATGCCTCTTGTTATATTTTGTATTGAATATCTACATCTACACTATATAATAAAATGAAAAAAAAAGCTTCATGCTATGGGTTGCGGCGGTTCTACGTGTCTTATCGGCAATTATCTGGTTTTCGGGTCTTGTCGGGTTTCCGGGCCGGGCCGGGCCGGGCAAAATCGATTTTTTAATTTATCGGGTCGGGTCGGGTCGGGTCGGGAAAAAATTATTTTCATTTTTTACGGGTCGGGTCGGATCGGGCAAAATATAATTTTAAAAATTACGGGTCGGGTCGGATCGGGCAAAATATAATTTTAAAAATTACGGGTCGGATCGGGCAAAATTTAATTTTAAAAATTACGGGTCGGGTCGGGTTGGGCAAAATTTTATTTTAATTATTTCGGGTCCGGTCGGATCGGGCAAAATTTATTTTTACGTTTTTCGGGTCGGGTCGGAAAAAAAGTGGGCCCGACTCGTCTCTAAAACATGGTCGAAGTTTTACACGTGAGAAATAACGTTTTAATAACGTTAAAATTAAGCTCAGACTATTAAAAAACCATTTATTAAACCAAAAAGTTATAGTTTTAAATAGTTTACTTGCCGATTCGAAAATTATCGTACATTATCGAACGGTCAGGCAGAATTATCGAAAATAATTGTTCGGCCCAAACATTAGCTCGAAATTTTTGTACGGCCCAAACATTAGCTCGAAATTATTGTACGGCCCCAACATTAGCTCGAAATTATTGTACGGCCCAAACATTAGCTCGAAATTATTGTACGGCCCAAACATTAGCTCGAAATTATTGTACGGCCCAAACATTAGCTCGAAATTATTGTACGGCCCAAACATTAGCTCGAAATTATTGTACGGCCCAAACATTAGCTCGAAATTATTGTACGGCCCAAACATTAGCTCGAAATTATTGTACGGCCCAAACATTAGCTCGAAATTATTGTACGGCCCAAACATTAGCTCGAAATTATTGTACGGCCCAAACATTAGCTCGAAATTATTGTACGGCCCAAACATTAGCTCGAAATTATTGTACGGCCCAAACATTAGCTCGAAATTATTGTACGGCCCAAACATTAGCTCGAAATTATTGTACGGCCCAAACATTAGCTCGAAATTATTGTACGGCCCAAACATTAGCTCGAAATTATTGTACGGCCCAAACATTAGCTCGAAATTATTGTACGGCTCAAACATTAGCTCGAAATTATTGTACGGCCCAAACATTAGCTCGAAATTATTGTACGGCTCAAACATTAGCTCGAAATTATTGTATGGCCCAAACATTAGCTCGAAATTATTGTACGGCTCAAACATTAGCTCGAAATTATTGTACGGCTCAAACATTAGCTCGAAATTATTGTACGGCCCAAACATTAGCTCGAAATTATTGTACGGCCCAAACATTAGCTCGAAATTATTGTATGGCCCAAACATTAGCTCGAAATTATTGTACGGCTCAAACATTAGCTCGAAATTATTGTACGGCCCAAACATTAGCTCGAAATTATTGTACGGCTCAAACATTAGCTCGAAATTATTGTATGGCCCAAACATTAGCTCGAAATTATTGTACGGCTCAAACATTAGCTCGAAATTATTGTACGGCTCAAACATTAGCTCGAAATTATTGTACGGCTCAAGCATTAGCTCGAAATTATTGTATGGCCCAAACATTAGCTCGAAATTATTGTACGGCCCAAACATTAGCTCGAAATTATTGTACGGCCCAAACATTAGCTCGAAATTATTGTACGGCCCAAACATTAGCTAAAGATTATTGTACGGCCCGAAAATTAGCTTGAAATTTTTGTATGGCCCAGAAATGGGCTTGAAATAATTGTAAAGCCCAAAAATTAGATCGAAATTATTCTACGGTCCAATAATTGGCTAGAAATAATTGAACGGTCAAATTTTATCTCGAAATTATTGTAAATTTTGTAATGCCCAAAACTTAGGTCGAAAATTAGCTACACATAATTGTATGGCTCAAATTTTATCTCGAATTTATTGTATGGCTCAAATTTTATCTCGAATTTATTGTATGGCTCAAATTTTATCTCGAATTTATTGTATGGCTCAAATTTTATCTCGAATTTATTGTATGGCTCAAATTTTATCTCGAATTTATTGCATGGCTCAAATTTTATCTCGAAATAATTGTAATGTCCAAAAATTAGGTCGAAATTATTCTACGGCCCATGTTGGTATACAAAGTTAGTTTCCTATATTTTATACTAGATGGCGCTATAAGCTAATATATACTAGATGACGCTACTGACTGATATAGCGCTAAACTAGACTTTACTATTTGTTTTCTTTCTTATTTGTTGTCATTGTAAATTCCCACTGTCCCTATCTAGTGGTGTGATGGGGTCACTGGAGCCTGTGGGGGGCTCCATACCCGGCTCTCAAGGTCATGTGATCGGGGCGCTGGGTCACTGGAACCTCATGGGTGTTCCACACTCGTCATTCTGTGACCTACTAAGGAGGGTAGTTTGCAGTGGAAGAGGAAGCCACTCTAGTCCTCAGCTGTGCGAGGGTGGGTCTCGGGCAGCCCATGGTGTCGCCTTTTGTTGGGCCGTGATGAGGGCGTTTGTTTGCTATATGTGAGGCGGTCAAAATGGCTGTCTCACTGGCCGAACGTTGTTTCGCAAAGCGCACTTTTGTCCGGGGCTGGTTGTTTTAGGTGGCCGCTGTAGTGCTTAAGGCGGAGCAGCGGGGTACAAATACATATACTTATGTCATTGTAAAAAAAAAAATTCAAACATTGTATAATCGTTTTTCCTTAATAAATTTCATCGACGACTTCGGGCGAGTTCCCTCCTGTGCTTCGCCTCTCCTGTCCCTACTCCCTTCGTGGGTTGGGTTGGGGTTGGGTTGGGGTTGGGTTTGGCGGGGTTTTCCTTCCTGCGGTTTTTGCCGGCCATTCCCTTGGTTGTGTTTTCGCTTGATCTTCCCTTTCTTAACTTTCCTTGGCAAATCTACTTTCTACTCTACACCCCTGGTATGTATTCAATTTATGATACGGGGATATATAAATCTAGATAACGATTGTCATTGTAAATAAACCCCCGGTATGTATTCGTTTACGGTGCGGGGGTATATAAATAAAGATAACGAATGCCAATGTAAAAAAAAACTGTATGAGACGTAATAAAGACTTTTTACTCATTTATTTTTTATGATCAAATGATTATAATTCAATAGCCCAAAATTTTGCTCCAAATTATTTTAAGGCCTAAAAATTGGCTTAAAATTATTGTTCGGCGCAAAAATTGGACGGATATTATTTTTAAGCCCAATAATATGTTTGAAATTATTGTACGACGCAAAAATTAGCTCGAAGTTATCGCTGTGTACGTTAATTATCGTATGCCTGGTAACGCTGTTTTCCTATCATTCTTCTGGTCAGACAGTGTTCCGAGAGACGCAAAGTCTCTGATTTGCCTTTTAATTCTAAAATTGAGAAAAGCGCTGTGGAAAACATCCCCGACCTCTTGATCTTTTTAATAACTTTCCGAGGCATCATCCGATCTGCTCGGAAAATACTAAGGTGTCTGGTTACATTTTCCCCAGAAGATGGCGCTAGGTGAGTGTCCCACTTTTGGTTAATAAAAATTCGTGAAGCGTTTCATTTCGAACGCGCGCGTTTATTAAATTAAAAGAAGTGACAAAACTTTGCAACGGTTTCCAATTTCATTGTTTACTGCGGATTACGTCATCGGGTTACTACTCTGGTGTTGCGAATCGATTGTTAAGCCTAGTTTTTCCCATTTTTTCGGTCATACTAGGTTAATCAACTGTCGGCTCTATCATTGCCACTGGTATTATGATATGGCCTTTGTTATTAGAGATGGCATTGAATCTATCCAATTCTTTGAAAAAATGACTTTACTCGAGAGCGTGGTGCCATCTATTAATAGCAAAGGAAGCTAAAATTCAAAATAGCGAAACAATAACGTCGTCAGAGAACCATTGTAGAGTATTAGTAATTACAATTAGACAAATTATACTCTGCTTAGTGGATTTTTTAATCTAAATTATATACACCATATAAAATATGTTGTTAAAAATTATTTTAATTTAAGTTATTGTGGAATTTACCAACGAGCCAATCAACGCGAAGGGTACTTAACGTCACGAATTTTGCGTCAAAATGTAGCTTAAGTATCTTGTTTTGATTTTGGCGCTAGTGACATCTGTTGAAAAAATATCTTTTTCACCTGGAGCCGACATTTGCTTTAAGTTAAGGTTAGGCTAGGTTAAATGAAGTCATTTAAATATTAAGATAATATCTATTGGCTTTAAATGGCTTGTGCTTGAAAAAGAATTGGGGGAGCGTTGCCTACGTTATTATAAAGGCTCGTGCAAGACTATCGTACATTTTGACGACGTGATGACTTCTTTGCTTCTGATTCACGAAAGATGGCGCTGATCTAGACCTAATAATAAAATGTTAGGCTTCACCTTTTACAATGAGACAAAACAACGGTTTACATTAAAATCATTTAAATTAATTAAATATGAGGATTAAACTTCTCTAATGAAGTTAAATGAGGTAAAGTTCATCCCAAATTTGTTATAACACAACAAAATGCGAGTTTCAATAATATCTGACACATGCGCAGTTAGACGAAAAAGCAGACGAGTGTGGTACTTTGACGTCATACCCCAGTGGGACCTCGGTGACCTATGACGTCAGCTTAAGCTTTCCTTTGTTGTGACAAGTACCATCCTAATAATTATTTTTAGACCATAGAGCAAACCACTCACATAGAGTAAATCACTCACATATAGTAAATCACTCACATATAGTAAATCACTCACAGAGAGTAAATCACTCACAGAGAGTAAATCACTCACAGAGAGTAAATCACTCACAGAGAGTAAATCACTCACAGAGAGTAAATCACTCACAGAGAGTAAATCACTCACAGAGAGTAAATCACTCACATATAGTAAATCACTCACAGAGAGTAAATCACTCACAGAGAGTAAATCACTCACAGAGAGTAAATCACTCACAGAGAGTAAATCACTCACAGAGAGTAAATCACTCACAGAGAGTAAATCACTCACAGAGAGTAAATCACTCACAGAGAGTAAATCACTCACAGAGAGTAAATCACTCACAGAGAGTAAATCACTCACAGAGAGTAAATCACACAGAGAGTAAATCACTCACAGAGAGTAAATCACTCACAGAGAGTAAATCACTCACAGAGAGTAAATCACTCACAGAGAGTAAATCACTCACAGAGAGTAAATCACTCACAGAGAGTAAATCACTCACAGAGAGTAAATCACTCACAGAGAGTAAATCACTCACAGAGAGTAAATCACTCACAGAGAGTAAATCACTCACAGAGAGTAAATCACTCACAGAGAGTAAATCACTCACAGAGAGTAAATCACTCACAGAGAGTAAATCACTCACAGAGAGTAAATCACTCACAGAGAGTAAATCACTCACAGATAGTAAATCACTCACAGAGAGTAAATCACTCACAGAGAGTAAATCACTCACAGAGAGTAAATCACTCACAGAGAGTAAATCACTCACAGAGAGTAAATCACTCACATATAGTAAACCACTCTCATTCCTTATTACTGAACATACCCTAACCATGGCGCTGTCTACTTAGATTAATATTTCTTATTACTGAACATACCCTAACCATGGCGCTGTCTACTTAGAATAATATTTCTTATTACTGAACATACCCTAACCATGGCGCTGTCTACTTAGATTAATATTTCTTATTACTGCACATACCCTAACCATGGCGCTGTCTACTTAGAATAATATTTCTTATTACTGAACATACCCTAACCATGGCGCTGTCTACTTAGAATAATATTTCTTATTACTGAACATACCATAACCATGGCGCTGTCTACTTAGATTAAAATTTCTTATTACTGCACATACCCTAACCTTGGCGCTGTCTACTTAGAATAATATTTCTTATTACTGCACATACCATAACCATGGCGCTGTCTACTTAGATTAATATTTCTTATTACTGCACATACCCTAACCATGGCGCTGTCTACTTAGAATAATATTTCTTATTACTGAACATACCATAACCATGGCGCTGTCTACTTAGAATAATATTTCTTATTACTGAACATACCCTAACCATGGCGCTGTCTACTTAGAATAATATTTCTTATTACTGAACATACCCTAACCATGGCGCTGTCTACTTAGATTAATATTTCTTATTACTGCACATACCCTAACCATGGCGCTGTCTACTTAGAATAATATTTCTTATTACTGAACATACCATAACCATGGCGCTGTCTACTTAGAATAATATTTCTTATTACTGAACATACCATAACCATGGCGCTGTCTACTTAGATTAAAATTTCTTATTACTGCACATACCCTAACCTTGGCGCTGTCTACTTAGAATAATATTTCTTATTACTGAACATACCCTAACCATGGCGCTGTCTACTTAGAATAATATTTCTTATTACTGAACATACCATAACCATGGCGCTGTCTACTTAGATTAAAATTTCTTATTACTGCACATACCCTAACCTTGGCGCTGTCTACTTAGAATAATATTTCTTATTACTGCACATACCATAACCATGGCGCTGTCTACTTAGATTAATATTTCTTATTACTGCACATACCCTAACCATGGCGCTGTCTACTTAGAATAATATTTCTTATTACTGAACATACCATAACCATGGCGCTGTCTACTTAGAATAATATTTCTTATTACTGAACATACCCTAACCATGGCGCTGTCTACTTAGAATAATATTTCTTATTACTGAACATACCCTAACCATGGCGCTGTCTACTTAGATTAATATTTCTTATTACTGCACATACCCTAACCATGGCGCTGTCTACTTAGAATAATATTTCTTATTACTGAACATACCATAACCATGGCGCTGTCTACTTAGAATAATATTTCTTATTACTGAACATACCATAACCATGGCGCTGTCTACTTAGATTAAAATTTCTTATTACTGCACATACCCTAACCTTGGCGCTGTCTACTTAGAATAATATTTCTTATTACTGCACATACCATAACCATGGCGCTGTCTACTTAGATTAATATTTCTTATTACTGCACATACCCTAACCATGGCGCTGTCTACTTAGAATAATATTTCTTATTACTGAACATACCATAACCATGGCGCTGTCTACTTAGAATAATATTTCTTATTACTGAACATACCCTAACCATGGCGCTGTCTACTTAGAATAATATTTCTTATTACTGAACATACCCTAACCATGGCGCTGTCTACTTAGATTAATATTTCTTATTACTGCACATACCCTAACCATGGCGCTGTCTACTTAGAATAATATTTCTTATTACTGAACATACCCTAACCATGGCGCTGTCTACTTAGAATAATATTTCTTATTACTGAACATACCATAACCATGGCGCTGTCTACTTAGATTAAAATTTCTTATTACTGCACATACCCTAACCTTGGCGCTGTCTACTTAGAATAATATTTCTTATTACTGCACATACCATAACCATGGCGCTGTCTACTTAGATTAATATTTCTTATTACTGCACATACCCTAACCTTGGCGCTGTCTACTTAGAATAATATTTCTTATTACTGCACATACCATAACCATGGCGCTGTCTACTTAGATTAATATTTCTTATTACTGCACATACCCTAACCATGGTGCTTAGAATAATATTTCTTATTACTGAACATACCATAACCATGGCGCTGTCTACTTAGAATAATATTTCTTATTACTGAACATACCCTTACCATGGCGCTGTCTACTTAGAATAATATTTCTTATTACTGAACATACCATAACCATGGCGCTGTCTACTTAGATTAAAATTTCTTATTACTGCACATACCCTAACCTTGGCGCTGTCTACTTAGAATAATATTTCTTATTACTGCACATACCATAACCATGGCGCTGTCTACTTAGATTAATATTTATTATTACTGCACATACCCTAACCATGGCGCTGTCTACTTAGAATAATATTTCTTATTACTGAACATACCATAACCATGGCGCTGTCTACTTAGAATAATATTTCTTATTACTGAACATACCCTTACCATGGCGCTGTCTACTTAGAATAATATTTCTTATTACTGCACATACCATAACCATGGCGCTGTCTACTTAGATTAATATTTCTTATTACTGCACATACCCTAACCATGGCGCTGTCTACTTAGAATAATATTTCTTATTATTAAACATGCCCTAACCATGGCGCTGTCTATTTAGAATAATATTTCTTATTACTGAACATACCCTAAGCATGGCGCTGTCTACTTAGAATAATATTTCTTATTACTGCACATACCATAACCATGGCGCTGTCTACTTAGAATAATATTTCTTATTACTGAACATACCATAACCATGGCGCTGTCTACTTAGATTAATATTTCTTATTACTGCACATACCCTAACCATGGCGCTGTCTACTTAGAATAATATTTCTTATTATTAAACATGCCCTAACCATGGCGCTGTCTATTTAGAATAATATTTCTTATTACTGAACATACCCTAAGCATGGCGCTGTCTACTTAGATTAATATTTCTTATTACTGAACATACCCTAAGCATGGCGCTGTCTACTTAGAATAATATTTCTTATTATTAAACATGCCCTAACCATGGCGCTGTCTATTTAGAATAATATTTCTTATTACTGAACATACCCTAACCATGGCGCTGTCTATTTAGAATAATATTTCTTATTACTGAACATACCCTAAGCATGGCGCTGTCTACTTAGAATAATATTTCTTATTATTAAACATGCCCTAACCATGGCGCTGTCTATTTAGAATAATATTTCTTATTACTGAACATACCCTAAGCATGGCGCTGTCTACTTAGAATAATATTTCTTATTACTGCACATACCATAACCATGGCGCTGTCTACTTAGAATAATATTTCTTATTACTGAACATACCATAACCATAGCGCTGTCTACTTAGAATAATATTTCTTATTATTGGACATGCCTTAACCATGGCGCTGTCTACTTAGAATAATATTTCTTATTACTGAACATGCTCTAACCATGGTACTGTCTTCTTAGATGATCTCTGGAACGGTCACGCCATTATACCCTCATTGGGAACCATTGCTACGTTTTATCACGCGTAAATTAAAGACGGACCATCATCTGTCTAGAAATGACAATAAGATCCCTCATTCCTAGTAGCACATTTTCCGAAATGCTATTTGCGTCGATCTGCAAAAATGAATGGAGCCATACCGTATTGGCTAATGGGTTCCAGGAATTATTGTCGAGATGGATAAATTTATATCGTCTCTAGGTATTGTCATCTAAGGCGCCTCGGAAGCAGAGCCCCGTTCATCAACGCTGATGTCGGCTTAAGAACCGATGTCCGAGGTGCTGCAGGAAATAAAATTTTCAAAGGAAATAACCAAAGATATTTCTTATGGCGGCGTTCGAAAAAGATACGGTGTATTTCGTGAAAAATGGATTTCTCTTGTTTAAATTTGGAGTTGGGCCAAAACGATCTAGACCAGTTTGGATATTTTTATCAATATTTTTTATGCGTTACGTAATGATGTAGTACCTGAGGATTTCAACGATGTTTTACAATGACTTCCAACGATTTTAACAACTCACATTTATATTTCTGTGGGGACTATTACAACCCGTTACAACCATAAGTCTATGCTCCATCAGTGTTTCAGCTTGTCGAAATTATGTTTCATATGTGTCATTTAGAAGAAATCATTGTGATATTTAAGTGTATTAACTAGTCCAAATGATTTTGTTCCATAAGTGTGTCACATAGTCGAAATAATAACGTTCCATGTGTGTCAGTTAATCGAAATAATTTTTGTTCCATGTGTGTCATATAGTCGAAATAATTTTGTACCATAAGTGTATCAGTTAGTCAAAATAATTTTGTACCATAAGTATATCAGTTAGTCGAAATGATTTTGTTCCGTAAGTCAGTTTGTCGAAATAATTTATTTCCTTAAGAGTGTCAGATAGTCGAAAAAATAACGTTCATTAAGTGTGTTAGATGGTCGAAATAATTTTGTTTCATAAGTGTGTCAGTCTGTCAGATAGTCGAGATAGTTTTGTTCCATAAGTGTGTCGGATAGTCGAGATAGTTTTGTTCCATAAGTGTGTCAGATAGTCGAGATAGTTTTGTTCCATAAGTGTGTCAGATAGTCGAGATAGTTTTGTTCCATAAGTGTGTCAGATAGTCGAGATAGTTTTGTTCCATAAGTGTGTCAGATAGTCGAGATAGTTTTGTTCCATAAGTGTGTCGGATAGTCGAGATAGTTTTGTTCCATAAGTGTGTCGGATAGTAGAGATAGTTTTGTTCCATAAGTGTGTCGGATAGTCGAGATAGTTTTGTTCCATAAGTGTGTCGGATAGTCGAGATAGGTTTGTTCCATAAGTGTGTCAGATAGTCGAGATAGTTTCGTTCCATAAGTGTGTCGGATAGTCGAGATAGTTTTGTTCCATAAGTGTGTCGGATAGTCGAGATAGTTTTGTTCCATAAGTGTGTCGGATAGTCGAGATAGTTTTGTTCCATAAGTGTGTCGGATAGTCGAGATAGGTTTGTTCCATAAGTGTGTCAGATAGTCGAGATAGTTTTGTTCCATAAGTGTGTCAGATAGTCGAGATAGTTTTGTTCCATAAGTGTGTCAGATAGTCGAGATAGTTTTGTTCCATAAGTGTGTCAGATAGTCGAGATAGTTTCGTTCCATATGTGTGTCACATGGTCGAAAAAATAACGTTCCATAAGGGTCAGATATTCGGAAACAAATTGTTCCATAAGTGTGTCAGTTAGTCGAAATAATAACCTTCCTGGAAGGTAATTATTTCGACTACCTGACACACAGGAACCAATTTTTTTCGATTAACTGACACACATGGAAGGTCCTTCCATGTGTGTCAGTTAATCGAAAAAAAATTGGTTCCATGTGTGTCAGGTAGTCGAAATAATTTTGTTCCATAAGTGTATCGGTTAGTCGAAATAATAACGTTCCATAAGTGTCAGTTAGTCAAAATAGTAACGTTCCATAAATGTATCAGTTAGTCGAAGTAATAACGTTTCATAAGTGTGTCAGTTATACCAAAGTATTACGTTCCATAATTACTAATAATCTGTTATTTGGTCTGATAATACTAACATTTTTTCAACTGTACCGAAATTAGATTAACCCAATTTTAAAACCATCTGCGGATAGCAGTTCACTGGTTTACTGTAATCTGAATAATTAGATAAAATTGTATCCGTTTTCTCTACTTGAGCCTATTTATAATCGTATTCTTATTCGAGATATCAGATTGGAAAAATCACGTTACAAAATTGGATGCTTTTTTTTAAAGTATCTTTAGCCTTTTTCTAAATGTTTTTATTATTTACTAATAAAACAACGTAATATTGTTTTCAAATTCGTAGCGGTTAGCTGTTTGATTAACTGATTGATTAACTTAAAAGCAGCCCGTGAAGAAATTCAGAAAAGGTGAACAGATTTGATCTGATCAGATACGACAAAGGGAGAGTAAATGGGTTTGGTCTTGTACGTAGATAAAATAACTTCGTATATAGATAGGAAACTTCGTGTTGTAGAAGTGACGCCAGAATTTTGGCCGACATCTGGTGGCAGCACCCGAATAATATTATTTGGTGAAGTTCGCACTATACGAAGTCCGTACTAGAACCTTGGTGTAACGCAATCCCAATTGCAAAGGCTTAAGCGAGCTATATGTATTAAAAGTACTTTTTTCTTGAACTGAGAGCAAATTTAAAAAAATAGCACCAAAGAAATAGCATTCAGTAATGATTTCCAGTTTGTTTTAAACGCTATTTCTTGTATATTTGAAGACATTTACCTTGCAAAATACGTTTATTCCCAAAACTCCAACCTCAAATTCCTCGATACTTTCTACGCTCTTGAGAACACAGCCAACTGGCGCAGTCACTAGATGTCAGGACAATCTCGTGAGAGTCAGTTTGCCCCATTGACGTTTCCTATCTATATACGAAGTTATTTTATCTATGGGCTTGTATGTTTTCCGTATGAAACAAGACTGTGAGTTTCAGATCCAGTTATTCGTTCACAGATAGAAATGGGAAGCACTGCCAATAACGGTTATTGAATTATGGATAAAGTAAAACAATGGTAATAGGACATTTAAATTAAATAAGAAACAAACACAGTACTTTGGCAGAATATGCCTATGAATTAAGACAGTTAGCCAAAATAGATTCAGAAAAGTGCTCTAAAAGTTTAACTCTTTTCAGTTGGCCAGCTAACGCATTCAAGTAAGTTTGCAATCGAATTTTATCAAATTGTACACCTTACGCTAACCGAGGGTACACGAAGAATTAAAAACGTCGTTTGAACAATACTAACACGAGCGATATATAATACAATTTTTTTTTCTTCGTGAGCCCGGGTGTACCGTAAATGTTTCTCTTTGGATACTTGTACTTATTTCCCCAAATTCTTTTTAATTCTGAATTTGTTTTTATGTAGCTCATTCGTCATGAAATATGTAGAAGTTCAGTTCCTGGCTTGGAAATAAGCGGTGGTCACTGGGTCAAAGACCAGTTTATTAATTGCTCGGACCAGTTTTTTTATTCAAAAGCTAGGGGTTCACTGGTCCAGTGTACAGTTTATTAACTCAAAATTATATACCGTATTATTAACCAACTGGTCTACGTGACCACTTAAATAATTCAAGAGTTGGGAGTCACTGGCCAAATAGACCAGTTTAGAAATAAACCTTATTTTCAAGCCTGTTCAGTTCAGTCTATAGACCTTTTGGTGCGTCTAAAATTGAAGCCCGTAAAAATGTTCGGGTAGCCCTGTTGATGAAAAGCTGTTTTCCATACAGTATCTACTATCCTACTGTTAATTCTATTAGTTTTAAAAAATAGTTGTAGCGTGGGATATCACTTTTAGGGCTTTGTGATTTACCATTCATTTCCTTAGTATTTCAGAGAACACAAATATTAAAGGTAAGCTTAATTAGTTTTTATGATTTATGAGTTAAAAGCTTTAAAGGATCAAAATTCGGAAAAGTACACGGGCTAAAATGGCAAGGCTTAGAATCTACAATCGCTCACGTGGTCTCTATGTCTCTGCTACAATGTAATCAGCTGGGATTCCCCTGGGAAGAAATATTCTTTTTCATCCTACTGAAAGACATTGGGGGGTTATCCATGGTGAAGGTGACTTTGGGGGGGGTCGTAACGTAGAAAGCCGTCATCGATACGTCACCCGTGACGCAGAAGCAACATTAAAACAAGAAGGCCGATGTTACTTTCTAAAAAGACCTTTTGTACTAGGCCTAGGCATTTTGAAATTCAAAAAAGTATTTACGCTTTTTAACAAATGTATGCTGCTATACGCTTGGTCGGTTTCAAACGAAAATGACACGCAGTGCCTCTCGTGGTGAGATCACGCGTAACTTGGTTAAAAGTTTTTACCCGCCCCCATTGAAATTAATGTAAAGTTGGTGATAATTAAACGTTAATTAACCTACCAAATGTTATATGAAATATTCCACTGACAATTTTTTCCGTTTATATGAACTTAAATGTAATATAAAATCGTCTTGAAAAATCGTTTATCTCTTTATAACGTTCAAAAATAATATTTTTAACGCGTCATGTAGATAATCGAACATCTGCTCGTTTAGGTAAAGTTTGCGTTGTCAACTCGCGTATTAGAAAGCAAAATAAGATTTTAGAAAGTAGGTTGTAATTCGGAACGATATTAATACTTTTCGCGAATTTTGTCATCAGTTAATTATAAATATGACTTGAAATAAGTTTCCAGGTTTATTTAAAAGCTAGTTTCATAACTTTTCATCCATTGGTTCGTTCACAATGTATCTTTAAAGTAAACGAAAATTTGAAGGCGGTGAATCTTGCCCAGCCTTAAGCCTCGGTTTAATCTACCGCGTATTTTGAAACTCAAAAACCCGAGTACTATCTTTAAATGATGGCGAACGCTAATAGTAATACGAAACAAATAACTTAGAACGTATTTCGTTATTTGTTTCTTATTACAAGGAGCGTTTGGGTTTTTAAGATACGCGGCAGAATAAACTGAGGCTTAGTACTGGGCAAGATTCACTGCCTTTCATTTGCTTTCTAATACGCGGGTTGACCACGCAAACTTTACCTAGACGAGCAGATGTTCGATTATTTACCTGACGCGGGAAAAATAATATTTTTGAGTGTTATAAAGCGATAAACGATTTTTCAAGACGATTTTATATTACATTTAAGTTCATATAAACGGGAAAAATTGTCAGTGGAATATTTCTGATATCATTTGGTAGGTTAATTATCGTTTAATTATCGCCAACTTTACATTAATTTCAATGGGGCGGGGAAAAACTTTTAACCAAGTTACGCGCGAGCTCGCCACGAGAGGCGCTGCACGTCAATCGCTCGCTCCCTATATAAATAATAAGTTGTCATAACTCTGTCTTGATTTGTTGAGTCGGAAAATTTTAATAGTCAGTATAAATATATTACGACCGAAATATGGCATCGTCTTGAAGTGTTAAATTTTAGACCCCGAAGTACAAACGGGAAAGCAAAATGCGTAAAATGTTCACGTGACTACCGACCATGACGTTCAAACTTCTAGAGTGCTTTGCTTAACCTCTAATAATAATTTGCGGAAGTGACGTAGTACCAAAATTGAAAAGAATTTGAAAATAAAACGACGTGTCTGAAGTCCACTAAAAATGTGCTGTACGTCTTTCCAGAAATTGTTATCAAATCAATATAAAATGTATAACGCTGAAGATAACAAGTTTATTGCGCCTATTTCTTTAACCATTTTTGTTCTCCCAATTAAATGCTCTGATTTTGTTGCATGTTTTTTAAATACTGTACATTAAGTTGGAAGTACAATGAATGTGCAATTAAGTTGACCAACCAAAACTGTAAAGTGTGGACTACACTTTACACATTTATGTGAAACACAATTATAAACTTACTGTTAAAACTAATTATCATAAAAATTACGTTAAAACTAATTATCATAAAAATTACGTTAAAACTAATAATCATAAAAATTACGTTAAAACTAATTATCATAAAAATTACTTTTAAACTAATTATCATAAAAATTACCTTAACACTAATTATCATAAAAATTATGTTAAAACTAATTATCATAAAAATTACGTTAAAACTAATTATCATAAAAATTACGTTAAAACTAATTATCATAAAAATTACGTTAAAACTAATTATCATAAAAATTACGTTAAAACTAATTATCATAAAAATTACGTTAAAACTAATTATCATAAAAATTACGTTAAAACTAATTATCATAAAAATTACTTTTAAACTAATTATCATAAAAATTACCTTAACACTAATTATCATAAAAATTATGTTAAAACTAATTATCATAAAAATTACGTTAAAACTAATTATCATAAAAATTACGTTAAAACTAATTATCATAAAAATTACGTTAAAACTAATTATCATAAAAATTACGTTAAAACTAATTATCATAAAAATTACGTTAAAACTAATTATCATAAAAATTACGTTAAAACTAATTATCATAAAAATTACGTTAAAACTAATTATCATAAAAATTACGTTAAAACTAATTATCATAAAAATTACGTTAAAACTAATTATTATAAAAATTACGTTAAAGCTAATTATCATAAAAATTACGTTAAAACTAATTATCATAAAATTTACGTTAAAACTAATTATCATAAAAATTACGTTAAACCTAATTATCATAAAAATTACGTTAAAACTAATTATCATTAAAATTACGTTAAAACTAATTATCATAAAAATTACGTTAAAACTAATTATCATAAAAATTACGTTAAAACTAATTATCATAAAAATTACGTTAAAACTAATTATCATAAATATTACGTTAAAACTAATTATCATAAATATTACGTTAAAACTAATTATCATAAAAATTACGTTAAAACTAATTATCATAAAAATTACGTTAAAACTAATTATCATAAAAATTACGTTAAAACTAATTATCATAAAAATTACGTTAAAACTAATTATCATAAAAATTACGTTAAAACTAATTATCATAAAAATTACGTTAAAACTAATTATCATAAAAATTACGTTAAAACTAATTATCATAAAAATTACGTTAAAACTAATTATCATAAAAATTACGTTAAAACTAATTATCATAAAAATTACGTTAAAACTAATAATCATAAAAATTACGTTAAAACTAATTATCATAAAAATTACGTTAAAACTAATTATCATAAAAATTACGTTAAAACTAATTATCATAAAAATTACGTTAAAACTAATTATCATAAAAATTACCTTAAAACTAATTATCATAAAAATTACGTTAAAACTAATTATCATAAAAATTACGTTAAAACTAATTATCATAAAAATTACGTTAAAACTAATTATCATAAAAATTACGTTAAAACTAATTATCATAAAAATTACGTTAAAACTAATTATCATAAAAATTCCGTTAAAACTAATTATCATAAAAATTACGTTAAAACTAATTATCATAAAAATTCCGTTAAACCTAATTATCATAAAAATTACGTTAAAACTAATTATCATAAAATTACGTTAAAACTAATTATCATAAAAATTACGTTAAAACTAATTATCATAAAAATTACGTTAAAACTAATTATCATAAAAATTACGTTAAAACTAATTATCATAAAAATTACGTTAATACTAATTATCATAAAAATTACGTTAAAACTAATTATCAGAAACATTACGTGAAACCTAATTATCAGAAACATTACGTGAAACCTAATTATCATAAAAATTACGTTAAAACTAATTATCATAAAAATTACGTTAAAACTAATTATCATAAAAATTACGTTAAAACTAATTATCATAAAAATTACGTTAAAACTAATTATCATAAAAATTACGTTAAAACTAATTATCATAAAAATTACGTTAAACCTAAATATCATAAAAATTACGTTAAAACTAATTATCAGAAACATTACGTGAAACCTAATTATCATAAAAATTACGTTAAAACTTTTTATCATAAACATTACGTTAAACATAATTATCATAAAAATTACGTTAAAACTAATTATCATAAACATTACGTTAAACCTAATTATCATAAAAATTACGTTAAAACTAATTATCATAAAAATTACGTTAAAACTAATTATCATAAAAATTACGTTAAAACTAATTATCATAAAAATTACGTTAAAACTAATTATCATAAAAATTACGTTAAAGCTAATTATCATAAAAATTACGTTAAAACTAATTATCATAAAAATTACGTTAAAACTAATTATCATAAAAATTACGTTAAAACTAATTATCATAAAAATTACGTTAAAACTAATTATCATAAAAATTACGTTAAAACTAATTATCATAAAAATTACGTTAAAACTAATTATCATAAAAATTACGTTAAAACTAATTATCATAAAAATTACGTTAAAACTAATTATCATAAAAATTACGTTAAAACTAATTATTATAAAAATTACGTTAAAGCTAATTATCATAAAAATTACGTTAAAACTAATTATCATAAAATTTACGTTAAAACTAATTATCATAAAAATTACGTTAAACCTAATTATCATAAAAATTACGTTAAAACTAATTATCATTAAAATTACGTTAAAACTAATTATCATAAAAATTACGTTAAAACTAATTATCATAAAAATTACGTTAAAACTAATTATCATAAAAATTACGTTAAAACTAATTATCATAAATATTACGTTAAAACTAATTATCATAAATATTACGTTAAAACTAATTATCATAAAAATTACGTTAAAACTAATTATCATAAAAATTACGTTAAAACTAATTATCATAAAAATTACGTTAAAACTAATTATCATAAAAATTACGTTAAAACTAATTATCATAAAAATTACGTTAAAACTAATTATCATAAAAATTACGTTAAAACTAATTATCATAAAAATTACGTTAAAACTAATTATCATAAAAATTACGTTAAAACTAATTATTATAAAAATTACGTTAAAGCTAATTATCATAAAAATTACGTTAAAACTAATTATCATAAAAATTACGTTAAAACTAATTATCATAAAAATTACGTTAAAACTAATAATCATAAAAATTACGTTAAAACTAATTATCATAAAAATTACGTTAAAACTAATTATCATAAAAATTACGTTAAAACTAATTATCATAAAAATTACGTTAAAACTAATTATCATAAAAATTACCTTAAAACTAATTATCATAAAAATTACGTTAAAACTAATTATCATAAAAATTACGTTAAAACTAATTATCATAAAAATTACGTTAAAACTAATTATCATAAAAATTACGTTAAAACTAATTATCATAAAAATTACGTTAAAACTAATTATCATAAAAATTCCGTTAAAACTAATTATCATAAAAATTACGTTAAAACTAATTATCATAAAAATTCCGTTAAACCTAATTATCATAAAAATTACGTTAAAACTAATTATCATAAAATTACGTTAAAACTAATTATCATAAAAATTACGTTAAAACTAATTATCATAAAAATTACGTTAAAACTAATTATCATAAAAATTACGTTAAAACTAATTATCATAAAAATTACGTTAATACTAATTATCATAAAAATTACGTTAAAACTAATTATCATAAAAATTCCGTTAAAACTAATTATCATAAAAATTCCGTTAAAACTAATTATCATAAAAATTACGTTAAAACTAATTATCATAAAAATTCCGTTAAAACTAATTATCATAAAAATTACGTTAAAACTAATTATCATAAAATTACGTTAAAACTAATTATCATAAAAATTACGTTAAAACTAATTATCATAAAAATTACGTTAAAACTAATTATCATAAAAATTACGTTAAACCTAATTTTCATAAAAATTACGTTAAAACTAATTATCAGAAACATTACGTGAAACCTAATTATCAGAAACATTACGTGAAACCTAATTATCATAAAAATTACGTTAAAACTAATTATCATAAAAATTACGTTAAAACTAATTATCATAAAAATTACGTTAAAACTAATTATCATAAAAATTACGTTAAAACTAATTATCATAAAAATTACGTTAAAACTAATTATCATAAAAATTACGTTAAACCTAAATATCATAAAAATTACGTTAAAACTAATTATCAGAAACATTACGTGAAACCTAATTATCATAAAAATTACGTTAAAACTTTTTATCATAAACATTACGTTAAACATAATTATCATAAAAATTACGTTAAAACTAATTATCATAAACATTACGTTAAACCTAATTATCATAAAAATTACGTTAAAACTAATTATCATAAAAATTACGTTAAAACTAATTATCATAAAAATTACGTTAAAACTAATTATCATAAAAATTACGTTAAAACTAATTATCATAAAAATTACGTTAAAGCTAATTATCATAAAAATTACGTTAAAACTAATTATCATAAAAATTACGTTAAAACTAATTATCATAAAAATTACGTTAAAACTAATTATCATAAAAATTACGTTAAAACTAATTATCATAAAAATTACGTTAAAACTAATTATCATAAAATTACGTTAAAACTAATTATCATAAAAATTACGTTAAAACTAATTATCATAAAAATTACGTTAAAACTAATTATCATAAAAATTACGTTAAACCTAATTATCATAAAAATTACGTTAAAACTAATTATCAGAAACATTACGTGAAACCTAATTATCATAAAAATTACGTTAAAACTAATTATCATAAAAATTACGTTAAAACTAATTATCATAAAAATTACGTTAAAACTAATTATCATAAAAATTACGTTAAAACTAATTATCATAAAAATTACGTTAAAACTAATTATCATAAAAATTACGTTAAAACTAATTATTATAAAAATTACGTTAAAACTAATTATCATAAAAATTACGTTAAAACTAATTATCATAAAAATTACGTTAAAACTAATTATCATAAAAATTACGTTAAAACTAATTATCATAAAAATTACGTTAAAACTAATTATCATAAAAATTACGTTAAAACTAATTATCATAAAAATTACGTGAAACCTAATTATCATAAAAATTACGTTAAAACTAATTATCAGAAACATTACGTGAAACCTAATTATCATAAAAATTACGTTAAAACTAATTATCATAAACATTACGTTAAACCTAATTATCATAAAAATTACGTTTAAACTAATTATCATAAACATTACGTTAAACCTAATTATCATAAAAATTACGTTAAAACTAATTATCATAAAAATTACGTTAAAACTAATTATCATAAAAATTACGTTAAAACTAATTATCATAAAAATTACGTTAAAACTAATTATCATAAAAGTTACGTTAAAGCTAATTATCATAAAAATTACGTTAAAACTAATTATCATAAAAATTACGTTAAAACTAATTATCATAAAAATGACGTTAAAACTAATTATCATAAAAATGACGTTAAAACTAATTATCATAAAAATTACCTTTAAACTAATTATCATAAAAATGACGTTATAACTAATTATCATAAAAATTACGTTAAAACTAATTATCATAAAAATTACGTTAAAACTAATTATCATAAAAATTACGTTAAAACTAATTATCATAAAAATTACGTTAAAACTAATTATCATAAAAATTACGTTAAAACTAATTATCATAAAAATTACGTTAAAACTAATTATCATAAAAATTACGTTAAAACTAATTATCATAAAAATTACGTTAAACTAATTATCATAAAAATTACGTTAAAACTAATTATCATAAAAATTACGTTAAAACTAATTATCAGAAACATTACGTGAAACCTAATTATCATAAAAATTACGTTAAAACTAATTATCATATAAATTACGTTAAAACTAATTATCATAAAAATTACGTTAAAACTAATTATCATAAAAATTACGTTAAAACTAATTATCATAAAAATTACGTTAAAACTAATTATCATAAAAATTACGTTAAAACTAATTATCATAAAAATTACGTTAAAACTAATTATCATAAAAATTACGTTAAACCTAATTATCATAAAAATTACGTTAAAACTAATTATCATAAAAATTACGTTAAAACTAATTATCATAAAAATTACGTTAAAACTAATTATCATTAAAATTACGTTAAAACTAATTATCATAAAAATTACGTTAAAACTAATTATCATAAAAATTACGTTAAACCTAATTATCATAAAAATTACGTTAAAACTAATTATCATAAAAATTACGTTAAAACTAATTATCATAAAAATTACGTTAAAACTAATTATCATTAAAATTACGTTAAAACTAATTATCATAAAAATTACGTTAAAACTAATTATCATAAAAATTACGTTAAACCTAATTATCATAAAAATTACGTTAAAACTAATTATCAGAAACATTACGTGAAACCTAATTATCATAAAAATTACGTTAAAACTAATTATCATAAACATTACGTTAAACCTAATTATCATAAAAATTACGTTAAAACTAATTATCATAAACATTACGTTAAACCTAATTATCATAAAAATTACGTTAAAACTAATTATCATAAAAATTACGTTAAAACTAATTATCATAAAAATTACGTTAAAAATAATTATCATAAAAATTACGTTAAAACTAATTATCATAAAAATGACGTTAAAGCTAATTATCATAAAAATTACGTTAAAACTAATTATCATAAAAATGACGTTAAAACTAATTATCATAAAAATGACGTTAAAACTAATTATCATAAAAATTACCTTTAAACTAATTATCATAAAAATTACGTTAAAACTAATTATCATAAAAATTACGTTAAAACTAATAATCATAAAAATTACGTTAAAACTAATTATCATAAAAATTACTTTTAAACTAATTATCATAAAAATTACCTTAACACTAATTATCATAAAAATTATGTTAAAACTAATTATCATAAAAATTACGTTAAAACTAATTATCATAAAAATTACGTTAAAACTAATTATCATAAAAATTACGTTAAAACTAATTATCATAAAAATTACGTTAAAACTAATTATCATAAAAATTACGTTAAAACTAATTATCATAAAAATTACGTTAAAACTAATTATAAAAATTACGTTAAAACTAATTATCATAAAAATTACGTTAAAACTAATTATCATAAAAATTACGTTAAAACTAATTATCATAAAAATTACGTTAAAACTAATTATCATAAAAATTACGTTAAAACTAATTATCATAAAAATTACGTTAAAACTAATTATCATAAAAATTACGCTAAAACTAATTATCATAAAAATTACGCTAAAACTAATTATCATAATGGCGGCCATAGCTAAAACTACGAAGCAAAATTACTAGACAGAACACGAGTTTTTTATTTACTTCTTTTGACAGAACTATCGCAGTAGGTTGACCTTCATAAAAATCTGCGTCAAACGCGTTTAGTTCTCGAGTTAGAAATTTATTACTTTGAAAAACCGAAACGACTGTTTATAGACGTAAATTTTAAGTTCCTGTTCAATATTTCAGCACTATTTTGTCGAAGTAAGCGTTATTTTCATTTTTAGAAGCGTTATAATTTTCCACAGAAGTTGCTGAAATATAAACAAGATAGCACGTAGAGAAGATTTCTCCAGTTTTACAGGAAGTTTAAAACAGCGCCAAATTCGTTTTCTGAGTATTTGTGAAATAAATAATCTGATAAATTATACATAATGTGTACCCATAGAGATAGAAAAGAAATAGAGGCACTATTGTATCTGGTGAAGTTGACCGTGAGTGCCGACCCCTTTTCGCCAATGTAGGACGCCATGAGATGGGCAGATTAAGTGGCGCCATCGACGCGCGGTGAAATGAAATACATTATGCCTTTTGGAAAATCAACTGTCATATGATGTAAATAAAGGAAGGATAGATGGCGTTGCAAATTCTGCCCATCTCCACTTTCATACATGCGTGGGGGGGGGGGATGAATTTTCCCGGTCAAAAACAGGGGTGCCTTAACGCGGTAATCTTCCCTCTATTTCTTTTCTATCTCTATGTGTGTACCAAATGTGTATTTTCCTTTTAAACTTTAAACCATGAGTTGTAAACTCGGAACTACTCTGCGTGAAGTTTGCAAGGTCTCTCCCAACTGGTTAAAGGTTTCCATAGGGTTTAATGTGTACCAACTATGCTATGGGCTGTAAACTCGGAACTACTACTTCTGCTTGAAGTTTGCAAGGTCTCTCCCAACTGGTTAGAGGTTTCCATCGAGTTTAATGTGTACCAACTATGCTATGGGCTATAAACTCGGAACTACTACTTCTGCGTGAAGTTTGCAAGGTCTCTCCCAACTGGTTAGAGGTTTCCATAGGGTTTAATGTGTACCAACTATGCTATGGGCTGTAAACTCGGAACTACTACTTCTGCGTGAAGTTTGCAAGGTCTCTCCCAACTGGTTAGAGGTTTCCATGGGGTTTAATGTGTACCAACTATGCTATGGGCTGTAAACTCGGAACTACTACTTCTGCGTGAAGTTTGCAAGGTCTCTCCCAACTGGTTAAAGGTTTCCATAGGGTTTAATGTGTACCAACTATGCTATGGGCTGTAAACTCGGAACTACTACTTCTGCGTGAAGTTTGCAAGTTCTCTCCCAACTGGTTAAAGGCTTCCATAGAGTTTAATGTGTACCAACTATGCTATGGGCTGTTAACTCGGAACTACTACTTCTGCGTGAAGTTTGCAAGTTCTCTCCCAACTGGTTAAAGGCTTCCATAGAGTTTAATGTGTACCAACTATGCTATGGGCTGTAAACTCGGAACTACTACTTCTGCGTGAAGTTTGCAAGGTCTCTCCCAACTGGTTAGAGGTTTCCATAGGGTTTAATGTGTACCAACTATGCTATGGGCTGTAAACTCGGAACTACTACTTCTGCGTGAAGTTTGCAAGGTCTCTCCCAACCGGTTAAAGGTTTCCATAGGGTTTAATGTGTACCAACTATGCTATGGGCTGTAAACTCGGAACTACTACTCTGCGTGAAGTTTGCAAGGTCTCTCCCAACTGGTTAAAGGTTTCCATAGGGTTTAATGTGTACCAACTATGCTATGGGCTGTAAACTCGGAACTACTACTTCTGCGTGAAGTTTGCAAGGTCTCTCCCAACTGGTTAAAGGTTTCCATAGGGTTTAATGTGTACCAACTATGCTATGGGCTGTAAACTCGGAACTACTACTTCTGCGTGAAGTTTGCAAGGTCTCTCCCAACTGGTTAAAGGTTTCCATAGGGTTTAATGTGTACCAACTATGCTATGGGCTGTAAACTCGGAACTACTACTTCTGCGTGAAGTTTGCAAGTTCTCTCCCAACTGGTTAAAGGCTTCCATAGAGTTTAATGTGTACCAACTATGCTATGGGCTGTAAACTCGGAACTACTACTTCTGCGTGAAGTTTGCAAGTTCTCTCCCAACTGGTTAAAGGCTTCCATAGAGTTTAATGTGTACCAACTATGCTATGGGCTGTAAACTCGGAACTACTCCTTCTGCGTGAAGTTTGCAAGGTCTCTCCCAACTGGTTAGAGGTTTCCATAGGGTTTAATGTGTACCAACTATGCTATGGGCTGTAAACTTGGAACTACTACTTCTGCGTGAAGTTTGCAAGGTCTCTCCCAACTGGTTAAAGGTTTCCATAGGGTTTAATGTGTACCAACTATGCTATGGGCTGTAAACTCGGAACTACTACTCTGCGTGAAGTTTGCAAGTTCTCTCCCAACTGGTTAAAGGCTTCCATAGAGTTTAATGTGTACCAACTATGCTATGGGCTGTAAACTCGGAACTACTACTTCTGCGTGAAGTTTGCAAGGTCTCTCCCAACTGGTTAGAGGTTTCCATAGGGTTTAATGTGTACCAACTATGCTATGGGCTGTAAACTCGGAACTACTACTTCTGCGTGAAGTTTGCAAGGTCTCTCCCAACTGGTTAAAGGTTTCCATAGGGTTTAATGTGTACCAACTATGCTATGGGCTGTAAACTCGGAACTACTACTCTGCGTGAAGTTTGCAAGTTCTCTCCCAACTGGTTAAAGGCTTCCATAGAGTTTAATGTGTACCAACTATGCTATGGGCTGTAAACTCGGAGCTACTACTTCTGCGTGAAGTTTGCAAGGTCTCTCCAAACTGGTTAAAGGTTTCCATAGAGTTGGTCAGTTACCCTTCCCATAAAAACTTTTAGAGGTTATAGTTAGTGTATTTATTTATTTATTCATACACTTGGGATGTAAATATAGTGGCTTGTGTGAAACCAGCCTCGCGGAATGAAAATTGTATACAGTATAAATAATATATAGAAACTAACAAAAACAGTTAAGCCATAATACTAGGGCTGTCAGAGTAGTGGTTTTATGTAATCGAGTCCGGTTTCGAGTATTAATAAACTTTTCATCGGATAGTCGAGTCGGGTAATATTTTGATCGAGTCGGTTAGTCGAGTATTCGATTATTTCAAAATTTTAATTGTTCGAGTAGTCAAGTTTTCAGAAAAACCCGTTCGGGTACTCGAGTACTCGAGTAGTTAAAAAAATTGTTCGGGTACTTGATTAATCGAAGAGATCTATTCGGGTAGTAGAGTAATTAAGAAAAATTTAAAATAGCTCTCAAAACCAAAGCTATAAAACTTCAATACGAATCCCTCAAGGTCATTGAAATTGATATTCGTTTTTTATTTCCCCGGATTTTCTACCCGGGCGACTGGCTAAGACAAAGAGATTATTGTCGAGAACCCGACGAGTGGTCGATTACCCGAATATTGTCGGCGGGAAAAACAATTCGGCTTATTCGAATATTCGAGCACCCGATTAAGGGAAATTTCTGATACTCGATAATCGACAAGTATTTAAAATTTTCTTATTCGTGTTTGAGTTCAAGTATTTGACCTCAAAAATCGTCGGGTACTCGATTCTGATCGAGTACTCGTACAGCCCGACACTATACAGAAAAATAGTATTTTGAGATAGTTGAGTAGTTTTTCATGGAGGTTTTTGCTATCCATTTTGCTTTAACTCGTCACTAGATGGCGCTGCAGCGCATCAAACTTCTATACTTTTCAACCGATCGCCATGAAAATTGGTATGCGTAGATATTTGAACAAGGATAATTTTAACGACATATCTATTTTGTTCTAACTCAACTATATATTACAACTAATAGCAATTACAACAACTAGTAATAGCAACAAATAATAACAAAAAGTGATTGTGACTGTGATTACAACCAATAGTAATAGCAACAAATAATAACAAAAAGTGATTGTGACTGTGAATACAACCAATAGTAATAGCAACAAATTATAACAAATAGTGATTGTGACTGTGATTACAACCAATAGTAATAGCAACAAATAATAACAAATAGTGATTGTGACTGTGATTACAACCAATAGTAATAGGAACAAATAATAACAAATAGTGATTGTGACTGTGATTACAACAAATAGTAATAGCAACAAATAATAACAAATAGTAATAGCAACAAATAATAACAAATAGTAATAGCAACAAATAATAACAAATAGTAATAGCAACAAATAATAACAAATAGTAATAGCAACAAATAATAACAAATAGTAATAGCAACAAATAATAACAAATAGTGATTGTGACTGTGATATCAACCAAGAGTAATAGCAACAAATAATAACAAATTGTGATTGTGACTGTGATTAGTAATTGGTAAGTTTAATAACAAAAAAATAAAGTTCATTCACGTGAATTATTATTAAAAAATGTATACAGGGTGTTACAATAGGTTATTAAAAAAATTAATAATAATAATAATAATAATAATCAGCTAGGCTAATACCCAAGGCACCACCTTAGGCCTAAGTCATCATGCGACTTTTGAAGCCCTTAATTCAGGTGGCCGGGTTACAACGCGTAGGAGGGTGGTGGCAAGCCCTGCATGCCACGAGATCGAGCCAACAGCTCCCTACACTAACTATTACCGTTAACCTCTACAAGTTTTTATGGAAGGGGAAACCGAAGAACTCGGGGGAAAACCCCTTAAACCAGTGGGGAGAGAACTTGCAAACTCAACGCAGAAGGAGTTGTTCCGAGTTTTCACCCAGTGCCACAAGCTGGGATCGAACCCGGCTCCTCTTGCTGCGAGGCGAAAGTGCTAACCACTCCGCCACCCCCCAATTAAGGAGTTGTAGGGGATGAGTTGAGAAGTATGCTTGTTTTTTTTTCATTTTCCTAGGATGAGTTAAAAGAGCGCCAGAGAGCTTCAAAGTGTGGCCTACTAGCCCCTAGAAGTAGGCTGCAACAAGCGCAAAACCAAGCAGCAGGGAAATGCGAACATTAAGTTTGGGTTCGTGTGATAGGTAAAAAAGGACTTTGTAAACAAATCGAGGTAACCAGCGTAAAAAATGTAAACTTAAACACTATTTAAAGTCGTGATGGACCGCAATTTCTCGCAAATTCATCGTACCCCTGAAATCGCTTTTCCCTCCTGCTTGGTTTTGTGCTTGTTGCAACCTACTTCCAGGGGCTAGTAGATTGGCTAAAAAATCTGAAGTATTTACATTTCCATGCATACCGCAACATAAAAATGCCAGGATCTGATGGTCTTTATTGGCAATTAGATCCATTAGTGTACTCCCTTACTCTCTTCCGCTCCAATTTTTCGGAAATCCCCCTTTCCGCCATATATTATTGACGTTATATTCAATTTAGTTCTTTTAAAACCTGTCACATTTTATTTAAAAAATTTATATTTATTTATTATTTATTTTTTTTTATATCGGAGGTTGGATTGTCAGTAGCAGATAGTTTACGTTACACTATTTAACCGAAGCATCGTGTTAGTAAAATTAAGCTTAATTTTGCCTCATAGATCATGTAATTCAGAGTCAAGCCACAATTGTTAACTTAAAGTGTTGGTTGCACGAAAAATCGATAGTAATAAAAACGAATGAATGCGGGCTTGTTTTGAAGCCCAGGACGTTCTCTTTCCAAAAATGCCATTGTCGAAACAAATTTCCAAGCCTAAGTGTATTAACTTTGAGTCCGAAACTGACCTTTTTCGCTCCCCAAAATCCTGAAATTTTTGGCGAATTTCTCTCCTCCGTAGCACGAGCAATTTGGGGAAATCAAAGCTGCAGTTTTATTCCTAAAATAGAAGGAACTGAAGTGGAGGGATTGGGTTTACTTGTAGAAGTTTTCAAACCAGAGGTTTTTAATCATAATATTAGGAATATTATCGAAATAAAAAATATTTTATTTAAGCGCGCTACGTGGCGCGCGCGACCCGACGTTTTAAAAAGAATTAACAAGGAGCCTTCGGTTTCATATCGTTTTTCTACTATGTAGGCTTGTGTATGACTATTTCAATAACTACTGCGTAGGACTTTGTCTGGGTGTTAAATCAACCTGCTTTTAATCCCAGGTGTAAATAAATGTATTACAGACAATTAGCCAATGATACGCTTCGCATTTTCTGACGTCATGGGTGCCGAGAAGAATTTTAGAAGTCTGGAAATTCGCCGAAAAACTCGATTTCCAACATTTCGACTTCTTTTTATAATAATTCAAAGACCACTTAACCGATTTTGATGAAATTTTCTGTACTTGCTATAAAATATTTGCTCTTTCTACTGAATCATTAATTAGCCATAACTAAAATTTCGTGCAACCAACACTCTAAAGGAAGTATTAAGTTAATAATAATATACAGCTAGGCAAGACACCACCTTGGGCGCAAGTCATCTAGCGACTTTTAATGCCTTTAATTCAAGGTTACAATGCGTAGCAGGGTGGTGGAAAGCCCTTCATGCTAGCTAGGAGCAACAAACACAGCACCCCACACAGGGAGAACGCCACTAGAGACGAGTCGGGCCCCCGATTGAATCGGGCTTTTTATGCCCGACCCGACCCGGCCATAGCCCGCTTCGGAGGGGGTCCCCGCTAACCATAAAAAAAAATTTAAAAGGGGGCCTCATAAGGATTTTTGCGGGGGGGCCCTCTGAGTTCTCAGCTACGCCACTGCTTAGTGAGTAGTGACGTAATGAGTTCTGCGAGCAGCGCGACTAGCGTCTATTGACTATCATTTCAAGGTCGTCTCAGGCGTCCGATTCGCCTAAGCTTCTCTTACGTTTCGTTTTGGTTTTACTTTCGATTTCCCGGCGTTAAATTGCGAATTTGCAAGTCGCGTGTCTCGGCGTACTTTGTAAAAATATAGCTAGAAGAATTCTAGCTATTTCCGCTTCACAAACGAGTGACCAACGTGTATTTTTCAGCACGGGACTGACACTTGGTCCTCGATGAACAAATTTCAACTCTTTCGCAACTAACTTTTCTTCTCAAAAATTGTTTAAATAAATAAATGCTTCTTATAGTTTTTATATTGTACTGCAAAACGTTGGTTTCAATGAAAATTGTGAAAAATTGTAAATACTTCTTGTTATATTTTATAATGCATATCTACACCTACACTATATAATAAAATAAAAAATGCTATGGGTTGCGGCGGTTCTTCCGGTCTTTACGGGTTTTCGGGTCGGGTCGGGTTTTCGGGTCTGGTCGGGTTTTCGGGTCTGGTCGGGCAAAATCGATTTTTTAATTTATCGGGTCGGGTCGGGTCGGGTCGGGCAAAAATTATTTTTATTTTTTACGGGTCGGGTCGGGTCGGGTCGGGCTAAATTTAATTTTAAAAATTTCGGGTCGGGTCGGGTCGGGCTAAATTTAATTTTAAAAATTTTGGGTCGGGTCGGGTCGAGCAAAATTTTATTTTAATTATTTCTGGTCGGGTCGGATCGGGCAAAATGTTTAAGTTTTTCGGGTCGGGTCGGGTCGGGCCGAAAAAAAAGTGGGCCCGACTCGTCTCTAAACGCCACCCGTCAAAAGTCGTGCATTTTCTTCTGTACAATTTTCGTTGGTTAGACGCTTTAGCGCCTGCAACCGTCGGAAGGGGAAAATTCGGAAATTGTCTTCCCCCTTTCCGTAAAACGTTCAGTGTAAACGTTCGTCCAATGAAATTTGTACACAACACTGCCTTAGCGTGTTTAAAGGTTAGCTGCGTTCTCCTTTAGTTTGTTACTCCTAGATGCCACGCGAAAAACAGACCCCTACACTTACTAATTACCGTTAACCATATTTTTAATGAGAATTTATTTTAAACAGAAGCTAGGGGTGATAGGCGCTTAGTAATTGCAGAAGATTTTTCGACATAGTTCCTATTCTATTTAAATCAGGTGAGGTGTCTTAGTGGTTAGCACTTTCACCTGGCAGCAGGGTTCGATCTCAGCTTGTGGCACTGGGTGAAAACTGGGAACAAATCCTTCTGCGTTGAGTTTGCCAGTTTTCTTCCTACTGGTTAAAGGGTTTTTCCCCGAGTTCTCCGCTTTACCTTTTCCATAAACCCTTCTTGAGGTTAACGGTAATAGTGGGTGTAGGTTGCTGCTAGCTCGAGTGATTTAAAGGCTTTACGCCACTCTTCTACGCATTGCAAACCGGCCACCTGAATTAAAGGCAATAAAAGTCGCTCGATGACGTGGGCACTAGGGTGGTGCCAAGGGTATATTAGCATAGCTAATTATTATTAATTTTAATCACCCGAGTTATACGCTTATAGAATACAAACAATTATATTAAATTAAATTATAAATGTCATTTCCAAAGAATATAGAAAACTAATAATATGTAATGAAAAATGTTAAGACTATTTACAAAGGTTACAGTAATTTTAAAATTCTACAAAGATGAATAAGGGCATTAAAGGGAATTAAATTTATTATTATTAATTTAGATTCAAGTTATTAATATTAAATTAGATTTAATATATTAATATTAAATTAGATTAAAGATATTAATATTAAATTAGATTCAAGATATTAATATTAAATTAGATTCAAATTATTAATATTAAATTTGATTCAAATTATTAATATTAAATTAGATTCAAGATATTAATATTAATTTAGATTCAAGATATTAATATTAAATTAGATTCAATATATTAATATTAAATTAGATTCAAGATATTACATTAGATTCAGGATATTAATATTAAATTAGATTCAAGGTATTAATATTAAATTAGATTCAAGGTATTAATATTAAATTAGATTCAAGATATTAATATTAAATTAGATTCAATATATTAATATTAAATTAGATTCAAGATATTAAATTAGATTCAAGGTATTAATATTAAATTAGATTCAAGGTATTAATATTAAATTAGATGCAAGATATTAATATTAAATTAGATTCAAGGTATTAATATTAAATTAGATTCAAGGTATTAATATTAAATTATATTCAAGATATTAATATTAATTTAGATTCAAGATATTAATATTAAATTAGATTAAATATATTAATATTAAATTAGATTCAAGATATTAATATTAAATTAGATTCAAGATATTAATATTAAATTAGATTCAAGGTATTAATATTAAATTAGATTCAAGATATTAATATTAAATTAGATTCAAGCTATTAAAATAACATTACTTTAAGCTCTGACCTAAAAATTATGTCTTAAGAAACACTTTGGTTATTTATTTTCTTGACTTATTATAAAATTCAAAGTCAAAATAATTAATTAGTGGCTGATGTTCTTTGCTAGCGTACTGTTACAGCGAAAAAAGGTTTGACGTCTCGTATATTCGTATTTATGAGTATAATTCCTTGATTTAGGCCTGCAAAAACTTTATTTAATTCATATAAATTTTCCACGAAATAAAATCCCAGGATTTGGGGTCATTTTCCCACAAAACGAATATTTTGCATATCAATCAATATAGTGGGAGCCTATAAGCCTAATATATATATTTTTTATTGAAAACTGGAACATTTCTTGGCGGGGTGCCTCTCTTCCTCTTTTTCTCTGTCAAAGCAACGAAGGACCTGTTTTTATCGATTCGACTTTGGAAAACAAGGTTGTAAAAAGGAAAATATAGTCCGGTGCTTAAATATTCTAATATTATAATATTTGGCTAGAAAACTACAGTTATAATATATTTAATATTAATAGAATTCTATAAACAACGTGATACTATATTTAATATTAATTTAATTCAAAAACCTCAGTTATAATATTTTAATATTAATTTTATTCAAAAACCACTGTAATATTATTTTAAATCTAAAAGCATATATAAAAATTAATTTTTTTGAAAATCCACAGTAATATTTTAATATATATTAATTCAAAAACCACAGTATTAATATTTTAATAATACTTTCATTAAAAAACCACAGTAATAATTATGTAATATTAATTTAGTCCTAAAAGCACAGTAATAATATATTTAATTTAATAAAAAAAGTGTGTAAACATGTTATTTTACAGGCAATAAACACCATTTGAATTGAATATAAATTTAATTCTAAAAGCACGGTAATAATATATTTAATTTTAATTTAATTCTAAAAGTACGGTAATAATATATTTAATGTTAATTTAATTCTAAAAGCATGGTAATAATATATTGAATATTAATTTCAATTTAAAACCACAGTCTAGCTGTTTATCATTATTATTATTATTGTTATTTTAGGTCCAATTGGAGAGACGCTCATAACGTACACCTACTTTACTTTCCACTTAGTAATATTGACAGTGCCATGGGGCTGAGCCTTAATCCCTGCGTCTGCGACAGTCTGATGGCAAGACGCACAGATTCATGATGCAGTTAGGGACCCTTCTACATGAAATTTATGAAATTTAATTGTCCCTTTATCAGAACATAACTTTGGTGCCATCTACGATGCGCTGGAGGCTAAAAAATGTGTCAAATTCAAAGCCGAGTCCGAATGGAAGCCCCCCCCCCCCTCTTGTCATATCGAAACGCGGGTCATTTGTCAGCCGAAGACGTTGGCGACGAAGTGTCCCCAGATTGTATTTTTCTGCTCAACGCGCTAAATCGGTTTCTTGTCACACTCGCATAAAGCGAATCTAATTGTATTTATTACTCTAGTGCCTGTAATCAATACGACTAGGGTGAAAAAGACAATTCCCTACAAATCACAACGACATTTATTATTAAAGAAGAATGGTGTTTCTAATTTCTCTGTAGGTACCTAGAAGTAATTTATTGAGATTGGGATTGTACAACTCGTAGACTTTCCGGGAGTTTCCTTTAAAAATAGGGGCTGTGCACAAATTGCCAAAAATCGAATTTTTTCACACAAAGAGTAACAACTCGAAATCAAATAAAAATAATCAAAAGGCGCTTGAAAGATATCGCCAAGAAGCAATATTTCCGAGAGCCAGGACCTGCAAGCTACTGTTTATATAGTGCTGGTTGAAATAATGGAAACTTTTCACCTGCAAACAGAACGTCGCGCGTCGTGTTTTTGCTAAGTCTTAATATGTCAAAAAAGCTACCTGGTTAAAAAGAATTTTGGCGCCCCCTAATATAATAATATTAACCAATTTTGATGCCTCTATACCCTATGGCGCTGTTTGTTGCATACCGTACAATAATTTCAAGCCAATTTTTGGGCCGCACAGTAATTCCGAGCTAAATTTTGGGCTGTAGAATAATTTCAAGCTAATTTTTGGGCATTACAACAATTTCGAGATAAAATTTAAGCCGTTCAATTATTTCGAGCCAATTTCTGGGCCGTACAATAATTTCAAGCCAATTTTTGGGCCGCACATTAATTCCGAGCTAAATTTTGGGCTGTAGAATAATTTCAACCTAATTTTTGGGCATTACAACAATTTCGAGATAAAATTTAAGCCGTTCAATTATTTCGAGCCAATTTCTGGGCCGTACAATAATTTCAAGCTAATTTTTGGGCCGAACAATTATTTTCGATAATTCTGCCTGCCCGTTCGATAATATACGATTATTTTCGAATTGGAAAGTAAACCATTTAAAACTATAACTTTTTGGTTTAATTAATTAATTATTTTTTAATAGTCTGAACTTAATTTTAACGTTATTGAAAATGTTTATTTCTCATGTGTAAAACTGCGACCATGTTTAACGTCAAATTTTACCAGTAATTTTTTGGTGTACGGTAATTCTATCTGAAATCTATAATTGTATTGCCTTGGTATAATAAGTTGATTTTCTGAACCTGGCAACACAAATTCCCGTTAATTTGGCAAAGAAAGTACACTACATTGCCCTTCCTAGTAGCAGATAGTAATTCCCTGTGAAATCAGAAGTATGTTATACGTCTTTCAATAAAATAACGGTGTCGTCCTATTTTTAATGAAGGTCTTCAAGGGAACTTGCTCAGTAAAAAGTAACCGATAGTATAGGCGCTTAAATAAAAAGCAATATTTCAGAGAGCCAGGACATGCAAGATTCTCTTTAAACAAGGTGTTTCAGAGAAGTCTGGCACAAATTAACAGGCGTGTTCTTTGGCTAACAAGGAGTGAAAAAGGTCCTAAGAAACGTTTTCCCCAATTGAACCGTATCCGAGTAATTGTCTGTCAAAAATCGGCCTAAAAAACGTCAAGTTTGTAATATTCCTTGGACCCAATTGTTCCTTTCACTAATCATTGGTTTCATATCTTTTTCAATATAAAACAAAACTATAGTATCAAAAGTGCGTTATCAAATGAAAGAAGTTAGCTACGAGTAGAAATACGTTTTAACAGTAAGTGTTACGTTAAAGGAACCACCTATGGACTGCATTGCAAAAGATGATAAAATTGGCGAATAAGTAGATTAGTTAATTATAAAAAGGGATAAAAAAGCTAAACTCTAAACAAATTTGAAGAAATTGAGTTTTTCTCCATATGCTAGTACACTGACAAGGAAACTTACCCGAGGTGTAACTAACTGATTTTGTTCAAACTCAGGTGTTTAGTAGGCCTTAATGAATCATGAAAATTCCCAAAAGGAAAAGTTTCGACGGCCATTAGTTTTCCCATGGCAACCGAAAATGTTTTTGACCACACAAAATGGAAATTTCCTTACCGAAAAAAACATGGGATTTTGAAAAATTCCAAAAAATTAAAAAAATTTAAAATGCAAAAACTAGAAAAAATAATTTTTATCAAAATTTTGCCAATTTTTTAAATTTGATGAAAATAAGTAAAAATGCAAATGATTTGATAGAAAATTAATAAAAATGGATTTTATTGATAAAATCTTAAATGTGATAAATATCAATTGTGTTTATCAAATTGATAGAATGAGATAAATTTGACCAAATTTGACCAAATTTTGCAATAGTGATTAATTTTATTAACATTTTATAAACTTAATAAAAATATTGATTTACTTTGAAAAAATCGATTTGATGAACACAATTGATTTTTATCAAATTTCAGATTTTTTATCAATAAAATCCATTTTATTAATTTTCTTTCAAATCATTTGCATTTTTACTTATTTTCCTCAAATTTAAAAAAATTTATAAAATTTTGATCAATTTTATTTTTATTCCGTCAATTTTGATCATTTTTTTTTCTAGTTTGAACCAAATCGATGTGTTACACCTCGGGTAGTCTCCTTGTGAATGTAGTTGGCTTGAGTAATTAATGGTCTCATTAAGTAGTCACCCACAAAAAAATGTTTTTAGTCTACAGGTTTAGTTTACAACACATTTGGACGGGTATGAGGCTGGAATTTGCAATAAATTGAGGTGGCTCATTAAATAAATTCACATTTCGTATCTTAAACCTGCTATTCTATGGCGTACTTCACGAATGTCGAATATGGTGATATGCATCTTATGTATGGACTCGCTCAGGGGAATGTGGTGGAAGCGCGGTGTTTGTATCAGGAGCACTTTTCTCAAAGACAGCGGTTGACAGACGCTTAAGAAAAACTGTAAAAATATAACCCAAGGGACCGGCTACCGCAGAAGGAGACGTTCCAGAAGACGTGGAGGAACAAGTACTTACTATCTTCGAGGATGATACTACGACAAGTGCGAGACAAGTTGGACATTGCGAGTCGACCATGTACTTGTCTGGCATATCCTTCGAGGACACCAGTACCACGCATTCCATTTACAAAAGGTTAAATTTTTAAATGAGGCCGATTATCCGATAACCAAAGAATATAAAGCCCCAGGAATGGAAGGTGTAGCTCCGTCTAGTGGAACTTTTTCGCCTCTCGTTTTTAAAGAGAGACCGGGTTACCTTAGCCGTTTCCGGTTACTCTGATTTGCTTTGCCGGAAGTTTCTAGCTCGACTAAAACACGCGGCCAATAATATCAATCCTTCCATTCCTGGGGCTTTATATTCTTTGCGATAACCAACGTGTAGTTCTGGGGGCATCATGAAAAATCGGTACACAAGACTGAAGTCCGCAACATTGACGACCTCCGACAACGCATTATTGATCGAAGTGAAACTATTCGCGACCGAAACGGGTCTAGATGACGCAACGGGGCCGATCCGTATAAGGGGTCTAATTACCTCAAGCCTCTGCTTAAGTTTATAACTTGATAGTTTCCACGGTGCATTAAATTTGACCTCTGACGAGTAGTTCCACCTGCCGCCGTTAGGTAGCGCAACCATAGTTTTCGGTCGCAAATTCTTTACACGCCTTGAATCTTCGAACTTGTTCAAGAATGGTTTGCGTGTGCCCCAGTTGGTCATTTTGTATATTTTTTTGTAATTTAGTTAAATTTGTACTCATGGCATTTGAAGGAAAAAAAACGAAATTCAATCAGTAACTTTCGTTCAATTGATGTGGTCACTTTAAAACACCTTGTTATTGTTTCAATTAGGCTAAATGGTGAGGTGTATGTATGGTTAATACAAGATTCTTTGTCTGAATTACTGGAAGACGTACATTAGCAACGAGGAGGCGTATGTGGTAATTGAACGACGGAGCCCCATCATATTGTAGCAGAGACGAGCTCACCTTGATGCGACGGTTCCGATGAGATGGATTGGTCGATAAGTCATTGTTGAGTGGTCCGCGTGATATCCCGACTTTTATCTCTGGGGACACATATTTAAGACTTGGTTCGCGACATTGATGACCTACGACAATTAATAATTGATGCCTGTGAAACTATCCGTAATACGCCTGGAATCTTCGAATGGGTTCAAGAATCATTTTTAGGTGGTCAGTTTGAACAGTTTTTGTAATTAAATTATATTTGTACGTGTTTCATGATATTTGAAGCATAAAAAGATCGCAATTCAATTTGAAACTTTTATTTAAACAACAATTTGAAACATCTTCGTTTTACGAAAAATGTAATTTACACACTTATCCTACTTATTCTAATTTAATATCGCACTTTTGATACTAGTGATCGTTTTCGTATCTTTTTCGATAAAAAACAAATGCTTAGTCAAAGGAAACAATTGGGTTAAAGGAATAAATAGAAACTGCACATTTGCCCGTTTTTCGACGTTTTGGGGGCCGATTTTTGAGGGCCAATGCATTTTGGGACCCATGTTCATGAGACATTTTCGACTCAATATGACCGAAAGAACACGACACTTAATTATTTCCAAAAATGTCATTGTCGAAACAAAATTCCAATCCTAAGTGTACTAATTTAGGGTCCGAAACTGACCTTTTTCGCTTCCCAAAATCCAGATATTTTGCACGAGCAAATCGAAGCTGTAGTTTTATTACTAAAGTAGAAAGAACTGAATTGGAGGGATTCTGTTTACTTGTAGAAGTTTTCAAACCTGAGATTTTAAATCATAATTGACGGCTTTTAAAATTCATTTTGCGCGTGAAAATACCTCTACATGTTATGGTCATAAAAGCACGCAAAGGAGGCTGTGTGCCCAAGACATGTACCTGTAGTGTCGCGCGATAAAACGTCATTTCAAAATCCGTCAATATTAGGCTTATTATCGAAAAAAAATATTTTTTTTACGCTTCGTTTTTATGCGCGAGGAGCCTTCGGTTTCGTAACATCTTTCTACTACGTAGCCTTGTGTATGCCTTTTTCAATTACTACAGCGTAGGATTTTTTCCTGGATGTTAAATCAACCTGCTTTTAATCCGAGATGTTAAGAAATGTATTACAGACAATTAGCCAATGATACGCCGCGCATTTCCTGACGTCACGGGTGCCGAAAATAATTTTTCAAACATGGAAATACGCCGAAAAACTCTATTTCCACCATTTCGACTTATTTTTATAATAATTCAAAGACGGCTTAACCGATTTTGATGAAATTTTCTGTACTTGCTATAAACTGTTTGCTCTTTCTAATGAATCATTAATTAGCCATAGCTAAAATTTCCGTGCAAGCAACACTTTAATATCTCAAAAAGGTTAAAATGAAACACTTGTTGCACGCCGTACAGGTGAAAGGTTTGCACCATTCCACCTTTAATTTCAATGATTTCATTCATCTGGGGCTGGGCTATAAAGTAACCCACTCGCATAGAGTGAAAGGCCCTATGGAAGCGCATGAAACATTAATCCTAACGGACCAACTTGTTTCCGAGGCGTGAATCCGAAGAGCGGTGATGTGGTTTTCACATTTTTTAGAGTATAAACTTATTTTTTATCTAGGTATGGTACATTACCCTTAGACCACCTTGTTTATTTCACGCCTCGAAAACAAGACGTTGCGTACGAAAAGTGTTCACAAGTTTCGCTGATAGCCTTCCACTCTATAAGGGTGGTTTACTCTATGGGCGGTGCCTTTCTGTGTTTTATGTAATCAGTTCAGCCAGTCAGGAGACAGACGTTCGTTGTTGAATTGATCCATAAAACGTTTCCAGAATTGAGCATTTTAATAATAATAATAATCAGCTAGGCTAATACCCTAGGCACCACCTTAGGCCAAAGTCATCTAGCGACTTCTAAGGCCTTAAACAGGTGGCCGGGTTACAATATGCAAACCTTTCCCATGTAAAGATTTATTGAGTGCCAGTGCGTGACCTACGTCAGGTGATAACGAAGGCCTCCCATCCTAACGATTGAGAGAAAACTGGTTAATTCATGATTTAAATGAATATAGGCACTTGGCAGCATTACGTATATAATGCGTCACCCATGCGTTTTCCAATTGAAAAAAAAAAGATTACTAGCATGGCGGTCATAGTTAAATTTTGGACGCTTTTTAGCGCTGCTGCCGGTATATTCCCATTCGATCAAATCCCATTCGACCGAATTCAATATGTTTCCGAAATATTACCCCCGATATGTATATAATTTACGGTACAGGGGTATAAAAATAAAGATAACGTTTCCAAAAGGCGGATTCGGTTCATTGGGACCTTTTGTTTTGTTTTTTACTACTGCCCCGAGATATAGCAGGGTACGCAAAAAACGTTATACCTAAACAAAATTGCTACAGGTGTACTAACGGTAAGGTTAGGTTAGGTTAGGTTAGTCTCTCACTTCCCTAGGGTGGCGCGCTTTTATAAATATATTTATGCTTTGAACTTTTTATTTATATCAAGAATACAATAATTCGAACAATTTCATTTTTTAATGTGAATGGTTAAGTTTGTAGCAATTGCGTCGAGTTAAGACCTTTTCACACAAGCTAACTTTTTAAATCAAAATGCTGAGTCAGCAAAAATGGATCAGTGATCCATTTTTTTTCTCGCGTACATTTTTGGTGGATCAACTCATCGAACTTTTATTCACACGAACCAACTAGTTGACTAAACTCAAGTTGACTCATCTAGTTGGATCAAAAAGTTGGCTCGTGTGAAAAGGCCTTAAGACTAACGCGACTTCTTCATTCGAACCCTATTTTGTGAGCTATTTTCTCCATTTTAGCTAATTGGCTCCAATAAGACTATCAACACTTATTTATATAAGAAGTAAACCTATTTAAAAACGAAATTTGATGTACTATAAAAAATAATATAAACGTGCAAAATTGGGCTGTAAACCGCACAATTGGGGTATTTTCGATCGATTGGGACTCAATGTTAAATCGTTTTCGAACGAATGGGATTTCGGTCAAATGGGACCAAAGCCTGCTGCCTTTTTCTTATGTACTTTGAACTCGCGATTACTTGGTCACCGGTGTTGAAAAGTAAATTTTTTTTAGTATACGCTGATCGATTTGGTGTCATATAAATTCTGCTGTAATTTATGACGCGGTTTCATTTTGGAAATCCTGTTTTGCCCTAGGAGTCATATTATCGAATTTTACCCTCCCCCTTTGGCTTTTGGGCTAATCATTCTCTTGTTCTTAGTTTGGTTTTTTTGTTCGTACGCTATTCGGTGTCATTCCCGTTTTGTATTTTTAATTGCACTTTTAATTTGGCCTCGATTTTTCAGTTTTTCCGGATTGTTTAGGTTCTACAGTGTTCACCTCATTATCCGGGTTTGTGAAGCAATTTGTGAGGTTTTCAATTGTGGGTTTAAATTATATATTGGTTAGGTTCAGTTATGGCGCCAGTAATTTTCTTAACGCAAGTGGCGGCTCGACGTGAAGTAGCTCTTTTTTCAATAGATGTCGCTAACGTCGAAATCAAAAAGGCGGTACTTATAGGTACCCCACGCGTTGATTGGATCGTAAATTGGTCAATAACATAAATTACAGTAATTATAAACAAAATTTTTACATCCACGGGATATATAATTAAATAAAACAATACTATAAGTTAAGCTGTACTTTTGTCCAAATACGTATTGCATCACCGTGTACTCTGCTTTACTCCAAAATGAAACAAGCCACTTAAAGCGTTGCCCATAGAAATAGAAATGAGACTAGAACCACTGCGCATTTCGCCAATCCCAAGGGAAAGTGGGAAACGGGCAAGCTGGAAGGCTGCCATTAGGGTGGAATCGGGTTATCCGCGCCATCTGACAAGCGCATTAAACATTGTCGCCATGGTTACGGCGGAAAGTTTTAACCCGAATTATAAAGAAACCATCCTGATATGTTTTTTTCTTAAACCGAATCAGTGAAAAACCCATTGATTTCATCAGTGGTGGAGTCCAATAGGCCGGTGCCTAGTAGGCCTTGTCCTTAATCCGGCACTGGTCAGAAGCATACAGCAGATAAATATATAAAATAATATCCTTTACTATAAAAAATGTTGTTCAACTTTTTGTAATAGGCCTTTTCATAAATTCACTACGACTGCTCAACTTGTCATATCACCTCCGGCAGGAATCGAACCTACGACCTTAGTATAAATTCCTGCGTATTAACAATAAAAAATTATCAATGTTATGAATTTTTTTATGGTTTTTCCACCCCTTAAATTTTACCCCCTTACCGATACCAAACAGGAATTTCAATTATGGAGTTTTTGCCATCTAGCGGTAACTTTTGGCGAATGGAAATTTCTCAAGGACGTGGTTTGGAATTTGAGTTATCTTACGTATTCCAATGTAGGAATGGTAGGAAGTATTGTTCATTACTTTGTAGATATCCGGTATTGACAATTTTAATCACCTTCGTGTGCTTGAAGCAAACATTCCACCCTAGAGTACTATCTCTGTAAGGCTATTTAATCCATGGTCTCCCTATGACATCATCCCAGTTCAGTAGACCGACTTCACTGTGACTGTTTTAGGGCCAATTGGAGAGCCGTTCTTTCCGTACAAGTGGTTTCATTTCACCTTTTCAATAGTGACAATCCCACGCAACCGACTGACGCCAAAATTGATAAAGCCATACGAGGGGTAAGACAGTCTCAGGTCTGTACACCGAGTTCGTGCATTTAGCACTGTTAAAGGTACATATTTTAAAGAGTTCGCGAGTTCCATTTAGCACTGTCAAACGTACGGCAGTGTACACCGAGTTCGCAGAGTGTCTTACCTCTCGAAGCCATATTAGATTCATAGTCATTATTTCTAAATATAAATAACTAAATTCCAGGTGATCTATACAATGTTTCAAAAGGTTATACAAAAATGTTACGGAGTTGTAGGTGGTGAGTTGAGAAGTATGCCTGTTTTTCCCCCATTTTCCTACGATGAGCTTAAAGAGCGCCAGAGAGTGTGGTCTATTAGCCCTTGGAAGTAGGCTGCAACAAGCGCAAAACCAAGCAGCAGGAAAATGCGAACATTAAGTTTGGGTTCGTGTGATAGGTAAAAAAGGACTTTGTAAACAAATCGAGGTAACCAGCGTATAAAAGTAAACTTAAACAGTATCTAAAATCCCTGCTGCTTGGTTTTGCGCTTGTTGCAGCCTACTTCCAGGGGCTAGTAGGCCACACTTTGAAGCTCTCTGGCGCTCTTTTAACTCGTCGTAGGAAAATGAAAAAAAACCGCATACTTCAAATCACCCCGAACAACTCCTTAACATTTTTGCATAACCTTTTGAAACATCCTGTATGCACTGTATGCATGGGTGTTTTTCACATATTTTTCCTTTTCCGGCTAAGAAAATTTACGTTTATTTAATATTATTATAATATACTATTATATTATTCCAATACAAATATTCTTGGTCATTTCATTGGGGTTTCTCAGTCAATGTGTTGAAATCTAGTATTTGATATTAATTTTTAAACGTGTAAATTCAAATAACCGTGTCAGAAATCCATACCTCTACTTGGAATGCTTATCGCTGCATATTTTCGTCTCGATGTGGCTGACGGTTTTTTTGACGTCACTATGTTAGCTTAAAAAACAACCATGTGAGAGGGGAGCGCGCAGATGGCATTTTTGCTCTAGCAGGTGGGGCCAAAGTCGTCAGAGTGATCTTACCATACGTTATACGCCAGGATAAGCATTCCAAGTAGAGGTATGGATTCCTGACGTGTAAGAATGTAATAGTTCTATTTATAAAAAAACCTTGGCCATCTTGTTGAAATGTTGCCTCCCCGCTTCAGCTGTGGATCCGTTTTCTCTCCCACTAAAGAGCTTATGAACTCATTCTTAGGCATTGGCTGAACTATTCCAGGGCAACATTTCAACAAGTTGGGCAAGCGTAAAGACATTTTATAAAATCAACTATTAATGCTTTTATACATTTTCAATAAATTACTTATTTATGTATTAAATAATTAAATCAAATAAATATCTTTCAGAACTTTGAAACTACATCTTAAACGATGTTTCATTCAATATACTATTGGTAACTGACATATTAAAATGATATTACTTTTACCTTTAGATTTAAACACAAAAAAATGACCAACCAAATTTTCCATTCCATTATGGGAATTCTCAAAGAAAAGAAAAATTATTATCCGTTTTCTTAATAACGGATCTAAGAGCTAAGATTAATCCGTCTCAGCGAGCTTGTCCATCGTATATACGCCAAAATTGAGCATCGGTTCGCATTTGCATTTATATCGATTCCGACCAGGAGGAGTAAAGTTAAGAAAACACTCAGATACCTTTCAGAGACGGCTGCAACTGGAACATGAGCCTATATAAATATATTTTTTATCTTTTCTCTTGGAACGCTGCTGGGGAATATTTTTGCAATGTACTTGTTTAAAGTGTATATCACCACTAACGCGTTCTTTATATAAGACCACAAAACCTTCAGGGATTAACTCCTGCTCAAACCACTCAAGCCACCGAAATACTATTATCTTTAGAACTTCACTGACCCAACAAAAATAAGGTTTCTAGTTCCACCTTCCATTAAATAATTAATATTATTAATTATTTTATATCTTTTATGATTCCGTTGCAGAACTTTCTTACGTTATAAATAATAAGATATTTAATTTAAAATTATCAAAAAATTATTTTAAAAGACTGTATTACATAAGATGGTTTATTTTCGCTTGTTCCGGTATTTCGGAGTAGGGTAAGAAGAGTAACGCTATGTTGTCATTTTACTCCGATTCTGTGAAGGCGAATAGTTCGAGTCGGAGTAAAAACGTTTTTCCAAAATGGTTGCTTGTGGCCTTTTTAGCAGATAAATTCTGGCTAGCAGACGACAAAATCCGATTTTCTCCTTTACACCTCCTTTTCAGAAGGAGTAAAAAGAGTAGCCCTAATACTCCGGAACAAGCGAATATTTTATGGGGCGGAGTAATTCTCATCCCCGGAACAGGCGAATAAAACATTTTATGTTAAAAAGAGTCTCAACATAGTAATTATCACTAACTATAAATAAATACATTATTGTCAGTAAATACACGTAAATTAGGTTATTTGCGTACGAATGCGAAAATGAAAGTGGTGAATTTAAAATTCAAGACGGCAGATGAAGCTATTATAGTAGCCTATTGAGTAAAGGTCATTGAGTAGCCCACTCTCATAGAATGGGGGGTCCTACGGAAGCGCATGAAACATGAATCCTAACGGGCCAACTGGTTTTCGAGGCATGAATAAATAAAGTCTGAAGAGCGATGGTGTTGTTTTTACATCTTTTAGAGTATAAACTTACTTTTTTATCCAGATATTGTACATCACCTTTAGGCCAACTTGTTAATTTCACGCCTCGAAAACAAGACGCTGCGTACGAAAAGTGTTCACAAGTTTCGTTGATAGCCTTCCATTCTATGTGGTTTACTCTATGGTAATGGTGTGGTAAAATATTCAAATTCATTTCTTAAGCCGATTCGTAATATTTGGTACAAATTGTATTATTTTAATGCTTTCCATTTCTATCTGAAAAATAATTTCTATTAACTTCCCTTTATCTTTGTCTGATCAGATTAAATCTGTTAGTCTTAACTGAATTTCTTAACCCAACAGCTTTTTAAGTTGAAAAACTTAAAGCGACTTTAGCATTATCTCACGTAAAGCTTTTGAAAACTTTTACTTTCTGATGTGATCAGATTAAAATTTCGCTTCAGAAACATAGTTAATTTTTATATTTATCAGTTATTCAGAAACTGTAAACCAGCTAACTGTTATCCGAAGAAGGTTTAGAAAATGGGTTAAACTGATTTATAGTTGAAAAAATCCGAGAATCTATCCCTGTTGGAAGCACTAGTTATTTTAACTTGAAACTTATATTTATTTTCCGTCACAAACTGTAGATTTAAATTAAATATGTTTATTAACACGCCATACCCAATAATTCACAAACTTTAAATGTCAAAGTATGATTTAATTCGAAGCATATTTCGGGGTCTCGCGAATACTTGATCACATTTACATACATTAATCGTTAAAAAGTCTACCCCAGTAAGACTCGTTAGTTCAAAAATTAAATATATAGTGTTAGATGTCTCGTCATTTCAGAATATTTAAATTGCAAATTTAATGAAAATAGATCTGATCTATAAACACGGTGTACATTTCCAGCAGTTATTAAAGCCGTAATTAATGGCTTAGTGTTTTGTAACAAGGCTTTCCGCGCCTTAATTTGTTTAACAGCGCTCGGGCAGAGGCGAACTAAGAGCGTTCCAAAAATAAAGGTCACTAGCCCTCGCTGACGCCACGTATTGATTTTTGTTTAAGTTGAAATTAATTACGCGCACTTTCGGGATTGCCGGATTAAATTTATGATATCTCTCTAAAGGCGTAATTTTTCTTTTCACCCGCAGGGTTGCCGAACGATTTGCAAGTATACTGGCAGCAGTATCCGTGGCTCTTCGGCGAGACTGTGTGCAAACTCAGAGCCTTCATCGCCGAACTGACCAGCTACGCTTCCGTGCTGACCATCGTGGCGTTCAGCACGGAGCGCTATTTGGCCATCTGCCATCCTCTTCTCATCCAGACTGTCTCTTCTCTATCGAGAGCCATTAAAATTATCACCACAGTCTGGATTACGTCTGGCTTGTGCGCTATTCCATTCGCCATTTTCACTCAAGTAGGTCCCTACCAAAAACATTTTTTTCATTCAATTTAGCGATAATAACTATGATCGAACAATTTTTAGCGTGTGTTCCCTATCCCATCATCAGAACCGGAATAAGAACTAAGCCTACTAGGCACAGGCCTATGGGCCCCCACCAACAGAAGGCCGCCACGCGTCATTGTCCGCAGTGACGCGTTAACCAATACGCTTACAAGGACTCAAGGAGAGTACCCGAGGTGTTTATTGCCGATTTTGTTCAAAGTCGGGCGTAGTGTAGACCTATGTGAGATATTAAGGAGACGTTGCACTACCCATTCCATTTGTCATGGCAACAGAAAATGTTTTTGAACACTTAAAACAAAAAAATCTCCATTCATAAAAGCATGGGATTTTCTCGGTTTCACAGGGTCCTAGCTACTAAATTGGTTTTTTAAACTTGAAAATCACGAAATAGGTAATTTTGACCACATTTAGGTAAATTTCATCAAGTTTGGGTAAATTGTAACATTTCTGGGGTAAAATTGTAACAATCTTTGGGTAAAATAAGAAAAAAATCTTATTTTTGTTTTAAGTGGTCAAAAACATTACGCCCGACTGTGAACAAAATTGGAAATGAACACCTCGAGTACTCTCCTTGTTAGTAGCTATCAGCATAGGGGCCTGCAACTTTTAAAAGGCTGAGGACCCTGAAACGAGGCTATATCATGGTTATTGGGGGGGGGGGGGGGGCGCCTAATAAAGCTCAAGCCTAGGGCCCAGGTAGTTAATCCGCCGCTAGCTGTCAGGATAAATCATGTTACGCTTCAAATATAGAGAAAGGTTTTCGCATAAACACAACCATAAGTGACAGAACCGGACTAATGACTAGGCCTACTAGGCACAGGCCTATGGGCCCCCACCAACAGAAGGCCGCCACGCGTCATTGTCCGCAGTGACGCGTTAACCAATACGCTTACAAGGACTCAAGGAGAGTACCCGAGGTGTTTATTGCCGATTTTGTTCAAAGTCGGGCGTAGTGTAGACCTATGTGAGATATTAAGGAGACGTTGCACTACCCATTCCATTTGTCATGGCAACAGAAAATGTTTTTGAACACTTAAAACAAAAAAATCTCCATTCATAAAAGCATGGGATTTTTTCGGTTTCACAGGGTCCTAGCTACTAAATTGGTTTTTTAAACTTGAAAATCACGAAATAGGTAATTTTGACCACATTAGGTAAATTTCATCAAGTTTGGGTAAATTGTTACATTTCTGGGGTAAAATTGTAACAATCTTTGGGTAAAATAAGAAAAAAATCTTATTTTTGTTTTAAGTGGTCAAAAACATTACGCCCGACTGTGAACAAAATTGGAAATGAACACCTCGAGTACTCTCCTTGTTAGTAGCTATCAGCATAGGGGCCTGCAACTTTTAAAAGGCTGAGGACCCTGAAACGAGGCTATATCATGGTTATTGGGGGGGGGGGGGGGCGCCTAATAAAGCTCAAGCCTAGGGCCCAGGTAGTTAATCCGCCGCTAGCTGTCAGGATAAATCATGTTACGCTTCAAATATAGAGAAAGGTTTTCGCATAAACACAACCATAAGTGACAGAACCGGACTAATGACTAGGCCTACTAGGCACAGGCCTATGGGCCCCCACCAACAGAAGGCCGCCACGCGTCATTGTCCGCAGTGACGCATTAACCAATACGCTTACAAGGACTCAAGGAGAGTACCCGAGGTGTTTATTGCCGATTTTGTTCAAAGTCGGGCGTAGTGTAGACCTATGTGAGATATTAAGGAGACGTTGCACTACCCATTCCATTTGCCATGGCAACAGAAAATGTTTTTGAACACTTAAAACAAAAAAATCTCCATTCATAAAAGCATGGGATTTTTTCGGTTTCACAGGGTCCTAGCTACTAAATTGGTTTTTTAAACTTGAAAATCACGAAATAGGAAATTTTGACCACATTTAGGTAAATTTCATCAAGTTTGGGTAAATTGTAACATTTCTGGGGTAAAATTGTAACAATCTTTGGGTAAAATAAGAAAAAAATCTTATTTTTGTTTTAAGTGGTCAAAAACATTACGCCCGACTGTGAACAAAATTGGAAATGAACACCTCGAGTACTCTCCTTGTTAGTAGCTATCAGCATAGGGGCCTGCAACTTTTAAAAGGCTGAGGACCCTGAAACGAGGCTATATCATGGTTATTGGGGGGGGGGGCGCCTAATAAAGCTCAAGCCTAGGGCCCAGGTAGTTAATCCGCCGCTAGCTGTCAGGATAAATCATGTTACGCTTCAAATATAGAGAAAGGTTTTCGCATAAACACAACCATAAGTGACAGAACCGGACTAATCACTAGGCCTACTAGGCACAGGCCTATGGGCCCCCACCACTGATGAAATCCATGGATTTTTAACTGATTCGGTTTAAGAGAAAAAAATATCAGGCTTGTTGCTTTTTCATTTGAAAAATCATTATTTTCAATGGGAAAATTTAATATTTTGTGTTGTCAAAAACATTTTTCGTTGCCATGGCAAAACGGTTGCCCATTGAATAAATTCCCTTTAGGATTTTTATGATACATGAAAGTCTACCAATCCCCGAGTTTGAACAAAATCGGTGGGTTACACTTCGGTATGTCTCCTTGTTAGTGCCTAGGGCCCCTCCTTCAGTAAATCTGGTTCTGCCCATCATGCTTCCAGAGTAAGCTCCTTCTCCGTTAAACAATAAATAAGTTCGGTTTATTATTGGTTCCAAAAACTGACGTCTTCCTTCCATTGCAAAAAAATGGTGGATACCAAACTCTATACAGTGTTAAGTTAAGAGGAACCACCTATGGACGTCATTGCCAGGAATGATAAAAACGGGTATTTATTATTCTCCAACGTCCACTTTCCCCCATTTCAGCTTTCCGTTGCTAAGTAACGCATTTTGAAATTTTTAATGTTTAGGCTTGTTTTCTCTCAAAAAGTAACCCACTTGCATAGAGTGGAAGGCCCTATAGAAGAGCATGAAACATTAATCCTAACGGGCCGACTTGTTTTCGAGGCGTGAATAAATATAGTCCGAAGAGCGATGCTGTTGTTTTTACATTTTTTACAGTATAAACTTACTTTTTTATCTAGATATGGTACATTACCTTTAGCCAACTTGCTTATTTCACGCCTCGAAAACAAGACGTTGCGTACGAAAAGTGTTCAGAAGTTTTGCTGAAAGCCTTCCACACTATGTGCTTGGTTTACTCTATGGTAATGTAGATTATCTAGATAAAAAAGTAAGTTTATACACTCAAAAATATAAAAACAACACCATCGCTCTTTGGATTATATTTAATCACGGCTCGAAAACAAGGCGGCCCTGTAGAATTAATGTTTCATGCGCTTCCATGGGGCTTTCCGCTCTATGCGAGTGGGTTACTCTATGAACCTTGAGGACGTGGTTCGAGATCATTGAGTTTGGTTTGATCTAATGACCCAGTGCGCGTGCCATACGATCTGAAAATATGAAATTCTTAGGAAAAATAGCTTTTCAATTATTAGCTCTGGATCGTTTTTTTAGTGAACACGCTGTATATCTTGAGGGTTTTGAAAGTTTGATGGTCGTACCTAATAGATTAGATGCATTATTTTTGTTTCAAATCCGATTTACACCATCTTGAAAAATGGCGAATACCAAAATCTATATATATCCTGTACGTTTTTGACGATTTTCTGAAAGTTGGCTAGTCGCACCCTGTAGATTACGCCTATTATTTGTTTGGTTAAAAATCCGATCACCACTATCTTGGCAAATGGCGAATACCGATTTGTCTGAGCACGCATTGGTTCGCTGGTTACTTGAAATACAACTTTATATTGTTAAATGATGGATACATAAAACAATAACTACAACAATAATAACACAAATAATTTCCTTTTGGTTAAAATTGGAAAATTACTAAATTGGAAAACAAAGTTTGTAAAAAGATGTTTACTCCAAATCTTAGGAGAAAAATACATTGTAAGTTAAAAAGTTTAATAAGAAATAAATAGTAAAAATAATAATGTGGAGTCGGTTCCAAAACAACATAGTTGAGTCTCTCTCGAGACTAGTTCCATGCATTGATACTTTTTGTGATTTGCTAATGTCATTCGTGTGCTTTATTTCAATTATAGACAGAATTTCATATTTGCTACTAGGAATAATTATATCGTGTCATATAATTATGGTGAGATTCCAACTTGCCCGCAGCACACATCATCAAGGTGGGAGGAGCTAAGTCAATTTACATCACACTCAGTCCCAGAAATAAAAAAAAGCCATTCAATTATTGTAACCGTCGAAAACTGGGCCCAGTGGAAATCGTAGAGGGAAGGGACGCCGTGATTGGTTTGCTTTAGATCCTACTACACGCATGCGCATTCACGGTTTTAATGTTTTTAATTTATTAAACATGGCGGCAAATCAAAACATATTCACGAAAGGATTTGGGTACATTTGTTCGAATTTCATTCGTCCGAATGGTGGTACAAGTGTCCGAATGAGCATCTGTCCAAATGCCGGAAAACAGGATCGTATTTCATTTGCCCGAAAAATTTATCACAACTTTTGTTGGTGATTTAGTCCTTCAATTTATGTTCACTTTACTGGCGAATTTCATTCGTTCGAATAATCGTTTGTCTGTTTTTTCGAACATTGGGAATTGGTTGTTTTGTTTTTAAATATTGTTAGTATAAGAAAATAGTAACACTAACGTGAAACTAACTTAACCTAACCTAACCTAACCTATCCTAACCAAAAATAAAATATCCACAACATTCAACGCAATTCCTACTTAAAAACAAACAACGATATTTACAATGTAGTTTTTTATTTTTTATTCTTGCACTAAAAAAATCCGGACCAAAAAAAAACAGCAATAAGAAATACTAATTTAGCTACCGATTCGGACGAATGAAACAAACAAGTTGTCCAATTCGAAAAATTGAAACATTTTTTATTTCGGCGGTTCGGACGATTGAAATTCGAACAAATGTACCTCTCCTCCCGAAAGGATCTTAGTCATTGATATCGTATATTTGTTTGGACACTTCAATGGATTATCATTATTATTACTTTCAATAAACTGAAATAGACAGAAAACCATCATGTATCAAAATAAATCACTTAAAAGGTAATAATAGCTTTATTTTGGTTGAAGGTCCAATTTGAAACTAAGCCAAAAATAACGTTTGGATTTGTTATATCAGACGCTGCGCTGACAAACTTTCAACGGAAAAAACCTTGAAAATAATTTTTTTGTGGCCATAGGCGGCACTAGCGTCGGATCTACGTCACATTTCCCCCCATTTTCAAACAAAACCTGCCTTTGGGAAGAGGACTGCCGAGCTTGTTTATTATTTTAACCGTCTAATATAACGCAGGATTGACAGATAGATTATAGACGATGATCATTGCTAGTAGTCCATATATGCTTTCCTGGTATAGATTTAAGCCGCGTTTGCTATTAAAAAATGAATGGACATACTTGGAAGAAATCTTTTGTATTTTTAAACCAATATAAAATTGAAAGATTATGCTACTAAACCAATTATGATAAATTTTAAATCAGGCGCCAGAAATCAATGATCTTTGTTGTTCCTAAAGAAGCACTTGGTCTGGGAAATATTCCCATTCTTTAATAAAATTAGGTAAATCAGGGAAATTTATGAGGTTTCAGGCAGTGTTGGGCACCGCTCATCTCATTGTGAGCGGATTTGTTATTATGATCGAAAATGAGCGGTAAAATATCTTTTTAAAAGAGCGCAAAACAAAAATGAGAGGAGCACCAATTTTAACGCTAAAAAAAAGAGCGGAAAGAGAGGAGCGAAAATTTTACCGCTCAAAAAGACGTGAGCGTGAGCGGCTCTTCGACGAAAATGCCCAACACTGGTTTCAGGAAGAGAACAAATTTACATGTGCATTTACTCATCTTATATTTAAAATTTATATTAAATTTTAATCATGGAATACTTTTTAATGAAAAGATTTGTTAAGTTAGCAATGACCTGGAGATTCACATAAGATAAAACCTTAATTTTTTATTGAGGTTACCTTTAATCATTCAATAACATAAGAAACAGAATCAATCCATGTTTCCAACGAAATTCGAGCAACCGAGGAAATAACAAGATAATCTATCGCTGTTTTAAGCACTAGTTATTTTAACTTAAAACTTATATTTATGTTTGGTCAAAAACTGTTTGTTAACGCGCCATACCCAATAAATCACAAACTTTAAATGTCCAAGTTTGATTTAATTCGAAGTTTTTTCTACGTATACTTGATCACATTTACATATATTAATCGATAAAAAGTCTACCTCGGTAAGACTCGTTAGTTCAAAAATTAATATGTAAATAAATTTAGATTAATATTAATCATGGAATACTTTTTCAGGAAGGGATTTGTTAAGTTATCAATTACCTGGAGATTCACATAATCTTTATTGAGGTTATCTTTAATCATTGAGTTCACATGGAAATATCAGTGGAAAATCTAATATTAACAAGGGAAAAGGTTTAACATCATTGGAATGAACCCAGGCTATATTATGCATTTATTAGTTATCCTTTTGTTAATCTTGATATTATTTCAACGTGGAGGGTTGCGAGTCGCAAAACACGAAAATTCAATAACAAAAGAAACAGAATCAATCCATGTTTCCAACAAAATTCGACCAACCGAGGAAATAACAAGACATTGTTCGCCTGGAACCGATAATGTGATATCTCGAAAAGTACACGACTTTTGACGTGGCGGTTACAATACATCATTCCTTCTTCCTTCTCGAGTAGAAACGGCTTCAGTGAGTGAGTCGGCCATTAGGAAAACAAACAGCCACTTCCTCCAGCGATTTCCACCCACTTCCGGTCACGCTCGAGGTGAGATTGCAACCGGCAATTGCTTTTATCCCCCACACCCACCGGCCATTGTTTATTCTCGCAGATAAAATAACGTCATTGCCAATATGAGACGCACGATGAAGGTATATTTAGTAAGGCGATAAGAATAAGGATCTCCCAAACGAACGAAGGCGTTGATGTTTGCCCGAAGTTACAATTTGTATCCACGAAAATGTATCCGTTACGCGTTAAATTTATGATTAGAGAGACTCGTTGCTTACCGAAAAATATTTAATTTTAAAAATATTGTTTATAATATCATAATGATAATTAGTCACTTAAAGCAACTGTCGGCTCTATCATTGCCACCTGTATTATCAAAAGGCCCCTGTTATTAGAGATGGCCATGGATCTATCCGAATCTTCGAAAAATATGATTTTCGCGGAGAGCGTGGAGCCATCTATTAATGGGAACGGAAGCTAAAATTCAAAATAGCGAAACAATGACGTCGTCAGAGAGCCATTATAGAGTATTATATTTAGACCACTTCACTCTACTTAGTTAACTTTAACCTAAATTATATATCCCATATAAAATATATTGTAAACAATTACTATAATTGAAGTTATTGGCAAATTTACAAACGAGCCAATCAACGCGAAGCATACTTTTATGTCCCGCCTTTTGGGTGAAAATGTAGCTTCCGCATCTTGTTTGGATTTCGACGCTAGCGACATCTGTTGTAAAAAGAGCTACTTCACCCAGAGCCGACACTTGCTTTAAATATCGCCTGTGCTCGGCGCGGTAATATTTAATGTCATAAATATATTAATTACACTTATCTCTTTCACGGATATGCCTTTCATTAGTTAGTCCAAAATGTTTATGTAAGGATTTAATCATTAACGAATGAGGACTCATTACCAAGGAAAATAACTATGTTGAGACCATAGAGTAGCCCACTTGCATAGAGTGGAAGGCCATTGGGAAGCGCATGAAACATTAATCCTAACGGGCGAACTGGTTTTCGAGGCGTGAATTAATATAGTCCAGAGCTATGGTGTTGTTTTAACATTTTATACAGTATAAACTTACTTTTTTTTATCTAGATATTGTACATTTCCTTAAAGCCAACTTATTTATTTCACCCCTCGAAAACAAGACGTTGCGTACGAAAAGTTGTCACAAGTTTCGCTGATAGCCTTCCACTCTAAGTTTAAAAAGAGACTGAACAAAAGTCATTATCCCTCAGTAGAAAAATATTCTTTCTTATATTCAGTTACAAGTTAAGAAAGGCAAAATATCTAGTACATTTGGCGGAAAGGTACTAGCATGAATTTCTGGCCAATCGGAGGCGGGAATTTCGAATTTGGCCGGTTTACGGTTGAATTTCTAAGTATACCGGCGCGCGTTACACAATATTGGAAAAAACCGTCTATAGCGTTATGTTTCTAAGTGAAAATTAATTCTTTAACACAGATAAGATTTTAAAAACCGTTGTCATAATTTATTTTTAGTACTACAAGTGAGGCATACCTAAAACAATTCCTATTGACGAGTTCAGGGTAAGTATAGAACGGGTAATGCCGAGATTACCACGTTGACGTACATGAACGTGCGATTTGATGATTTTTTAAGAGCATAATACTAAAAATACGCTATAATGAAGCTTAAAAATAATTATCTGCATTAAATATATATTTATATAAATTTACGCAATAGACATTTCTAAAATGGATTAATATAACATGCGCGAGGAACCTTTATGAATTCAATAGAAAATATGTGAAATTCGAAATTAACGCGCTGATTTACCGGAAATTCGTGCTAGTATCTTTCCGCCAAATGTACTAGATATTTTACCTGCAACTGAGTATAGTAACACATTATTCACAATCGAAATTCGAAGATGAAAATGAAGAATTTGTGCAATATGGATTAGAAATGGTTCAAATGATTATATTTCGGTGCAAATTTGAGAGGGTTACTAGGCCGTGGCTAGGACGATGACACTGAATTAATTTAATTGAAGGTTCTTAAAACTTTAAAGTACTTTGATCGAAGTTAATCTAGCAATTTGGTTTGCCCTTGACTAAAGTCTAAAATATTACATCATCCAAAGCGTAGATGAAGGCTTGTAAACAATTACCTGGAAATATCTCGTAATATCGGCTTTTGTATGGATTGAACAGCTAGAGCGTTAGGAATCTGACGAACCATGAATTTGAAGAATGGTTTTGTTGTAGGTCTCTTGACATTACGACAACCAGAAGGAATAGGCACTGAAACCGAAGTCGAAACCGTTTCCATATTGACGGTTATTGATCGAAACTGTGCCACGGCGTTTCCATTATTCCGTGAAATGCGAGTTCGAGAAAATGACATTTCGGTTTGCATGAAGGAAGATGGAATGGGGGACCATAATCCGATGGGATTCCACGACGAATGCTCTCTGATGAAGAGTTTACTTAACACGTTGTTACGCACAGACCTTCAGGCAATTCCCAATGCTGGTTTATGTCTTTATTGGAAATATAACCTTTCAAGGAATTTAATGGGAAATTATTTTCAGCGAGGCCGAACTTTAGTCCCTAAGAAAATTTTAGTAGAACTATAGTCCCAACTAAAGCAAATTTTAGTAGTACTATAGTTCACCTAAAGCAGACTTTAGTATAACTATAGTTGCACCTAAAGCAGAATTTAGTAGAACTATAGTAGCACTTAAAGCAGAATTTAGTAGAACTATGGTAGCAAATAAGGCCGATTTTAATTAGAACTATAGTACCACCTAAAGTGGGATTTTATTAGAACTATAGTAGCACCTAAAGGATAATTTAGTAGAACTATAGTAGCACCTAAAGTAGATTTTATTAGAGCTATAGTAGCACCTAAAGCATACTTTAGTAGAATTATAGTAGCACCTAAAGCAGACTTTAGTAGAACTATAGTACACCTAAAGTGGGATTTTCTTAGAACTATAGTAGCTCCTAAAGGATAATTTAGTAGAAATATAGTAGCACCTGAAGTAGATTTTATTAGAGCTATAGTAGCACCTAAAGCATACTTTAGTAGAATTATAGTAGCACCTAAAGCAGACTTTAGTAGAACTATAGTAGCACCTAAAGCCTAATTTAGTAGAACTATAGTAGCACCTAAAGGAGAATTTAGTAGAACTATAGTAGCACCTAAAGGAGAATTTAGTAGAACTATAGTAGCACCTAAAGTGGATTTTATTAGAGCTATAGTAGCACCTAAAGCATACTTTAGTAGAATTATAGTAGCACCTAAAGCAGAATTTAGTACAACTATAGAAGCACCTTAAGCGGATTTTATTAGAACTATAGTAGGACCTAAAGTGGATTTTAGTAGAGCTATAGTAGCACCTAAAGAAGAATTTAGTTGAACTGTAGTAGCACCTAAAGCCAATTTTAGTAGAGCTACAGTAGCACATAATTCAGATTTTAGTAGAACTATAGTCCTAAAGCAGATTTTATTAGAACTATTGTAGCACCTAAAGCAGACTTTATTAGAACTATAGAAGCCCCTAAAGCGGACTTCAGTAGAAATTTAGTAGCACCTAGAGCAGTCTTTTGTAAAAATATATATACATTCGAGTTTCCTACAAACGAACTAAAGACGAGTTTTGACAAAGTTTTTGATGTCTTCAAAGAGACGTGACCTTTAAACACTTTTATAAACTTGAACTTTTATTGATTTACATAACTTGCCACTTTTAGGGTCTCTTTAAAACAAACGTTTAGTGTCGTCTAAATCCAGTTTTCTCGTCAGGTATCCCGCATTATCACTAAAGTGAGCTTTTTTGAAAGGAAGAGGAATTATTTGTATAGCAATGAGTTAGAATAAATAGAGATCCGAACAAATCTGGGATTTGCGGGACACGTTTTATTTTAGTAGGAGAATTAGGTTTAAGATTCAACTTTATATCGAATCGTGTTGGCGCCATCTGTTTCTATAAGCAGACACTTTTGCAAAAAATATTAAGGTTAATTTTCCAATAACACGTTAGATGGCGCCTACACGATATGATTCAGTTCATTTACTAGGCCTAACTCTCCAACTCAACAAATACTGTCCCCACGGTTGGTCCTGGAAGGCGAATTTGGATATCTATTTATTCTACGTCATTGGCAGATAGAGTGCAATTCTAAATAGTTTAAGAACCCAAATAGTCAAGAACGCGATATTTGTAAATTTTATGGACAACTTTGTGAAAGACTGATCCTAGACAGATTCGGTTAAGCAGGTATTGGACCAAGGTCAAGAAGGATTACATTTTACTTTTAGGCCCTTCATCAGTTTTATAAAATAGTTTTTTATATTAAATGCCACTCTTTTACAATTTAATTAACACGTATATAGCCTAAAAAATGTTTTCATATGACCCATATTGCTTTCTTCAATTCTAAAGGTTTTCCAATCATTTTCTTTTAATGTACTGTCTTTACGGTGAATGATGAATTGTTTGAAAGTGGAGGTTTCGGAAGAGTACAAGACTTTCGAAGGCCCTATGCGCTAAGAAGTTTGTATGCCCTATTTCTAAGAAGAAATTTATTAAATAGAATTTTTTCATACTCACAGACTTTCGTAGGCCCCTTCAAACATTCGTAGGCCCTGGGCACAGTGCCTACTGGATAAAACGGCCCTGAGTACAGGTTCTTACTCGCCTCTGGTTGAACATAATTTAATAAATCGTACACTGTAATACACCTGGAAGCTGTGGGAACTCTTACCCCATCTAGTGTCAATTGGCAGTACTTAACAGTTGCAGGGTTTCACCTTAGGTATTATTTCCTTTAAAGTGGATATAACCTCCAACGCATTTTATTACGAATGACCCGAACAATTTAAGGGATTACCTTTGCAACAAACCACTTAGCAGTGCCGAAAATGTCAAAAGCCATAGGAGGGGGCGAAACATATTGGAACCCGTTGTGGCTGACCGAAATACTAGAGGTTATATTTCCGGTAACAAATATCAAGTGAAGTGCGCAAAAACAAAAATAAATATAGATACTATATTGAATCTCCTTTTATTTGAGTTTCGCACCTAACGTGCCAGTTTCTGCCACTAAAATGTACAACCAAAGCCCGTATATTTTTATATTTGCAACTCTAGGGTTACAAATTTTGCGTACGGGATTGGAATCTCTTAGAGATTTCAGAAATCAGAAACTGATTTTGATATTTCAGATAAAAATTTTCAAGTCTTCTGATTATATTATACAGATTTCGAGATTTTTGAACTGATTTTCGTCCAGATTTCTGAAGTTTCAATTTGATTTCTAGATTTCTAAAATCATTTTTATATATAGTGTATGGGATTTGTACGAATACTGGACTCTGCGGTTTTATGACTGAAATCTGCATTTTCATATCTTTAATAATAATCAGCTAGGCTAATACCCAAGGCACCTCTTTAGTCATCTAGCGACTTATAATGTCTTCAAAGAGATGGGCGGATTACAATGCGTAGGAGGGTGGTGGAAAGCCCTTCATGCCGACGCGAACCAACAGCTCCTACACTTACTATTACCGTTAACCTCAACAAGTTTTCAATTCCTACAGTTTCAATTCCTTAAATTTTCTTTTTTGTATTTCTTTTGTAAATAATTAGAACAAATAGTAACTATTTAGTTAAGAACGCATAGAGGTACTAAGAACTATGAACCTTAACATTCGCCCTTGCTGCCTTGTTGTTTTACTTTCAGAAGCAGTCTAAGCAGTCGACGGTTCTATCTCTATGTAAAAATACATTACACCAAGGCCCAAGTTAGGCTTAACCATCGCCCATCGGCAAAGTATAACTTCAAGTCGTTCTTAGTACCTCTTGGTTTAGTAAATATGAATAAAGGTAATAGTAAGTGTAGGGAGCTGTTGGCTCGCGTGGCATGAAGGGCTTGTCACCACCCTCCTACCCATTGTAACCCGGCCACCTTAATTAACGGTATTTAAAGCCGCGAGTTAACTTGAGCCTCGGGTGGTGCCCTGGGCATTAGCCTAGCTTATAATTATTACATTAGTAAAATACATGTATGTAACATAATTATTTATATCTGTACAAAATCTTCGAAGAAAATTGGGGTGGTGAAGTTGTTCGCACTCTCGCCTCGCAGCAGGACGAGCCGGGTTCGATCCCAGCTTGTGGCCCTGGGTGAAAACACGAAACAACTCCTTCTGCATTGAGTTGCAAGTTCTATCCCCATTGGTTAAAAGTTTTTTCCCGAGATCTTCGGTTTATGCTTTTCAAACTTGCTGAGGTTAACGGTAATAGTGAGTGTTGGGAGTTGTTGGCTCAGGTAGCATGAAGGTCTTGCTATCACTCTCCTACGCATTGTAACCCGGCCACTGGTTAATGGCTTTTCAAATCGCTAGTTAACTTAGGTCTTTGGTGGTGCCTTGGGTATTAGCGAAGCTGCATGATAGAATATAGACCTTGTTTCGCGCAGAAAATGGAATTGGTGAACTACTTAGGTTAATAGGCTTTTATTTCTTGTACTTTTGGAAACCTCCGTCTTCTTGGACAATCAAAGAGCGAATCTTGTCAAAGACACCGCCTCGAGGGAAGGGCCGACGCCAGACATTTTGGCGCCACAAGCAATAAATTTGTTCAATGGCCTCGGAAACAAGTTGGCTCGGTAGATATAATGTTTCATGCGCTTCCATAAGGCCTTCCACTCTATGCGAGTGGGTTACTCTATGTTCTCACTCTTCTAAATAGAACTCGTGAGAAGAGATTACGTCACTTCCTGTGAGAAGTGAGAATTCTCACTATCAAGGGAAGAATTCTTAGAATTTTGACTCAGCTTAGGCCACAAAACCCAACCCATAGGATAATCCACTCCCATAGAGTGGAGGGCCCTATGAAAGCGCATGAAACATTAATCCTAACGGGCCGGCTTGTTTTCGAGGCGTGATGAATATAGTCCGAAGAGCGATGGTGTTGTTTTTACATTTTTTAGAGTATAAACTTACTTTCTTATCTAGATATTATACATTACTTTTAGGCCAACTTGTTTATTTCACGCCTCGAAAACAAGACGTTGCGTACGAAAAATCTTAATAAGTTTCGCTGATAGCCTTCCACTCTATGTGAATGTTTGACTCTATGACCCAACCCTTACTCTCCGAATGACCAGCACGTGGAGAAAACAAGATTGGCCTAACCCATTAGTGTATTATTGTAGGAATTCACTAATTCGACGTTAAAATTTAACCGATCGAGGCTCACTGGTAATTAAAGTTAAACTAGCATGCATAAAAATTTATAATAACAAGATGACAATGACACATTTCCTCTTGATGTAGGCCTATTAAGTTTACGTTAATTGCATATTAAGTTTTAAATTTAAACATTTACTATCACCTTATTAACTTAATAAGAGCACTATAATTTAACCTAAGAGGAATTTTGTCTAAAATGAGTGTTTTCTCAATTATCCTGTATATTAGGATCCATATTTCAATCACCCTGTACATTGACTTGATAAATAAACAACCTAAGAGGGTTTTTTAACAAGAGCAGCGCTGTTTTATCGACCTAGTGCATTAATAAGAATCGCAATTACCTTGTTTTGCATTGTGTTAAAAATCAATTACAACGCTTCCTCTATACCACGTTCATTGACAAAAGGACCAAAACAATTGTTGTTCAGTTTCCGGAAAAATAAAATGCGGAATATTTTCGGCAAATCGGAAAAATAAAGATTTTAACATATAAAATGTCTAATATCAGTAAACATACTATAAAACATTAATAGTGTTACATTGTTAATCAGTTTAAACTAGTCTAGAGGTTTTAATTTACTTCCAGATTCGAAAAAATTAGGCGAAATTCCGCTTTATTTAAATTTGCAAACAATATATTAGACTAATTATGGAATTAATTATTTTTTAAACTTTTTTCGGAAAAATACGGAACTTTTTCCAGAAAAAAGGCCTCGGTCATTTTCCGGAAAATTGTCCAACTTACAACACTAACCAAAACTAACACCTCATTAAATGTTAAGATCGATCTTGTATATTAAAAATAAATACATTTTAAATAAATTGAAAAACAAACTTTTACTTTAACTATGGAAAAAAAACATAGTTCGGATACGCTGTAAACGCCCATTATAGATATTGATAGATAAAAGGTTGATAAATCACGAAACTATAGCTATCAAATAATTTCGCCGTATAGCTATCCTATTAAGAATGTATTTAAATGTAACATCCCTTATTCAAAAATTATGGCCTATATAAGATAAATTATGTTAGGTATGGTATCACATTTTAGGTATAAATAATGAGTATTGTTGCTTGGCAGGTGAACTACTTGAAATATCCAAACGGAACCGGCTCTTTCCTGCAAGAGTCGGCGTTCTGTTCGCTGCCAATGGACAACAACGACGTCAGCCTTCCGCTCGTGCAGTTCTCGTCGTTCGTCTTCTTCTGTCTTCCAATGACGCTCATCGTCATCATCTACGTCAAGATTGGCATCAAAGTACGGAAATCTCGCTTTTCGAGATTACCTCAAAAGTCCGGAGATTCGTCGAGCAGCACTCGCCTGAACGCTGGAATGTCCACCAATTCTCCAGCCGATAATAGCTCGGAGAAAGGTGGACGCAGGAGCTTCAGGGAAGGAAAACCGCCGACCGCCCGTCGTTCCATCAACAAAATGCTCGGTTGGTACCACCCTAAGCACCACCCAATTCGATTTTATAGTGCGTCAAAAGAAATAGTGGAAGTATATTATATTATTTTTAAATACTGCTGTGGTAGAAGTCGGGTGGCGGAGTGATTAGCACTTTCACCTTGCCGCGAGAGAAGCCGGGTTCGACTCTAGCTTCTGCCACTGGGTGAACACTCGGAACAACTCTTTCCGCGTTGAGTTTGCAAGTTCTTTCCTCACTGTTCAAACGGGTTTTTCTCCGAGGTTTTCGGTTCCCCGTTCCATAGAAACTTGACGCGGTTAATAGTAATAGCATAGGTGTGACACTTCCTATTCTTCACATGCAACAGTTTTACTGAGAGCTATACACAAGACAGACTGCATTATGAGCTTCATCGCCGTTTTGCGTCTGCTTGCTAACGCGTCACACGTAGCCTTTGACAGCGCCTCGCTAGGGGGAGATTTTCTTCTTGTGATGACGTCACTCCGTAACTAGCTCTCAATAAAATATTTCCCAAAGCGACAAACTTATGGAATAATATTAGACTTATTGTAATAGTAAGTGTAGGTAGCTGTTGGCTCGCGTGGCACGAAGGGCTTGCCACCACCTTCATACGCAGTTTAGTTCGGACTCCTGGTTTAAAAGGTAATAAAATAGCAAAGACATGCTTTATCCGTCCGCGCTACCTGCCAAACCCTCTGCGCATGGCTTTTCAAACCAGCGCAACCGAACCGGGTCTATAAAAAGTATCTTTGCAACTCGTTTTGATGACACGATGTCTGAAGCCTAGAAATAAACTAGTGACTTATTTGCGTTTTAGCTGTCGTGGGACCGTAGCTTAAATATGGGGAAGTTGATAATATTATTGTGTGTAGTAGGATACACGACGATGAAAATGTTGTCTGGACAATACTACATTCCAAATATAAGCTGATTTTGATACAGTAGTGTTTTCCTTATCGGAGGGCTTTACCAAGCACATTCTAGCTAATCACTTTGGAAATTGTACCATGGTACCTAGTGAAATGGTAAACATTCTAAATGGCACCCGGAGTTACTAAATTCACTAGCATTTCAATGAAGTATTGTCCAGCCAAAATTTGCGAAGTCGTGCCCCCTAATAGTCCCAACCATATATTGGGGGCAGAAGTAAGGACATTCAAATGTGGGGTTTCTCGCCAAATCTTTTACCAAAGTATTTTATTTTTCCAGTTGCAGTGGTGATAGCGTTCTTCGTGTGCTGGGCACCCTTTCATACTCAGAGGCTGTTTGCTTGTTTCTTCGACCCCAACGAATGGACAAGAGCTCTGCGGCAACTAAACGAAATTCTGTATTATACGGGTGGTAAGTCAAATGTAATCTCCATCAAACTGTATGGACTCTCTATAGCGCGTCGTTGTCAGCAGTGACGCATTAACCAATACGCTTAGTAGCTAACAGCGTAGGGGTCCACAACTTTTCAAAAGGCTGGGAACCCTGAGACGAGCCTATAACATGGTTATGGGGGGGGGGCGCCTAATAAAGCTCAAGCCTAGGGCCCAGATAGTTAATCCACCCCTAGCTGTCAGGATAAATCATGTTACGCTTCAAATATAGAGAAAGGGTTTCCTCTATCCATAAAAACTTGTCTAGGTTAACGGTAATAGTTAGTGTAGAGAGCTGTTGGCTCGCGTGGCATGAAGGGCTTGCCACCACCCTCCTACGCATTATAACCCGGCCACCTGTTTAAAGGCATTATAAGTCGCTCGATGACTTGGGTCTAAGGTGGTGCCTTGGGTATTAGCCTAGCTGATAACCTTTTTAACCGTAAACACAACCATAAGTCCAGTGCCGGACTAAGGACTAGTCCTACTAGGCACAGGTCTATGGGCCCCCACCACTGATGAAATCAATGGATTTTTCACTGATTCGGTTAAAGAGAAAAACATATCAGGCTTGTGGCTTTATTATTTGAAAAATCATTATTCTCGTGACATAAGCTTAGCTTCGGGACATGCGAGTTTGGCGTTTTTACGCTTTCCTTACATAGGCTTCCTTACTGCGAGCTAGTAACGGTGTGACGTCATCACAAGAAGAAAATCTCCCCCTAGCGAGGCGCTGTCAAAGGCTACGTGTGACGCGGACGCAAAACGCCAACGAAGCCCGTATTGCAATTTGTCTTGTGAATAGCTCTCAGTAAAACTATTGCATGTAAAGAATAGGAAGTATCACACTTATGTAACAATATTATACACTTATGGTATGTTCCATAAGTATGTCAATGAGTAGAAATACTTACTACCAACTATGTTAGGAGTGAAGTAGAGCTGACGTCATACCCGACAGGATAACCTCATAAAGGCCACCCAAAAATGTGGGGTCATTCTAGAAATGTCTATCTGTAAAAATTTAACATATGCGGAATTAAGGGAACTGACATACTTATTTGAAAGTAATTATAAATTTTTGCACAACTGCAATTGCTTTAGAACAATTGTTGAGTAATAGCGGAAGCTTAACCGTTCCTGCGGGGGTTCTACTGCCTTTAATCTTGTTGGTCTCCTCAACTCTGTTACCTACGTACGTACGTGGTTCTGCTTCACCAATGCATTGTGTGTTCTCTTCAATTGTGATTAACAATGATTTTTCATAATTCTTTGGTGATGACTTGTCCGCAGGTTGTCTCTACTACTTCAGCGCCACGATCAACCCCATCCTCTACTCTTTGATGTCGGCGAGATACAGAGAAGCCTTTCGGGATGCGCTTTGCGTTTTTGGATCTAAGCTCGATCGCCAGCAATCCAAGATGATCAGATATTCTCACCGGCCGAGTGACACTTGCGTCATCGTCGCGGATAAGGACATCGGCTCCACTGCTTCTAAAACTGCTATTGTGTAAGTTTCACATTGCTGTTCTTCGTTGATTGATGTAATAGAGAGGTTAAGCAAAGCGATCTAGAAGATTAAACAACATACATTAAAATCTGTTAAGCGCACTTTGTACGTTTGTAACCGAATTTTACCAAATGGTACATCTTACGCTAACTCAGGGTACACGAAGAACTAAAAACGTGGTTTGAACAAGACTAAAACAGGCGTCATGTAAGTGTTGTCAAAATACAAATATTTGTTTCTTCGTGTGGCCGGGTGTACCGCAAAAGTCACCCTTTGAATGCTCGTACTTATTTCGCGAAATTCGTCTTATTGGTACAAGGCCTAGACGTATTTCAATTCCAAGTATGCTGAGCACTAGATAAATATTAAGTTGTCATAACTCTGTCTCAATTTGTGGAGTTGAAAAATTATAACTATCAGTATTTTTATTTAAACATAATAAATATATCATGACGTGTCACGTAAGCTCGACAGATATATGGCGTTGTCTTGAATTTGTTAAATATTCGAATCCGAAGTACAACCGGTAAAAGTGAAACGTGTAAAATGTTCAATATTATTATTAAGACGCTTCGACAATTACAGTTTTTTTTATAAGTGCAAGCGAAGAATATTTTCCGTAAATCATGAAAGCAGATGCTATAGCTGCGGCTACTAGAGGTGTGCAAATACCATTTTTTGGGGATCGAATCGAATATCAAATAATTTTTTCAAGGCACGTCAAATACCAAATCGAATATTTATAACGTCAAATAATTTGGTCGAATATTTAAACTATAATACTAAACTTTTTCAAAGAAAACTTTTACTAACCAAATTTAAAATACACATTTTTAAAGTTTAACTACCCCAGGTCCAAGTCAGCTAGCGACTTTTATTTTTTAGTAATTTCTAACTACAATTAAAATCAAAGGATCTGCTATATTTTTCATGCTTTGCAAACACTTCCTTAAAATCTCGAGATTTTAAATATGTGTAAAACACGAAGGAGCAGATCTTTTATTACAAATAAAAAAATAATATTTAATTTAATTTACAATAATTTTAAACCAATAATTTAGTTAACTCAAAAATTAAAAACCGAAAAACCCAAAAATTTACTTACTTCAACCTTTCTCCCAGTTATTATTTTTGTTTTGAACTTGGTTTACGTTTTAGTTTGCTATTCTAGAAAATTCCATAACAAAGAACACGCGAATAATCTAGGCGCTAGAATAAACAGCGTCTGCCTTTCGCTAAATAGTTTTAATACACACGGTATGAATAATGGACGTGCAAGTTACTCTTTATATGGTCCTTGCCGCTGTGGCCTAAAGAGAGGTGCCAGAAATAAGCACTAGTTCGGAAATTTCACAGCGTTCTCCTCTTGAAACTAAAAAAAAATAGAAAAAGACCCGCGGTTATTCGACCAGTTTGCAAACTATTTGAAAATACCAAATACTTTTTCCTATCTTTTCGAATATTCGACTATTTGATCAAGAAAAACGAATATTCGCGAATTTTCCCAAGTGCTATTCGATTCGACGAATAGAATATTCGATTTGGTATTCGATCGAATTATTTAGTCTAACCAAATATTTTGCACACCCCTAGCGGCTACATATTATCTGTTAACCAAAATACATTTTTGGTATGACACTTGTAGTCTGGTCCACCCAAGAAAGACCAATTAGTGAAAGGTTTAGAAAAATGTAACCTTGAAAATTATTAGTCTTCGTGAGTTTTTTCCCCTATTTTCCAGCCAAATTAAATTTCGAACAATCCGATAATACATAAAACATTTAGGTTAATTTTGATTCACAAAAAGCTTTTAAATGTGAATTGCAAAAAAAGTAAATCTAAAGACAAAGCGAGTGTTTTCTATAACGAATTTTGCTTTAAGTTTGAATTATTCATGATTATTTGGCCAAAGTGAGTCTTCGTTTATATTTAGAAGCGATATAAATTGTACTATAGGCCTTGGTCTCATTATTTACGGAATGGCTACGGCTACTTCTATATTTTCTAAAAAATCGATAGTGTAAAACACTAAGCCATGGAAGCTCGCATGGAAGTGAAGAATATACAAGGTGTCCGGAATTTCTCTGACTGGGCATTTTTCTCAAAACCTACAAGAGTTAGAGTTGCGAAATTTTTAGGGTATTATTTTTAATATGGGAACGCTTTACATTAAAATTTCCAGAAACAACGGAAAATATTTTCACGTTTTTCAAAAATGTATTTGTAAAAAATTTGAGTGTAAAGCGTTTCCATATTAAAAACCATACCCTAAAGATTTCACAACTCTTACTCCTGAAGTTTTGGAGAAAAATGCTACTTATGGATTATGTATTTATGGACGCAATAAATATAAGGTACGTGACCTAGCCCCTTCTACAATATCAATCAGGTGGCCGGTTTGCTATGCGTAGGCGGGTAGTGGCCAGCCTTTCATGGCGCACGAGCCTACAGCTCCCTACTTAAAGGCCTAGTTTCAGATAATTTCATCCCCCAGTGACAAAAAAGGGTTCAAACATCTTTTTGCTTTTCCCTTCGTTATCCCTGTATTGATAGCGACGGTCACCTCGTAATTCGGACTTCGCGGTTCTCAAGGGCATTGTAATTGCTGACAATTTTGAGAGCGCTAACAATGCCGGACTTAATCCTTCCACATGGAGAGGTCGGGAGAGTGAGCTGACCCGTCGTTATCAATGGTGGGGTTTCGAGGGGGAAGTAAAAGGTATGTTTGAACCTTTTTTTGGCAAAGAGGGGTGAACCTAGGGCTACGTTCAGCGGGACTCAGCGGACTCAGCGCTGAGCGTTGAGCTTACTGTACGCTTTTTTTAACTTCCGGTTTCTACGTCATGTTGCTCAACGAAGTCAGCGGTCGGAGGAGCAGGTTTTTCCGTTGCTCATCGGTGTCGTGACGTCATTCGACAAAGTTAAAGGAGGGGTAGCAGACGATATTTTGTTCGTTAAGTCAGCGAACTATAAATCGTACAACAACTTTTAGATTTTTGTGACGTAGCGTTGATTAAAAGAACTCAACGATAACTCAGCGGTTTTTCTCCGTTGATAGTTGTTGAACGCAGCCTAGGCCTTTAAATATTACCGTTGACGTCAACAACAAGTTTTTATGGAACGCGGAAATCGAAGACCTTGCGGACAAATACCTTTAAACAGTAATAAGGTAACTTGCAAACTCCACACAGAAGGAGTTTTTCCGAGTTTTCACCCAGTGCCACTTGCTGGAATCGAACCTGGCTCCTCTTGCTAGGAGGCGAAAGTGCTAAAAGTAAGCTCCTCCCTATAACTGATTTCTTCTGACCTAGGAGGATGGAAATGATGGGGTAGACGGGGGTAGCTAATCTAAGTAACGTTAAACCATTGAACTTAATACAATATATACATCTAGCGGAAATAGTTTAAACTTAAAATATTTTCGTCTGCTAGTTGTTGGCATGCCACGTGTTTTAATAGTTTTTACAATGAAACAAGGAAAAGCGTTCAATTTAATTTTACAAGAACACAACTATACTGTTTTTTCCAAAAGTAAAAAAGAGACCAATCATGGTAAATATATTTTGTTTAATTAAATATTACAATATTTTACTACTTAAACCGAACATTCAGCTTCCTTCACTAATTTAAGCAAGTGTCGGCTCTAGGTGAAGTAGCTTTTTTTCAACAGATGTCGCTAGCGTCGAAATCGAAACAAGATGCTCAAGCTACATTTTGACCCAAAAGGCGGGACATAAAAGTATGCTTCGCGTTGATTGGCTCGTTTGTAAATTTGTCAATAACTTCAATTATAGTAATTGTTTACAATATATTTTATATGGGATATATAATTTAGGTTAAAGTTCACTAAGTAGAGTAAAAGTGGTCTAAATATAATACTCTATAATGGCTCTCCGACGACGTTATTGTTTCGCTATTTTGAATTTTAGCTTCCGTTCCCATTAATAGATGGCTCCACGCTCTCCGCGAAAATCATATTTTTCGAAGATTCGGATAGATCCAAGGCCATCTCTAATAACAGGGGCCTTTTAATAATACAGGTGGCAATGATAGAGCCGACAGTTCCTTTAAAATTAGTTTCCACTACTGAACTAAACAAAAACCGTTACTGCTTTTTATTTGGAACGTCTAGCAGACGAAATTATATGTACACGCATATATGTTAGACTAGTAACACTGTCTGTCGTAAGATGGCGCTGTAGGCTTAGGTTAAAGTTTTAGCCCGTTTTGGGGAATACAGTTTTCTATTCCAGGATACGGGTCATTCATATTCCTAGTTCGCCTCATTCGAACCGATGAAGAATCCGATCATGATGCCAGCAGTGTAAAAATGACGATATTGATAAGATTTAAGAGTGAATGCAGACTAGATAGCTCTTTTGGAGGGATTTGGATCGAATGAGATTAACTTGAATAGGCTATTCGATAGAATGGCCTGAAGCCTTTTTGGCTTACTCGAAAGAAAAAGGATTTTTCCAAGATGAACAAAAAATTTAAAAAACTCCTTTTCTGATTTCTCCGTTTTCCGAGGTAAAAGCGAATTGAGAAAAGAATAAAACTCACCTTTAGACTTTTTCCGTCAAGAGAAAATTTGAAAATCTAACATCGTATGATTTGCTTCGTTTTCAAAGCGAGAAGAAATGTTTCTAAGAAACCTAAAGCCTATGGTTCCTTATCATGATTTCCAATATATACATTGTGTATATTTGTAGATATGGACAACCGAGGGGTCGGACATTTGTACAAAATCCCGTACACTTCGCAAGAAATCTCCGACGAAATCGCGAAATCTTTGACGAAATCGCGAAATCTCTGACGAAGTCGCGAAATCTTTGACGAAATCGCGAAATCTGACGAAATCGCAAAATCTCTGAAGAAATCGCAAAATCTCTGAAGAAATCGCAAAATCTCTGACGAAATCACGAAATCGCGAAATCTGATGAAATCGCAAATCTCTGATGAAATCGCGAAATCTCCGACGAAATCGCGAAATCTGACGAAATCGCAAAATCTCTGATAAAATCGCAAAATCTCTGATGAAATCGCGAAATCTCCGACGAAATCGCAATATCTTTGACGAAATCGCGAAATCTGAGGAAATCGTGAAATCTTTGACGAAATCGCGAAATCACAGAGATTTCGAAATCCCGTACGCTTTTTTTGGGAATGTCTGACCCCTAGTGGGCAACTGCCCCTTTTCCAGGAAAATCGATTAACTACCTCTCCACTAATTTCAAAAATATTAATTCCACGTCTGATCGCATTAAGCATAAGTAACGCAATAACGATGTCATTTGGGAAACATTATCACTGAACTGATTTTCAGAGCTAAGTGTATTGAAAATAAACTGCTGGCCTACTTATTAATCGCTGCCTTAGAGCCAAGGTCATGAAAGTCAAAGAAACCCATTAGTTTTACATTTATAACTAATTGCAATAGTAATTTAGTAATTGAAATGTACAAATATCAGAGTAAAATCAACAATAAAAAATAAGTAATGTAAAAATACTCGATTTTTTTATTTCGAATATCTTATCAAAGTCACGTATCCCGACTTGCTTGAGCTTCGCTCTCAGCAAAGATAGTAAAGACTTTGTACCCTAGATTCAAAATCACTGCCTCCCGCGTATTCAATAGCGTTTATCCACTTCCTGCTGAAACAATTAGCTCCAGAGTTACCATGGTAACTAATTATAGATAGCGCCCTACAGCAACCGATGGAGGCTGATTTTCCGGAGGTCATGTACCGGAAGTGAGTCGTTACAAAACCGCCAATTGGAAAGCTCTCTAAATTCGAATCTAATGTACGGACATAGAATAACTCACTCGCATAGAGTGGAAGTCCCTATGGAAGCGCATGAAACATTAATCCTAACGGGGCCAACTTGTTTTCGAGGCGTGAATAAATATAGTCCGAAGAGCGATGATGTTTTTTTACATGTTTTAGAGTATAAACTTACTTTTTTATCCAGATATTGTACAACTTGTTTATTTCACCCCTCGAAAACAAGACGTTGCGTACGAAAAGTGTTAACAAGTTTCGCTGATAGCCTTCCAGTCTATGTGAGTGGTTAACTCTATAGGTATGGAGTAAAACAGTAATGATAGCTTTGTTGCCAGTCATAGTTTGTACAACCACATCTTGGGCAAAACAAAATCAATTTTGAATTGTCATTCTGTGTGCACTAGACATAATCAATTTCTGTATTATAACGATTTTAAACAGATAACATTGATAACGTAATAGGTTTAAATATTTGTATGAATTGTTTATTTATTCTTTGTAAAATTTTCAGTGTTTCCCAAAATGACGACGGGGAACGTTCTTCCATGAATGACGTCATTTCTGTTCACAAAGAAAGTGCACCGAAAGGCAACGACATTAGCAAGAAAAATAAGAACCAGGATTCGCGTAAACATACTTTATTAGTAACCGTTCGCCAAGCTTTATGTCGAATTTGCTCGGATAAAACTATTGCTGAAACACCTCAAAAAAGTGTTCCCGTCATTAAAATTACTTCTTCAAGCCCGGATGGATCGGCCGTTTTGAAAAACAATCCGCAGCCAGAGGTCAAAGTAGTTCACGAAAATGGAATCAGTGTAGAAGACGTGAAACCGTTCAGTGAAAATTCGAAGAATACTCAAGAGAATGTACAAATATTTCGCGAAACGCCAGTTTAGACTGTAACTTTGTTGTTCAATTTAGTTGTATAGTTTGCTCTCCTGTACGCAACGGTATTGATTGTTTTTTACCTCATAAGGTCGTGAACACAATTGGTCGGGATTTTGTAGACAGTGTACGGCATTGGTCGCGATTTGGTATTCAGTATACACTATTGGTCGGGATGTTGTATGAATTGTACTTCATTTGTTGGGATTTGGTATACATTGTACATCATTGGTCGGGATTTTGTAGACAGTGAACATCATTGGTCGGGATGTTGTATGCAGTGTACATCATTGATCGGGATTTGGTATACATTGTACATCATTGGTCGGTATGTTGTATGCAGTGTACGTGATTGGTCGGGATTTGGTACGCAGTGTACATCATTGGTCAAGGTTTTGTACACAGTGTATATCATTGGCAAAGACTATATATACGCTTCGCTTACTAGACAGGCGTGTTCTATGACTCAACTTGCATACCCATTGTGGCTCCATCTCGACGCTGGTCAAAATTTTCCCCTAGCTTGAGCTGTGTTACTAGTGGCGCCTCTAGCCACGGGTCCAAATATTAACCCAGCTTTTACAGTGCTACAGAGGTGTTAACAGGTTTTTCCTAGGAACACGCCTGTCTAGTAAGCGAAGCGTATATATAGTCTTTGATCATTGGTCAAGGTTTTGTACACAGTTGTAAAATATTAGTCCGATTGTTGTATTCAGTGTACATTAAAAGTCGGGATTTTGTGATCCAAATCGGTCGGGATATTTCGTACGTAAGTATTCAGGATGTTGTAGTTGGCAGGTTGTGTACATAATTGATCGGGATTTAGTGTACACAATTCTTTGGGACATTGTGTACACAGAATGGTCGGAATATTTTACTGTTAACGATTCAGTGTAGGAAATTTGACGTGCGACGTTTTCTCGCGTTTTGTTGCGCATGACATTTGACGACTATTCGGGAAATTACGTTAATAAATGTAATTCGTCAGTTGGTCAAACGAATACAGGGTGACAGGGAATAAAAGAGAGGGATGATTCTATGGGTGATACTGAAAAAGAAAAGGTCTTCAAGAAAATACCGTTCTTCTGGTCCCGTTCCGTAGCTACGGTATCACAAAGTTTGCTAATGATGGTTATATATTCTTCCCCAAACGACTTATATATTCCTTTCTACACTAGGTAAAATCAAGTGTAAGAAATATTTAAATAAAAACCAAACATTTGGATTAAAAATCAAATATCTTCGAATTTAGTCTTCATTGTTGATAATGCACACGGACAGATCATTTTGCTCTTAGTCGAGTTAACCAGTTCGTTAACGTTTACTTTGTGACACAGCTCATTTCTTACGACTCAATAGGATATTTTGGACTACGATTAATTTAGAAGTGTTGACAATTTCCACTTTTAAAGGGTTCTGGTTCTTCGAACAAGGGTTCATGGACGATGCTTACTGGGATTTATTGGAAGGCTGATGTTCAACGATACACAATTATTTAAGTCATGGAATGAATTATAACATATATAAATATGAATACAGAACGTTCATAGATCACCTAAAATGTTTATTTTTCTCAGCTCTAAAAACCGCCTTCCAATTGGTCAGAGAACAACCAATAGGTTTCCGCTCTGTAATAGTGACAATGGCCGTGGGCTGGAGTATAAGGTCCTGCCCTGTGACTGGAAGATGCAGTAAACAGTATAGGCAAATCTATATTCATGAGTGTACATGAATAAATTCATGATTTCAATAAGTTCCTTAATTTTCTTTCAATTCCGATTAAAACTACCAAATTAGTAATTTTGAAGGACAATCATTTTGACCTATGACAATAGTTCAGTTCGCTAACGATACGAGTCTTGATAGCAGTTCTGATCTAGCGTATGCTATAGTCAAACTCTGGAAAAATGCCTAATTCGAGGCGTTGTAATTGTTACCAGTAAATAAACACAAGCCAGTGTAACATTATAATTAAAGCAAGTGTCGGCTCTAGGTGAAGTAGCTCTTTTTTCAACAGATGTCGCTAGCGTTGAAATCAAAACCAGATGCTGAAGCTACATTTGGACCCAAAAGGCGGGACATAAAAGTATGCTTCGCGTTGATTGGCTCATTTGTAAATTTGTCAATAACTTCAATTATAGTAATTGTCTACAATTTATTTTATATGGGATATATAATTTAGGTTAAAGTTCACTAACGACGTAAGTAGAGTAAAAGTGGTCTAAATATAATACTCTATAATGGCTCGCTGACGACGTTATTGTTTCGCTATTTTGAATTTTAGCTTCCGTTCCCATTAATAGATGAGTCCACGCTCTCCACGAAAGTAATTTTTTTCGAAGATTCGGATAGATTCATGGCCATCTCTAATAACACGGGCCTTTTAATAAAACAGGTGGCAATGATAGAGCCGACAGTTGCTTTAAATACGAACCTGTCGTAGCTTCTATCTCATCCATCATAACTTTCTAATACGCTTAATTGCTTACCATTAAAAATGGTTACGGTACTGGTTGCCAAACGCTATTGGTGTCTGCTAAAACGCTACGTTTCTAGTTTTCGACAGAGACCAAAAGAGGGCGTAGCGGTAGTTGTCGGTCACGAATTAAACATTTGAGCTAATTTCTTCTCACCTGCTCTGGGATTTCACACTAGAGTAAAAAGAGTATCCCTATTTTACTCCGATTCTGAAGTGGCGAATAGGTCGAGTCCGGGGTAAAAACGTTTTCTCAAAAAGGCCTATGGCCATTATAAATTCTGGATAAGCAGACGATTTTATCAGTTTACTCTCTTTCTCTTTAATACCGCTTTTGGGGAAGAGTAAAAAGTGTAGCCCCAATACTCTGACCTTGACGAATAGTGTAGAGTAATTATATCAACCAGAGCAAGCGAATAATTTAATTTAGCGTAAAAGTTCCAGAACAAGTGAAAAGGCTTATTCGTAATTGAAACGTTGTTTGACCGATTATAAAAACCAAATTATTTCTGCTCAAAGGTAGTAACTTCGGACCACTTGTCTCTGAAACCAGATGAAGTTCCTATACAGGGTGTTTTAAAAGGTGATGCAAAAATTTGAAGGAGTTGTAGGGGTGAGTTGAGAAGTATGCCTGTTTTTGTCCCATTTTCTAACGATGAGTTAAAAGAGCGCCAGAGAGCTTCAAAGTGTGGCCTACTAGCCCCTGGAAGTAGGCTGCAACAAGCGCAAATAAAAGCAGCAGGGAAAAGCGAACATTAAGGTTTGGGTTCGTGTGATAGGTAAAATAGGCCTTTGTAAACAAATCGAGGTAACCAGCGTAAAAAAGTAAACTTAAAAAGTATTTAAAGTCCCTGCTGCTTGGATTTGCGCTTGTTGCAGCCTATTTCCACGGGCTAGTAGGCCACACTTTGAAGCGCTCTGGCGTTCTTTTAACTCATCGTAGGACAATGGGGAAAAAACAGGCATACTTCTCAACTCACCCCCTACACAGAAAAAAGTGTGTTTAGGTTTTGAAAACATTTAAATGTTCTATACGTAAACACGATTAGAATTTGAACGCTTGAAAATGTTACGAAGACTAAAATGTGTTCTATTGTGAACACATTGCCATTCTCCTAGTGTTATTCCCTTCGGAATAGATGAAAATTGATATCCTAAACACAAAACCTGAACACTTGTTCTGTGAACATGTTAATTCAAGGACATGATCTATGGTTTCATGTTCTATAGCGATAAAATCTACATTCGGCTTTACCGCGATTTCCGGCCTCTTATCTAGAAAGTTTCAGAATTCGCGGCAAAAATTTGCATAGAACAGAAACGAACGAACACAGTGGACCACTACAAACTTTCTTTCGCGCCTTTGTCGTAAAGCTTGGTAAGCTTTAGTTTATTTACTGACTTGTTTAAACTCAAAAATAGTTTTAGAAACTATTGTACTAGTAATTTACAAATGCAGAATAATGTTAAAGTTATTACTATTTCCCGCCTAAGCTTAAAGGTTGACTTACAAGTGTTAGTGACTACTTTATCAAAGTGGAGAAAATCCTGATCTAATAATTTAAGCTATATTAACTGAAAAATAAAATAGTTTTTAACATTTAACTAGCTTTTAGACCATCCAAGACTTCGTTTTGTAACTAGTCTTTTAATATTAATAAATATTCAATTTACAGGGTTTTTACAACAGTATAAGGGTCCGGAGATTTTCAATATGTTCACAAGCTGAACATTTCCAGTAACTCATGTACATAACCTGAACACATTATATTTAGAACACTTTTTAACCCTGAACACATGATATAATAAACACGTTCAAAACCCGAACATATTTCCACTTGAACACGTTCAAAACCCGAATATATTTCCACTTAAACACGTTCAAAACCTGACCATATTTCTAATTGAACACGTTTTAATTTTTGAACATGAGCAGAAAAGTGATGCATGATGGTGTTCATGTATTTTGTTCAATTTCTGAACACATTTTTTTCTGTGTACAACTCCTTAAAATATTTGAATAACCTTTTGAAACACCCTGTATAGGACTTTGTTTGGATAATACCCATAGACTCACCCCTTTTCAATTATTTACTGGGTGCCGTGATCGACCGCTTTTGGAGATTGCGCCTTTTACGTCGATGATATTTCGGGGCGAGAAATATTTCAGTGTACGCTTTTTCGTCCTTAATACAGTAATCCGACCAATTGTCGACCAATTATTAATGATTGCTTAAAAGGAAAAGATGACATTAAATTAAAATATATCTTAATTTAAGCATCGTAAAATATTAATTTTGTTCGACGCAGGCTGGATTAGGATAACGACCACTGTATCTAGAAAAAAAGCAATAAAAAAGTCTGAATATAACAAATAATTTCGTTATTTATTACTTATAATTCTTGCCTTCCATCAAAAATACACTTGTCAACTACATGTATGGTAACCTCCTTTTGTCACTATAATTTAAGTATTTATTTCTTAAAAGAAAAACTTTGGGACACTTTGTCAAACCAGAAATATGCTATTTCACTTTTGAAGAATAAACTACATAAACTATGGTTTACTTGCCTGTCCTCATTCTCCCATTTTGTTGGTTGGTAAAGTTGACTATCCTGAGACTAAAGACAGGGTAAAACTATTTCCAAGAGTGATAAAATACGCGAATAAGTAGATTAGTCCATAATGAAAAAAGATAAAAAAGCTAACCTTAAACAAATTTGAAGAAAATTTAAAAACTTAAAAATAGCTCGGACCAATAGGTCTTCGAGCAAACAAAAAGACGCGAATCTCGGACCAAATAGATTTTCGAGCGAAAAACTAAATAAAATAAAATGAAATAGCCAGAAATCCCAACGGTAGACCGGTTTTGTCCTATTTGGGACTAGTCAGTACTGTGCGGGAAATCTGGCTAAGCCTATAAGGCAGTTCATAGATGGTTCCTCTTAACTTAACAACTATTACCAACCCGATTTCCCTGATATTTTCCTGATTTTTCTAGGTGAAAAAACTAGGATTTAAGATATCCGCATTAGAAACCAAGGGATTATTTTATTGGGTCCGAATCATTTAACTATTGTAACTCTCCTTGACCATGCTTACTTAACCAATCTTTACACTAAATTGGTTCCTGGACAATTTAATTCCCTGGTATCCAAGTCGGTATTAAACCTCTAAGATACCTTTTCTGATCAATTTGTTGAGCGGCAGATTATAATAATAATCATCAGCTAGGCTTATACCTAAGGCTTCACCTTAGACCCAAGCCAGCTTGCGACTTTTAATGCCTTTAAACAGGTGACCGGGTTTAACCAGTTTTTAGAGAACTTGCAAACTCAACGCAGAAGGAGTTGTTCCGAGTTTTAACCCAGTTCCACGTGGTGGGATCGAATACGGCTCCTTTTGCTGCGATATGAAAGTGCTAGATAAATAAATTATCAGCACCACCTTAGGCCTAAGTCATCAAGCGACTTTTAAAGCCATTAATTCAAGTGGCCGGGTTACAATGTGAAGGAGGGTGGTGGCAAGCCCTTCATGCCACGCGAGCCAACTACCACTCCGCCACCCCCTACAATATTTACTTATACTGGTGTCTATACACATCCTCCAATATTTTAGGCAGTTCCTGGTCGTGTTCCATCATGTTTTACAACTGGTGTAACATATCAAGTTTGCCAACTAACCCATGTTCTCTAGCAGGGCTTGTATTGATTTAATAGCAATCAGCTAGACTAGTACTCAAGACATCACTCTAGGCACAAGACAACTGGTGACTTTTAAATCTTTTAATTCCGATATCCAAGTGATAATGCGTCGGAGGAGAGAGGCAATCCATTCATGCAACACGAGCCAACAGCTCCCTACAGTCACTATTACCGTTGATCTCAACAACAAGTTTTAATGAAATGGTAAAATCGAAGAATTCGGGTGAAAATTCAACGCAGAAAGAGCTGTTTCGAATTGGTCTTGGTCTGATTTAATGTTTTTTTATTTATAACATCAAAATAAAGTGGTGGTTTTCTCAGTCGATAAACAGTTCTCAATATGGTGGAAGAAGAACACTAGACAGTCCTTAGGGTTCCAGAGACGGCGCACTTTGGATCTGGAGCTGATCCAGCAAGTGGATATTGGCCAGTCTTAGCACTTCGACTATCGTGTACTCCAAATAGAGACATTAACAAGAAATCTTGAAAGCGTCCGAAAGTGATTTTCAGTCTTTTAGGAATAAAGTCAAAAATTATTTAAACCACGTGATACGACACTCCGAGAAAGTCCCAGGATTAGGTTTATTTTTATGTTGTAACTTAAAACTTCAGCTGATAGTATCACTATTAATGGGAGTACCCGAGATGTTTATAACCGATTTGGTTCGAAGTCGGGCGTAATGTAGACCTATATGAGATATGAAATTTCCCAAAACGAGACGTTGCACTATCCATTCGATTTGCCATGGCAACCATTAATGTTTTTAAAAGTTAAAGTTAAAGTTAAAGTCGCAAGCCAGATTTCCCGAACGGTACTGACGAGTCCCAAATAGGACGAAATATTTAATTTAATTTAGTTTTTAACTCGAAGATCAATTTGGTCCGAGTTTCACGTCTTTTTGTTTGCTCGAAGACCTATCGGTACGAGCTATTAGTAAGTTTTTAAATTTCTTCAAATTTGTTTAGGGTTTAGCTTTATTATCCCTTTTCATAATGGATTAATCTACTTATTCGCTAATTTTATCATCCTTATAAATGTTTTGACAACTAAAAACCAAAAATCTCCATTTCCTTATTTTACCACAAAATTGGTACAATTTTACCCTAAAAATGTTAGAAATTTACCCCAATTTGATTAAATTTAAACAAATGTGGTCCAAATTACCCATTTCGTGATTTAAAAATTTGAAATTGAGATTACTTGGTTTTAAGTGGTCAAAAACATTTTCGGTTGCCATGGCAAATCGAGTGGGTAGTGCACGCGTCTCTTTTTTAGAAATTTCATATTTCATATAAGTCTACATTACGCCCGACTTTGAACCAAATTGGCAATAAACACCTCGGGTACTCTCCTTGTAAGTCATCCAACGCTTGCTCACCGTCAACTACACCCAATTGAAATGGTCAAATGTCTGATTCCAATATAAACAAATTACAATTCATTACTTTCCAGATGAAAGTGTTTGTTTTAAACTATTCATTTTTATTCTACGATTCTTTTATCGTTATTTAATTAATTTTTGGTTCCTAAATATTTGAGCCTAGTAGCGTGATTTATTTTGGTCTATTAAATACATTCGTTGCCTATTTATATTTTATTTGATTTAATTTAATAAATGAGGTGTCAAAATCATAGATTAACCAAAAATTTAAATATATATATTTTTTAATACTTCACAAGTAGCGTCATTTATTTTTTCCCCAGCTAGGCTAATAACCAAGGCACCGCCTTAGGCCCAAGTCATCTAGCGACTTATTATGCCTTTAAACATGTGGCCGGGTTATAATGCGTAGGTGTCAAGCCCTTCATGCCACGTGAGTCAACAGCTCCCTACACTCACTATTATCGTTAACCTCTACAAGTTTCAGCCTGTTAAATACATTCGTTGCCTATTTATATTTTAATTAATTTTAATTTTAATCTCATTTCTTAAAGGGGAACGGCCAAGCTTTTCCAAATATGGCCTTATTTCCGTATCAAAAGATTAACAAGACGTTCAATATACTAACACGTACCTTTTTTTGTCTTGAAAAAATAGCTTTTGGCCCAAAAGGTTGAAACGAAAAATAACGCCAGGTGTTTAGGTTGGAATTTTCGCCGCCATCTTAGGGGCTGCCGCCAGCGCCCCTAACCCCGTATGAGCGATTCGCGAACTATCCTAACTTTTAAAATCGCGCAATTTAGGCTTAAGTCTCTTATAACTGGAACCAGAAGAAAATAGGGGAAGTACGTATCTGTAGCTTTGAGCCGTAGAAGTCGTCGTGTGACCCACGAAAACGCCTTTTTACGCATAATAAACCAAACTGAAAAAGTAGTTCTACTTTTGTTTTGATTCAACACGGCTATAATCGACGAAAGCAAATACGCCTTAACTCAAATAGCAGAGAATGAGAAGGGCAATATGTTACAATTGTTCAATTTAAAAAAAATGACTTTTTAAACGATGTATTCATCCGCGATTTCCCGCCAAACCGTTTTGGCGCGAAAATTCGTGAAAAGTGACGCCTTTCCAAAGCTGACTAGAAGCGTACTTCCCCCTATTTTCTTCTGCTGGAACGCACCGCGCGTGCAAAACAATTTTTTGCGTCTTCAGCAGCGCGCGCTTTTACTCTGTTTTTCTGTTTCCCAGACTTCTCACCAGGTGTCGCGGCGGACGTGCTTTTTTCGATTTAATAGATTTAAAATAGATTAAATTGATAAATTGATTTAATATATACAGCGTCAATAACAGAGATTTATCCTGTCCTAAAATTTCCGACAGCGAATCTAATAGTTCAAATATTATTGGGAAAGCGTACAAGCACATAAGCTTATCAGATGATATTAATATATCGAGCATAAATTATAATGGAATTTAATTTAATTAAAATAATTTTATTAAGTTTAGACTTAAGCGCTAGCAAGATGAAAGCGTTCATTTAAAGCCGACACTTCCAAATTAAAACGAAAAGCGTATACAGATTTCTAATTCATTAATTAACTCACCTACAGTCTAATAGGTGCTTCGCGATTTAAATTGATCCAAATATTTCTAATTATTTTATAAATTTAAAGATACAACACGCTTTTCACAGCTCTATAATAAAAAATAAATATTACTACATTTATCGGTAAGAGTTTCGCAGAATTTCTATATCAAAGAATGATGAATTGAAAAGAATTATGAAATCAAGAAAATCTTCCATTCATTTGATTTGATTCTAACACTAAAATGACCTAAGTTTTGAACGTTAATTTTATTTTAAAAACAACGTTTTATATCGATAAATATGTAATTGTAAAATGAATTGAAAAACTTTGACGCGCTGGGGAAGTCATCAATTTAATTGCGCTCTGAAGAGAGTGATGAAATGAAGAAAACATTTCGTTAATTTAATTTCACTCTTGGTGAAGTAAAATGACATTTATCGTTTTGAAGGTAGATTATATTGTAAAAACCACGTTTTATTACCTTAATTATGTAATTTGTATTTGATTAACAACTGTAGAACACCTAATTAGTTTTATTTTAGAACGCTTAGGAATAAAACTTCAAAAATACCTTGATTAAAACTTGAAAGAATAGGCTTAAGATGTTAATCCACAAAATTCGAAAGAGGTTTATATAGGAAGCGGGTGAAACTCAAGGTTCCTAGAAAAAAAACTGTGTCTCTTCGGGAATTGTAACTACGAGAGAAAACGAAGGAAGTTGGAAAAATTGTTAAAACATTCTAACAATTTAAGTCAATAGAAATAGCAGGAAATATACCTTTGGGTTTTCGCCCTAGCATACTCTTTGCTCCTGCCTTTGACTGTTTTTCGTGTAATGTTTGCTAAGCAAAAAATTAATTGAAAGCAGTAATGAAACGTAAAATACAAATACCTTAATAAATAAATAATCAGCTAGCGACTTTTATTGCCCTTTAATTCGGGGGACCGGGCTGAATTGCAACGTGAGCCAACAGCTCCCTACATTTACTCTTACCGTCAACTTCAGGAGGTTTTAATGGAAAGGGGAAACCCCTTTAACCAACTAATAATAAGTCATTCAATGTTTGCGTTTCTCATTCGAAATTAATTTGTTTTATTCATAAATAACATCATTTATTTGATTTAAATCAATTTCCTTTTTATTTTATTTAAATTAGTAACAACGTTTCCTTTTCTTATTAGATACTTCTCCTTTTTATGTGATATAAGCTAAATTTTAATGAAATGTTTTCACTAAATATTTGCTTGCTGTTGACACAGACGTTCGCAGACACGCGCAGTCTAAATGGCAGAACAGATTTATAAAGCCAAAGCTCAACCTAGTCCGGAAGATTTCTACGACGGCAGTTTCTGCAGTGGACTCTTATTTCAAGCTCGGACGGGCGCTCTATTGACAGGCGAACGTTGCAAACCACTATTTGGGTGTTCGCCGAAATATGTACAGTGTGGAGCGGATAAGGAGACCCTTGAACAACTTCAATGTCCGGCCATGGAGGTTTTTGAGGAAATTCAAGATTGGAGAGAGTCATCTTTTCTTTTGCCCTTGGAAGCCCTTCTTGGTTTCACTATAACTAACTGGAACCCATCACTTCCGAAGCATCTACTGAATAAATGGCACTGGAAGAAACGTGAGATCTTGCGGCGGAAGTGACAAAATCCAGAATTTCTTAATTTTTTATTGTGTGAATTGTGAAATCTTCCAACGGTTTTTTGGGGAATTTCCATTCCCACTATATTGTAACTTGCTGGGGTCCTATTCTGGATAGAAGCTTTCTACGCTGGACTCGGTGGCGGCATAACGGGGTAAAACCTTAATCCTGATAGACAGGTAGATAAAAGCATTGGTCAGCGTCACCGAGGGTCAGCGAGAGAGGGGAAAACCAGGGTAGGACCAAGCTTTCTTGTATGGAAGCGTTGCTTTTTATAAGCAGTTGGAAAGTGAAATTCGTGGCTACCAGCCTACCACTAGGGTAACAATTTAGGCTCTATGAAAAGGAAAGAGCGTTAGAAACATAGTCAAATAAAATAATAGTAGTGAAATTTCCGTCTCCTCATTTAAGAAAAACAAATTAAGTACTAACAGTCTTATAATTAGTCTATACCACAAGTTCCAGAAACGCGTAAACAAAACGCAAGAGCTCACTAGGAGACTCAACATTATGATGAATTCTATAACTATATATTTTTAATTAATTTGTAATAATATTTTGTATATTCCTGATAACTGATTGTGCTCCCCAAAGCGGAGCCGCCCTGATCTAAAAGGGTGCGTATTGTACGCAAATCAAATAAACTATTCATTCATTCATTCGTTAGGGCCTCAACGTGTCCGTCGATAGTCTCGACACATTCATTATCCCTGAGTATAAATAAATACATTCTTGATGCAGATGTATAACAACTGATATATATTGTCAAAGTTTAAAGTTTTATAATGATATCAATCACGTCAGAACACCTTAGATTTAGGGAACGACAGAGGGACTTCAAGCCATTCTGAAAATCGTCTCAAAGTACAAGTAATAAAACATCTATTAAACCGTTTGGTTTGGAAAACAAAGTGCTTCCACGATATTTTTCTTTCCGAAATGATTTCACCCGTTGCGTTTTCCGGGAAAGTTTACGGAACATTTTTTCTGTTGAACAACAGTGTGTCGATTTTTTCCCGACGCGTTATTGTTAAGCTCTTTCGTAAGCCTTTCTATCTTTGAAAATATGAAAAATTTGCGTCCTTTCCCGCGTGCTTTCACGGCATCAGCGCAGATTTGCTGTCAGAATAAAAAGAACCCAACGTTGTTGACGATATAACGGTAAGGATAAAATATATATCAAATAACTTCGAGAAACGACAAAACTCTGAGCGCTCTAACTCGTTCGAAACTTTGATATTAACTCTGGCATGTGGATGGTTATATATTTGGTCGTGAGTGACATTCAAGACCAGAGCTAGAAAATAGCTCGCGGGGTTATGTTAGCCGCCATATTTTTAAAGTTAAACTAATGGAGGAGAGAAAGTTGGATATCTTTCAAATATCAAAAACAAGGTCATTCTTATTTTATAAGATATTCCACAGTAAGTTACGATAGTTTTAAAAGCTTTTGGGAAGTGCGAGAAACAAATTACAACACAAAAAACATGTCTAGAAAACTAGGATTTGGTACATGTGTGGGGGATACTTACCTTCTGTAAAATAAGTAAACGTCTAACGCCTACACTTCTAAAAATGTTGGGTTCGTCATTAAGAAACCTGTACTGTATTTCCTTCACTTCTTAGTTCAAGGGTGCCCCAATGCGCGATCTTTACTAATTGGTGACCTTCAAGAAAATAAGATAAAATCTTAAAGATAAAAATAATTAAGGATTAAAGCAACTGTCAGCTCTATCATTGCCACCTGTATTATTAAAAGGCCCCTGTTATTAGAGATGGCCATGCATCTATCCGAATCTTTGAAAAAAATGACTTTTGTGGAGGGCGTGGAGCCATCTATTAATGGGAACGGAAGCTAAAATTCAAAATAGCGAAACAATAACGTCATCAGAGAGCCATTATAGAGTATTATATTTAGACCACTTTTACTCTACTTACAAGGAAAGTACCCGAGGTGTTTATTGCCGATTTAGTTCAAAGTCGGCGGTAATGTGGACCTATATGAGATATGAAATTTCCCAAAAGGAGACGTTGCACTACCCATTCGATTTGCCATGGCAACCGAAAATGTTTTTGACCACTTACAACCAAAATAAGATTTTTCCCTTATTTTACCCAAAATTTGTTACAAATTTACCCTAAAAATGTTTCATTTTACCCAAACTTGATGAAATTTACCTAAATGTGGTCCAAATTACACATTTCGTGATTTTCAAAATTTTCGTAGCTAGGACCCTGTGAAACCGAGAAAATCCCATGCTTTTTTAAATGGAGATTTTATTGTTTTAAGTGATCAAAAACATTTTCGGTTGCTATAGCAAAACGAATGGGTAGTGCAACGTCTCCTTTTGGGAAATTTCATATCTCATATAGGTCTACATTACGGCCGACTTTGAACAAAATCGGCAATAAACACCTCGGGTACTCTCCTTGTTAGTGAACTTTAACCTAAATTATATATCACATAGAAAATATATTGTAAACAATTAATATAATTGAAGTTATTGACAAATTTACAAATGAGCCAATCAACGCGAAGCATACTTTTATGTCCCGCCTTTTGTGTGAAAGCATCTTGTTTTTATTTCGACGCTAGCGACATCTGTTGAAAAAAGAGCTACTTCACCTAGAGCCGACACTTGCTTTAAGGGTCATTCCATGACAAAACGACCTAGTTTTTTTTAATTTTAACACCCGACCCCTTTCGATTTCGCCAAAATTTTGTATACAAGGTTTTTTGGGCCTAGGAAAACGATTTTGACAGTTTCATAACGATCGGTTCAGCCGTTTACGAGATACAGCATACGCGTTTTTTCAAAAGTTCGCCTTGACCCCCTAAATGTTTTCTAGTATATCTTATGACATAATTATCGCAAAATCACATGTAATACCTCATTTTAAAGACAATGCGCACCCTAATATGAATATTTAATCAGAGTTGTCATTTGACGTAAATGTCATTAAAATCTGGGCCTTTAAATAATTTGACCTTTGACCTTGCCCAGACACCTCAGTCGTAGGTCAACGATTTTAGCATTTTTAAAATTCCCACTATCGAATACATAATAATCACTCAAAATCTCAAAGTAATATTTGTAGTTTTCGAGATATTAATTTTTGAAATTTACCCCACCACACACAAAATGAAATACCAAAACCATTTATTTTTATAGTTTACACACCAATTAATTTTTTATTTACACAAAACAGCTTAAACTTCTTTATACATGGAAAAGGCTTTGGTAATTTTATTTTTATCGTGTTCTTTGATTTGATAGCCTTTCGAATTTGGTAAACCTACAAGAATTTCAATTGCACATAGAACATTTTCACTTGACACCCAACTGCTATCGATCCTTCTGGGCCATGTGTATTTGTCCGAAATACCAGGGGGACGCAAAAAGTTTACAAAGAAGTCTCCAAACTCTTCTGATACTTCCTCAATTAATCCAACGTAAAGTTGGCCTTTGTAGACGCTGGCTACCAAATTTCCCACTTTAAAGTTTTCAGCCTCTTGATTTCGAGTATCTGACAATTCTAAAGTCGAAACCTTAACTGTGGTTAGCGAATCGTCATTAGATAACGGAGAAACCATGATTTCATTTAACGATTTCGGAACGAATTTATGAAACCCTCGAGTTCCTTTTACTGTTATGGCTTTAGAAAACCTTTCTTTTAAAAGTTCCTTTTGTCGCTCAATTTCTTCGTTTTTAACATAGATGAACTTGATATTTTCGAAGTTTGATAGGCAGAAATTAAACATATCTGTTGGAGTCAAAATCTGTCCAGTCACTGGTCGCTGAAGACTGACTCTTGCTGTTTTACGCTTCACTGTTCCGCCAATTCCGTCACAAGGTCCCTTGCCATGAGATGTGGCAAAAAAATGCCATTCAGCGTCCAAACCAAAATCTTGTTTGTGGCAACAGAGATTAGAAAAGTTGTATTTGTTTTTATACTGTCCAGCACATCCATCCGTAAAATAAATTAGCTTTCTAACAATAGGAACATGTGTTTTTATATTTGGAATTAGATAAGTTAAAAAACTGTGAACAGTATTGGTTGTATGTGTTCTGGTATCACTGATAATACAAAAATTTAAGTGGTTAAGTTCTCCGTTTTCGACTACCCTGAAGTAGATTACGAAGGGATGCACTGTCGCTTGAGAATTGTCCCAATGGAACCCTTGTGCTTCGTCTTGAATTACGAAGGAATAGTTCTCCGCAAAATCACCGAGAACAATTACGTCACCAGGTTTTAGAGTTTTTTTGAGGTTTTTAAGATAATTAGATTGCGACTTAGATGTGTAATGATGACGCGTTAGTTCAAGTAGTTTAATGGCCAAAGAGTCGAAAAAGTTTTCAACACTCTCGCTCAAGGTCATGAGCTTTGTGCTGTCAGTTGTCACCCATTGCATGAACTTTATATTTTCAAAATCTTCTAAAAGGTTCGTTAAATATTCATTTTCAAGTAGACCATTTTTCCCAGGACAGTCCTTGCACACCCTCATCATACAATTCCTGTTTTGAGTGTCACACACGGTGAGCGCCATGAAATCGATATCACATTTTAAAGGACAAGGAGACGGTAGAGCTGATATCATTAGCTTGACATTTTGGTGATAGGTGCAGACACACACTGAATGTGTACCTGACGAACCTGCTAATACACACCAAGGTGGTCGTAGATAACAAAATGACGAAAATCCTAACGTCAAATCATGCTCTTCCTTGAATTTGTTATAGAGCTCTCTCAGGTTCAGCAGTACAAGCCTCTTTTGATGATGTTCTTTTTGACCTGTCTCGTGGTTTCTAACTGACACAAACTCCTTTTGTCCAGGTGTCATACGACTGTTATCGTCATTTTCGTAAAATTCAACGACCTTTGATTTAACGTCTTCGGTCAATATTAATCCCTTCGATTGTTTCTCTGGTAGCGAAAGAATTCCTTGACTAGATTTAAGATTCCTGCTTCGTTTGACCATGTATTCTGGTGCTCCAAATTCCTCCATTGTGCGTTGTATTCCAAATGGTGACAAGGTCAGGATCTGAAGCTTTTCGCCGTATGATGTCTTGGAGTTATTGAATTTCTCTCTCAGTTCGTTCAAAATATTCTCATATAATCGATGTTCTTCGAGCTTTCTAAAAACATCGTCCGTAACCATATTATCGTCTGTTTCATCAAGAGAAATTTCCATTGACTCTTCTAATTTGCGTTTCAATGAATTGTTCACAGCGTTTAACTTAGTCCTGCTTAGAATTGTTTTTTGGCGAGATGACAAACCTTCTGTACAAAAGTTAAAAATATATGTATTTATATATGTATACATATATAAATTCTTTCAAAGTGAATATATTTCTTACTTCTTTTAACAGGAGATTCTCCCAAGTTTATTAGAGTTTCGTTAACTGCCACTAAAGCTATAGCTTTGTCGTCTTGCGTCGCATCTCCCGATGAACAAGGTTGACTAAATGAAAAAGAATCGCTTTCTTGTGATTCTTGTGCAGTGTGAACTTCTGAAACGTCCAACTGTATTTGGAGTTCATCCTTTACTTTTTTTCCAGCAGACATAAAACACTGGATGCACAACTTATTTCCAGCGATAACTTCAATTCCTCGTAACTTTAATTTTTTGAACAAATCCAATGAAATAGTTTTTAGTCCACTCTTTCTTTCAGCGTCGTGAGTCCCAAAAGGATTCATACACTTCTTTTGACTCGTTGAATACCTTTTCATAAAACGTTCTTCATGGTGACGACATATGTTTCTTATTTTGGACATAGGTATAGCTGTTCGGCTGCTAAGAACTAATTTGTCATCCTCGGACAGATGGTTGTTGATACCAACTGTTTACGAAAGTGTTTGCAAATGACATTTAATACTGTCTCTCCAAAACGAACAATTTCGATCCATTTCAGGGCTTTGTTCGAGAATATACAGTTAAATAAATTCTATTTCGCTACTCAATTATCGCTGTTAATATATTTAACTACTCAATTATAACTATTATATATTAAAAAGATATTAAAACATTTTTACGTTATTAAAAACGTAATCGATATGACTAAGAGCAATATTGGGTTTTCTTGAGATATCTAGCACATTTCCATTTTAGGGTGCAGTAAGATACGCTACAATAATATTGAACGCCAGACTATACTAAGGACAAGCAATTTAGTGATGTCTTCTGTCTACAGATAACATGCAAAACTAAAAATAATATGTAAATAACTCAACTTAATTTAAGAATTAGTGTATTTGATATTCTAAACTCAAAATTACCAAAATAATAATATTTTTAATTTATTTAGTAGGTCAACTAGTTTCGTGTATAAAATAGCATTTTCATTAATTTGAGGGGTAAATTTCAAAAATTAATATCTCGAAAACTACAAATATTACTTTGAGATTTTGAGTGATTATTATGTATTCGATAGTGGGAATTTTAAAAATGCTAAAATCGTTGACCTACGACTGAGGTGTCTGGGCAAGGTCAAAGGTCAAATTATTTAAAGGCCCAGATTTTAATGACATTTACGTCAAATGACAACTCTGATTAAATATTCATATTAGGGTGCGCATTGTCTTTAAAATGAGGTATTACATGTGATTTTGCGATAATTATGTCTTAAGATATAGTAGAAAACATTTAGGGGGTCAAGGCGTACTTTTGAAAAAACGCGTATGCTGTATCTCGTAAACGGCTGAACCGATCGTTATGAAACTGTCAAAATCGTTTTCCTAGGCCCAAAAAACCCTGTATACAAAATTTGGGCAAAATCGAAAGGGGTCGGGTGTTCTGTGGCAGGCGTTTTGTCATGGAATGACCCACAAGTGATATGGTACAGTTATTATATGCGTTGTAAGTATGTATTATGAAAATTAAAACGTCGTTACATTTGCATATATATATTTAAAAATTTATTTTTAATATTTACATGATCGTCTGACCGGTTTCGTTGGGCTTCGCCCTTCATCGTCGGATAATTAACCTAAACACGGCAATTTTGACCTTGAAAATTGTGATATTTTAATTGATAATTTTGAGCACCTATGTCTAAGTTAATAAATAATTAACGTAGTTATATGTGTGTAATAACATTTTGGTTTATAAAATTAATTTTTCCTCGAGTTTCCATTTGCCTCAAAATTTAATCTCGTTTATAAACTAATTTAAAATCAATTTATTGATTTAAGAGAATTTAATTAACGCATAAAACTTTAATTGTTTCTATAGTAATTTAGTAAACAAAGTTAAGATGATATTCATGGTTTTATTCGAAGTTTGACCCTGGATAATAATACTGCGATTCAACATTGTAACGGACTAAAACCCGTTATACGAAAATGTTTACATATACCGTGATAGATGGCGTTGGTATTGACTCTAGGTAAATCGAATAGACTAAGATAAAATATAAATAAGGGTATATATATATATATATATATATATATATATATATATATATATATATATATATATATATAAATATATATATATTAAGGAGCCCTACCCATTGTTATTCACACCACACCTTGCCTTATCATCGGTTAAGTCTCTAGTATAATTTTGGTTGTTTTAGCTTGTATAAAACGTAGTTAGTTTTTAATAATAAAGAAGCTAAGTGTATTTTTGAATATGTCAGCACAATTTATTCACTCCACTATAATACTCCACTGACCCTGTATCCCGAAACCCTAGTCACTACAAAGTTACCGCGCCGAGTTATAAGGATTTAAATCCATTCAATCTAGAGGAGTTTGTCTGTGATGTCTTCATCCAGTAGCGCTAGTAAATTTCGGAAAAGCTCTTGGAATTCTGGCAGACAGCGATTAAACAGGGTGAATTAGATCAATGGAAATGGAGGAGTTCTGAAATTGCTAACCAACTTCTGTACAGTATAGATTTCCACCTCTTTGCCAGAAATAACTACTCTTCACTTCCGTCTCATAGTTACCATTCCGTCAAGTGAGCTCATGGATCTAAATCAGAAATACCTGGTAATAAGTACTAATAAAATAAATCTACATTTGATTATATTTTTCATTACACTTTCACAAGGATATCACAGTGAACGTTTGAGCGTTTTATTTGTCCCTTCATATTTAATTGGGATTTCTGTTATTTAATTTTTATTTCACTTGGATTTCATTTGGATGGAGAGCGTGGAGCCATCTATTAATGGGAACGGAAGCTAAAATTCAAAATAGCGAAATGATAACGTCGTCAGCGAGCCATTATAGAGTATTATATTAAGACTACTTTTACTCTAATTAGTGAACTTTAACCTAAATTATATATCCCATATAAAATATATTGTAAACAATTACTATAATTGGAGTTATTGACAAATTTACAAACGAGCCAATCAACGCGAAGCATACTTTTATGTCCCGCCTTTTGGGTCAAAATGTAGCTTCAGCATCTTGATTTGATCTCGACGCTAGCGACATCTGTTGAAAAAAGAGCTACTTCACCTAGAGTCGACACCTGCTTTAAATGAATACGAAAAAATAATAATCATCAGTTTATACCCAAGGCACCACCCTAGGCCCAAGTCCTCTAGCGAATCTTATTGCTTTTTAATTCGGGTGATTGGGTTAAATTGAGCGTATAAGGTTTTGATTTTTAACTGAATTCAACAAGATTTAAAAATGTAAAGTACCCTCGATTTCATAAGTGTAACTACAGATTACACTATGGAAAATAAACCATTAAATTTATGATTTTACTAAGAATTAGATTTCCAACTAATTTCCGCCAAGATTTAGATTTCAAACTAATTTGCGCTAAGATTTATATTTCCAACTAATTTGCGCTAATATTTTTATTTTCAACAGATTTAACTTAAATTTAGATTTAAATAATATTTAACTAAAATTAAATTGATGAAAAGTATAACTAGAGACTACGCATACAACCGACAAAAAGAAAAACAAAACAAAAAAATACGTCGAGGTGAAAAACCAATTTGCACCAAAAGCTAAGGATTTCTTGATGACTTTCCTATATACTTTAGCCGCTGAGTTGATAATGTCACCGTATCGTCTGTGTTTATCCATCTTTTTAGGGTCAGATACGAGTCGTGTTTGCACGGAATTTAGAGAATATTTGAGGAAAATTTAATTAGCGTTCTTTCGTCGCCGTGTAATGAAATTACATCAAGACGAAGACTTTTAAATTGAATAAATAGCGTATTCTTATTTCCCGGAGGATCCGGTTATTTGATCTCGCAAAACGGCCTTCGGCGAGCGTTTTGTTTTAAACCACGCATTTAAATTTGAACGAAATCCTATACGCGCATCGTTAAGAAAACAAACTATTATTTTCGTAACGCGATAGCTCGTAGCGAATGGGCACTGAACAAAAGATTACGCCACTAGTCGAGATATTGAATTTTAATTATTTAAAATTGTGGAATAAAATAACGTTTTTTTGCTCTCTGAATGTGGTATAATTCATTTCATCGTATTCATTGCGATCTCACGGTACACTAAAAGATGTTAATATCTCTCTCATTATTAATATATGCAATAACTCATTTCATGCAATTAATTGTGATCTCATGGTATACCAAAAGATGTTGATCTTTATTTCATTATGAATATGCGAGATAATTCATTTCATCGAATTAATTGAGGTATCATGGTATAATAAAAAATGTTGATATATCCCTCTCATTATGAATATCTGAGATAATTCATTTCATCGAATTAATTGTGGAATCATGGTAAAATATAAAATGTTGATATATCCCTCTCATTATGCATATCTGAGATAATTCATTTCATCGAATTAATTGTGGTGTCATGGTAATATAAAAAATGTTGAAATATCCCTCTCATTATGAATATCTGAGATAATTCATTTAATCGAACTAATTGTGGTATTATGGTACACTAAATGATGTTGATATCTGTCTTACATGAATATCTGATATAATTCATTTCATCGAACTAATTTTGGTATCATGGTACACTAAATGATGTTGATATCTGTTTCATATGAATATCTGAGATAAATAATTTCATCGAACTAATTGTGGTATCATGGTACACTAACAAGGAGAGTACCCGAGGTGTTTATTGCCGATTTTGTTCAAAGTCGGGCGTAATGTAGACCTATATGAGATATGAAATTTCCCAAAAGGAGACGTTGCACTACCCATTCGTTTTTCTATAGCAACCGAAAATGTTTTTGATCACTTAAAACGATAAAATCTCCATTTATAAAAGCATGGGATTTTCTCGGTTTCACAGGGTCCTAGCTACGAAAATTTTGAAAATCACGAAATGTGTAATTTGGACCACATTTTGGTAAATTTCATCAAGTTTGGGTAAATTGAAACATTTTTAGGGTAAATTTGTAACAAATTTTGGGTAAAATATGGGAAATTTTTTATTTTGGTTGTAAGTGGTCAAAAACATTTTCGGTTGCCATGGCAAATCGAATGGGTATTGCAACGTCTCCTTTTGGGAAATTTCATATCTCATATAGGTCTACATTACGGCCGACTTTGAACTAAATCGTCAATAAACACCTCGGGTACTCTCCTTGTAAGTGATGTTGATCTCTCTCATTATATATATTGGAGATAAATCATTTCATCGAATTAATTGTGGTATCATGGTACACTAGATGAATTGTGGTATCATGGTACACTAGATGAATTGTGGTATCATGGTACACTAGATGAATTGTGGTATCATGGTACACTAGATGAATTGTGGTATCATGGTACACTAGATGAATTGTGGTATCATGGTACACTAGATGAATTGTGGTATCATGGTACACTAGATGAATTGTGGTATCATGGTACACTAGATGAATTGTGGTATCATGGTACACTAGATGAATTGTGGTATTATGGTACACTAGATGAATTGTGTTTTTCTATTGTACATTTAAAAATGGCGTTTGTTCCATAAACAAATACGTAGTTTATAGCTCATTTGGGAAACAGACTAGCGAATAGGCTCATAAATATATTTTTTAAACTGGTCCTAGGGTTCACTAATCGCTGATGAGTATTATACATGTATATAACATAATTGATTTCAAAGACTTCATAGTGTGCGTTTTCATGGTACTCATAGAATAGTAGAAAGCCACTTGCCCCTTGACCTTATGATCCTTGATCTATTTATTTTCTAGGTGTTTCATCCTTTAATGGTAAATTTTTGTCTAATGGCTAGATAATTATGAGCCTTGATCTAATTATATTCTAGGTATTCTATCTTTTAATTGTTAATTTTGTATTAAAAGCTAGATCTAGTGTTTGGAATTCACATAACTTTTGTTCATTTGATAAGGTCTATTGAATATCAATCGGATATATCCATATGGGCAAAATAGGCCTTTCTTTATCTACAAATAAATATATTCGAAATCCAAAGTGAAACGTACAATTGTATCCTTTTTTATCCGACTCCTCTTATCAACGAATAATCTTAAACAGAGATAGTAACCGTCGCTTATGTTCAAAGTTCCCTTATCCATGAATAAAACTAAATAAACATTCAATATAATTGAATAACTAGTTCGCCTTTTTCAAAATAATATTGTTGATTTGGTAGGTTATTGAAAACTTAAAGTAGACTTATCTGTTCAGTTAAAAAAGAAACGAACCTATCTTGTTCGTTTTCGTTATATTCATTTTTATTCTGAAATATATCCGTAATACGTTAAAAACAAATTTTAGTCATTTTTTAATAGTTTATTCGTTATCTGGCAAGCTACCGTGTTCTTATTATAGGGTTCACTCTGGCCGAAACATAGCCTAATTTCCTAGAAGAGGGGTTTTCTGAAACCCGATCCAATTTCTGTTTGCGTGTGTCTCAAACCCTGGTGAAAGTATCGATCTGACGAATAAGTTGAAACATTTTTTGATTTCCATAGTAAACTTATAGATCGTTCTAATTTTCGAGTTTTACTTATATTCTCATTGGCGGATTAACTACAAGGCTGAGTACGTTTAAGCGTTTAACCCCCCCCCCCCATTGAATTGAGTGGACAAACGTTCACTTCCTTCCCACCAATCGCACAACCTTCGCTAAACTCCTTCCTAGGGGCAATTTTCGATCTTTGCGAGAGGGGAGGGGGTGCAATATTTGTCTCTATGCCACTGCACCCATCATCCATCTCCCAAGAGGAAGATTGGGGAACGGCACGCCTTGCGCCACGTGCCGCTAAAACTGTGATTTCGACGTCAATGACTTTAGGTTCATAGATTTGTATCGGTTATAATTGGTTACGGTTTTAATCAGTTGGTTATTGATAGCGGTTATAAACGGTTAATTATTGGAATCTGTTATAATCGCTATTGGTAATAATTATCGGTTATAATCGGTATGGGTTATAATCGGTTAGATATAGGTTTCGGTTAAAATCGGTTAGTTATTGGTATCGGTTATAATCGGTATTATATGGAAAAGGGACCCAGTGTACGGGACTACTGTGTGAGGTAAGGTATCCAAGTCCCGTTACCAGCATTTTCTTTGTAGTGTTGGACGCCATCTTCTTTTTGACTCTTGACAACGTTTAAATTAGTGTTGGCTTCGATACCGATTATTTAACCGATATTTGAAAATCAAAGATCGTTACCATTACTAATATCTAACCGATACCGTTATCTAACCGAATATACTAATACCGATTATAACATCGATATCTAACCGATTAAATCCAATACCTTCATCTAACCGATTATTACCAATACCGATTATAACCAAAACCGATATCTAACTGATTATTACCCATACCGATTATAACCTATCGATATTTTACCGATAATTATTAACAATAGCGATTATAACCGATTCCAATAATTAACCGATTATAACCGATACAAATCAATTATCCTAAAGTCGTGGACGCCGATAGTACAGTTCTAGCAGCTGATGGGTCATAGAGACAGATATTGCTCCCTGCCCCCTTCGCAAAGATCGAAAATGGCACCTAGGAAGGAATTTTCGCGAAGGCTGTTCGATTGGAAGTGAACGTTTGCCCACTCAAGTCCAGGGGGTCAAAAACTTCACAAAGACAACATAACTCTACTTCAGTAGGACTTTCAAACTTAATTATTGTTGTTTTTGAAAATAATGCTTGTGCTCAGTAGGGTGGAGTGAAAATGACTAATTTTCATTAACTGGATAGGTCAAAAGGTGCCAATACATTTATAGAACACTGTGTAAAAATTTTAAAAATGTTCCACAATTTGTTCGTTTCTCAACTTTTTATTTTACAGTATATATCACTATAACAATATAACCATTAATCATATAAAAATGGTTTCGGTTACCGTTATTACGTCGGTCTGTTGATGTATTCACTATTCAATTTTCACGATGTTGGTTGTTGAAGTTGACAACCAATGTTTACTATTAACGGATTTTTGGTACATTTCCAATATACTAGCTTATAAAAATTTTTAAATCATTTTTTTCACTCAGGACACGTCCCTAGTGCGTAGTTCTATTTTGTTGGTAATTTCTAAACTTCTAAAGCGTTACCCATTAAGTTGATTTTCAAAATATAGCTTAGGTAGTCTGCGTAAATATGGTGTATTTCAAAGAATAGAACATCCATAAGTGCTTTATTAACATAATCAACGAGTAATGGTTGGTATAAAACTATAACTGTTAAATGACAAGGTTTTTTTAAATTAAATCCACTATTTAGCCAAACAACTAGGTTGGTAAGTTTGCCAGGTAATCCTGTTTTGAGCCTCCCTGCTTCATGAAAAATCGGGCCACCAATGTGAATAACCAAGAAAGAAATAGTTTATTGGGATCAAGCGCACGATATCGAAATGAGTGATAGGGCAATTAAAAAGAAGCGTACAAAATTACAAATCTTCGTTCACTCAAGCTTTACTTCACAGTCGGAGCAATGAAACTCGAAACGAAAAGGGCCCCCTAACTAGAGCATAGCGCCGAACCGATTTTCAACGGCGGCGGCGGCGGCGGCGGCGGCGGCGGGAACGATAATTAGTTCGGCGGCGGCGTGGCGCGGCGATTTGTTGAAAATAATCGGCGGCGTTGAAAAAAAATGGCGGTGGCGGCGCCTAAGGAGAAAAACTGTCCCCACCCTTAGAAATAGCGCCAGCCTTTTAATAGACCACTAGAACTTAAACTGTTAACACATTTTAAAAAAATACATGTTTAATATAATGTATTTTATTAAAATAGGAACCATTGTTTCCAAAACGAGAAAGAGGTAACTTTGGTTACATACTATCATATGTAACTTGTTTAATCATAAGTGTGCCAGAAAGAACTTTTTCTCAATGATACCTTGTTGCAAGAATATGACGTAATTGACGTCACTTCTCAGTCGATGACGGTTTTATCGTCATCAAAAGTACACTCTTAAAAAGGTTGGGTTGTTTTCAACCCAAAATGGGTTAAAATTCAGCCCAAACCTGGGTCCGTATTTACCCAGCCCAAAATTTGGGTTGTTTAGACTCAACCCATTAAAGGTTAAAAATTCAACTTGATTCTGGGTTGAAATCTTTCCCACCTTGGGTTGAAATTAACCCCACCTTGGGTTGAAATCTACCCCACCTTGGGTTGAAATCTACCCCACCTTGGGTTGAAATCTACCCCACCTTGGGTTGAAATCTACCCCACCTTGGGTTGAAATCTACCCCACCTTGGGTTGAAATCTACCCCACCTTGGGTTGAAATCTACCCCACCTTGGGTTGAAATCTACCCCACCTTGGGTTGAAATCTACCCCACCTTGGGTTGAAATCTACCCCACCTTGGGTTGAAATCTACCCCACCTTGGGTTGAAATCTACCCCACCTTGGGTTGAAATCTACCCCACCTTGGGTTGAAATCTACCCCACCTTGGGTTGAAATCTACCCCACCTTGGGTTGAAATCTACCCCACCTTGGGTTGAAATCTACCCCA